>NC_087295.1:5980516-7230516 GCF_015220805.1 Pogoniulus pusillus
TTTTAACCGGTAGCTGGCTAGGGGTGGGGGAAGATCTGTAAACCCTCAAGAATGAAATCAGAATCACAAGAATTAATAGCTTGGTTCACAGAAGCTTTAATGTCCTGAAATTTTTGCTTTCACTCCTTTTCAGTAAATAGCTAAGGGCACTGCCTGACAGTGGGGGCTTAATTGCTCTGGACCACAGTCTGTCCGCGGAGGCAGACATGTGTTATTCATTAAGACCTGAGTAGCATTTGTGCCTAGGAGATCAGAAAGGGGGGGGAGAGGAAAGGCAAAAGACTATTTTTCACAATAAATGATTCCCCCACCATGATTTGTCATTCCCTAGTTCCATCTAGCGGTGAAAACTGACTTGAAATGCTTGTAGATAAAGTCACAGCGGCAAGAAGAGTTCTGTTTTGGCCACAGGAAAAGAGCTTGTTAAAATAAATCACTCAAACCTTTTGCTGCAGCAGGAGTCCATCTAACTGCCACATGAAGTGCAATCTACAGATAATACTTGAACAGCATTGAGATGTTGTGAAACACTTAATAAAACCTTCTCACACCTTTTCACTTCCAGTCTTCTCCCTGTGCCACACTCTTATCAGTAGCACTGTAGCATTTTCATACCGAGGGCACTCAGCAAATCCACATCTCTAGCACAGGTATGTGTTTGTTCTCATGGATAAAGGCTGTCCACTCCTTTGCTCCATGACCATGCCACTAGAAATAATTAGTCCTCTCTTTTGAGCTTGATGTGGCACTTTAGTAGGTAGCATTCTTTACTCAACATGTGATGAAAGGTAAAAAAGAAACAAGTGGTAGCAGCTCCATTGCCATTGAAGTGAGATGCTCTATTTGAACTCCCATTATAATACATCCAGATAAGGAAATATGATATCCCTACGTGCTGGAAATATGTAATAGAGAACTCTTATCAGGAGCATTAATAGAGCATTGTTACCTTCTCAAAAGAGAAGTGATAATGATACTCCGAATCATAGAATCAACCAGGTTGGAAGAGACCTCCAAGATCATCCAGTCCAACCTAGCACCCAGCCCTAGCCAGTCAACTAGACCATGGCACTAAGTGCCTCGTCCAGTCTTTTCTTGAAGACCTCCAGGGATGGTGCCTCTACCACCTCCCTGGGCAGCCCATTCCAATGCCAATCACTCTGTGAAGAACTTCCCCCTAACATCCAGCCTAGACCTACTCCGGCACAACTTGAGACTGTGATCCAACCAAGAATGCATGGCACAGCATACTGTCATTCAGCAACATCCACCACGGTCATACCACACTCAGAATGAGAGAGATATAGAACCCAAACGTGCTGTCAAGCAGCAAGGCACTCAAAGCAAGAATCAACTTTACCTGCAGTGTGAAGTTGAGAGACTGGAAAAGACATTCATGATTTTCCAGCTGGACAAAGTTGTATACTTCCACAGAATCACCGTAGAAAAATGAAGTAGGGAAGACTTCTCTGAAAGACCAAGACCCAGGTTTAGTTAGCTGTGTTTGTCAGCAAAATGAAATACACTCGTGGCAGGCTGAGCTGCAGCCCTTGCTTTCTGCCCACGTGAAATTCCATGGGCTGGGTTTGCGTTTTACATTGATCTATTGTTTGCAGTTTGACTACCTGATGACAACACTAAGCTACACAAGCAGTACCTCACCATCCCATCACTGAAGCAGACTTGGTTTGGTAACTTATCTCCTTTTCTACCACAAAACCCCTTCATGAGGCCCCCCCTGCCATGGATGATTTGTGTAAATCCTGTAGCTTGTGTAAGACAGGAAATCGTTGCACTACCAAGTTAACCTGAAGAAACAGTTACTCATGGGAATGCTTTCAGTTACATATTCACTACATTAACATTTCAAGTTTATCTACCATTTGCATAGCACTGCAGGAATAAACACTTCATTAAGTATCTGAGTTTCACTACCTTTATTATTAGCAGATGGATAAAGCTAAGAGCAGAGAGGGATGTAACCTGCTTTCAACTACAGCAGCACAAGCCAAGGCTGCTCAACTACTTCTACCAACACACCACAAAATGAAATGCAGTGGGCTTGTATCAGAAAAGACTTGGAAGCAGAGCACAGCACCTAGAAATCCTGGAAAAGTAGACTAGGAGTGCTTTCAGCATCCTTTATGCCACTTTCTTATCTCAGGCTGCTCCACTGGCTGGAAAAGGGTCCCAGTGTACTTTCAGACAAACCTCGGTGAGGGGCTGCCTGAAACTCTGCTTCCTTCCCAGGCTATCCTGTAGGATAATTATTTAGGACAGGATTTTAAGCCTGTTTAGGTGCATTTCCTCTTTTTTCCCTGCCAGAGATTGTTAGGGAAAATGGGGAGAGACAGAATTACTCCTCCCATTTGGGGCATTGTGCCAGAAGGCTCCTCCCAAGCATGGTACAAGCCTTTCCGGGCTATTTATGACCGGGGATGAAGTCTGCTCTCATGGACTCAAGTGCAGGAGAGCTAATGAAAATAAGCTTTAAAAATACAACCCCAAGATGAGTATTACTAACTTTACCATGCCTGGGAATGTTGTGCCCTCCAATTAAGCCAACTTTTCCCTGGCAGCTGGACATTTCTGTGAACTTGAATTAACTAGACTTTGTCTATGAGAAATTAAAAGTCAATTGGCTGGGGCTCATAGGCTCAGAGACCCTGTGCTTCAAAAAAAGCACATTTTGAAGACAATGAAAAGAGCCCACTTGTTATCAGTTTAGGATGCCATAACTCTGTAGATGAGGTCTAGAGACACAGGTTAAAGTATTTGTATCTGTAAAGCTGTACAAAAATACATCTGCGCCAAAGCATCAAGAAGCAAGGGCTAGAGAGTTAAATTCCTACACAATCTGAAAGAATGAGAGCATTCAGAAATGGCCAGAGCATGCTGCTGAGGCTGTACTCTAAATATAGAGGAGATTTGTGTCCTTGCTAGTCATTCTGTGAGGTCTGACAGTGCTCTTCAGGTCTCTGAGCAGGCTCAAGCACATCTTCCACCCATTCTGACTGCCGTGGCAGTAATTAAGGGACTTTATTTCTATGCAAACAGGAGGGGAAATCAGGTTTATGTGGTGAAACTCAGACTAGGCCATCAGCCTGAGTTCACTGAGCTTGTCAGCCAAATCACATCAGTGCAGGTAACTCTGTTCCTACATGTGCTGGTCAAGGGAATCTTTGGCTTCTACTGATGCCAACCTGCACTGGTCATTTAGACAATGCATATTGCCTGAGGGCTCCATAAATGGTGGCTAAAACTGACACTGACCTCTTGGGGACAATGCTGATGAGGTTTTGCTTCTTCAGTTGAGGGATTAATGTCAAGTTTCTCAGTCTTTGGGTACCCTCTGCTAGAACTAACCACAAATCTTGAATTCTAGATTAAGATTGTAATGCAGAAGTGGAAGGGAAGACTCCTGAGCACAATGCCAAGAACCTGCACACGTGCAGCCCCAGAGAGAAGACAATGGCTATGTGTTACGCCAGTATGTGAGACAGAGGTTGAGTGATGTTCCTCAGCTTGTATTCAGTCACTTCACAAAGTAGGGAGCAGAGGGAATGGGAAAATGAACAGAAGCAAAAGCAAACTTTGGTTGTGAAATTAAACAAAAAGGCAAACAGATTAACTATACCAAGATCTTGAAAAATCTTGGAATGTTTGACCTTAACCTTTGGCTTGATCATTTTCAGGCACATCCTTAAAGACATGCCATAAGGAGTAAGAATTCATTTACTTCTTCTGGTTTATTTTATTTTAAGGTCCATCCTATCCACAGAATCACATGAATTCAAATATGCTTACTAAAATATCCAATGTAAAGGCAATGGCAAACAATTAGAGTTAGCTAGAAAGGAGTGAGAAAGAGGTAACAGTGCTGGAATGAAAGGCATGACAAACAAAATTCCCAGATAATGGATGAGGTTGCCTGTATTTCCAGGGGAAAAGCAACAGACTGGCTACATGTAAACAGAGAGGACCTCATTTTTTTCTTGCTGGAAAAGACTCAATGTTATTGTTAGGATTATTATTATTATTGTGGCTTTAATTTTGTGCCTGCTACTTACCCATTGATAGATGAGTCCACTTCATGCATCAGGGGCACTGACAAGGTTAGAGTATTATCATGCAGAGATTCAGTGCGTTCTAGGTTCCCACTGTGCCAGGAAGGGAAAATAAACATGCTGTAAATTGACAGTACTTGCACTATATCACACAGTTTCACAGCCACCAGCTCTCTGTCTTGTACTCTGAGCCTGTCTGTTTGAGTGATGTCAGCTCTCCTTAAGTGCCTCTTAAAGAGTAAGAGCTACATTTGTTCACCCACCTTGGAGAGGCCATTTGTTTTTGAGGTTGTTCCTCTGTGGCTGTGACCAGGCTCACACCAAAACACCTACCTGGGAGCAAAGGTGTAATTCAAATGGCAGCACAAAACTACAGCAGCCATCGCACATGGTGGAGAGCAGCAAGGACAATTTAGACTCCAGGGTGTGCTGGTTTGAGGCTAATTGGAATATTTTAATGAGAAAAATTAGGTGATAGGCTGTGAAAAGAAAACAGTGGTGATGTCTACTTCACTCTTAGGTTTGCTGAGATGTATAAAAGTAAGGACACAAACACAGATAAGACTGTCTGTCAGTATCTGTGTTTTCTCCCTGTTCTGCTTGGATCTGTGCAACTTAACTAATTATTTCCTTCTAACCCCCCTCTCTGATCCTACTAACTCACCTTGCACCTATGGCAGATCCTGAGATAAGAGTAGGGGGTGGAAAGAAGGTGGAAGGGTGGTTGGGAGCCCCTCCTGGGGACTCTGGTTTCTGGGAGGGCTGCTGTGTTTCTGTGTTACTTTTAACTTGTATGTTTCACATCTACCCGTAAGTATCTGTAATATAAGGTTAAAGATCTGCTTGTACATTGTGCTAAGGTGTGAATATAAAGCTTCATTCCTTAACGTCCAACAGGCTGAGTCTAGTCTGGGTGAATTGATTTGCAGGGAGGGGAGAGGGTGGATAACTCCCAAACCATCACACTGTGCAAGGGTCATTTTCTCTCACTTTTGACTGTATGTAAGTTTGGGAGGGATGCACACACCCCACAGAAGGTCTTGAGTTAGTAAATGATACTGTACTTTCATTGCACTACAGCACCAATTTGGTGCTACTACGAGCAGCTTTTTGGATGAGACCTTCATAATCAACTGGCTGCTCCACCCTTCTCTTCCTGTGCTTAGTGGGCAAAATGAAAGCACTCCTACTTTACATTTTCAAAGGCAATTACCTCAACTGGTCAAAAGCAGGAAGAAAGAGCAAAGTGAGCAATCATCTTTCATTTGATTCAGTTTGTTTCACTATGAACACATACGTATGCAGTATGGGAAAGGATCCTGAAATGCAAACTTGTCATTCTAAATTCTGAGCATGGTCTGCTTGGTGGGTGACAGCTGCAAAGAACTGTCTCGAGGATGTGTTGTGTATATCTCAAATGCCTTCAGTGGTGATTCTGAGGTCACTTTTGCAGAGCAGTTTATTGAATTGGCTCATAAATCAAGCTGGCAAAAGATGTGGTCCTATTTATTTGAGGACCATATCACTGAGGCAACAGCAGGCGGTAACATCCCAAGCGATACCGTGCAGATGAGGAGCTGCTCAGATTACAGAGATGGAGCCTGCTGGCTTGTTTGCACAGCCAGACACAGCTCAGCTTTCTGCAACTGACACCTGGGCCATAGCTGCTAATAAAACTATGGCCCAAGTGGAAGAAACCTACAAACTTTCAGACCAAGGAGAGCATTTGTCTAAAAGCTTGTCCTCTGAATAGGCTCACAGAAGAGCCCCAAATGAAGACAGTTGTCATTCAACACAAATACCAAGACACCATGGTGGAAAGCAGAAAAGCAAGTAGAATTCCATACCAGGTTTGTAGCTATTTACTTATCTGTTTCAAATGAAACAAAGGTACTGTCAGGAAAGATGACTACAGCTCAGTGAATCTAGGTCTAGAAAAACAGCTCATGCCAGGAAGCATAAAAGAGGATTTGGGGTTTATTTTAAACCAAAAAGTGTAATTGTAATGTTTATTTCTTTCTCCAACCCTTCTCTCCCATTGCTGAACCAGTCTCTTGTTACAGATGCCACTGCCAAATTTGCAGCTCCAGGGGACAAGCTTAAGTGGCCACTCAAAGGGCAGTCCTTACTTTCTCATGACAGAGTGGCATAGCTTCTCTGTGTCCAGCCGTTTCTCACAGAGCAGCTCCAGTTTTGTGTGGAAACAATGTCTGCACTCATTGCTGTCTGGCCACAGCACTCACACTTCCTCTGCAGTTCCTTATCACTGACTTTACCCTAGGGCCGCCTTCTTCTCTTGTGGTAGAAAGATTTTATTACACTTATTTGACAGGGAAGGAATTCAGCAGTTTGCCCAAAGTCACAGAGAAAATTATCATCAATACTGGGAAATGCACTGTTGTCTTTGGAGGTTCATCTGAATCTTTCAAATCTTAACTGCCTTCCTGTCCATGCCTCTGAAATGGGAAACTTTCTCTTTAGTCCCCTGAGCATTCCTACTGCATGCACAAACTACTGTTTATTCCTTTGTTCCAGTTAAAGGCACTGACAAACCCTTCTCAGTGACTCTCACCTCTTTCTCAGGGCACAGAAATCTGAGCAAGGCCATAGAGAAAAACCCTGAGCTATTCAAAGCAGGGAACGAGCAGGGCAGTCTGCAGAACACTGGCTGGGAAAGTTTAAAGCAGTGCTGACCCATCTTTGCACCAGCTGGCATTCACCTAGCAGAAACTGATGCATCTTCCTGACCTAGAAGCATAATGGAGTCATAGAATCAACGAGGTTGGAAAAGACCTCCCCAGCCCTATCCAGTTATCTAGACCATGGCACTAAGTGCCTCATCCAGGCTTTTCTTGAACACCTCCAGGGACGGTGACTCCACCACCTCCCTGGGCAGCCCATTCCAACGCCAATCACTCTCTCTGGCAACAACTTCCTCCTAACATCCAGCCTATACTTCTACCTGAGACTGTGTCCCCTTGTTCTTTTGCTGGTTGCCTGGGAGAAGAGACCAACCCCACCTGGCTACAACCTCCCTTCAGATAGTTGTAGCCAGCAACGAGGTCCCCCCTGAGCCTCCTCTTCTCCAGGCTAAACAACCCCAGCTGCCTCAGCCAGTTCATGAACACATGATGAACTTCTCCCTTGGAGAATAAAACTTCTCTAATGTTCAGACATGGTCTTGTCTCTCTGATCATTTCCAGTGTTTTATATCAGCCTCACATGCTTCAGGACCATATTCCCACCTACAGCTGTTACTGCAGGGAAGGACTACATCTTATGAGAGCAGTCATTCAGCAACTTACCTCTCATCTTCTACTGGTCAGTGAAGTGTTATCAAATTAGAGAGGGGAATTAAGGTTGTAGATCCTGATTTTGATGCAGGAGGGCATGGAGTTAGCTCACTTAGATGGTAAGTGGAAGCAGGAACCAATCACACATCCAGTACATCAAAGCAGCAGTTCATGGCCCAGGTTAACACAGTTGTGCCACTGGCACTGCTACCCATGGAGTCTGCTTCTTTCTAGTGCATCATCTTAGGAGGCAGGGAGCATGTGTCATTTGCTCTGCCTGTGATAAAATCCCCACGCACACATACTTGGCACCGCTCTACTTGAATGCCTGCTCCATGTGCCCTTAGGGAAGTACCCCACTCAGCTGCTCCATGAAGTCTGTCATAGCTCAGTGAAGATCCAGAGGGGGAAAATAGCAGACATTTGACTTTGAGAACTGTCAGTGAGATCCCTGACCATCTGATTAAAGCATTTATCTTTTCTGGTTTGCATCCAAGTACACTTATTTCATTCAAAGTCTGAAACAAATGGGCCTGCCTGGTGCTGGTAGCCAACTGCAGCAGAGCTGAGCTTGCCCAAGGGGATGGGCATGGAAATACTAGGGCCATCTGCCTGAGGGAACATGAAATGCTTCTTCAGAACTGGAACTGCCTGGCAAATGAAGCCCAGAAAAGTTCCTACTCCATTTTTCAGGAATCTGTGTTACATGGTTCCGCTACACTACCAAAATGCAAGCATCTAGCTCCAGGAATTTAACCTCATTTATAGTACATACACTTGTCTAAAAGTAATCATTGAACCACAGAATTCATTGGCTTGGAAGGGACCTTTAAACATTATCTAGTCCAACCCCCTTGCAGTAAGCTGAGACATCCCTAACCAAATCAGGTTACTCAGAGCTCCACCAAACTTCACTTTGAACGTCTCCAGGGATGGGACCTCCACCACCTCCTTGGGAAACCACTTCCAGTGTTGCGTCACTCTCACAATAGAGAGCTTCAACTCTAGGCAATACACACTCCATGTGACCAAGAACATGCAGGGGATCAGGCTGTATCCAGGTTCCCTTACCTTTGGGCAGTGACGAGGAAGGTGAGCATTTCTTCTTGCCCAGACAAATGGCTCGTGTCAAAGATCACACTGAACTCGTACTGCACAAAGAAAAGATTGCATTTAACCACACTGTGTGATGCTTCAAGGTACCTATGAAATACCACATCTATTCTACTGGCCTAGCTGTACAGTACTGTATTTTGATACATCTAAGAGAGCCTCCCCTATTGTAGAGTAGCTTTTAAATCTTAGCAATTGTGTCTGTTTTCAAACACAGGAGACTCCCATTTTTTCCTTCCTTGTGAAAAGGTCTCTACTAGACTTGGCATTCAGCTACTTCTTGAGGAAGCCACCTGTCAGAAGAGTCCTCCAGGTAAGAGGATCACTACCTGAAGCTATCTTAGCACCCATCTGTGCATTACATCTTGGTGAAGAGATCTTTTGGGGAAATAAAAGTCACATCAAAGGCCTGTGCAGAGACTTGGAGCAATCAGCACAAGCTACAGCAGCATTCAGGCCTCCCATTGTAATGGCTAAACCCAGAGAGAAGCTACTTTCATGGCCACTGTAAGACTATATTAGTGTCTCCAGGCAACAACTTTTCTACCTAGCTCCAAACCAATTTCTGACCAAGTGAAACACTAAACAAATTCATGATAATTTCAATAGTTTGCTGGGTGAAAAAACTATGAAAACTAGAGAACTGTAGAATCAGTAAGGGCTGGAAGGCTCCACAAGGGTCAGCCAGTTCCAACCCTCCTGCCATGCCCAGGGACACCCTACCCTACATCAGGCTGGACACAGCCTCATCCAGCCTGGCCTTAAACACCTCCAGGGATGGGGCCTCAATCACCTCCCTGGGCAACCCATTCCAGCCTCTCGCCACTCTCATGCTGAACAACTTCCTCCTCACATCCAGCCTGAACCTCTCCACCTCCAGCTTTGCTCCATTCCCCCTAGTCCTGTCACTCCCTGATAGCCTAAGAAGTCTCTCCCCAGCTGTTTTGTAGGCCCCCTTCAGATACTGAAGTGCCACAACAAGCTCACCCAAAGCCTCCTCTTCTCCAGACTGAACAGCTCCAACTCTTTCAGCCTGTCCTCATAGGAGATGACATGACTGAAGCAACACATTTAAATTCTTACATTCCAGATGATATTTGGCTACTGAGTTTATTTTTTCTACTCCATTTAACAGGCCTTGAAATGTTTCAAAAGAGTGTGTTGCAGTCAAACCAGCACATAAAGCTAAGAACTGGGTGTTGGGTTGAGAGACACATAGAATCATAGAATCAACCTGGTTGGAAGAGACCTCCAAGATCATCCACTCCAACCTAGCACCCAGCCCTAGCCAGTCAACTAGACCATGGCACCAAGTGCCTCACCCAGGCTTTTCTTGAACACACACAGCAATGGTGACTCCACCACCTCCCTGGGCAGCCCATTCCAATGCCAATCACTCTCTCTGCCAACAACTTCCTCCTAACATCCAGCCTATACTTACCCTGGCACAACTTGAGACTGTGTCCCCTTGTTCTGTTGCTGGTTGCCTGTCAGAAGAGACCAACCCCACCTGGCTACAGCCTCCCTTCAGGTAGTTGTAAACAGCAATGAGGTCCCCCCCAAGTCTCCTCTTCTCCAGCCTAAACAACCCCAGCTCCCTCAGCCTCTCCTCATAGGGTTTGTGTTCCAGGCCCTTCACCAGCCTTGTTGCCCTTCTGTGGACACCTTCCAGCACCTCAACATCTCTCTTGAATTGAGGAGCCCAGAACTGGACACAGCACTCAAGGTGTGGCCTGACCAGTGCTGAGTACAGGGGCAGAATAACCTCCCTTGTCCTACTGGACATCAATCCAAACTGAAAGGATTTGGGGTTGAAATTAAAATTCACTGGGAAACTGCAGACTCATTTTGTTCAGGTCATCCTGAAGCTATTTCTCATTTTCTCACCTTTCTAGGTTGGGCATTCCTAGAGCTGAATTTAGTGACAGAAAGAAATCCAACTGCATCCCTAAGCATTGCTATTCACCTTCTATTACTGAACAAAGTCCTCTTTAAAGGCTACCAAGGAAAAAGTCATGAAGATATTTTCATGGTAATTCATACAGATAGAATTAGACTAAGGCAACATAAATAAGACAGAAGATTCTTCTCCAATTTTCTTCAGAGAAAATGTGTTAAGTTTGGGGGTTTTTTTGGTAGCTGTCAACTCTTGCATCATTTTTCAATGGGTACTGTCACCAGCTCTGGCAGTTCACCTCTGTAACTTGGATATCTGGGCTAGAAAGCTATAAGAAACATCAGTCACAGACTTGTAACAGAGTAGTTGTCTTTCCAGCCACTCCTTGAAGACAAAGAAGTGAACAAACCATCATTCCACAAATGCAAATATCACACTACCTTAGATTTTGATCTCATGAAAGGAAATCCTACGCTGCACTTGAGGAAGTCTGACTCCAGCAACTCACAGGCAATGCCCATCTCCTCCTGTAAGAAAACAAAAGACCAAGAGATGACAAATTTGAGATGAAAAAAAGCCTACAAGGGGAAAAAAAAATCATTGTAATGAAGTCTCACAGAAAACTAAACACTTCCCACTGTATCACTGTTACTCCCACAATATTCATGGAGTAAAAGTGCACTTCCTTACTCCACCTCAGACAGGTCAGCACTGGGAAGAAGACAATCACTAAAACACTGCTCCAAGAGGCAGACTGTGGGGAAATACTGCATGTCTAAACCTGTTAGAGCATCAGCCCAACTCGTTGGCTAAGTCAGAACATCAGTTGTTCCCTGCTTTCAAATACTCCAGAATCCAGCTTCCCCAAGGCAGTTTGCCCAGGTACCAGTACCACAGAGATCTGTGTTGGGCAACAGTGACCAGATCATGCTGTACACTGATGCTGGAGAAAATACTCATCTGGTCCTGGTTTCATTCACAGCTATTAACTCCTTTTCTGGCCCACAGATGAGAAGTTTGTATGAGTACAAACATTTTTTTGAGTGACCCCTTCCTTTAGCAAAGGGAAAAGCCAGCAAATCAAATAGCTGTTTTCACTTGCAAAAGCTGCCACCCTTAGATGCTACATTAGATTTTTCTCCTCCATTGAACGTAAAGGAGCAGAGTAAGAGTTTCATGGGTGAAGCATCCCCTTCACAAGCCTTTTCCTCTCAGCAGTCTGGGAGATTCTCCAGTTTTCTGTGAGGGACCAAGTGAACACAAACTCTGAGCAGCTGGCTAACCAAATGAAAAACTTCACAGCTATTTCCTCTGGGAACATTCCTGCTTGTATGTTGTTCAAACTGGCCTTGCTGCCTAACTGCAGCAACCTACAGACTCTTTCATCAACTCCCAGCCTCTGTTCCTTCAAGAGAGGTTTCTATTTACATAGCTGTCTGGTGGTGACACTGACCAGACAGACACGAGAGGCTGTCTGCTCTCCTCAAGGCCTTACTGCTTCAGAGATGTCAGAGCCCAGGATAAGAGAGAGAAGTCTCCTCTTGATAAAGGATGAAGTGCAGCACTTCTTCATTTTGCAGGCTGGCAGCCTGACAGCAGGCAGGCAGGCAGATGCCAGTTGAGTTCTTGTTAAGGAAATGGTAGACAGCATTGCACTGGCTGGTTTTGCTGCTTTTGCTTTCAAGAGTTTGATGGATGCAGTGAGGCTGACTTGAATGGCCTTCTGCTTTCATTAGCATAGCATTCAATTTAATGATTAATGTTATTACAACAGAGGGGACAGTAGGGAAAGATTCTTCACTGCCAAAGAGGTTGGTCACTAGAACAGGCTCCCCAGTAAAGTGGGCATTGCATCAATCTTGTCAGAGTTCAAGAAGTGTCTGGATGATGCTCTTAGCCAAATGATTTACTTTTAGGTAGATCTGTGAAGCTCAGGGAGCTGCACTCAATGATTCCTATGAGACCCTTCCAGCCTGAAATATTCTATCACTCCATTAATGCTGCAAAGTCAATTTGTTTAATGCTAGATGTGGATTAAATACCAGAAATAAGACTGCCTGCACCACACTGGTTCAGTTCAGTCTTCTGAGGCACACAGGCTACCCAGAAAGCCTTTCTCCACCCATTGCCTTGGTCTGTGACTAGGATGGAGAAGCTCAGCTAACAAGTAAACACTGCTTTCCCCCTTGCTGCTCACTGTCTGGCTTCAGGCTTTATTTGTAGTGCACTCTCTTGAAGACAGAGAAGACTGTTTCTCTACAGGGTTTCATATGGTGTTCAGCTCTAGAACACATGGGCACTCTCTAAGCACTAAATGCATTCCATTTTCACACTGCTGCAGCAGGCTGAAGAGTTGGTGATGTCTTCTCTAGCAAATAGGGAACAGAAGCATCATGTGTCAGGCCTTACAGAAATTTTGGCTTCTGATTCTAGATTAATACTTAATGTGCAATGCTTCTCTATGACCCAGCATGACTTTGCATAGTAGTTTCTAGTTTGGTTAGAAAACATGGCCAAAGGGGCTGGAAGCTGCTCTTCCAGCAAGGAAGTGTGAAGCTTTATCTGGAGAACTTTGTTTTCTCTCTGAAACTTTTCACAGCATTTCATATTCTTAGAAGAGTCCATCAGATAAATAGGCAGCTAATTAGCCAAATAGCTCTATTACTGCATAACAGAGGCAGACCTGGGTATGAGAAACATGAAGCTCAGGCTGGCTCACAGTACCTTTCTCAAAGACCTTTACTGCAGAAAGAAATGCTCCTGATGATTATAGCACATGAGGAAACGACCCAAGCTCTACTGTCAAATAAAACCTCTGGGGTATGTGATCAGGGGTATAAGCAAAGATGAAACAAGATGGGCTTACTTATGGACACAAATGTTTTCAAGTGTAAATATGTGTGGCTTCAACTAAATAGTGCAGCAAGTGGGTGATGATCACATTATTATAGTGCCTAGAAGCAGCAGCCTGGGAATGCTGCTACTCACTAAATTTAAGACTCAGGAGAGAATAAACTTCAGCAATGTTCATGCTCTTCTGCAGTTCTTCCCCTCTCTTTGCTCTTTCAGCTCGTTATTTGCTGCACCACATAGTCTGCACCAGGAGACACCAGCTATTTCCTTCATGGGCATCTTCAGCCAGGACATGTCTCAGCAGAAGTGGACAGCTTCTGAACATGGGAACTCCAACTCTATCTTTCAGGCTGACAATAAAGATGTGCCTAAGAGCAACTTCTCTTCACATTCTTGACCATAATGCTAGATGCAGTCATGCTCTTACTGCCCAAAACCTCTCACACAACTGCCAGAACAACATCAGGTGCTCACAGACTAATTGTTTTAAAGACAAGTAAGCAAGTTAGATCAAGCTGAATGCTTAAAAACCTGCCTTAGTCTAGAAAGCATTTCAAGAGGAGCAAAGCATTTTAACAACACAGGATGCTAGATTATGGGACCCTTATTTCACCCTGAAAGAACTCCTAGGCAGCGCCTGTCCCTTTGCTGGTCTCACCTAGCTGATTATCAGGGAATATACATAGCACTGCACCACAGATTTTGCTCTTTCCCAATCAGAGAGTTCACCACTGGACCACAAGAGAATCATGCATTTTTCAGGCCACCTCAGGTAGGTTATCAGATAGAAAATAGCTTGTGAATGCTGGAAAAGGCCACAACCACACAGTCTTTCGCTGCATGTATTTTAGCATTTAAAAAGCCTGTCTTTTGTTAAGAGTACTTGATGTGCTTCATAATCTTGTGGTACAAAGCTGAGACCACATTATGGTAGGTATGATCCTGAAAAAGGCCTCTTATTAGAATCAAGCCCTGCTCAAAGACAGTTGTTGTTTCCCCCCTTTCCCCCAGAGCAAATGTTTTTAGAGGATTGCTTAAATATTGTTTGCTTTGACTTTGAAGGGTCATTTCCAACCTTGGTTAGCTGCCAAATCTAAGACTTAAGAAGAAGGAAAAGAAGACAAAAGAAAACAGTAAGAGAGAACTGCTAGTGGAAGAAAGGTTGCCTGGCTCTAGATAAAACACAGATCAGAAACTGTGCCTCTGGGAAGAGTCTTCATATTGACATATCAATAGAACACGTTGCTCTGAATTGAGCAGCCTCTTCCTGAACGTGGATGACTGGAAACAGTCAGCACAAGTGAAATGGCACAGCCCAAAGAAGGATATTGAGCCTTGCATAGCTTCACCCCGACTAAGCATTCTCAAATCACACACAGACATTTTCCCTAGGGGTCCTGCATTGCTTGTATCTCATCACTTAAGATCAAACAATACATCTTTACCCTTTTCTGCCTCACTTACGTCCAACCAAAATGTTCCAACCTTAAAGTGCCCAATCTGGTTTTATTCTTTCTGTCCTTAGCGTCATTCTTTCCCAAAGGTAGAACAACCCCTCTGAACTGATGCTGCCCCCAATCTAGTCATTCAGCACAGTTCCTCAACTTCTTTTCACCCCTCATCCCCACCCACAACTGGTTGCAAGCTCCTCACCTCAAGCATCTCCTTAAGCAACCTCCTCCAGCCTGTTAAGTTCCCCTTCAACAGCATCCAATAGCCATGCTTTCATGCTGACAACTTTTGTTAGCAAAAGCTAGCAAGTATAAAAGGATAGGTCACTTGTGTTATTTTGCACTCACTAGTGGTCTCACCAAGAACATGTGAATTCAACTGTCCTAATACTCATCCACAGCCTACTACCTCTCTGCCTTTCTCAGTGCACATGGTGCTAGTAGATACTACATCTGAAATGTCAGCAAAGGAATGCTGGATTTGCAAGAGGGTACACTAGATATGGCCCTAACTGGTTTTCATTTTCCTTCTAAAATCATACCAAGACAGTCAAGAGGCATTTACAATACTTTCTTCACTTGGTTCTAGTTCAGTACTGCTCTGAATAATGCTATCTGTGCCAGAGGTGACCTCACTCTTAAGTATTCTTCTGACTGGCTGTTATTTTCAAATGGATTAAAAAAGAAATAAACCCAAACAAGCACAGAAAGACACTGAAAATGTCTTCATTGAGAATTGTTAAGATAATATGGATTTTTTTTTAACAAGGGAAAAAAAACCCCAAGCAATTTGTTAGAAAATACATTTACCAACTGTTTATATTCCTTCTTCTTAGCTATACTCAAATTAAAGCTTTGTTGTTGTTTAGGTGCAAAAAAGCCTGCCCTTCAATTCCTGACTTCTAGCACACATAATCTGGAATAGAGCAGTAAATGTCCTGGGAGCCTTGATAATATGTTGGCAGAATACTCTCATGTTGGAGATGTTGAGAATGTATTGAACTTGTAAGGACTTTGTATGCCGCTGCAGATATTTCAAAGGGTACAAAAGAAGAAGGACAAGAGTGAATACTGAGGAACCCTGCACTCCTTGCCAGAGCACACTCTCTTGTTACTGCTTTTGTTTTCTACAGTGCCTGCCTGTGAACAACTCCAGTTGCCACCGCAGGGGATCAGGAAGAGGATCGCAGAATTTAACCAGGCTGGGAAAGACCTCTAAGATCATAGAGTCCAACCTGTTATCTAACCCTTCTAATTAACTAAACCATGGCACTAAGTGCCTCATCCAGCCTCCAAGCATCCAGTATCCTCATTCAAGAATTCCTACAAGTGTGCTAAGAGAATTACACAAAAGAAGGCTACTTGCACTGTCCATGCTATGCTAAAACTCAAAAAAGTTATATACTATGCATCTACTTACTGTATACTCTACAGAGTATAGACTTTACCATTAGAATCATAAAATCAACCAGGTTGGAAGAGACCTCTAAGATCATCCACTCCAACCTAGCACCCAGCCCTATCCAGTCGACTAGATCATGGCACTAAGTGCCTCATCCAGTCTTTTCTTGAACACCTCCAGGGATGGTGACTCCACCACCTCCCTGGGCAGCCCATTCCAATGCCAATCACTCTCTCTGACAACAACTTCCTCCTAACATCCAGCCTATACTTACCCTGGCACAACTTGAGACTGTGTCCCCTTGTTCTGTTGCTGGTTACCTGGGAGAAGAGGCCAACCCCACATGGCCACAGCATCCCTTCAGGTAGTTGTAGACAGCAATGAGGTCACCCCTCAGTTCCTTGGAAATAACAGTTCTCTGGTGTGCACCAAAGGTAGAGGCTTACATCAGGCACAGGCTCAGAAAATGTTGCTTTGTTCTTTTTTCTCTATTGTCATCACAGATCCCAGTTTAAAGCATATTCTTATTTGTCAGTAATTCCAATTTGCACTCTTGCTGAAAAGGGACCTTTCCCCAAATGAGACTTTAGGTGAACATCTGGATGTTTTGTTCCAAACCAACGGGACAATTACACAGACCTGAGCTGCATTTTAAGAGCTTCTTACATTTGGGAGAGATCACTGAACATATGTCTGTTCACAGCTGGTAACTCAGCTCACAAAGCTGGGCCACACAATCACCTCCCATGTCAGGAATCTAAAATAAAGGCTCATTTCTTTGATGATGTTTGAGGTAGCTTCTTCTTCAAATTCACTCTTCATAATCTCAGTCTAAGCCCTTGATCATGCTGCTGACAACTCTAATTTCATAGAATCGTCATAGAATCATAGAATCAACCAGGTTGGAAGAGACTTCCAAGATCATCCACTCCAACCTAGCACCCAGCCCTAGCCAGTCAACCAGACCATGGCACCGAGTGCCTCACCCAGGCTTTTCTTGAACACACACAGCAATGGTGACTCCACCACCTCCCTGGGCAGCCCATTCCAATGCCAATCACTCTCTCTGACAACAACTTCCTCCTAACATCCAGCGTATACCTCTCCTGGCACACCCTGAGACTGTGTCCCCTTGTTCTGTTGCTGGCTGCCTGGGAAAAGAGGCCAATCCCCACCTGGCTACAACTTCCCTTCAGGTAGTTGTAGACAGCAATGAGGTCTGCCCTGAGCCTCCTCTTCTCCAGCCTAAACAACCCCAACTCCCTCAGCCTCTCCTCATAGGGTTTGTGTTCCAGGCCCCTCACCAGCTTTGGCGCCCTCCTGTGGACACCTTCCAGCACCTCAACATCTTTCTTGAATTGAGGAGCCCAGAACTGGACACAGGACTCAAGGTGTGGCCTGACCAGTGCTGAGCACAGGGGAAGAATAACTTCCCTCATCCTGCTGGCCACACTGCTCCTGATCCAGGCCAATTTGTCATGGATTTTGAGAATGTGATTTTTATTTAGCTCCTGTCACTCTCATCTCTCACAACCCACTTAATGCTTTCAATGAGGCTTCAAGGATATGAAGATTTGTCAGTACAGTCAATGCCCATCTGTACTTTCTTCCCACAGTAACTGAGGTCACCAAAGAATGTGGGTCACAGGTACCCACATGTATAGAGCAATTTGGGATGGCTGAGCTCAGGAAAGCTTGGAGACTGCTTTTAAAACAAAAAGACTGGCTCAGGCTGAGTTTCCCTGAGCAAGTGCAGCTCAGAGTAATTTCATCTTGGAGGCCCCTTCTGCATACAATAGCTTGGCTTTTTTCTAACACAGAATTCCACAGATACCATGCTTTCCTCCAAAATGAGGCTTCTTGGGTACTTTAAAACCACAGGAACACAAAGAGGATCAGAGGTATTACTGACTGGGAACTATTCCTGGCACTGTACCATAATGCAAGTAAAAAAAATCACCTGACATGACCAAAACGGTAGTATCTCAGATACCTCTTTAAAGATGCTCTGGTTAACACTGTGAAAGTTCTTTGGACTGTTTTCTTCATGCAGCCAGTAGCCTGATGTCTTCTTTGCCTCATTGTCAGCGTCTTCTGTTAATTGAGCAGTTAATATTTCCTCTGTGTCTGGGTCTGACCCTGCATGACCCAGATCTTCCCCAGATCTTTCATCCCAAAGCCACAGTCAGAGACATCAGCAGCTGGTTCCAGTTTGGAAGGCTCAGTGCTTGTCAGAGCAAGCCAGCAGTTCTGGGGTTTGTTTTTCTTCTCTTTTTTTCACTCATCTATTTCAGAAGTTACAAAGGCACAAAGCATCAAACACTCACTGCCATCAGCACAAGGCGTGGGTCAGGCAGAGGCAGGCACAGGGAACGCTCTGCGTGGCGGTGGGAGGCCAGCTTCCCAGGTGGCAGTGGTGGCACCAGAGAAGACAATGAGGCCTCCTGTGAGCTGTGACTGTGCAATGCAAGCTGGGGAAAAAATGATATAAAGTCCTACTACTGATAGGAGCTTTGGAGATGCACTGTGGTGGTCTGGCGCAGATGACCACGGCTTTAAAAGCAACTGAAGGACCAAGAAGAATTCTCGTGTGCATTTCAGGGAGTTTCTTCTGTCAGAGTGAAAAGCTCATGAGTTTCATTCTTCTTTTGCAATCTTGGCAACTTCAGGCAAGCACCCTGTGCTCCAAAACTCTTCCACAGGTGCTTCTCTGCTTGCCAAGGATGTGACAGAGTCACGCATAAAGAGGAAAAAGATGTTCGTGATGGAAAGCAGTCAGGCTGGCTTGACTTTTTAAGTGTAACACCTCCACTGCCTGAGCTTCACAGGTTTCTGCTAGAAATTACAAATCATTTCCAAAGGCAGGTGGGACACAAGCAACAATGTGAACAACATGAAGGACAAGCTGGTGATGAACCAGAAGCAATACAACTATAGCATGGAAATTATTCTTAACCATTACCTGCTAGAGAAAATATTTGAGAGAGGGAGATACAGACTCAGTGAGGACTTGTCAACCAGACAATCACAAACCTAGCATCCATCTAATCTCTGGAATGCAATGATTGGAGAATATTGGATGTCCAGAAGAGAAAGAATTTCATGTATGTGCTGCAAAGGTTTGTTTTGAAAGTGTCACAGAGACTGAAAGGTTTCCTTTCCTTTTCAACACACAGATACTCCCTCACCAATCCAAACAAGCAAATGTGAATGTCACACATCATAAATTTTGCAGCTCCACAAACTGCTGTTCCACAGGCAAAGACCTTGGTCATGCAGGCACTTACATGAGCAAGCAGAACCGCACACCCCAGTGCACTGACGCGCACGGAGCCAGATGTGCATCTAAAGATCCAGGGGAGTGGGGCATCTGGGGCTGTATTTGGATAATGAATTGGTCCTTTGATTCATTTACAGAAAATCAGCTTGAAAGGGACTTGGGGAAAACCAACAGTTGTTTTGTAAAAAGAACTAAGTGGTAGTGGGGGGAGGGGGGGAGTTTTCTTTGGCATTAAGGAGAGATTTCCTGTCCTATTCCATGATCTCATTAGTAAGTGCTGTAGGCACACCCCACCCCCAGCCCAGTGAGCCTGGCTTCAAACATCTTGGCTTTGCTGCTTATTATGTGAAAACAACTATTTCTATATAATTAATTAGAGCCTCCCACCTCTTCCCTCTCTTGCCTGGATGGAGCCTATTTATAGGTCATGAGCTCACCAATCCCAGCTGATCCAGCACATCTTTGAGTAATAAAGGAAAGAAAAAAGAACCTTTTCTATTTACTGGGTATTCCTAAGCTTTTTATTTTAACTGTCTCTCTGGAATGTTTCTCTTCACTAGTGAAGTGCAGCAGATCTTTTAAAGCACACCATCTTAAAAGATGGAGAAGCAGTCAAAATCATTGGGTCAGGTCACATAAGTGGTTTAAGCTCTAATTCAGAATCAGTCAAAGCAGATGTTTGTGGTTTTGGGTTTGCAATTTTTAGGGGGCCTGAAGGGCAGGAGGTAAAGCTAATATGGGCAAAGGAGCATTTGGTGTCAGCCTGAGAATTTTCACTTTCTTTGCTGCTATGCCAACTTGTTTTTAACAGATGAATTAGCCTCACACCAGCTTTCACTGTACTACACAAGTCAGATCTTCCTTCAGGTCTGCCCTGAGCCTCCTCTTCTCCAGGCTAACCAATCCCAGCTCCCTCAGCCTCTCCTCATAGGGCTGTGCTCAAGGCCTCTCACCAGCCTCGTCGCCCTTCTCTGGACACATCCCTGCCTGTGGCAGGGTGTTGGAACTGAATGATCTTTGAGGTCACTTCCAAGCTAAACCATTCCATGATTAATTTGGCCCTTTGTCCTCCCTCCCTTTAAAGGATGCTACGCAATGACAAGGTAGTTCTAACATGACAACTTCATTTGAGGCTGTATTATGACAAGCTGTCTGTCAAAGTAGCCTTGGTCACTGTATCACTTCCCCAAATGAAACCATTTCAGTGATTCCAGTTTTCACCTGCCTTTTGTAATCCTCAGCAAAGAATCAAGCTTCTAAGTTCCAGTAAGACACAAGTACCTTTCACATAACAAGTAGAGAAGCAAGTACAGTAGAAAAATGTAACAATTGCTTGGACTAGAAAGAGAAAGAATTCCTTTCTTGGAACTCTGGCTAAAACAATAAACAGGCCCTCTTGCTCTTCTTAGCAAGCAGCATTGCAAAGCTACGTGCAGTCACTGGGGGAAAATGCAAGCAAGAAAGCAAGAAAAGCCAACAGCAAACTTCGTTTGAGGTCTAATGCAGGTACAATTTTCCAGAGGAGGCAGGCAGACAAAAGAATAGCAGTTTCAAACTAGGACCAACCCATTGACTCTGACCACGACCCATAGCCTGCTCAGTTGGACTTCCTCCTCCATAGGCAGCTCAGATGAGAAATGAGAGCAAGAATGTCGTGATTGTACCAGAGCTGGTAAGATTTCACACCATGTCAGGTACCTGCACAGATAGTCTGACCTCACAGCTATTTCCAAATGATCTGTTGCTCCTATTGCTTTAAGTGAGCATATTGCTTAGGCCTTGTTTTCTTCTTGGAGCCAGCACAACTAGAAATAGCAATCAGTCAGCTTTTGGAAGTTCTCACTACTCCCTTCATTCCCCTGAAACTTTTACTTTAAACCCCAGCCTGTTCTGCCTGAGTTGCAGGATACTGAAGGCACAGAGACTCTCTGAGTTGACTCAGCGTTGTCAGAAGCATTTACAATTTTTAGCCTATTCATATTGTACCATTTCTGGAGCAAATTCAGTTGCTTTCTCCCACCCACAGGCTCACACATCCCCCCATTCATTACCAAGGCACTGGACCTGCAGCCAAGCAAAAGAAACTATTTCTTAGAGGCAAATCAGTATGGCACACATGCTGCAAATGACACAGTCACTTTAGAGGAGGTGTCTTGTACCTCATGGGCAATTACCATCAGTAGGCATCACAGCTGAGGAGCCAAGCATCTGCAGGTGATGCATAGGTTTGAGAGGCCTTTTCAGGAAGTCTTTCTACATGCCCTTTACCTTTGCATGAGTTTTCTGGCTCCACATTAGAAAGGATGGCAATCATCAACTCTAACAGGAATTCTAACCATGCAGGTCCTTTCATGTTATTGTTTTTCAGGACCAGTGTCATGAGTTGCACAGACGAGATGTGGTGTGAAGCACTCCTTTGTCTTGTTTGCTTCCTATCATCTGCTTTCCTGTCTGCAGGACAGCAGAAAAAAATCATTGCCACTCCTAAGTAGCCTCAGATGATTTATTGGATGTCTTCCTCAGCTACTGTCTTAAATGCCCACCTCAGAAACCAAATATTTTGTTGTCATGGTTTTCATTCATTCCAAGTGATGTAGAAATCCCCATTCTAAAGGCACCCAGAGTCATGCCCTGGCACGATGTGGGCAACAGCCTTTTGCATCCAACAATGAGGTATGTAAACAAAATAACTGGGGAGCAAGTCAGCCAGCAGAACTACCACCATGCACAAGGCAAAGGGAAAATGGGCTCAGCAACTTTCTCTGCATCTGGAGCACTGGGCTGAATGCTCCTTTCTATTGGGACCTCAGTGATGGCTGCAAATGTCACCATTTCAGGAACAGCCTCTGAGATAATTCAAGCAGATACAAAGCTGGAAATGTGGACTAAATAGAATCCAAACTGCATCTTCCCCATGTACTTGAACCTTATGTTAGATTTTATACCATTACTGGTGTGGTTCAACACTTCTGTCAAGCATAGAATCATAGAATCAACCAGGTTGGAAGAGACCTCCAAGGTCATCCAGTCCAACCTATCCCTCAGCCCTATCCAGTCAACCAGACCATGGCACTAAGTGCCTCATCCAGGCTTTTCTTGAACACCTCCAGGGACAGCAGCTAGAGGACCATGTGTAGCTGACTGCTGGACTTTGATCCAACTGTGTTAGCAAGTTCAACAAACCACTCCTTGCAAAAGAGACATTTAAAAATGGTTGAACTGGACATACAGTTTTTTTTTCATCTCTGCATTCCTGGATCACAAGTCCCATCTTTCTGCTAGATTGAGCCTAGCTGGGATATTCTAGTGATAAGAATTAAATGACAGGCTGTGAAAAGGAAGCAATGGTGATGTCTACTGCACTCATTGGCCTGCTGAGACATAGAAAAACAAGATGATAGATAACAGAGTTGCTCTCTGGCTCTGGCTGCCTCCTTTCTCCCTCTAACCTGCTGTCTGTGTAACTAATCCTTCTGCTTCCTAACCCCCCAGCCAATTCTCCAAACTCACCTTTAACGTAAGGCAAAGTCTGGGATAAGGTAGAGGGGTGGAAAGGAGGTGGAAGGGTGGTTGGGAGCCCCTCCTGGGGACTCTGGTTTCTGGGAGGGCTGTTGTGTTTCTGTATTCCCTTTTTGACTTGTCTATTTCTGTCTATAGCTGTATAGGTTATAAATACCTGCTTGTCTATTGTCCTAAGCTGTAAATATAAAGCTCTCTTCTAATGTCCAGCTTAGCTGAGTCTAGCCTGGGTGATTAACCAAATAAAAGTACCAACAATTTCCCAATGCTATTTTTGACAGTACAAATAATCTATGCCCACATGTACTATAAGCCAACCTTCTGTGTTTAAGGTATCAACTATATTGGTGTGTTCAGCTGCCACACAGCTATTTGCCTTTAGTGCTATAATGAAATGCTTGAATTAATAATGAGTTCAGGCAATAAATTCAGATGTCAGCAGTTACACCTAGTTCAGTGAAAAAGTAAATGGAAAACCTCACAAATAATTAAAGCAAAAAGAAACTAAACTGAAACCCAACTGGGTGAGTAAACACAATAAAATCAACCCTTCCTCCTCTTTCCTTTCTGTGCTAATGATAAAGAATCATACTAAGGTAATAACAATAATGAGTTTGGCACTAGGTATATTCCTGGAATGAATAAACCTTAGCTCAGCCTAAGATCCCCAACAACCAAAGCTCAATCTGAAACCCCAGGAAATGTCTTTTGCAAACACACACAGAGGTTTGGGTCTTTCAGCAACTCAACTACAAGGCACATCAGGACTTCTTCACAGGAAAACCTGCTGATCATAGAATCATAGAATCAGCCAGGTTGGAAGAGACCTCCAAGATCATCCAGTCCAACCTAGCACCCAGCCCTAACCAATCAACCAGACCATGGCACTAAGTGCCTCATCCAGGCTTTTCTTGAAGACCCCCAGGGATGGTGCCTCCACCACCTCCCTGGGCAGCCCATTCCAATGCCAATCACTCTCTCTGTGAAGAACTTCTTCCTAATATCCAGCCTATACCTACCCTGGCACAACTTGAGACTGTGTCCCCTTGTTCTATTGCTGGTTGCCTGGGAGAAGAGGCCACCCCCCATCTGGCTACAATGCCCCTGATGATAAATGCTACATAACCTTGGGACACAGATGAAATGCCAAGGTATAATCCATTACCCACTGCATCTGGATATTGAAACAGGGCTTTTACTTTCCCTTCTTTTAAAGCCAAAGCTTAGCAGTTCACTTGTAAGGCTTTAGTTTAAGAGGTGCCGCTCTGCTTTATAGAGCTGGGTTCTTAGTGTGCTCCTCCCTTTTCCCTTGCTAAGTGCAGAGGGTTACAGCCAGAAGTCAAGCACAGGTTTCCTGGCCTGCTCCCAAAGGCAGGCTCTTAAAGCAGTGAACACATCCTATGCAGCCAGCCTGGGCTGGGGGTCCACTGAGACAGCCTGAAGAGGGGGTCCAGCACTCAGCTCCAGAGCCTGAAATGGAGCCAGCTGAAAGGCAGCTTGCTCTTCCTCCCTGCCTTGCTCAATGCCTCTGGTTTTGATGAAACACCACAGGAAGCTCTCTCTCAAAACAAACAAACAATCAAAACCCCCAACATAGCCAAAAACCAGCAGAGCTGGGGCCTGGAGGCCTCCTTCAGAGGGGGGTTAACATGCCTGTTTACATGCCTGTGTCTGCTACCAGGAACACAGACTGCTGCCAGCTGAACCAGGAACTCACACACCTCACTGGTGGCTGCTCCAGGATGAGGGAGGCTGCCTCACCCAGGTCCCTAGAAGAAATCAAAGCTCTCCTCACAGCTCTTCCACCACGTTTTTGAAGGAAGGTAAAACGCAAAGTATGAACAAGCAAAATAGAGAGGCATCAGAAAGGAAAGGGGAAAAAAATGTCAGGACTTTCCTTTCACAGCAGAAGAAAATCCCAGGGCCCTGGTGTTGAACCCAAGGAAAGCAGTGCCTGTGATTTCTTAAGCAGTGTTATCCTCACCTTGGATTTTCAGTCCATAACTCTCCACATCCATACTCATCTGTTTGACTACACAAGTTGGGAATGGGGTTTAAGCCTTTCTAGAGATAAAACTGATGTTGCCTTCATAGAGGCTATGTCCTGACTGCAGGACAATACCTTGTGCTTAATAAGATTAAAGAAGGTCCCATTTTAACATAAGAGCCTACCAGCATCACAGAGGAAATCCAAATAACTAGGTGAAGGAGAGCAGTTTGCCAGCACTTCCAATCCCACAGCATGTGTGACTAGAACATCCCACAGGACTAAGCAACAGAAATACATACATATATGAGTACATGTATGTTATACACATACACAGTGTAAGCATAAATACATTCCTTTACAGCCCTATTGCATTTTCCACTTGGGGTATCATTTATCTTCTGGCACATTCTTAAGCTGCCTGTCTTGGAAGTGACCAAAGAAAATTCCTGCAAGAATAGAATTGACCTTTCATAGCAGAAACTTAATACACTTCAAGCTTCGAGTTACAACAAAAACAAACCCCCATTTCTTGTGGTAATAAAAGTCACTGAAGGCTGTGCAAATCGCTTCTCATTTAAGTCTTTGGTAGAAGATGTCAAAGTTCAACTTTAAGCCTTTCCATAAGAACACAGTAAACAACCCTGTCCCACAGATTTCTCACCTCAAACGTTGGGAAGTCTCTCTCCACTGAGTTTAAGAGCAAACTGAAACCATGAGGTGAGACACTGGGACACAGGGAAGTCACTGGTGACCTTTCAATAGGGACAGCACCGACTGTACATAAGAACATCCAAGATTAAGTACATTATGCTCACTGCATACAGGCTGTACACTGCAAAGAGGTTTGCCCTTGCTCCTAGCAATGCTGTTCATCAGGATAGCAGTCTAGTTTGGGGTGGTTGGATCTCAGCAACTGAGGCAGAAAAATGTATTTTCCAAAGGCTTCTCACATAGCACAAATGTGACCATGGCAGTGGCTGTCAGCTCTGCACGGCTCCTGAAGATGTGCAGGGGAGAGCAGCCTGGCCTGTGAGCCAGGAGCCATAGAGGGACTGAAAGGAGGTGGGCAGCTACCACTTGCTGCCCAGGAAGCCATTCTCCATTCCTTCAAAGAGGCTCAGAACTTCAGTGCTTCAGATTTCCTTTTCCCTCCTCTACCTGGACAGAAAGCAGGATCTCCACAGTGAGCCATAGTGAAACACTACCTTGGGTGGTACACTGGCAGGTAGGTTAGAATTCACTGGAAACAATCAAGAGTCATGAAGAGCTACTTCCAGGACAAAAAAATGTCAACATCACAGAAACTGGAGCCCCAGATCCACCAACCAGTGTAAAATTTGTCCATGGATCTGGTCACATATGTTACACCAGGGCCATCAAGTCTTTAAAAGCAGAGATGTTTGGTAACAGCTTAAAAAACACAAGCTGTTTAAGAACTATCAAACAGCTTCTCTTTCCCCAAATCATAAAAACATTACACCATGTTTCTGTACTGCAGTAGAAAGTTTTCACCCTGCCTAACCTCCCTGGAAACAAACAGGCATATCATCTTATTGAAAGTCAAGTTCCTGCTGCTTTCTGTGGAAACACTTGGGGTGATTCCCCACTGCAACTCATTGTTTTGCTGCAGGTAGCTTAACAATGCAAAAGCTTAGATTTATTTTAAAGCTAGTTGGAGTTATCTGCAGTTGGTTTTGCAAGGCCAGGGTTCTTTAGGCTTTTGGCACCTTAATACACAATCAACCTATGACTAGTTTTCATAGATTCATAGAATCAAGCAGGTTGGAAGAGACCTCCAAGATCATCCACTCCAACCTAGCACCCAGCCCTGTCCAATTATAGAATCATAGAATCAACCAGGCTGGAAGAGACCTCCAAGATCATCCACTCCAACCTAGCACCCAGCCCTGTCCAATCATAGAATCAACCAGGTTGGAAGAGACCTCCAAGATCATCCACTCCAACCTAGCACCCAGCCCTGTCCAATCATAGAATCAACCAGGTTGGAAGAGACCTCCAAGATCATCCACTCCAACCTAGCACCCAGCCCTAGCCAATCAACCAGACCATGGCACTAAGTGCCTCAGCCAGGCTTTGCTTGAACACCACCAGGGACGGCAACTCCACCACCTCCCTGGGCAGCCCATTCCAGTGCCAATCACTCTCTCAAAGAGTTCTAAATGTTTCTAAGAGTTAAGCTGCTCTTGAAAACAGGATTTAACAACCACACACAGGCCCTTCTAACAACTCTGAGCGGAACCAGATCTAAAGTCCAGCAAAATCACAGCTTCTGAATCATTTATTTCCACTGATATTTTGGCAACAGGCTTTAGAGATTTACCTTCTATTCATAAAGTTTTGTTGGAAAATGAAAGAGACTTCTTTCAGGTGCACATGACAAAACACAGTACAGGAGAAAAAAATGATTCTGATCAGTACTATGTGCACAACTAATCCAATGCCCATTCTATGAGTGTGGGAGTGATAAGTGACCAAAAGCCTAACCTTCCACTCCCACCTCCTAAGAGCAGGGGCATAGCACACTGCTCAAAAGCCCCTAGCCTGAGAAAGGTCCTGTTCAATATCTTTATTGGTGATCTGGAAGAGGGGATTGAGTCCAGCATCAGTAAGTTTGCAGATGACACCAAGCTAGGAGCAGGTGTTGATCTGTTGGAAGGTAGGAGAGCCCTGCAGAGGGACCTGGACAGGCTGGATAGGTGGGCAGAGGGATGAGATTTAACAAGGCCAAGTGCAGGGTTCTGCACTTTGGCCACAACAACCCCAAGCAGCACTACAGGCTGGGGAGACAGTGGCTGAGAGCAACCAGGAGGAAAGGGACCTGCGGGTACTGATAGAAAGTAGGCTGAAGACGAGGCAGCAGTGTGCCCAGGTGGCCAAGAGAGCCAATGGCATCCTGGCCTGCATCAGGAACAGTGTGGCCAGTAGGACAAGGGAGGTTATTCTGCCCCTGTACTCAGCTCTGGTCAGGTCACACCTTGAGTGCTGTGTCCAGTTCTGGGCTCCTCAATTCAAGAGAGATGCTGAGATGCTGGAAGGTGTCCAGAGAAGGGCAACAAAGCTGGTGAAGGGCCTGGAGCATAAACCCTATGAGGGAGCTGGGGTTGTTTGCCTGGAGAAGAGGAGACTCGGGGGGGACCTCGTTGCTGTCTACAACTACCTGAAGGGACATTGTAGCCAGGTGGAGGGTGGCCTCTTCTGCCAGGCAACCAGCAACAGAACAAGGGGACACAGTCTCAAGTTGTGCCAGGGGAAGTATAGGCTGGATGTTAGGAGGAAGTTGTTGCCAGAGAGAGTGACTGGCATTGGAATGGGCTGCCCAGGGAGGTGGTGGAGGCACCGTCCCTGGAGGTGTTCAAGCAAAGCCTGGCTGAGGCACTTAGTGCCATGGTCTAGTTGACTGGCTAGGGCTGGGTGCTAGGTTGGACTGGATGATCTTGGAGGTCTCTTCCAACCTGCTTGATTTTATGATTCTATCCTTAGGGAAGCATAAAAAATGAGGTATTCATTGTGCATTCACAGAGAAGTCAAAATTAGATAATGATGTTCCCATCCCTGGATGTGTTTAAAAAAAGAGTGGATGTGGCACTTGAGGCTGTGGCCTAGCGATGAAGGATGCTGGGATGAAAGCTGGACTGGATGATCCTGGTGGTCCTTTCCAACCATAGCAATTCACAGTGATTAGATGCTGTGCTGAGGGATTTGGTTTAGCCAAGGGCTTGTCAGTGTGAAACTAATGATTGGACTCAGTGAGCTTGAAAGTCAATTCCAGAAATTCTGTGATTCTGTGAAGTCACATAGCTTGAACTGTACATATCTTTCCTTCCAAGCTAAGAAACTGGTCAGTTTTATTCCAGGGATGCAAAATGCTTTGGTGCTCTCTGGAGCTAGAGTTAAGCATGAGACATGCAAAAACAGCAAGGAGAGTGTGGCAGCCTGATTACTGACACATTACTGCTGTTCCCAAGCCCTGGCTAGAAAAGCTGTCCTGCCAGAAGGGATCAAATCCTCTCACATAAGTGATATATGGCTTGGGCAATCTTCCAGACACACTTGTACCAGAGCAAGGGATCACAGCTTTCATGCTTCTTGGCATCACTCCTCTCTGACCCTTGGGCAGAGTGGTTTACAGGAGCAAGTCCAACTCACTCCACACAAACTCAGCTGGATTTAATCAGACCACTGGTTTAAAAGGTTTCTGCTAACCAGCTGGATGTGACTTGAGACTGATCATGTTAACTTGGATCCAAAAGGGCAGTGGCTGCTGGAAAAAGAGACATAATGAATACCCAGGACCTGAATTTTCTTCCAGTGGCACAGCTGGATCCAAAAAGGGCATGTCTTGGCTTTTGTGCTCTATCAGTGTCCTGCCTCGGACAGCTTTAAGAGTCTTAGAAAATATGAGCAGTATGGGAAAGCAGGGTAAGAGAATTTCCACTTGGAAAAACTTAAACTCTGCCTGTGCCTGCAGCTCTTCTGAGCAATCCTAGTCAAGAGACACGAGGAGACTCTGGGAGTGAGGAAGAAAAAGTTCATATCCAAACTGTACAAGGACTTTGCTAACCCAGCAAGAGACAGTACTACACTCCTCGAAGCCTGTAAGCAGCATGGCTCTATTAGCAAAATTCCCACCCAGTACCAAAGTTTCAGGTACACACTCCTGAGGGAATCAAGGGGAAATGACTGTGCCTGAGGAAACCATAACCTCAGTGTTCACCCTGCCCTGGCCCAGCCCTGCTAACTTCACTCAGCTGCTGCTTGCGAAAGCTGCTGTGAGAAGCAGCAGGAATGTTACACACAGCTGGCTTTGGATGCTGGGAGCCTGTCTGAAACGTAGGAACAATCCATGGCTGGAAATGACGGTCAGCAGTGGGATTTCCTGACTCATTCTGTCTGCAACCAGTGCTGAGACAGGGTTAACCGATAGATTGCTGCCAGCCCTTGCCGAGCAGCGAGAGATTTAGTGCTGTACTCATGAGGTTATTACTGTTGGGTTTAGCAGTCTTAAGTTATATATTTTATTTTCATACTGCTGCTATAAAATCTCATGGAATAGCTAAGCTGATTTAATAAAGACATGGCTCTGTCCTACACTATTTAGCTGTCACTGACAGTGCTTTTTCTGTCACTACTGAAAACACAGCAGCTAATGAGTGGTAGCCAAAGTGCCTATTGCTGACAAATCTATTTGCATCACAGGACAGGAGGCAATTCCAAGAGACATGAGATGGTGTAGGAGTTAGTACAAATAGGTTCTAATTCTTTTTCCAAGCTCAGCACACAGCAGCACTCTGCATTCTTCTATCAGAAAGTGGTATCACCTCTGTTAAGTGGAATTTCCAGACAAAATGGTCTAGCAGCCCTGTTCAGTTGAATCTTTGAAAGTGTTGGGGAATTCACCGCTTCTCTGGGGAGAAAATTCCAATAGCTGACTGCCCTCTAGGTAGTATCTCTATCCAATATGCCACATGAAATCTTGTGTCCAGAAAGGTTGGAAGGACTAGTTCCACTCAGACCATTTGAGGAACACTACCATGACCATCCTTGAGTTAGACCTTTCTTTTCAAACACATCATGTGGCATTTTGTCTCAACCACTCTTGCAAAAACCCCAACATAAAGCTTTTTCACTGCCAGACCACAGAAAAAAACAAAACTGCACTAAATCCACTGAAGTGTCCCCAGTGGTGACACAGGGAAAACACACAGATGCCTCAAAGTCTTGAAAGGACTCCAGAGTGGTTACAAAAGTCCACCACGGGATTATCATTCTCAGAGGCACCTTGTAGTTCAGGCAGTCCCATGGAAGAGACCATTCTCTTCCACTATAGCATCATTCATTAAAAGACAGTTGCTGCTTAAAGCTTCCCACAAGAAGCTCTTTGGATTCCAGAATTGCTCCACTAAGAGAAATCTTAGGAGTCATCATTTTCATTCTGGCTCTACAGTCTGGATTTTTGCCTAGGTGATGTTTAACCAGGAATATAATCCCTTTAAATTACACATTCACAATGCATGTTATGCACAGATGTCAAGAGATGGAAGTAGGTTATGAAACATGGAGGCTGTGATATTTTACTGCCCCCCCCAAAAGAAAAACACAACAACATTCATTGTTGAAAGAGCTTAAGGATAACATAACACTGTAACTGAGGCTATGAGGTCATAATCCAGTTTCCCAACTGGATTAATGGTGAGGCCAAGGATATATTAGTTTTCCTACAAGTAAAAATTGACTGAGAGGAAGTAAACCAAGCACAAATTGCTTTCTCTAAACTGTTACTAAAACAATTATCAGGGAAAAGACCAACCCAAACCCTACCAAAACAGCAGCAGGAATAAAAAGAGCAGTCCATTCCCTGATCCTGCATGCCAGACCTGAGAAAGAAGCTCATGTAATTATTTGATGTGTCCTGCATTTCACTCTTTAAAAAAAAGAAATGCCTGCTTCTATTAGCAAAAGATACACTGAGTAGTGAGATAAGCCTGCAACAATGTCATCTGCTTCCAGAAACTGCTCCTCCTAAGCAGCACTCAGGACAGATGTTTCACGCTTGCTATAGACCCAGGCTCAAGGTAAAATACCAAGGGAAACAGCACATCATCCTCAGCTTCTTCCCTCACAGTGCTGGCCAAGAAAAACAGCTAAGGCAATTGGTTTTCCAGTTCATCTATGTGTGTAAACTATTCAACATGGAAGCATTGAAGGAAAAAAAAAAACACAACAACCTTTTAAAAGAACATGCTTCAAGTTATTTCTTTTCCACTGCAAAGGAATGGAAACCCTCCCACTGACTGCAACAGGAGCTGGGCCAGACCTTGAATGTCTTCACATAAAACTTCCATTAAGGAGAAGCTGTGTATTGGCATAAGGCATTTCTACTTTGTCCCCTGTTTTTTTTTTCCTCTTGACAAACTTCACAGTTGCAGCACATAATATGTGAAAAAAAAATTAAGCTCCTAATACAAGGACAACTTTGTGAAGCTTGAAATTGTATTGAACATAATGATCAAAACTGAACGCTAAGAGAATGAACTCGTAGAAGAAATCATCCTATTTTGGTTTACTATGCAATGCATTCATTTAAGAGGTTTATAGTAACCAAAATCTTATCACAACCATGGCAAACCATGGCAAAACATCATTGGTTCGATGGGCTGAGTCTGTACTTTGTAGCTGTACTATTGGTTTCAGTATTGCTCTTAAGGCTCACACAGCAAAGGAAAGCTTCAGCATAGAGACAAATGACTATGAAAACTAGGAACAGACAGACAGAGGCTGCCATTATGATAGCATAGCTCCCATTTTGCACCATTATTTTCACATAACTCACACTCAGACAGATTTCATACCACCAGTTCAAAAAAGCTCATTGAATTTCAACAGCTTTCTAAATAAGCTCACAGTAATAAAAACATCAAAGTATTTGAACCTAAACATAAAGAAAATAAAGCTCAAAATACTCACCCGACTCCACACAGTTGAAATTAAAAGCACTTTTGAGCTTTTGGATCTAGTGAAGTGCTCTGACCAAAGCCCAGACTTAGAATCATAGAATCAAACATGTTGGAAGAGACCTCCAAAGCTTCCCCAGTCCAACCTAGCACCCAGCCCCAGCCAATCAACTAGACCATAACACTAAGTGCCTCATTCAGTCTTTGCTTGAATACCTTCAGGGACAGTGACTCCACCACCTCCCTGGGCAGCCCATTCCAATGCCAATCACTCTCTCTGCCAACAACTTCCTCCTAACACTCAGCCTATACCTCCCCTGGCACAGCTTGAGACTGTGTCCCCTTGTTCTGTTGCTGGATGCCTGGGAGAAAAGACCAACTCCCACCTGGCTATGGCCTCCCTTAAGATAGCCACAGACAGTAATGTGATCACCCCTGAGTTTCAACAAGGAGAAAATCTAGGAAGCCAGGTCAGGACATGACCAGGACTGTCGAATGTAGTCAAACTAGAGGCACTCTGTGTATTTCAGCACCAAACTTCTTCCAAACTTGTCTCATTCTACCTCTTAATATCTTAATAGCTCAACCCAACACTCTTTCATTTTCATTAGTGCACTTCAAATAACAGTGCTGTGTGTACTACAGAAAGACAAAGAGTGCAATTTGCACAGATCAACCCCTCAGGAAAAAAAAAAATCTCAGTAAAGAGCCTGGAAGAAATTCAATCCCAGTATAATCAGAAATGACTTCCAACTATCTCAGCAGGCTGCCCCTGTCCTTACACATCTTGCAATTAAATTGCCTTAAATTCAGAAGCTTTGCTTACAGCAAGATTGGCCTTTCTTACCTTTTGCCACATTTTGATGAAGAAGAGCTCCCCAGAAAAATTGAAGAACACATTGGTGTCGTAGGCATCATCCCCCACGTTAGAGATGGAAATGTTCAGTGAGATGTTCCTCACTGCTCCCAGGGCCAGGTAGGCAGTTATGTCATCAACGCTGTAGGCAGAAACAGTTAACACTGGTTTAATTCTGGGCGCCTTTCACACTCTGGTACTTCTTTCTGCCTGCCATGGAAATGTCACAAGTCAGCTGTTTAAAAGCTCAGCAGCTGGTAACTCATGAATGTTCTGTGCAGTCAGTGCACAGTGTGGGGATCGTATTGGGAATAAAAAGCCCCTGAGCCCTGGTTCTGACACTTTTCTGACTACAAGGAAACCCCACAATACTCATGTGAAACTATTTCATGTGACTTAGTGTCAGTTTGGTTTTAGTGAGACCCTAAGCTTTCAAAACATTATTCTCATAGTCACCTATAGATGTAAACAAATCTTTGCAAAGATGAACGCAGCACAGATTGCAAAACTAGTTTGAGAGGTCCCAATTTGCTGCTTGCAATAGACCAAATGAATGTCACAGTGATATAACAGTACTTAGAAGCATTTAACCTTCTGGGTCCAAATTCAACATCTGCTGTTGACAAGGTGACAAACTACAGGAGATGTTAAACAATCTGCTGGTAATTTCTAATAATCAAAAGTCCATAGCTGGAAACAAAGAAATAAACCAACCATTTATTACTGCAAATTATTTCTCATGAACTTGAGGATCTCACTTCTTGCAATCACTTAAAAACTTAATCAGCATCTATCAAACTCATCAACAAAGTATTGCTTCAACAAGCAAATGAACGTTACAAGGTATTTCTCTTATGTAGGGTTGCATGTGCAATGCACACTACAGAGTGCTCTTTGAATAGGTAGGAGCAGCACTTCAAGGTTTGACACACAGTCAAGACAATCAAGAGTAGTGTCCTTCCTACTGGATAACAAAAATACTCTGCATTGAACCCTATTTAACACTAAACCCACAAAAAAGGTGAGAATAAACACCAGTGAGGCTGCATTTCTGCTTTCTAGGCTATCATCCCTCTGTTAATAGCACATCATAACAAAATGATCATAAGAATGGCTTAGTTTGAAAGGGACCTTAAAGATCATCTGCTACAAACTCCCTGCTGTTGACAGGGGAGGTTGTGGCAACATTTTGCTCAGCAGAGAAGGAAAACTCACTTCCTCAGAGAATGCTGTAGTTGCTCCTGCACAAAATTCACACACCAATGAACTCTGGAAAAGCTGTTTTTCCTATGGAGGTCTCTAAGAGATTGTGCTGCATGTCTCGTTTTAAGAGAGCAGCTGAGTCATTTAATCTGGGTATATCTGGAATTAATCAGGTTCACTTGCAGTAAGAAGAGGATTAGGAATCTCCCTTTTCACAGGAGAGCTCCCAGATGCTGTTTGCTGCTAGTAAGAGCAACGTCAGAGGGCGCAGACAGCCTGCTGCAGCACTGGAGCTCTGCTGCCAACCCACTGCCATGCTTCTCCAGTACCTGTTGCATAGGAGGTAGCCAAGCTGCCAAGGCAAAATATGGCAACTAAAGAATTTCTTGTCACCTGCTAGAAACGAGAAAAAACTGCAGTCACCTCCTAAAGTCACCTCTAAAGAAATACGTTCAGGTAATGGCATCCAGTTTGTTTCTCTGGATGTGAACTACAAAGCTGCCAAATATCCCCAACCACAGTCCTGTTTAACCTTGCTCCTATCAAGGAGAAGAGGTTGAAAATAAACCCAGACTCAAAACAAAAAGAGTAAACAAAACAAAATTGAACAACAAAACAAACAAAATAGCTCTCCAAAACAAATAGTAAAATTTTCTTTTAAAAGGGAAGTAAAGGAGTAAAAATGTGAAAAAATATCAAGGTACAATCACTTCATTGGACAGAGCAGCAGCATCTCCATACGTGAGGCACTACATACACACAGGGAGCAGAAGTTCTGGGCAGAGTGCAGATGCAGGTATACACTAACCACATCTGTACAGCCACATGAAGGATGTCAATCCCTCAATGTCTGCATGGAAAAGGAAGGAATTTTGACATTGCCAAATGAATACCTGCAGCTTTCATGCACATGAGCCAGACTTGGAGGTAAATAGGCAGTCCTGAAAAATCAAGCTCCCAGATTTTTGCCGTGGTTTTGAATTCGCTGTCTGTGGTACTACACATCAAACGCGATTAGGACACCTCCTAACTGACTGAGGGAACTGAATTCCAGGATAAAATAAGCATCATCTTTTTTTTCATGCTTTGTTCATGTCTGCACTGTGGGCAGCAAGGGAAGACAGACCAGCTGGGAAAAGCAAACTGAAGAGGTTTGCAATTTTCATTTCCCCACTCCCCACAATGCTGGTATTGTCAATAATGTGAGTCAGGGGAGACATAATCTGCATTCCAAGAGGCACTTGGGGACATATTTCTCTATTTCCTGCACCAGAGAGGATTTTTCAAGAAGCATTTAGCACTTCCTCTCAGCCTGTGCAGATCATACACAGAGCAAGGAACATGCTGGGGTCACACTTAGACTACTAGCCTGTGTCACCAACTTTTCCTTTTATCTTAGGAGCCATTCTTTCCTTACCATAAATCAGCACCTACGTGGATAAATCACCACCACTGCTACATGGACAGTACAAGTTACTGCTGGGGTCACTTAGGTGGCAAGTCAGTAAAAGTGCTCCAAACAGCTAAAATTCAATCTGTCCTTCACCTCTATCAGATTAGAATCATAGAATAGAATCATAGAATAACCAGGTTGGAAGAGACCTCCAAGATCATCCAGTCCAACCCATCCCCCAGCCCTACCCAGTCAACTAAATCATGGCACTAAGTGCCTCATCCAGTCTTCTTTTAAGTCAGTAAAAAGCATAAATGAGTCAAGAACATCAGCCCTGTGAAAGATCAAACAGATTTCTACCTTCACCTATCAGGGTTGCAGTTGATTTTCAGAGGTACTATGATATGTGAATATTGATTTTCTCTCCACAGACTTTACATCAACTCTGAAGAGCTTTCTCAGGTTGGGCTTTTATCACAGGTTCCAGGGTCAGTTGAACTTTAGGAGGGGTTTTGCAAATTCTTAAACCTCAAGGGACAATGAAAACCTGAGAGCCTCAGCTGATATTCTGAGAAGTCATTTGATATCTCAGTGAAAAACTGAAAGGTAGCAGCTCCATAAACAAACCCAAACAAGCACAAATTTTAAACAACCCTATGGGGAGCAAAGCTATTGGATTTTACAGCACTTGGTTATACTGTCTTGCCATCACATATTCAAAGTCAATTCATTCTGCAAAGGTCACAGCCAGTGTAGACTAAGGACTCAGCCAAACAAGACACCATGACTTATTCTGCATCAGTTGAGATGCTGCTCCCACCTCTCACACTGAAGATTATCGTAGCAAAAGCACAAAACAACCTGAAGCAGCTGATGACCACAGCCTGTCTGAGATGCTCTTAAGCCAGCTCTAGTAAACTAGCCCTGAGCTCATCAGATTATTTCATTACAGGCCTTTTCTATTGCTCAAGCGGAAACTTTCCAGTGTGCTCCGAGTAGCAGACATGAGGTGATGGGAAAAACATAATGGAGAACTTGAGGAGTGGTTAACCAAGGTTTTGTGTCAGCAGAGCACAGTTTGGGAGTAATGTCATACCAATATTGCTCCCTAGGAAGAGTGAGAAACAGTATGCCAGTATTTCCTCATAGGACGACACCAAACATCCCATAGGATAAAAGTACCTTCTTCACTTAGTCCAGGGGCAAGGGGGTGGAACACCCCGGGTGAACACATCCTGGTATCCTACCTGGCTCAAAACTTCCCTCTCCAGTGCTTCAATCCCATAATATATATATTGCAACCCAAGAATACAGCACAGAACATTGCCCTTTCCATCTTTCCTACAGGTTCATTTTGGAAAGCGATGCATATGAGTAGTAAACAACAGTGGGAGAACATGCTAGGAAATTGGTTTTGACTTGATTATGGTATTGAAATATCAGAGGAGCTTCTAGTTACAGCTGATCACCATATAGTCAAAGCTTTCCCTTAAAGGTGATTTCTCCACATAAATTCCCCAAAACTACATGAGAGTTAAAACTTTCACCCATCTATGTCTTCAAGAAGAGGATGGAGCTGGGCACCACATCTGCACAAAACTACCTTTTCTTATCAGCCTACAGAGATCTGGTGCCTTTTACTGCTATCACTAACTTCAATTGTACCCAGATGTTCACAACCTTTTATAAACAGAACTGAAGACTCAATGGAGAAAGAGCTGCCTCTGTTTTCACACAGTGTTTACTCCAGGGAGCAGCTTTTGGTTTGAGCAGAGCTACCCTGGTTTATGAAACTGTCACATGAAAGCAAGACGAGGTACAAAATCTACAGAAGCTCTGATCTAATCTTTCACCCTTAAAGGCACACATACAGACCCACACCTTTTATGAGCACAAGCAGCATCCCTGAAATCAGTGGTACTGTGCCCCTAGGATAAAGTCATCCCTGCATGTGTAAGACATCTTCCTAAGGTTGAAGCATAAACAAAAAGTAGTTACTCATGGCAGAAAGAAATGTAAAAGATAAATGGTACTGGGCATGCAGCTGAAAGTGGCACACATTAGCCTGGCATGAAAGAAAAACCTCTCTCTGATTCTAGGATCTATATCATTAACAAAGTCATCACACCATCTAATGCATTTACCATCAGAAACAATAGCCCCTCATTAGACAGCTTCCCATTCCTGGGCTGCTGGGGTGCCACACTCAATTGAAAAAGCATATTCAGCTGAACACTGATGATGGAGAAAAAGGCTAGTGCTCCATCCAGCAACCACCTGCAGAGGTCAACACAGGACACTCAATCGTTAGGAACATTAGAAACAGTACAGGTTTGTTACTTCAGGAAATTCATTTCGCAGTAGCAGGTGTTAATGTGTCAAGAGTATGCCTAAATGTCACAGATGATAAGCAACATATTCCCATATCAGCTCATTTTCTCTATCACAGGATGTAAGGGGTTGGAAGGGACCTCTGGAGATCTCTGGGTCCAACCCCGTTGCCATAGCAGGGCCACATAATCTAGCACAAGTCACACAGGAATACATCCAGATGGGTCTTGAAAGTCTCCAGAGAAGACTCCACAAGCTCCTTGGGAAGCCTGTTCCAATGCTCTGTGACCTTTAGAGAAGTTATTCCTAACGTTGAGGTGGAACATCCTATGCAAGAGTTTACATTCATTGCCCCTTGTGCACTATGCCTGGTGACCTCTGAGGAGCCTCAGCTGTAGCAGATTTTGTAGCTGCAGGACATGCTACAAAAAAAGCTGCTGTGTCTGCAGCATGACCAAGTATGTGTCTAGGTATGTCAGTATCCATAGACATGTGCATGCATGCACCAGCCAAGGTGTATTCTGGAAACACCAAGCACTGCTGCACTCACTTCTCATTGTGGACCATATGGTACCAAGAAATTCCACCTCTGGAGGCAGCCTATGTCTGACAGCTCTGCCTGGGGTTAAGCTTTTGTTTTGTTAGCTAGAGCAAGAAACTACATGGTAATCTTAGGTCTGTAAAACACTGATGGTGACAAGGAGGGACAGGTTATACAACAGTTCAGCATTCAACCCGAATCATAGAGAACAGCTCTGTGGGGTCAGCCTTAAAAAACCAAACACTAACATCCTATTTGAGAGGATACAGTCAGTTGTTTCTTACAAAACACATTATTATTTGCATTAGTATTTAAGAAGTGACAAGACTAACTTGCACAGTATCCTTGACTGATAATCAGTGGCCAGTTATTAGGAAATAAAACTTGGAGTCCGCATTCTTGTATGAGGCTTGTTACCACTCATCACTTGATGGCTCTATTATGATCCATATGGGTTCAATCACCATATGTTCAAGGGGAACACAACTGCCCACTGCTATCAAACAGGACTTACTCATTTATTTTGGGAGAGATTTATGAGGGTTTGAGCACAACTAACCAGATGGAAAACAAGAAACTATTCCTTCATCTCCATTCAGCCTCGACAAGGGAAAATATTCACTCATTCCAGAGAGAATGCTCCCACTGCAACTTGTACTATATCCTGATTAATTGTGGCCTCTGCTGGGTAGCCCCTTTCAGGAAACTGCAAATCTGATCCTGGATGAGCTACAAAAAAGTTCTCCATGTGCCTCACAAACGCAGCATTCAACACACTAACAACTGCCCACGGGTAGAAGATAAAGGAAAGCAAATGTAAACTCAAACTCAGAACTCTGCTTCCTGGATTCACCAAAAGATCAAATCCCAAAGGGAATTACAAGTGTACTAATAAACATGAAACGCTCTAAGCTTTTTTCTTTCACTGAACCCTTTATAATGCAGCCAATTACTTTGAAATAACATTCAGCTCCACTCTGATTTATGAAATCACTGCAATCACAGTGTGAAACTTGGTAGGACTTTTAAGAAAACAGAGAGCAATATACTCATGTCCATTTTTCCAACGTGTTGTCATTCTTTTCTCCCTGGAAACAACTCTTTTGGTATTTTAAAGGGTTGTGAAATAGGACAGCACTGGGGACTGCCCACATAACCATCCAGCAGCACATAACTGTCATGGCTCCATATCTGGGGGGTGGTCTCTTCTGCCAGGCAACCAGCAACAGAACAAGGGGACACAGTCTCAAGTTGTCCCAGGGGAAGTATAGGCTGGATGTTAGGAAGAAGTTCTTGCCAGAGAGAGTGATTGGCATTGGAATGGGCTGCCCAGGGAGGTGGTGGAGTCACTGTCCCTGGAAGTGTTCAAGAAGAAGTGCCATGGTCTAGCTGACTCGCGAGGGCTGGGTGCTAGGTTGGCCTGGATGACCTTGGAGGTCTCTTCCAACCTGGTTGATTCTATGATTCTGCATTGCTACATACACCTTTATACACAGAAGGTCTTGACTGAAAGCTCAAGACCACTCTCCTAGCAGTAGAAATGCTAAGCCATAGCATTTATTCCTTTTGCTTCTGAGCAGAGCAGCTCTGCCATTCGGGGTGGCCCATCCAGGCAAAACGGACCCACGAAAACAGATTTGAAAGAAGTGTTTGTTCCATGAAAGATAAAGGAAGATAAAACAAATTCTTCATATGCTATGCACGAAGAGGAAAGGAAAGGCAGATAATATCAGAGCATGTAATTAAGCTCCAAATGAAAGGATATTGTTTTTCCTCATCACAACTGTTTTGTTAAGATGCACTGCAGGGGCACAAAACCGCAGCGGGCATGCCATGAAACGCGGGGCCCCACTGGAAACAAATCCCCCTTGTGTGATCAAAGGGAGATAAGTGCTGAGGCGTGAGCCTGGTCAAATTGATGAAACAGCTTTGCTTCCCACATGAAATGACAGGCTCTCAGCTTTTCTCCACGGGTTTGCAAAAGGCTGTGATCAAGGAAAACCTTCATTAATTCTTTTTTCATAAACCACTACTGCGTTCATGGGATACGCTCAAAAAGGTCTGAGCTTCCTGGTCACAGCTTCGTGTTACTGCTCCTTCCTTCAGACAACACTGACTGTCTGCACTGTTACTGCCCTGTGCCATTAGCTTGTGCTGTTAAAAAGCAAACTAGACAAAGCTGTCATAATACGTTTTTATCTGGATTCCTTCAACTCAGGTTCTGTAATAATTGACAAGTCAAGACAAAACTGTTAAGGTTCATTTTCCAAATCCAAGGATGTTCCCAGTGATCTAGAGGGAATTTTTCCACTGATTTTAAGCATATTCATCCTTGAATCTATGCACAGCACTTGCAAAACAACCAGTTTGGCAGTTGCATAGCTAGTCACCTATGTGAAATAGTATCTTCTTCACCAATACAAAGGATAAGCTTCTAAACTGCAGAGTTCCCAGGATCACAGGATGTTAGAGGTTGGAAGGGACCCTAAAAGACCATTGAGTCCAATCCCCCTGCCAGAGCAGAGACATACAATCTAACTCACATCACAGAGGAACTCATCCAGACAGGCCTTGAATGTCCCCAGAGGAGACTCCACAGCCTCTCTGGGCAGCCTGTTCCAGTGCTCTGTGAACCTTACAGTAAAGAAGATCCTCCTTGTGTTGAAGTGGAACCTCCTGTGCTGCAGCTTCCTGTTCCAATGCTCTGTGACCCTTACAGTAAAGAAGTTCCCCCTTGTGTTGAGGTGGAACCTCCTGTGTGCAGCTTATATCCATCGTTTCTTGTCCTATCCCAGGGAGCAAGTGAGCAGAGCCTGGCCACTGCCTCTGGCACTCAGCCCTCAGGTATTTATAATCATTCATTAGATCCCTTCTCAGTCTTCTCTTCTCCAGACTAAAAGCCCCAGGTCACAGAGTTGTAAGATCATGGGCTGGGGACAGTGGACACAGAACGGCAGTGCCCATTCTCCATTGTATTTTCAAGTCAGACCTGGGTTAGGTACTTGGGAGATTGCATCCTGAAACACCACATCAAATGATTGATTCGCCTCTCAGATACAGAGCCATGCATGAGACAGAGAGTATCACAGAATCAAAAAGAGGGTCAGCAGACAATGTGTTAATCATAGAACCAACCAAGTTGGAAGAGACCTCCAACCTCATCCAGTCCAACCTAGCACCCAGCCCCATCCAGTCAACCAGACCATGGCACTAAGTGCCTCAGCCAGGCTTTGCTTGAACACCTCCAGGGACAGCAACTCCACCACCTCCCTGGGCAGCCCATTCCAATGCCAATCACTCTCTCTGGGAAAAACTTTCTCCTAACATCCAGCCTATACTTCCCCTGGGGCAACTTGAGACTGTGTCCCCTTGTTCTGTTGCTGATTGCCTTCTTCCAGTCAGTCACAGAAGAAATTTATTGGGAGAAAAAATTAAATGCACCTTCTGTGGAGCTGACCAGAAGCTACTGGGAAAATGCTTTCTCCTCACAAAATGTCATTTTGTTAAAAGGGAAACATTTCAAGCTCAAGGCAATATTTGACAGGCTGAGGTTTTGTTAAGGTTTGGGGTTTTTTGGTTTGGTTTTTTTTTTAATGGCTAATTCCCAAGAGCCCAACTGGAACATCTCAAGTCACAAACTTGACCTTTCAACTGGAAAAGGACATTTCTCAAGAAATCCCATTTCATAAGAGGACTTTTCAAAACATGGATTCCAACTCAGAAAGCTCCACCATTTGCAAAACCTTGCCAATTTCTACACCTGTCAGCCTCTTGGCCTCCTGTGACTTTTGCTTCCAGTCTCACGTTTCCAATAGAAACATTTTGCAGCAGTCTATAGAGGAACTCCAGCTAGCCTGTAGGGTGAGAATATAAACTGGAGCCTAATGAATGGTGGCCGTTAAAGATGCGCTAAACCAACACATCAAAGCGAGCTGCTTACTCCCAACAGCAAGACATAACTCAGAAGCACTCCAATGGGTGAGTAATTCTGTTGCTAATAACAGATGAAGGGTAACCTCGTGTCACATAAATATATGGAAGACAGACTTCCTCCTGGACCCTTCTCAGGAGTAGCACTATTTATTCCAGCACTTTCTGCTGCCGTAATATTTATTGCAGCAGCATTTATTACAGCGTGCTCTGTCCAAGGGGGCTCATAGTCCTGTGCTTGCAATCCAATTGACATACCATGTGCACAGCTTGTGCTGGAATACAGCAGCTATATGACATACTGCAACACTGTCTTTCTTCTTGCCTGCTCTGTTTTCAGTAAAGCTGCTCGACTCACTGTGACACGCAGGCTGTCAGTGTATTTACACAGCCACACAGCATTTCCTTCCTCGCTGCCTCTCTCAGGGAAGCCACCACCCATTCTGCACTGGTCTTTTTAGCTGCTTTGTTTATTGCAGCTGGAAGAAAGTCTGTTTTTTCAAGCACCCTCGCTGTTACTCAGATGTCTCCTCCATGGTTTTCACTAAGTTCCCATTACAGCTTGAACAGTGCTGTTACCGTTGCCTTCGCAGGGTGCCAATCTGATAGACAGGCAGCAGCTTGGGACCTGAAACTGCCTTGATATGTCAGACAAGATGTGTGCTCTTGCAAATCTGGCTCCCTCAGCACTTTCAGGCCCTTCTTAAAAGACCAGATTTCCCCACCACCACCTTCCCCACCCCCACTATAAAGTACCAGAGGAATGGATTAGTAGATTTTAAATGCCAGGGAGGTCTAATCTCCTACAGAACACCTGCTTCAGAGTTTCCCCCAGCACATCTTGAGGAAACAGATGCTCTTCAGCATCTAAACAAGTAGAAGTGCAATAAAACTGTGCTGCAGAAACCTGATGGAAAAGACATTTGCTGTGCCAAGAAAACAGAGTAAGGCACTGAAGCCAAGCATGATATGTAATAAATATATTCTCAATATTAAACAGCATTTGAAACTAAGAGCTAAGAGAATGCTCTTTAATTGCATTTTGCTTTTCAGTACTGGATTGCTGGGAAGGAAAACTGGTTTCTTATTGCTGTCCCAAAGCTATGGCTGTAAAAATAAAGTTTATTGCAAAATATTCTATTCCTGTTTCTCTTATGGTTTCAGGTTGGGCCATTAAAGTTGTCCATATGCAATACATAAATACTTTCTTTACACTAAGATACTTTCAGGTCTTTCCCTTTAGATATCTCCTCCATACACACACCAGCACAGAAGATTATTGCATGGATAGGGCCAGATTTTGCCATCTCCTGTGACAGCTGCAAGATTTAACACTAGAGACTCTTTGGAGAGGAGGTGATGAGTAATCTCAATGCTCTGCACTGCTACAGCCTCATGTATTTATTCTTTAAGAAAAATGAATTTGACACAGCCATGACTGGAAGGATGAAACACCTCCCTTCTGCTCCTCTGGTTTCTTCTAACGCTGCTTTCACCAAGCCCCCAGCACACTCTGTGATTCTTTTTCCTTCACTCTTAAGTTGCACTCATGCTCCTACCACTACCTCCAATAAAAGCCAATAAAAAGACCATTTGTATTAATACCAGCACAGATGACTGTAGCTGTATCTATACACTATATCATAATGTCTGCTATAGAAACCTAAATCCCCACAGTTTGCTTTGCCAGGCTTTGATATTACTGTTCTCTCTAGTGACACTGCATGGTTTTGATAGCAGAAGTGGCATTAGCAAGACAGAGGAGGTTCAGGCTGGATGTGAGGAGGAAGTTCTTCAGCATGAGAGTGGTGAGAGCCTGGAATGGGTTGCTCAGGGAGGTGGTTGAGGCCCCATCCCTGGAGATGCTTAAGGCCAGGCTGGATGAGGTTCAGGCCAGCCTGACCTAGGGTAGGGTGTCCCTGGCCATGGCAGGGGGGTTTGGAACTAGATGATCCTTGTGGTCTCTTCCAACTCTGACTGATCCTCTGATTCTTCAAGGAGTTACACTCATCACCTCACTAGGAAGGTGTTCCCATGTTGGCAGAGCTGTTTTCTGTTTGGGCTTTTTATTTTCCTCTCATAACAGGGAGGATTTACCTTGAGACAAGTCAGTAAAGTGAAGACAAGTTAATTGGAAGGGATTCCTGAAGGTCATACAATTTATCTTCATCCTCCTCGACACAGGATTATTGGCAGCAACAGATGAGGTCAGCAGGGACCTTATCTAGCCAAGTCCTGAAAGCCAGGATGGCAGAGCACATGGTCTCTGCACACCTCATTCCTGCGTAGCATGAATCTCCTATACAACCAGGTTTTCCCAGATCTCTGGTCTAAATCTAGCAAGCCACAGTCCATGGCTCTTGTACCTCAAACCAAATCGTATCTGCTCAGAATGGCAGTGAACTTCCTGACCTTTCATGTGAAGATTTGCAGAGTTAAAAGATAAATGGTCATATCTTAAGTAGTTACCCAGCCCCATTGTTAACATCCCAGGTTCTCTATGTATCAAAATGCAGTGCTCCAAATCTAAGGGCACATAATCTTCAGAAGAGAAAGAGAATGCCCCCAAAAATCAGAACTAAAGCAGACCTGGTCAGCTTTTTCCAGCACGATCTGGTTTTCCTGTTAGTCATTTGGTATGCAGGTTTGGCATCTTCAAACCTGGGTAACTGTAGTGATTGAAACACATCCCAGGTGAACTTTAAACTGCAGCAGTGTGTGCAGTTCCTGAGCTCACATGAGTGATCTGAGCAAGCAAGTCTCTTGATGACAATGTAATCTGAGCTAACTTGCTATGCACATATATGCCCTAACCAGCACACTTCTGAAAGCACTTTATACAGTGAGATGGACAAAACTATACCTTACAATATACAGCTCCCTGCACAGCTTTTGGCTCTATGGTGTTACAAATTCATGAGCAGCTAGATCAAGTGGGTCCATCTAGCAGAGAACTCTGTGCTCAACCATACCTGAAAGCAACAGGCCTAGGAAAACACAAGGCCAGCACAGTGTTATTCTGTTGATATATTTCTGCAGCTTCCAGCACTCCTATTTGCCACTTCTTTACCGTGGAAACTCTCAGCATTAACAGCATCCCCAACAATAAAACCTGCAGTTCAATCTTGAAATCACAGCTATTCATTTGTTCTCTTCGTTGCTCTGTCAAGTTTAGAATGATTGGCAAACTTTATCTTGCTATTCATTTATGAATATGCTGAAAATCACTATTCAGCACAGGTGTTTGTGGAGTTTTCTCCATTAGAAAGACAAGCAATCACACCTATTCATTTGTTCTCTTCGTTGCTCTGTAGAGTTTAGAATGATTGGCAAACTTTATCTTGCTATTCATTTATGACTCTGCTGAATATCACTATTCAGCACAGGTGTTTGTGGAGTTTTCTCCATTGGAAAGACAAGCAATTTATTCCTTCTCTCTATTGACTACCTTTTAATGAAGTAATGATGTCCAAACAGCATTTCTCTCAGATCTGGTCAACTTGATTTCATTGTGAATTTTGGTGAGAAATCTTAATAAGAATGCCAGGTAGATGATCTAAACTGGATCATCCTGTCCACATGTCCAGTGACATCATACAAAGCTGAACACAGGAGATTTCACCTCAACATGAAGAGAGACTTCTTTACAGTGAGGGTGGCAGAGCACTGGAACAGGCTGCCCAGAGAGACTGTGGGGTCTCCCTCTCTGCAGGCGTTTAAAACCTGCCTGTATGCGCTCCTGTGTGAACTAGCCTAGGGGATCCCTTGCTTTGGCAAGGGAGTTGGACTCAATGATCTCTGGAGGTCCCTCTTCCAAACTCTAATATTCTGTGACGTTTTCCAAGAGCTGCAGCAGGTCTGAGAGGCTGCACTTAACTGCTGCCTTCCCATAAGCATCCTGTATATTTCGATCCAGCGTCCGTACGTGTCACTAACTGCCTTGTGTTCCGGTAGATGATTATTTAGACAAAGGCATTGCCATAACATTGCTAACAACTAAGTGGCTTGTTTAGTGTGGATAGCAATGAATGAGTCACCTTTATTTTCTCCTTCTAAAAACAGAAATTAATCGTTTAAAAGAGGCACTGTGCACAGACTTAGTCTAAACCAGAATTACCTGGAACAACGCCGATAGGATCCTTTAGCATGAAATATGTGAGGCTAGAAAAACTACCATGTTCTTCCAGACAGACACTTCTCCAAAATCTGAACCCACAGTGTGTTTTTCACAGAGTCACAGAATTCCAGGGGCTTGAAGGGACCTCCAAAGCTCATCTAGTCCAGCCCCTCTGCCAGAGCAGGATCTTCTATACCAGATCACACAGGAACGTGTCCAGGCAGGTTTTGAATGTCTCCTGAGAGGGAGACTCTATAACTCCTCTGGGCAGCCTGTTCCAGTGTTCTGTCACCCTCACAGAGCTAAAATTCCCCCTCGTGTTTAAATGAAACTTCTATGCCTCAGCTTCCACCCATTGCCCCTTGTCCTGTCATTGGGCATCACCAAGCAGAGCCTGGCTCCATCCTCTTGACACTATTTATAAACATTAAAGAGATCCCCAAGGTGAGAAATCTGGTTCAGTTTTGTCTCCAAGTGCAGTTACAAGATGCTGTACACCCCCATAAAAAGTGTATATAGTTCCTGATTGTTACTTCTGCCTTCTTTCAATTTTTTATCTTCCCCCTCAAGCAGGAAAGTCTCTTTCCCTGTTTCCTGCCTTTAAAGCAAAGCATCTCAGAGAACCCATCTGCATCAAACAGAAAAACCTCTGGTAGACAATTAACTAACTCTCATCAGCACTTCCATTTCTAAAATTATGCTAAAAACACTGGAAAAAAAGAGGAAACAGAAGTGATCTGTAAAGTTCACCTTTAGCCTGATTTATCCCAAAATCTAATAACCACATCCTGGCAAAACAATAGGTATCTCCCTAGGATCACTACCCCCAAGGGACAGAGCATAAACTTCACTTTTAGTCTGCCTGATGAGGTTTAATTATCTCAGAAAAAAGTGAAATCAGGCATCTGTCTCCAAGTTGCTAATAGGAAGAATCTGACAAAGGAGAGCAGTATCTCAGGATACTTATAAAAACTGCTAGTTCAGAAACAGAGAAAGATCATTTGAAGATGACAATTTGCAATGTTCTGAGGGGTTTCTTCAACCTTCCTCATCAATTTTTTTTTCTCTGAACGAGACAGCTTTTCTCCAGGGGGTTTTACTCCAATCATGTCAGAAACAGTATTTTATTGTCTTCGAAAAATGATGGAGTCCATGCTGACACTTGATGTGGGCACAGATCTTTACTTTTCCTGCCCCTCCCTGCTATGTCATCATTTTTCTCCAGTTCTGTGTGTTGCAGTTGGGCAAGTGAAGATATCCAGCCCTGTGCACAGAGCTGGAGGCATCACAGGACTTCCAACTCTGCATACATCTTACACTAAAGACGGTATCAATACATCTTGCACTAAAGATGATATCACAATCATCATCCTTCTAGTCTGGACACAAACTGACAGTGTTTGCATTTTGATTTTTCAGTGCTGCCTTGCATAAAGTAAAGAACATGCTGGTGTGTAAGAAAGGAAACAAAAAGTTCCCCTACTCACCTGGACAGCAGCAATTTACCCTGAAGTTTCAAATCAGCAGCACAGTCATCAGATTGACAGTTCCTTTCAAAAACAGTCTGTGAAAAAAGAACAGAGAAAAGAAGTGTTACAGCACAAGAAGGGCGAGCTTAAAATGCAAAGGAAGACGTTTGGATGAGTGAAGAAAACACCAAAACCTGTGATATAGGAACATGCAACTGTGAGAGTTGAGTCTTTATCAGAACTGCTTTTATTCAGTCCTAACTGAACAAGAAGTTTCACCAAAAATCAGAGTCTCTCAGAGGTTTTCTTCAATCCCTTCACACTTCTCATCTGACAAGAATTACTGCTCAGGCTATTTCTGGCACTGATTTCTCTTCTCAATGCATGCCCATGTAAATCAAACAGGAAAACTATTTATGAAACTATTTTCAGTACTAAGAATTCCAAGTAAGGAAATAATGCACCAAACATTCTCACCAGTCTATATGAAAGACTAAGAAATAGACTCAAATAATGGAACCACTGTTCATTTCCTGAACTACAGTGAAGTCTATCATTTAGAAAACTTAAGACTGATAAAGCTAGGAACTGTGAAAGGACAACATATCACCAGACACAAGCATGCTACTGAAGCACCAAAAATAAGGCAAAATACATAAGAAGTCTGTGGTCCTATGCAAATCTCCACAGTAGCTTGTCCTGGCTGAATGATGGAGACACCGATGACAAGTTGTGCTAGGGGAGGTATAGGCTGGATGTTAGGAAGAAGTTCTTCACAGAGAGAGTGATTGGCATTGGAATGGGCTGCCCAGGGAGGTGGTGGAGTTGCTGTGCCTGGAGGTGTTCAGGAAAAGCCTGACTGAGGCACTTAGTGCCATGGTCTAGTTGACTGGCTAGGGCTGGGTGCTAGGTTGGAGTGGATGACCTTGGAGGTCTCTTTCAACCTGGCTGATTCTATGATTGTGTAAGAGAACATGTTCCTGTCATACAATACCTTTCTGAACATGAACAGACTTTTCAGGCTGAAAGATTCATTCTTTCAGAGTGTTAATGCTCTTCAGCTTACCAAAGGACAATACCCAAACTGAGAGTTACCAACCCTGTTGAGCTAGCAAACCTGATCATCCATTGATATTGTCCTTTAATGTCTGGATGAGTAACTGCACATCCTACACTAGAATATGGTTCTGCTCTGGCAGGGGAGTTGGAATCAATGATCTCTGGACATCTCTGCCAACCCCTAACACCCTGTGATCCTGTGAATGCTCCTTTCTACAGGTTTAGCTTCATGGATGATCTTAGAGGTCTCTCCCAACCTGGTTGATTCTATGATTCTCTGTGATTCTCTATGACTTTTATCACCAAAGCAAACGCATTTCAGCCATATACACAAAGACAGCAAATCTGTGCAGGCCAGATGACAGCCAGAGTTGGAGAGACTCAGGAGATAAAAGAAGATACAGAATTAATACATTTTTCAGAGCTCTGCCCAACTGCATGAGTACTAGAGGAAGACTGATGTTTAAGCCCAAAGGGAACAGAGATTTCCAGTTCTCTTCTCTCCAAGGAGGTTCTTGGTTAAGAAGGCAGCTTGGTCTCCTTTTCTTACATAGAGAGTGAGAGCTCTCCAAGAAGGAGTGGATCTTTGTGCAGTTGGACTAGCAGATTATCACATTCTGCTGTGTTGAACTGAGTTGTAAGAAAAGAAGGAAGATGGAGAGTTCATTTGGGGCTATTTACCCTTTTACTTTCCTTTCTCACATTTTGCTTTCTCAGAATCTTGGAAAGTGGAAATCTTTGAGAATTTCTTCACAAGGGCTGAACTTGACCCTCCCTCTTCAATAAAAAAATACCACATCAAAGGATGAGAATGGTCCTGATACAGGCACTAGCACAAGGTACCCCCCACCTCAAAGCATGGCACATTCCAGAGGTACAGACTCAAAAGTTCTCACAATTAATCCTCAGTCACCATAGTGCTATATATAGCAAAGACCATTTGACCTTCAGAGGAGAAAGAAAAATAAAGTGTAAAAACCACTCTTGCCTGACAGTTTCCCCTGTTTGCATTGCAGAACTCTTGGCAAAGCGAACAGAGCAATCAAAGATATGACCTGCACGTTCCAAAGAATAAGTGTACTGTAAGTACGCTTAAGTAACTACCTAATCACCCTGGAATTTTGTTACTAAATCTATGGCTGTGGTTCCTCATGAAGAATGAACAAATACCTCACTCTCTCAAACTACTGAGCTTGTATCTCTTCCAACATGTCATGCACTCGACAGCAAGTTACTTTGAAATACATCTGGAGCCTTTCGTTACGTCATAGAAACCCAAGTTCCCACGCAGCACTGAGGTGAGAGAAAGAGTAGGCATGGTTAAGTTTCCAGATGCATGACTCTCTAGGAGTGAACCCTTGGCCTCTGTGGAGGATCTTGAACCTATTCACAACTGGGGGGGAGAAAGGATTTGCAGTCTAGCCAGCTGCTAGGACCCATTGATGCAGCCACAGCTGGTTCAGCATCGCATTTCCAGCACAAGCTAATAACCTCTATGGATTATTCTGTTGTTTTCTGATCTTTCCCTGGTCTGGACTGATGTTGTCATGACTCTATTTCAACTCCCTTTTTTTGTGTCAGTTAGAGCCTCAATCCTCACAGTCAATCTACATCCTCCACTTTCTTCTCTGCTAACTTCAGCTTCCCCTTTCCCAGCCCATTGCTTCTTCTGCCTTTCCAGTCGACTAATGCCTGCCTGCTCAGATCCTGCCTAAAGAACTAAGGAGTAAACACACTGTAAGTCTGTGAACACTGCTTATATATATTGTTACTGTGCCCTTACTTGGTCTACTCGGGCTGTGATTTGTTTTTTGATCAGAAACTAACTCAGCACTGCCTGTTGCTAGAACAGGAGCCCATGCCTGAGATGTGCACAGGCCCTGCAGTCACAAATTTTAACTTCAAGCATTTTTTAAAGTGGTTTTAGTTTACAACACCAGTTTTAGGGATTTGTAGAGATTGAACAGGGTAGCCAATGGGCTGTGTGCATTAGCCAGATCTAAGAGAGAAGCAGGACAGAAATTCATCACACTGTAGAAACACTTCATGACTCCTGCAGTTCCTGTCACTCAAAAAGAAGAGGAGCAACTCTTAAGTGGTGGTTTTACTAAAGTCTAATCAAATGATTCTTACTGGATTCCACTCATACTGTAGCAGATCCTCACATTTTTTAATATGTATATGGTAGATGTTCAGGAAACTTCTGCATAAGAAATATATCCCAAAAAAAGTTTCAAAAGCAGGAGGAAGAGGCAAAAAATTGTCTTGAATGATAAAGACAGCTCCATCTCATTGCTCATGGCCACTGTACCTCTGTCTGGCACTTCTAGGATAGAAATAGGTGTTTGTGTGCTAAGGGTACTTTCTGGGTGGAAAGAATGATGCTTCTTGAGAGGTCAAGGGAAGCATCAGGTATATCCCAAAAGGTTAGAAGAGAGAGCAAATCATAAAGCCTACATTAAGATAGATGTATTATAAAGAGTGGACATAGACATCTGCACATAATCAAATGTACAGCAAGGAGAGACCTAGGGCCACTTGATAAGGAAGGAGATATGTCTAGACTGACACTCATCACAGCTTCAAGCAAGGTACCTCCATGTCCATTCTGTCTTTTAAGGAGAGGTACTGAGTTAAATTCCACTTTGGTAATGCCCTCCGCCTCAGGAAGGAGGAGGAGGATGAGCTCCTAGTTCCTGCATCCCAAGGCATCCTTAAGCACAAAGCTGATGGCTATTAGGTGTGAAGACATCCTCCTTCTCCTTCCTGCTGGTAATGGACTGCTAAGGAATGCTGCTAGGAGGTAAAACAAGCAAGAAGGAGCTTTGCTTCAGCCCAATTGTAAGAGCTCTCTGCCTAGAGGAAGTCAATCTGGGATTTCAAACCTGGCTGGCTAAATTGTTTTGCTTTCTTTCAATGGCTATCAAAATTAAAGACAAGAGTAAAAAAAAACTTGTGCTTGTGGGACTCCTGCTCACAGAAAACACTGAAGATCATCCAATAAACAAAGAACAAAACAAACATATTTCCAGATATTCAAACTTGAGTGATTTGCCATTGGAATGGGCTGCCCAGGGAGGTGGTGGAGTGACCGTCCCTGGAGGTGTTCAAGAAAAGACTGGATGAGGCATTTAGTGCCATAGTCTAGATGACTGGATGGGGCTGGGTGCTAGGTTGGACTGGATGATCTTGGAGGTCTCTTCCAACCTGCTTGATTCTACAATTCTATGAAATTTCAAGTTGTGGCCAAAATGTTCAATCAAGACTTTGAGAGGTTACCAGTATCATGTTCCAGTAGGAGTTGTGCCTATCCTTTCACAGAAGAAGGAAAAGGACAGCTGTAGGAAAATGCTTGAAGAAAACAGGGAGACAGAGGACTCTCAGAAGAACTCCTGAAAATATGATGGTTTATGGTCTGGATAGGAGAAGAGTGATTCGTTCTGGATCTGGCTTTTAACTGCTTGCTCACACAAAAGGTCTACAAAGGGTTCAGACAGCACCTCTTTAAAAGCGTGACAGCTGGCTCTGGTAGCTGAGGATCCATTCCTTTAACTTCCTCAACTGTGCCACGTCCTTCAGCAGGATATCTTAGGTCATACAAAATAAACTGGGTTAAGAATACAGTACTCCAACCTCTACACTGATTTCCTGTGTATCGTCACCGTGCCCTACAGTATGCACAGGCATGACTTAGCAGTTAGATCATGCTGGTGAGACTAAAGTAATTCTATTTAAAGGGGGCAGGAAAAGGGAGGGCTTGTTAGTTGAACAGTTCTTTTTAGATGTTGATGCTGTACAGCTTATTGCCATGTTATCTGGAGAAACTGAGTTCCTAGGTTATTAATCAGGGACCAGGAAATGTGATACAACTGTCACAGAAACATCCAGGTTGGAAGTGATCCTCAGGATCACCAAATCCAACCAACCACCCTACTCTACCAGATTCACCTTAAACCATATCCCTAAGCACCACGTCCAAATGACCCTTAAACACATCCAGGGTCAGTGACTCACCTACCTCCCTGGGCAGCTTCATTCTGAAAAGACCTGAATTACAAACTCACTACCTTTTCCAGGGACTATTTGCTGGTTTATAGCTTTACAGACTGATGACTTAGATATTAATATACCTAAACATAAAGGAGACAGATTTTAGAGCTTTATTTTTGGTGGTCTATTGGCCACAGAAAGAAAAATAGTGACTTGATTTCCCTAGACATCCTATGTTTCATACAGTACTCCTGAGAAGTGTCCATTCATGTATCCTGCTGAGCCAGGGAGAAAATGGTTGATTTAAATTCCCACTAGAGGAGCAAATAATATTGAGAAAAGCTTTCCAGGATTTAGTGAGATGTGCTGGCTAAAATCATAAATGGTTTTCACCATATTCCTTAGTGAGTGGCGAAAAGAACACAAGAAGGGCAAGATTACCAGGGGAGCAATAAGCCTTCAGCAGGACGCTGCTATGAAGCCATGGAGCTGTGCTGGCCCTGCATGCTGCAGAGGAGCAAGGTTAGTCAGCAAGCCCCCTCAGGCCCATACTCCTGACTTCATCAGAGTACATCTTCAAGCAAAGAAAACAGTTGCTCATTTACAGTGCATTAGTGTACAGAACAGACATTGGCCAGTAACAATGACTTGACTGCACCAGTAAGGGTGCAAACCATGCAAGCCAAGCTTCTCCAGATGGGGAAGGCTACAGAGGAATTAATTCACTTTGAGTGGAAGACTTGGCCTGCACCTCATTGCCACTTATCAAAAGGCCTAAGGCCAAATGCAATCCTTTCTCCCCTATTTCACCTGCATCTTGCTTTCAGTAAGGGTTAGAAACTGGACTGGAGTGACAATCTAAAAATGAGAGAGAACATTAAAATATAAAAGGAACAGGAACTCTCACATTAAATCAGCTGTTTAGAAAAGAGCAGGCATGAAACCTGTTAGCTATTGTAAGCAAGCATGAATTAACTAACATATGTATTGGTTATCCCTCGTGGCAATGAGTGGATTTCACAATGCAGCCTTTTGTACTCATATTCTCCTGGGGTGAAGAATGACAATTGGTGGCAGTAGAAATAGACCCCAAGCCTTTCAGAGCTTTATTAGATTTCTAGCCTGACTCACTCATATTTCAGAGGGAGGCTTTTTTTTTTTTCTCTTTTCTCAGTCATTAACAGTTGAAATCATCCAAAAAGTGTTCTCATTTTACAAGACTTCAGGCCTTATAAATTCATAGAACAATGGATGGGAAAAGCCCTATTGGATTAATTGTCCCATCTCCCCACACCATTATAGGATGGATTTCTGCAGCACGTTTCTCAATGTATTTTCCTGCCTTGTCTTAAATGGTTGTCCATTTATTTTGGATGACTGCAGAATAATTCAATTGTATCATCTCAGGAGGGTTCTTTAATGCTATTTGAGAACATTTTCTGCTCTAAAACTCTTTATTTCTCTACTAAAAGTGGAACTGTTTAAGATGAATCTTTCTCGTGCAGGATGCTTTCATACCTGCACATTTTAACGCAAGAGTCAAGAGCTTTTACTCACCACACAACTGTCTAATTAAAAATATAAAGCCATAACAACAATGTCAAATGAAAAACAGATGTGGCAGCTGTCTTGTCAACTGAAATGCTGGAAAAGTCTTCAAATCATCACATACACAGTGTCTGCCTTTAACCTATTGAGACCCCTAAATGCACGTCAGAGCCCATACAATCCACCTGCACTTCAGTGAGGTCGTATTTATGACAGCTACTCTGAAAAGGCAAGGATTTGAGCTGAATGAACTAACACTATCTTATTACCTCCTCTAGAGATGCTAGGTATACCAGTTAAGCTCTGCAGACCTTTCACATAACTGCTGAAAAGATATGAACAGAACTAATGGAAGCCTGGCTTGGTAAAGTCTGTGTGCTGACTTTATGGCATTCTAAGAATATTACAGTTCTCTTTGATAGCCCTGCACATAAGCAGGAACTGTTCCTTCCTCATGATTACAAATCTCTGTCCACAGGGTAGTTTGGAATTGAGATGTTACACTGAACCTCAGAAACCACCCAGCAGGACTGTAAGTTAGGGTTCAGCTTGCAAATGCTTACACCATCTCATCTCTCTTTTCTCTACCCATTTAAGAACCTGCAAACAAAATCAGGTAATTCACATCCCACCACCTAAGGCATGGTCCTTATATAGTCTGACTCTCCTCTATGCCACACATATGCCAGTCATGGAGGTCTATATATTTTGGGGGGAGGAGGGTGGGGTGAGCATGTGTGTGTGTGTTCAGGTGTATATTAGCATATGAGATTGACTGTTATCTTTAGGAAACTTCTGAGACCTTAACCTGGGGATTAACCATGTCTTAAGACATTCTCAGATATGTTTTCTTTTCCTTTACTGTTAAACAGGAATATGAAAAGTTGGACAGTCATTGGCCAAACCTCTAGTTGCTTAAGAACAAGCATATAGACCCATGAACACCATCAGAGGCTGTGATATGCACTCATTCTTACTTCAGCAAGTTTGCTAATTATAACCATTTCATAGGTACAATACATCTGGACACCTGCTGTTCTTGTTCTGTTCTGAATCTCTTCCAGAACTATAAATCTTTCCTCTTTGTTGCCATTCAACAAGAGAAAGAAAAAAAAAAACTTTAAAAAGCAGGCAAATGTCATACTCAGCCTAATTCAGCACATGCTCAGGGTGGGTCCTCTACAGATTTCCTGGCAGGAACCCAGTGGCAGAGTTCCCAGTCTCTGCCAGTTCAGCACCAACTGACCAAACTTGTCTGGAGCAAAAGACAGACAATGCCAAAGGCGTGGCAGAGGGAGGAGAGGAAATCATCACTTTCAGCAATCTCACTCCAACTACAGGGAAAACAATGGCAGTTAAGGACAGAGGGTGGCATATGGTGGATCTCTGCAAGAATAAAAGGGGAACACGGTTTGGGAGCTTGCTCTGTCCACAGAGGAAAGAGTTTAGCAGCAAAACATTACATCTGGAACACGGCAATTAGACTGACTCCTGTAGTCTCCCAAAGACATCAGATATGCTTGAGCATATCAATTAGTCTGTAAACTATTCAGCTATTAACAGCTACACTAATGCACTGTCAGCTGTACTAGTAAATTGAACTGTCCTGGCCTCCAACATGGGACCATCCTAACTCCTGATGCATGGGAATGGTTTGCAGTAGCTGGCACAGGCTATTAGTGTGTCAAGAGCCAGCTTACCGGGATGAAGATGTCACTGCAATGCCTAGAAATGCCCCAGTTTCCTGGCAGAGACACAACCTGACTCAAGCAGGAAGACAAGGATCCACTGACAAAGCTGGACCAAGCTGTGTATACAGACTCTACCTTTCACCCTTTCCAGACCTGCCATCACTTTGACCCCAGTATGAGACCGGAGGGTGGTGTGTGCACATTTTAAGATAGGGAATAGCATTATTTGTGCAACAAAACAAAACTCACCAGAGATGCTCAGAACTCTGCTCTATAGAACTCCTCCTATCCTTCCTCATACCTGCCAACTGACCTAATTCATGTGCAGATCCATACCCAGCTTTCCAAACGCAAGGATTTCCAGCCCTCCTCTGCCTTAATAAGGTGAAGTTTATCCCACAGACGTGCAGCACTGTACCCAAATTCTCACTGCAAGTCAGAGGCACAGCTGGGAACAGAATGTCCTAAACATTTTCTGCCTCTCCTTCTAACTTCCAAGCAGTTTTACGGCAAACCATCCACAAAGTCCTGAAGATCCTGATGCAATTAAATCTACCCAGAACACTTTCCTATACCAAAACAGTGTCTCCATCCACATAACAGCAGGTGATTTTATGGCAGTGTTTAGAACAGGCAGAACCCTAGAGCATGCCACATTTTGAATTCTAAGATACACTACTGGATACTACTAGGAACAACTCCCTGCTGTATTTGGCAAGAGATCTTTCTCCTTCTTGGTTGACAAGTATTTATACAGTGGGCATACAAAAATAAATGTTATAGTACAAACCACTTACAATGAACTAAGCCAAACCAAGTTCTAAATGCACATTAATTTCCCTGAAGTAAGAAGACTTACTAGTTTTTTCCAGGGGATGGAGGTAGCAACCGGACTTGGGAGTCAACAAAGACGCTTATGGAAAGTCATCCTCAGGGTGGGAAGTTTTAAAGTTCATAATATGCACTCAAAAAAATAAAATGCCATTTTTCCCCCCCCACGCCCCCCCCCCCCCCCCTAATCTTGACCCATGAGAGATTTCTCTGTTTGAGCAAAACCGAGCTGCCTAGCCACTCACAACTTGGAAAGCTGAAATCTTCTCTACACAACAAGTCTCCACCCAATAACTGTACAAGTTGCTGAGACATGTGTCAGTAGACATGCTCACATAACCTTTAATATTTGCTTTTGCTACCACAGACAATTACACCAAGCTATAGTAAGCACAGTTCTTGGTAAGTGTATATAAGAATCAAGAAAATATCCTGGACCAAACAATCCCTTGAGCCAGTTTAATTGCATTAAACTGTCATCCTGGCCTGTATCAGGAACGGTGTAGCCAGTAGGACAAGGGAGATTATTCTTCCCCTGTACTCAGCACTGGTCAGGCCACACCTTGAGTGCTGTGTCCAGTTCTGGGCTCCTCAAATCAAGAGAGATGTTGAGATACTGGAATGTGTCCAGAGAAGGGTGACAAAGTCAGTGAGGGGCCTGGAGCACAGCCCTGTGAGGAGAGGCTGAGGGAGCTGGGGGTGTGCAGCCTGCAGAAGAGGAGGCTCAGGGCAGAGCTCATTGCTGGCTACAACTACCTGGTGATCTTGGAGGTCTCTTCCAACCTGGTTGATTCTATGATTCTACTGCTGTCAGTCAGTCACAGACTTTCTAGGGGAATAACACGGTCCAAAGCTCACCTGATTCCTCTGCGCTATCTTTTGTCCTTTCTTCCAGCGGAGGACAGGCTTGAGAGCAGGTAGTTCCTTAGTGTCTCTTCCTCTTTCTATCAGATGTTCCCCAAGGCTGTAAGCAGCTTCAAATACAATTGGAGAGATGACATCTTTGACTCTCTTCTGCAAAACAAAATGGGTATTTCAACTATGCAGATAGGCAAGTAGATATTTACATGCAACAACTGCACACAGAGATTTTCATATTCAGCACTGCAGACTGCTTCTCTGCTTCCTCTCCTCTATTCTGTGCTAAATAGGGACAGGCACATTATACCACAAGACAGAGGATCTACAAAAAAGCCTTAGTTCCACAGAATCAGTGGCATATTTGGCACACCTGTAAATCAAGCATTTTTCAATTAAACTAAGACATTTGCCTTAAAAAAACCAAAGTCTAGAAGTATTTCCATTAGTCCTGCACAATGTGGAAGCAAAGAGCAAATTATCTCCATCTTCTAGGCTTTGACTGAGGTCATCTCACTCGTTAGAAGAGAACTCCACCTTGTCTTGCTTTGCAGAATCAGTGAAAAGAATAGGCAGAAGATACCAATGTGGCTATAAAACAAGATTACAGATGCACAGGGGCAAGAAAAGGTAACTCTTGGCATGATGCTGAAAGCAAACTCACAGCTCCCCCAGCACAGTACCACTCACTGTGTAAAGCAGGAACATTCTTCATTTCTTTATTTGCTACACCCTAGATTCATAGCAGGTGTAAGAAATGGTGCCACATTTATTTGTCTGATGGGACAAAGAGATTGCCTTTTCCTTGTTGGAGGCAAAGCCACAAAACTCCTACCATTTGTCACACTGTGAGATGCCAAAACCCAGTTTGCTGTGCAAGGACAAATTCTCATTGCACTCTCTTCACTCCTGACTTCCAAAATCCAATTTACCAGACAGCAGAAGCTGCAGACAGCTCTACCTTTTCAAAGGAAAACATTCCTCTTAAATTCTAGCTACTGAAAAACTCAACATGAATTCAGCAGACAAAATTGAAATCATAAATATCATAGGTGAGCACAACAAATCATCAAATGAGCCAACCCTCAACTTTGCTGTGCATCAGCTAGTGAGCTTCTCTGCACACAGCTTGCCAACTTCAAGAAGCAGTTGAGATGCAATGCAGTTTCAATTCCAGCTTCCAGATGTGGGAAAGAAGGGCATTAACTGGCTTTCTGGCCACCCAGCTTGATCTTTGTCAAGGCAACTATTTGCTCTCTCTGATATGTCAACTGACCACAGGTCTCAGAAGTCACACAAAGATTAGTGGCTAACCAGATTCCCCAATAGCTGGTTAGTCAGATGAATAATAGAGGAAACCAGAATGTAGGATGTTTAAACTCCTGCACCTTGAAGCCTCCAACCAGGCTTTGAATTCCCTTCTCTGCTGCCAGTGTCTGCCAGTGCTTTGTGCTGAGCACACCTCAGCATAGAATCATAGAATCAACCAGATTGGAAGAGACCTCCACGATCATCCAGTCCAACCTATCCCCCAGCCCCACCCAATCAACTAGACCATGGCACTAAGTGCCTCAGCCAGGCTTTGCTTGAACACCTCCAGGGACTGTGACTCCACCACCTCCCTGGGCAGAAGAGACGTGAACGCCTTTGACCCCTTCCAGAGTCCCTTGCTCACAGAAGTTACTAGCTTTGCCCTGGCAGAAAAGCACATGTATCAACTTAAGGGAGGATTGTATCACATAGAAGACTACTTGCAGAGAGGAACAAGGCTGTAAAAGAGCAAGCCATGGAGCAACAGTCAAGCCCAATAAATCACCATGCAAACCGCCACCTAATCCAGCTGCATGCCACCAACTGTGTCAACATGGAATCATTAAAAATGCAGAGAGTGGGTTGAATTAAAAGCCACCTATAATTTTTCTAGCTCTGTTACTGCAGTATGCCAATATAAGTGCTTCATGACTTCCTAAGTGTTTTAATACAGTCTTGTCAGGTTCAGTCCAACGCCCTTGGAAGTCAAAAGATGACTTTCCCATTGACTTCAATGAGTGTTGGAGTAGAACCATATTGTTTGCTGGTGTCTCTTTCTGCTTCATCTCAGTGGTGAAATTGTGACTTCCAGCAGCTAGATTAATTACACATGTGGATATTCCCTCACCACAGCCCTGGGGAAATAAATTTCACATACCCACTTGTCTTTAATTAAGGATGAAAGTATGAATGCTACCCAGCTATTAATTTTGCTACATGTTCAGTCCCTTCTGCTCACAGTCCTACAAATATGAAGGCAACAGGCCGTGGGATCTGTCCTCAGTAAGGCAGAGACAAGACAGTTCTGCCTTGCAGGTACACCACAGACTGTCTGGGATGTGAACACAAAAAGAACAAGGAATACTTGTCCAAACACAGTCTGAAGAAGCAATATTTTAGGGCAGAAACACACTCATTTTCCTTCTCTTTTAGTCTACCCAAACGTACTGCTCCAAGTGGTTGAACCACAGCCTGTGGAAAGGTTTCTGTATTCCTGTTTTCTGAAAGGCAGTCAAAAGCTGCAATGACAATCAGGTTTGAAACAAACTGGAAGATCCTTCGAGTCACAGAAACTGTAGACTCTGTTTATTGTATCAGTTACAGAGCCCTAATGAAGTCAATTTGCCAAGAGAAATAATCTCCACAAGCAGCTTTTAGTTGTAGTCGCAGTCTTTCACCATGATGCTGCTGAGGAAGTGTCAAAGGTTCAAGTCACTTCTGCATCATGAAAAAGCATCCCTGGCAAATCATTGCACACGGATGGCATAGCTTCATCAATGGAAAAAGCATCTGGAGGATATTAAAACAAGCATAATATCCAATAAGGTCACATCACCAGCCATACAACAAGGAGCCAGTGAGTAATAGCAATAAACACCCAGTCTCTACAGCCTGGATGTCGCTAAACTGCTGCAGGTTCTCACTGTGCCCAAATTAGATGGGGACTTGAAGCTGGGGTTCTCACCAGCGATCAGCTATCCTATGTAGGTTTTTTGTTCCTACAAGCAGTTTCTTTAGGGTGGTGAGGTTTGGGGTTTTTTTTTTCTGCCTCTCTCTCTTTTGGACCAAATTTTATTCTGAGCATAAACAACTTCTGCAATAAGGCCTCTGCAGAAATCAATACACTTCAGTCCCAGTAAACTGCCCTTCTGCCAGCATCAATTCCTACAATGGGAAAAAAGCCCTAGCCAGCTGTATTCCTCCACTACGATCATTTTGTCTTTTCCTGTGAGGTATGTTGCATGACATCACTCCAAGTTGAAGAAAAAGGGGTTTTGGTATAAAACATCTGTTCTTTTTTTCCTCAAGGATATTAAAGGATGATCCCTCACTAGTATCTAGTGAAGAGAAAGAGCTCCAGTGTTCAATAAGTGCACACTCTTTAAAAGACTACCTAGGAGAGCAATGAGGTATTTAGAGTCAAAAGACACCAAGATCTTGAAAGCTCACCCTAACAGAGAGCAGGCTTGCCATCACCTCTCCCAGAACAATTACCTCAGAGAAATACACGTTTTTCAAATGCTATGATAGAAGCTAGGCATTGCCATGTTTTTCTTCCTTTTTATTGTCTGGATTAGCAAGGGAGAAGCAAGCAAGTGGAAAAAAACAAACCCTCTGCTAGGTTGTATTATGGTTGCATTATTGTTTGGCTTTAGTACCAAAAAGTCCTAAAAATCTGAAAAGTAATCACAGAGCAATGACCAAACATCAGTTCTGTGACTCTGAACATCACTTTCAATTCCTTCTAGAAGATGAGGTGTGATGACTGTAAGAAAACATTTCCTGAGCTGTTCGTAGGCACAGCCTAAGGCACACTAACGCTGATTCCAACATGCCAAAGGCACGCTGCTTTGGTGGGCAGCCACTGCCTTTTCAACCTTACCTTGGTGTTCCCAGAAGCCTGCACACTTCATGAACCCAGGCAAATTTGGAGGGAACTAGAAAGGGTTTTAGTCAAGGGATAGGATTTGCACTGCTCACAGTGCAAGCGCTTGCCAAAGAGGGCTGGATATCATTTCAGCTTTCCACCAGCTGAGTGCCGCAGCACAGTCAGGGGACTCTACATGAGCACAATCAATCATCACTTCTAATTCCTTTTCTTCTACCAGGTGAACGTCTCCAGCAGGGACTCTGGAGAGTGCCAAATTCCGTTTTTAATTACAGCCAATGGGGTGAGAAATAAATTGAGATGTAAATAATCCCCACAACCTACAGCAAGAGTCCTGCAGCAACGAAGGATGAAACGTGGCTCTTTAAAGCAATGAATATGAAATCAGTCTGGACAGCAGAGAGTGAGGAAATAAACAGTACTGCCAGGGAGACTTCTGAAGCTGCTCCTCGCTTTTGTCCTTGGTCATATCTTTCTGGAGTTCCTCTCCTCTTTCTCTGTGGGAAAGTTCCCTGATAGATCAGACTTTTTTTTTTTCCTTCTCCCTCTGACCTGGTCCTGAGGGCATCAACCCATGCATAGATTCCAGAGTTTTTACTGAACTCAGCCCAGCTTTTCAGTACTTCTGAGAATAGAGCTCTGTTTACTTTGATGACTAAGAATGAATTAAAGAACCCGGCTTTAAAACACTCGACTCAAAACTTTCAGTCTAAACAGATCCATTTTGAGTTTTAAATAAGCACTAATAATAGACTACAGGAATTTTAACAGTTTTAAAACACGAGCACATTTACATTCCCTATTTAATAAATAGTTTATTAATGCTGCAACATGTAGAAAAGCTAATTGTGCAAATGCTAATCCAGCACAAGTCTTTAAGCAGCTCACAGATCGCTGCCGCAGGAGTCCTCCACTCCCAGGTAAAGAGCTCCCAGTTGAGTGATATCAAAAATGACTCAGAGGTCCACCAGCCTTCATTGTCAAAGGCCTCCACTTCCACAATGTAGCAAATGGAATATCAGCTGTAGGTCTTAATCAGCATACAATATGGCTTAATGAATCAGTAAGATGACAATGCTAGGCTTTAAAGTGAATTGCCTTCCTCTCGTTCTCTAAAGCGTGGGTCACTGAGGATACAAAGCTTAAGTGCCAGGCAGTTCAATGAAAATATCAATTAGGCAGATTGCCTTTAAACTGGCATTTTCATTCACTTCAGACAAATGAATATATACCTCTCATTCTTGTACCCAAAAATCAGTAAGGAGCAACTTAACCTCCTTATCCCATCCCTTGCCACGCTTATTGAGAGCAGGTTTAGATCCTTTGATGTGCAAGCTCTGAATTTCAACCCTCTGCTAATCCTGTGCAAAAGAACATTCACTTCTATCCTCACAAGAGCCTCCTTCTGCTCTGTGCTCACTTCTAAGACTTACAGTGATTTATTTCAGGTTAGTGCAACTCCAGCATTGATATCTCCCCACTGCAAAAGCGGACAAGATCATCCAGAAAAGATCTACTTTCCACTCCATGCACAAGTTGGCTTTTTTCATCGATATATTTCTGTGTATACATTTATATATACACACACATACATACACACACACATATATACTTATGTTTGAGGGGGTTTCGAGATGTTATAGTAGTTAAGGGGTTAGGAGGGGATAAATGTCTTGGCTGGTAAAAGTTGATTTACAAAATCATTGGTGAAATCTTGGTCAAATTACTAGCATGTGAAGGGAATCATGTGTCAGTAATAGATGCTTCTGTTTTCTCTTTGGACTTTGTGACAGCTACAATTCCATGAGTAGGGGAATAGTCTTTTTGCTAAGCTTCAAAGAAGAATCCCAAAGTTTAGAGAGGAGGGAGAAAAAACAGCAGAGGATTTGCAGGGAGTTACACCCTCAAATGTTGCTTAGTGTCAGTGTTTGAGCAATGGGAGTGCTTTCTTTACCCTCTTCCTAAACACGTTAGTCCAGCACATGGCTGCTTCCATCAGGTCAGCAAGCCCTCTTTACAAACACTGATAACTGGAAAGATGTTGGGAGAGAGAAAAAAACCCAAATCCTGGGGAAATCTGGTGTTAAATAAACACCAGGCGCCCAGGAGGCTGCTGCATTGTGAGGACACCCTGAAACAGTGAGGGAAGAGCTGCAAGTTCAAACCCCAGCTGGATAAAGTTGTGATCTCAGTTCAACTAAGTGTTCACCATCCTTGTGCATCTGGCTTCCTGCTATCAGCTAGGGAGTGACAAAGGTATTACAATGCTGGGGCAGGACAGATTGCAATCAATAGCATAAATATTTCATGCCAAAGGTTACAAAGGCTTAGCAATGATACATTACTGACAATCCTTTCATGCTAATCACCAGGAAAAGGAACTACATGCCACCCAAGTAAAAGTACTATGTATTAGTGAGCTCAGGCCTTGAGCTTCCAGTTCAGTACTAAAATGCATGATGGCAATATAGGTTCACGTTCCACATACACATTTGAATGTTGGGGGTCTTATTGAACGTAATGTACTCAGTTATGCCTTTATCTCCCTTTCCCTTTCTCTCTTTTCTAGTTCACTTTCAGCTTTTCATTAGGCTATTTTAGATGAAAAAGAAGGAAAATTCCTCAACAGCCTAAAAATCACAAGATCACAGAATGTTAAGGTTTGGAAGGGACCTCTAAAGACCATCTAGTCCAAACCCCCCACCAGAGCAGGATCACTTAGACCAGATCACACAGGAATGCATCCAAGTAGGTCTTGAATATCTCCAGAGAGAAACTCCACAGCTCCCCTGGGCAGCCTGTTCAGTGTTCTGTCACCTTCATAGGGAAAAAATTCCTCCTCATGTTTACATGAATAGGCTATCCAGGGAGGTGGTGGAGTCACCATCCCTGAAGATGTTCAAGCAAAGCCTGGCTGAGGCACTTAGTGCCATGGTCTAGTTGATTGGACAGGGCTGGGTGCTAGGTTGGACTGGATGATCTTGGAGGTCTCTTCCAACCTGGTTGATTCTATGATTCCTATGCCTCAACTTAAATCATAGAATCAGTCAGGGTTGGAAAGAACCTCAATGATCATCTAGTTCCAGCCCCCCTGCCATGGGCAGGGATACCCTACCCTAGATCACTCCACCTATTGCTCTTTTTTCTGTCATTGGGCATCACCCAGCAGAGCCTGGCTCCATCCTCCTGGCACTCACCCTTTACATATTTATAAACATGAATGAGGTCACCTCTCAGTCTCCTCTGCTCCAAGCTAAAGAGCCCCAGCTCCTTCAGTCTCTCCTCATAAGGAAGATGTTACTTCCCTCTGAAGAAAGAAGCTCTGCTGTGCCTAGATGCTAGCTTTGCCCTAGTGTTAGACTAAGCATAGCCAATCTCCATAACATATGACTGGATACCTGCAATATCAACAGCACAGGAATACAAACAATTAGAAAGTCAGGAAGCCAATGGCTATATGTGAAATGAAGACCTGAATTTAGGTGAGCAAAGAAAAGCCAGAAAGGAAGAAGAGGGATAACAGTTGAGACCTCTATTTATTTTACTCTTTCTGAAAAGCCAATCTCTTTCAGTAGGGAATTCCATGCAGAATAGAGACACTAATTAAATCCAGGCTCTTCCTGCACATATGCAAGCCTATCATATACTTGTATCAGTGAGCTATGACAGTGGAAAAGACAAGATTTTATTAAAACCAAACTTTAAAGAGAGTTCCTTTAATAGTGCCTTAAAATGCATTGGGACCTAAACATGAATAATTCAACTACCTGTTTCCCTTTATACAGAGTGTCCCTCAAATTCTGATGCAGAAAGCAAACACAAGGGTCTCTGTGCATGAAGCTGTTAGAGGAAAAGGAGTTTCAGATTCTTGGCTCCATGTCTGCTAGAAGTTCAACAAATCCAAGGACCCTGGAGGAGTGGTGCTTTGTCCAAACATCGCAGTAAACTTTAGCATCCATATGCTGTGTTTGTTTTCTCATTCTCTTGCCTTCTTCCTGTATCCATCTAGCTAGGGATAAAGCAGCTGTGCAAGTGTGTCATCCAACAGACTTTCAGTGCAAAATCTCACACACAAGCTGTTCTCAGAGCCAAGGACTGAGGCTGAGGATTGACCTTTCCCTAAATCACAGCCCACAGGTGTGATCAGAAGCCCTTCCTGCTGGTCCTGTACTCATTTTGCTGCGTGTAGCAGGTCAAATGGGAGGTATGGTGCATCCCCACGGCTGATGGCCAGGGGATGTTCCAATGCATTTTGCCCCTCAGCCTTTGTCTGAGCTCAGCCTGCTTCTGTGTAGCCTTGAGCAAGCTTCTGAGCTACCCTATCAGAGAGAACAGCCATCCTTCCTCACTCCCTTGCTCTCCAGATAGATTTTCTTCCTCTTTTAGGAAAAAAAAAAAAAAAAGCCTTTTCAAGTGCATCTCAAGAGGCAAAATAATCAGAAGGGTTTTCCCAAAATCTCTACAGAGGACACAAGAGGTCCAGGGAGGGCTGAGATACAGAACACATTCCTCTCTCTGACCATTCCACAAAATGGGTGACTAAATGCTTGCTCCCATTTGGAGGTGCCTGGTACTTCTCAAGGGGAGTAAACAGCCAACACAGGGTGATGTAAATTGGGACCAGATCCTCACTCCTTGTATCTGGGTCCCAGGGCATGTTTTACCTCATGCTGCCATAAAGTATGTCTACCTCACATCTAGCAGGTGACCTTATTATCAGGAGGTCAGACACTGATGGGCTGAATAAGATCCAGCTGCTTTGCAGGACTGGCAGTGGATTTGTTTTGGGAAAGCATCAGGCTGTACCAACTGGCAGATCTCCAGATGTCCCTTCAGTTCTAACCCTGGTATCTCAAATGACCAAGGTGGCTGAACATCTGCTACAAGAGTCAGGGTAGAAGACAGAAAGCTATGGAAGGTCAGAATAATGATAGAAAAAAAATATTTTTATGGCCTGAAAATACACTGCTATGATCTTTTCAACACCTTGGTGACAAAAGTCATTTCAGCAATATAGCTTTATAAGAAATACATGTATGCAGCAGAGAAATGTTCTACTTAAGACCACTATCCTACAATAAAAACACCTAAAAAACCCCAAAACAAAACAAAGACCCAAACAAACAACAGAAAAATAAACAGCTACAAGGAAGAAAAAAACATAGTAGCACTGTGTCAGGATTGAAAGTAAGCAGACTCACCCTCAGTAGAAGAGATTAGGCAGTTGAAAAGAAGTTATCATTGACATTTTCATCGACAGCAATGTAATTTGGTTGAGCAGAGCTAATAGAATCATAGAATCAACCAGGTTGGAAGAGACCTCCAAGATCATCCAGTCCAACCTAGCACCCAGCCCTGTCCAATCAACCAGACCATGGCACTAGGTAGAAATGGTCCTTGGAAGTCTTGCAAAGAAAGCAGCACACTACTCAGCTTTCCTGCCTGCATCTGAGATAGAAAGGTTTAGTGTGTAAGGAGAATGCACTCAAGGATGAGAAGATGACATGAATGGCATTCATATACTTCTCTTTGACATACTGTTGAAAGGAAAACAGCTTACTAAACAAGCCTGTAGGTATTTGTGGACAAAAATACATAGCCTTCTTTCAGTCACAGGAGAATGGATAGCTCCACAACAGTGGTCTGGGATGGGTGTTGCCATAATGTGACCACTGTTAAATGGGGAAGACAGCATCAGTCAAATCCTGGTGAAAGCAGGATTTAAAATCAATACAGATACAAGAAAAAAGCTGCTACATTTGTCTGCTTTGCTGCTGGAATTTAAAATGTAGACAGAGTTCCTCTCTGGCATCTACTTGTATGTTTAAGATCAGTTCACATTTCACATGCCAAGTACCTGCCAGGAAACTTCTGAAACCTGGACCCACAGTGTGAACTCTTACTCCCCTTTGTTACGGCTTCTGCATACACATGAGCTGCAATATCTGGAGAGCATGAGGCCACCACATTGCTCTGGAAACAATGGAGGCTCTACAGACAGCAAGCTCTTATCCACCATTCTGTAACTACAGAACTGATCAGAACTAATATTACTAACCAAGTAATATTGAGGAGAATAATTGAAGGAAACCTATCCATCAGTACTACAGATGACTCTGAGCACATTTCTTTAGTCTCTAGGTCAACGCTTCTTCAGCCTCTGGGTCAACACTTCTTCAGCCTCTAGGTCAACGCTTCTTCAGCCTCTAGGTCAACGCTTCTTCAGCCTCTAGGTCAACGCTTCTTCAGCCTCTAGGTCAACGCTTCTTCAGCCTCTAGGTCAACGCTTCTTCAGCCTCTAGGTCAACGCTTCTTCAGCCTCTGGGTCAACGCTTCTTCAGCCTCTGGGTCAACGCTTCTTCAGCCTCTGGGTCAACGCTTCTTCAGCCTCTGGGTCAACGCTTCTTCAGCCTCTAGGTCAACACTTCTTCAGCCTCTAGGTCAACACTTCTTCAGCCTCTAGGTCAACACTTCTTCAGCCTCTAGGTCAACACTTCTTCAGCCTCTAGGTCTCTCACCCTGCACATATCTACATATGAGGACACTGATGATCACCTACGTTACACCCTGCCTCTGTGCCCTCTACCTCCCCACCACTTTCCTCCTCTGACCATCTAGACATTGTTTCTCTGAGACTCTCCTCTCCTCAGGGTCCCAGCCTCAGACATTACTTCTCTGAGACCCTCCTCTCCTGAAGCTATCAACCTCTGCTCACAACCCACACAAATCCATAAGGAAGAGGAAGGAAAGAATCAGGACATACTTCATAAACCTCACAGTCACTGCAGCGTGTTTACATCTGAACTGCTGACTGAATGGAAAGCTCACCATTCATTCCATCAAGGACAAGGCTTTTCCCCTTCTTTCACTAACCACTCAAGAGGCAGCAGAGCCTCCTGCTCAGCAAGCACGTCAGCGGACATGGCTGCGTGGCTCTGGGTGATGGCTGGGCTGGAGGATATTGCTCGACGACAAAGAGCAATTGTTCAAAGGCACAGGCGGGAGCGAGATGAACCAGTGTTTCTCAGGGGAACAGAGGGAAAACAAAACTTTCCCTTGGAATTCCACTGGCTTCCAAAGCAAACAAGGCAAACGTTTCCCACAAATAAGGGCAAACCATACGGTTCTGCCGATGCAAAGTCAAGGGCTCTACTCTGGAGCTGGATGCGAGTTCATGGGGAGTGGAAAAATTGGCCCTTTGCAACAGCAGTGCTGCATTTGCCAGAAGTTTGTAACCAAAGAGGATTAAGTGCAGGTATTGCCACTTTACACAGCTGCCCTCTGCATTCTCTTATCTTCTACGTTAACTGCTGGGACAGGAGTGCTCATTCTAACAGCAGCACTTCCTCAAATCCTTGTGTCTCACTTCCACACAATGCACTTCAGTGGCAAGAGAAGACTGCTATAGGTAACACACAGTGACTCTAAACAGATATCTGGAAGATGCTGTGGTCTGGGGCAAAGGAGGAGAGGCCAGTGAAACTCAGAAAAGGCAGAGTTCACAGGATCACAACATGTTAGGGGCTGGAAGGGACCTCCATAGATCATCCAGTCCAACCCCCCCTGCCAGAGAAGGACCATACTGTCCAGCACAGGTCACACAGAAACACATCCAGACAGGTCTGGAAAGTCTCTAGAGAAGGAGACTCCACAGCCTCTCTCGGCAGCACCTGTTTCTGTGCTCCATCATCCTTACAGTATAGAAGTTTCTCTTCATGTTGAGGTGGAACTTCCTGTGCTGTAGTTTACATCCATTGCCCCTTGTCCTATCACAGGGCACAACTCAGAAGAGTCTGTCCCTTCCCTCTTGACCCCCAGCCTTCAGATATATATATACAAATATTGATTAGATCCCCTCTAAATCTTCTCTTCACCAGACCAAAAAGCCCCAGGACCCTCAGCCTCTCCTCATAAGGCAGTGCTCCAGTCCAGTGCTCCATACACAGCTGCAGGACCTGCCAGCTAAATACACAAATCTGTGGGAGAGGTCTGAAAGAGATAATAACCAGTGGGAGTAATGAGGGGGAAAGTATCATAAGTGGGGATAGAGATTGGCTTTTTTTTACATCTGGTTTAAGGAAGACATAACAAGAACATCATAAAAAGACAAGTCTATCTGCACTAGACATTAGCTTTTGTTATAGAGCTGTAAAATAACCTTGATCAGTCCAGGTTATTGATTTGAACAGAAGCCTCTTCCTCTTACATAATGGAGGAAAAGTCAACCAGTCTTATCCCAAGAGCTAAAACGTTTGTGCATTCAGCACATCAGGCTGTGATATAAAACCACACAAATATCAGAATCAAAAGGCTGAAATATTGTCTTTCCAGGCAATAAAAACTGCTTTCAATTCCAAAGACAGCAACTATGACTTCCCAACCATTGCATCTGTGAAGAGTTCACAGAATACCTGGAAGCATGTGCAGGCAATAACTGCCCCCCAGGTCCCAGCAGTAGAAGTGGCTTGTGCTATATTTTAGCAACATTCATACTGTTGGAGGCTCGGTGGTTTCATTTGCTAACTCCACTTTTTCACTGTAGAACTTCACATAAATCTCAACAAGACATGACAGCACACTGAGCACTACGTACACTATGTAACATCATCAGAAAACTCATTGCTGCTGCAGTTTCTCTTTTTGCCCAGCTGCTGCCCTTGTGTGTCCCAGAAATAACCACTACTTCCCTCCCAGTCAGCATCATTCATGTGGTACCCTGGACACACTGAACACTTTTCAGACAGGGTTCTGATATAAAATTACCTTTCCCACAAGCAGCAACCCATGAGAAACCAAGAACCAATACTGTGGAGAAAGGCATCTTTCCAAGTCTCGTACACAAGCCAACTGGAACTGGCTGCACAGTGGGAACCATGGCAGACCCATGCCAGGAGATAGATTTCACCATCACCAGCCAAAAAGGTATCGCTTCAACCCTCATTTACAGCCCCAAAGGGAACAAGAGCTCTTTGCTGCTCTCCAGTTTGGGAACACATAACACAGCACCAGTGCCCTTGTGGGTAACTCATCTTCCAAAGGCTGCATGATTGGTGGCACCAGGCTTGGAAGCAGCTTCATTGCAGTGCCCAGCACCAACAGCAATAAAAATGCTCACCCTAGCTGTGAAACTAGGTCAAAGATGAAGTTGTCTCATTTGAAGGGATGAAGTCTTTCAGCAATTTTCTTACTGCATAAAATTTTGGCACTTGTTTCCAGGGTCTGTTCATGTCCAAATTGGCTGTGATGCAGTGCTGAAGTAGAACAGTAAGTGCCTCGGAGGAAAAACATCAGACAGTGCAAGGAGCAACAGGAGAGGCCAAGGAGCACTTGGAGAGAGCTGCAAGTGCATCAGAAGCATGGCATTCAGAACGTGGGAAAGACAAAGCAATGGGGAGATGGAGAACAAAAAGAAGCCACAGCTATAGGCTGGGATGGCAAAGCTCTGACCCCACAAGCAGCCCATATTACATCTGGAAAATCACCACCAGCCACCTTTGGATGCTTAGTGATAGCTAAAGGAAACAGGAGAAAAATAACCAGAGGCTGGATGAAGCTCTGACCAGCCTGATCTGGGGTAAAGTGTCCCTGCCCATGGCAAAGGGGGTGAAACTAGATGATCCTTGTGGTCCCTTCCAACCCTGACTGATTCTATAATAACCCTGGAAGAAGCCTCAGGGACTGGACTCAAGACACAAAGAGAGTGTTTCACAGAACAGTCACAGGTGAGAAGTGTGCAAGAGCCTCGCAGCACAGCCTGCCAAAGCACCAAGTCACCTTGAGGTCCTTCGCCCAGACTCAGACATTGATCACCTGCATATTATATTCACAGAACTACTGCTGTGAATGCATTAAATACATACTCACTGGCACCAGAACTTGTCATATATATTTACTTCTATCTTAAATACTACATTAATGATTCAGAAATTCTACCTTCAGTCCCAGACACAAACCACATCCTGCTCTTTTATTTTTTTTTATCCTGCTGGCTGTGGGATTTTATCCTCTCTCTCTGCTTTGGTACTGCTTCAAAAATCCCTAACTGAGAAACTGATACTGCTTTCTTCTAATTTGCCCCTATTTTATCAACAGGAAGCCCTCAGAAATAAACACTGGGTTACCAATGATGCTCCTTTAAATTCTTCTCTTTTGTAAAAATAAATGATCTTAAGAGGCAGCAATAATCTGTCAACTTCTATATTTAGCCTGCCTGCTTCTATAGCCCAGACTTTACATTTCAATTGTTAACCTTCCACTATATGAAATCATTTGTTTAGCTACAGCCTATCTGCCAGAAATGCATAGAGTTAGGTCCCATAGCAATCCCTCTTGCACTTGAAGAGCCCTGGGTCTGGCTTCACTAAATGAATGTAGTATCACCTCCCAGTCACAGGGGTTTGTCACATCTTTCTGCTACCTTCTTAGGTGCATCTTGGTCTTCACTAAAATAAGTGTTGTGGCTAGTTCAGATTTCTAAGTGATGCTTGAATGGGTTTGATACCTACTTACAACATCATCTCATCAGTGAACACACAACTCTAGCCCTGGCCAAATCAGTAATCTATACAAAGGAAGAATCACTGCAAGGTACCATTCCAGTAATCTGTACAAAGGAAGAACCACTGCAAGGTACCATTCCAGTAATCTATACAAAGGAAGAACCACTGCAAGGTACCATTCCAGTAATCTATACAAAGGAAGAATCACTCCAAGGTACCATTCCAGTAATCTGTACAAATGAAGAACCACTGCAAGGTACCATTCCAGTAATCTATACAAAGGAAGAATCACACCAAGGTACCATTCCAGTAATCTATACAAAGGAAGAACCACTCCAAGGTACCATTCCAGTAATCTATACAAAGGAAGAACCACTCCAAGGTACCATTCCAGTAATCTATACAAAGGAAGAACCACTCCAAGGTACCATTCCAGTAATCTGTACAAAGGAAGAACCACTGCAAGGTACCATTCCAGTAATCTGTACAAAGGAAGAACCACTCCAAGGTACCATTCCAGTAATCTATACAAAGGAAGAATCACTCCAAGGTACCATTCCAGTAATCTGTACAAAGGAAGAACCACTGCAAGGTACCAATCTGTCTGTACATCCAAAGAGCTCATTACTCCTTCTTGCCAAGCATCGTTCTGGGAAGTCATGTTAAATTGTTTGTCTGCTATGACCCTGAAATCTTTCTCAAGGCCTCTGCTTTGCAGGAGATAAACCTCTTTCCCCTTTGTAAGAGACCCCTGCGTTCTTCATTCCTGCATGTATGACCTCACACTTTTCTGGATTAAAATAAACTTTGCTTGAGTGGCTCATCTTAGCAGCTGATTCAAAGCACTTCAATAAAATATCCTCTATTCTCCCCTATTAACCAAGTATTTTTTGCCTGCAAAATGCTGGAACAATTTTGTGTTTATTTGCACATTGTTAATGACTACATTGAATTTAAGCTTTCTATCTATCTCGGAAGAGTGCCACTCATAGTAACCCCACTTTGTAACCCTACATTCACATCTCCATTTCAAATCATTCTGCTGTCCAGGTGTTAACTTTTATATGTAAAGGTTTTGTATAATTTTTTTTTTTTTGCTTTCCTTTCTTAGTTAAATAATAGCATTTAAGATGTTAAGCAGAACTGCAAGCCTGCTAAACCTCTACTGTATCTCCACTGAGCAAACTCATCAGTTCATTACTCAAGGTTGGTTTGCTGGTGGCCATTCTTAGCTTTTTTTAAACTCTAACTGTATTTGTTCCTTTAATTTCTTGAGAAACAACATGACACATTTGTGTTTCCAATATATTGCAATCCACTAGCTTTCAGATCAGATTTCCTACCCTTTTTTTTGGTACATTGACACTTGAAAACCTGAAGTTCTTCACAGAGAGAAGGATTTGCCATTGGAATGGGCTGCCCAGGGAGGTGGTGGAGTGGCCATCCAAGCAAAGCCTGGCTGAGGCACTTAGTGCCATGGTCTAGTTGACTGGACAGGGCTGGGTGCTAGGTTGGACTGGATAATCTTATAGGTCTCTTCCAACCTGGTTGATTCTATGATTCTATTAATTAGGGGAAGTTAACAATATGGAGTCAGAGAGCTCTTCAGCCAATCTTTGGGGCTCTTAAGCTTCCAGACCATTCTTAGTGTGTTTCTGATAAACAGCCTTTGACATTGTCAATATTTACAAATGCATTAAATGCACAGCATAAACTTCATGAACTATAGAGTGCATTCTACTCCTCCTTTACAAAATGCCTAAGTATTTAATGATGCACTTTTGCCTGAACAAATTTATTACCATCATCAAATGAGGGGCAAATATTATTGCCAGGATTTGTTTCATTAGTGCATCACAACTTGATTGCAAAGAGCCTACAGTCATAGAGGAAAAAAGCTCCCATATAAATTCTGAGGGGGCAACATACAGCTGTTGTACCACAGGTACTGATGGCCCTGCATACCATGGAGCAGTCAGGCAATAGGTCAGAAATGTTTTGTCATCTTAGAGAATCACATAGGAAGGGATAAGAGCTGAGAAACCTCTCTAAAATAAAACACACTGCAGCTCTTCCTTTTCTCTCTACTGTAAAGACGAATGCCTGTGTCCAAGCAGCGACCCTCAGCTTACTGACCATCCAAACTGATTCCAAGCCTGACAGCTTGAAATCTCAGTAATCTGAAATCATGAAAACACCCACAAATAAGAGCACAAAGGCAAATATATACCCTAGACTTACTGGTGCTGTGCAGTTCAACAGGCACAAAGCTTTTTACTAGGAATAGAAACGTGTCCCGTAAAAAGCTTCGTGCACCACAGGAGATGTTTACTAGATGGCAGAAATGATTTACAGCCACCCACAGGTGATCTGATTCCTTTTAAAAGGACCTCTGTCAGGCTAGAAAGAGTAGAGTGAGACATCACAAGTGATGAGATGAAAAGAAGAGGCTTACTTAGCTCTAAGTTGTTAAAAATACGGAACGATGGTTAGGTTTTCTTTTTATTTCAAATGGGTGGAATTCTCTTTCCACAGAAACCTGTTTTAACCACTACTCATCAGTAAAGAAGAGGCTTCTCTCAGCACATGACATTTAAAAAGGAAACAAAAAAGGGAAAAATAAAGACCATGTTACGGTAGCAGGTATCCACCTCCAGCAAGTTTTTCCAAGGTCTCCAAGAGGAAAACCCTTTCCGTTGTGTAGAAATAGCCTCGGCTGACTTTTCCACTCCTTTAACTGCTGGGCTACAGCACATATAATCTCAGAAGTCTACCTTTAGAGCTGACCAAATCCACAACCACATCTTTTCCTTGGAAAAGGGCATTGCAAAGGACAAACAAAATCCCCAAACAACAATATATTCCAAATCCTCCTGAGGATCCTCAAGTAATGAGAGCTCATGGATGGCAATTCCCCAAGCCTGTCGTAGAGAGATGAAATATTTTACTGCAACTCCAAATCCTTGAGCAAGGTAGACACACAGAGTGCTGTTAAACCTTTGGGAAATAATAACTGAGATATTTGTGCTGTTCTCTGCATGCCACATAAACTCTAATGATCCTATGTGCTTTGCAAAGACGAAGTTGTACGAAGACTAAAGGCTTGCCTGCACTAAGTGGAATTCAAAATGAAAATTGGCTGCCCAGGAGAGGCCACAGCTACCCTAGGATTCAGATTCAGTTACAGAGGTTTCCTTTCCTGGAAACCTACAGAGGGAAAAATTGTCCTTTTCAAACAAAATGTGGTTAACTTGATGCAAAAAGTCCAGAAATCATTTCTGCAGGAAAATATGTAAAGAAAGAAGTGAAAACCTGCATGTATAAAACTATCACCTTATGGGTGAAGAGCAGAGGAGTACAACTGTCTCACAGCAGCTGGGCAGCCCTGAAACATACTGGTGACATGCCACAACAGAACACTTACACATTCTGAGAGTAGTATTTCACATATCTTTCACTCTCAGCTTTAGTACTCCTTTTCACTCTCAGCTTCAGTACTCCTTTTCACTCTCAGCTTCAGTACTCCTTTTCACTCTCAGCTTTAGTACTCCTTTTCACTCTCAGCTTTAGTACTCCTTTTCACTCTCAGCTTCAGTACTCCTTTTCACTCTCAGCTTCAGTACTCCTTTTCACTCTCAGCTTCAGTACTCCTTTTCACTCTCAGCTTTAGTACTCCTTTTCACTCTCAGCTTCAGTACTCCTTTTCACTCTCAGCTTCAGTACTCCTTTTCACTCTCAGCTTCAGTACTCCTTTTCACTCTCAGCTTCAGTACTCCTTTTCACTCTCAGCTTCAGTACTCCTTTTCACTCTCAGCTTCAGTACTCCTTTTCACTCTCAGCTTCAGTACTCCTTTTTACTCTCAGCTTCAGTACTCCTTTTCACTCTCAGCTTCAGTACTCCTTTTCACTCTCAGCTTCAATACTTATTTTCACTCTCAGCTTCAATACTTATTTTCACTCTCAGCTTCAATACTTATTTTCACTCTCAGCTTCAATACTTATTTTCAAGCACCCTGTGAAATAAAACATTTTTATACGCTCCAACTTGATGGGTAGGAATCTACTGAACTCCTCAATTAATGATTTCTTGTGCTGGTTTGAAGCTAATTGGAATGTTTTAATGAGAGAAATTAGATTACTGGCCATGAAAAGAAAATGAGGTGATGCCTATATCACCCATTCGTTCTGCTGGGACACATGAAAACAAGGACACAAACAAAGATAGCTCAGTCTCTGCCTGGCTGTCAGCATATTAACTCTTCTGCTTGAACCTGCACGTTCCCAACTATTCATTCTGCTTCTAACACTCCTTGCTGACCTTTGCAGCTCAGCCTGCATGTAAAGGAGATTCTGAGATAAGGGAAAGGGTGGAAAGAAGGGGTGCTTGGGATCCCCTCCTGGGCAGTTCGGCCGTGGGGAGGGGTTTTGTATCTCTTTTTACTTGCATGTTACTTCACATAGCTTTAAATATATCTATATAGATTGTATATATTTCACTTGCACATTGTGCAAAGCTATAAATACAGCTTCATTCTTTAACTTTCAGTTGGCTGAGTTTAGTTTGGGTGAATTCCTAACCATGGAGGGGAGCAGATAGTTCCCAAACCACTACACTCCTGCAACCAAGAGGTCTCATTGGCATCTCAGGTGACAACCTTCAAAGTAATACTGTCACACTGAAACACTGAGCCCAGCCACTACTCAAAATCAGTGAAATTCCTGCCTAAGTAGCACCTTTTTGCCATCTGCATTCTCTTTGGACCTCTGGCTACATGAGTGCACAGATTGACATATAAATCAAATGATTACTCCTTCAATTGCTCATGCATATAGCCACTGTTTTCTTCATACCTGAATGCAGATGCAACTCACATTCATGGGTTGGAAAATCTGCCCTTGCTGTGAACATTCCTCCACACCAAAAATTCCTGGGTGGTATCCTGAGCCTTGATCCAGCAGGACTTAACATCTCCAGAGAGGCCCCTGGTTTTCTTTCTCTTCAGTAGAACAGTAACATATTGTGCTTCTCTTCGTTGTGTTTTACACCATACAGCAGTGTATTAATTGTTTATTACAACAACAGGGCACCTGAAAGTTTCTGGAAGCCTTCTACTTGCTTATCAATTGTGTTCAAACTTAGCCCCATGAGGCTTCCTTTAAAACTGCTTCTTAAAAACGCAGGCACAAATCCCAAGTACAATTAGAAACTGCTTTCAAGACAGACATAACTTAGGATTTTGAATGGGAAAGTAAACAGTTCATTAACAAACAGACCTTCAAACACAGACCATTGGAAAAGGATAGGAAGGGAAAATACCTTCACTGGTGACAGTGAAAACTGGACATATTTCCAATTCCTAGAGCCAAATTATCCATCCTATGTCCGTTAGGAGCTGAGACTGAAGGTGCAGTCACAGTATCACACAGTATCATCAGGGTTGGAAGAGACCTCACAGATCATCAAGTCCAACCTTTTACCACAGAGCTCGAGGCTAGACCATGGCACCAAGTGAAGAGGAGGAGCAGTCAGGAGCTCCTCTTTTCACATGGGAAAGTACAAAGTCCCACATCTCTGACTAAAGCAATAACATGCAGCAAGAAACCATTTTCAAGCTCCTCTCTAGAGCACCACTTGCCCCCAAGCTTTTTCAGTCTAATCTTAAGGTCCTTCCAGAAGTCTATGGTGCTTTCCTGTCACCACTGCTGCAAGCCCATTAAGAGACCCTGGGACTACACTGCTCAGGTTCATGTATAACCAGACCTGACACGGAGGCTCTAATGGAGCCTTTAAGTCCACCACTAGCACTTACAATAAAATGCAACCACAACCTACAGTTATTTAAGAAGGCAAGATGATATCCCCACCCTTGGATGCTTTTGTGGGTAAGAACATGAGCACATTTTTCAAAGCACAGCAAAGGCCTAGACTAGTTCATCCCATAGTTACTCGACCCATTCTTTGCTCATTAGCTTGCACCTTGCAAACCTCCCCAGCAGGAAGAGAGCATCAGGAGGCCGTGACATGGTGTGCCATGGAAGGGAAAGAAGCACAGAGACAGCTGTGGGAAAGGCAGAAACCCCCTGGGTCTGTTTTAGAAAACTTTGGTGGCACTTCTTGCTCAATGAAAGCACTTGGCCTTTGGTTAGCCTGGAGAACACCTCCACAGCCATTTACAACAGTGCTGTCGGAAGGAGTTTACACACAAAGCACTCAGACACACAGTGAATATCTTCTAAACCAAAAAAGGCAGACACTAAGCATTCTTGCTTTGAAAGTTATTCTTAAGAACTCCTGGTGCTGTTTTTAACTCTCCTTACTTTCTAGCCATCTGCTTGCTGGAAAATTCAAGTAGTCAGACTCCCTTTTTTTTTTCCCCTTTCCTTTCAGGAGGAGGACATAAACCAATCTAAATCTAGATTACCAGTCTCTAAACTGAAGTAAGTGTAAAGCATAACCTTGCTTTCCAAACCCCACCTCTTTCTATTAATACAATACAAATATCTGGCTGGCCAGATAGCAAACAAATGCAAAGTGCAATGGAGGAAGGAAGTGTTTCTGGAGAGAGAAGTGAAGGCAATGCATGTAAAAAGCCCAACATCAAAATCAAAACTGTTTTTCTCAACAGACTTGAAGAGCAGCCTCAGCGATCCCAGTGTGGAACCCTGCTGCAGACTGTCCAAGCACTGCGAAGCCAAACAGCAGCCCTCTGATTACAGTAGCTGCATTTCCATGCTACACATCTGGCTGTAACATTGGGCTGCTTCTTACTTCTGCAAGGGCCACACTCCTGGCTCTGCCAGCACAACTCTTAGTACAGCCCAGTTTCAAGTGGACTTAACTACCTCCTGGTCAAAAAAGTCTTTTCAGAATCAAATCCTTTTTTATCTAGGCACAGGTTTAATGACTCTTTTACCTCACCTCCAGCTCAGGGCTAAGTGCACGTGGGGAAAAAGCAAATACACAAATGAGATTCTGCTTCTAAGGCTCAGCACTAATTATTCCTTTGTTCTGCTTTTTTAGGTACAAAGCACATCTGATCCACCCTCCTTCTCTCACAACAGCCAAAGATTCCAACTCAAGCTAAAAAAGCTCAGGTTAACATTCTAGTAGGTTTTCCAATGTGCCAACAATTGGTAAGAGGATGTTGACCAGGTAACACTGGCAGGAAGCCACTATCTTCACATTCATTTTGTGCTGAGAGCAGCACAGCATACATTGAGCCAAGATATTCTGGAGGAAGACAGGTTTTCATCTCCAGGTTCATCTTTCGGTCCAAGGTGGATGTGTACTCCTTTTCATTAATCCCACAGGCAATTTCCCATCTTGCTGGGATTCAGTTTAAAGAGCACTGGCACTTCACAGTCTGAGTTGGGCAATGAGGATTTTAAGAATAAATAAAGTTTAAACAAATCAAACAAGTGGATCCCCTAAAATAAATGTACCAGAGGCCAAATAAAATGTCATGCACATCATCACATGCTGGCTCTAATTCCCTTTCAGACTCACTTGAAGAAGTGCTGGGTATTTGACTCTCAGATTCAGACTCAAGTTAGGATAATGTGCTTGGCATTGGAGCTTCAGCCAGCTTTGGTGAAGGATTTTCAAGTGCAGGTTCCCTGGGTGTGCTGCCATGCAGAGCTGTGATGTGTTCCTCACTAGAGCAGTGAGCTTCCCCGCTGCAAACAAATCCCTATGCTGAGGACAGCCTGCATCAGAGGAACAGCTTATTTGCATTGAAATGCCAGCTCCTGCTTTCTTCTCAGATAGTCTTCCTTTCCAAGTAAGTACTTTATTATCTACAGGGTTCAGCACCCCCTCACCTGTCCCAACAGAACAGGTTGCCTAGCATGGCTGCTGTTCAAAGACTGAAGGGTTTTACCCTGCTGTGGTACCTTCAGCTCTTTCACAGATACTCCCCAAACCTCAACAGGACAGAAACTCTCCACTGCTTTTAGAGGAAGGCACATGCTCACTCTTCACCCACGATGTCCCTGCTGTATCTTCATTGCATGGTATCAGCCTCTAAAATACAGCAAGTCACAAAGTGGACACTTTTCAGGCTCTCATTATACAAGCCTTTCCCTTGAAAGCCCTCAAAGACCTCTTAGACCATTATTTATCTCAACAAGCATCCTAGTGAGCACTTTCATGTTCCAAACTTTTACAATGCACTCCTCAAGGAAGACTACTTTTTTTCTTGGGCAGTAGAATCTACAGATCATGTTGAATCCAATCTGTCTGTGGAGAAGTTAAAAAGATGAGCAAAAGAAAAAAAAAGAAGAATACATCTTAAGTGTGGATTTTTCCAACCTTGCCCAAACCCAAGGACAAGTAGAGAAAGTCCCATTTCTTCTCCGTCCTCCCAGCCAAGCCACAAGGAAAATTTCCTTCCCCAAAAAGAATCCTACTGAAAAAGTATGATAGTGTGAAATAAGGGTGGTATAATTGAGATCTTTTTGCAGCTGTAATTACAGCAGTTGCTACGAAAGCCAAGGCTGTAATTTTTGCAAGCCAGACTAAAGCAAAAGGAACAAAAGTACTGCAATTGTTTTGGAAAGCTACGAGGGAGGGTTTCATCCTTTCCTGCTGTTTAATCAAAGCAGTGAAGGGTGGGGTCATGAAGACACATGAAAGCCATATTCTCTGCTGGGACCCAGGCTTCTTAGTATTTTTTGCAACATAATGCAATTAGAGGATATTGCAAACCATCTGGAACATTATCCAAATTAAATCCTCCCTCTCCCTAGTTAAATAATCAATGATCTCCAAACCAAGCAAGTCTCAGTTCTGCAGTAGGCAATAGGCTCTATAATGGCTTAGAACAAGGAGACACAGCCTCAAGTTGTGCTGGGGGAAGTCTAGGCTGGATGTTGGGAGGAAGTTCTTCACAGAGAGTGATTGGCATTGGAATGGGCTGCACAGGGAGGTGGTGGAGTCACCATCCCTGGAGATGCTCCAGAAAAAGCCTGGCTGAGGCATTTAGTGCCATGGCCTAGTTGACTGAATAGGGCTGGGTGAGAGTTTGGACTGGATGATCTTGGAGGTGTCTTCCAACCTGGTTGATTCTATGCTATTCCTATGGCCACAGAGTAGCTACTAATTTACATCAAGTACATGAGAAGATTGTGACAAGCTAATAGAAAAGAGAAGGAGGCAGAAGAACTCCATCCAAGTCAGTCAGGCCAACTATAGTTGCAAGGAGAAGTACTCACTGAAAAACACAGGCTGGAGGATGCATGCAATTAACCTAACTCCCAAACCTCCCTTGTGGTCTAAAGAAACTCAGCGAGCCAGCTAAGGTAGTGAGACACTGGAACAGGGTACCCAGAGAGGTCGTGGATGCCCTCTCCCTGGGGTGTTCAAGGCTAGGTTGGATGAGCCCTTAAACAGCCTTGGCTAGAGGAGAGTGTCCCTGCCAATGCTAAGGGGAGGTTGGAACAAGATGATCTTTAAGGTCTTTTCCAACCCAATTCATTCTACAAATCTATGATCATTCTTTAGAATAATTCAACATGGTTCCAGTGCTTCTTAGGGTGAGTGAATACACTAGCAGCACAAAAATAATCACTTGAAAGAATTCTCTATGCCTGTACCTACCTCCCAGTTTGAAAAAAGGACATGTTTCAGCTCCCTTATTATATGCTGATAGAGATCAGAGTGCATGGCATACACACAGCTCAAGCAGAAGCAGACAATTCAGGGAAGGGCTTGGTCCCATGTTTCTGCTTGCAGTTGAATCAAGCAGGATCAACTATTTTGCTAAAATCCAGCAGTGCTGCAAGGTCAGGTAGTATTTTGAGTTCAAACAGCATTGGCTCAGCTTACGAGCTCTGAGGATTCCCAGCTGTCAAAGTGGCAATCATATGAATCATAGACTCAGCCAAGTTGTATGGAATCATTACTTGTGAACATACTTAATCACATCATTCAAATACAATTATCAGAATCTCAGTTCTTTGTCTACCTTTTGCAGATAGTTTTAAAAAAAATCATTTTCTTCTCAATCTATGTGGGGTTTTTTTTCCCCCTATATTTGAGAATATATTGATGCTTTAGCCAGCAAACCTTTGTGACAGCATCCATACATCACTTGGGCAAACATCCATTCTGAAAAAGCAGTTATCATTCACATCTACAAGAGAATCAACTTTGCTATCTTTGGTGAGTTGAACTTTAAAACATTACTGCAAAGAACTGGTTCACCTCTCCCAAACTACTTAATTATCACCAGTCACTTAAATATACAGCCCATATTCCTTGCTTCCATAGCCTCTCATTTCCCTTCTCAAGCAATTTTTCTTTGGGATAAAAGGTTATTGCAGATTATGGCTGTAATTAGAGATAAGCAGGACTCTAGAGGCTCTCTTGTGACAGAAAAGTAAAGGTTGTTATATTCAAGGTTCAGAAAACCTTCTGCTAAACTGAAGGAGAAAAAAATGTGAGTTCTTTTGGTGAAAAAAAATCTTTATTAATGAGAAGTCTGAAAGAACTTGAAAATTAAAAGAAATAACAAAACTATTTAGAAGTAATTGGTTCTGAATTTGAGGAGGTGAAAGTGGAAATAAAAATGAAGGCACGACTCACAACTATTCCTAAGGAAACTGCTAACCTAAATAGGAAAATATTTTGAACACAAGGTGATAAAAAAAACCCAAAAACCAAATAAAACCCAACTCAAATCACAGCTGGAAGGAACCAATTCTTCTGTTCTAGACTGTTGTTCCTACAGAAGCACACTCAGAGAACACAACTGCTTTCTAATGTTGCAGCACAAAATGCCCAAAGCTTGAAAATCTGGTTTGATTTCTAATCTTAAAGCTTGTATTTATGTAACTTTCTATCTTTTCCACTTCTGCACAGTGTCTTTCCTCCTGGCCACGTAAATGTCTGCATGTAACTTGTTTTTTCCTGGAAACCCCAGTTACTCCTTATTCCCTGTACCTTTCAGGCATGATGGCTCAACTTTCCTACATCACAGTTTTCCTCTTGCTTGCAAATACCATTTGCCACACAGAGTATGATTTGACTCAGCTCCCAGTTCTCATAAACATAGGGGGGGGGGGATCTAACCTAAAAGCTAAATGTTATGATGGATAAATATTTTTAAAGTGTATTTCAGGAGCTGTAGAAATTCACAGCAGAATTTAATATGGAAAAGCATTCGTGTTTATTGGCAGTACAACTGGCTGCTTGCTTGCAGTCATTCAGAGTTTACACAGCTAAACTAGACTGTGAAATTCTTCCTTCCAGGGGTAGGAAGGATGAGAAAGTGAATATTTTAATTACAGCAACTTCTTCTATCAAACCAAGCCCATTTTTAACATAGTTTCTACAGTATAAAAAAGCTCTCTTTACAAAAAAGTAGTATTAGGGTTTCCTTCCATCTCTTCTTCATCAAATTCATTTACACAGAATTAACCCACTGCTACCAGAAAGTTCTCACTACATGTCTGCTGCCTCACACATCTGACCTTCTCATCCCAAAAGCAACTACAGCTGTGCAATGCATCTTACACCTCAGAGTAAGAAACACCACATTTCCTTCTTGGTTTGTGCCAGGCTGGTCACAATAGCACACCAGTTTTGTTTCCTGTAAGCCACCATGCTTGCCACAAAAGCCTCTGTTTAAAGCACAAAGTTAACCCACCCAAAGCCACCCCACACTGATTGATCCAAGAGACATAAAGGCTGCTCCCAATGTCATGAGACAGGCAAGACACTGAAAGGACTTGGGTTTGGGATAGTATTTTGATTCCTCTAGGGCTGACAAAGATTGCTTTAGTTTTGGGTACTGAGGGTTTAATGGGGCAGAGTCAGATGTTGCTCATATATATATATATTACATACATAAAACTAGTGTCACCAATTGTATCACAGAAGCTGCATTACAACAAAATACAAACTATAACCTATCAAATTCCCTTCAACCTGATCATATGAAACCCTCAAGACCAACATCATAATGAAGAAAAAATCCTTCCTTGGCATAATGGTTATAAGTGGTCCCTTCTTTATCCCTCACATACCATTCAGTCTTTCAAACTATGCCAAGCAACACCTTCAGAAAAACAAAACACAAAACAAAACACCAAAAAAAACCCCAAGCAACCAACACCTCCAACCAACCAACATCCCCCAGCCAACCAACCAACAACCCCAGCCAACCAACCAACAACCCCAGCCAACACCCCCAGCCAACCAACCAACACCCCCAGCCAACCAACATCCACCAACCAACCAACACCCCCAACCAACCAACACCAAAACCCACAACACAAGAGAGGGAAGTAACAAAAATGATGTTTGAATCTCTTGCTAGGTGTGTGTTAATTGTAAATAAGCTTGGGGAAATTTTCTTTCTCTATTTAAGAAACTATTTGATAATTTTTATATTGGTCTCTTTACAATTCACTTCCAACACAGATTTAGACCCCTCTTTAACACCATCTACAAAAAGGGCTGGAAGGAGGATCCAGGGCATTATGAACTTGTTAATGTGACCCCAGTGCCAGAGAAGTGGTGGAGTCACCATCCCTGAGGACTAGAGGGAATGGCCTCAAGTTGTGTCAGGGGAGATTTAGGTTGGATGTTGGGAGGAAGTTCTTTACTGAGCAGGTGGTCAAGCATGGGAACAGGCTGCCCAGGAAGATGGTGGAGTTGCCATCCCTGGGGGTGTTTAAAAGGAGAGTGGATGTGACACCTGAGGCTATGGTCTAGTGATTAAGGATGCTGGGATGAAGGGACTGGATGATCCTGGTGGCCTTTTCCTACCATAGTGATTCGTAGTGATTAGATGCTGTGCTGAGGGATTTGGTTTAGTCAAGGGCTTGTCAGTGTGAAAGTCATGATTGGACTCAATGATCTTGAAGGTCTTTTCCAATCTAAGAAATTCTGTGAGATGTTCATTTCTTATGCTACCTTAAAAAGAAAGGGGGGGGGGGGGGGGGGGGATCCTTTATCTGCAAATCAAAGGTATAGATACTAAAAATGTGAACATAAACCTCACCTTTTTTAAAGTTAAAAAAATAAATCATGTGAGGATAAAAGAAAGAACACTCAGGATAAAATAAATGGGAATAAATCAGGAGGATTTGGAAAAGGCCATTACCTAATTATCCATGTCACATCCCAAGAGTAAAACTGTGTGGCTGCAGCTAAACTAGCTTTGAACTGGAGTTCCTGACAACTATGCAGCTGCAGCTTTGCAATCTGAGGGGCTTCTGGACCACTGGGAATGGAAGCAGGCTGCCCATAAAACTGGCAAAGAGATTTATGCACTCATATTTCTTCAGTTTTGTTTTCAATTCTCCAAGCACATTCCTGGGTATAGTTTTGGCCACTGACAGCTTCTAGAAGGGATGCAGAGATCTTGATTTATTCACTGAAGGAATCAGATATCCTCTCATTAAAGCCATCCCACCAAAGAAGGCTACACTGGGCTGCAGGGACATGCTTTTATTTGCACTCTCTCTGCTACTGTCCTTCCTCTCTACAATTATCAAGGGATCACTGCACTCTTCCACCCTGAAAGCCTCAAAATGCAGAGACCCAAAGCTTCCCAGGGACTCATTTCCTGCCCAAGGATAAATGGTGGTGCCTGCACTTTGTTAAACCCTAGCCTCCCCCAGGTCTCTGGGGACTGTCTGCTACCTCTGTGTCCCCTGAGGGTTATTAAACTTACTGGAGGTCTAAATTACTTCTAAGTGCAGTCACACAGAGAGAGGAGGCTTCCAGGAACAGTGCACCAGGTGGGCTTCATAAGCTGCACCACCTCGTGGAGGGGACCTTGTTGCCTGGTGCCAGGGCAGCTCTGTCAGGGACCATGTGGTGCCTCCTGGGTGCAGCTCCGTGCCAGGATGAGGGCCGGGTGGAACTGCTTGTGGAAAAATGGGTTCTCTGAAATGGAAAAAAGCCTTTCACATGTGACCTGATGTAGCTCCAGAGAGCCTACCCTGAGTGGAAAAACACACCTCGGGAAAACAGTGCAGCCTCAGTGAACAGCCTCACCTACACTACTATAAATAAAGAACCAAAAAGCAGCCAGGATGGAAAATGAGTTCCCTGAGTAGTGTAGGGAGTTTGCCTGCACTGGAGAAGAGGACAGCAGGAAAATCGTCATGGGATGCTATGGGTTTTCAGGTCCCCACATGGGTTGAGGTGGGTGCCCTCTCAAGCCACACCAGTTATGTCACTCGCCCTTCCCTGACCTACCAAACTCAAACCAAACCTCCCCAGTAATAAATGCACCTCTTTAAACTCTCTGCACCTAAGGCTGCCACATCTTGTGACTGAGTGTGCCTCAGGGCCAGGCGGAGCAAGCAGTAGTGGCAGAGCAGCACCAGGGCTTGGCTGCAGGGAGCACAATGCCTTTCTGCTTTCCTCTCCCCTCTCTCTAACTGCAACAGTGCACCAACAAAACCGTGCTCCAGGGCTCCCATAGCTGTCTGTCCGTGTGGTCTGGGGGAGCTCGACAGAGAATAGGAGATGGCAGAGTGCCTGCTGATGCTGTCACCAGCGTGAAATGCCCTACAGGCTGACACAGCAGCTCCTCTGGGGCTAAGTCCCAGCAGAGAAAGGATAATGGCTTGGTTTTAACTTGATGCCTGTTTTTTTTCTTCCCTTAAAGTCATTTCAGAATGAGCCTGGATCTCTGAAAAGCTATTTTTAAGAAAAATCAATTACAGAAGAGCTTTTAATCCCCTTAAAAATCCTTAACAGGCCAAATTCATACCCACTCTAACTCTGGAGGCTGCACAGGCCACCTGGGAGGAGGCAGATAAGACCACAAGTAAACACATCTGGCAACTCATTTCCCTTCCAGTCTCAGTACATGACCCAGTGGGAGTGCTGCACGACACATGCCAGCTCCAAAGGTCTGCCTGGGAATCATTGGAGAAGGCTAGTTTGGTGCAGAATCAGGCCAGGAGCTACGCTACAATGAGTCAACACAGCAGCCAGCAGAGCCTCCCAGGGATGCTTGATTCAGTAGTGCAGACACAGACATAAAAACTAAGTCCTATGCTTTAATTCACAAATATTTATACACCAATCTCTAGCAACATAAACCACCCCAAGACTGGGAACCTCGAGCTGCAAGGCAGCTGATGCCAAGAGTAGGACAATACATCTTTGTAGTTGCCATTCCTCTCTAGCAAGACTTGCCATTTTCATTCCAAACTGGAATAAAACCAAGTTTCAAAATGTCAAAAGGTATCATGCATTAAGTAGAAATACCTTTCTCTACCACAGCCTATCAAAATCTACTGACAAGAGACAGCTTACACCAAGAAGTGCAGCCACAGGAAATTCTATCTGCTGTGTTTTCTCCTTGCCTGGTTTTATTTTCAGTCTCTTCAGCAGAAACACAGGAGAAGGAATAGAAAAACTGAAATTAAAAGGTAGAAAATTACTTCAAGAGGTCTGTACTGCTCTGGGAGGTTGTGTAGCCTCTTGGCCACATCCAAGCAGCTCAGATGAATGCTTAAACAAACAAAGCCTGCAACAAAGAAATTCCAGTACATCTAACCAACATTTGAAGTAAACAAATACAACTGGTTGCCATACACATTAGCCCTGATTAACCCACCACTGAGCACCTGGAGGGCAGGAGGGCTCTGCAGAGGGACCTGGACAGGCTGGACACAGTCTAATACCATGAGTTTTAATAAGGCCAAATGCTGGGCTCTGCACTTTGGCCACAACAATACCATGCAGCACTACAGGCTGGGGACAGAGTGGCTGAAGAGCAGCCAGGCAGAGAAGGACCTTGCAGTTGGTGCAGCCAACTGAACAAGAGCCAGTAGTGTACCCAGGTGGCCAAGAAGGCCAATGGCATCCTGGCCTGGATCAGGAATAGTGTGGCCAGCAGGACCAGGGAAGTCTTTCTGCCTCTGTACTCAGTACCGGTCAGGCCACACCTTGAGTGCTGTGTCCAGTTCTGGGCCCCTCAATTTAAGAAACATGCTGAGGTGCTTGAACATGTTCAGAGAAGGGCACCAAGGCTGGTGAGGGGGCTGGAGCACAGTCCTGTGAGGAGTAGCTGAGGGTGTTCAGCCTGGAGAACAGGAGGGTCAGGGTAGACCTTATTGCTGTCTACAACTACCTGAAGGGAGGCTGTAGCCAGGTGGGGATGGGGTCTACTGTCAGGCAAGCAGCAACAGAACAAGAGGACACAGTCTCCAATTGTGCCAGGGGAGGTTCAGGCTGGACGTTAGGAAGAAATTCTACATGGAAAGAGTGACTGGCATTGGAATGGGCTGCCCATGGAGGTGGAGGAGTCACCATCTCTGGAGGTGTTTAAGAGAAGGCTGGATGAGGCACTTAGTGCCATGGTTTAGTTCATTAGAAGGGTTAGGTGACAGGTTAGACTCGATGATCTTAGAGATCTTTTCCAACCTAGTTAATTCTGTGATTCAGTGACCTTGGTGCTCAGGTGCAGCTTGCACAAGGCACCATGTATTCAAGGTCCCTTCCCATTCAGCAGCTGATTCAGCCCTATTGCTTCTGTTGGACCTTGTCTGAAAAGGAGCCAAAGCTACAGAGCTTTTATCACAGGCTTTTGGCAATTGCATCCTTGGTGGTTAGTAGAAAAACACTTTTTGTCTTGCTATCTCCCTTTCCTATCTGTAACAGAGAGTAATGTCATTCACCTACCTTAAATGAGCTTTCTTGAGACTGATTAATGTCTACAAGGTGCTGTGAAGAAAAATGCTTTTCTCACACAAAACAAAACAGTTTTTAACCTGAATTCCTGTAGCCATCCTGTTTATTAAGAAGGGGAAAATATCTGAGCTAAAATCAAGGCAGAAGGCTGTTGCTGCCCCATGGGGCTCACAGAAATACTAAGTTGTCTCCAGGGTAATCACACATCATTTATCTCACCAAAAAAAAAAGGGGGGGGGGGGGGGGGGGGAGGAAAAAAACCCAACACACAAAAAATCCCAACCACTAAACTTACGCTGAGAGCAAACACCACTAATAGAAACATGTCAATAGGGTAAGTAACACACAATCCCCACTGGGCATTGCACGCCTCAGAGGCAACATCTGACCAGCACAAAAAGTGATCCTGCTCTTGGGCTGAAGCCAAGCCCCTGCAAACCAACAGCAGACCCACCAGTGCAGCTGGCTTACTGAAACCCAGGTGCAGGCTGTTTTAGCTGGTGGGATTTCCCCCCCCCCCTTCCCTCTATGTAATGTGTTACCATTCCACAGCAACCCTGCTGAGAAGGGGAGGAGGTTAATTAGGACTTAGTCCTGATTTACAGCTGCTGGGGTTCAAGGTGCGAATCTTAGACGCAGTTACCTCGGTAGCTGCCGGCAGTGTCCAATGATAAGACAGAGCAGCAGGGCACTGAAGGAGACCTTGCACTTTCAGAGCCTGGGATGTACTGTAGGGTTTCTTCTTGCAAGATTTGCCAGACCACATTTTCAGAATCACTGCAGCTCTCCTTAAAAGAAACTGAAAAGTCTGGTGATGCTACTTTCAGATTCAGCCACATAATGGATGATGCAACGCTGGCACAAGATTTGAGCTGCTAGAGACTGGTTACTAAATAAGGCAAACCATTTCAAGATTAGAGTTGCAATGGAACATTAGATCAGAAAGAAACATGGGACTTGAACCAGATGATCACACTGCTGCTAACATGAGTGGAAACAGCATGTCTACAGCATGGGTTCTTTTGGGTTTGTTTCAAGAGAAAAATCCTTTTCAAATTCCAGGAAAAAAAAAAGGCAGTTGGGACACATCACAGGCTTTGTGAGAAACTCACCTCTGACATTTTTGCCTTTTAGACTAATTTCTGACATCAAAACCAAGTTCTTGAGCCCAGAAAGCCAACCGTATGCTGGGCTGTATCAAGAGAAGTCTGGCTAGCAGGTAGAGGGAGGTGATTTTCCCCCTCTACTCTGCTCTGGGGAGACCCCACCTAGAGTACTGCATCCAGTTCTGGGGTCCCAATTACAAGAACATGCCCAGAGGAGGACCACAAGGATGATCAGAGGACTGGATTACCTCTCCTACGAGGAAAGACTGAGAGAATTGGGACTGTTCAGTCTGGAGAAAAGAAGACTCCAAGGAGACCTTACTGTGGCCTTCAAGTATCTAAAGGGGGCTACAAGAAAGCTGGGGAGGGACTTTTTAGGGTGTCAGGTAGTGATAGGACCAGGAGGAAATGGAGCAAAATTAGAAGTGGTAGATTCAGACTGGATGTTAAAAAAAAGCTCTTCAGCATGAGGGTGGTGAGAGAGTGGAACAGATTGCCCAGGGAAGTAGTGGAAGCTTCATCCCTGGAGGTCTTTAAGGTCAGGCTGGATTGGGCTCTGAGTGACCTGATCTAGTGTGAGGTGTCCCTGCCCATGGCAGAGGGGTTGGAACTGAATGATCCTAGAGGCCCCTTCCAGCCCTGACCATTCTGTGATGTTAAGATTTATGAAACACAGTGGCTACCAACATATTTTTCCCCTCTGGAAACCCAGAAATAACTCTTTTTATTGTGTTACACATCTACCATTCTAAAAGCCACCCATCTCCCACTGACTTCTTTAGCTATTTCAGCTAAATAAGACAGAAGTTGAATGGTAGAAAGCACAGCAGCAGTAGCTAGATTTGTTCAATGCAACCTGAAGTCATATGAAAATCAAAGAGCTGCAGAATACTCTGTGAACTTTCTGTAGTCAAACATATTAATGACTGCATGTAGCAAACTTTGGTCAATGGACTACACAGTGTAGTAATGATGGATTCTTCCTGCAGCACTTCCATTTACTAAGTCACAGTGCCTTGTGAGTTACAAAACCCTCTGCTTGACCTCAACCCAAGGTGAGAAAGAGGCTTCATGTTGCATCTGCAGCCTGCAGAAAGTTTTCACCTGACCTTAGGCTCAGGATAAGAAGTGTACAAACGCGTTTCAGGGACTGAATGCTGTGATAGGACTGCATGGTGCTTGGAGTACCATTTAAATCAAACAGAAAAGGGGAGAAAGAAAACAAAGTGAGTATACCAGTCCCAGAGTTAGCAGATGAAAACCTGTTTGTTTCATTTTAGAACGCTTTCAGAAGTCCATTCCACCAACCCCTCAGCTTGAGATCTCATCTTTTAACCAAAAATTTGACATCTTTAAATTCCTGGCAGAAAGAAGAGAGTATCTCCCCATTATCTCCAGCTTCCAGTAAATCAAGGTATTATTAGCTAGATGTTATTTGCTTTGGCATACAAGCAGCAAGCTCTATCCCACTCATCAGAGGAGGCATAGGGGTAGCAACATACAAGTTGCTCTTTCTCCTTAGCAGTGTTGCTGTTTCCCAGCATTGCCTTATTTGGTAGCTGGCCAGATCAGGACTGAGCACCAAAGAAGGTTCTCCTTTCCCTCTACTCTGCCCTGGTGAAACCTCATCTTGAACACTGCATTCAGTTTTGGGCTCTCCAGTTTAAGAGGAACAGGCTCCCCAGAGAGGTTGTGGAATCTCCTTCTCTGGAGCCTTTCAAGGCCTGTCTGGATGCATTCCTCTGTGATCTGTGCTAGCTTGTGTGGTCCTGCTCTGGCAGAGGGGTTGAACTTGATGATCTCCTTGGATCCCTTCCAACCCCTCATATCCTGTGAGATCCAAAATAATGGACCTTCACCTAAAAAACCTTGTTGATACTTCATTTAATGAAGTAGACAAGTAAAAACACATCACATAACACAGCAGTTGAAATCCCAGGGGAGTAGCAAGGAGAATGGCCACCTAGAATGTCAGTCTAGACACAAAACTGTAGTTAAATGGAGTGCATTCTCCTGACTACATTTACACATCTTCCTTCCCCAATGGGCTTGCTACATTACATCAGCAGCAGAAGTTAACCAGTAGCAGCCTAAAAAATGCATCTGATGCATCCTCACATCAGAGGGGTTTTAGTAGCAAGGTCATTAAGGAAGTCATTGTCCTCTTTTCAGTTTGTCTCAACTGAAGAGAGCCAAAGCACCTAGACCACCACTGCACTTCATCAGCAAACCGAAATACACAGTGGCTGAAGCCCCAGGGGCATGATCCTTTTTCAGTTCTAAACTTTTCCCACTTGACAAACTTTGGAAGGCTTTAACCAACCATGCTCTTTTGAGTAAAAGAAGGGTTGAGTCACGCCGTGTAGGAGTAACTACAAATACCTAATGCCAAGACTTCTGCACTTGATACACAGCATTTTGGAGGCACCACACCACTGGAGAAAAGAGTACAGAGTGTCCTTTTTTAGGAAGGAACATCTGTTGCACTAGCCAAAGAGCAGCTGGTGTGACCTCCTGTCCCTTAAATAATGTCAACTCACCAGTGTTACTTTTTACAAGCAGCACTGCAAGGTTTCCTCACAGTTTGAGGTAGGGGAAAAGTGTTTGGAATGGAAAAAAGAACCTGCTGCCAGAGGATTTGCTCAGCCACTAACACTTTGTTCCTCTCAGTAAAACGCAGTCATGACGTTATCTCATCACCATGCAAATAATCTGCTTCTCTTTACCCTGACTTTGTATTCTGCAGTGCCTCTCGTTACAGAGGTGAAGCGCACGGCTCAGCCCTCACCGTGCTGCATTCCCACTCTCCCATAGTCTCTCCCTGAATGCAGTGTTTCTAGAGATTAATCAATACCAAAGCAGCTGTTCTGATAGACAGCAGTGAAAAGCCACATGTGAGTTTAAACGCCAAGATTATTTTGTCCTGCCGTGGTCAGATGTAGGAGTGCAACCTAATAAGACAGATCTGAATCAAAAGCATGAGATCAAAACAGTTCCCAGCCCTGGAAGTCTCTTCTGTGTTGCAATTGATACTATGAAAAGGTCACAAAATCTTCAGGTTCTCTTTTCTTCCTTTCTTCCTTGGACAGCTCTGCCACTTCCCAAGCATGTTTGCATCAATGACTTCTGCTGTCTGCCTCTACAGGTTTCGGTAGAGTTTCAGCACTGATTTTATAACGTTAATATTTATAACTTTCCTCAAGTGAAGGTCTGAGCACTTCCTACCCCCTGCAGACAAAAGCAAAGAATCTACTCTGAAGTCCATTGCCAAACGCTATAAACAACCATATTTCATGCCTGCAGTGTCAACAGACTGCTGGAATAGGGCTTGGGTCTTCACTCACATACCCACTTCTCCCTTTCACATGCACACAGCAAGTGGGGAGGAGGTGGAATAAAGAAAGCCTGGCTTTATGATGGCTTAGTTTGCTGTTTCAACTGTCTCAATCCATCATTAAAATCTTTAAGAACACATCACCAGGCTTTTGTTTGTTTGTTTCCTCCTCTTTCAAATACCATAAACAAACCTGAGTTCCTTAGGATGGCCTCTCAGGATTCTGCCCCTGTACTCAGCACTGCTCAGGCCACACCTTGAGTGCTGTGTCCAGTTCTGGGCTCCTCAATCCAAGAGAGATGTTGAGGTGCTGGAAGGTGTCCACAGGAGGGCGACAAAGCTGGGGAGGGGCCTGGAGCACAGCCCTGTGAGGAGAGGCTGAGGGAGCTGGGGGTGTGCAGCCTGCAGCAGAGGAGGCTCAGGGCAGACCTCATTGCTGTCTACAACTACCTGAAGGGAGGCTGTAGCCAGGTGGGGTTGGGCTCTTCTCCCAGGCAAGCAGCAACAGAACAAGGGGACACAGTCTCAAGTTGTGCTGGAGAGGTCTAGGCTGGATGTTAGGACGAAGTTCTTGCCAGAGAGAGTGATTGGCATTGGAATGGGCTGCCCAGGGAGGTGGCGGAGTCACCGTCCCTGGAAGTGTTCAAGCAAAGCCTGGATGAGGCACTTAGTGCCATGGTCTGGTTGATTGGACAGGGCTGGGTGCTAGGTTGGACTGGATGATCTGGGAGGTCTCTTCCAACCTGGTTGATTCTATGATTCTATGACTGTGACAGGCATAAAGAAGATTACATGAACAAAGATGAAAACAATCTCAACATAGGAACATTTTCTGTCACCAGCATTGGTAGCCAGCCACTCTCTAACACCCAGAAGTTAGACGGGATGTTCACACATACTTTTTGTTCCTCCCTGCCAGGTTTAGGAAGCAATCAACACTGCAGTGCCCTGTAGCCTCCTGGTGACCAGTCAGTCTAGAGATATTATTTCTTAAACCTCTCCTCTGCCCACGCTCTGCTTGCACAAAATGCAGATGCTCCTAGCTGCCTCTGAGGAGGCTGACAGCAACTATAGGCCCTTTGCTTCAAGCCAAGACACACCAAGTAGTGCACACCCCCTACTGCAAGAAGGGTGAAAAAGGCTCTTGCCATCCTGCTATGAATCCAGATGGATTAAATTTTCAGCCAAAACTACTAAGTTGAGACTCAAACTGCTTCCCCATCCTGCTCTCCCATGGAAGTACCTGTCTATTTCAGGCTCAGGATGAGAATTACTTGAACAAGTCAAGTTTACACCCACTCTCAGCCTGACCCAGGGCACACCACTAAGTTCATGACCAGCTTATGGTAAAAAGATTACAACATTTGATAGGAAGTGGAATGCTCTTCTGACATTCCTGCACTGCAAAGCCCAGACCAGAAGAGCACAGAGCCAGCCTTGTGATGAGAGTCCTCCTATGGCTCGTGAGAAATGCAGCTTCTACTAGGAGCCCAGACCAGCTGTATGGGCTCAAACAAACCAGGAGTCAATAAGGGATATTGATGGGGAGACTACGAGAGCCAAGAGAAAGCAGAAGACCTCTACTCCTGCCAAATACTCCCAAGTTCAGACACTTCTTTTTAAACCTATTTTTGCTATTAACCTTCCATGACTTTTCAGTCTTTAATATGCCCAATCACTTTCTGATGTCATCTCACTTTATCCTTATTTCTCCATCCATCTTCCAGCTTTGTCACACCCTTTTCTGAAAGCAGAGAAAGATGACAGTGCCCAGGATGTACAGGCACCACAGACATATTCTGAACATAAATGAACTTTCAGTTTGACTCTCTACTTCTCTCTCACTTCCTGTGATATAACTCTGGTCTCTCACACATCTTATTTCTTTGGTACATGAGGAAGACAAATTGGTTCCCATGAAGTCTGATGAGTTTTGATCACAGTTGCCATTGATCTGACAACAAGTGAAAGCTTATGAACTAGAGTTAAGCTGACCCTGTCTGGAGATTAGGTGCTCATCAAAGCTGCCCTATCACTCCCCTCTTCAGCTGGACCAGGCAGACAAAACATAACAAAAGGCTTGTGAGTTAAGGACATGGAGCTTACTCACCAATTGCCATCATGGGCAAAGCAGACTTGACTTGGGGAATTTAGTTTAATTTATTATCAATCATGTCAGACTACGACAGTGAAAAATGAAAACCAAATCTTAAAACACCTTCCCCTCCACCCCTCTCTTCTTCCTGAGCTAACTTTACTCCCTGTTTTCTTTACCTCCTGCCCTGCAAGCATTGCAGAGGACTAGGGAGTGGAGGCTGTGGTCAGTTCATCACATATTGGCTCTGCTGCTCCTTCCTCCTCAGGGAGAGGACTCACCACATTCTTCCCTGCTCCAGCATGGGGTCCCTCCCATTGGAGACAATCCTCCAATATGGGTCCTCCCCACAGGCTGCAGTTCTTCACAAACTGCTCCATCATGGGTCCTTTCCATGGAGTGTAGTCTTTCAGCAGCAGTTTGCTCCAACTACTCCAGCACTGGTCCTCTGTGGCGTCACAAATCCTGCCAATGAGCCTTCTCCAGTATGAGCTCCTCCCTCTCCTCCCTCCATGGGTGTACAGGTCCTGCCAGGAGCCTGTTCCAGCGGGGGCTCCCCAGGGAGTCACAGACTCCTTCAGGCATTCACCTGCTCCAGCATGGAGTCCTCCACAAGCTACAGGTAGATATCTGCTCCACCATTAACCTCCATACACTGCAGAGGGACAGTCTGCCTCACCATAGTCTGTCACCACAGGCTGCAGTAGAATCTTTATTCTGGCACCTGGAGCTCCTCCTCTTCCTCCTTCACTGACCTTGGTGTCCAGGGAGTTGTTTCTCTCTCTCCTCTCTTTGACTGCCATTGGCCTTGACCAGCAGTGGGTCTGTCTGGAAGCTGGCTAGCATTGGCTCTATGGGACACAGGGGAAGCTTCCAGCACCTTCTCACAGAAGCCACCTTTGTAACCTCACCGCTGTCAAAACTTTGCCATGCAAATGGTACACAAGTTGATCATTTGCTATTTCCTATTCCAGTTCTCTCAGAACTTCTGGGTGAAACCACCTGGCTCGCACCAGTGTATCACACAACCGCTTCCACCGCCACTTCAGCTGGAGAAAACTCACCTCATTTGTCTCCCATAATGAAAAGATCATGAAGGAAGCCTTCAAAGCATTTTGGGAAGACACTTAAATGGGCAGAATTAGCTGAGATTTTTCTGGAATGGCTTTCTTATCTTTTGGCTTCTCACCTAGGCTTGTTCCTTTCCTCAGGCAGAGAGAATCTGATAATCCTCACTGAATATCTTACTCTCGCTACCACCAGCCTGCCATCTACCTCTTTTCATTTATTTTATACATGATTTTTTGGAGTTTAGAGTCATTATTTCTGTTATTTCCCTTCTGCAAAAAAAAACAACCCTCCTTTCTAAAGAAAGAACCACTGCCTCCAGTAGAATGAAATATTTAACTTGAAAATGTCTGAGTCGTGGGTGGGTTTTTTCCCCACGGAGGGTTCTGTCAAGAATGCTTGTGTTCAATCCAATCTTTGTACTTTCTTGTAGTTTGCTTTCTCTTTTACCTCCCACTTTTTTCCAGTGTAGAGCTGAGCCAAAACTCATTTAGCATTCACAAGCAAGCAATGCTCCTGAGATAAGGAACAACATACTACTCTAAGCATTCATTTGCAAATTAATCAGGAAACCAAAGTCTTCATTGAAGTCATAGGGTGCTTCATCTCTGCTCCTGGACCAGTCCTAATGGGCTGTTCAAGTTCCAGACAGTCTATATCTCTGCCTACTCATGTGGCTCTTGGCATCCTTTCTGCTCCCAGCCATGAATCATCAAGCCTGGCAGATATTATCTGCCTCTCTTCAGAGCAGCCCCTCTACATCAGCGCAACCAACCAGTTCATAGTGCCTTGCAGCATTTGAAAACAGTAGATACCATCACTGAGTAGGACACCTCTTTAGAATAGAACAGAATCAACCAGGTTGGAAGAGACCTCCAAGATCATCCAGTCCAACCTAGCACCCAGCCCTATCCAGTCAACTACACCATAGCACCAAGTGCCTCATCCAGTCTTTTCTTGAGCACCTCCAGGGAGGATACAGTGAGGGCTCTGGGGTGTAAAAGTAAGATCTCATGACCTCTCTCCTCTCTGACACAGACACTCTCGAGGTTCCATAGATGAAAAGACCCAAAGCAGTCTGAATTCCTACAATACTTTCATCAGTATTTCTCTGTATACCAGGGAAGAAGAACAGCAATGAATTTTAGTGTAATCTGAGAAGGGACCAAACACTCTCAGATGTTTGAACATTGCCAACTGTCACTGTGTTTCCTCGCTTCTGAGAGTTAGATGAACATAGGCATCAGCTGTAACTGCTTTTTGCTACCCCACATAAAAATCAGATTTTCTAGAGCACTACTCAGTTGCCTGACCCATCACACAACACATTTGCCAAGGCTTAATAATAACATCTGAACTCACACAATCCTCCCCAGCCCCATGATTCTGTATGGAGTTCAGGTTTTCCCTTTATTTTTGAAGTGCTAAATACCAAACCACAAAATGCTGAATTCAATCTCTCTTTGGGAGCTTTCTTTCCCCTTCTATTAAATCAGAGCACTGCTTTTAGATGCAGCAGGAGAAAAGAATGTTTGGCTTGTCAAGCAACCTGTTGACCAGACACAACCACTACTTTTGAAACTAAAAAACAAAACCAGAGAAGAGCTTGCATAGATTTTTCCCACTCTTTTGGCAATTGCCAAGATATTCATCCTAGGCCTCTGCAATGATAACTCAGAGGAAAAGAAAAGTGTTGAACAAGAGGTGGCAGAGGAAGAAGGGTTTCCAAACCAGCCTCACCTTCATGTCACATGCAATCTAATGACACACTTGCATCCTACTCTGTTAATGAGAGCACTTCCAGCTGCTTATGGAAACAGGAAGCAGTGCAAAAAGCTGATTTTGTGAAAGCCAATGGGGATAAAAACGGTCACTGCTTAATAACAATATGGTCAGTTCAGAACCTTTTCCTCCTCCCTCAGTCTCTGGAAACAAATGCACACCTGCAAAGGAACACTGCAGAACTCTTTGCCATCTTTTTTTATCCCATAAGGCATTTACAGAAAATTGGGAGGGACAACTACAGTAAGAGGAAATGCTGCCTCAAACAGCTCTCTGCCTTTAACTCTTGCATCTTAGCGTCATACCCGGTGGACAATTACTTCTTTGGGTTACAGAACTCTTTTGTTCCTGCCTCAGATCACAGCACAGATCTCTGTTTCTGCCCACTAGTTCAGTCCCTGACTCTTCAGTGCCTGTAATGTACTACAGACAGATTTTTTGCAGCCTTCTGCTTGACAGCATAACACACTCTAGGTGCAGCCTTAGATGAAGACACTACTTGTGCAGCCAGTTACCAAGAGGTGGCTGTCAACCAACTGAAGCACCCAGAGACATTATAAATTCATTACAGCTCTGTTTAAGGATTTCCTGTGATTCTGGTATGCCAGGGTGAGAATATGGGTTAAGAGTACTGAGTAAGACCAGAAGATCTTTGTGTGACCATTCCCAATCAGTGGCAATGGCAAATCCTAGCAAAGAAGGATAAGCAAAGGCCAAGCACACATTGATACCCCACAACACACTGCCTGAGCTTCTAGAAATATGTAAAGGTTCCCCAAGCCTAGGGATGTGTCTTTGAGATTACCTTTGAAGTATTATGCCATGGAACCATGTGATCACTTTCTGAACACAGGCAGATTTGTGGCATCTGTGAGGAACTCAATTCCAGACAGCTACTTTCTGCCACATTCAGTTAGCTCTTATTTTTTCCCAAAACACATACTCCTGGTTACTGAGAGTCACTGGAAGAAAAAAAAAAAAGCTGTGAAACACACTCTTCCTAGGTCCATCTTTTAACCTAAACCTCATCTTTGCCTCCTTTGGTTGTCCTCTGGATCTAAGCTGGCATTGGCTGTGGGAAGGAAGAAGCAGCAAATTAAGTATTGACTCTGCCAATATCTGAGACACTGATATCTCCTGAAAAGCAGGTCTGAGATACCCTGAGGTCAGCACCTTCAGTGGAACCTTCTGATTGGGTGCTTCTTTAACACTCTAGTCACCAAGACCCAAAGTCACCTACCTCCTTTGAATTTACTAGAGTTAACTGCCTGTAGTCAAAAGGAATAATCTAAACCTAAAGTTTTTTAGTCCCCTTGAAATAAAAGCACTTCCATCAGCAGAGCAGAGCATTATGATGGTGGGCAACTGACATCACCAGGACAGAGGAAAGAGGGCCAAAACACAAAGCCCCACACCCACTTTGCTCTGCAGCTTTCTGGTTTTCAAGACTTCCCATGCAGTTTTCTAGCTTGCTAGGCTTTATTTTTGTTAGGAGATCCAGCACGGTCACAGCTTGAGGTGTCATAGCTTGAGGCCCTCAGTTGCTATCAATAGGGCAAACAACTTACTTTGCTTTTGTTGAAAAACATTAACAGGTTTAAGCTGTGGCTGTGTCCTTCTACTGAAATACTAAATACATACCAAAATAGACTTGATTGGAACAGCCTAACAGAAGGATCCCAGGCAGAGAACATGATTGAAACTACTGTGAAAAATGTATTTATAGAAGGAGACTGATGTAGCCCAGCTGGCAGATATGTGCACACACACAAAATGTGTGGAAGATGAGAAGAATTTTAAAGCAAACAATCAATGTCTCCAACTTAAAGGCATCTCTGTGATGTATTGCCCTGGCCCCTGACCCTGGAGCGGTCTGTCTCTTGCAACACCACTGGAAGTTGTGAGTAACCTATCTGCACACTTTCACCCAACCTCTCCTCACTGCAGTGAGATTTGGCAATGCTGCCCTTGCCTAAACAGCTAAAGGGAGGGGGGAAAAAACAGAGAGCAAAGGAAAAACGAAGAAGAAAAAAAATCTGGGAAGCTCATTCATCTGTCTGGCAGAACCACACTGAATTCTGAGCTGAACTCAGAGAATTAATGTTCCAGTAATAAAAAACATAACCCAAAGTATCACTACAAGCACTGCAAGTTACAAACTGTCCTCAAAGTGCAAAAACTTGTGAAGCAAATAGGCGTGACACTTCAAGGGCAAGAGAGAAGACAGGCACAAAGATCAGAAACTCAAAGAAAAATTATTAGTCCCTTCCCAGCTTCACAGCAGATTACTCCTTCACAACCGAGCAATCAACTCAGATTTCTGAGCTCCCAGCCTAGGACTTCAAACACACAATATTTCCTCTTAGGGGAACAATGACAGCTCCAAACAAAGGTCTCTAGAACGTGCCAAGTTTGGTGGGTTTGGTGCTGGCACAAGGGTCTGGGTCTTTTTAAGCTCTCTGGATTATTTCAAGGACAAACTGGGTGGTCAGAAGCATTTGTCACACATCGGCTAGCTGCTGGCTGGTTCACAAAGCAGATGGCAGTGGTAGCAGCTAATAAAGTGATCCCTTCAGTTCAAACAGTATGGAGATCAAACACCAGGCTTTCTTTTCTAGAGATGGTAACTACCCAGGGATGTTTAATATGGCATTTGTCAAACAGGGGACATTTGGAACGTTACTGTCTTTCTCATGGAGGGACCACTGAACACTTTGGTGCCTATTTTTATGCTGAGGAAGGCTAGACAAAGAACCAGACAAGACCTGAAATGCACCCAAAGCATGGAGGCAAGCAGGCACTTCCCACAATTAGATGGTCAACAATGACATTTCAGTGCTTCCAAATGCATTTGTGAAGCATGGAATATGCCTGTTAGGGAGAAAAGGTCATTATGTCACCGTTTCCTTTTAATAAAATCACTTGTTTGTAAAAACACACAACCCTAAATCTTAGCCTTTACCTTTACCTCTTGCCTTTTATCACCTTGCTTTTGGGCTTTTTTGTGGTTTGGGTTTTTTGGAGGAGGAAGGTTAATGAGGGCAAATTCTGAGTGATGCAATACCATTTCTAAAAGCTTTGCTATCCAGAATCTCAGGTCCATGCTCCAGGCATTGGCTTTTGTAGTAACATTCTACTTCCCCCAGATGATTCATATCAGAATTTTTATCACATTAAACTATTAATAGAAGAACAACAGCAAGAGGTTAAGAGTGCAGTCTTGCATTCAGAGAGGGAGGACCACTGCTTAATGTAATTTTAAAAGACTGGGGAAAAAAGAAGCAAGCACTGAAGTGGCAAAGGATGCCAAATTATTAAGTTTAGCCAGAACTAGAAAAGATTATGATGGATTTCAGAAGGGTATAGAAAAATGCAAAAGATAGCCAGAGCACACAAAATCTAATTGTCACAGAGCTAGGGTAATAGCCACTTTAGAGATATAACCCAATTTATATTATCAGCTTCCATTCGAGAGAAAGAGGTGGACAGTTCAGGCAGAGCCACCTCCAGTGCTGTGCAGGGCAGCAGCCTGAAAAAAAGATGCCTGGCCTGAATAAAATGTTGAATCATAGAATCAAGCAGGTTGGAAGAGATCTCCAAGATCAGCCAGTCCAACCTAGCACCCAGCCCTGTCCAATCAACTAGACCATGGCATGAAGTGCCTCATCCAGGCTTTTCTTCAACACCTCCAGGCACAGTGACTCCACCACCTCCCTGGGCAGCCCATTCCAATGCCAATCACTCTCTCTGGCAACAACTTCCTCCTAACATCCAGCTTAAATCTCCCTGGGACAACTTGAGACTGTGTCACCTTGTTCTGTTGCTGGCTGACTGGCAGAAGAGACCAACCCCACCTGGCTACAGTCTCCCTTCAGGTAGTTGTAGACAGCAATGAGATCACCCTTGAGCCTCCTCTTACTCCAGGCTAAATAACCCAGCTCTCTCAGCTTCTCCTCACAGGGCTGTGCTCCAGGCCCCTCACGACCTTTGTTGCCCTTCTCTGGACACCTTCCAGTATCTCAACATCTCTCTTGAATTGAGGGGCCCAGAACTGAACACAGTACTCAAGGTGTGGCCTGACCAGTGTTGACATTCTGTCAGATATGGAAAGTGCAGATGCTTTTATCTACCATGAACTAGCTTGCTCTGCCCTAATTAATCTCTAATGTCTAATTACAGCCATAAAATGTTGGTTTTTTTCTACAAACTTGCTACTAAGTCTTGTAGCTGAAGAGCTGGCCAAGACTTCACCACTGAAGAGTGCATTATGGGTGTGGATCCAAGAGAGAACACTCCTGCCGCAGACATCCCTGCAAGAAGTTTTGGTTCAGATCTAATGTCATGTAATTCTTGCAAGGTTTCCTGCACTACTTGGTGAAACTGAAAATTTTATGTCAATAAAAGAAGTGGCAGAAGAGGGGCTTGGCCAGGGCTCACAGCTACTTCATGTCCTGAGTCATACTGTTTACACTGCATTGGAGTATGGAGGCATCCAGCTCTGTATGCAGTATGCCCATGGGATCCTCAGGAAAACACGATGTGTAATTAACTCCCCAGAATACTTTTGACCCTGACAAAGTGAACTCTGATGAAAATGAAGAATCAAGAAAACAACTGCATCCTCTGTTGCTAGTAGCTCAGGAGATAGAAAGACACAAGAACAAGATTAGATTGGTGTGTAAAATTTTACCTCTGCCTGTCTAGATGTGCTGGATGGCTTTTTTTAATGGGAGGCATTTCTCTTCACCATTTATTAAAAACAAATAGGGAGTGATGAGGCAATTTTTGCCATTGTCTGCAGTGCTGCTTAAGAACTACTTCTGCTAGCACTGTATGGGAACATGGCACACTCTAATTAGCCTAACTGCAATGCAATGGACGAGCAGTGGAACAAAAGGAAATGGGTGCATTTTCTGACCTTACATTTTCCATTATTCCTTTTTTAACTCAGCCCCCTAGGCTCTTAGGGATTCTCCTTGAGGGGGAAAAAAATAAGATTTAAAAATAGAAGTGGTGAACATTTCACTGTTTCTAAATATGTCAAGAAAAGGCAAATCCAAACAACAACAATACTGGGCAATACTGAAAGCGGGCATCACCACAGCACACAGGATCTCGTTTATAGCAGGAGACAATGATGCTGCTCTCACACAAGTAAGAAGTCCCCCATACCAAAAGCAAAAAAATTTAACTGAAGGAAAAGATAAGCAGATGTGGATGGTATTTGGAAATGGCAGAACACACTATTGTGCTCCTCTCTTTAAGAAAGGTGCTAAAGTAACCTGCAGAGTCTCTTGTGTCAACCTGCTCGCTAAATCTGAGGGTGGAAGACTCCATATCTCTCTAGTAGTGAGACACAAAGCAAAGCTTAGACACCAGGAAAAGTGATTCTGATTACAGTGGTGTCTTTGTTAGATAATACTACCAGGACTGTGCTCTGAGATAAGGGCACACAAAACCATTGCTCCATATTACACATAGTGGCATAAAACAGTTAATGAACATCAGGGAAGTCACAGGACTAAGTCAAACAAGGCACTCTCTAAGCTCCTGCCTAGGAGGACTGGTGGCAGAGCAGACTCAGCAGCCACATACTGTGGGAAAGCAGCAATGCCATAAAAACATCAAAGACCAGATGCCCTCTGGCTCTCATGGAGAAAATAGGGAACAAAAAAGGACTGTGAGAAAGCAGCACAAACAGACCTGCAACACAAAGTAAAAGATGATGGAGCCTGGGGTGAGGAGAGCAGCAACTAACATATGTAGGGAACCCCGAACTGACAGCTTCTATCCAGACTTGTAAGAGCCAAAATACAATCTTATACAGTGTACTTGGGCACCTCAAAGAGGTCAGACTACCCACAACATCCTTTCTACCCATGGGTGATACTGGTAGATAGATAGACTTAGGTGGGTCGAGTAAGTGCAACTCACCATCCTGCTTTATGAACACATACACAAGTGGTCTGTTCTCTTCCCTCTGGGGGCCAAGGAAATGGCAGTTTTGCCATTCAAGGACACTTTTGCTTTATACAAGTTGCCCTATGGGTACTGCTGAACATGAAGCTGTACATGAACTGCTATGGTTGAAGGCATGAGTGTATCTCTCAGCTTCCTGCCCTGCCAAGGCTTCCTTCACACATGGGTCGATGCAGCTCTGATACCTCAAATAACATTGTGCTAATCTGAGGGAGTGTTTATTACACAGCTATAAATCCTCACCCAGAACTGTGAGCAGCTTGGTTAGAAGCTATGGGAGGTTTCCTTGCCTTGCCTGCAGACACGGCTGTGCTCCCTTCAGCAAGGTTACATGCGAAAGCAGCAGAGAGCAGAGCTCCTATCATAGCAAGAGCACTCAGTGCCTGAAGGCAATTTAAGTTGACACATTTTCTGAGATGTTTTAGTCCTAAACCAGCATGTTTGATTAGTTTATGGTTTGGGAGGTTTGTTTGGAGTTGAGGTTTTTTTGACTGTCACAGAGATTTACATGGAAATATTCTGACTGGAAAAGACCCTCAGGATCACCAAGCCCAACTGATATCCCTACTCTACAAGGTTCACCCTAAACCATATCCCTGAGCACCACATGCAAATGACTTCTAAACACATCCAGGGTTGGTGACTCCACCACCTCCCTGGGCAGCCCATTCCAATGCTTGACCACTCTTGCTGTGAAAAAATGTTTTCTAAAGTGCAGTCTAAACCTATCCAGCCATAGCTTGAGGCCATTCCCTCTTGTTCTATCATTATTTACCTGTGAGAAGAGACCAGCACCAACCTCTCCACAACATCCTTTCAGGTAGCTGTAGACAGCAATGAGGTCCCCTCTCAGCCTTCTCTTTTTCAAACTAACCAGCCCCAGCTCCCTCAATCACTATTCATAACATTTATTCTCCAGGCCCTTCCCCAGCTTCATTACCCCCTCTGGACTCACTCCAGCATCTCAACGTCCCTCTTGGATCCTCATTTGGATACTGCTTCCTAAGTTTCCCTTCCTATGAGTATAGGCCTAGAAATCAGTGACTATGCTTTCTCATCAACCCTTTTCACACTTGTAGGTCCTGACTTGCTTACACCATAAAACTTTATTTAGTTTGCATTGGCTTTTGTGGGGGTTTTTTTTGGGTTGGGGTTGGGGTTTTTTGTTTGTTTGTTTTAAAAGAAAGTAAAGTTCCCACTATTTTCTTTTTATTTCCTAAGAGAATGGCTAAATCCATCATTCATTCACATGGCAACATGCCATGGCCCATGAACTATTTCATCCCATCTTAGTCTGAGTCTAACAAAGGGGATAAAACCACAAACATCACCAAGGTGTGAACTGGCACCTCAAAATAAGGCCAAAGCCCAGAGACAGGAAGGGAGCCTGCTCCCCTGATTAGGGCTTAGCTCCCACCAGTTCATCTCTAACACACAGGACACTTTCTGGCAGGTTTTCTAGGTATTCATTCTTCATCACCTTTACTCCACTATCCTGAGACCCCACCTGGAGCATTGCATTCACTTCTGGGGCCTCTCCAACATAGGAAAAGTATGAACCTGCTGGAGCAGGTCCAGATGAAGGACACAAAGATGACTGAGGGCTAGAGCACCTCCTCTGTGAAAGCAGGCTCAGATTGTTTGGGTTATTCAGCCTGGAGAAGAGAAAGCTCTGGGCAAACCTTATAGCAGCCTTTCAGTACTTAAGAGGGGGCCTACAGAAAAGATGAGGATGAATTCTTCATCAGAATATCTAGTGATAAGGTAAAGGGTAATGGTTTCAAACTATCAAAAGCACTGATTTCACTTAGATATTGAGTGAGGGTGGTGAGATACTGGAACATGTTTTCCTTGAACAATTCCTGGAAGTGTTCAAGGCCATGTTGGATAGGGCTTCAGGCAACTTGGTCTAGTGGCCTATGGCAGGGATGTTGAACTGGATGATCTTGGGGTCCTTTTCATCCCAAACCACTCCACAGTTTTGTGAAGAGCTACCCTCACAGGTAGCAGGCAGGAAGACCCTAGGGATAGTAAGCAGGAAATTCCAGCTAGCTCCTGCTTTGTCAGAAGCTGCTGGAGTCTGACTGGGTCTGGCATTACTGTCATTGCTGTCAGCTAGCAATCCTATTTTACATGCTACACCTTGGCTACAAGGCAAGCAGGCAGAGCTAAAAGATCTCCAAGTCTCAGCTTTTCTCACCTGCAGGCAGAAGTCACAAGCCCTTGCTGGTGTCAAGAAGTCTGCAGTGAGAATAAAGCCATCAGTAGAGATGGAGTCATCCTGGGTGATGAAAAAAACATTTGTTCTAAGGTGAAGCTTAAGGTAACTCCACATCATTCAAAGAACTTTGAGTGTATGAAGATATAGGTGCTGATCTCAAGTTTATCCCACAAGTCACCACTAGTATTTTTTCCAGGTTCAGAAGACATAATCATCATGACCTGAATCAACACTACCTTGTGAATTGTGTTACGGGAGCAGCATTCCAAGAAGAAGCACTGAAGATCCCTTAAGAATTGATCTCCTCTTTGCAATGCAGCCAGGGATGAAGAGCCTACATCTTAATCATGCTTGTGCTTTTGATGATCAAAACCAATAAACTGTCTGACTGCTGAGTTTTCTACAAGGAGCTAATATTTTTCATGAACATCATTGATTTTAAATCTTCACAGCAGTGCCAGCTAGGCACCTTCCAAGCCCCCACTGCATACTACTGCATAAAGAGTCATTTCCTACCACAATAAATAAAGGTCATATCACTGTTTTAAGTGAATCTGTGATTCTGTTTCTGCCCCTCCAGCAACCCCTCTCTGAAACAAGTTAGAGTTCAGTCTGCCAGTGGGATGAAGCTGTGCTCTCCATTCCAATTCCTTTCTACCAGCAGATCTAAAATTAAATGGTACACTGTTCAGAGATGGATTAAGAGAAGATTAGTTTTATTTTGTCATGATCTAGTTAATTGTCAGGTAGCAAAATTAACCTGAAAAAAAATTAGATTCCCCCAGACTTTTCAAAAAATCAGTATTTAAAAAAAAAGTAAAGAAAGAGATGAGAGAAGAAGAATTTTCTTTATGAGTCTCTTAATAATGCTCATTCATAGGTTTATTTTCCCTGTGCTTCCCAGGACTGTAGAGAGCTGAAAGAGCTCAGTAGTAAATCCTACAAACCAAGTGAGTCAGCAAAATCTTGACACAAAACCTCCATTCAAATGTTTAACACCAGCACCAGATCACAGACATGTCAGCCACATCTCTTTCTGGGGGAGCCAGGAAAGTGCAATGTGACTTTCCCAAGATACAGCTAATCACAGCGCAGCAGAGATACAAACCAAATCTACTCCTTAGCTCTCACAGCCACTTTGTGTATCAGTTATTAAAACCCCAAGCACCTGGTGCATGCTTTCACCTCTTGGCTAGCCTTATGCTTTACACACACAGAGCTCCTAACAAACTAAGTAAAACAAACTAAACCACAAAAAAAAAAAAAAGCAAAACAAAAACCCAAATAAAAAAAATCAACACAAACAAAACCACATACTAGAACTGCAAAAAAAACCCTACAATCCCCCAAAAAAACCCAAACCCCTCCAAAAAAAACCCCCAAAAAGCTAAAAAAAACCAACCTCCCCCCACAAAACACAACAAAAAAAGAAAAAACAACCTCCCCCCACAAAACACAGCAAAAAAGAACCTCCAAAAGAAAAATCCCCACAAAAATAAACCCTGCCCAAAAAAAAAAAACCCTACCCAAAAAAATCCACAACCCCTCCAAAAAAACCCTAACTTCACCTGACCCCCCTAAAAAAAAACCCAAACAACAAAAAAAAGCCCCAAAAACCCCAACCACCCCTCAAAAAAAAAAAAACTCAAAGGAAAAAAGAACAACAAAAAAAAAAAAGAAGGGGGGGGGGAAAGCACAAGAGCAAGAAAATAAAAACAAAACAAACAAAATCAAAAGGCAAAAAGGTTTTACACTTATCTGGGGTGGGGGGGAAAGTGTTTTCCCAGAAGAATAAAAGAAATGTCTTCCCCTCCATACCAAGCTGGAGGCATCTGTGAATGCTTGGAGCAGAAGTAATGCCGATTTTACTGCTCCTGCATTCCTAGGGGCTTGTCTGTAGAAGCCTTTCATTCAGCTGTGAACACTGCAAAGAAGAAAAAGCTGGCAGCACTTGATCTTGGCAGAGTCCAGTCACAAACCTCAGGTAGCTCCCTGGCATTAACACTGCCATGCCACACCACCTGCCTTCTACACTCCACAGTCTCTTCTGCAAACTTCTAAGTGATGACCAAAGCTGTAAGAGAACTGTCCTGTTGAATTCGTGTACATCTCATTTCCAGCAAAGCAGATTTTGGCCTCATGTCCACTCACCTTGCAAACCATGAGGTGTAAAGCATGGCTGGCTTGAACATAAACACATTTCAAACATGGAACAGTAGTAGACCATAACAATGCTAGCTCTAAGCTCTTCACTGAGAGTAATATAAACTATCTAAAACCATTTAGCTAACAACTTTTACAGCTGTTGGATAGTTCACCATGGCACTGATCCAACTACTACTACAACTACCAATAGAAAGGCTGGGACAACCTCCCATATGCTTTGGTTGGATTTTAAAAGCAAGGTGGGACACTCAGTTGTCACACAGGACAAATTTGCTGCTTATGGATACCTATCACACCACATTTCAGTGAAGTCAAAGAAAATTACTGGGGTTTGGATGCATAAAAGATGCCAATATCTTTTGGGAGGTGGTGGAGTCACCATCCCTGGAGGCGTTCAAGAAAAGCCTGGATGAGGCACTTAGTGCCATGGTCTAGATGATTGGTTAGGGCTGGGGGATAGTTTGGACTGGATGATCTTTGAGGTCTCTTCCAACCTGGTTGATTCTATGCTTCTATACCTCACTGATTAGCAGACAGAAAGGACAGAAATTTTGGACAGAAATTGTGCTCTGCTTGCTTTCATTATTTTTCCAGTGAACTAGACCTTGTTCCATGTTGAGTTCAGATTTACAGCTGAAAAGTCTTACTTTATTTCTTATTATTTGACTGCAGGGGGTGGGGGTGTAGAAAGTGGGTTTCTGACTGTACCACTTCTCTCTCACAGTCCTTTGACTAAAATTCTATTTGATCCACTTAAATAGAATATCAGGAACAGATCAGTGCATCGTTAGCAACTGAGCATTTTTCCTTCTTAACTTGCAAATAATGTCACTTGAATTGGACTGGACTGAGTGAGATTCATTTGGCTAAATGCAAACATCTGGAATACAGATGTCTACCTCCAACAAGTTGCCCTTGGCTTTGTTGCTAGCCAGTGTAGACCAAGTCAATGGAGTCTGGCATGTCTTGCCCTAAAACACACATGGAGTGAGCTAAGTGAATCATGCCCTAAAAAATATATCCTTACCATTAATTATAAGGGCAACCAAAGGTGAACAGCTAGAGAGATGGAAAATGAGACAAGATGTGTATCACCCATCATGCATGTCAGCATCATTTACACCTGTGCTGGCAATCTTGTTAATGCTACCTTCCCCTGCAGTAGAATCATTAATTCCTTCCAGAGGAGCTAAAGTGTAAGCTTTAGCATCTGAGCTGGAAAAAATTATGCTAGCATCATAGCTTAGTCCCTCTGCACCATGTGGGAAAGAGGTTACATAAAAAAAAGCAACAAACAAAAAACATTCTACACAAAAAAGGGGGCAAGTGAACTTGTCTTCAGTGTCCCAACAAACCCCTGAAGATTCTCAACTGAAAAGATTCATTTGCAAATGCAAAACCAAAAGTTCAATACACTTTTTTTTTTCTAAAGTCACAAAGACATGCAGAAGGGTCACAAAGTTTCCTCAGCTGGAGGTACTGGTCTCACTGACTGAACAAACTCTGTCCTTATCTAGCTCACATCATAAATTCTGCAGCTGTCCTCTCCCTGAAGACTTATGCTGACTCCCAATCCCAGCCTCGCCACTGCCTCCATAGGAAAGAGCTTGGCACCTTGGGTTTGCATGTGGTGGTAAATATTTCTAGGGGATATACCTTAGCTCCACAGTCCCCTCTAACCAGATGATGGTAAAAATTATGGATATTTAAGCCTTTACTCCTTGCAATTACCTTCATAAAACCCAGGCTTAAAAGAGATCTATATGTGTGCAAAGATGCAGCCATCTCTCATTCCCTTCAGCAACTTCTGGATTACCCAATAGCAGTTCTCAAGCAAAAAGGGTAAGAGTGTCCTGTCACACTACCACACCCAAAGGGCAAAGGGCTGGTCCTAAACATGCTTTTGTTTACGACTAGAATGTGTCCAGAGAAGGGTGACAAAGCTGGTGAGGGGCTGGAGCACAGCCCTGTGAGGAGAGGCTGAGGGAGCTGGGGGTGTGCAGCCTGCAGAAGAGGAGGCTCAGAGGTGACCTCATTGCTGTCTACAACTACCTGAAGGGAGGCTGTAGCCAGGTGGGGTTGGTCTCTTCTCCCAGGCAATCAGCAACAGAACAAGGGGACACAGTCTCAAGTTGTGCCAGGGGAGGTCTAGGCTGGATGTTAGGAGGAAGTTCTTGCCCAAGAGAGTGATTGGCGTTGGAATGGGCTGCCCAGGGAGGTGGTGGAGTTGGCATCCCTGGAGATGTTCAAGCAAAGACTGGATGAGGCACTTAATGCCATGGTCTAGTTGATTGGTTAAGACTGGGAGCTAGGTTGGACTGGATGATCTTGGAGGTCTCTTCCAAGCCTGTTGATTCTATGATTCTAGGACAGTAAAGGGTCATGTCTGGCTAGAAAGTTTTAGATGCTACTATAAAATACCTTTTTTCTGGTTTTCTTCTCCTACAGAAGATGCCTTATAAGCTTCTTTCTGAACAGGCTTTCTTTTTCAAACAAGTTTTGATTAGAGGTGGCTTCTGTAAATATGATTATCAAACAGCATCATACCCTGTCTATTTACAGCAACAAGACTGCTCCAAAGCAAGACAAAAGAGGAACAGCAGAAGGATGAGTTACTGGAATTTATTCCAGCTAGTTTTTCAGAAATCTATGGTCTGTATAAAATGAAGGATAAGCTGAAAGTGCATACTAAGAAGTTGTAAATATGGGTCAAAATATGAGTAAACTAGTGGAAATGATACCAAAGTGAAAATAAATATGTTTGCATAGACCCTTTGCAATCCAAAGGCCTTTCCTGAGAGAACTTAATAAACTTACTTATTTTCAGTTAGTTTCATCCATCTGTCTAGTGAAACAATCTCCTGGGTCAAGGCTTTATTGTCTTGTGTATACAGTAAACACAGATGATAAATCTGCAGCCCACAGCTTGATGCAGTCCTGCCTTTCAAACCCAGATTCAGTAGGATGCATCCAAAAAAATCAACTTATTGCAGCATGTCTAAAGGGAAGACTTTTCTGAGAGTAGAGTGGAGATCCAATGGTGAAGACAAAGCTGAATAAGAATATTCCATCTGTTCAAAATTTGCAAGTGATGCACAAAAGAGCAAAACCTGACCATACTTCTCCTTACTTATTACCAACTAAATACCCACTAAAAAGATTGGGACAATTATCTGAAGCACTGCAATCTGTACTTATAGACATATAGTCTTGACAGTTGTCAGCTGGCAGAAAGACTTTAAAGTGAAGTGGTTTGCAAGAGAGAGATGCTAAATCCACAGAGGCCAGAAGCAACCTTGAAAGCTCATCCAGTCCAAGCTCGCTGCCAGAGCAGGACCACCTATTGTAGATCACACAGGAATGCATCCAGGCAGGTTTTGAGTGTCTACAGAGAGGGAGAATCCACAACCTCTCAGGGCAGCCTGTTCCACTGTTCTGTCATCCTCACAGTGAATAAAATCCTCCTCATACTTACATGGAACTTAATATGCTTCAGCTTCCACCCATTGCCCCTTGTCCTGTCATTTGGCACCACCGAGCAGAGCCTGGCTCCATCCTCTTGGCACTCACCCTTTACATATATATGGACACTAATGAGGTCACCTCTCAGTCTCCTCTGCTCCAAACTAAAGAGCCCCAGCTCCCTGTCTATCCTCTGCCAAAGCCTAGAGGTAGCTTTAGGTTCAGCACAGACCAGTGTAAGTTTGGCAGCACACTTCTTGGCAGTCTAAGCTAACCTTCATGCCATGCTTTCCAGGGATCATAAATCAAGCTCTTCTTGGGTAATGCTGAGCTGTTGGCAAAGCAAACTGCCACACAGTGCTTGTCTCTTAGCCTGCACCTATCACCCAGCTTGGCACTGGCAAGAAGATTCGTACAATGAGAAGAGATTCAGAGAGTAGACAAGATCCATTTGATAGTGAAGACAATGCCCAGGTATTGATCTATTATATTTGTAACAAATATTTTGCAGAACAAATCACAAAGCAGAAGCATTTATCTGGCTGACTAGATTGCTCTCTGCCTCACACACAGCACAGACCTAAGAAGTTCTCCAAACAAATGTGAGGAGAAAAGGTGAAGGGGAGGATGAGAGAAGTGTGATAATTAGAAACACATCCTTGTGTTCTGAATTTGCTTAAATAGTCCTTTCATATTGAAATCAGCAGTCTTATGTATCTATCTGATGTCTTTGGCTTCTTCTTCACGTTTACTTATTTCATTTCCTGCTTCTCTGCTGCCAACAGATGGCAAAGACTACAGCTACATCAAAAATAAAACATATAGAGGCTTTGGATATATTTTCTTTTTCTTAATAAGATACTAATCATTTCAAATATTTCTCTTCTTTCCAGTTGTGACTGGAACTAGAAAGGTGACAGCTCATATATTCCCAGAAACACCCCTACAAAGCATCCACAGACAAGCCCAAAGTGGGAAGTGTAGGAGAGAAAAACCTTCTCCCATGGGACCTCCAGCCTCAAGTTTGCTTTCTTCAAAGTAAATCGTTTCAGAAAATGTCTAAATGACAGCTTATCCTCTTTGGGATTATTTTGGGGGTGTCTATTTTAAGAAAACAACTCCTCAAACTTTACAAGTTCCTCATCCATCATGGTGACTGTCACCCTGGCTGTTTATAGCTGTGGACACCGCTGCTGTTTATACAAGAAACTGTACCAAAGGCAGTCCCCGATTCCAACAGCTCTCAATCCAGAATCCTCAACTGATGAGCCAGGCACTAAAAAGGCAAACAGCTCCTAGAAGGTATCATCATGAAAGTCATATGTTGCTTTGCTTTAATAATCCTGTTGACTTTGTGGGATGAAGTCAATGAGGAATGTGGTGGTTTCCGTGCTTAGAATCATAGAATCAACCAGGTTGGAAGAGACCTCCAAGATCATCCAGTCCAACCTATCCCCCAGCCCTATCCAGTCAAATAGACCATGGCACTAAGTGCCTCATTCAGTCTTTTCTTGAACACCTCCAGGGATGGTGCCTCCACCACCTCCCTGGGCAGCCCATTCCAATGCTAATCACTCTCTCTGTGAAGAACTTCCTCCTAACATCCAACCTATACTTTCCCCAGCACAGCTTGAGACTGTGTCCCCTTGTTCTGTCGCTGGTTGCCTGGGAGAAGAGGCCAACCCCACCTTCTGCCACAAGTACCTCCCAAAGAGTACAGGCAAACAGAAAAGCAGCAGAAAGAGATCTACAAACCCTCATTAGGCAGCACTTTCCCTTTACTGCCTTTGGAACATTTTCAAGGCTGACAATGTAAGAGTCACCAAGAATTAGGGAGAGACATAAGGTAAAAGCTTACAAAAGTAAGAGATTTTAAGCTGCCTGCCCCCTAGACAGCTCTCCAGAGCCACACTTTGGAATATTCATTTCCAGACCAAAAAAGGCAGTATCAACACCAAAAGGAAGTTAGGTACAAATTATGCAACGAGAAACATTAGGTTTTCAGGTAGCTGTCTTGGTGAGTAAAAGTGGGACAGGGCAGAAGCCCTCTAAGTGCACTATGCTCATTCCCTGAAGCAAGCAACCCTGTGTTGAACCCATCAGCCTTCAGTCAACACAGGACATTAGATCATTTTGTTACAAAAGGGGAGGAGAGAGAGAAGCAGCATCAAAAAAGACCAACAGAAATAATGCAGGGCAAAATTAAGAGCGTTCCCAAAATAGCAAGGAAAGAAAAATGAGCCATCACAAATATTTAAGTCATTTATGTAAAGTTTAAACATGAATTCTGGCATTTGGCCAAGTTCTGGCAAGAGACTGATGAAAACTGGCCTTTTAGGTAATATTTACTGCTGCAGTGGCCATGACATCACTGCACAATTTCAATCAGTATCTCCATTTCAGGAATGCATTTTGCTACAACTGGCTACATATGGATTGGTCAAGATGAAATGGAGACAACCTACAGCAGTCAACTTAGCAGGAATGGAAATGCTATAGGTGGAAGCATTCTCCCAGCTGACTTAAACTTTCATCCATTTCCACCCAAAAGAAATTTAAGTGGGTTCAGGAAAGGCTTTAAAACTGCTGTCTCATCTGAGGGGGGGGTCTGCTCTGGTCTCCAGATGAGATCCTCATCTTTTTGCTGAAGCCTGAAATAGTTTTTGGCACTGATTTCTATCACCAGGGTTGCAGTGCTTGTGTTGCCTCAATACAGCCTGTGGACTGGGTTCCTGAACCTGGCTGCACTCCAGCCTCCCAAAGCCAGCTCATGATTTTTGCTACTGTGGTTCAGGAGCAGATGGGAGCAGCTTTCATGGAACTGATCCCGTGGGTACAAGAAAATGGAGACTACCTCTTCCAGCTGCTTTCCTGGAATCAAGAACTGAATGAGTTGAGCACTCACATGTGACAAACACCCCACCAGCATCTCAAAATCACAGGGAGCTCAAAGGCTGCTGGAGTGCTCAAGTCTCCTCTTCACTGTAAATGTCAGAGGGCAAAAGAGCAGTCTTCTCTGGACAAGCACAGAGGGGACTATGTACCCCAGATGGGGACTGGACTCTTTCACACAGATAATATATTTCATGCAAAATTGGCTTTGTTACCATGCCAATTTGTCAGGCTTTTGTACTCTACCAGGACAGGAAACAACGATTTCCCTTGGTGGCACATAACGAAAAGAGTGATTCAAAACCACCCTGATCTGCTGGATGATTTAATAGGAGTCATTTACAGCTCCTTACAGCTGCACAAACCCACCTGCTTTGTCTGAATGAAGAAAATCCCTATGAGAAAACAGTAACAAAATAGGTTCTGCCATACAATTTTTCAATCTGGCCTCAAAGCCTTTGTGTTTGAATGGCAGAGCAGAACTCAAAGACCAAAACATAAAAATCAAAGTTTGCAAGTTGTGCCACACCAATACACTGATGCTGCTTCTGCACTTCCAGCAACATTTGCTACAGTTTAAGGACTGAAAAGCTCAACACTTCATGGAAACGTTCAAGACATCTTACAAACAGCCTCAGCTATTCAGTTAGTTCTCAAGGCATCCATGATTTGCTTGTTCCCAGAGAAAAGGGGAGATGCAAGTGGGTAAGAACTTGACCCTTTTTCCCCCTTCAGTGTGCTTAGTCTTTTACAAGGAAGAGATTTTAGAAGCCTTTCCATCAGACCATTGTCTCTATGCACCTGAATGTCACCAAAAAAAACACCACTTTTTCATGGCAAATGGTTATGTTCCACTTTCTGCTTTCTAAAAGTCTGGCAGGTCACAAATATGTAAAGAAATTCATTTAAGACATACTCTGTTTTAACTTTGTTCAATTCTTGGTTAGCTGTTTCTAGTTTGACTCTTCTCTTCACATCAAAGCTACATTAATGCCAGTTCCCTTATAGCCAATCCTGCCACATGAGAAGCTGTGTGCCTGCTAATAGGATGAAAATTACCAAGTCATAGCAAGTTCAACCAGTTGTATTTTTAACTTATTTTGTCATCTAAGGGAGTCTTAAGTGATGCAATGTGTGTGCCAAAAGAAGGAAGTAGGAAATTTACTTTATTCTCACATTAGATTCCCTTAGATTTACAGCTAGGCCTTCACATTTCAGTTTAGAATTTAACACCAGATCTGGGTCTTCTCTGAAGGGAAAAAAATCCTCTTCCTTTTCATTATTATTTATTATTACAGTCAGGCTATCACCAAGTCCTAGTCTTATAGTACTAGGCATACTCATGCATCACAGAATAAAGCATATAGAATCACAGAATCAGTCAGGGTTGAAAAGGACCACAAGGATCATCTAGTTCCAACTGCCCCTGCCATGGGCAGGGACACCCTACCCTAGATTGGGCTGGCCAGAGCCTCATCCTACACATAAACAGAGATTGAGGATAGGTAAAGGGCAGCATGGCAATAAAATAACCCAAGCTGCACAGAAGGCATGAAAAAGCCATTTGTTATTAACTATTTTTCTGGGGTTTTTTTATGAAGACAAAGTGTTGAAAGATAATTTCAAGGGAGATTTTAGAGGAAACTGCTTGCATTATGCATGAGAAATCATAAACAGAAGATGTACAACTTAGGCAGAAGAAGTGGTCAACAACTTGACATGTAAGGCAGACTGGAAGATCCTTTAGTAAAATGTTCTGTTAAACAGAAGTTATGTTAAGGTCTGGGTAGAATTTGATGATAGAAGCCTCTCTGATGCAGTAATACTGGATTTGCTTAAGAATTATGTTCTCACACAGCTTTTACAACATCCCCTTTGGGAAGCTGTTCTCTTAGAGCTGTGCAATTCACATGCAGCAGTATACAAATGTTGACATTAGTTGAAAACAAATGGCACACCTTACACTCTGAGCCAGCCAAAGGATGCCAGTAGAAGAAAGAAAGAAACCCTTAAAATTAGATTTCACTTACTCTTAATATTTGATTATCTCACTGCTTTGAGGATAGCTTTTGCAAGTGCACCAACTTTCAGAGATGATCCTTTTTCCCAAAGCAAAAATGCTCACTGGAAGCAAGCACAGTGGCCACAAAACTTCAATGGCAGAAAAGGCCATGGTAAAATCAAGACACACCAAAGCATGGAAGCACAAGCTCATTTGCCTAATGTATCCAAGCTATAAGAATATATTGTTATATAGAAGTCAGGAAGCCAGCTTAAGCATATGTCAGGAGGTCAGAGACATTGTGGGCAAGTGGAAAACAATTTGAGCTGCTGGATAATTAATCTCCAGAGGAAAACAGCTAGCAAAGTTCAAGAGAAAGCCAAACGTTCCCTACAGTAACTGAGACTCCAGGAGGGCTCAGAGCTCTACAAGGGGAATTGATATTTAAAATTATGCAACAAGCTGAAAATCTGTGACCAGAGACATGACTTTTGATCACCAGCACACCCATAACATCTGTACCTACTCCACTGCCTGTGGAAACGTTGGTAGGCACCCAGGAGTGAGGGTAATGGCACAGGGTATGAGCCTTTCCTCAACTGTTCCTGGACCTCAGGAGTTTAAGATCAATTCATTTTCACAAATGAAGTTATGTAGTGGGAGAAGAAAGGGGGAGAAAAAAAGTACTTTTTGCCAAAAAAAAAAACAACCTTTCTGTCTGCAACCTGCTACTCCCCCATTTCTTCAAACACATTGTCAGGCACTTTCAGTATGAGTTAGGGCACTGGATTAGCATTGCATGTTGCCATCCAAACCCAGCATCTGTAAGCATCCCCCTGGAGACCCAAGTCTATTCTGACTACGAGGAGGTTATAGGTTTGGAACATAACCAGAAGCCACAACCAGCAAAGTTAATTGTTTTCTTTTTAGCCTAGAGAGGAGTTTTCTGTTGGAAGTTGCCTCCAGCACTTCCCGATGAAGTGCCCTACTCATTCCTTCCGAAGGGCAGGAAAATGAAAGGGTGGTAATTTTAGGCACTCTGCAGTTTGGACAGGATAAGCTGAGCGTGTACATGTGTGTGTCTGAGATTACCACACAGACTGATATTCCTCCATATGTTATAAACAGGAAAACCACTAAGATAAACAAGCTGTTCCCTATTGTAATTTGCTGCAGCACACTCTAGCATTAAGCATGTTCCCCCTTAAGTGTAAATTTGTCCCAGGGAAGTACTAATAAACTTTTATGGCACAATTTGCTGTTGTGTGTTTAGTTTATAGCACTCTGTACAAAAAAAAATAATACAAGCTTAGAATATTTCCAAAATGGCAGGGCCACCTCCTTTGTTGCTTCTTCCCACCTGAGAAAACAAGCTCTTTGGTTGACCAGGAGTGCCAGAGAACGCAAAAATATTCCTGTCCATCACTACCTGCCTTTTGAAATGACTTTTCCTAGCACAGAGTGCAAAACCTCTTTTATCTCTGTTTGGCCATTCACTTCCTAAAAGTGCTGTCCCTGGGAAATGCAATGACCCCTCTCACAAAAGCCTAATGGACAGACAGCCCTCTCCGAAGAGTGAGCTCTGCTATCCTTCCTGAAACAGCCATGCTTCATCTAGGCCAATATCTTACCCTTCTGGGTCTCCAAAAGGTTTAATCTGCAAATTAAATCCCTTTGAGGAAAAGTACCAGACAGAAACACGCCAGTGGAGAGACAGTAAAGCCTGGCATACACCTGCTATTGAATGTCTAAAAGCAGCACTGAAGTGTCATGCTTCATTAAGGCTCCACATGTAATAGAAGTAATTCTCAACTCTGTTACAACTTAAGCACTTGAAAAATGTATCACATTTCTTTCCCACCACAGAACACATCAAAGGGGCAAGTTTATTAAAGGCTCAAGATTAAAGATCTGGATCCTTTTAGGGCTTAGCAGGGAACACCATAGCTTTAAAAAGGCAGGTAAAAGAGAATAGAAGGCAAGCAAAGCAGAATTTCAGCAGCTGAAGTGCTGTAAATCTGCTGACTGAGTCTCATTCAAGATGATATTTATTTCATTTGAGGAGCATAAAAGCTCTCCACTTAAATTCATGAACAGGATTAAGCAGGCATTTGTCTGACAGCAGCTTCATCAGAGCAACCAAGTAACTGTCTGGGACAGTTTACAGCCCTTTTCATGCATGCTGTCAAAAGTCAAAGAGCAAGAGGGAACTAAAATAAAATTAGCTGCCTTGCCAACATTTCCAAAGGGACAGGTTCTTTTGTTTCATTATTGTTGTAATAGACAGGCTTTGTACAGAAAACAATCCAAGACACCCTTTAACCAGGTGGGAAAAGACATATGCCACACAGTTGTATCATCTCTCAAGTGTGAGAGCTTGGGAAAAGAAAGAGATTCCTTTTAAAATCCAAAAATAAAAATGGCAGAGGAGAGCATCTGTGAAAAAAACCCTGTCTTCATCTTACAGCTGAAAAAGCTTCTACTGGCCTTGAGATACAAGGCTCTTCAGATTACCAAAAAGTCCTACTGGCTGCACTGCCCAGTGAAAAAACCCTACAGAGTTAACAGACAAATACCTGCTACATTTTGCTCTCCTATGTAGCTGCACTACTGGCTCTGGCAGGTCTTACAGCACTTGGCTTTCAGCATGGCTCCCACCTGACAGGATGCTAGTGCCAGGCATATTTAGCAGCTTCATCTTAGCCACATTGTGCAGGACAGGTTTGAATCTGAGTCTAAGCTCATCCTTGCAATGCTTTTGGTGAACCTTGCAATAGCCTTTGGGAAAGCCAAAGACCACTCCAAGGTCATTAACAGTACTCAAACCTTGGTAGAGCTAATGCTCAGCTCAAAGATATCACTCTTCCCATCTATTCCTAATACTCTTTCTGGTAAGTCTCTATCTCAACACATAAACACAGTGAAAGTGAATCTAGAGTTATTCAGCTAACAGCTGTTCTTCTCCTGCCCATATGAGCTACTCCAATAGAGATGCAACTTCTCCTTGGCTTAATTTTCAAGGCAAAGCATCAGCTTTACAGGGTGCCAGCCAGAGCATATTCAAAAGAAGAGGGCTGATCACTACAAGAGAGTGAAGCAACAGAAAGCACTATTTATTTTGCTCTGATTGCATTTATTTTGCTCTGCTGGAGGAGAGGCAGGATGTGTTAACAGGTTATGAGCACACTTGGAGCAGTTTTGGAAAACAGAACTATTGTGGAAAGTATGTTGCTGTAAATAAACCTCTACGCTTCGTGATCACCCAACCTACACCAGAGCCCTCTAAGGCTCATACACTATGACAGCATCTGGCTCAGTCTGATAGTTTCTCCAGCTGGCTCAGCAAAAGGGGGAAAAATATTCTATAAAAGAACAAAAAGGAACAAACCCAAAGATAGCAGCTTTGCTCTCAGTGTTAGCACTGAATCTCACTGCAGTCATCACTGCTGGCAAAACTACACAGCGGCTTTCATCTTTCTTGCAGCAATGATAAACTTCCTGCTGCAGGCTCAAACAGGTCACCACTCCCTTTGTCTGCCCAGTGGTCCAAACCCTGTGAAATTCTAGATAACCATGACTAAGTTTTCATAGCTGTTGCTGCTGTGAAAGCAATCTCTGGTTCAAGTGTTATGTCCTGACTTGCTATGATTTCTCTGCTCTCCCAGGGAGCAGGACCAGATGGGTTACTACTGAGAGGAGCTGCACTCACTGACTAGTTTTCACCTCTTCCTCCTCAAGCAGTGGCTATTGTCCAATAAATGGTCTTTCACCTGTAGGACCAATGTCTCAGGAAAAGCCTCACCAAATGTGATCAACCAGGCTCAGCCTGGAGTTACCAAACCTAATTTGAGTGCTTCAGCAGCAAGCTCTGCCAATAAAACCCTCTCCAGCAGGCTCTGCGTTGACCGTATGGGATAAACCAGCCTCATTTTAGAAGAAACAAATACAAAACTCCATCATAATCTCTTAAGTGTCTCTGGTTGTCACTCTTCTCCAGCCAAATCTTAACACAGAGACGGTACAATTCACAGATAGACAACTTCCAGAAGAAAGTTTATCTTGCAAATGATGGAAATGATATCATGTCTGCCTTACATGTACTGGTGAGGCTGAATGTTTCATTAGCCAGACTACAGGACAAAAAACCCAGAGATTATTATGTATTAAGAAAAGACTTCAACACACACATCCCCCTCAAACGAAATCAAACAGCTACAGAGGGAGAAACAATCACAACCACAGACAGTGACTAAAACTGGTGAGCACTGGAGATGGAGCATGAGATCAGCAGCCCAGAGGATCTTTAGAGACCCGAGGTAACAGCGACGGGTGGCAAAGGCCAGAAACATGCTTATAAGAAGGACATGTTTTGACTACAGAATTTACCCAACAAATAGCTGTGCAAGCTCTGTTAAAAAGGCAGCAGTTGGTTCTAAACCTGCTTGCACAAAGGCAACACAAACTCTTCACCTACATGCCTTCATGAAAAGCTTTTGCTGTCATTGCTGCTTTGCTGCATCTCAGCCCCATCCCCCCCACGAACTACAGATCAGATCGATTAAGAGTTAATGCGATGAGCAACATGAGACTGCTTAAAACAACCAGACAGTCACCAAGATAAAGATCTCTGGAAAACATAAATGCTGTGTCTGGTTTAATCCTCTGCCAGGATTGCTGATGGTGTTTGAAGCTATCCACTCTGCACAGACAGCAGTGACTGGTAGCAAGAGGCAGACCAGCTGGCTGGCCCACAGTAGGTTTAGAAACCAGACAGTGCTTCTTCAGTGCACTCGGGAATCATACAAGGGGCTTTGACCATCATCATCACCATTAAACCTTTGTGGTAAATGAGGGAAGATGAGATGTGACCCTGAATAAATCCACAGGCACCATGTGCTTTGCTGCCTGTATCAAGTTCTTTCATCTGCAGGTAAATTTATCCTAAATATTATGGCAGTTACTGGAAAGGGGAAAAGCAATGTTTCGTCGGAGCTGATGCCCTGACCACAACAGATCTTAAACATAGAGCTCAGCTCTCCTGAGCACCATCAAATGGGTGCAGTTCCCAAGAGAAAACTCTACATTTCAGCTGTAGGTCCTGGTATTAAGATTGAGGAGACACTCATAACACCTCCAAATCCATTCGTTTCCTTCACCTTTTCTGCATCCGTGCATCTCTGATCCTTCTGCTCCTAGTACCACATTTCATTTTCTCACCTTTCTGTTTGCCATTACTTCTACCTTCAAAAAAACCCAAAAACCTCCACTGGGATGGGGTGGGGGAGAAGTTAAATAAACTTAAACTTTTGCTCCATTGCCTTCCAGTAAAACTGACAGAAAGTTACCAGGTAGTATATTTATCTTCTGTTACTAGCTTTACCCACAGTTAGAGTAAACTGGCAGCACCACCAGCCCTGGGTGATTGAGGAGGAACTGTCCAGCAGCAGAGCACTTCCCAGGAGACTGATCAGCTACACACCTGGCTTACTAAAACCAGTGATGTTCCTGAATGCCAGTCAATCATAGCATCAACCAGGTTGGAAGAGACCTTGGAGAACATCCAGTCCAACCTCGTGGGCTGCCCAGGGAGGTGGTGGAGTCGCCATCCCTGAAGATGTTCAAAAAAAGACTGGATGGGGCACTTAGTGCCATGGCAACAGCTGTCTGTTTTCTACTGAATGTATCATTCAAGCCTCCAAAAGTTGCTTCCATTCAAACGAGCGCAGCTTTTGCAGATGACACTTGAGGCACCCAAATATTGGAATTACTGTTTAGGTACACAGAATAAACTTCTTAATAAGCAATCATCAAACAAGTTCCAATGAATAGGAAGGGGTAGGGGTGGAAAATAAACTTAACCAGGAAACTGCATCTCTCCTCTGTTTGCTCATATCCACTGCAAGACCAAAGTCAAAGCATTTCCAGTCCATTCTCAACCGGAAAAACACATTTTCTTAAACATTTCCATCATTCTAAAAACTTGACCTGTAATTCAGTAGCCTGCAACATACAACATCAAGTCCTGAGCTACACACATCCTCCAAATCTTCTGGCATCCCTTTATCTCAGCCATGAAATTACGAAGAAAGATAGTTTTTAACATGCAAATCCTTTAGCAGCAGTAGGAACAGGAGCATCTGTCCTGAGAAGGCATCACAAACAGATAAGAACTCAAGCTTGTAACGCTGAGAATTAGTGATTGCAGTACAATTTCATGTCTATGCCTGTCAATTTATTTGCAGCCTAGAAGTCTTTCAATGCTCAGCTGCACTGGAGCCTCTTGAGATCAAATCTGTCAAAGGAAATCCCAGCAAGCTTCTATAGGTCCAGTTTTGCCATAATTTTCTCATTCTTTCTATTTTATGCCTCCAGCACACTATAAATCACATGTTGGTGAGATGATGTTATCCAGCAAGGCCTGACACAGGCTTTCATTTAACTAAAACGACCTGTGGAGCTCTGCTGTGTACCATTTAGGCTGGACACCTTATTTACACAATAGGGTTTGTCAAGGTAGCTCATGAGGTCTCACGCTCAAACAGCTCCGCTGCTCTTGATCACAGGCTGTCCAGAACTGACATCCTCCCCCTAGCATCTAATCCCTGTCACCAGGGATTCAAAAGAACAATAATAAAGCAAATCCATTAAATGATGCAACTGCTAACAGCCGTGGAGACAACTTCACCAGGCAGTAAAATGCAAGGAAGGAAGCAAGGCTGAGTGAAATAATTCATATATTTTAAGCTCACATCTTATATCGCCCATTCCATCACAAAACTGTGCAATCAAGGAGATTTCCAGATGGAGTTTAGGGAAGTTATTTTTAGGTTTCAGGAGGGTTTTTTTTTGTTTTTCAAGGTGTTTGGTTTCATTTGACTAGCTGTTACTTAGGAATGACAGTGAAAGATCATGACCCTGTTTCCACTCCTCCACAATCTGGAGGACTCTTTGATGTTTCTAATGTCACATAGGCTTGTGGACCATGAAAGCACAGCAATTACCTTTCTCCACTACTTAGCCTTCTCTTTTACACAATCAAGAAGCACTTCCTGCTATTCTCCAAAGTGGAGCAACTGTAAAAAGTAGTTAGTTATAGAAAGCCTTGTTTGTTAAGCAGCTGTTTTGCTCTAAGCATGTTTAAAAATGCCATCTAGTTAAGTCACAGAATATTCTGGTTGGGAAAGACCTTTAAGATCATTGAGTCCAAACATTATCTAACTCCAGCAAGCCCGGTGCTAAACCATATTCCAGATCTTTTCATCCTTTAAAGACCTCCAGAGATAGAGATTCAACCACCCCCCTGGGGAGAGTATTGCAGTGTTTGAGAAGCCTTTCAGTGAAAAAGAAGGTATCTCTTCCCTCTGAAAATCAAATCCCCTAGGAATTTTCCAGAAATGTAATTCTTGCCTTCAAATTCCCAACAGCACCTAGAAATGCTACAATAAATTAGTTTACTGGCTGTAACAGGTAGCTCTTTAATGAATGCTGTGCAGTACCCCAAAACTACAAAAGGGCTAGTGTGAAAGAGACCATTACTGGGATAAGATAGGAAGGCATATGGCTAGTTTTCCTCTAAACTCAATATATTATTGTGCTCATTTGAGAGAGAGATCAGAATTGCTAAACTCACAGTTGTATTTTCTACAGTAATGGCAAGTGTGGATCTAGAGCTTTTCTACAGCAGAAAGTAAAAATTGCTCCCAAAACAACAAAAAAAGCACATGTAAAATACCTAGTCTCTTCCCAGAGATCCTGAACAGCATTTCCTCCTTGGTGGTCCCTTTATTTGCTTTGTTTTCTTTCAACAGCCATGCACAAAATGTTGATAAAGTTGAAGGACAAATGTTATCTTCTCACAGATTTTACATACAACAGTTTCCTAGAAATTTATATACCTTTAAGGGTATCTGGGTGTGAAGAAGACATAGAATCACAGGGGTTGGAAGGAACCTCTGGAGATCATCTAGTCCAATCCACTTGCCAAAGCATGCTCACTCAGAGTAAGCCACACAGGAATGTGTCCAGGTGAGTTTTGAAAGTCTCCAGAGAAGACTCCACAACCTCTCTCTCCCTGGAGGATTTTAAAGCCAGGCTGGATGGGGCTCTGAGCAACCTGATCTAGCATGAGTTGTCCCTGCCCATGGCCAGGCAAGTTGGAACTGGATGATCTTGGAGGTCCTTTCCAACCCTGATGATTCTGTGAAGAAAAGGCAGTGCCAAGTTTTATCCATTGCATTGAAGTCACTATGTCCTTCAGTAAGGAGTACATGTCACACACCACACAACCATGCCTTCCACTAGACTGGTGATCCAGATTGACACTTACATATCATTGAAAAGATAAATCTCCTCCCAATAGCATTGTGAAATCCTTTCTATGAACTTCTTGGCTGAGAAGAAAACTATCATGCTTACTTAGCAGACAGAATGGCACCTGGGTGACATTTCTTCAACAGTTGCCAAGTGAAGATAACTACAGTTCAAGCAGACCCTGGACAAAGTTTGTCACAGGAAGAAGAGACCCTCACTACATCCCAGCATGTCTGGAAAGCACTCCCTGTATCTGAAAACCATGAGACGTGTGAAATTAAGCTCTCCCACTGCTGTTTTCAAGCTCAGATGAAATCCACAGTGCTCTTCAAAACGAGAAGCCCAACTGCTTCAGGTCAGACCTCACATTATCCTGACAATCCTGCACAGAATGCATCACCAGCCCCTTGCGCACTCTGACCTTACGTGACGCTAAACTGGCTGCTTCCGATGGGGCAAAGCTTTGCCTCATTTTGAGTAGGAATGTAGCAACAAAACAATTCAACAGAAGAAAGAAATTCCCCCCCCCCCCCAAACGTGCCCAATCAAAAGTTAGCAAAATGCATGCTCTTAGCACCAGCTCTTTGAAGGTCTGATGGTGCTCAGACTGACAAACCACACCAAGCTAGAGATTCTGAGCTTCCACCAAAAACACTTCACTCACCTGTCAGGAGAACAGCAAACATCTGGAGCCAAGCAGCACCACTGTCACTGGTTTAACACTTTATAAAGAAGAGTGGGAGACCAATGCAAGTAAGGACAGGACTGAACTGACCTTGACATACGCTAGGTAGTGGTCACACTTTTCCTGCTTGAATGAGAGCTGTAACTTCTCTGTGATCTGCCCCGCTGGCTCTCCAGAAGTCACAAAGTAAACTCTGGGTTGCTGGCTCTTTTCCTTCTTTGCCACATCAGCAGTTAAGTTATAATTCAAACCTGTTTAAAAATAAGTAAATAAGTAAATAAAAGGAAGAAGAAAACAAAGGATGTCAGTGAACAATAGTTCTTTTTTAACCACTTATCAATGGAGCCTGTTGCCCGTGGGGCACGTGTGCTTGAGAAAAGGTCAACCCTTGCAGGCCTTCAATCAATCACTAGGTTTCCTGTGGCTGCACAAAACCAAATGCAATTACTCATGTTCCCCCAGTTTTCATGTTGTTACATTTCCCAGCCCATCCTTTCCCATAGGAAGTGATGTGTAAAAATATATCCAGACAAGCAACATTTAATGAAACTAAAAAGAAACAACAGAAATTTAAACCAGGTTACTAACAGAAAAAAACAAAGGCACAATGCAAGCAACAACTGCAGCAGCCTCAATCTTTGTTTTCCTTCTAGGATACTATGAACCATGCAAATGTCTACCAGGATGTAGCTCATCCTGACCATTATTTTTGTTGATTTGCAGTCATCTTAGCATTTAGACCTTAACTAGAGGTTGGTGTCCTGCACTCAGTATTCCTTGTCTTAAGCATTACACATTCCTGGCAGTTTATAGAAGACATACCCAGAGAGCAATGAGCTGTATAGCTCTGTAAATCCTGTTTCCTGCTGTTCTACAGAATAGGTGGCTTAAAACAATCAGTTGTGTTGTGACTGACTGTATCTGTGTCTAAAAGAGAACTTATTACCTAAAGTATCTGTAGCAGTTGAATAGTCCAAGCTGCCTATACTTTTCCTGATGGTCAATGCAACAACATAAGCAATGCAGCCCAGAAGGCAAACCATGTCCTGGGCTGCATCAAAAGAAATGTCACCAGCAAGATGAGGGAGGTGATTCTGCCCCTCTACTCTGCTCCCCACCTGGAACACTGCATCCAGTTCTGGGGCCTCCAGCTTGAGAGGAACATCAAACTCTTGAAGCAGGTCCAGAGGCGGACCTCAAAGATGAACAGAGGACTGGAGAACCTCCCCTGTGAGGACAGGCTAGGAGAGTTGAGACTGTTCAGCCTGGAGAAGAGAAGGCTCTGGAGAGACCTCCAGTAACTAAAGAGGGGCTCTAGGAATGCTGGAGAGAGATTTATTACAAAGGCTTGTAGTGACAGGATGAGAGGGAATGGATTGAAGCTTGAGGAGGGCAGATTTAGACTGGATATTAAGAAAAAAGTATTTACAGTGAGGATGGTGAGACACTGGAACAGATTGTCAAGAGATGGCCCCTGCCTGGAGATGTTCAAGGCCAGGCTGGATAAGGCTTTGAGTAGCCTGGTCTAGTGGGAGGTGTCCCTACCCATGTCAGCTGAGTCAGGACTAAATGAACTTTAAGGACCCTTCCAAACCAAACCATTCCATGAATCCACTGATGTAAGAATGAAACAGCATCAGATGCATGCTTGTTCTGCCGGTGTCTACAGACCAGGGACACCTTGGCTGTAAGATCCTTACACTGATCACAGGCCATAGGCTGTACTGATTTCAACTGCTGTCAAGGCAATAATGGGAATACCATGAGGTTGGTTCCCTATAAATAGCCTAATTAGTTGATAATCTTTGTCAAAGGCAGCCAGCACCAGCTCCTGTGCTGATTTGTTACATATGTAATGGGCTTGACAAATTACTGCTCTGGCTTCTATTTGTGTTTTAAGTCCTAAATGTCTGATGCCAGATAACACACTCCCCATAAATGTAAATTCTTTCTTTTAAAGCCAGAATTTCACAAACAACCAATGCAAATGTGGCACATTGCTGGGCTGAGATTGGCTACACCAAATTTCAGCCAGGGGGTCTTTGTTGGGTTTTGGTGTGGTTTAATTTGGCTTTATAGTGGTGGCTAGGTTCTGGGTAAATCACTTAAAATCCTTAGCTCTCTAAATTAACACAGCTGCCAATGCTATCACCCTCAATCATTTCTGCAGTAAAATGTCACTGTTTGAAGACTGCATTTAATAATAGTGCAAAACTTGGTGCAAAAGTCTCTAGATCATTCAGAATTCACATAGTTCAAATCAACACCACTTCCATGCACAGCGTGTTGCAGTCTGGTGAAGCAATCAGAGACAGAGTCCAGTTAGGGAGAAAAGCCACAGCTGAGTAATCAGCATAGCTACTATCACAGGGCTCCACCTGAACCTTTTTTGTTTGCTTTTGGCAGAGTATCTTGTTTAAAAGGATAATGCCTTAAAAGTGTTTCAAGCTGATAAGCCTCACCGAAGTGGTGTTTTCTCAGATCCACTACAAAACACCCACCTTAAGAGATTGCAGGGTTTAGCCTGTTTAAAGTCCCAACAATATCTTTTTTCTTCTTGTGTTTTTTTTTTTCTCTTTTTAAGTGCTCACATCTTATTCCCACCCCCAGCTGCCACCCTTCTCTTTTCGAGACCTCACAAGCATGCACACATACGGTATCTGCACCAGCACCCAAAGAATAAAGACCCGACAACTTGCTACCAAACCCAGGCTCTGCACAGGGAGAGGCAAAAAGCCTGCCTGGGACACGCAGCCTTCCTCAGAAGAGAAGCACCAAAGCAAGGCAGGGCTGTGGAGCTTGCAGGGACACCTATGGAGGCTCAGAGGCTCTCCAAAGGAAGCTTGAGGTACTGTTGACACTGAACGATTCCTCCCTGCAGGCACAGAGACCTATCCCAACGCGAGCCCCACATCAAGCCTCCAGCAAAGCAATCTCGGCTACCGTCTCTCCGAAACGGCAGTGGATGTTTTCAATCAAGCAGCTCAGTTCCCGTCCTCCACCCCTCCTCCTCTTTATTTTGACAACTTGTTTCTATGTTATATCCAATGATGTCACATCAGTGGAAAAACTGAAATACCATGAGTAAGGCTTTTTTTTTTTCCTCCTCCCCAGATTCAATGCTTTCAAATAGCAACCGGGGTGGGGAGGTAACTGGCCAGACTTAGCACTGCTGGTGGTGTGAGCTCCTCAGGCTCACTCCAGCAGGAGATCAGCAGAACAGCTTTTGCTAGTAAATTCACACTTGCAGCTAATGCCATCAAATATTTTTCCAGCAGTTTTAAGTGTGTCTGATTACAAATGTCACCAGCAATCCACCCATCCAGCTTCATATGAGCAAAATAAAACTCTGGCATGCATTTGATGACCTTAGATGAAGGGCTTCATACTGACAATGACTATTCCTTTCCCATAACCAAAGTTAAATGCCTAAAAGCTTCAATAACAGCTCCCTCCATGGATTTTTTCACCACACTCACAAGGGAACCACCAGGCAGCAGACCAAGTGATTTACTGCAGCCAGTAAGAGAGGCACCAAGCAAATGGCAGCAAGCATCTTACAATAGGTTTCCATCCTAAGTGGCACACGCACACTCGTGATGCAAGAGTCATCCTCTCACAGGGCTCAAGGCAACCCTGAAGCAGAGTGGAGGGACTGAAATCAGGCAGTGGCATCCCCTGAGGTTAAACAGGAATGGCAGCTGGCTGTGTTAATGGAGGAGTTGTGCACCCCAAGTTGCCTGCCACATCCCTTCATTGCCCACTCAGTTGATGCTACAACACACAAAAAGCAGGCAGCAAAATGCCTAGCAGGAACAGGCACATCCTAAGTGCTTGGCAAACTACTAGCTACAGTACTGACTTACAGAGGTGGAGGGGAGGCACCACGTGGAGAAAATGAACTTCCTAAATAATACCAAAAAGCCACTGGAAGAGGAACGTGCTCCTTTGCCATCTTTACCAGTAATTAGATGGAGAAATCGACTCAAGAACTTTGCTTGCAGAGGAAGTTCTTATGTAAGAGAATCATCAAAGAAAAAAATTGCCCTAGCAAATGACAGCACACACAGGATCTTCCCCCATCATCTTCCTAAAAGATCTCTTTCCTCTCACTTCAGACCTTGTTTCTGATCCTCTCTCATACTGTCATCCCTAGCTTCTAAGCAGGAAGATACCCTAAATTGAACACATCCCTGCAGCATCCCTTCAGGAAGAGAAGATGAGGGAGCTGGATGTCTTTTTCTTGGAGAGAAGGAGACTAAGGAGTGCCAAGAGTATACAGCCAGGCTTTTCTTGGTGATGCCCAATGGCAGGACAAGGAGCAATGGGTGGAAGCTGAGGCATAGGAAGTTCCATGTAAGCACGAGGAAGATTTTTTTCACTGTGAGGGTGACAGAAAACTGGAACAGGCTGCTTGAGATGGGCGTGGAGTCTCCCTCTCTGGAGATATTCAAAACCTGCCTGGATGTGTTCCAGTGTAATTTGGTCTAGGTGATCCTGCTCAAGGCCAGATTCTTTACATGGGAGAACAAGGGGACACAGTCTCAAGTTGTGCTGGGGGAAGTCTAGGCTGGATGTTAGGAGGAAGTTCTTCCCAGAGAGAGTGATTGGCATTGGAATGGGCTGCCCAGGGAGGTGGTGGAGTTGCCATCCCTGGAGGTGCTCAAGAAAAGCCTGGACGAGGCACTTGGTGCCATGGTCTGGTTGACTGGATAGGGCTGGGTGCTAGGTTGGGCTGGATAATCTTGGAGGTCTCTTCCAACCTGATTGATTCAATGATTCCATGTGAAGGAGAGGTAGCCTGAGTCAGATTCTGAGGTGAAAGGATGAAAACTTTAAATGCTGTTTCTGACACATCCCAGAGGTACCAGAGGCTGTCTCTGTTGGTGGGCCTACAGCTAGATGCTCAGCTCTCCAGCAAGTGCCAAGACAGAGAACAGGCTCGGACAATGCCTGGCACACAGTGCAAAGCACAAGCTTCACTGGGGCATGGCTCAGGCAAGACTCTTTCAGCAATATATCCATACTTCTGAAGACCACAGTCTGTAAACAGTACTTACAACATGGATGGGAATTACACCATCACTGGCAGTATCAAGCAACATCAGTAAACTCAAATCCTCACAAAGCTGCTACATGACCAAAGGGAAAAAAGCATAGGATGGGGAAGGTTTCTATGCAAGTGTGAGGCAGCACTAGATTCAGACAACTTTCCTTCGCTGCCAGTTAACAAAACAACCACACACTCAAACCAGTACTGAAGACACACATTTCCCATGGAAGAATGCTGCCTGCTTGTTCAGCTTCACTTTCTAAACATCGTGTAGTAGGTGACCTACTTCAGCTGCCCAAAAGCAACAGCAACATCCAGCTTTTCACCAGTAAGCAGCAGTCTTGAAGGCCCATGCTGACAAGCCTTAGGGAAGCAGCTTTCCCAGACAGCACCGTGTTCTTGCCATCTGACTCAGACCACCCCCAGACATCCAAAGATGAGACAATGCCAACACTTTTAGCCACAAAGCTTTGGCATAGCATTTCAACACCTCCATAACATGCTTTTCAGAGTCTGAATTGGACAACAATGTACTTACAGGCCTATTTCCCCCCATATTTAACCAGGCAGGAGATGAACCGTTGCAGTATTTCCAAGAACTGTTCCACCCTTTGTTAATTGACACTCCTCAACTGCAACATGATTAAAATGGCCTGGCTGTTAGATTACAAACGGAAAGCTTATTTGAGATACTTCATCCAAATCATCTCCCCTAGGGCTTTTTTACAGTCAGATGCTTCTCACTGCAGCATTTTTTGAGACAAATCACTTTGCTAGAAGCATTGTGTGAAAGGACAATGGTTGGAAGTGTTGTAATCATCTACTTAACAGTGAAAAAATGCCTTGCCATGGGATAGACTTTACTAATCAAAGAAGATACACATGTGCTTTCACCACAATACATCTTGGGGAGCAGAGTTTACATGACAACACAGCAGAACTCAGCTGGCTTCTACAAGACATGATGAACAGATTGGTCTTTTACAAAAGTAGGGGAACAGATACTTAAATTGGAAGAAAAGGGCAGCTCACTTCTTAGCCACAGGTCCAGAGGTAGGAAATCAAAGCACAGGAAATATCTTAAGCAGTACCCCCAGGAAGATAAGAACATCTTGCTGTTCAGAAAAATCTATCCAGTGATTTTCAGAATGGAATTAAAGCCCCTGGAGCACTTGGAGGTAAGTAGAGTACTAGGCACAAAAACCACTTTATCAAGGCATGGGTTTGTCTGCTGAGAGTCATCATGTACAGAGGAAGAAACAGCGAACAAATAGAAACTGAATGCTTAGTTGCACCAATACAGAAAAAAAGGAATCTTAAAGTTTAATAACTCATATTTTTGGAACTGTTTAGGTGACAAAGAAAGAAGGTACAGAGAGCAACTTCAATGAGCAGCTTGTAGTTCTCACTCTGTGTAAATGACAGGAGTAACAAGAAGCCTCTTTTTTTCTCCAATTCTTTTAAAACCTGAGCAGCACAGCAAGCTCTGCATCTCTGCAAAGATGTTACTCTCACTCTTCTTGATTAACAACTCAGAAAGGCTGAGGCATGGAGCAAGAGTATTCACTGCTTTCCCCAGCTCCTCACCAGACTCACTGCTGAGACTCAGCACACTATGACGCTGAGCAGCACACTGCAAGCCCTCTGCCATTCCCAAAGCACAGCAAAGGTAAAATATGGTGGCTGAGCTAAATGAACCATGATTTACAATATTTAGAAATGCTGTATCTATCCCATACCACTTCACACACACTTGTAAACACTGGGATGTAAAAGACATAAGTAGCATTTTAATACAACCAGGCTATAAAAGCTGGCACAGTGTCACATCTTATTCATTTCCATTCATATTCTATTCACTCAAGAAACTCTGTGTGTATACAGAGATTCCATTTCATATTCCATTGTGTCTGTATGCAGAGATTCCATTTCATATTCCATTGTGTCTGTATGCAGAGATTCCATTTCATATTCCATTGTGTCTGTATACAGAGATTCCGTTTCATATTCCATTCACTCAAGAAACTGTGTGTGTATGCAGAGATTAACTAACCTGGAAGATGTTCTTGTCATCAGTCAAATAAATTATATCATGCCCAAGGACACATTTCTCTCCCCTCACTAAGAAAGTGGAAGAATTATATCAACTGCCTCATTGGAAGGCAAAAACATACCCAAGAAGGCTTCCAAGAGAGTCTTCAACTTTCTGGAATTGTTTGGCCCAGCTGACCTTGAAACCAGTAACTTCACATAAAAGCTGACCCCAAATGAAGCTCTTGACTCCAGGTCAACCTGCTGCTGTGCCTCTGCCCAGGGCTGGCACAGGTCCCTTACCTATTGTTCCAGGAAGGCGCTTGCCACTGAAGTGAAAGCAGGCTGTGACATTGAGACAGTTCACTGGCTGCAAGCCATCATGGCACTGAGGAGCTGTGATATTGATGGATGCAGGCAGGAAAATGGAGATGTCCACAGTAATGACAGGCCTGGACCTGGAGGTCAACAGAGAGATGATTCAGCAGGATGTTCTCAGACAAAGGAAAAGAAAGTTAATTTCGTATAATGCACAGTTTCAACCAGACAAGAATAACAAGAGAGTGCATTTGAACTGTGAGATAAATCAGCACTTGACCTGGATGGCAAAGACTGAATGAAAACTGTAACATCAGCTCTTACTTCAGACTGCAGGCAGGCAGCTGGGGAACCTGACAATATATAATAATAATCATCATCTCCAAAAGAAGTTGCATAAAGCCTTCCTGATGATTGAAGGGGATAACAAAGTAGCACTATGGCAACTAAGGACAAGAAGTTTATACAAATCAGACAGCATCCTAAGCAGCTTGGATGGTCAGGAACAGGTAGGCAGAGCCCCTAGGTTTCCAGAGAATGGCCTGCAGGCAAATTTGTGACCTCAAAGTCAAGAAGGGAGCACAGGGATGCAAGGTGGATTCATACATAGTTTTTTCTGGTAGTGTAAGAGGGACAGCACATGCCTGCTTTCTGGGAGGGTGAGCAGATTCCCTCTCAGTGAGTGTTAGGCACTGAATATACTTTTCACACTGCTGCACTCAGTTTCAGGAGTTACCTGGTACACCATGAATGCAACCTTGCAACTCTGGCATCAGGTTATTGCTGTGACTATTCCTAGCTGAAGAAGACTTCAACCAGAATTACAGAGCAAGCCAAGTGCCATCAGGGCCCATGTGGGGTCTCCTCTTTCACATAACACAGAAGCCCCTCCAGTTTGGTAGAGCAAAGCAGTTCAGAAACCCAGGCTCTCCTGAACCACCCCCACTGCCCAAAAATCCAGGGGTGTTATTCTCCATGTTTTCCACTCTGTACATGTTCGAGATGAACGCAGCCTTCCAAAATCAACTCCAGTAGTTACAAAAATGTGCAGCAACTAGCAGATTCACTTCTAAAGGTAGTTCCAAAAGCCATGCAAGGCCAGACCATGCAAGTAAACCACTCTGGGGCCCTCACTCCACAAGCCACTTAATTTAGAGGCAGTGGAGAGGGGGAAAGATGAGAACACAGATTGTGGTTACACCTAATTCGTATCGACTGGAGCAAGATTCACATCAATCTCTGAGATGGCTGCTTCAACTCCTTTACCACAGCCTGAAATAACAGTGCAAATCCACATTGTGAGATGGAGGATCAAGATAAATGCTAGTCCTAGAAATACAAACAGGAAGGAGAGTAAGGGAAGGAGGAAGAAAGAGAGAGCTTCCTAGGATCGTTTCACACCTTTTGGAGAAAGCCTCTTTTCAAATGCTTGGGGAGACATAAAAACAAATGCTACAACTGATCTAGAAAATTATTCCTCTGGCCATAATGCACTGTGTGATTTCTCCTTACCTTTGGCTCAGTTGGTTATTCACTGGGAAAAAGAAAACAAAAGGCCATGCACACGCACACACACAAGCAGTACAACAGTGATCTGCCACAACAAGTCACTGTGGCTTCCACCAAGGGCTTTAATATCACTTGGCAAAACACTGGTTATTTTTGGCCAAAGGACTTCACAAAGGAGGGGTAAGGTGGGGGACACACACACACTGAAAAAGCAGATTTCTTTATCCTAATCTCAACCTAAATACCGAGAGGGATACCCTGTAAATTGACAGCAGCAGCAGTTAATCAGGCTGACCACAAAGCCAGCGGGTGAGGCACACAGAAATACGAGGGAAGGCGTAGACAGAGGTCACTGTGCTGTTGTGATGTATGTTGTTTTAAACATCACAGCAAAGCCTCCCAGATTGTTATTGCTTGCAGGAGAGGGAGACAATGTGGGAGAAAGTGCAGGGTGTTTTTTCCTAGTACTTTCAGAGATGTGAGGCTGCAGGATCCTACCAGGGATAGGGCACGCCTATTCAGAGAGGCAGCAACTGCCTTCCCTCTGCGTGCCTGATGAAGGAACTGACACTCTTCAGAAGACCTGACCAGCCACCACGCTGATCATCAAGAGCATCCCTTCCTCCTCCCTCTGTGTTTTTTGTTCTGTTTAACTGATTCAAATGGAAACAGAGCCAATGTTTTCCTGCCTTGAACAGGAAGCAGGCTGGCACGTCTGTTCTGCAGCTCCAGCATTAGTCTCATTGATCTGTGTACCTTCCATTAAAATGAAGGAGTCTCTAGAGACTGCTGCTTCTAAGGACAGCCAAGTATTGACAGGATTCCTTTATTAAACATTAAAAAGTGTCACAAAGAAGATACTGGCAAAATCCAAATTCACATACTGTGCCACAGATCTCAAGAGCCTGGTCCTGGTCTAACTGTCCATCTGCTTAATGTGGTGAAGCAAGGTGTCACACCTCTCTCCATCAGAAGGAAAAAGCATTTAACACATATACTTGAAACAGCAACCCAAAGCACGTGTGCAATAAAAATGTCTCCCTGTTTCACTTCCCTCAAGAGTCCTATTTCGTTTGCCTTCCCGTTATAACTTGCAAAATTGCATCCTGGATCATACACAGCTGGCTTTTTGCTCAGATATGTTCCCTTAAATCATAATTTATTTACTTTATGTAAATGCAAGAACAATGAAAAAGCCTTCTGAAAAATTCAGAGCAACCTGCCTAAAGAGGCATTGAGATGCAACACATCTCCTGTCTCCAACCCTTTGTTTTCTTCCTATCCCTAGGAGTCTATGCATTTTCATCCCTCACTACTCTGCTTAAATCAGACTCTGTATTCTTTGACACCATCCAACTCTAAGGTTCAGCTTAAAAAGTCATCCAAGCTTGCTGCTTCTGACCACAGTAAACTAGGGAGACAATCCGAGTTGTGGTGAACTTAATCCATAGTAAGATATAAGGAGAAAATAGACAAAAAGAAGACAAGAGCAGATGAAAACCACATTTATCTCACCTCAGAAGCACCACGTTGTCTGACAAGAAGGCTCCAACAGTCACATCTGTAATATTGAGACAGTTAAAAAAGGGGCATAGAACTCAGTTCTCTGAAATAAATTGCTCAACTGAAGAGCATGTATCTAAAAGAAACATCCTTCTGACTTACATCAGCCAGTCAACCCCTTCAAATATCATAAGTATTACAAGAGGAAGATTAGATCTGTGATGTTACTTCACTTCTGTGTCACTGTTTGATTTTCACACTTATTAGTACTATAATGTATTGCTTGCTCGTTTTTTTCAAAGGTTGTCATAATCACAGAATCAACCAGGTTGGAAGAGACCTCCAAGATCATCCAGTCCAACCTAGCACCCAGCCCTAGCCAGTCAACCAGACCATGGCACTAAGCGCCCTATCCAGTCTTTGCTTCAACACCTCCAGGGATGGCAACTCCAATCACTTCCTGGGCAGCCCATTCCAATGCCAATCGCTCTCTCTGGGAAGAACTTCCTCCTAACATCCAGCCTAGACCTTCCCTGGCACAACCTGAGACTGTGTCCCCTTGTTCTGGTGCTGCTTGCTTAGGAGAAGAGACCAACCCCCACCTGGTTACAGCCTCCCTTTGGGTAGCTGTAGACAGCAATGAGGTCACCTCTGAGCCTCCTCTTCTGCAGGCTGCACACCCCCAGCTGCTCCAGCCTCTCCTCATAGTGCTTGTGTTCCAGGCCTCTCACCAGCTTTGTCACCCTTCTCTGAGCTGGCTTTCAAGAAACTTAGAACCTTGGCTCAATATCAAAATCTTCTACTAGAAGATCTCAGTCTTTCCTGGTGACTGTCTGAACACCTGAATTAAGCAATCAGCTCAAATTCTTATTGGGAGCTTCAAACAACAGGTGAGAAAGGCAAGAATATGCTCAGCTTTATCAGCCTCCCACAATAGCAGGAACCAGCAACCTGGAAGTGACCACCTTTGCTGTCTCCTCAGCCTGCTGCTGCATTCCCCCAGCACCTCTGAGTGCCAGAGCAGTGGGCATACATACCTGGATAGCCATTGCCATCCATATCTACTCCCCCTGATATGGACTGGCCAAACATCCGCAGCATGGGGTTTATTGTTCGCCCAGACAGCTTCTGCAGGGGAAAACATGGGAGGGAAAAATCAGTCAGTGACACAAAGAATCATCTTTTAAAAAGATCAACAAACTCAAACAAACCAAGAAACAGCCTTCAAGCCTCATCTTCATGGTCATTAGGGCTCTTTTCCACAGGCTGGAACTGCTGCACATCTGCAGGCTTGCACTTCACCCACACAGTCCTGAGCAGGAAGGTTGTCAGCAGCAGGAAGCCCTTCTGCTCTGGGCTAGGAGGAAGCCAGTGTCGACTTGGATTAAGAAACACACCTGCACTACAACCTTCAGGCAGACCCAAGCCAAATAAAGACCACAAAAACACATCAAACATTTCTTGGGAAAGAAGGAAATTTAACAGCACCCTAGAGATTTTCTCCCTTTTTTTTTATTACCTTCCTTTCCACAGCTAAGTTTTAAGCAGCATCTTAACAAAACTGGTGACCCATTGAAGCAGAAAGTCCTGCACAACTATTCCATTTCACAGATTTTGCCAGTACACTCCAAGTCAAGATGATTAATTTTCAGCCCATTTGGAAATTCTGGTTTACATCAGATGTTATGCAGCATTTGGTGTCAGTTTGGAAGCTGTATCTCGTTTCTGCCTGTCCAACATAAAGATTAATTAGCCCCCAACATAGCTTCTTTTCTCTAGTTACTAATGCAAAAACTTTCTCTAAACATTTTGAATTGCAAATGCCTTTCTCTGAAGCAAATTAATATATCAAAATCTCATTTTCCAACGCAGCAATCAGATGTCTCCAGCTCCCATTCATTATACTGGGCCACCAGTGCATGACCTGAACTCAAAGTAACTTCTGAAGTTACAGACAGAGTAGACCTATCCTGCTAAGTGATTTTGAGGCTGTTGGTGGGGCTTCAGAGCTTCCAGCAATGTGATCAGCCTTTCCAGGGCCTCCCATAAAAGGGCATAATATTGCACAAAAGGTCAGGCAGGAAATTCCCAGGAAAAAAAAGACAAGTTGAGGGGAAGAAAAGGATCCTGCAGTCCTGACAGCCAATTTAAAGGGAAACCAGTGCTCTGCCGTGTGCAGATCTCCTTCTCCTACTCGTGGGCAGATAAGATTAAGACAGCTGGAAGCAACTTCCTCCCCACATTACACTTGCATCACATTTTTGGGAGGTTCCAGCTAGGGTGATAAATCCTGACTGCAGACATCCCAGTGGACATCTGCATGCTATTACAGCCTATAAGGCAGAGGTGTAATGCTGTTCAGCTTTTAAGTGCTATGAATGAAAACAGCAGGCCACAAAGCCAATTAAGCCACTTCTGCTCATAGTCATCCCTGAGACAGCTGAGGGGATGCGAGGGAAAAACATTGATCAGCAATTTAAATGAAGGGGGAGGGGGAAAAAAAGCAAACAGCATGAAAAGGGTGAAAGCATATACTGTGCAACCACCCTCTCCACCTCTCTGAGCTTATTTAAAAAGGAAATCCAGGGCATTAAGATAGCTCAGGAGTATAGTAATAAGATACAAAAAGTCTTTCACCTCTGGGTTCAAATGCAGGGCAGATAGGTAAAGAGCTGAAGCTGTCACACAGCTCTTTTGGCTGCCTGCAGGAGATGAAGTGGTGGTGTGTCTGGTGTCCTGCAGCATACACTGGCAAATGGCACAGAGATACAGCCCCCAAGTGGCTCCCTCTCAGTTACCTCAGGGCATGGGACAATGATAGGAATTGTACCCTGTGGTGGTTTGGATGTTCCCTGTCCCCCCACACTTTGGAAATCACCCAGACTAGACTCAGCTGGCTCTGGAAATTGAATGAAGCTTATTATTTACAGCTTAGCACAATATACAAGCAGATATTTACAGTATATACAGAAATACACAAGGGTAAAGGTAATACAGAAACACAGCAGCCCTCCCAGAAACCTGAGACCCCAGAAGGGGCTTCCAACCATCCTTTCACCTTCTCCCCTCCCCTCTCAACCTTACCCCAGTCCCAAGGAAGAACGGAGGTTTGGCCACGGGGTTAGGAAGCAAAGTGGCTCAGTCAGAGAAACAGAGGGTGAGGTTAGAGAGAGATGCAGCTCAAAGCTCCCCAGCAGGAGTAGTTCCTCATCTATGTTTTGATTCATGTTCTTATACATCTCAGCAAGCCAATGAGCGAGGTAGACATCACCACTGTTTTCCTTTCACAGCCTGTAATCTATCCTTCTCACCAAAACACTCTAGCTAGCTTCAAACTAGCACATACCCAGAGTCAATAATTACAGTACCCTGCCACCCTCTTGCCCTGGTCTTGGTCCCACTGATCAAGCAAAGAGGCACTAGTCATGTCTGCTGGCCTTGCTCTGATGGAGAGGGACAGACTGCAAGCAGAGTGTTTCACTTCCCACCCTCCTGACTTCTACTCTTTCAAAAATGTAAAACTTGCCCATGAATGACCAAAAGAACCCAACAACCCAATCCTTTCCAGCAAGAACTGGAAAGCTCCAGGCTTTTCAACAACCAGAAATAAAACCACCCAGCCAGTGGCTTTCAGCAACAAACTGGTAGAATCCTCCACATACCACACATTGGTGTCTTTTAGAAGTCCAAAGAGTCATTTCACTTCCTTTATTTCTAAAAAGCAGCACATGGCATGTACATGGCAAAAAGAAGATGGACTGAACTTCTATGGTCTGTTTGAAGAGTCTCCAATATAACCACTGAACTCTTTCATTCTGCCAAAATTGATTTACTGTGAAGGATCCCACCCAGTAACAAACCAAAACAACCAGACCTTCAAACACACAGAGGGAGGAAAGATTCAGGCTCTGAAAAGAGAAATGTGCTAGACAAAAACTAAGGGACACATGTTGGACAGCATGAGCACAAATTCATATCCTCTGCTGCCTGGCTGCAGCAGCTAAATTGCCCTGTGTGATCTCTGAGCAAGATCCATGGCATATCCCAGCTGAAGTCCTACTGCAGAATAACAGTCAGGGGAGCAGCACCCAAGAACAGTTTCGTGTTCCAAGGACATGGTCAACAAGGTGGGGCACAAAACTTTGTACCTCTTCCTTCTCACTAAGCCTGCTTTTGCAAGAAAAAAAAAGTACAACCTCTTGAGTCCCTACTGGCCTCTCCATCATTTGAAGGGGGCCTACAGGACTAGGGAGGGACTATTTACAAGGTCTTGTAGGAGTAATGGGTTTAAACTGCAAGAGGGGAAATTTAAGCTAGATGTTAGGAAGAAGTTCTTTACAGTGAGGGTGGTGAAACACTGGAACAGATTGCCCAGAGAGGCTGTGGATGCTACCTCCCTGGAGGTGTTCAAGGCTAGGTCAGACAAGGCCTTGAGCAACCTGTTCTAGTGGGAGGTGTCCCTGCCTATGGCAGGAGGTTAGAGCTAAATGATCTTTGAGGTCCCTTCCAACCTAAACCATTCTATGATTTGTATGCTCAACCTCTCTGGTCTTGTCACTTCCCCTCTTCATCAGTGCTATTTGTAAAAACTAACAGACACATCTCAAGACTTTGTTTGCTTCAAAAGACACTGCAAATTATCTGCTAACATAACTTTACCCTACAGCACAGACACTGACAAACTTTGGGAGAAACCATCTTCAAATCAAGATTAAGAAAAGGATATAGGGCTATAATGAGGCTACCTATAAAGACATCCCTCGGTATGATTTCTTTTTGCAGCTCCTGTGAGAGAGACTTCAAGTAGGTATCTTGAATGATAGTGTCACATACCATAGAGTACTGAGGTACGATACCATTGGTGTCCCCGTGGTAAATGTACACTGCTCCGATGTAGTTATCCTCCTTAGGTGCTCCGATGGCAACATCTGTAAAACAGCACAGATTATCAACACTCCATAATCCATTCCATAAGTAAAACTTCACTCCAATTTTAGAAGCCAGATATCCACAGGAAAGCAGCTCCCCTTTATGAACATGATCAGCAGCTCACAGGAACCTGGCTGGAAGGAACTCAGGACAAGGGGCAATGGATATCAACTACAGCACAGGAAGTTGCACCTCAACATGACAAAGAATTTCTTTACTGTATGGGTCACAAAGCACTGGAACAGGCTTCCCAAAGAGGTTGTAGAGTCTTTTTTCTCTGGAGACTTTCAAGCCCTGTTTGCATGCATTCCTGTGCGACTTGCACTAGATTATGGTCCTGCTCTGGCAGGGAAGTTGGACTAGGTGATCTCCAGAGGTCCCTTCCAACCCCTAACATCCTGTGAGCCTGTGAACTCATTTGATTTACTAAGGAGTGCATGTTAAGATAAACTTTTAAAAGTACACAAATGTATTTGAATTTGTACAGACATGCAGCTATGCTATGCCTTATTAGAAACATGCTTGTTATGAAAAGATGTTTATTAATCAGCAACTGTGCTCAAAAAGGCAATTTAGAATCCTTCCATATCAAAAGCTCCAATGCAGGCAAACATCAGCTTTGAAAATCAAGACAGCATTGCCAACATATTCGTTGTAGTGCTACATTCAGCTTGCTGGAAAACCCAAGGCTCCTGTTGAGGCTGGGTATGTTAAAAGGATAGGCAGGAATAAAAAAGGGGCTGATCCGAAAGCACATGCAAATTGAATTTGATTCAGTCTAACTGCTGCAAACTCCTGCAGAATGAAGGCAATGTTCAAGACCTGCTTGGATATGTTCCTCTGTGATCTGGTGTAGGTGATCCTGCTCTGGCAGGAGAGTTGGACTAGATGATCTTTCAAGGTCCTTTCCAGCCCCTAACCTTCTGTGATGTGATCCCACTTCCCCTTCTTCTCTCCTAGCTTGATCTAGTGACTACACAACTGCTAAAATTAAAAGCTTATTACTACCTTCATACTTTCAGACTGATCCAACTCCCTGCAGTCTCTCCATCACTGCAAGTGACCCACAAACAGCAGCAAGGACCCACAAATGCATGTCCAAGTGCAGACGAATGTCACCCACCCACCATTTGAGAGGGTAACTTGCAGTGAGCTTGAGTTAGGCTTAATGGAATGCTGTGCCCTGGATGTTCTGGAAAAAAGAATTCCAGGCACACAATGATTAAGTCATTTAGAAATCCTTAGCTTGTGCTGCTAGAAATCAGGGCAGAAAAGGTGTTTTCAAACACTTTGCTCTCACCTATTTCTGTCACAGCATGGGGTCTCACAGTGAAAGGAGCCAGGGCACGATAGATCAAAGGAAAGGAATCGTTAATAGAGGACATGTTATCAGGTCTGAGAAGCTACTTCTTAATTAGACTTCCTGATAAGAAATACAGTATGTCAACAAGAATGGAGGGCTTGAGCCCATAAGGAAATGGGAAGGAAGAAAGGAGTCATGCATTGGTTTCTGTTTCATTTGGTGCTTTACTACTGGATCATTTTGCAAACCACAGCAAGGAAAGCAAAGCAGAGTTAATGAGATTGGGGTGCCAGTTGCATGGTCATGGACCAAACCCACAAAAAGGACCATCAGCTACAGAAGACCTTAGCAGACAAATCCTATGTCAGCACATGTATCCTTACTGTTGGCCCAGGTGCTGCTTGAGTCCAGAGGAGCAACAGATGCTATGCAGCACCCAGCCATGCAAGGAGAGCAGCAATGCTGCCAGCTCCACTGGCATTCACTGAGAACAGCCCAGGAGAAGATGGCACCAACCTGGGAAGCCATCGTCATCGATGTCACCAAGGGCAGTCATGCTCTCCCCAAAGTGTGCGTTATAGGCACCATCACCATCCAGGATGAGCTGCTCCTCCAGCACGCCCTAGCACATAGGAAAGAAAACAGTGTCAGGGAAATGATGCAAGCCCTGGATGAGGTGAGCCCTCCCTGCAATAGCTGCCCCTGTGCTGCAGGAAGCACCTGGCGTGGGGCTGCAGTATGACTCTTGCCCTCACTGCACATGGATCAGCTGGTTACCAAAAATCTTCTTTATTGGACCATGCTCTCTCTTTTAGTTTTAAGTGGAGGGAAAAAAAAGGAAAGGAATAAAGTGATAGAACTAAACTGCTGCATTCACTAAATGGTAACTCAGTGATGTAACTGAATGTAGTCACAGGACTTGGTGAAGGTTTCCAGATGCCTAACATGTAACAGCCCAGAGCTTGCTCCACTGACAGACTACATCCAAGGAGTGAAAACCTCAGTCCAGACTTAGTCAGCTAAACCCCAGAGAGCTAAGGAGAATTTTCCTCAAAGGAAAGAACATTTAGGCAATTGACTTTGAAAACTTTTAAAGTATTGGACAGAAGGATTAAAGCAATGTCCCCAAAAAGCCTCCTGAAATGAAGAACAGGAAAAGGGACTTAATACAACTAAGAGACAGAAGAAAGTTCTGAATCAAGTAGCTTTGTACTCCTATGCCATGGGAAGCCTTATATGGATCTGGTAATTTTTGCCCACCCACTTTCTGGTCAGACACATAAGCTTCAGTTTCTTGCAGTTTTTCCTTGGGGGAAAGGAATATTTCCAGAAGAAAACAGAATTTAGTTATGCAATCCAACTCCATACCCACCTCAAGGGTTGGTTTGATTTGTTTTTGCTTCCTTTGTGAATGAGAGTAAACTGCCCTCTGGAAGATGTAATAAAATCTTTTTCTTGGCTGGGGGGAGTTGCTGAGTTTTTTGCAGTCCTCACAGGGAAGGACAAAATATAAGTGTATTAACTGCAGCATCACTATGCATGTTCGTGCTAGGATGCAGTCTCCTGTGTTCACTGCAATGAACTTTCAAGCAATGGGACTTGCAGAACCAAACAGTTTAAATTGTCCAAACACCAAAATAAAAAGCACAATCCTGCAAGCCATTGCTCCTGCAAGTAATTCCTGGTGAAGGAGTACAAGAAATCCCTACTACCTTCCCAACTGCTTTGGCAAAGATAAAAATTAACTCATGCACACAGTGAAAAGGAAATTTTGGCTATTATCTGCTGATCCTAACCTGAGGACCCAGCAGGAACACTGCAATATAAGAAATGGGACAGCCTGTGGATCAAACTGAAAGCAAGTAAAGGTCATTTAAAGGAGGAGTGGTAGCAGGAAACAAAAATCAGACCAAAAGCAATTTTGAAGTTTCCCAAATGCTGCCTACAGGACTTGTGGTACATGTCTAGTAGGAACACAAAAGCTCACAAAATACTGCTGAAGCAAATAAATTTCACTATAGTCAGTAACACCTCTTACTTTGAGACAGCAGGTCTGGGACATGATCACTAAATATTTAATTATATGTATGCAATCATTGTTCTCCCATAAATAAAACATTAACATGTGAAATGGCTTTGTCAATGCGAGAAAGTTCAGGCTTTTGGTCATGTGAAATCCAGTAGTAACTGCTCGTAAGAACTTCCCTCAAAGTCTATACGTGGATGTGCTAGTTTGAAGCAAGCTGGAATGTTTTGGTAAAAGAACTAGATAACAGGCAGTGAAATGAAAAACAATTGTGTCTACTTCTCTCACAGTCTTGCTGAGAGCTCTGGGAAGAAGTAGTAAACATTTTCCATTTTTGTCTTTCTCTTCTGCCTTTGCCTTCAGACCTGGTCACATCTCATTAACCCTGCTCCCACTAACCTTGCTCCCTAACCTCTTGGCTGCACCTCTCTTCTTCCTGAGAACTGGGGTAAGGTTGAGAGGGCCGGGGGAGGTGTTGGGGTGGTTTGAAAGCCCCTCCTGGGGACTCAGGTTTCTGGGAGGGGAGTTGTGCTTCTGTATTGTTTATCCTTTGTATATTTCTGTATATAATTGTATATAACTGTATATATTGTAAATAGCTGCTTGTAAATTCTGCTAGCTGTAAATAAATTGCTTCATCTATATTCCCAGGGTCCGTCTGAGTTAGCTGGGTACCTACAAGTGTGGGGGGGCAGGGTAATCCCCAAACCATCGCAAGCATACTGCAAAGATAACACAAATTCAACCTCTGGTGTCTCTTTATAAGGTCTCCTAAACCCAAGACGCTCATGTTGTTATTTGTAGGTCCCACTGACCACTCAAAACACAAAGAAAACTCAGTCAAAGCTGCTGATTCCTACTTGGTTTTGGCATCACATCCATGTAAAGCCACAACCACCACCAAGTTTCAACATAAAACCAGAAGATTTCCGAGACCTCCTTGGAAGATTCACAGCTCTGTGATGAATGTGGGCTGGTGTCTGGGAAACCACATTACCAGATGAGTTTTCCATGACTTCATGCCCTGCCAGAGACATCCAGGGCCCCGTTATTTGGGTCATTGAGTTTCACGAGGTAGTGCTGGAAGGACATTAGGGTTACCCTCATCCCTTACCGAGTCATCTCCTGTACATACTCACGTTTCCTCTGTTGATATAGACTGTGACTTGACCCTCATCTCTGATCTCAGAAAACATAGGTGCTCCGACCAGCAGGTCTGACAACCCGTCAGAGTTCAGATCAACTGCACATAAGGAGGAGCCAAAGTAAGAGCCCATCTGTAACCAAGCCGAGTCACAACAAAGCATTCAGTATCTGCCCACACACAAGAGGAAGTCATTTAGGCATTGGCTGGGGTTTTGTTAATTTCAAATGGTGATTCGTTGCTTTAGTACTCATAAGCACTCCTACAGAAAAAGCTTAGGGGATCATTCTGGCAGGAATTAAGCACTTTACTGGAACACTGCATCAGCTTGGATGCTTTATGCAACAGGATAACATTTATGCCCTAGGACATGCTTAAGTGAGACACTTAAAGAGCTTTCTTCGACCAGTTTTCACCTGTCAAATACTTGAAACCAGGAAGGGGTGAAAAGAGCTTCCCAAATGATGAAATGGCTAGTGATTGTTTGTGGCCAGTGCCAAGCTCCCTAAAGTGGCTTCAAGTTGGGTACCAGAGACCTTTTTAAAGATCTCTTAAAGAAATAAAGACAAGGGGGGGAAAAAAAGGTAGAGGGTAGGGTAGCCACGAAACGAGGCACCTCAATTTCCTCAATTGTGGACTGCCTTCCTCTGCTCTATTTGTATCAGTCACCTTCAAAGAGCAGTACTGGTTGTGGACTTTGATCACAGCCTTTCCTCCTAGGTACAGGCAGGTGACTTGACACAGAAGGAAGACTTTCAATAAAAGCTTTTCAGTTACTAGAAAACCTAAGCCACTTTCAATCTGCAGTTATTATTGCTTCAAATAAATTAATTGCTTACATTTAAGAAATGTATTTAAAAAATGGAATGAAATTAATAGAAGTAAACATTAAATGTTAACAAACTCCCAACCAGCAGCCAATTTAGAAATTTCCAAACACATTTAAACACCAAAAAAAAAGGGAAACCAAAAGCAGCAATTATATTCCACCCTAATTTCATCACTTCTAAGATCCCACAAGGTACCACTCTTTGAGACCAACTACAAACCATAGACTCAGAAGTAAAAGCAACTTCCAAAGGGAAAAATAAAAGATGCCACTTACATTTGAGCTGTTTACATAACAGGGGAAAAGAATTGAGGTCACAGAAACCATTATTTGGGTTAAAGAGAATGAATCACATGTCTAATGCTTTCACATTCCTCACTGTGGATCTCTGACCCACAGCCTTCCAACTCCTGGTAAGTTCAGATGCTACTGGGCACACTAAAGGATGGACAGCAGCAACTCTATGCAGTCTATAAGATGTTAAACCTGCTAAATATATATGGTGGGGTGAGTTAAGGATAGAGTTTCAGTGTGCAATTCAGATTTGTGTGCTTGTGTGGGTTTAAGGTCAGACCTCAAACATCCTCTGATTCCAGATAGTTTGTAGCTTAAGTTCCTGTGTGGATTTGTTTTGTTTGTTTTCATCCACTAAGGTTTTAAAACATAATTCTCATGGGGAAGGAGCGAAAGTTATGAGAAGTATTTCACTACGTATTCAGGCAGTTTTCAAGGGAAAGGCTATTATTTACCCAACTGCAACATGGTACATCTGCAGCATGGGTGAGCTCAAGGTGCTGCGAGAGCCTGAAGTTTGTGCATGCAACGTTTGTAACAAGATGCTGCATTCTCTTCTCTCCTTCTTTGTATTTGATTGCCTAGTTCTGCCCCCAGTCATTAAAAAAAACATAAAGGAAGAAAGTGGCATGTTTTTGAGGTCTGACAAACAGAAAAAGTCAGAGCAATGAACTTCCACACTTTAGATGAGGGCAATGAGTGTACCCTCAGCAAGATCACTGATAATACAAAGCTAGGGGGGTTATGCTGCCATCTGATGAGATCTGGATAGGCTGAGAGATGGGTGAAAGCAAACCTCATGAAGTTCAATAAGGACAAGTGTAGGGTCCTGCATCTGGGGAGGAATAACAACAGGCAACAGTACAGGCTGGGGGCTGCCCTGCTGGAAAGCAGCTCTGTGGAGAAAGAGTTTGGGGTCCTGTTGGGCAGCAAGGTCTGCATGGGCCAGCAATGTGCCCTTGTGGCCAAGAGAGACACTGCCATCCTGGAGCGCATCAGGAAGAGTGTGGCCAGCAGGTCTAGGGAGGTTCTCCTCTACTCTGTCCTAGTGAGACCACACTTGGAATACTGGGTCCAGTTTTGGGCTCCCCAGTTCAAGAGAGACAGGGATCTGCTGGAAAGAGTCCAACAAAGAGCCACAAGGATGATTTAGAGACTTGAGCATCTCCCCTAGGAAGAGAGACTGAGAGACCTGAGGATGTTTAGTCTGGAGAAGACTGAGAGGAGATGTTATCAATGTACACAAATACCTGAGGGTGGATGTCAAGTGCATGGGGTCAGCAGCAATAAGACAAGGAGCAACAGCTACAAACTGGAACATAGGTGGTTTCACCTCAACATGAGGAGAAAATTCTCTACAGTGAGGGTGACAAAACACTGGAACAGACTACCCAGAGAGGTTGTGGAGTCTTCTTCTCTGGAGACTTTCAAAACCTGCCTGGATGCACTCCTGAGCTAACTACCCTAAGGGATCCTGTTTGGCAGGGAGGTCAGACTTGATCTCTGGAGATCCCTTCCAACCTCTAAAGTTCTGTGATTTACACCACTGGGAAGGATGCAGTATTTTGTGCTGGGGAGTCCAGTAGAGAGCCATGAGGATGGTTAGGGGACTTGAGCATCTCCCCTACGAAGAGAGACTGAGAGACCCAGGGCTGTTTCATCTGGAGATGACTGAGAAGGGATCTGATTAATGTCTATAAATATCTGAGGGGTGGGTATCAAGTGGATGGGGCCAATCTCTTTTTGGTGGTGCACAGTAATAAGACAAGGAACAATGGATGCAAACTTAACCTCAACATGAGGAGAAATTTCTTTACTTTGAGGGTACTGAAGCACCCTAAACTAGGCTGATGAGCAAGGTTGCGGAGTCTCCCCTAGAGACTTTCAAAACTCACCTGGATACATTCCTGTGTGGACTACCCTAGGTGATCCTAAGGTAGGGGGCAGTGGGGTTGGACTTGATCTCTGAAGATGCCTTCCAACCTCTAACATTCTGTGATTTCATTGCTGAGCATGACTGGTTATATTTCAATCACAAAACAAAGGTGATTTAGGACAACTTTCTCTTGAAGATAAAATTGGTATTTGGATCTCCAAGAATAGCCTGGAAGTACTTGAAGGATGTAAATACTTCATTAGTTACATTACATAAAAGAAGAATATAATTAAATTGAAAGAGGGAAGTTTTCTGCTGAGACTTGGAAACTTTATTAGGCTGAGGAACAGTTCTTCAGGAGCACATCTTTAGGGACATTTTAAAGTCAACAAGGAAAGAAATTAACAGGAAGCAATCAAGCACAGAGGGTGCCCTGGGTGAACTGGGAGCTCTTTTCCTCTCAAGATCTCTGCAATTCTGCTTGTGCAGAGAAAGACAAATTTTGGAGAGGCTCTTAAATACAAGTCACACCATCCACACCTGCATATCCTTCCAGTCTTGTGTTACAGGCATAGTTTTAAAGACTGCAAGGGAAAAGGAATAACAAAATATGCTAACATTGCCAACCAAACACTGTATCCTTCAGAGGATGACAAGTCTTCCTAGAGCCAGAAGCCATTAGCAACCTTTTTCTTCTGTTTCCTCTCCTTGCAGGTGGACACAGGCAAGCCCAGGGAAAGGGCATTGTTTCCTTACTGTGTTATTCTCACTTATGACATCTTTTTGTTGTTCCCTGTAGTTAGACATATTGTCCACTTTGTTTCCCCTTCAACACATTTCCAGTGAGCCCCCATTGAAGAATTATAGAGTTAACCAGGTTGAAAGAGACCTCCAAGATCATCCAATACCTCATCCAGGCTTTTCTTTAACACCCGTAGGGACGGTGCCTCCACTCTACAGAGTATAGACTTTACCATTAGAATAATAAAATCAACCAGGTTGGAAGAGACCTCCAAGATCAGCCAGTCCAACCTAGCACCCAGCCCTAGCCAGTCAACCAGACCGTGGCACTAAGTGCCTCAGCCAGGCTTTGCTTCAACACCTGCAGGGACAGCGACTGCTCCACCTGCCTGGGCAGCCCATTCCAATGCAAATCACTCTCTCTGTGTTACTTCCCCCAACACAACACTGTGTGGTGGGAGCTGGACCTCACCTCACTAGCAGTCAGTAATTTGGGGAGCAAGAAGAGGGTAGCTCAGCTCTAAGACGTCAGCCCTAAATGCAAAATGCAGGACTAGTTCCTGGGGAGAAGGGGGAAATCATGGTCTCTTGAGGCAATGAAGGTGTTTCTTCACAAAGCAGCATAACTGCAGCACACAGAACAGGGTTTTGTGTATTGAACTAAGCTCCAAGCTGCCCACAGAGTCAGACAGGTTGAAAGGCACCCTCCAAAGCCATCAGGAGCAGGCACTGCAGATACAACTGCTGCAGGAGAAAAGATAGACACTCTGGAGAATTGTTTGTGGTACAGGTTTAGCTCATCTGGGAGGATAAGAAAAACAGAATTTGCTTGACAACTCATGAAGCGGTGGAATGAAAATGATGTTCTGAGATGACCCTACTACAATTTCTCTCTTCTTTTATCCCTTGAATGAAAACACACATAAATAAAAGCTCACCTTTTTTCCTGAAGCCTGAAAAATCTTTACTAGAGAGCCTGATCGTCTGTCTATTCTGAAAATATAAACCTGAAAAGGTAGAAAAGGAAGAAGTTAATCAATGCTAACTATGAAGCACACAACAGGACAGCACTACTGCTTTTTAAATAGCATCTAAATCTTGATCATGACCGCAACTATTGCCAAGATTCTATTTCATTGAGTTTATTGCTTGGTCTTCTTTTAAAAGAAGACAACACAGAGCTCTCCATTTCCCTGATGAATCACAGGCCTCTCACCATGAGAAATGTTTGAATAGTATCTTGGTGTCTGTTTTTTTTTTCCCCAGTAGGTATTAGTGCATTTGCATGAGAGTATTAAAAAAAGCACATAGTAAAGTAACTCTCCAGCTTTCAAATGAGTGCTATCTGGAGACTGCCTGGAAAGGAGCAGGACAAAAGGCTGAGAAGGCATATCCCTGTTCCCTTTCCCTCATCCAGCCTTCCCTTCAAGGACACGTGCCTGCACGTACTGCACTGCAGGCTTCACGATGCTTTAGCAAAGGTCAGAGCAGAAATCTCCATCAGACCACCCAGGACATTTGCACTGTTTCTATCTGAAATAAGGCATAAATCAGAAAGCTATTCAAACATAGACCAGCCATTGCTCATTTCCACAGGAGAAACTGTTTAACCAGGAACTCTCAGGGATAAAAGTATGGATGCCAGTTCAATAACAGATCTCATAGCAAAACTTAGGACCTAAAGCACACAGCTTGCAGAAAAGAACCTCCTTTGGCAGAAAGGCTGCTTCAGGCATCTTTGAGAATCCTCCAGTGTTTGTCAGGCTACCTCCTAGCAGTTTCTCATGCAGTTTACAAGATGGAGGATCCCTTACTTCTAAGCATATGTGGCCAAGCCAAGTACTTGACATAGTAGAATATGTGGTGAGTTATTAACAGGAGGTGAGACAGAGTTCAAAGCTGTTCTCGACTGAGAACACAAACAGATTTACTGTGGACAACTGCCCTAGATATAAAGGACTCGATAGGTTTTGCAGTAGCATGTTTAGCAGTAAGAGCAGGCTGCCAGGTGTCACAACTTCAAACCCAGCCTTAACTAATGACACTCTTGGTGACTGTGAAGAAATGACTCAGTCTCACTAGTTATCTTGGCTCTACCATCAGTGAAAAGGGCGTGACAATACTAACCACTTTCTCAGGGAAATGGAAAAGGATTAGCTTATTAGAGAGTGTGGAAAGCACAACAGGACTGCTCAGCACAATGCCCTCTACTCAACACCTCTTATCGCCCCTTTGCCACGTCTTCCTGCTGCCCAAGTCAAGGGAGAATTACAGGAGCTTCTGAAAACAAAACAGTGGTCTTTCAACTACAGATGCAGCTGCTTTCTCAAGGTTCTTATGTTGGCAAATGCACAGAAGTTGAATCTCTTCCACTAAGAAAACATGTTGGAAATAAGGGACATTGGAGAAGCCAGGTTACAGAGTGCCTGGAATAAGGAAACTATGCTGCTCCTGCTCACCTGTCTTCTCAGTAGCAACTGCACTGCTGCTATAGCCCATATGTCATAGTCATGCCAGATCAGGTGTATGTACCAAGTTCATCCTTAACAAGTAGGGAAAATGGAATAAAAGTATTGCTATGTCCTAAGTCTCAGGTACTGTCAAAAAGATCTGCTTAAACCAAGAGATAATGTCCCTGGCAGCAGAGACTTCTCACTCCTCATTAGTATGACTCAGGTACAACTCACATTCCTATAGAGCAGGAGATCCAGGGACAGGAAGATGGAAGGGTGCTACAGAACATCTCTGCTCAAACACATGGTGGCAGCAGGTCCTGAAAAGACTGGATTTTGAATAATGAGGGGCAAAAGCAGATCCTTTACATCCTTTCTCTTCCTTTCCCCACTCCTACTTCTTCCCCTTCAGTTCAGAAGTGTTTGAGGGTCACAAGGCTCAACCTCAACCCTTTCTCCCAATAGCAGCCAAGTACCTGGCACAGGAACACCAAGTACACCCAACCCAACAGCCGTTTCCACCTAGCTGTACACTTGCTTACAACTTTAGGACATTGAACATATGTATGCCTAGAGGAAAACCTTTCTCTTTTTTTCCCTACTCAAGAGGCTATCACTAAGATTTCTAAAGTGCAGCTGGCAGAAACCCAGACTCTGATCTACTAAAAATCAGCATAGTTTGAAGTTAGAAGAGGGGCAGCAAATTATCTAGTAAATGGCTTTTCATGCTACACTGAATTGAATACCAAAACAGTCAAAGGTATGGAAAAAACAAAACAAGCAGAAGACAAACTGTTTTTTCATATTCAAGCAAAGTCTAAGCAATAATAAACCCTTAACAACAGCACTGTGAAAGAAAGAAAGAAATATCTATTGTAAGGAATGGGTGGAAAAGAAAGAGAGAAGTGAGGGACAGGTTAAGAAATGTCTATGTCTTCAAACTACTTCTCCTCTCCCTTGCTCAGTGCTTCAAAACTACCCTGTAGGAAAAAAAACTCTTGGTTTCTGAGACATTGCAAGTGGGAATTGCATCAGCACTCTCTTTTTTGCACACACACACCCCCCCCTCCCATTATATGACTGAAAGCCTCACCTTTCCAATGCCTCCATCCTGGGGAGCTCCTCCTACAACATCCGTGGTAGTTGGCTGAGAGAAGTGCCCTGCTGTCACTGCATATCCTGCTCAGGAGATGGGGGTGGGATGGGAGAGAAAAGAGGAAACAACTCAATAAATAGTCATGAAAAGGAAGAGCTTGAGAAACAGGTCAGGCAGCTGGATCACATTCATTGAGCTTCACTGCTCTTCCTGAGCTGCACATAGCTAGCGTCCAACAACCATTCTGCTCAGGGTGCCCCAACAACCCACTCTAAAGCTCACGGTGGTGGGAGGTGATAGCACACCCTTCAGTAGTCTTCCAAAAGCTGAAAGAGAAAGGGTTTGTGTGGAGCTGGGCAAGTGGAACATGAAGTAGTTGGATAATTGTGAGTCAAGAAAAGGACAAGGTATAACAGAAATGGGCACACAGAAACAGATGAAAAAGACCACAGCGCTGCACAGAAAGTACCCAACCCCACACTGAGCAGACAGAAGTGTCCTCCTTCAGCTAAAATCACTGCCCAGGAAGGCTTGGAAAATCACATGCCTTTGGGAGGATTGGAGTGGAGGACAGTAGGCAAAGAGGTCAAAGAAGTTAATGGCTTAAAAAGATTTCTGTTTAGGCAAGAAGAAAAACGAGAGGTTAGATCAAAGAAAGAAGGAGTGTATTTGAAAGAAGGAGATCAAAGATCCAGTCTTATTCGCTGTATTAAAATGATATATAATAACTAAAGAGTAGAGAGCTTTCCTTCTAAGGCTGTCTTGTATTGGCTTCACTCTTCTGCTGTAAATTATGAGGCCCTTGTCTAGATGGTAAACACTGTAATTCAAGCCCATTAGGGGCAAAACCCATTTATGTCCTTCAATACATGTGTATATACACTCCTCGTTTAGCCATCACCAAACAGGATTCTCCAAGTGGTATTTTTGTTTAAAGACTGAAGACTAAGAGGAAAAAGAGAGGTCAGTGTGAATATTTAGTCAAACAATATCCAACCACTGACTGTTAGAAATGCCTTATAAGTTTCAGTGTTCTTAGACACTGGGGGGAAACCTCTGCATTAAGTATTCGGGGGACATTAGCTGATTTTAGAGCAAGTAAAACCAACTGAACTAAACACATACACAAACCTAGAGCAAATCCTTTCACAACTTCCTTCTGTTGCAAGTAATTCACTAAAAGCTGCTATTTTTGTTTGGATGAATTTGTGTCTGCAATACACATTCTGTAATTCTGTGTTGTACTCACTTAAGAGACAGGTGCAAACAGACACAAACCCTAACCAGTGACAGTTTCTCTGTCACAGAGCAAAAGCAGGAATGTCAGAGACCTGTTGCCATTCCATTTGCTGTTTCAGTTGAAATGGATTTTTCTATATTGGGAACAAAAAAGTATTTTAGCAAGGCATTTTTAGGAACAAGCAAACAAAATGGAATATTCTGGTAGCTGCTTTGCTCATATCTCTTTGCAGATAGATAACCTTTTAATTCGGTTGCTCTTCCTTTCAAGCTTTTCATAGAAATACTGCACATCACCAAAAGAAAGCATATCAATACATTTTACAGCATGAACACCTTGAAATATGCAGTGGGACTGATCCATTCTCACAGTGAGCCCCAGAGAGTTGCTTACCAAGGTACGTGTACCGCCTGGCTATCACAGCATCGTCATTCAGCTTGTAATAGGTGTTGTCAGTGAGATTCAGGACTTTGACAGTTCCTGTCCAATAATAGGATCCTGGTGCCCCCATGATGACCAGCTCCTGCAGCAGGAAAAACAGAAAGGTGTTGGGGAAATGATGGGTTTGAAACATAAATCAATACTGGACAACAGTTCATAGACTCATAGAATTAACCAGGTTGGAAGAGATCTCCAAGATCATTCAGTTCAACCTAGCACCCAGCCTTAGCCAGTCAACTGGACCATGGCACTAAGTGCCTCAGCCAGGCTTTTCTTCCACACCTCCAGGGATGGTGCCTCCACCACCTCCCTGGGCAGCCCATTCCAATGCCAATCACTCTCTCTGGCAAGAACTTCCTCCTAACATCCAGCCTAGACCTCCCCCAGCACAACTTGAGACTGTGCCCCCTTGTTCTATTACTGGTTGCCTGGCAGAAGAGACCACCCCCTACCTGGCTATAACCTCCCTTTAGGTAGTTGTAGAGAGCAATGAGGTCACCCCTGAGCCTCCTCTTCTCCATTCTCCTTCATACTTTACACAGTACTGGGAAGGGGCAGGGCATTAACTTAAACCACCAATTATAGCCCAACTATAACAGGCTCAATTCTGTGTTGATGGAGAGAGTGTTAAGTTGGACATGGGGAAACATTTCTTCACCAAAAAGGTTGTCAATGTCTGGAACAGGCTGCACAGGGGAGTGGTTGAATCACCACCCCTGAAGATATTTAAATACCTCTTTCAATACATCTTTAAAGATGTGTTTTAGAAGGCATACAGTGATGGTGCTTTGGAGCATGGTGTAGCAGACTTGGTAGTGTTAGGTTAATGATTGGGCTTGATGATCTTAAAGGTCTTAGCCAGCCTAAATGATTTTATTATTCTATCCTTATTCCCAATCATAGAGGTCACAGTATCACAGTATCACCAAGGTTGGATGAGACCTCACAGATCATCAAGTCCAACCCTTAGGTCATTGCACAAACATTAGAGGCACATGGTCTCCCTCGCTTTTCATGGCCCAACTCTGCTCAGCTGCTTTGCTGCTTCAATTGAAGACCTTTCTCAGCTTTATTAAACATCAAACTTACTCCTGCTAGTAGTCCTCACCAAAATCTGTCTTCACCTGCTGCCTGTCTCAACCATCCTTCAAAAGACCTGAAGACCTTCACCAACAGACAGAAGCACCAACCCAGGCCATGCCCTGATTCTGGCTGACACGCTACACCAGTCCCAAAGGATACAGAACAAAGGATTTTGACTTCAATACTCTAAAGAGCTGCCTTGCACTCAGCAAAGCAGGGGGTGTGTGATGTCATGGCTGGAACATTTTGGCTTGCTCTCTCCTCAGATATGCTCTGCTTTTTCAGAGACAATCTGGCTGTATTTCAGTACAGACACCCAGCATGATTCAGGATTTTAACAGACTAGAAATCAAGGAAAGTTGGAACCAGCATCCAAAGGCAGATTCTCCCAGATAATGCTTTTGAATCAAAATCCAAGGTACGGTTCCATGTGAGAGAGATGGAGAAAATCACTGCATCAGAGGGTTTCCTCACAGGGAAACCTTCCTCCTGGATGTGGGTCTAAAAACCTCCAACAAGTAACCAAATTAGGCCAGGGGAGCATTAAGCCGACATAAGTTCTCCACCCCTGTAGAATACATGAGGACAGCTGGTTTGCCTCACATCTCCAGTCGACGGGTGGACTCTATCCTTGTGGGAAAATGATCCCATGACCAGAATCCCTTTGGGTGACCAGCTCCACTCAGGGAGAGACATTAAACAAGAGACTTTCCTAATAAGACCAGAGGGAAAGGACTGCAAGAGCAGAACATGCTTAGCAACAGTCTTTTGACTGGGGAGGGGCCATGCCTTTGAGGTCAAGGGATCATTTACCGGCAGGAACAACTACCATCAGCAGCACTGAATATATGGTAGGAACTTGCCTGTTTGACCCCAAAAAAACATTTATCTGTGTTTTCTGCTCAGTGACCTGCCATTGGGCTGAAGCAATGAAAGTTCAAAGATATCTTTTGAACTAGGGTAGCAAAGGAGGATTTAAAGCATGGGAACGGGCTGGAGAAAGCAAACAAACCAGGAAACTGCCGCTGGCTGAACAACCAGTTATCAGCAAGTGGCACTGTGGCAACATGGCCTGCCATCCCAGCTCACTCAGAAATCACCTTCTGCCATTTCAGAGAGGACATCTTTATTCTGTTTATGTCAGCCTGGAAAATAAACTCTCAGGGCCAGTGCATCTGTAGTTAGGGGTATGTACTTGGTATGACAGTAACAAGGAGCCTAACGCTGAAATATCTTTTTCCCCTGCTGAAAACAGAATCCCCAAAATCAAAGAAAACCAACAGGCCAATGGGATCCTGGGGTGTATTAGAAAGAGTGTGTCCAGCAGATCAAGGGAGGTTCTCCTCCCGCTCTACTCTGCCCTGCTGAGACCCCATCTTGAACACTGTGTTTAGTTGTGGGCTCCCCAGTTTAAGAGGGACAGGGATCTGCTGGAGAGGGTCCAGCAGAGGGCTAGGAGGATGATTAGGGGACTGGAGGGCATGGCTTATGAGAGGCTGAGCAAGCTGGGCTGCTTAGTCTGGAAAGTAGAAGACTTAGAGGGGATTTAATAACTGTTTATAAGTATCTGAAGGCTGGTCAGGAGAGAGGGGGACAGGCTCTCCTCATCTGCTCTTTGTGATAGGACAAGGAGCAATGGATGTAAATTGCAGCAAAAGAGATTCTGCCTCAACCCAAGGGGGAACTTCTTTACTGTAAGGGTTACAGAGCACTGTAACAGGCTTCCCAGAGAGGGGGGTCTCCTCTGGAGACTTTCAAGGCCTGTCTGGATGTGTTCCTCTGTGATCTCTGTTAGATAGTATTGCCCTGCTCTGGCAGGGGGGTTGGCATCAATGATCTCCTTGGGTCCCTTCCAACTCCGAACATCCTGTGAAACTAAAACCAATCAATTCTGAAACATTACAAGAAACCACTAATACAGACATAAGGGAACACATTAATCCTTGGCTTAACTGAAATATGGCTGATGGACTTCTGTCCAGGAAAGAATATGGTCTAGTAATTATAACAGCTCTAAAGCACATATTTTTCCATGCCATTTTTTCTTGCAACAGAAGCAGAACTAATAGATGAAGTGTTTATCTCATGTATATGTGCGTACATATTCATGTAAATATATATACCCACGTGTACATGCACACATAAACAAAGCCTTGCAGGGAAAGACTGTTTTACGTCATCACTTAAAGCAAAGAGTTCATGTTAAACATAGAAACATCTCTAAGCAATTTTTGGAATGTACATAATGAAAGCATTCCCTGAGGATGCTTCCCAGAGTCATTTCATTCATTTTTGTCCACAGACTGTGAAAGATACATACACCTACTTCCAAACCACTGGACAGGCATTGTGCAAGATGCAGGTGCCTGGGGAGCTGGACAATGCAAGAGGGTGTTTACTGGCAGGAAAGGACCACGTAGCCCTCAGTGCTCCTCTGCTAGGGCATGCAGCAGGATAGCTGCTCACCGGCCCCATCCCTTCCATGTGTGCACCCCTGCTCACCTCAGTAAAGAAGCCTGCGATCCCTGCCTGGCATGAGCCGTGCTCCTCCCCGTACTTCTTCTTGTACTCTGGAGGAGAGAAAGGAAGAAAACAAACAAATGTCATCCCTGCCACAGCACTTGCTCTCTGCTGGAGCCATCTGCTTTGCTACACACACAGCCCGAACAGACACCGCAACACAGGGCTCCTGAGTTTTACCGACGGATCTGCCACCTATGTGCACCACGGCAGCAGCCTTGCCCACACCAGAAAATAAAGCAAGGGGCCTGAAACTGTGGAGACAGGTGGCATGCACCCTAGGGAGACCCTAACCAAGCAGCAGCATCCTAATTAAAGGTACATCATGAAGAAGCTTCTGCCTCTGGCAGCTAGAGCACCACATCTGGAAAGAGGGGAGCAAAAGATGATGCACATACCTGTGTGCCACCCACCCTGCACTTGGAGATTTAATCCTCAGGCCTATCACTACATCAGAGTAATAAAGTGATTTTCTCCTGACAATCACCAAAGCCTCCATAAACATTGCTAGTGGAAAGATGCTTCAGCTCCAGGGAGTGAGCAAGTGACAAAGGAGAGGTTTAGAAGAAATCAGACAACAGTCACCTTTAAGGGATGCTCAGGTCTGCTGCTCTTCATGGCCACCTGCTCAGAGGTCCCAGCTCACATGGAACTCAATCATCATCACTTTGTTTCTATATTGTGCATAGCAATTGTTTCTCCTACCAAACCTTGGCATTTTTTACTTTATCTTTTTGCAGAAGAGGGGCAAAAATAAGTTATTTATAGAAATATATCTGGGAAAGTCAGGAGGGAAGGGAAACAAAGAAAATAGATTTCTAGCCTGCTTTAATCCACATCTTTTCAGTTTAGAGACATTTGAAACAGAGTTGGAGCACAGCCTCTGATGTTTCTTCCAGAGTATTGCTTAGAAATATTAACCATGCTAATGAATGCCTAACTTCAACATGTTTTCAATTCCTGTAATTCAGACTCTGAAAACATTAAGCAGAGAATCGTGGAAGGGTCTGGGCTGGAAGGAACCTCCAAAGGTCATCTAGTGCAACCCCAACCCCAGAGCCAGCAGGGGCATCCTCAACTAGATCAGGTTGCCCAGAGCCCTGTCAAACCTCACCTTGAGTATCTCCCTGTAAGGGGCCTCAACCATTTTGCTGGGCAACCTCTTCCTGTGTTCCAGTACCTTCATAGTAAAAAACCTGTTCCTAACATTCAATCTAAATCTACTCTTCTCTAGTACTGAAACCATTGCCATTTGTGCTGTGACTGCAGGCCTCTGTAAACTGTCTCTCTCCATCCTTCTTCTAGACCTCCTTTAGGCTCTGGAAGGCTGCTATTAGGTCTCCCTGCAGCCTCCTCGTTTCCAGCTGTGCTACTTTGAAGCTAGCTGGAATATTTTGGTGAGAAGAATTAGATGACAGGCTGTGAAAAGCAAACAATGGTGATGTCTACTTCACTCACAGGCTTGCTGAGATGTATAAAAACAAGAACATAAATATAGATAACATAGTTGCTCTCTGAGACCCTGCCTGTCTTCCTTCTCTCCCTAACCTGCTGCCAGCAAACCTACGAGTGAAGTTTTATTTTCACAGCATATCATCTAATTCTTCTCACCAAAATACTCCAGCTAGCTTCAAACTAGCACACCAGCCTGAACAACCCCAACTCCCTCAGTTTGTCCACGTAGCAGAGGTGCTCCAACCACCCTGGCAATTATTAATTTGTTATTTTAAGTAATCACCATTAAATCATTGCTAAGCCATAAATTTTTTCACTGCATTTTATCTTACCAAAAAAAATACCCAAAACAATCTTCTTATAAACTGCTGCCTTCTCACAATCTTTTCAAATGACTGTATGTGTATAGAGAGAGAGAGACACATACAAACACTATATAGAAAATGCAGAAGGGGAATAGTCTCTTGCTAACATCATAAAGATGCCAAGATTTTAAGGAATGTGCTGATGTCACAGCAGTTGCACATGGAGAGGTTTAATTGGAGAGGCCATGCAAAAGAGTGATTTGATCAGCTAATTACAGTCCAAATGCCTAAATGTCAAATGCCTTGGCCAAGGCAGGGTCCTGCAAAAGCAGATGTCCCCCCCAGCAGAGCAGGAGGGCCAGCAGCACACTTGGGTTTCCCAGTAGGAATGCACAACAATCATTCCACTGAGAAATGAAGCCCATATTTGCTCATGGCTGTTCAGAAAGGGACGAGGCTCTGAACTGCTTGCTCTCCACATACAGTCTCTCAGGGAGCCAGGCACTCCTTGTCTGGGAAGGAAAACATTTGTTTATTGATACTAAGGTTCTGTTGCCTTATTTTTTCTTGCAGAGATCTGAGGAGATGAGATTTCTCCCTCTGGCATTTCCTGGAAAACAACGCTGTGCGTGTCCTAGAGGCCCTGCCTGCGCTACGGCTGGATTCCCACCCTTGCACAGGAGAAAATCCAGCCACTTCCACATCTGCCCATTCACAGGTTTTCATTCCCAGGCGTGGTTTTTCCTTTCCATGATGTACTAAGGCATGAACAAACCTTGCCTCTTCCCGATTGTGCGCTCAACCGACTGCAGCTCGGAGAAAAACACCGCTAGGCTGTGGACCTTCACCATTAAACCTGCCACAAGGCTGAGGAATGCCAGAGCCCAAGGCTTCAGAGACTCACCCTTCTTAAATCCCTCCTTAAAGACATTTGGACTTCTTTGATGGAGGCTAGAGGAGCCCAAGCTGATGCTCTAACGAGCACTGTGCCTGCTGAGCCACCCCAGGGCACACAGCCATGGCTAACCAGGCCCCCAGTCCACCACAGTACCAACCATCTCTTCAAGCACTAAGGAGCCATGGGGCCTGTTATGCCTCACACAGAATCAACCAGGTTGGAAAAGACCTTCGAGATCATTGAGTCCAACCTATCACCTAACATCTTCCAATTAACTAAACCATGGCACTAAGTGCCTCATCCAGCCTCCTCTTAAACACCTGCAGAGACGGTGACTGTAGCACCTTCCCAGGGCTCCACCATCTCCCTGGGCAGCCCATTCCAATGGGCAATCACTCTTTCCATGTCTAACAAGCCAGGCCAGGCCAAAGGGGCCCCTCATCTGGCCCTTGAGGAGCTTCCCATGCATATATTTCTTTTGGGATCAAGCCTTGATGGCTCTTCTGCGTCAAGCCCACAGCAAACCACCACAAGCCTGCCCCAGTGACAATTGGATGGATTTAAACTGTTGTATTTCCCTATAAAATTGTATTTTGTTTGGCTCTCAGTTTCCTTAAGGGTCTCCTTAAAAAAGAAAAACCACAACCAAGACACAGCTCAATTTGCTTCAAAATAAAAGAGGAAAATTACCATAAGATATTTAACTTGCACAGTGAAAGATTTAGGCCAGGCAAATAATAATAATAATAATAATAATGTAGCTGTGAGGAAATCTTCAGTGCAGGATGGGAGGCAAATAGAAGTTGTTTCTTCTTTTGGATGTCCAGATTTTTTTTTTTCAGAAGACTGCAACACATAAAAACCTCAAACTTGAGAGCCCCTTCCCTAGCCAGCAAAGCTTTGCCACAGGCGTGGGTGAAAGCCTGCATGCCTCCATGGTTCCACATAACTCCAGCTGCCTGAGAGGTCGCATCCACACACGCCCATGGGTGTGAATGAGCCACTTCACATCAGCTGTCCCCTGGGAAAATAAATAGATAAATAAAAGGAGGGCATACAAGACTGTAGGATGGCAGGAGGAATGGCAGCAACTTCAGCAATGGAGCTGCTGAAGGATGGTGGATGGATCGGTACCTCCTTGCAGTAGTGGTTAACAAACATGCAAAATGGCTCCATTTCATCAGAGAAACAGATGTTTTTCTCCTGATAAAACAGGGCATAAACAAATTTAAACTATTTCTCCAATCGAGTAAAAAACCTTACTGAGTGCACAGCATTGCTTGGTCAAAACCCTTACTGAGTGCACAGCACTGCTTGGTCAAAAACCCTTACTGAGTGCACAGCATTGCTTGGTCAAAACCCTTACTGAGTGCACAGCATTGCTTGGTCAAAACCCTTACTGAGTGCACAGCATTGCTTGGTCAAAACCCTTACTGAGTGCACAGCATTGCTTGGTCAAAACCCTTACTGAGTGCACAGCATTGCTTGGTCAAAAACCCTTACTGAGTGCACAGCATTTCTGTGTCATAAACCTTACTGAATCCACAATATTTCTGCGTCATAAATCTTACTGAATCCACAACATTTCTGTGTCATAAACCTTACTACATCCACAACATTGCTTTGTCATATTTTTTCCTACTTAAAAAAAAACAAGGAGGCTGAACTCATATCTAGGAATAGCTTGAAACAGAAAGTCACAGTCAGAGGATACAACACAGCTGACTTGCACCAGCAATATGTATATACATTAAGAAGGGAACAGAAAGACATACATTATAGTTTTCATTGTCAGGCAATGAAAAAACAATTACTCTTTAAACTAAACAACTTGTTATTAACTGCACTGCATAAGGAATGGGGAAAATCTGGTGGTTTAAGTGGTCATGCAATAAACTGAGACGGTATGTCCCCTGAAGCTCTTACTTTCACAGATGTTGTTTGCAGCTTTATGTGATGTTTGGTGGTTTTTAAGCCACTTACATTGCTGGTACTATCTGCTTGAACTAAGGGCCCTGTATTTCACTTCAATAACTAGTTACCACAGAATCAAGCAGGTTGGAAAGGACCTCTAGGATCATCAAGTCCAACATATAACCTAACAACTTTCTAATTAATTGAACCACGGCACTAAGTGCCTCGTCCAGTCTCCTGTTAAACACCTCCAGTGATGGTGACTCCACCACCTCCTTGGGCAGCCCATTCCAGTGGCAAACCACTCTTTCTATGAAGAACTTCCTTACATCCAGCCTAAACCTGCCCTGCCACAGCTCGAGACTGTATTCTCTTGTTCGGTCACTGGTTGCCTGGGAGAAGAGACTAATCCCCCATCCATATTTTCTCCACAGGGAAGTCTGAGCTCTGAACTAGAAGACATGGAGAAGGGAAAAAAATACTGATAATCCACGAAGAGAGGAGAGAAGGGAAACTGAAGGCTAAAAGGAATCATTCTTCTTCCCTTATGGAAAAAAGATGAATGTCTTTCCTATGCCTGTGATTTAAATGACCATGCACCTTGCTATACCATGCACCTGATGAAAGGAGAACAATGCTTACCTTCAATGTAAAACACCTCTTGGGTATTGTGTAAAATACAATGCAACAGGTAATGAAAGAGCATTTTGTGTCTTGCTTACTGTTTGTAACACTGAAATGAAGTAAAACCAGAGTCCATGTCAGTGCTATCCATACCTATATATGTCATGACTGCCATAGACATGCCTTTTGTTTTTGATGGGTGGCTGAAAGTGAGGACAGTTCTCCTACTGTGTGTGAAGGCTTTGGTTTTAACAGTGGATAGGTGAAATAGCATTGTTCCAAGTGAATTCAGAGTTTGGCTACATCCAGAGCTTCTGTGAACTCAAAATTGCTGGACTGCAGCCCATTGGACCATAGTTAGGACAGGAAATTTTAGGAAAACAAACTTCCATCTCTTCAAGGAGTTAGTAAATAGCACCCTGTGGGAAACAGCCCTCAGAGACAAGGGTGTGGAACAAAGCTGGTAGATCTCTAAGGATGCTTTCCATGGAGATCTCAATCCCCCACATATAAGAAATCAGGCAAGGAAGGCAAGAGACCACCATGGCTGAGACTTGCTTGTCAAACTAAGGAGCAGATTTGGAATACACAGGAAATGGAAGAAGGGAGAAGGGACAGGCATCCCAGAAGGAGTACAGGGATGTTGCCTGGGTGTGTAAGGACAAGGTCAGGAGGCCAAGATGCAGCTGGAACTGAACTTGGCAAGGGGTGTAAAGAAAACCAAGAAAGGCTTCTACAGGTACATTAACCAGAAAAGGAAGGTTAAAGAAGGTGTCACACTTGATGAGTGACAGTGGGGAAATAGTAACAATAGATGAGGAGAAGGCTGAGATTCTCATCAACTTGTTTTGCCTCAGTCTTCCCTGGCAACCCCTATCCTCATAGCTCTTATTTTGATGGCCCACAAGATGGAGACCACAGAGACAAAGTCCCTCACACTCTAAGTGAAGACAAGGTGCAGGAAAGGGCTACAAAAATGATCAGGGGGTTGGAGCACTTCTGCTACGAGAACAGGCTGAGGGAGCTGGGCTTGTTCAGCTTGAAGAAGAGAAAGCTCCAGGGAGACCTAATAGCAGCCTTCCAGGGCCTGAAGGGAGCTACAAGAAGGATAGAGAGAGACTGTTTACAAAGACCTATAGTGACAGGACAAGGGGCAATGGCTTCAAACTAGAGAAGAGCAGACTTAGATTGGATGTTAGGAACAAGTTCTTTACCATAAGGGTGGTGGTGAAACACTTAAACAGGCTGCTTGAGGAAGTGGCTGGGGCCCCATCCCTGGAAATATTCAAGATGAGGCTTGGCTGGGCTCTAGGCAACCTGATCTAGTTGAGGATGCCCCTGCTGACTGCAGAGGTGGTTGGACTAGATGACCTTTGGGAGGTCTCTGCCTACCCAGACCATTCTATTATTTTGTGATCAAAACATTTTGACTTGAACACATATCTGATAACACTTCGAGGGGGGGGGGGGGGGGGGGGATCAGAGCTTACAGAAGAGTAATAAATGAATTAATTACAGCAGCACATCATGACACACAGCAACGATGCAAAGCAACGAGTGTCCTTGCTCCCTACAGATGTCTAGACTCCATCTGATCACTATAGGGTCTGACAACGCCACATGCACTGATTAACCTCATTTCCTTGCACCACTGAGAAGCAAAAGGTCACTAAAATTGTTTTCCAAGAGGAAATGGAAGCACAAAGGCTTGAACAACCTGCATACAGAGACTATTTGAACAGTAAAAGCACCTCTAACATAGAGCAGAGTTTGGCACTATGTTTTAGGAGAATTCAGACAGATGCAGTTCTCCCCAGGGAGCCAGCAACCTAGCCCAGACAGACACTGGGCTCCTGCATTCCAGCATAACTCTTTCATCACAGAACCACAGCTCCACATCAGCCCACCTAACTCCCATCTGCAACAGCCGTCCAAGTCCAGGCTTCTTTCATCCCACGCAGCCGCAGTTACAGGAGCCCCACATCCTGGACAGCCATGTCCCAGCTTCACAGACCTCACCCTACTACCTAGAGCCACTCTGCCTCTCCCAGACAGCAGATCAGCCCCAAAGGCATGAAGAGCAAGATTGCTTCTACCTCCTTTCCACTTTGGTGCTCGGTAGTGGCACCTGTCACTCATACAGCACTGCCATCCGTCCATACAGCGAAGTGGTGCAATTACTGTGTCAGCTCACAGCTCCTGCACATCTCAACAGCAACATTGTATAGATATTGTATAGTGGATTTGGTGCTTTCCACTTAGCTCTAGGCAATAATTACTGTCATGAACAGATCTTTTGTTTTCACACCTCTGTTATTGTTTCTCATCTGCCCGCAGACTGCCAGGCACCCCCAATGACACAGACCCCAAGTCACTAACCTAACTGCAGCAGCAACAGCTGATAGCAAAGCAGTAAGATGAGACAGTCTGGAGGAGTGAGGATCTCAGGTTAAAAGAGAAGTAAGGCTGAGAAAGAAGTAATTGGATATAACAGTACACAAAGGAAAAGCTGTGCTGCATGATGAGTCTGAAGGCAAATGCCCCTCAACTTCTTTAAGCAAACTTCAATGCCATAACTTGTCATAAGTTCCAGAGTGCAATAAATTCCTGTATCTCCCATCTCCACAGATGGAATGTGGACAGTTACAATAAAATATCATGTGCATTGAAAGCCTCTTCCTATTTAAGACAGTGTTTTGCTACACTACAAAGAAGAGCAGCATAGAACCAAAAAGCTAGCAATCTTTCTGTCTTAGCACTGTGGTATGGGGTTTGCACCACAAAGCAGGGATGTTTTGATGGCTTCCACAAAACCAAATGTGGTCTGAACCCTATGGGAAAACTTGCTTATGCCTTTAGAGGCAAGGCATGTGAGCATGTGCTGTTCCCTTTGCTTACTAACCAAAGGGTCCAGCAGCTTTTCCCACCTCCACCACCTACTGCAGAGGAGTAGGTAACAACCCCAGCTCTCCCCATCACTTAGGGTGCTTCTCACAGTAGACACAGCCATGCTTCTTTGCAAACTGGATGCATCTGAGGACTGAAGAGGGAGCTCCATGTTTTTGGAAAGCCATCAGAACTACAGGAAAAATAACCACACAAAAACATTGCCTGGAAGACTGTGGCTCCATATGCCAACTACTCCAGAAAGGACATCCAGCTCACAGAAACCAGATTAGTTCCTACTCAGAGAGATTGCATTTAACTACTAAGGCTTGCTGCTGTTCTCATTAGGTCTCAGCCACTTCCAGACATCTGTCAGCCCTTTCAGGCAAGCCAGGGAAAAATAAGATGGATTGAGACTACTACTATGTTGCTGCACCATTACCATACAGTCAGGAAACTTCCATTTCCTCCTTTGTCTTTCATTGTTAAGCCTGCTTTATGTGGAGAGAAACCATTCTTTATGCATGAAGTATGCCTCCCCTAAGGTCAGACTGCTCTTCCTTTCTGGCACTAAACTTGTGTTATACAACTGAATAATCCATCTCAAGGTGCACACACACACAGAGGTGGACAGAGATTGATGTGCACTCAACTGGCCCATAACCTTTACCAGTTAGGTGAGAGACCATGCTGGTTTGGGGCCATGCAGCCACATCAGCCTCTCACAGGGCTTATCACCTTAGCTGTGCTGAAGATGGGGCTGCTGAAAATGAGCACATGCCTGCCTGCAGGCATTTGTACATGGCAACTCCTGGAGAAGTCCCAGGACCTCAGCAGGTGAAGGTGCAGACCCCAGTTTTGGGTTTCCAGGCACAGGACTGGCAGCCTCCTAGTGATAGCCACAGAGACCCTTCAGCAGCATTATGCACATGGATTATTCCTGTCAGACGTGCTCCTTCTCCCTTTGGGCTGTTCCTCACTGTCAGCAGAGGAAAATTTCTTCTTCTGCTTCCAGCAAGCAAAGGAAAAAATTTACAAGGATGGCTGCAACCTTATTTCAAAACAAATCTGAAAGAACAAATCCTACTGCATGGCATACCATGAGTATTTCTCTTGGAGTTTGCTTTATTGAAACCAAAAAGATGCAGGAGTAAACAAATGTGGCCATCCCTCGTGATACTTTGTGATTTCATGTCTGATGGCGGGGAGAGGGGGTGGAGAAAAATCAGTCTCAAACCTCCAATTTTCATTCTAGCATGGAGTGAAATTAAGCCAACATCATGCTGCACCAGCCCTGCCAACTTTCCACTGGCTGCTCTGCGTGTATTAGGCCCACACATTTCTATTTTCTAGCAATTCCTGGCAAATATCCTGTCAGATTAGCAGCACTTTTACTCCAAAGACATGACGCATGTTAAAACACTTCCAGAAACCACCTCCCAGCCACAGCTTCAGACGAGTCACTGCTAAGGCAGTGCAGGAGCAGAGATGCAGGGTCAGAGGGAGCCTCAGAGGCATCCCCATGCATATGTGTTGGCCATGAAGTCAGTATCAGGTGACTTACTCTGCATTACCTCAGCCTGAGGCCCTATCCTGATTTTGCTGAAAGGAACAAGGGGGGGAACAGTAAAAATAAAAGAACAAATACAGCAGGACAGTGCTCACACAGGAAGGCTTACATAGTTTTCAGGGTAGCAGAATGCTGGAACAGGTTGCCCAGGGAGGTGGTGGAGGCCCCATCCCCAGAGACATTTGAGTTCAGACTTGACAATGTTCTGAGCAGCCTGATCTAGTTGGAGATATCCATGATCACTGCAGGGGTTTGGACTAGATGAATTATACAAGTTCCTTCCAACCCAATGCATTTTATGATCCTGTGATAGTTGCTTGCATTCTGCTGCAGAGCAGTTGTCATTGCTGGGTCAAGAGATCTGAAACCTCTCCCATTTCAAACAATGCCCAGTTTCAGAGCTGGGAAATGCTCAGCGCATGAATGTGTGCCATCTGCAGAAGGTGTGTGGGTTTGTGGTGGCAGCAAAGCCTGGAACGAGGCAAGGACTCATCTCATGAGAAAGAGAAGGCATAGAATGAAGCAAGTTCTGACACAGAGTAGGCTTCATCAACCACTGAGCTGGAACACAGTCACTCACTAGGAGCAGAGATACTTGCTGGGACATCCACCGCTGTGTCCCGCTCACACTTAATGTCAGCAACAAGGCTGCTGCTGGGAGCTTTGGACAGGGGGAAAATGAATAAATAACTAAAATCAGCTGCCTTGTCCACTCCTTGAAGTGAACAAGGTGTTAAGCAACTCTTCTCCCCCCTCCAGTCCTGTGATAAATCACTACACAAAAACGTAGGTGCTTTGATAAGATGGGCAAATTGGTTGCTAATTGCAAAGCAATTCAAGGTTTTCAGTCTGTGCTACAGTGTAACATGAAAGGCCAAGCTCAGATCAGTATCTACTGATTATTCACATAGGGGCAGAGAGCTCCTGTTTCAAAATAAGGCTTGAGAAACTTATTATCCCTCTAGCAAGTGCAGCCATGCAAAGTCACAGGACCCATTTGGTCACCCACCCCCTCAGCAGTGCCACAAGGCAGCTGTATGGTGGCAAGAAATATAAAATCAATGGTAAAAGGAGGGGAAAGAAGAAAAAATGAAAAGAATAAGAAAAAGAAGATAGCAGCCACAAAATGAGAAGAGAGAGCACAGCCCCACACCCCTCACCTTCATAGCAGGGCATGAGCTTCCTCCCGTTGGGCTGCAGGTTTGGGGGGATGATGTTGCAGAAGCCGTGGGGCAAGATGTACTCCGTCTCGTAGTAGATGTTCTTCCAGCGGTGCGCGCATGCCTAAACAGATCATGTCACATCCATTATTGACCCAGGCTTACAAGAGAGCCCTCCAGCCAAGGCAGAGCATTGCCTCTCTTTACACCCCACTCTTTCTAGACAGAGTACCTTCTCACTGTTATCTTCTGCAGCTGCCTGACCTGGTGTGGTAGTTTCAGAGTTAACACCCTGGCTCTATTTGAACTTATAAATAGGGAATTGTATTGGATATAGAAGGACAACAACAGATAAGTCTACACCATTCCATTTGTTTGCTCTTTAGGATACAAGTCTGCTGTATAAATCATTTTTCCCCTTTTTGCTCTTGCCCTTCACTCCTCAGCCCTGGCTGACTTCTGCTGGTTGATGTTGCATAGCTGCACTAACCCTGGCTGAGCAGGTAACAGAGAGCCTGATTTATCATAGAATTAACCAGGTTGGAAGAGACATCTAAGATCATCCAGTCCAACCTATCACCCAGCCCTATCCAATTAACTAGATCTTTATTTTGTTACCCAGGAGGGTGGGGGAAACAATTTGAGAGGATTTCTGGTGTTATTTTCTATGTTGTAAACAATTGATCAGTACATATAAATATATCCTCACATGCACACAACTAGGAAAACAGGAGGTCTCAGAGCAAGACAGTGTCCACACTGGAGGTCTCACTGTGTGAATACTCATGGCCAGTGAAGCTTTTCTAATTACAGATGCACAAACAGAATCCAGTCAGAACAAAAAAACATGAAAACCAGGAAGACAGACACTGAGAATACACACAAGAGAATCATAATGGATGCCAAGACTCAGAAAGTTGCTAAGATTGTATTAGAAGGTTATCCCACCAGAGGATGTGTGTGTGCATCAAAGGCTTGTCTTGCTAGGAAAGGCAGCTTTATTTCTCTTTCTGGTGACAGTAAAGCTGAGTTTGTTTACTGGTGAAGCATTTCAGTGAAAACGCCAGGGATTTTGTGGCACATTAGTCAAGGTCCAGATGGGTTGCAGAGATTCACTCTTTGTAGTGAAGAAAAAGACCACCCTGCAAAACCAGAGCTAAGCAGTGTCACAAGGATGCTTGCTCAGTTCAGCTGCCACTTGAAGGCACAAAAAAAGCAGTGTGGAGCCTGGTCCACACCTTCCTAGAGCCCATTTGCTCCAAAAATTAACACTGCATTGCTGTCAGACAAGCCACAAGTTCCCTGATGCTCAGGTGTTCCTTGGAATAAAAGGAGATCAACATGCCAGGCCGTATCTCCAGCTGGCCTAAGTCTCTAAAACAGCAGAGATGTGTGAATTCCCATCAGTAAATATCATTAAAGGCTAGGCCATATGCAAAGAGAGCAGACTGTATGCTACAAATTATCTCCTTCACTTACTCTCAACTTTTCCTGGGAACCACCAAACAATCTCTGTATTTGACTCTTCTCCCCAAGCAAGACACTCCCCATCTACCTTCACTTAGCCCTGTCCCACTTTTCTGCCTCAGCACCTCAGATTTGCTGACAGCACTGTAAATGATTGGCATCATTTAAAAACATAGCTGTAAGACAGACACAGTTCTGCCACCTAGCCAGTAAAGGACACAGAGAGTGCCTCAACCACTTGGAAGCTCAAAACTCAAGACAGGCCTCTTCCCATATACTCAACCATGGATAGACACGAAAAGGTAACTCTCTTTTTTACTGAAGCAGAGCAAAATCAGTTGTGCAAAAGCCTGCTCTGTTGCTAGCAGTGCTGCATTTGGTGTTTGACATTTATTGCTTTGCTAACTTCCAGCTTCAAGAAGAAACACATTCTGAAGATGGCTAGGACAGAGAGATAGCAAGGGAGTCCAGAGGCATGGAAAGATCTGCACCACACCACATGGCACAGGATGTCACCCACCAGGAGAAGGATGCTTCTGATGGCATTTGGCTTGGCAGCTAGACACGTGAGGACTCCTACAAAGAGCAGGACTGGGGACACCCTTATGTGCTTTAAGGAAGCTCAGTTATGACTTCAATCCCCCATGCATCATTCAAAAAACCAGCACGTGAAACGTTCGTTTTCAGAGCAACCAGGAAACAGTTTTTCTCCTGGTGGACCTGTGCTCTGAGCACAAATATGCACAGGCACAGCCCTTTTAAAGACAGTACCCTAAAGACACATACCATTAAAGCTACAGTCAAGACAACTCCAACTCCAGATATAAAGCAAAGCGGAAACAGACCAAGGGCAATTTTTAGGCGTATGGAAAGATAAATAAAGGATCGTGATATCGTAAATTCCTGGAGATTTTAGATCTTGGAAACTGCAAGGGACTCACATAAATTAACCAACTAATCTCTCCCAGAGGACCACAAATGACAGAGTCAGGGAGAGCAGCAGCATTTCATCACAAACAGGAGGCTTTGCGCAGGAGTGAGGTGCAGAGGCCAAGAAAAATGGAACAATATAAAGAGACAGAAAGGAGCTGCTGCATGAGAAGTATGTTCAAAATCAGCTGGAGGCTGTGGGCTCAGTTTAGTAATTTTGGGTACACTGCCTTAACGTGTTAGGAGCTGGGGTTTGGTGGGGGGTCTTTTTTAATAGACACTTTTCTGTACCTTCAGCACACTGTGTTCACCTCTGACTGCCTGAGCCTGCAGACAGCTTGTAGCTGTAGCTCCCAGAGATGAGCTCCACCTTGGTTATCTCAGTGGGGGCTTCCACAAACTCCCTCACAGCACAGCTGCAGATTTTGACATTTTCCCAATGAACAGGAGTTCAGCAGCTCCTCTTCCTCCCTGCATCCCATTCTTCCTCCCTGAAACCCATTTCTCTGAAGCCAAGCAACCAGCACATTTGTCTGTCTGCCACAGCAACGCTCATTCACAGCTGCTTCTGGATTTTCTGCCTTCCCAAAAGTGTTTAGTTGGACTACAGTACACGGTTCCTGCATTAGTCCAAGTTGCTGAGGCAGACTGATGGGCTACCAAAGCCATTTTTGGCAGTACATGATCCTTCTTCTTGGATTGCACAGGTCTTAAGAGGTCTTCTGAACAGAGATGAGTTCCCTGAATATGATGCTGTAGAGAAGGTTCTTAACTGTCTTTGGGTTTTTTTCCTAATGTGACAGCACACAACTGGCAACTTACACACAGCACACTTAGATGCAAGCCATAAGCAGGCCCCTGTGCAATGTAAAAGCCATCAGCATGCTGTAGTTTACAGCAGCTGCTGCAAGGGCACAGGCTCTGGCTCTACCACGGAAAAAGGATGTACATCTTTGAAGCTGCACCTCAAATGCTGTGTTCAGTTTTCAAGCTCTCACTACAAAAATCACATAGAGGTGCTGGGGTGTGTTCATAAAAGAGCAATGAAACTGGTAAGAGGTCTACAGCACAAGCCTTATGAGAAGCAGCTGAGGGAACTGGAGTTGTTTAGAGAAAAGGAGATTTAGGGGAGATCATACTGCTCTCTACAACTACCTGTTGTAGTGAGGTTAGAGTCAGTCTCTTCTCCCAAGTAACAGAATGAGAGGAAACAGCCTCAAGTTGTGCCAGGGGAAGTTTAGTTTGGGTATTAGGAAAAATTTCTTCACCAGAAGGGTTGTCAAGCACTGGAACAGGCTGCCCAGGGAAGCAGTGGAATGACCATCTCTGGAGGTATTTAAAAGATGTGTAGATGTGGTGCTCAGTGACATGATTTATTGGTGACCTTCCAGTGCTGGGTTAATGGTTGAACTCAATCTCAAAAGGTCTTTCCCAAGCAAAACAATTCCATGATTATATGAAAATAAAATGCTTCTGGGCAAAACACATGGAGGTCTCTATTGATGGCAGGCACTGCATGACCACGATGCAATGAATAAGCCATTTCAGAACTGCAGCCACTTTGTTCTTTTGCACACAAGGACTTTGGACCACAGGAAAGGCAACACCAGACTTGGGCTTCACTTCAAAGGCTGAGAGCCCCACCTGAATGCACAGTCCTTACAGAGCCCTCTGCTGATTCCTGAAGTTAAGAATTCAAACAAGGGACTTTTTGAATGCGCCACTGTTAGTCCAAACTTGGTTTGTTTTCTCTAGGAATTCAGCCTTGCCCAGGAACGGGGTTTGGTTTGGTTGGAGTTTTGGTGGTGGTGTTGTTATTGGGGCTGTTTGTTTGTTACAGACACATATGTACAATCACCAGACGTGCCAGTAAGTCAACTGTTTAAAATGAAAAACAGCAACACTTGATAAAAAACAGAGTAAGGAGAGATGTGGCAGGTGTTTAGGAAGAGCAAGGCTGAAGGATGTGGCTTATCTCCAACTCATAATGCACTGGCCTTGGTTCCTCTCCCAGCAAAAGCAAAAAGACTTCTGCCATATCCGTTTGGAAGGAGCTGGCAGTCTCAATTGTATTACTGCAGCACTTAGATTAATGCAAATATTGACTGATGGCATACCCAAGGACAGGAAACCACTGAACTGCAAAACTCAGAGCTTTCTTTTAGCTAATATTACTTCTTTGATTGTTTAAATCCCCATTGTTTGTTTACTTTTTTTCCTATTTAGTCCATCACACAAACATAAAATACTACTTATGTTGTCATCCTGGCACAATACAGGTTCAAACACAATCTACTTTCTACCAAAAAAGAGCTAAGCCTCACCCCCTGCACACTCCTCGCTGCTCCTTTCCACTGAAGCTGGTGCTGTTGTTGAGCAATTGAGGAAGGCTGGTTAGAGAGAAGTTTCAGACACTAAGCAGTTTCAAAGCAAAAGTAGCAGCTTCTTTGTTCAATCCACAGTTAAACTGAGACTAATTCCTCAAACACTGCACATCAAGAACAGGAATAGCTCAGAGGTTTAAAAAGTGGCTACTTAGATTTATGGGGGGGGACAGACAGACAAATAGACAGACCTCCCCTCCAGGGATGGCGACTCCACCACCTCCCTGGGCAGCCCATTCCAATCCCAATCACTCTCTCTGCCAACAACTTCCTCCTAACATCCAGCCTAGACCTTCCCTGGCACAACTTGAGACTGTGTTCCCTGGGAGAAGAGACCAACCCCCACCTGGCTACAGACTCCCTTCAGGTAGCTGTAGACAGTAATGAGGTCACCCCTGAGCCTTCTCTTCTCCAGGATAAACACCCCCAGCTCCCTCAGCCTCTCCTCACAGGGCTGTGTCCCAGGCCCCTCACCAACGTTGTTGCCCTTCTCTGGACGTGTTCCAATATCTCAATATCTCTCTCAAATTGAGTAGCTCAGAACTGTGCAATTAGCTTAAGATCAAGTGGTTTATCAACAAGTATTAGGTATTTGAACATCATCAAGCATCCAAACATCTGCTCGGTGAGGGCAGCATATCTTGTCAGAGGGATGGCTTAGGACTGCCTTAAATCAGTCTAACTTGTGGAGACATTTTACCACTTACACTGCACTGGGTTCAGCACACAAATAGCTGCACATTTCACTTCAACTACATTCTGCTTTTAACCTGTTTCAGGCCTGAAATATCTATTCCCTCAGCCCCAGTCTAAGCCCTCACAGCCTGCCTATGTCTTTCACTCTTACAGCCCCCAATCAATCATCCCCAGACCTGATAGCTGCCTGGCTTTTTCCCCCTACCAGTTTTCTCTTCCTTTGCTGCTTCTATCTAGGGAGCTGATGCCTAAGTATCAGCTTGCAATCCATCTGCTTTTGAAGTAAAATACACAAATCTACTATTCTTTAAATATCACTTTTACCAAAATGGCTCAGTTTTACCTGAAAATTATTTTTTAAAATGTACTTGCTAGTTTCTGAAAGTGGGACCAGACTTCAGCAAGATGATGATGAGTGGAAAATGGAAAGGATCATAGTATAGTTTAGGTTGGAAGGGAACTCAAAGTTCCAAGCCCCGGCTATATGCTCCCACTAGAACAGGTCACTCAAGGCCTCATCCAACCTACCCCTGAACACCTCCAGGGAGGGAGCATCCAGAGCCTCCCTGGGCAACCCATTGCAGTGTAAATGGATTCTTGTATCAAGGTAGCATAACCCTGATCAGGGCAACGTAGTCCTCAGCTGTCATGCAGCACTTAAAAGGCGCACAGATGAGGATATCCCTTGAAAACATGGTGCTAGTTTGAAGCTAGCTAGAATGTTTTGGTGAGAAGAACTAGATCATAGGCTGTGAAAGGGAAACAGTGGTGATGTCTACTTCCCTCAGAGTCTTGCTGAAGAAGAAATGAAAACATTAGATAACACTCTGGCCATTTTGTCTCACTCTCTGGCTGAGCACTGACTGAGCTGCAGCTCCCTAACCTCACCTTCCACTCACCTTTGCTTCTTAACCCCTCTGGCCGAACCTCCATTCTTCCTTAGGACTGGGGTAAGGTTGAGAGGGGCAGGGGGAAGGTGAAGGGGCAGTTGAGAGCTCCTCCTGGGGACTCAGGTTTCTGGGAGGGCTGTTGTGTTTCTGTATTACCTTTTACCTTGTATATTTCTGTCTATAACTGTATATGCTGTAAATATCTGCTTGTACATTGTGCTAGCTGTAAATAAATAGCTTCATTTATATTCCCAGAGCCTGCTGAGTCTAGTTGGGTATTTCTAAAGTGTGGGGGGGTGGGGAACACCCAAACCACCACAAACATGAATTGCTTACATTAGAACAGATGCCTTAATTTTACACTCTGTGCAGGTTTATAAGGTATTTTAGTAATGCTCATTGAAAACACCCATGAAATACAAGACATCAGCCAACCCCACAGCACTGGCAGCTGCACACCAAAAGCAACAATCAGATAAGATGGCACAGTGCTATCACAGAAAAGTTGGTGTTGCAAGGAGTTAGGGTGTAAGAGTTTGGACTCTAAGTGCATATTAAGAAAAATACCTTTGAGTGAAGTGGCTTTGTCCACTTTCCTGACACAGGTGATTATTCTGGCACAGTGATTATTGTGCAAGCCCTTTCTCACCAGCAGCTTTGTGACAGCTCAGTGCTGGGTAGCAGAGAAATCTCCTGTCTCAGTGGAAAGATGGGATCATGCTGCAAATTGCCAACTCTCAAAGAGGGGGGTTTAGAATTGCATTGTTGTCAGGGTTACTTTGATACAAAGCTTGAAATCTGCCTGCCACATTCACAACCATTTGTTGCAGTTGTTTTTTTTTTTTACTCAGCTCCCAATCCTGCAGACAGACTCATTTGGGCAGACAGAACCCAGCCACGGACATAGAGGAGGACAGCTATTGATCTCAACACACTCCTGCATTTTAGAAAGCTTTTTGCACAGCTCTCTTTATGATTATTTTCTCCATCACAGGAAACCTTGCTTTGCAAAGATGAATTCCACATCCAAAGAACCACATCTGCTGTCCTTGACCTGTGTGCATGGTAACCACGTCACAGACAACAAGGCCACCCACACACCACTAAGTCACCTCTCCTTGCAAGCCTTCTGCCTTGCTAGTGGAAATTTAACATGCATAAATTAAAATGCTGGCACAAAGACTCATCTTATATTCTTCATTGTAACTTCTGACACACAATACTTATGCTCATGTAAAATGGATGTGTACATGTTCACTACACAAAGGACAGAAAGAACAAACTAGCAGGTACCTTCCAGACAAAGTTGTCATGAATTTGGCTCAAAGATTTAATCTCACAGATAGAGGAAGGAACCCTTGGGTGACACAAGTCAGGTGTGACAGCTTTGAAGTCCTCCCTCTACAAATAAAGCTTTCTGGCTGGGGCTCACTTTTCCTTCCGCTTAAAGAAAAGGAATACAGAATTTGCTGCCTGCAAGGCTGGGCTCTGTCAGTCACTGCTGAACACATTAATCCTGACGTGTTTAGCATTAGAGTCAGACAGCAGCAATAGGTTCAGGGAGAACAAAGTGAAAAGTGGACTTACCAGCACACTTCCACCAGCCTTTGGCTGTCTAGCCAGGCTCACACCCATCCATTCATCATCTCTGTCTTCTTTGCAGGTCTTTCCACAAATCATGCCCCGAGAATTGCCTACAGGAAAGGAAGGAAGGCAGCAAGGCAAGGAGACATATGTTTTAAGCATCCAAAGAATCCTTACAAGAGGGATGTTTGCTTATTGAGTATCAGCCTGACAGTACTTTTCTTTTCCTCTTCATCCTGATCACTACTTCTTGCATGCATTAGCTGGGGAAATGCTCTCACTCTTACTAGGCACCATACAAATGCATGACAGAGGACAGAACCTCTCCTGAACAGGCAGCAGCTATTTCAGCATGTCCACAGCTGTGCTTGAGTAAACCACCCAGCTCAAGTCAATAGGCAAGACACGAAATTGCCTGCAGAAGGCAATTAAAAGAAAGAAAAGGAAAACAAAACCAACCAAAACAGCTCTTAAAAATGATACCTGGGGTGCTAAAAAAAAATTAAGCCTAGATCTTTAGTTCTGCCAGGTAATATTCACAAGTCTGAAAGACAGTATACATTACAGTAGCAGAAAAGAGAGAGGAAAAAAAGAAGAAAAAGAGAAAAATTAAACTTAGTCAAAAATCTGCTTTAACACATATAAGGTTTATAAAAATAAATTCCACTTGTGTCAGTCATGGGCAGATGAACAATGCTAACACGCCTTTTTCACAGGCAGAAAAAGCAATAATGCATGGCACCAAGGAACTCAAACTATTAAAAGGCTCAAATTTTCTCCATTAGACTCCCTCATAAGGTTTTAGAGCCTTACTTCAGGGCTCAACTTTCCTTCAACTCAGACAGTGTCTCAAAGAAGTCGAGGTTGATCCCGATCACAAGCAATATCCTGCTACAAGCATGGCTCCCACGGAGAAACAGATTTCTTTTAGCACAAAAAGCAAACCCAAGCAAAGATTTGCTGTGTTACAAGAGAATCTGGTAAAAAGACTACACATCACAGGCCTACCACCACACTGCATGGCGTCATCCCACGCACCCCAGTTTCAGCATTGGCTGGTATAGGCAGCAGCCCTGCCAGCCATTCACATATCCAACCACGAGGTGCAAAGTCATGCTGAAACAGGTGGAGAAAAGACTGTCTTAGGGTAAGCATGGAAAAACCCATCTCTCCCTGGGTACTCACTACAGAGTGAGCAAGGGCATTGGGAAGATACCAGCTGCAAGTGGGATGTGGTATCATAAAGATGAAGAAAATATGACCCCTTCACTGCCAATGCTCAGAAGTGCCAGGAGAGGCTGACAAATCCCTCCCAGCATCCTGGGGCTTCTGGAGCTGGAAGGAGGATTGCTAGCCATGTGGGGTGGGATTTGTTGGTTTGTTTCCCCTTTCTCACCTCTCAAGCATCACAACAACCTACCTCGACCCATATCCAGTTCAGTGCATCTTCTGTCAGGGTTAGTATGGACTCGACATTTAAACACTGCTCCTGGGGACTGAACAGAGGTGCTGTATCTAGATTCTGCCTTGGGAGCACCAACCAAGACCCTGGAAACCAAAGGCAAAGTAACAAGTGATTAATTTCAGAAGGAAAGAAAAGGATAATAAAAAAATGACCAAGAGCAAGGTTGACATTGCCAGAGCTTCCTCAGCAGAAGGACTTCTCTCCAGCAGCCTTACAAAACATCAACAATCTGACTGAAAACACCACCGGCAATAAAGGCTTTGCTCCCCAGAGCAGTCACAAATACTTCAACAAGTTACACTTCAATTAGCATTGCAACGCACTTAAAGCACACACCCCACTCCTGGGCACATTTAGGAAGGCATTAGGACAGACAGCAGCAGCTGCAGCCGTTTTCCCCTCAGTTTTAACTACACACCTACCCATCAAGAGCCCACAGGAGCTAACCCACACACCCACGAAAGGCTGCAATCCCAACCTGGGTGCTTGCCAGCCAGCCAAAGATTAATAAACTTGTTCAGAAGGCTGAGACACCACGTGTTCTGAGAATGGGGTGCAACTACAGCTTTAATAACAACAAAATAATACCCAGCCAGCCATACAGGAGCAAATCTCTTCCAAAATGCACTGCTGTCACCCAGCCTTTAGCATTAAGGCTATGAAGATCATACCTGGGCTATTTGCCCTACATGAGAACTGATGTCTCTTGGGAGCACCAATCCACAAGTTCACCACAGGGTTCCTTAACATACCCTTGAAAGATCACAGAATGTTAGAGGTTGGAAGGGACCTCCAGGCATCACTGAGTCCAACTCCCCTGCCAAAAGCAGAATCCCCCAGGGTAGTCCACACAGGAATGCATCCAGGTGGGATTTGAAAGTCTCTAGAGAGAAGGAGACTCCACCAGCCTCTGCAGGCAGCCTGTTTCAGTGCTCCACCACCCTCACTGTAAAGGCATTTCCTCTCATGTTGAGGTGAAACCTTCTATGGTCAAGTTTGTATCCATTGTTCTTTGTCTTAACACTGTGTACCACCAAAAAGAGACCAGCCCCACCCACTCAACAACCACCCCTCAGATATTTATAGATGATGAGCAGCTTTTAAGCACTTGTGCCACATTCCAGCTGGTGGTTTAATGAGCTGCCCTAAGAGTTGCTTTTGCAGACAAATACAGGGGAGGCACAAGTACTAAGCAAGCCCTTTAACCACCTCCTTATTTTGAGAGGCAGTCTTTCTCATTTGGTTGCAAGCCCAAATCTGGACACATGAGGGTGAGGAGGGATGTTAAGGAGGAGAAAGCCAGTTTGAGTAAAGGTAGGGAGCACCAGGTAGTTTAATATCAGTTCTGCTGATACCTTTGTACTGAGAGGCAGGGCAGAGCTTCTGTATGCAACAAAATCCTTGCTCAAGTTAAGCCCAGGGCTGGAATTGAGACTGACAGTTTCTAGAAGACTGAGCCCTCAGCACTCGTGTGTGGATCCAGCCTGCTACTTATTGTGGCTTTCCAGTATCTGAAGGAGGCCTACAAAAAAAGCTGGGGAAGGACTTTTTAGGATATCAGGTAGTGAGAAGACATGGGGGAATAGAGCAAAGCTGGAGGTGGGAAGATTCAGACTGGACATGAGAAGGAAGTTCTTCACCATGACAGTGGTGAGAGCTTACAATGGGTTGCCCAGGGAGGTGGTTGAGGCTCCATCCCTGGAGGTGTTTAAGGCCAGGCTGGATGAGGCTCTGGCCAGCCTGCTCTAGGGTAGGGTGTCCCTGCCCATGGCAGGGGGATTTGGACTAGATGATCCTTGTGGTCCCTTTCAACCCTGACTGGTTCTATGATTCTACTTGGTCATCAGCTCCTTTCCAAGGAGACACTGCTCTTGCTTTGCCCATTAAAAAAGCCAAAGAACTACTAGTGCAGAGTCAATGCAGACACATAGCCACCCACAACAGACAGCCTAGCACAAGCCCCAGAATGGTAATTTTCTGTTTTAAGTTAGAGAATGAAGGAACAGTTAAAGTTCCATCCCAAACTACCACCCATCATCACCACCCTAGCAAACACAGGGAGACCTGTCCACAGTCAACCTGAGCCACCTGGAAAAGCTGCCCCTGCCTCAGTCTGGTATATACAAAACAGCAACAAGTCTCCACTCCCTACATGCTTCCCTGGATGTGGGGTGCGACAAAAACCATCCCATGGCACTTGGAAAAATGTTTACAAGAAGAAGAGAACCCCCTCCCCTGAGTGGCCATTTTCTCTGAAGTTTCATGAGCTAAGTTGTATCGTTTGGAGAAGCTCGAGGGGGCTGCACTCTACAACACACATCGTGTTTTCACAAGTGAGAGGAATTAATAACCAAAACACTTCAACTGCTAAAACCTACAAAGCCTGCACACACTGGGGAAGGAGCGCAAAAGAGCCTGAAATAATAGCTCCAGAAGGAAATCCCACCAGGCAGGCAGCAGTAGCAAAATCAAATGCCAATCACTTTCAGTTCCACGGGCGATGAATGTGTGTCATTCACTTATTGACAGTTGTGAGGGCTAACAAAAACAAATAAGGAGGGATATTACTGGCTTAAAGAGTTAGGGGTTCAAATTGCAAATGGCAACAAACTGTTTCTCTGACCTGTTAGGACAATAAGATAATGTAGGCCACATTGACCTCCCGTTTGAAAGCAGCTTTGCTCTAACCTATGGAAAGTAAACACGATTCAGCAGTCAGTGCATTAAAATACCTTGGGTTGCAGAATGCAAGATGGAACTTAAATCAAAGACTCTTCAGCTCTTAAAAAACTGAATGGGGGGGGGGGGGGGGGGGGAATGATAATTAGTGATTTGGCACAGATAATACTGCTGTCCTGAGCAAATATAGCTTTCAAAAAGAAAACGTCTATGGCTGTTTCTTCATGTGGGCTGAGTAGAAAGAAGCAGCCCTCAAAGGCAACTGATGACATGTGCCAAAAGCAAATCTCTTTTGGATTGTCCTGAACGTCCACACATTTAAATTCCATACTTCACCAACATCACACACTGTATCATCCCTCAATCTTGTTTCATTCTTTCTCTCTTGTACATCTGTAGTGGTTTAGAGCTAACACTTGAGCTGGAACCTAAATTATAAGAAAGGAACAGGAACTTTCTGAACTTTTTTTTTTTAATAGAAAGTAAATAAAATAGAGGATTGGTCCTAGAAGAAAAACGACAGAGAAGACAATATCATCTCATTCGTTTGTTGGACTAGTACATCATTTGTTCCACAAACAGTTCCTTGCTCTGCCACCTCCTGCCTCTTCCTCCTCTTCTTCTCCCCATGCTGGCTGATTTTGCATGGCTACACTAACCTTGGCTGAGTAGGTAACAGTGGGCCTGGTTTCTCTCTTTGGGGGAAGGTGGGAAAGGAAGGTGGCTGTTAGCCCCTTCTGGGTTGTCCAGAGAGGGAATTTTTGTGTTGTTTCTAAATTGTAAATAATTGTTAATATATTTTGTACACATGCTTTGTATTGTGTGCTTTTAGATTTTAGTTTTGCTGCAAGTAGAGCTTTATCTTGCTTCCAAACTTTCTGAACTAGTCTGATGATTTGATTTTGGGGAGTATTTTTAACCCCACCACAACCTGGATCCCAGCAAGTGAAAACCTTGGAGATTTCCTGATCCTTCTGGTGTGACCTGTAGTCACCCACGCCCTGAGAATGTCACCCTTCAGTAGAGTGGGAGGTTTCCTACTGGTTCATTTGCTTTTTTGGTTGGTCAGGTTGGTATTTGCTACAGATCACTTCAGTTTTATTTCAAGGTTAGAGACTGGAATATTGAATTCATGAAGAAAAGAGACCTTTACTCTTTCTAATATTTTCTGTCTCTAGCAGTTTAACTGTTCCAGTGGGAGGTGTCCTTGCCTATGATAGGAGGTTGGAACCAGATGACCTTTGAGGTCCCTTCCAACCTAAACCATTCTATGATTCAAAAAAAACCAACAAAACACCAAAAAACCAAAACCCCACATCACATATTTAACTGTCATGAGCCTTTTCAGAAGGCCTGATAGAAGACTCATCTGCATCCTAACACCCATTTTGCATTTCCCCTGCATGTTAAAACACCTTTGAAATGCTTTGCAATGTCTATGACACACTGCTGCAACCAGATGAGGTGTTTTTCCCTGGTACCATTTCAGAAACACATCTCAAAGCACAGCCTTAGAGTCTAATACAGCCCTCCTGGATTTCAGTGCTGTGGATTCTGGTCTGTCATAAACACAGAAGATACATAAACAGTCAGAAGTACAACTGCTGCTATCAGGCAACCATCCAATAGATTCCCACTAGGTTAACCAGCTCTGGTCTAAAATAGCCTAAAGTTGTGGTTTCACAGATTTCCAGCACTGCTATAGGACGAGTTGGGTTGTCAGCTTATGATGTGGGCAGTATACTCTTTGCAGAGATTATCAATGTGTGTCAGCTCTCACCACAACTGCTATGCTTTGCAGGAACCTCCTAAGATATTTGTGAGTAGCAGCATGAGGACATCTTGAAGAGAAAAACCCATCAAGAGAAAGAGATGGAAGAGAACCGAGAGCAGTGTGATTTGTGCACAGAAATCTGCATCCCACTGGCTCTGTGAACTAAGCATTGGAGTTTAAACCAATATGAAGAGCAGGAGGAACATAGGCCATTTAACCTCTTTTTGCATTCATAGCCAAGGACAAATGCCCTCACCTGTATGGGGGCAACTACACATCTGCGTGAGCAGAAATCATCACACGGCAGAAGCCAAGCAGCCAGTATTAACGGAGGAGGAGAAGCTTTTTTGGCCACATGGAAATCCACACCTCCTTAAAATTGCTTCCTGCAGAACGGTAACTGTCACTTGGCTGATGACTGACCCTTAGGACACAGTGATTTGGAAATTAAGTGCTGCGTTTAGCAGAAGGAGCAGCGAATGAAAGTGTCGAGCTGACCGATGGCATGGAGACATGCCAAGCACATTAAACATCAGCCTGGGCATGCCAGCTGTGATTAGGCAATCACAACTCAAGCACTGAGGAGTGTGGGTACCTCACCTCACTGCAATGTTAAGTGGCAGAGGAAAAAAAAGTCTTTAAATATCCGTGCATACTACAGTGGGTTTCAAAAGCAGCGCCAGAGGAGGATGCATCACAGCATGTTCCAGCTGAGTTTCTTTCCCTCAGAAAGGCCTCTACCACTGGCCTCTCAAAGTAAAAAACTCAGTGGTTCACCCTCTACAGGCAGAGAAAGAAGGAGGATGGCTGTTATTTAGGGAGCAGGTGGATGACCTTAGATGAAGAACAGCAAACCCAGATTCCCCAAGTGCCAAGGCAGCACCTACAGCTTCACGATGAGGTTTATGCAACACTGTATCCTTAACCCAGCCCATACATGGTCAGCCTGTTCCTGCACCTTTCTTCTGGCTGCGCACAAGTACATCAATCACTAACACCACGTAGCCAGCAGCCTGCAGTACAGAATAGCATTTATTGCTCCAGCAGCAGCTCAGACCGATGAAGAGCAGGGTTGAAGGAATGAAGCAACAGCACAGAAACCAGACTCATTCCTCACTGTAAAACTCACAGCAGGACACCATGCAACGAAACTGACTCCATAACTTTTTCCTGCCAGATCGTGTTGCTGGAAAGGATAAAGTTGTTACCTTGGATTTGCTTAACGTTTCAGGGGGACAGCAAGAAGGGATATAGGGAAGGTCAAGGAGAGAGGTAAAGAAAGACCTAATCCTTAAACAAAAGAATTATCTGCTATATCATCACATTATCAAACTTCTTTCTGTTTTTACTGGGGTGAAACTGACATTTGTTTCTTCTTAAACTGTCTGAAGGGAAGCAGAGAAAGCAGCATTCTTGGTCGCTTTGGAGGGTCTTTGCTCCAAGCTTCAAAATTATATCCAGAGAACAGAAGCACTTTGGCTTGTCTCTGCTCCAACTGCAAGCAGCCACCTGGTTCCTTACTTGACTGAACACAGCAATAATGGGGAACAGGAAGATCTTTCATGATTTACAGTCATAAAATTTGTTTAAGGAAGGAGCAGAAGGCATTGTCACACACACAGTAACCTTGGCATATCTGCAACACCTCCCATCTTCAGGAAGCTGGAAGATGACTGCAGATAGGTTCAAGAGCAGAGAGATTCACTGCTGTTCCTTGACCTTTGTTTCGGCTGCATGCACAGGCTGAGAGTACAATGCACATAGCAAAACAGAGTCAAGGAGACTGTAAAAAAATCTATTTCCCAAACTTTTTATCTCAGCCTCTGCTGGGCATGGGAGTTTGAAGTACCCACAAAAACGAACTTCCCAGTTCCACAATGAAAATAGGAGCTTTCCCATCAGCAGTGACAGTCCCACCCTCATGATTTGTAACAGCCCAGTGCTGATGCTGACTACATTAAGCTGCTGTTAACCCTTCTGTGTGTTAGGGTTAGCAATTTATATATTCAGAAGCACTTCACCATCTCAGATGTTTTTTTTTTTTCCTGTGTGCCATAGCCAAGGCTCCAAGAAGAAGCTCTACTTTTAGAAACCTGGAGTATGCACAACTGAATTTAATTACTTTCAAGCAGTGGACAAATTACAGGCACCTGCTTTCAGACAGACACCTAACACTGCTAGCCCAGCAACATTGCCAAAGTGGGATATGTAAGAGACTTTCCTTCCTGATGTACTTCCCTTTCCAAAAATAATATTAATAAACCTAAAAATCACCACACCAGCAGGTGTTATCTGAAGGTAAGTCATGTTATCAATCAGCATGATAGACACCTACACAAGGAGCAACAAGTTGTACCATTTCCATGTCTCCATACCCCACTAGATCAGCATTTCATTCACACCACCATGAATGCCCAGCGATTTGCGTTGAACACAGGTTGCTTTCAGCCTTCACATCCTCAGTCAGTTCCTGCTCCAAGTTCAGCATTACTCTAAACTGAGCACTTTTCTTCTCCCAGACTGTTTTTTCTCTATGAAGCCTTCTGATAAGCCCTTAAAAATGAATGGCCCAAGAAAGCCACTGTGCATAAAGGCAGAGCATACAAGTACTGATGAACTAAGGAGTGTGAAAGAAATTCATTTTTAAAGAACGAGACGCCGGCATGAATACATTTATTTATATCACAGTGCACCACAGTTCCAACATTAACAGCTGAGTAATCAGGCCATATCTAAGTGTAAGAGATAAAGGCAAGCTTTGTGGTCATTTACTGGCAGCAGTGCCTCCTGCTCACATTAGAAGTGCACCAGCTGACATCAACTAGGTCTAATTAAGCCAAGTCCGTTTGAACGTTAACAAAGAGCCCCTGACCCAGACAAGAGCGAGACAGACCATGCTCCAAGGCCCTTTTTCACTCCACGGGAAAAAACAAGCAGCTTGCCAGTTTGCATAGTTTCTTGAGATGCAGACAAACTTTCTATTATCGCTCGTTATTTTTGGTTGAAACAACCGTTACACGGACACTTCCTCTGGGGTCTCCTGCCAACAGCGGGCACATGGAGGGGCGCACGACTCCCGATTTGAGAAGGTCTCTGCAGCCACCAGAAGGATTTTCTCCGGGGCATGGAGGGACCGGCGCTGCCTATGCTGACCGCGCTGCTCCCGCTGGGGGTTACCGCTGCGGGTTACCGCTGCCAGTCCCCTCCCGTTTAACGCGGCAAGACCTGTCACCTTCCGCACAGCGGCGTTTTCTACCGGGCAGATGAAACGCGAGACACTCGGCACAAGGACGCGGGACAGTACAGTGAACCGAATCGAGGGGCAGCTAGGGGTGGAGGACAACGAGCTGTCGGTGTCGAGCGTCTGGGAAGGACCCCGGTGCTAAAACACTCCCCAAGTAGAGGGAAGCAGTTACAGCGCTACATCTCCACGATGGGGCAGAAAGAACGCGGGGAAAAGATGTCCCTCGCTACCCACCCCTGTTCTTGCGGACGGGTCTCGGACCTTTCTGCTCCCGCCCGAGGCGGCACCCGCAGGGGATGCCTCAGCTGGGGACGAGCCAGTGGACCTGCCCCGCAGCTTTACTGTCCGGCGCAACCACTACGGTACTCACCACCGCGTGTTGTCGTGATAGTGCTGCAGCACGGAGAACCCGAAGAAGGACCCGTTAGGACCCTGGAAAACCGTGGGATGACCCACGTCCACGTTGTAGCAGCGCCCCAGGGCCACACATAGCAGCGCACACAGCACCCGCGCTTCACGCCGCTGAGCAGTAGCCGGCATCCTGCGAGCCACGGGACAACTGCCCGGCTCGGCTCGACACAGCTGAGCCCCCACTGCCCCCGGCGCCGACTCCCAACGCAGCGCAGCCGGGCGCGGCGCTTTTGTGCCCGCCCCACGGCCCGGCTCGGACCAACTTTGCTGCGCGCAGCAAGGACTGCGCGCCCCGTCCACTCCGCGCCGCTCCGCCCCAAGGCGCTGGCGACCCCTGGCGGCAGCGGGCGGCACCGACCACAGCCCCGGTAGGGACACCGGACGCTCTCTGCCCCACCCCGCCTGCCGGCGCCCCGCTCCCGAACCCGTGCTCCTCAGCCCGCCCGCCGGCACCCCGGTCCAAAGCCAGTGCTCTTCAGCCCGCCCACCGGCACCCCGGTCCAAAGCCAGTGCTCCTCAGCCCGCCCGCCGGCACCCCGGTCCAAAGCCAGTGCTCCTCAGCCCGCCCGCCGGCACCCCGGTCCAAAGCCAGTGCTCCTCAGCCCGCCCGCCGGCACCCCGGTCCAAAGCCAGTGCTCTTCAGCCCGCCCACCGGCACCCCGGTCCAAAGCCAGTGCTCCTCAGCCCGCCCGCCGGCACCTCACTCCCGAACCAGTGCTCCTCAGCCCGCCCGCCGGCACCCCGGTCCAAAGCCAGTGCTCTTCAGCCCGCCCACCGGCACCCCGGTCCAAAGCCAGTGCTCCTCAGCCCGCCCGCCGGCACCTCACTCCCGAACCAGTGCTCCTCAGCCCGCCCGCCGGCACCTCACTCCCGAACCAGTGCTCCTCAGCCCGCCCGCCGGCACCCCGGTCCCACACCGGAGCTCTCCGCGCGCCAGCCGGCACCTCGCTCCCACACCGGAGCTCTCCGCGCGCCCGCAGACACCCCGCTCCCACACCGGGGCTCTCAGCCCCCCGCCGGCACCCCGCTCCAAAGCCAGTGCTCCTCAGCCCGCCCGCCGGTACCTCGCTCCCACGCCGGAGCTCTCAGTCCGCCGGCACCTCGCTCCCACACCGGGGCTCTCAGCCCCCCCGCCGGCACTTCGCTCCCACACCGGGGCTCTCAGCACCTCGCTCCCACACCGGGGCTCTCAGCACCTCGCTCCCACACCGGGGCTCTCAGCACCCCGCTCCCACCCCGGAGCTCTCCGCGCGCCCGCCGGCACCTCGCTCCCACCCCGGCGCTCCCCGCGCGCCCGCCGGCACGCGGCTGCCAAAGCCGCGCTCCTCAGCTGCCCTTTGCTGCCGCTGGAGCGGGGTCGTCTTCAACTGGCTCAGGTTGCTCAGAGCACCATCCAGCCTGACCTTAAACGCCTCCAGGCATGAGGCTTCTACCAACTCTCTGGGCAACCTGGGCCAGTGTCACAGTATCACAGTATCACCAAGGTTGGAAGAGACCTCATAGATCATCAAGTCCAACCCTTTACCACAGAGCTCAAGGCCAGACCATGGCACCAAGTGCCACGTCCAACCTTGCCTTGAACTGCCCCAGGGATGGCGACTCCACCACCTCCCCGGGCAGCCCATTCCAGTAGCCAATGACTCTCTCAGTGAAGAACTTTCTCTCTCACCCCCCTCGTCGTAAAACACTTCTTCCTTAGTAGCTAAATCTCCCCTCTCTCAGTTTAAAGCCATCACCCCTGGTGCTCTCACAGCAGCCCCTCCTAAAATACTGTTCTCAAGTAAAGTCTGCCGGGTCTGTAAAAGAAGGGGCAACCTCCGTGACTAAGTAAAAGCTGAAGATAGTTGTTCTAATGTTTTATTAGGCTGAGACAAGAGTCAGTCAAAACGAAACAAAAGGTCAGCAAGAGCAAAAGCAATAATATGTTCTTCCCTGATAAGCCAGACACGAGTGACCTGTCACCCTGAAGGACACATGGAGGGAAGTGCTAGAACACCCTTGGGCCCTCAGAACCCATCCTTTTGTATCTCAGTGAAAAGCAACACATTTCAGTGTTCAGGATCCATGAGAAATTGTGTCTGGACATCTCTTGAGGATCAAGACCAAGATCCCAGAGAAGAAATGCTCCCTCAGAGGTAATTGGGATCTTCATTTATTGTCCTCAGCTTTGGGTTTGGGTATTTAATTCCATCTACTCCCCTTGTTTATTAGGAGGGGTATTGGGAGAAGCAGAACACATCCTGGCAAGCGTAAAACCAGAAGGACCGGGAATTGACACAAGAAGAAATGCAGCTTCTGGGAGGTAGCTGGAGATAGGTGGCAAAGTCTACTACTTCTTGCATTGGTACATGGTCATTCTTTGCTTCCAACCATGACAGTGATGTCCAGGGAAGGGGATCAGGGCTGCCTGAAAATTTGCATGGGAGGATGCTGCTGCAGGTCAAATGGTCTTTCAGCCCTGGAAGCTCAGGGTGAAAGTTTAACCCTTCTCTGCAAAGGGTTTGCAGGGGCCTGGAGCACAGCCTGGTGAGGAGAGGCTGAGGGAGCTGGGGGTGTTTAGTCTGGAGAAAAGGAGGCTCAGGGCAAAGCTCATTGCTGTCTACAACTACCTGAAAGGAGGCTGTAGCCAGGTGGGGTTGGGCTCTTCTCCCAGGCAAGCAGCAACTGAAGAAGAGGACACAGTCTCAAGCTGTGACAGGGCAGGTCTAGGCTGGATGTTAGGAGGAAGTTCTTGCCCAAGAGAGTGATTGGCATTGGAATGGGCTGCCCAGGGAGGTGGAGTCACCATCCCTGGAAGTGTTCAAGCAAAGCCTGGCTGAGGCACCTAGTGCCAGGGTCCGGTTGATTGGATAGGGAGGGGTAATGGGTTGGACTGGACGATCTTGGAAGTCTTTTCCAACCAGGTTGATTCTATGATTCTATGATGTGTGTTCAGTGAGCAGGGAATTTTGTGGTGAGCTGTTTTGTGATGTCCATGTGGTTCTTTCAAAAGCACAGCCTGCTCATGCAGGGAACATCTTCCAGTCCTACCTCTAAGTGGTGCAATGCTCAGTGCCCAGGAAAAAGGAAAAGTTACTTATCAGTAGCCTCAGCCTTTAGTGCCTGACCAAACTGGGAGAACTTATTTGCTCATTAGGGCATCAAGGGACAACAGTGGAGCTCTTACACCCTATTAGCAGGGAGATCTGTGACAGCTAATGACAAGATTTTCAGGGAGGGTTTACAACTGTTCAATCAATGTAGATAAGAGTAATCTGATTTGGGCAGAAAGTCAACATGCCACGATTAAGCAAATTCCACAAACATGCAACCCCCTTAGCATTACCAAGCCAAATCCTCTGCCTTTTGAAGTGGGAATGTGATGGAGCTTTTCAGCACTGGATGCTGCTGCTCAGACAGCTGTCCAGCAAAGCTGAAGGAAATGAGAGCTGACATGCTGGAGGCAGCAGTGGGTTCATCTGTCTCCAGCAAAGTGGCTGGCTGAGGTGAATGAAGCACTTATCTCTCATGATGTAGCACGCTCTTGGGAGGATTCATTTCAACTAGGAGTGCTATGAGACAGGACTGTGTCAGTGCATAAAAAATTTTAGCCCTCCATTTTTGGCAAGGCAGCCTGCCCAGAGACAAGCCAAGAACACTGTCTGTCAATCCATCCATCCATCCATCCATCCATCCATCCATCCATCCATCCATCCATCCATCCATCCATCCCTCCCTCCCTCCCTCCCTCCCTCCCTTTCTTTCACTGCACATCCAAGTACTGAAGTCATCTCACAACATTTAATCCACAAGAATTCTCAGTCCAAGCAGAAACAAAGAGCCTGTCTCCATGGCATAGGTTTAGCTGATGAAATCCTGGCATGCTGTTTAGAAAAGCAATGGGGAGCATCCAACTGCAGCAACAAGTGTTGTGATAATGTACTGTTCAATGGATGCGATGGTACAAAGCAGGGCTGAGAGTAAGGACTTGTACATGAAATCCTCTGTGAAGGACTGCTGAGATTAGGAATAGCTCTATCTACATTTCCATATCCATTTCCACTGTGTGAACCTTGATGTTTGCTTCATCTAGGGAGCCTCTGTACCTGCACCAGAGGGCAAAGTTGTGGTTTACACTCACTTACACTAAGCACTTCAGTGGAGTTGAACATGCTGTGTTTTGTCAGGGCTCAGTCTCCAGATCAGTTCTGGAATTAAGAAACTTGCCTGTAAATTGAGGATGGTTAGTGAAACAGCACCCTAGACAGTACTTGCTGTACTGAGATTGTAGAGCTCAGGAAAATAGAGCCCAACAAAATAATGTTCTGGATATAGAAAAAAAAAAAAACCACCAAATATTCCATGTCTTTGTCACTTAAAAATCCATCTGAGTACAGACCTAGTGCTCCAAAACTGAGTGATAAGAGCTAATTCTTCTCCTGGAGGCTTCCTCCCAAAATGCCACTTCATGCAAGAATCTTTTTTATGTATATCTAGATCTACAAACAGATCTATATCTGTAGCTAGATCTACGTCTAGATCTATATTCAGATCTAGCTCCAAATCTATATTTACTTTTTCTCCCATGCCACATGTGTTGAACCCATCATAATTTTCCTGTTTGTTTTTACCAGTCCTTTACTTAATTTTAAAACATTGCTTTTTGTTACACTACCCATTTCTCTTTCCTTGTATTTGTATTGAGGTGGGGTCATGGCACTCCCATGGTATTCACAGATTGCATTGGGTTGGAAGGGGGACCCTCAAAGATCATCTTGCCCAAACTCTCCACAGTGAACAGGGACACCTCTAACTAAAATAGGATGTCCAGGGCCACATGAAGTCTGATCTTGAATGTTTCCAGGAGCAGTGACTCAACCACATCCTTGGGCAATTTGGGCTCACTCTATCTGACTTGCAAAAGTCAATCTCTTTAAGTTTGGATTTAATAACTGTACCTTTCTGGAAATCACTGTCTCCATTTCTTGTGTCCTACCACCTGTACCTACCCCAAATCCTGAAGGTTCCAGATCTTAGATGAGAGCTAATGCAGACTGCTCCTCTCCACCAGAGATGCTTTCTTTCTGCTGAGATATCCCAAGGTTTTAGCTGGACCAAAAGAACAGGTTTGAGACAGTTACCCATATAGGAAATAAAGTTGTACCATGTGTTTTAAGGCAGTCTATGGACACAAGTGACTGAATTACCACTGAATTCCAATGGGCACCCACAACAGTGGCTGCCAGCTTATTTCAGCCCCGTATGTTCAGGTGTAGATTTCTCTCACCTGTCCCAGGCTTCCTCTCTCAGCCACAGCTGGGGAGAGGCTGCACTCCCACACAAGGACATGCCAATGATGGGAAGCCATCCCATAAGATCATTAACAGAAAGGCTGCTGCCTCTCCCAGCCCTAACTCACACTTTTAGGTCAGCAGATGCTTAGCCAGGAGGTTTGAAAGAAGTTTGTGTTAAAGGAGTATCTGTGCTTGGAAATCAGGTATTGATAATAATACCACAGTTTATTTTCACTCAGCTCCCATACAGCTTTGTGACCTAATCCATCTTCAAAGTCAGCTGTAAGGAGCTCAGGAGACAACACTTCTTCATTCTTTCAGTGGGTGAGATGTTTTCCAGACATTCTGGGTTTTTTTATGGTAGCTCCTCTTGCCTACCAGGTCAAGAGCATCCTTCTCAATTCCTCTTCCACTGTGGCTTCATGCAAAAGGTTGACTGTGGTTATCTCCCCCACTGAAAGAGAGGAGGGCAGTAGCAGCTTTCCTGGCAATGTAAGGAGAATGAAAAATGCTACTTCTCTTTCCTTCTTGCTTTCCAAGCCCTCATCAGTGCTGAAGCCGTTGGAGCCAGATGTCACTTTGTAACAAATACGTTAAAGGAGGAACTACAAAAGACCAAAGTATTAATATATATTTATTTACATACACTCATTTGCCTACCAGAGGATGTGGTAGGAGAAGGCAGCACTGACAGGGACAGAGCTCTGTGCTTCTGAAATGACTACAGCCCTGATGAGAGGAGCTGCCTGCATTTCAGCTGCCACCACTTCAGCCAGTCAGACATCAAACCACTTGCAGCACCCAGCTGCAAACATAAACTGGGATTGTCACAGTGCTAATTATACCTTCCTATATAGCTTGCATAAAATTAAGGAGATGTCACCCTTAATTTTTGCATCAAATGCAAGAGGAGCTATTTTTGCTAGGTAATATATTCAGGTTGAGTTCCCACTGGAAAACTGACTCAGTTTCCTACTAGTAGGCATTTAATTCCTACCGGTCTGATCTTTCGTTTGGATGTGGCTCATTCTCCAGTTAAATCAAAAAGGGAAGAAGCAAAATTAATCTCTTGCTGGTACTGTTATTTGCTGTTGTGAGCCCTCCAAACACTGTCCTACCTTTCTTCTAGAGCTCTAGTAGAATTCTCCAAATAGCTTGAGAATGCAGAAAGTTTAACCTGGGTGGAAGACAGAGCTGATGCAAATCTTAGTTGATACAGAAACTGATGATGCAATCAAAAATCATCTTCTCATAACAATAGATAAAAGAATAGAGCGGAGAGCCAGAATTTTCAGAGCTTCATATGCAAAACCCAATTGTCCCTTCTTAGGTGCTTTGGGGATTTCTTCTCTTAAACAGCACTGATTCTGCAGCAATTTGGTTTATTTAGTGATCCAGCCTCACCATTTGCCTATCCCCCTTGAAAACCATGCATTAACATCGCACTTAAACACTTGCCCTGGTTTTCAATGCTGAGGTATATTTCAGCCTGATTTATGGTCCACTTGTTCCCAAATGAAAAGGCATCACATAATGGAAAACATGTTTTGGAAACATCTGTCATAAGCAGCTGAAAGAATTCAGCTGAGACAAGTAAAGGAAAAAAGAAATCCATCGGGTAGAAGTTTGCAATTTGATAAAATTCCCTTCCCTTCCCTTCCCTTCCCTTCCCTTCCCTTCCCTTCCCTTCCCTTCCCTTCCCTTCCCTTCCCTTCCGTACACCGAGAACTCTGCATTTTCCCCCGATGTAGGCTCTGCTCAGCTGCGCTGTGTGCTGCCTTAGGTCCGCGCCTAAAGCCAAGCGCAGACTTGTCCTTCACTGCCCTAAGGGGAGCTGCGCGGCGACCCCGAAGCCACAGGCGTGCTCTCGGCGCAGCAGAACCGCGCCTGCCTTTGTGTTACGCGCTCCTCACGCCGCGCACCTCCTGCATTCTCTAACAGCTGCCATGTGTTTGCTTGCATGTGGTTAGAATTACAGCACGCACTGCACACTGAGAGCTGTGCATGCACACCGCAAGGCGCACTCACGCAGGCTTCCCTTTGCAGCGCTCTGTGCCCGCTGGTCTTGCTCTCACCAGCAGCTTGGCACTGTGCCTTTTGATTTGACACTGGCGACAGTCCGAACACGTGCTGAGCCACCCGCAGCTGACTGAACCTCATCACCACAGCCGAGGGATCAATGGATCAAAAAGCTTTCATCACCATAACAAGAGCAGACGTGTTTGTGTTTGGCAATGTGCTGTAATCAAATCCTCTTGCTATTTCTTTTGATGTATGTACAAGGAAAGCCAGTGGATAAGAATGCATGAGCCCAAAAATAAGCCCTGTGGCAATATATTCCCAAAAGCACAGGCAATGTGACTCAGATAGTTATCCCTCACACAGCTGAGCCATCTCCTGCAGGTCTCTCTTAGTCAAAATGATGAAGAAATTCTGTTTGTCTGCCCTGACAGAAGCTCATTGGGACCACCTGTGAGGTGAGGAAGAGGAGAGGTTACCGAGGTACAAGAGCTAGAGAAAAGTGATGCTCCATCAGCGGACAGTTCAGAGCACTTGAAGCTGGACTTTCACAAATGGCTAAGAAGTAAAACCCCTCTCTATTCTATGACCACAGAGAAACTCCAGAAGCACTGACCTCTAACACCAAAGCCAGCCTTCATCAGTATCTCCTAAATGGTCTCTGCAATGCAACCAAAACTGATAGCCCTAAACCAGAACTCATGGGTGTCCCCAGACTTGCCAATGTTGCTATGCTCTTTAATAGAACTTACTTGCTAGCATCACCTCAACCTCCTCTGAGTGTTTCTTTGCTAAGTAGCGAGCAGAGCTGGTTTTGGCTGGGACACCAACTCTCACTAGTGGCTGAATCTTAGACTCAGGCAAGATGAGACTGCTGAATGTATCACAGAAGCTGAAGGGAAAAGCATTGCTAGCTTTCCAAGAGACATTGCCTCAGCCTGTAGCTGTTCTCCATAATGTTCAAAACAGGCTCGTGGAGACTATAAAAAAGGAGGTGGATGCTTAAACAGTGACCTTTCACAAAACAAAGAGCTTTCCCCAGACCACCTCTTCACTGAGACTTCTGGGGAAATTGCTAGGTTACCTGGAGAAACACATCAAAGAGAAATGCTAAATCAAATCTCCCCACTGATACCCCTTCTCTGTCCTGCATCAGGAGGGGATTAGACTTGCCACAAAACCTGCTGTATCTGCATCAAGCTTAGTCTAACAAGAATTCAGGTATCTGAGATAGACACAATGGATCCTTATCACAGTTTTCTTAAGTGGCTTAGCCCTGTCCCCAGTGGATATCTGAATTGCAATGCACCAACAGCTCTTCTCCCTTCTCCTAGAGGATGCCCAGGACAGTGGAGCAATCACATGAGGAGAATCAGCATACAGAACCATTACAGAGAGGAAGATGAACCATACATGAAATTCTCCAAACATGACCTCCCATGTCAAAATCCCATCGATTTCAAGCTGCACATTTCAAGTGCTAAGCATAGCTGGAGTCTGTTTTTCCATGAGGTGGGGAAATCTACATCCCAGTCTGTATGTCAGCAATTCTATCACCACAGCTTATGGTATCTCTACTTTATAGACTCCTAACCCTTCCCACAAGCTGAGCTGGAGCCATACTCAAAGGAGTAGTTCATAATGAGACCTACAAAACAAATCTAGTATTATAATCCAGGATCTACCCCATTTTCAGGAATAGAGTTTCACATCTAAGTGGAATTAACTAAAGATGACACCAGTTTACACACTGTTGAATCTATGTGTCTTAGCTTTGTATAAAATCACAGGTCAAGACAAAGGTATTGGGTATGTAACTGTAAAGAGACTGGATAGTCTGCTTCATTTGATTTTCATTTTCACTAGTGAAAAAAGTCCTAGTCTACAGCCTGGACCTAACCCACAGAAAGCCCAGGAAGGGTTTCCAGAAACCTTAATGGAGATGGACTGTTGAGTCTTTCTTTCAGCCCACCACAAGTGGGTTTTGTCTAGTTTGTATCATCTCATTGCACTACATCCAAACACAAATCAGAAGTGGGAAGCACATACTAGATATGAGAAAGTCACAAAATGCTGGCCACATGGTGGATCCTCTGAGTCACCATTCTTCTACAGGGCACTGCATCTCACTGATGTACACATTGTAGTGGTGTCTCTGCTTTCCTTTTTGGGCTCCATTCCTACATCTATTAGTCTGAGCCCCTGGTGGTCACACGAGCTCTGGCCACTTGTCAAAAGGCCCAGTTTACACCACAGCTTTCACACGTTTTGCTTGGCATTCTTGGCACATCTGCTTCCCATTAGCCAGCCACTCAGTGTTTATTATTCCACATGTTAGCTATCATGCACCCCTCGTGTGAAAAGTTCAGGTGAACAATAACCTATTTATCATCTCTGAGAGACCCAAACCTGTGCTCCCCATGTAGAAAAGACAGTTCTTGCAGTTGCATGCATGGATACTCAAAGCCCAAGCCCTTAACCCAAAAAGCTTGGGATACACAGTGCCCTTCTCTGACTCAGCTACTCCTAAATTATCTACTATGCTATGGCTTAATTTGATCTGTGCTGCACATACATAATGTTTCAGAAAGGAAAACTGAGAGACACCATAGGACTTGCTATGGGGATGAGATGTGCCAGAGACAGCAGTTATTCCAGCTTACCAATGTTAAAAACATAGGCTTTGAGCATCCAGGTAGCAAGAAGGATGATGTGTTGATGCCAATGATCTGAAAATAACATAAAATAACACAACCCAAACTTCCAACCCTTTAGGACAAACATTTTTGAAGGTATAATTCAATTTAAGGCAGAGGAATTAAGGGTGAGGAATTTGCAATCCCCAGAGTGATATCTACTACAAATAAAGGGAAGAAAGAAGCAACGCAGTTGTGCTAACACAGCAGGCTCTCTAGATTATGAGCAACATTACTCACACATCTCAGTGACCAGCCTTGTTAGAAGACAGGTTCTGGGAGGAACTTGGCAGTAACAACTCTGCCATCCCATGGACCAGCAAGAAAACAAGACAGATTTGGAGGTCGATGTGGTATTTTAGTGGGTCACCTGCTGATTGCTACTAAGTTGCTTCTAGCATCGCTACTAAACCAAAGCTGCACACTTCTAGCCCTCTCCCTTAGTTGATGAGGACTGACCAGCTGGCACCAGCAATGTTCCAAAAAGCTCAGCATGTCTTAAAAAATGGAGACACAGCACCTGCAATGTCTAAGCAGTGAGACTGGGGCTTTGGTAGAGGCACCTCCACAAGCAATAGCCCAAGCTCACAGTCCAATCATTTCAGATTTCAGACAAAAGCAGAACCTTTGGAAACAAAAATTAAGAGTACTTGATGCTTACCCAGTCTCCTAGTAAGTGATTACAGACCTGCATGTCCCAGGTGAAAGCAAGCCATGCTTCTGTCCTCAGCAGCATCATCCCAGCTAAGATGGGAGCAGCCTGGCTGGGTTGGCCACAGTGCATGTGCAGCCAAATGAGCTGTTGGATTACCCTGCTTCCCTTGCCCCAGGCATCCCACTGTGATACGTTCACAGAATCACAGAATGTCAGGTCACAGAAGTGACCTCGACAGACCATCCAGTCCAGCTTCCCTGCCAGAGCAGGATCACCTACAGCAGATCACACAGGAACATGCCCAAGCAGGCCTTGAATATCTCTAGAGAAAAAGACTGAAACTCCACACCCACCCTGGGCAGCCTGTTCCAGTGTTCTGTCACCCTCACAGGGAAAAAATTCCTCCTCATGTTTCCATGGAACTTCCTATGCCTCAGCTTCCACCCATTGCCCCTTGTCCTGTCATTGGGCATTACCCAGCAGAGCCTGGCTCCATCCTCCTAGCACTCACCCTGCACATACTTATAAACATGAATAAGGTCACCTCTCTCAGCCTTCTCTTCTCCAAGCTGAAGAGCCCCAGCTCCCTCAGGCTCTCCTTGTAAAGAAGGTGTTCCATTCCCTTAATCATTTTTGTGGCTCTGTGCTAGACTCTCTCAAGCAGTTCCCTGAGGTCCTCCTTGAACTGAGTGGCCCAGAACTGGGCACAATATTCTGGATGTGGCCTCACCAGGACAGAGTAAAGGGGTAGAAGAACCACTCTCGACCGCATAACCACACCCTTCTGATACAGCCCAGGATGGCATTGGCCTTCTTGGCCATCAGAGCACATTGCTGGCTCATGGTCAACCTGCCATCCACTAGGACCCCCAGGTCTTCTTCCCCTTCACTGCTCTCCAGCAGGTCTGTCCCCAACTTACACTGGTCCATGGAGTTGTTCTTGCCCAGGTGCAAGACTTGCCCTTGTTGAACTTCATCCCATTCTCCTTGCCCAAGCCTCCAGCCTGTCTCTCACTGAATGACAGCACAACCTTCTGGTCTGTCCACCATACCTTAAACAAACTGTGCTCACAATTACTTGACAGCAGCAGTGCCATGAGATAGAAGCAAGGCTTGAGCTGTCACCTTGTCAAAAGGGCATGAGCTGAAGCTATTTTTACCTTCTCTTGTCCACCATGTCTATTTGCTTCCCCAGCTGTAACGTGCCATTACTGCAGCCACAAAGGGCTTTCTGCAAACCATGGGGATCCTGCTGAAGATTCCTGCAGCAATTCCTATATCGACTTCTGGTTTGAGTCAATATTAGAGCTTATCTAAAGCAAACATTAATTCTGCCTTCTCTGTAGTCAGCATCCCTCCCAGAAACACACACACACTTACTCTCAACCTAAAAATAAGCCACTGACTTCATGCATTTGCCTCTTACGCTCAGAGTTTCCCCACACTATAAAGAACAAACAGCAGACCTGTGCTGCCCAGCAGCTCACTGATGGAAGTCACCTTCACCTTCTGCCTGTCTGAAAACTCATTTCCAAGGAGACACTGATGCACGAGCCTTGGAAAGTATTTCATTTGTCTTCACTGACCAAGTGCTTAATGAATGATTGCATATAGCCAACACATAAAAGAGGAGCTGGAGACCACCTGTATGATGCCACATTGGCTGTCACCCAGCAGCTCTCTGGCTTGCAGGGCTCTTGGCTAGAGGCAGCCACTGGCTCTGCCAAAACTTCTGGCTTGCCCTGCTGTTTATAGAGGTATCCACATACGCTCACCCAGAAGGTGCAAGGTCAGCTCTAGCTCTCTGAGTAGAAAGTCTGTCTCTAATCACTACACTTCCCTGTAAGAAAGGCTCCACACCACCGCAGCTAAGGCATCTGCCCACACTTCGAAACCTAAACGCTGGAGGTCCCATGTGAGGCTGTGCACAGCACACTGCAAGGCAGCCACATCTCTCCTTCTAAGACCTTACTCAGCACTGCAGCCTTCCCTCTTCCTCTACTGCTGAACTAAGCAGTTCACATTAACAGCCCCTACAGAGGTAGGCCAGCCAGGCCCACAGACGGAAGCGCTCCCTGATTCCCGGGGACTGGCATGGCAATTTCATATTTATTCCCTGCTTGGATAAGCAGAGTGCTCCAATACCAGCACAGCTTACACACAATCGGAATGCCAGGTTGGAAAGAACCTCAAGGATCGCTTGGACCAATCTTCCTGGATCATAGTCTCATTGAAATGAGATGGCCCAGCACCCTGCCAAGCTGAGCCTTACAACTGTCCACTGCTTCCTTTGGAAGGTGCTGCCAATGCCTGACTGTTCTCATGGTGAAATGTTTTCCTGAGTGCAAAGGGAATTTCCCCAGGAGTAACTTGTACCCATTGCCTCTTGTCTTTTCCTTTAGGCATCCTCATCTTGTGGGAATGTAGAGACAACCTGGATCTCTCCTGCCCGCCCTGCCTTTAAACAGCAATGAGGTCCTACAATGGCAGAACCTGCATAAAACACACAGTAATTGTGCTTCATCTTCAAGTGTTTCATATCCTGAGAATCATCACGTCCTGGATATGCTACCTGAGGCTGAAGGGGGGAAAAAATCCACACTTAACTGAGCTAGACACCTCCTGTGCTGAATCTGTGGTTGGATCAGACTGTAACTCAGTGAGTAACAGCAGAGGAATCTCAGGGCTGAAACGTGCTCTGCTTTAAATAACAGCAGATAGCACATGCCATGGCTGCAGGGCTTGAAGGTGAGGACAGCTTCTTTCTATGTGGAAACACTTTTCAGGGAAGTCAAAGCTAGAATTCAGTGTGGGAAAGTGAAACATTCTCTGTCTGAAAATAGCTCAGTCTATTTGCTATGCTCCTCACTGTAAATGAACACCCTACCTCATCTTTCACCTCATCTCTCCTCCCTCTGCCCCCTCTCTTCCCCCCTTTTTATTGCCACTTATTTAAATACCACTCCAAAAGGGCCACAAAACTCTGGATCACAGCATGTTAGGAGTTGTAAGGGACCTCCATAGATCATCCAAACCCCATGCCAGAGCAGAGAGAATCTAGCTCAGGTTGCATGTGAACGCATTCAGATGGGTCTTGGAAAGCCTCCAGAGGAGACTCTGCAACCTCTGTGGGCAGTCTGTTCTAGTGCTCCCTGACCCTTACAGTAAAGAAGTTCTTCCTCATGTTGAGGTGGAACTTTCCATCCTGTAGTTTATATCCATTGCCCCTTATCCTATCACAGGGTGCAACTGAAAAGAGTCTGTCCCCTCCTTCCTGATTTTCCACTTCTGGGTGTAAGTACTGCCCCTTTAGTGAAGTGACACAGGAAAGTCTCTCCTTTTCAGTGCCACACTTGAGTTCCAGACAGAGGGCATTGCCTCAGTAAGGATGACAACTCGGTAGTGTCCATAAAGACATGCAGACGTGGCAGAGAAGCAGAATGCTCCATTCCAGCAATTCGCATGGGCTGAGACACAGAATCTCATGGATACTGGAGAGCTTCACTTTTAGACAGCTTGTGCCTATTCATGCTCAATTACTTTTACCCCCCTCCACAATGGCTGATGAGCTGCTTTTTAGCAGAGCCACGGCAAACACAGCAAACTTCTGCACAAAACCATCTGATCTCACCTCATCTGCCATGTTGAATCTTACATCTCAAATAACTTCACTCTGTGCCTACTTTGATCTTCCCCATTCAGATACTCACTCTCTTAGGTTTCCAGCTCAGCTCTTCCTCCAGAGCTTGTGGCTACAAGTGGGAAAGCCTGGCAAGGCTCAGCAGAAGCAGCAGCTTGCAGTTAAGGAACCACAGAGCACACGTCATGTTGCCTGTTCTAAATTTGTACATACTGCTTGTTTGAGCATTTTGATTCGTTTGTAAAAGACACTCTACTGCCTCCTCCAAGTTGGAAAACTTCTAAGTGCTGCCCTTACTCCAATAAAAGTGGATGATGCAGAAAGCCTCTTCATGTGACAGCTATTTTTTCTTGCAGACCTCAGCACTGTAACAAGCAGGAATTACAGAGCTAAACAAGAAGGCTAAATACTTTCTTGGACCACTCACTTTTCCAAAACACAGAGAGTGGCAAAGATTACAGCATACACTCTGCTACTCATCTCTTTTCCTTTCAGTGCAGCTAAATGCTTACAGAAATGCTGGGGATTCAGGTCATCCATCCCCCAGTGAGAGGCTGGGCAAAGGCACTTCTGCTGCAGGTGTGCTGATGTGCTTCAGCATCACCAGCCGGACCCCGAGCATGGTCAGCTGCCAGGGCCACACAGGCTTTGGTTGCCATTTAGAAAGCCTTGCTGCCCAAGGAAAGTGGCTGTGATGATGGCACAATGCCTAATTAGAACTCAACTACCTTGTTCATTTGACCAGGTGAACATCAGCTGATGCTCATGACATGATCTAGAGTGCTCTAGAAGCTGCAAGCAAGTGGAGCAAGTCCTGTGTCACAACAGACATCTTCATCACCATCCATGGCTGTCCCACGATGTGCTAGTGCAAACAGAACATAAGATGTCATTACTGGGGGCTTAATTACAGCTTCCCTGAATTGTCACATGGTATTAGGCTGGATGTTAGGAGGAAGCTCTTGGCAGAGAGAGTGATTGGCATTGGAATGGGCTGCCCAGAGAGGTGTTGGAGTCACCGTCCCTGGAGGTGTTCAAGAAAAGCCTGGATGAGGCACTTAGTGCCACGGTCTAGATGACTGGATAGGGCTGGGTGCTAGGTTGGACTGGATAATCTTAGAGGTCTCTTCCAACCTGCTTGATTCTATAATTCAGTGATGATTTTCTGAAGCGATATTCCAGGTCAGGCTTAACAAGGCTCTGAGCAATCTAGTGGAGGGTGTCCCTGCTGACTGCATGAGGAGTTGGACTAGGTGACCTTTGGAGGCCTTTTCCAACCCAAACCATTCTAGGATTCTATATTGCATGGAAAACTTTAACATAAGACAATTCAAATACGTTCTCTTGCAGCAGCATCTTTAAATAATCCTGTCTGAACAAGCTTGAGATCCTCTAACCTTTGCTGAAAAGGCAGCCAAAACTTTGATAGAGTCCTTGGCTTTTCACTGTGTGTGTCTAAACAAAGATATGTTATAATCAGAAGTATTTGTGGCCTGCAGTATATTAGTTTATAGTTTCACTGGCACTACTAACAGTACTTTAGGACACTCCAACAACAAAAAAACAAACCCCACCACAGTGAAGCTCTCATTTTCATGCTTTCACCCTAACTCATTTCCTTTATTTAAACTTTCAAGCCATGTCTTGTTTACAAGTTCTCTTTAAAAAAAATAACAATCTAGAAGCAGTTAAAATGTGAGTTTGACAACACTCTGGGACTTAACACACTTTCCTCCCATTGCATTCAGGAACAGTCATGCTTATGAGATGTATATAGAACAGTCAGAGATTGCTCATGAGTTGGATATAGAATATATAGAGGGTTTTTTTAGGAGTTATATAGAGAGGGGAAAAGAAAATACTTAATGTTTTTCCATATCATAGAATCAACCAGGTTGGAAGAGACCTGGTCTTCTGATATTAGATTTACATATATATATATATATAAATAAAGGATAACTCTATAATCTCCTTTGTATTCTTCAGTTAGGTCACTTAAGGGAAAAAAGAGTAGTTACTCCATGCAGTGTTGTATGAGTACATTACACAGACCTCCCTGGGTAGGTCATTCCAATGCCAATCACTCTCTCTGGCAAAAACTTCCTCCTAACATCGAGCCTATACCTTCCCTGACACAAATTGAGACTGCTGAGATGTTCCAATCATCTTGGTAGCCTTCCACTGGACTCTCTCCAGTAGCTCCTGAGAGATGGGAGGAGAGCAGTGAGGTGTCCAGGTCCCATCTATATACACCAGCAGTAGAAGGATCTCCAAGACCTAAAGAACCCCCACAACAATCTGGGGACTCCAAAAGTGGGGTGGTGGCTCGGGAAGACAGCAAAGCTATTACAGACCTCAGCCCAAACCTCTCCTCTGCCTGAGAGAATCCAGTGCCCCCCAAAACACTCCTCACCCCAAAGCTTGCAGCCTACCTCAATGGGGGTGCTTACCTTTCTTAGGATCCTTCTGGGGTAGGCTCTACAAGTACCTGAAAGGAGGTTGTAGCCGCCGCGTGGGGTTGGTCTCTTCTCCCAGGGACCCAGTGACAGAACACGAGGACACAGCCTCAAGCTGAGCTAGAGCAAGTTTTACTATTTCAGTTTGCTCCACTGCACTTCAGACAGCTTGACAAAGCAGAGTCTATCCCCAGCATCTTTCATGGCAAGAGAACAAAAAGAGAAAACGTGAAAAATAGCCTGTTTGTGAGGACAAGAGAAGTGTAAATGATCATAGTGATACTCACTGTCAGAGTAAGAGAGCCCTGTATTTAATTTCCCACAGCCTAAAGACAACATATACCTTACATGGCAATCTGAGACTCAAATCTCTGTTTTAGGTTGCTGTAGTGACAGCAATAGCAAAATCCTACAAACCCTCAGCCAGCTACAAGAGGAACATGCATTTTTTCACAGCCAAACTCACCCCCATCTCAAGTCTGGTCCAGGCTGCTCCTGCGTCAGGCAATGTGCTGGAGGATGCCATTCTGCTACAGAACCAAAGCAAATAAGATGCAGCTGATAACTGAAACCATTACAAAGAAATGACTGGGATTTAAACCAAATTTGATCTATTTGGTAAGGGGAAAAAGTTCTGGAGCTCCCAACACAAGAAAGACATCAAACTGTTGGAGCAAGTCCAGAGCAGGGCCACAAAGATGATCAGAGGGCTGGAGGACCACCCCTGTGAGGACAGGCTGAAAAGAAGGCATCAAGGAGACCTTGTAGTGGCCTTCCAGTATCTGAAGGGGGCCTACAGGAAGGCTGAGGAGGGACTATTGACAAGATCTTGTAATGACAGGATGAGGAGTAATGGGTTTAAGCTGGCAGAGGGGAGATTTAAACTAGATGTTAGGAAGAAGTTCTTTACAGTGAGGGTGGTGAAACACTGGCACAGGTTGCCCGGGGAGGCTGTGGCTGCTCCCTCCCTGGAGCTGTTCAAGGCCAGGTTGGATGAGGCCTTGAGTGACCTGTTCTAGTGGGAGGTGTCCCTGCCCATGGCAGGGGGTTGCAAATAGCTGATCTTTGAGGTCCCTTCCAACCTAAATCATTCTATTCTTAGGAGATGGATTTCAGCCTGGAAATGACTTAGCTAAGGATGTCTCTAATAGGAGTAGGAATGAAGCTGGTGGAACTTTGAAAAGAAAAATCACACCAAGGAAGTTCCAAAATTATACAGTAAATAAACTTTATTTCATCTCAGCCTCTCATCAGGTTAGTGCTGTCAACAGTCACAGACCAGCATATGGTACAGTTCTGTATTAACTATTTACAATTTACAGTCATTACTATTTCTCCAGAAAATATAAGTACAAAAGCTAGGAGTAAACAAATGAGGTACTGCAATTTGGATTTATTGTAGGCAAAAGCATACAGAAGTGACCTTTAGCAAACAAGCATCAGATCAGATTGGGAGTAGTCATTAAGAGTGCCTAAGTTCATCAGGAAAATCACCTCAACTGCTACCCACCCAAGAATATATTGCACAATTCATTCAAAAATAAAAAAATAAATAGAAGAAACAAACCTTTTACTTCAGCTCTTAAAAAACACCCAGTAAAGCCTGGATAGAGATCCAGCAGTGGGCAGTTCCTTCCTGGGATAAAGTCTTTTCTCTCCTTTACAAAAATAACCTTTAACACAAAATAGAAAGACGGCGTTTGATAGAAGAGCAAAGAGACTCATCACCAGAGAACCCCTGATTATAGTGTTTCTTCTCAAGGCAGTTTTAACTATACTCATGGTCCAGAGGTGGTGCTGAGTTTTGGTTCTTGCTGTTCCATTCGTGGCCTTGAAGAAGAGCATTTCTTCTTGTCCTTTCTCAGGGACAACAGAGACACAAACATTTCTAAGCAGCAGTCTCATGAGACATTCTCATTCGCAGCTTCTTCAAGATGGTCGTAGCCATGACTAGAAGAACAGGAAGTTAGAACAAACGTTGAGAGTAACTTAGAAGACTTAATATTACAATAAAGATGCTGTTAATTAATGGGAATAGGATATGGAAGAACTTATTAACTGATTTTGATTGAGCAAACCATTCCATTTCAGTATCTGCAAAACAGCTGAGACACTGAAAGAAAAACAACCTGCAGCACAACACTCAGGAGTCTTACTGGGGATAATCTACCACACCACATCATTGCACCTTAATCCAAATGAAAGCAAAGTTGTGCTCCTTGCACAAAGCCTATAATCAAAACTGAAACAATCAAGTCCAACGCTGGGACTAGCAAAAAGCCTCCTCTAGCATTTACTGCTTTCACAATGAAGTCAGCATCATCTCCATTTCTAAATTGTATGCATGCAAGAATAGTTTTGCATTTGCTGCCTATCTACTGAATTAAGTCACAAAACCACTTGAGACAAAGAAACTATGGCCCAATAATAAGGTCTGAATAGTTTCCATATATATTAAGTTATGAAAGTATGAAAGTTAATTGCTGGCATTAGGGCCAAAATCAAGCCCCCTGTGACATGCTTCAGATGCATCTGAAGTTTCTACATCAGCATTACAGACAGCATGATGAGAATTTCAGTTTCAAACATGCTTTCTGCAATAATGTAAAGAGCTCTGGCCTATCATTACCAACAACTCACTTATCTTCAACAGAGGACTGAAAACAACCCCAAAACAGTTGCTGATTTTGCCAAGAAGTGATCAAGGCTAGGAGGCAAACAGTCCAAGCTCTGCTGTGTTTCAGGTGCAGCAAAGTGTGTCTGCTGTTGTATTCAAAGGTTTAAAAGAACACAGGATAAAGCCACCAGGACTGTTTGCCAAGATGAATAGGTGTTCTCCTTTGAAGCAGCAATTACTTTGTATTGAAGGCTGTATCTGCATGACTGCAAGAGAGGAAGATACCCTGACAGCGGTGCTGTGGTAGCTGGCAATGGAAAGAACCTCAGCAAACAGGTTTTGTGGTGGCTGTGTTGCAGGCCTTCTACTTCATCTCTGACAGTGACTACTTCATCTGTACCCAATCAATTCCTGGCACCTGTGCAAAGCTTTTCAGCAGCAAAGAAGGAAAAGTTGGGCTGCCCACAGCCTACAGAATTCATCTGGAGTTTATTGAATATCTTACACCACTGATGACTCACACTGTAATCTCATCAGGCAGCACAGAAAATCTTACCTGTGTGCTTGCATATCCTGCTCCTCTCCAAGCCTCTGCTGCTTGTGTGTTGCTTGTTTAGCTTGGCTACTCTAGTGCCACCTGCGGCTTTAGCCCTAAACCAGTGGTTGCTTTTCTGCAACACTCATTATGAATCTGCAGCACTAATTGTAAAACAGCTTAGTAAAACCTGAAGAAAAGGCACAGTGAACCAAGAGTGTAAAGCTCCCCAGATTGTTCCTCCTCATCTCTCTGCTCTAGCTTCTCTTGATACCAAGCCAAATTCTGATTTAGAAAGGCACTGATGTTGAAATGTAATCAAATCCTAATTCCTTTACAGAGGATATTTCATCAGCCTCTTATTTACCTTCTTTTACATATATGATGTAGTAATTCATTCCCAGCAGTACATCTCCCATAAATCTTATTTGCCTCTTCATAAAAGAAGCTCACAAAACACATAAAGACAAAACAGAGCCAAGTGCAATAACATTTAGCATGACATATTGATTTAAAATCTGATTTGGTTTTGTCTACAACTGAGATTTTTGTAGCTCAAACAACATTTCAAGTTATAACTCAGAAAGATTGGGTTTGGATCAATATTTACCATTTTCAAACTTGGCTTTGCAAAGCAAAACACAATTAGAAGTCCAGTAAAGTTTGTCATACAGATATAGAACAAAAAGAGAAAAGAAATTTAAACAAACAAAAGCAGGCATCAAAACAAAAAAAAAGGCAACTAAACAGAATGATTAATCTCACAGCAGAAGTTTCACATGCAAATAAAACAAGTATGTATTAGGCTTCACTCACCCACATGCTAACTAAGCACAGACTGATGGGATATTCAGAAGATACCACTGCGAGGTGAGGCAAACTACAAAGCCAGGAAGAAAACAGCTTATTGGACTATTTTATTAGTACTGTAGTAAGAACTTTAGGGACATCTGCTCCTCACAGATGAGTCTGCTGCAGTTAGATGACAATAACTAGGTAATAAGAGCTAAATTAGTGCAGGAGACACACTGATCTAGCACACGTCTGTTGATGTAGGTATTAAATAAACATCTACTGAGGGGGCAAATAATTACTCACAGGTACTCAGTACTACACACATTTACTCTTTTCTAGTAGTACAGTTAATTAACAGTTTACACATTAAAGTTAGTTATAGATGTTTTGGTCATAAACTAAACTACACAAACAACCAAGCTTTATGTTAAAGATGCACATTTATGTTGTAGTCTAGAACTTTATTGCTCGTGAGATATAAACACTGGTTATCAAAATTACCACTCTAATGCCATGTTATTAATTATCAACAAACAAAACACATCACTCCCAAGCATATTTCTTGACAGAGTAGTTTATGAAGACCCCCTCCATTTTTTTTAGTCCTAAACAGAATTATTTTGTAACTCTGGGACTTGCCCCAAAAGATAATTTGTGCTTGGGTAAACAAACTTAGTATCTTGGAAAGTGAAGAAGAAAAAATTACTCCATTCTCCAGAATATGCCCTGGTATTTAAATTTCCATTAGATGTCTAATTTAATATCTGTGGATCTGGAAAGGAGAAAACTTAGGGGCTAGGTCTGAGCCAAGAAAGGACTGCTTGTGAAACCCAAGAGGTTTCTGATCAGGAGATGAAGCTCTTTGAATGCTTATATACTTAACAACCAAAGCACTGGCAGCCTGCAAAGAAACTCTTTGTATGTTCTGCCCAAATGCAATACCTGTGATCTTGGATCCCAGGGATCAAAACTGGTTGAATGAACTCGAGTTAAAGTTTTATTTAGTATCAGAAGTTGTGAAGATCTCTTCTAGAAAGAGCAGGTTGCAAGCATCAAAAAGCTAAAGGGACTGCAAAAAGAGGTCCATCTCACTAACCTCTCTTATGGCTAAGAGGGGACACAAAATATTTGCTAAATATTTCTCCAGCTTGCCAAAACAAACAACAAAAATCACAACCAAACAATAACAACAAAAAAAACCCTCACAAACAAACAAAAAAGGAGAAAAATATTATAAAAGGCACCAGCTTTCTACTCAAAGGCCAGAGACAGAGAGCACAAAGGGAAAAAAAAATCCCATTTGGGATGCATGATACTTAGTGGAGTTGCAGTATGATCAACATTTGCATCATTCTACAAGTATTTGAAATATTTCAGATTGCAAGATGCTCTCAAACACACTCAGTGTGCAGGAAAATGTTGAAGTACTTAACATTCTTGTCAGATTTGATACCACAGGCAGATTGCAGAAATGGTAGAAAGGTACTTTAAGGTAACTACACTTCAACTGAAATGGTTAAACATTCCAATTTTTATCTTGTTCTGCTCCTACAAGTGTTAAATAAATACACAGAGAAGGCCAGTGAGAGAAAATGGAATTGCAGTTCTTCTCTCACTTCGACTCCTAAATGTGATTTGCCATTGGAATGGGCTGCCCAGGGAGGTGGTTGAGACACCGTCCCTGGAGGTGTTCAAAAACAGACTAGCTGAGGCACTTAGTGCCATGGTCTAGTTGATTGGATAGGGCTGGGTGCTACATTGGACTGGATGACCTTGGAAGTCTCTTCCAACCTGGTTGATTCTATGATTTTCCTAAGTTGATCAACAAAGAGGGATCACAGTGTCGACCCCAGGAACAATGTAAACTCTTCCTGCAGTTTCTACTATAATAAATACTAGCTCAAATACATCAAATAGGAACACTCCAATACATCAAATAGGAACAATGCTACCAAATAAAAATGAAGGCTCATATATTCCTCCTTTGGGTCTGTTTCTCAAACCCAGGTTCAATTTGCTGGTAAACAGATTAGCTGGGAAACACGAAGCAACTGCCACATAATCAAAAGCGTATTGACACTGGGATTAAAAAAAAGCCACAAGTGAAGTGTTTAAAACTTTTGATCTGATCTGTCCTGATCCAGGGAGAACTTGATGTGTTTCCATTTTTTTTTCAGTTAAAAAATAAAGCAGGCTCTTTAAAAAACCCAGAAAAACAACAAAAAAAAAGCCTCAAACCTCTCCAAAATGCAATCTTTTTAGGACACTCAAGATAAAAGTGTACACATTCCACTTCAAACACATATCCCAGGTGACTGAGTTAATTAGTTTTCTATTCTCCAAGCAAAATGGCTTTTGGTTTTTGCCAGAAATTTTATCCCAAGGCTGGAAAAGAAAAAAAAAATCTCTTTTGACACATTTTTGATGAGAAACTTCAGAATTTAAGAACTGTGGATTTTTCTGTCAGATACTTGAACTAGGAAATTGATCTGCAGGATAGCAGCAATGGCTGAATGTGCTTTGTTCTGTTGTACTCGTAGCTATCTGAACAGTTTAACCAATGATGAGAAATACTAGTGAAGAAAATATGCTTGGGGGTTTTTCTTTCACTTTTGCTAAAGACTCAAACCTACAGCTGAAATTTTACATTCCACTGGGAAAAAAAAATAAGAGGGAGAGAAAAGGAGTTTTCTTTAATGTGGACATAGGGAAAACAGAGACAAAAAGTTTCCATTTCATTGGAGACTGAGAAGTGACCACATTAACATTTATTAATATGTAAAGGGGGAGTGCCAAGAGGATGGAGCTGGGGAGCTGGGGCTCTTTAGCTTGGAGGAGACTTAGACATGACCTTATTCATGTTTATGAAGATGTAAAGGATGAGTACCAGGGGGATGGAGACAGGCTCTGCTGGGTGATGCCCTATGATAGGACAAGGTGGGGTGGAAGATGAGGCATAGGACGTTCCATGGAAACATGGGAAGGAATTTTTTCACTATGAGTATGACAATACTGGAATAGGTTGCCCAAGGGGGTTGTGGAGTCTCCCTCTCTGGACATATTCAAGACTTGCCTGGACACGTTCCTGTGTGATCTGCTGTAGGTGATCCTGCTCTGGCAGGGTGGCTGGACTGGATGAGCTTTGAGGTCCCTTCCAGCCCCTAAGATTCTGGGATTCTGTGATTATTGCAACCTAATCTCTTGCACAAACTTGGTTTAGTTAGGTGACTTACCAGTGGTCGAGCATCTTCTCGTTCTAGTATCTTCTGAGTTTGGTCTGCTGGGAACTTGAGCACTGTCGTTATAACCTTGGCCATTGTCTAAAAAGAATTAAGTCATCTCTAAGTACTTTCATATGCACCTAAATGCTTCATAACCTTTCAAAATGTATTTCATTTTAAGAATGCTGGATGCTACTTTTGGTAGTATTAGTGGAAAACATGGAGAAATGGCTGCAGTATAACTACATTTCACATTGTGGACATACAACAAATGGCATGAATCACATGAAAACCATGAAGAGTCCCCATTTCACACTGTCACAAACCACAGCTGCTAAAACAAAAAGTAACTTTTAGAGTATCTATGCTCAAAAACATGAAGTCTTGCTCTGCATGAACCTGCTCTGACAGGGAGTTTGGGCTCCATGATCTTTGGAGGTCCCTTTGAACCCCTATCATTGTGTGATTAAGACAGCAAACTGCTACAAACACTGCTACTTAGACACTTAGACTGTGTATTCAAAAAGGAAATACCAATCACACTGTCACTGCTCATAGTTTCCCAGTCAGTGCAGCAGGATGAAAACAGTTTTCTGGACAGAGCTCAGTAAATTTAAGACTATATGATACAATCCCTGTGAAAGCAGACACTAAAATCCATTTCTTCCAGCAACACATCTAATGGTTGAAAGAAAAGCAGAGGAAGTCAGCTTCAAAATACCTTTTGAAGCCAAAGTGGGCAAATTGCCTTGACACTGGCCTTTTCTATGCACTGTGCCTTGGCATTGGCCTTTTCTATGTATTGTATTGATTTGTTTGGGGTTTTTTTTTGCCTCTCTTCCCAATATTCATCTTTCTTTTAGGAGCCACTGTGGAGGCAATGTTGGAATGGCATCTTCTGGTTAAATACAGCATCATCTCCAGGGCAAATAACTACATATGCATGTCTACAAATGCATACATACAGGAATTCATTGTATCTGTATCTATCTATTCAAACAGATTTTAATCAAAGCAACTGAAAGAGAGAGGATAGAAATAAGGTCAGTTATAGTTTGTTGCTGTCACTGAAGAAATGAACTGCAACTTTTAGTATATCACTGCTAAAAAGCAGAGATTTGTTTTTAATCACAAATTTACAAAGTTGATGCATCAAGAATAATGCTCTGAAGATCACTAAGAAATAGTCTTAATGAAAGAGGTTTCAAATGAGGTTTTCTTGAACATAAATTTGCTACCTGCATCAGCTGTCTGCAGTAGTCATCTGCAGCTGTCTCAAAACTTACTTGAAGTTGAAACACTGTTGACCTCTTAGCATTTTTGCTTCTCTGTGTCTTCAAAACCCTAACATTCAGTTATGCATCTATTTATCTTTAGTGATTTCTGTTGTTTGTTATTAAAGTAGCAGAGTCATCCAACGAACCACAGGCTTGTGAACAGAAGGTAGCTAATAATTCTGGGGTTTGGGATCAAGGATTTGTGCTTTTAATAAAAAAGGATTTAATATCAAAGTGAAAAATGGGATAAAAGGAGAGGGAAAGAGGAATCCCACAAGATGTCCTGCACAGACAGAGCAGAAGGAGAACAAAGCTAATTAACATAGAGAACTACATAAAACCTCTTTGATTAATCGCAGTCCAAGTTGAAAGCAGGGCAACAAAGAATGGAAGATCTCCAGGGAGGAGGAAAAAAACCAAACACAAAACCAAAACAACCAACAACTGAAAAAAACCCAACAAAACAAATAAAAAACAACTCATCCACAGGGCATTTACTGTCCAAGAAAAATGTTTGTGTTCTGACATGCCTCTTTTGAACCTGGTCAATCTCTAAGCATCAGGATTGTTACAAGCTAGTAACATTCCAGCTTGGGAATGATTTCACAAGCTTACAGCATGCAACAAGAAGTCTATTGTACAGTTTTCCACTACTTTTAAGACTAAATTAATACTCTCTAGAGAGTGTATACAGATTTGGAAGCCCTTCAAAATATCTTTAAACAATAATTAAAGAAATATTTCTCCATCCTCAGAGCTAGTAACAAATTATCATTAACTCCAACTGCTACTGCTTACATTTGTGTCGAGATGACACCAGAAGAGCACTTTTCCTAATGTGCATTCCAGCTTTCATAACACATTAAGCCTGGCATCAGGCTTAACGTGCTACTAAAAACATAGCTACCCCAGAAAGGTTTTTGTCTTCACAGGGACATTGGTGAGAGATGTGACAACCTCTCTTTCCCTGCCAGTCATCTCGGCATCCTAACAAGGTTTTTAAGGTACGGGTCATGCTTCTTTGGAATAACAAACAAACAAACATGAAAGCCTTTCAAATGCTGTGTCAGTAATCAAGAGGGTGTAACAAACACAAACACATAGCACTTCCAATCTACAGCAAGGGTGTCAAGTGCACATACCTTTGTCTCACGGCCCATCATGTACTCAAAGAGCACCTTCCTCAAGTATTCAAACTCAGTAGGCTCTCCGAAGAGGGAAATATCAGTGTGGTGAAGGTTCCCATCTGTGTAAACAAAAATAAGAGAACATTTATACTGAGAATCACTCATACAAATGTGTCTTTCGCCACACATGGAAATGGCATGGAAATGAAGAAGAACAGATGTCAGATTCTGAACCTGGGGCAGAGGAGCAGCAGAGACAGAAAGGGCCCTGGGGGTGCTGGGTGCCAGGAAGCTGTGCTCACCTCTGTATGGTGCTCCAACTGATGGCATGTACATATTCTTCTCGTAATTTTTCAGCCGATCTTCCAGCACATGAATCTAAACAGAGAACAGTCAAGAAGATAAGTGATCATAGAATCAACCAGGTTGGAAGAGACCTCCAAGATCATCCAGTCCAACCTATCACCCAGCCCTATCCAGTCAACTAGACCATAGCACTAAGTGCCTCAGCCAGTCTTTCATGAGCAGTTAAAATAGAATCATGGAATGGTTTGGCTTGGAAGGGACCTCCAAAGGTCACCTAGACCAACTCCCCTGCAGTCAACAGGGACATCCTCCACTAGATCAGGCTGCCCAGATCCTTGTCGAGCCTGACCTTGAGTATCTCCAGGATTAGGGCCCCATCTATCTCCGTAGGCAGCCTGTTTCAGTGTTCCACCACTCTTATGGTAAATAACTTGTTCCTAACATCCAGTCTAAATCTACTCTTCTCTAATTTCAAACCATTGCCCCTCACCCTATCACTACTGGCCTTTGTGAACAGTCCCTCTTGAGCATTTTTGCAGGCTCCTTTCAGGAACTGGTTTTCAGCTAAACATCAACCTCATAAAAAAGCAAAATACATTTGTTTATTAAGGAATGTAAATATGAAAAATTGTATTATTAAGTACCAGCCCTAAGCCACCTAAGGAAATGTGTGTATAATGTATAGCCATTGCATATACAAGGGGGCACAGCCTCAAGTTGTGCCAGGGGAGATCTAGGCTGAATGTTAGGAGGAAGCTCTTGACAGAGTGATTGACATTGGAATGGGCTGCCCAGGGAGGTGGAGGAGTTGCCGTCCCTGGAGGTGTTCAAGAAAAAACTGGATGGGGCACTTAGTGCCATGGTCTGGTTGATTGGACAGAGCTGGGTGCTAGGTTGGACTGGATGATCTTGGAGGTCTCTTCCAACCTGGCTGATTCTATATGTATGCCTGTCTGTTTCACACATATAAGCATACAGCAAGAAGAAAACAGGACAAAAAAATTGTACTTAACATCAAAAGAGTTTAATTTGAGAAAAACAAAAGACCCACAATTTAATGAAGTGCACTGCTTCATTTCTCACTCTGCAAGTGTTTTGCTAACCTGAATCACAACCACGTGGTATTTTCATTGCTGGGATAAAGGAGTACTTTGAAACATGCAGAGATCATCTGAGAGCAAGTATATGAGTCAGAACTAGTTTATGTGTCTATTATTTCCATAGTACCTGTGTGCTGATGTGCTCCATCATCACCTGAAAAGGACAAACTTCTTAACACTGTATAACTTTTACTTGGTCAAACAGCACCCTTACCTGTTCTTTGAACTCCTGCTCTTTCAGTTTGGAATTATTCACTAGTGTTGTCTTCTGTGCAAGCTGTGCCTGAAAGAACAGCCACATGTGGAAATCATCAAGAAAACTGCTGAACAAGTATCACAAGCATCTTTTCAATAAGTGTTCCTTTAACACACACTTAAGCAGTATTTCTGCTTTCAAACTGCTGTGAAACAGAATGTAGAGAGTAAAATCAGTAGAAAGAATGCAGAAAGTAAAATCAATAACATTTCAGACATACCTGAAGTTCTGTTATTGTGACCTGGAACAGGGGGGAAAGAAAAAACAAGAAAGAAAATCATTAGAACATATGGAAAACTGTATCAAGGTGAGGACATAGAATCATAGAATCAACCAGGTTGGAAGTGACCTCCAAGGTCATGCAATCCAACCCAGCACCCAGCCCTATCCAGTCATCTAGACCATGGCACTAAGTGCCTCATCCAGGCTTTTCTTCAACACCTCCAGGGATGGCGACTCCACCACCTCCCTGGGCAACCCATTCCTATGCAAATCACTCTCTCTGCCAACAACTTCCTCCTAACATGCAGCCCAGACCTCTCCTGGCACAACTTGAGACTGTGTCCCCTTGTTCTGTTGCTGCTTGCCTGGGAGAAGAGACCAGCCCCACCTGGCTACAGCCTCCCTTCAGGTAGTTGCAGACAGCAATGAGCTCTGCCCTGAGCCTCCTCTTCTGCAGGCTAAACACCTGCAGCTCCCTCAGCCTTTCCTCACAGGGCTGTGCTCCAGGCCCCTCCCCAGCTTTGTCGCCCTCTTGTGGACACACTCCAGTATCTCAACATCTCTCTTGAATTGAGGAGCCCAGAACTGGACACAGCACTCAAGGCGTAGTCTGACCAGTGTTAAACTACAGGGGAAGAATAACCTCCCTCGTCCTACTGGCCACACTGTTCCTGACACAGGCCAGGCTGCCTTTGTTTTAATGCATAGTTATGCTTCGTGTCAAAGCAAGTATTTAATGTCTAACATTTGACCTAGGCTGACAACAAGCAGCACAGAGGGTTTTACAAGACAATACTCCCAAATTTAGACAACAAATTGCCCACAAAATGGGAACACATTGTCCAGGAGGGTCAAAACCCCAACCCCTCCCCAAATGAACAACCAACAAGAACAGAAAAGCACAAACCCCCCTCCAAACAACAACAACAACAAAGCCAACACACTAAAAATGACCCCATGTAATTTTTTTCCCCTTCTAAAGGGCTTCCAGTAAAATCAATATAAAAACCTGTAGAGGGCAAAAAATCCACCTTAATAATCATAACACACCTGGACTTATTAACACACCATTAAAAAAGGTAGTGACAAATACTGCAAATTCTAAAGAGGTTCACTTTTGAAGAAGTGAACATCTAAAAGACAAAAAAATGCACAGGAAAGCAAAGACCAGACGTAGAAATAAAATCCAGTTAAGAGTAAACTACAGAATTTTCTGGAGGCTAAGCATTTCAAACCTAAAGATGCAACAAGCAATGTTAATGCCAGCTCACTTTTTCATTGCTCCAGCGTTCCTCTTCTGCTGTCCTCTGTTTGTATTCCTTCTGCAAGTCTTCTAGCTGTGCTTGCAACTCACAAACTTTTGCTGTCATCTCTTCCTCACGAGCCTTCAAAATGCAAGGAGAAAATCAAGAACTTACACAATCATCAAGCCACTCAAAACCTTAACTACAGTGGACAGAGAGAAGGGTTCTGCTACACACAGGTAAGAACATGCTTGAAATTCAGTAGAAAGATGAGTTACACTACAGGACTTCAGAAAGGTGCAATAAACACAGGAACTTAAGATTTTGCAGCCTTCAACTGTTAAGATTGCACAGTTGGGATTAGAGGGCTTTTGAAATCCACAACCAAAAGGCTTATGTGTATTCAGGGTATGGACAAGTACAGGCAGGGAGGGGGCAGAAGCCCTCCCCCCAGCAGCGCCGGACCTCTGCCAACGCATGAGAATACGCAGGAAGATTTCCTGGGGAGCTGCAGCTGGACACTGAGCAAGAAAACTGTAAAAAAGGCAGGAGGAATGCCTGCCCAAGTGTGCACTTCTACCAGACTGCCAAGGGTGCACCTCCACCACACCAAGTGGACCTCCACCAGACTACCAGAGCTGCACCACCACCAGAAGAACCCCTGACAAACTCCACCGAAGATCATCCCTGGGCCATGCATCCGTCTCTCTCTCCCCACCATCTGCGACTGAGGGTAACATGATGCCAGCTCTTTTCCTTCCCTGCTTCTTCTTTTCTTCTCTGTTGGTCTCTTTATCTCTCTCTCTCTCCCTCTGTTTTGTCCAACTTCATCCTTTAATAAGTAGTTGTGTGGTGCTATCTGGTCTCATTTGCACCTTAATTTCACAACACGGAAATCCGTAAGAACAGATCTTGCTCCTCTGGACAGAGATATTGTTAATATCTGCTCTCTGCACCTTGACAGCATCTCAACTAAGGACCTGAATGGCAACACACATTGAGGTAAGAGAAATACAAATCCCCTAGAAAGACTGAATTTATAACTAACTAGAGAGAAATCCCAACAGCATTCAGTGGGCACACTGTGTTGGGCTGACACTGCATTGGGCTGACACTGTGTTGGGCTGACAGTTTGACTTGATGACCTTACAGGTATTTTCCAGCCTTAATGACTTTATGATAAGGAGAAACTTCTTTACTTTGAGGGTGCTGGAGCAATGGAGCAGGCTGCCCAGAGAGCTTGTGGATTGTCTTTCTCAAGAGACTTTCAAAACCCAACCTGGTCTAAGCAAACCTGATTTAGCAGGGAGGCTGGACTAGATGATCTCCAGAGGTCCCTTCTGCACTCTACCCTTCTATGATCCTTGAAAAAAAGAGTTACTTGATAGTCACAGCACTCTCCAGAAAGATACCTCAAGGATTTCTTCATACTTTTTCACAGTTCTTTTTAGATCATCATCCTTTTCAGCAATTTTTTTATGCAACTGTGTTGTCTCTATGTGATGATTTTCTATCAGTTCTGTTTCTACCTCCTGGGCTTTACCTAGGGAAAATAAAAAAGACAGGCAATATTGTAATCAAAGCATATGATTTTTATGATATGATTCCATGAATGGTATTTAAAACCTCAAAGACAACTGTGAAAGGCATCTATAAAGAAAACTTGCCAGGAGAATTCGTTTTTCACACTGTCAGTGCTAATTATGCCACTTGATCCTGCCATGCATGAAGCTTCTTGTTTGTACTTTGGCACCTGGAGTAATTTTTTTTCTATCTGATGCTGGTACTTTTCTCTCAAAGTTCAGATCACAGCCAATATTTATCAACCAGTTCCATTTGCTACCCTGTCCAGAGTGACTGAAACATCTGAAATCATTAGAGATTCCTCACTTGTAAGGGTACATCAAGTAACTGGAGTTAAAAGATACCTTCTGCTCACTTGTTCAACCTCCAGCTTACACTATGGTAGTAAATGGTGGACATAGAAGCTGAAGTATGCTGGACTCTGCTTATAACCCAATGATGTAGCAATCAGATATCATATTTAGTTGGTATCTGTTAGTGGTTACAGTAAATGAAGTCTGCAAGATGAGGCTAAGAAAATGCCATACTTATTCCCAGATGGATCCAAGTTTCTGCAAAAGACACCACCCTTCACTGCTGTATAGTTGGCAATGGCAGCGTCAGTGGCTTGAATTGCTGAAGTCTAAGTTGTATAATAATTGAAACATAGCAAAGTGCTTTCACTTCTCTTTTTTTGGTGCCTGAGGTACCCATGGCTAAGGGGTAAGGGCTACATGTGCATTTTCCTGATTGTGCTGTAACTAACATTTATATGTTATTTCCTGAGCAAGAGAAGTTCTTCTCCTGAGTTCCCTAGCCACTCATAAAACACATGGTCTTCATCAGAACCTCGGGTAAAACCCCTGCCCCAAAACATCTTTAGATTCGGTTTGCTGGCTATTTTGCTGACTACAGCTAGAACAGTATTTCACTTACTGATTGTCTCTTTCACTGCTGTTTCCAATTCTCTTTCTTTTTGAGCCAGCTGAGTATTGAACTCTCTCATTAACTGCTTTAAGGTGGAGTTGTGCTTTAACTCGATGTCTTCTTGTTCACATCTGTTAGCAAAATGGCAAAAAAAAAGGACAGTGAGGTAATAAAAACTTTAAAGAGAATGTGAGAAGAGTTTAGCAAGGTAGGGAATTTCTCCAGAACTATTGTAAAATGGGATGGCTTTCGAGTGTATGAATCCTAAGGGATTCAGAGAGGTTTTTTGTTCCTCTCCAGCTGAATTCACCTGGACATTGTAGGTGTTTCATTTAAAGAACAACCCAGAACTGAACTTGCTTTCCACAAGACAGGAAGTTTTTGCTGAGGAAGGAGGAGTAAAGAACGTTTTTTGCTGAGCAAGTAAGGAATGTGCTGTGTAAAAGCAGACTTTTTAGGGAACTCCTTGCTTTGAAAACCATGAGAGTGCTGAGCACTATAGCACACTGTTGTGCAGTACATAACAACAACTTTTGCTGTCATTTGAACACGAAGCTCTCAGCGCTAAATTTTATTGAAACTCGGGTTCCTGACTGAGGAAATCAGAAATAAATCTTAAGTTCTGGCAATTCTGAAGGTGACCATTGTTAATTTAAATTAAAAGAGGTGTTACTTTGCCAAAAGACAAACCAGTCTCAGGACTGATGACTCAAAGAGTGTTTCACGAAGTGCTGCTTTCAAGTAGTTCTTTCCTTGCTGTTCCTCTCTTTGGAAAATAACACAACACCACCAGGCATTATTTCACTGAAACATAATGAGCTTTAAAAAAGCACTCTTGAGGTTTTAGTGGTGTGCTAGTTTGAAGATAGCTAGAATGTTTTGGGGAGAAGGTTTAGATCACAGAAAGAAAAACAATGCTGATGTCTACTTCACTCATTAGCTTGCTGAGATATACAAGAACAACAGTATAAACATAGATAAGGGAGTTCAAGCACAGCCTGAGCTCTGAGCTGCATTTCTCTCTAACCTCACCCTCTGTCTCTCTGATTAATCCACCTGCTTCCTAACCCCCCTGGCCAACCCTCCATTCTTCCTTGGGGCACAAGGCAACGTCTGGGGTGGGAGAAGGTGAAGGGGTGGTAGAGAGCCCTGCTTGAGGACTCAGGTTTCTGGGAGGGCTGTTGTGTTTCTGTATTACCTTTTACCTTGTATATTTCTGTCTCTAACTGTGTATACTGGAAATATCTGCTTGGATATTGAGCTAAGCTGTAAATAATAAGCTGCACTCAATTTCCAGAGCTGAGTCTAGTCTGGGTGATTTCCAAAGTGGGGGGGGACAGGGAACAGCCAAACCACCACAAATGGTTAAAAATAAAGCAAAGAAATGGTAATAAGGGCAGGAGCAAAGAATTTACCTGATTTTTTGCTCCATTTCTTCTAAGGATTCCTTCTTTACTATGTCAAGTTCCTGCTGGTGCTCCTTCCGCAGAGCGCGCAAGTCCTTCTGAAGGTTATTCACTTCTTTGCGTAGTTTCTGTTTCTCCCTTTCAGCCTCTTCCACTTTGGACTGCAGGTCCTTCTGCTGGTTCTGCATGTCCTCTAGTAACTTCTGCAGCTCTAAATCAGACTTAGCTTTCGCTTCAGCATTTCCCTCAAAAGCTTTCAGGCTGTCATTTCTTTCGTCCAACTGCTGCTGTAAACTCTGTAGCTTCTCTTCGTATCTGAAAGTCATACCTTCAATCTCAGCCTTATGTGCTTCATTCTCCTCCACTAGATGGTTTCCCAACTCTTTTAATCTCTCTTCTAGAAGATAAACTGCCGTCTCTGCCTGCAATTTCTTCTGGAAATCTCCAGTGACATTCTCTATATCGAGCTGCTTTTGCTCTTTAGCTTTTAACTTGTCCCTGCTGCTTGCTAAATCACCACCACAGTGTGCATGCTCCTCTGCTAACAAGGAGTATTTTTTGGTTTGCTCCTCGAGTTCTTTCTTGAGGCTTTCAGCTCTATTCTGCTCCTCCTGGTGGCTCTTCTCCACACATTCTAGTTTTTTAAGGAGTTCTTCCTGTTTGTTTTGCAGCTGGAGATGAGAGTCACTACTCTCCTGTTGCTCCTTTTCATACTTCTGCAGTAATTCATCTCTCTCAGCTAAGCCCTTCTGTAGCTCACACATTTTCTCTTCATATGACTGCTGGACACTCTGAAGCATACTTTTCTTTTCTTGTTCTACAGCAGCTTTTATACTTTCTACTTTTTGCAGCATTTCTTTCTCCAGCTCTGCAGGATCTCTCGTTAACTTCATTTTTTCTTCTAAGGACTCAATTTTGGCCTCTCTCTCCTGCACTTTTTGTTCCAAGTCTCTGATGTGTTTTTCACTATCCTGCTTAAGTTCTTGTTCCTTTTCTTCCATCTGGGACATCAATTGTTTTCTAATAGAAATGATTCTTTGCTCTGCTTTCTTTTTCAGATCTGCCAGCTTAGTGCCGTTCTCTGCGTTCAGTCTATCTTGTAATTCTTTCATTTCTTCCTCTTTCCTTTTAAGCAGCTCTGACTTAGTCTGATCAAATTCCTTCTCCTTCGCTTCAAATTCATCTTTCAGTGAACCTATTTGCTTCTCAAGATGAAACACTTTTTCTTCTGCCTCCTTGTATCTATTGTCCTTTTCAGAAGCCACCTTCTCTGCCTGCTGAAGTTGCCGAGCTATCTCTTTCTGCTCTGTGTCCTTCTGTTCATGACACTTTTTCATTTCCTCCATCAAGGAATCATTTTCTGAGGTCTTCTCAGCAATTTTCTTTTCTAGTTCAACAATTCTTGCTGCTTGGCTTTTTAACTTTACCATCAACCCACTTTCTTTCTTTTCCCTCTGGCTTTGCTTCTGTTCCAGTTCACTTTTTAAACTGTCGAGATTCTTGCTTTGTTTGGCCAGCTGCTCCTTCAGTTTATTTAACTCTTCATCTTTTTGATTGGCTTCAATATTGCTTAATTCAAGTTTGCTCTGCAAATCTTTAATAGTATCATGATTTTGTGTGAGCTTAGCCTGTGCTTTCGCCTTCCATTCTGCCAGCTTGCCTGTGCACTGATTTACCTGCTCAAGAGCTGATGCTTTTTCTTGACTTAGTGTCTCAACTCTGGATGACAACTCCTGAACCTGGTTTAACAGCTGCAACCGCTCCTCTTGGTGTTGCTTGCTTAACAGAGACACGGCTGCCTCCTTCTCCGTTAAACTTACCATGCCTTCAAGTCTAACATGAAGATCATTAATTGTTTTGTTGAGAGCAGAGATATCAGATTCTTTTTCCTGGAGCTCCTCCCTCATTGAGGTGACAGCATTGATATTTTCAGACAACTTTTTCTTCAGCTGTGTGATGCAGCTTTCCTTTTCTGATGCTGCTTGCTGCTGATGACCTCCTTCTTTTTGCAGTTGTTCCTTTTCTGTTACAAGCCCTTCGATGTCCGCTCTCATGGAGACAATTAAATCATCTTTCTCCTGCAGCTGTTGCATTGACTTCTGCAAAGAAGCACTTGCAGCAGAATGGTGCTCTCTTACTTCTCCAAGCTGAGCTTCTAGCTCGGGAATCTTACTCACTTTACTTACTATTGCTTCCTTAACTTGCGCAGTTTGCCTCTCGCAAGCTGCAATTTTAGATGTCACAAGGCTGAGTTTTTCATTACATTTTTCAATTAATTCATCACTTTTTCTTTGCAATAAAGCTTCAGCATTCTTAGTGTAAGCATCTAACTGGGCTGCAAGTTCTCCCAGCTGCCTTTTAAACTCATTTTCTTTCAGCTGAATGGCCTCTATTTTTTTCTTGTAATTCTCATGATCTTTGTACTGAGAAGACTGCAGAGCTTGGAGTTTCTCTTCAAGTGTTTTCAGAGTACCAGCCAGCTCACTGATTTTGGCCTTGTCCGTTTCTTCAACTGCTTTCTGTTTACTGAGCTGCTCCTGAAGGTCAGTCTGCTCTTTCAGGGACTGATTAAGATCACTTTCCAGTTTTTCCAATTGTGCTGTCAGGTCACTTTCCCGATCTGACAAAGAATTCACCTTAGCCGCTGACTGCCTTAGTTCTTCTTGTAGTTCCTTCAGGAGCTCCTCCTTTTTCACTTGCTCTTCCTTCAGTCGGGTTATTTCGCTTCTGGAGCCCTCCTTCTCGGCACTGAAGGTGGCAAGTTGCTGTTTAAGGTCTCCCACTTCCTGCTCCTTCTCTTGCAATTCCATTTCATGTTTTTCCTGGAGTTCTTCAACCTGCTGACTGAGTTTCTTCTCCCAACTCAAGGTAATTTCCTCCAGTTCTCTTCTATGAGCTTCAGCAAGACTCTCTAGTTGCTCTTTCTGATTAGACTCCAATTTTGACACAGCATCGTTGATTCCAGCTGAACTGGCATGTGCCATTTCCAACATTTTAGCATTGAACTCACTCTCTTTCTGACTGAACTCCAGTTGCTTGTTTTCAAGCTCTTTTTTTAGTTTAGCTTCCTGCTCAGCAAGTTTCTTTTTGAAACTTTCCTGCATATCTTTTGATTTCTGTTTGATTTTCTCCATTTTGTTCTCTTGACGTTTCAGTTTGCCTTCATATTCTCCCTGCAAGGCAGTAATTCTCTCCTCTGCAGCTAGCAGTTTCTGATTAAGCTCTTCCACTTGCTTGCTCTGTAACTTCTTCATGCATTCGATTTCATTCTCCTTCTCAGTTAGACTTCTCTTTGTCTCGTCAGTCTCTCTTTGTAGATCCTTCACCTGACACTCATGTTGCTGTGTTAAAGAAGTTACTTTCTGTGTATTTTCATTGCTTTGCTCTTGCAAATGCTGCTTCAGATCATGTACCTGAGAGAGTGATGCCCCTAAATCATTCTTGACTTCATTCAGCTGGCATTCAGTTCTTTCTAGTTGCTCACTAAGCTGTAATTTTTCACCTTCAAGATCTGTTAGCTTTTGCTGCAGCTTTGCTAATTCCTCTTCGTACATCTTTGCCTGCTCACGAGAAGTACTGCTCTGAGACTCTGAAAGCTCCTCAAACTTTGCAGACACTTGGACAAGTTCAGCTTCAGATCTTTCTGCAGATTCCTTTAGTTTCTGTTCATGTGCTTTTAGCTCCTCCAGATGTCTGTCTTTCTCCTCCAATGACTGCTTGAGCTTGTTGAGCTCCTCTTTGAGTACCTTCTCAACACCTTGAATAGACATTTCATGCTCTTTTACCATCATTTCAACCTTTTCGTTGTGTCGTTTCCTCTCTTCTTCCAACTTCCCTTCCAATTCTTGCTTTGCTTCACACAATTTACTATTGAGTTCTGAAAGCTCTTGCTCTAAATCATGGCGTACTTTTAGTGCTTCTGACAGCTCACAAGACAGTGCTTCTAATTCTGTCTGTTTCACATCCAGTTTTTCTAGTGTTTTTTCATTCATCTCCTCTATGTGTGCACGGAAAGCTGTTTCTTTCTCTTTCAGAATTGCATCTACCTCTTGCTCTTGTTTCTCCCTCATTTTTTCTATCTCAGTTACTTGCTGTTGCTTTAACATTTCAAGTTTTTCTGTCCAGAGCTCTTCCTGCTGCTGTTTGAGGTTCTCCATCTCTTTCTTGTGTTTTTCAACCATATCATTGATTTCCTTACTGTGCTGCCTTTTTTCAGACTCCATCAGAGTACTTAATTCCTCCGACTGCTTTCTGTCGTCTTGTGAGTACTTTGCCAGAGAGCTTTCCAGTTCAAGAATTCTCTGTTAGAACATAGTTTGAAAAGCCTATTAATATCCATCAGATAACAACTTGATTAAATATTTATTAAATCTCACCAGCTTCACACAATTACAAGCCACTTTTTGCACTATTTTTAGAGAATAGCAGCTAGGTGAGGGACTTCGCAGGATGTCAGGCAGTGATAGGACTATGAGGAATGGAGCAAAACTAGATATAATTAGATGTTAGAAAGAAGTTCTTCACCATGAGTGTGGTTATATACTGAAACAGGTTGCCCAGGGAGGTGGTGGAAGCCCCATTCCTGGAGGTGTTTAAGGCCGGGCTGGATGTGGCTCTGAGAAACCTGATCTAATGTGAGGTGTCCCTGCCCATGGCAGTGGGGTTGGCACTAGATGATTCTTGAGATCCCTTCCAGCCCTGACAATCCTATGGTTCTATGAACTTATGAAGGCTTTTATTCAGCTAGCTTGCTCTTAACTTTGCTTCCACCAACATGTTTTGTTTCACTGCAATGAAAGAAAGATACAATAAAAACTCGGAAAGAATTTAACTGACTCAAATGAAATAATTCACATGATATTTATGACAGATATGTTCAGATCTTCTTATTAAGCTAAAGTACCAATACTTAGCTTGAAAGACATTATGAGTCCTCACAAAGCACACATCTATTGATTTCTCTTAATTCCACTTCTCATGGAAACGCTGCTGTAAAATGAGAACACTTCTATAGGCAAACCTTCCAAACTAATCTTTGGGAGTGGTGCAATGATGTGTGAACTTGCATTAGCCCATAATACATCACCCATCACCTAGAGTAAAGAACACTTCAAAAAATGCAAGCACATATTTTGTTTACTTGGGTATCCTTGGCTACAATTTCATACCCCACTCCATGACACCAAGTGAATGTGTTTCTGTTTTTCACCATCTAAAACAAGGAGCTGCAGCATTATCACAGCAAGGCATTAAATTTCTGTCACTACAAGAAGCATTGCAAGATTAAAAGAACCCAATCACAATAAATCCACTGCATTTGTAAACCTGTCATAGATAAATACATACTGAAGGCAACGTAAACATTTACCCTGTTGGAATCTTTACTCACAGTTCTACAAGACTCTATTTCTTCATGCATCTTCTCAACTTTCTTGTCACATTCTGACTGTATTGCTTTCTTCTGCAGCTCTAATTCTTCTAAGGCTAGAGATTCCTGCTGCTCTTTTTCTTGAAGGGTTTTTAAACACTCACTCTGATTTTTTTCCTGCATCAAAAATTAAGATTAAACCAAACTATAAATACAGTTATCATACTTTCAAAACCAGTATAATAGGATATTTACAAACCCATTAATAGGAGCCATGGGCTGATAACCTCTATCTCTCTACACACAGTTTGCATTTCACCTGTGAAAACAAAGGTGTTCTAAACCACTTCTAGTTTCTCTCCTTCAGAACCATTGGTTATCTGCCTCTTTGTATGAAAGAGATGATAGAATCCAGCTTTTCATTTTGGTTGGTTTACCACAACAGTAAAGGGCTAACATTTTTCTAAATTATTATTATTAGCAGCAGCAATAACAATAATAACAACAATAATGGCACATCCTCACTTAATCCCACTGATAATGTATTTTTAAGCTTCTATTTCTTATAATAATAAAAAAATATGACCTGAAAATCAGGTAGAAAAACAGTTAGGAAGGGACTAACTCCTTTAGTCCTAGACACCAAACACCATGGAGAAGCACAAAAGAGAATCTACTACTTGATAGGTAAAATTGTGTGGTCTGAAGTGAATTATATCTTATGCAAAAGAGCAAAGAATGCAGGCTGAGCTAGAAGTAAATTCTTTTCTGAGGTCAAACAACATGAAGAGTTTACTCTGTTCACATAACACAACGCAGCCAGAAATAACTATACTAACACTTCCCAAGTAAGAGCCTCACTCTTTGTACCTCTTGTACTCTAGTTGCTGCAGCCAATCACCAATGATTAAATGAAGAAATAAAACCCCCAAGTCTAAGAGAAAGAGTTTGCAGCCTATGAAGACTTTCCTGCAAGATGCGGCTGTTAATGAGCAGTGAGAGTGACTAATTATCACTATTCACTCCTCATCACTGCAGCTGCTTTTCTTCCATGTTGCTGAAGCCTTTGTGCTCTTTGACTTTTGTAGGGCACTCAGAGATGAGTGCAGAAAGATCCTCCCTGCAGAACAGGGTCAGATTAAGGCTTCTAGTTCTACCTTACAGAGAATCGTGTGAAATCCTTACACGTTTTAGAGACACTCACAAGAGCTGCCTTCAGTTTCTCCTGGAATTCCTTTTCTTGGGCCTGCAATCTCTCACTTAGCTCCTCATCTTTTGTAGCCAATTCTTTTTTATGGAAGTTTTCTAGCTCAGCAACACGTTCCTCTGAAGATTTCTGTCAAACGAAGTCAGAAAAATTATTTCAGAACATTCTATGACAAAACCTTTTGCATTATTTCTTAACAAAAAAAGCAGCACAACAGAGTGAAGAAATCAGATCATCCCTTTGTTTCCTCTAAGTTAACTATCACTTGGGAGAACTTAATGTTAAGGGCAGATGGTTCTTATTTTCATGCTTGAAGTTATCCATCCACCTTCTCAAGTCCTTCACAGTCCTACCCACAGAAACATCACAATTTATGAAGACTCTGATGCTGAACTTAAGCTGTACTTAAGTGGTTACAATTTCAGTTGCAAAAGGAACTTCTGCCTGTAGCTTTCCCTGTGTTCTCCTTATTTCATGAGCCACAAAGTGGAGACAGCCTGTGCTGACAGCTACCTACAACCTACAGATGTGTTTTCTTTCAGAACAATGCACTGCAAGCTTTAAAGCCTCCTAAAGCATCAGTGTATTCTTTTACAGAAATCAGCAGCACGAACAAACGCCAACCTAAGAACTGCAATCTAAAGGCATTCAAATTCACAGCTTTGAAAGGCACATGAAGTCATCCTGCAATTCCCTCCTAAATAAGGCAAACGAAGCAAATTTTAGCAGTTCTTAAGTAGCAAACAGTTTGGCAACAAGTTCTTCAACATTTATACTCACTAGGCTAGGATAATCATTACAAGTATTTAGCATTAAGCCCCCAGATCCTGTGGAGATGTGGGAGTTGCCTGTAATTAAATTCTTCTTGGCTTCCTTTAAAATCTCTAGTAAACTTCTAGTAAATAATTGTATTAAACACTGTGAAACAGAGTATTGCTGCTCATTTTACATACCTCTGATGTACTGGTTTTAAACTGTTAGAGGAAAAAAAGACTATACAGGGAGTTTTCTATGTTGTCTTAAGTAAATCTTTAGTCTCACAAATTATTTCTTATAGATGCTACTATACTGATACCAAAGTTCTGATATGCAAAAGTAACTTGCACCTATAGTTCAATGCTTAGATTAACAGCCAACAACACAGAGTGAGTTTCAGCTTTTACCTTCATAATCTCAACCACCTCCTGTTTCACTCTGGTTAACTCCCGTTGGAGATTTACCCTCTCTTCTTCACTTGCCTTTTCTACTGCTTTGATTTTTTCATCCATTTCTGCCTGCAACTTTTTCCGGGCTTCCTCTGTCTTTTGGGCCATACTCAGAGCCCTCTCAAGCTCTTCAAAAGCTGTAAAGAAAAGAAAAATACACATGACAGCCAAGAAATATTTAGGTCTTGACACAAGAACAGAATTCTCAGTAACTGTAAATTAAAAAGGTAACAGAGGAATGAACTTGGAAATCCATGAAGAATTCACATGGGTTTATTATCTAGAAAGGAAAAGGAACTGACAAATTGCTTTGAAGGTCTTTCCATACATTCTTTAGCTTCCTTTTTTTCCTCTAAAATAACTATAAAATACCTAGATGCTATAAATGAAACAATGTCTCCTCTTCTGGCCATAAGTGGTGAGTAACTTTGAAGCAAACAAACCAAACCAAAGAAATCTGTCTGAAGAAATATTTGTCTTTTGTGAAGACTTCCCTCTGCTTCTAAACTTTGCAAATAAAATATAAGAACAAATACTAAGATGTGCTCAAACTTCAACATCTGTCTGATGTTCCAAAACCAGGCTCTAGGAGCAGGGAGAAAAATGCATTTACATTTGCAGATGATGCACGAGCCTGCTGAAAAACATTTCAAGTTGCAAATGAGGAACAAAGATGTCACAGCTTTTCCTCTGCTAAGGAGAAGTATTCTAACATTATTCATAGATTACTATTTACATTAAAAAGAAAAACAAGTCCCTGTGTTGTGAGTTGTTGTTATTATTATTGCTATTATTAGTGTTGTTGTTATTCCATACCAGCACCTGAGTTCCTCACTGAAACTGATGGCAGAATCTACACAAAATCACACAAGACTACAATTTGATCACTATTAAGAGTGATCACTATTGAGAGTCTACTATACTGCTAAAGGGAGGGCCTTTTCAGGCTATCAGGGAGTAACAGGACTAGGGGGAATGGAGCAAAGCTGGAGGTGGGGAGGTTCAGGCTGGATGTAAGGAGGAAGTTGTTCAGCATGAGAGTGGTGAGAGCCTGGAATGGGTTGCCCAGGGAGGTGGTTGAGGCCCCATCCCTGGAGGTGTCTAAGGCCAGGCTGGGTGGGGCTCTGGACAGGCTAATCCAGGGTAGGGTGTCCCTGCCCATGACAGGAGGGCTGGAACTAGATGATCCTTGTGGTCCCTTCCAACCCTGACTGATTCCATGACTCTACAATTGTTTTTGCACAAAAGAACTTTGGCAAAACACCTATGTGAAATTCAAGATCACAGTGCCAATTTCATGACCATCATTTACTTGAGCACAAAACCTTTGCAAGTAAACTGTTCTACTATCTCCTGCAATGCTTGAAAACTGAGAGCAGGCAAAACAAGCTTATTTTTAACATGGTACTTAGCATGCTAAGATTTCTTCCACTTAGTTCTACTCCAAGAAGAAAACTATAATGAACACATGCGTGGCTTGTTGCCTTGATTCACCATCATTTCATAGGCATTCACAGCAATTCTCATAACCCTTATATTCTTTTTTTGAAGCTATCTTTAACAGCATTCAGTCATGTGTGTGAAAAATGAATAATTTCCATTGCACATCTTCTGCTAACATTCAAATCGAAGCTTTCAACCACAGCTGCATTTCTGAGGCAACGCTGCAAATATCACAGAATGCACTGGATTAGAAGGGACCTTTAGAGGTCATCTGGTCCAACCTCCCCTGCAGTAAGCAGGGATATCCCCAGTTAGATCAGCTTGCTCAGACCCTCATCAAGGCTGACATATCAAATATGTGTTCAAACAGCTTAATTTCAAAAGATTGCATTCTCAACTTTCCCAGAACTTTGTTTTCTGAAGAAGCCTTTCTCTGACCAACAACAGTGACAATCACACTTTAGCACAAAACAAGGTTGTTACTGACCCTGCCACTATCATAGTACATCACTGCATCCACTTTTTTACTCCTGGTTCTACTTGATAAATACCAAAACTCATTTAAAAAAACCAGGAGCACTATTAACTATTTCAAAGAGCAAAGGAGTCTAAAACATAACACAAGTGTGCAGGATGCTTATAGCTCCTTTCTTTCTAAGCACAGTTCTTCACAGTCCTCATCGAGGAGTCTGCCATCTGAGACCTGCAGAACTCAAATCTTCCCCTCCTGCCACCCTGGGCACAACTTGGGTTATGGATACAGCCTGCACAAGATCATCTGGAAAAGGGCATCAACTTGCCTGATGCTCCTCTCAGCTCTACCAAAAGCACATGCAGCCAGCAAAACTGGCCAAGTCCTTCATATTACAGCATCATAAATGGCTTCTTAATAGAAAAAAAACAAGCAATAAAATGTGCCTACAGACCTTTACAAAGCACAGGTTGAATATAAAGCCTGCAAACAAAAGATTAAGTTATTTCTCCTCCTCAAACATGTTTTCTGATTCTTGCTCTAAGCCACGTCTACTTGATATTTATTTGAGAAACCTCTTACTTCTGCAAAATGAAAGAGAATGCATTTGCTGTAGCCCACAAACCCACTGAAGAGAAGATCCAGGTTCACATTAGGATTGACTACTGATAGGCAAGAGCTGAGCAACATGCAGTATGACAGCTGCATCACCGAACTGCAGGCAGGATGCTAATACAAAGCTGATGGATAAAATGCCAGGGGGTATGAAAGCACAAAGAAGCAACACTTCACAGTAACACTTAGCTCTCTAAAAGGTACAGTCTATGCATCTCAGGCACTTCTAGCACTTGAAGCAAAACAAAATGCTTTAATTCACAGAATCACAGAATGATAGGGCTTGGAAGGGACCTCTGTAGATCACTTAGTCCAACACCACTGCCAGAGCAGATTCACCTAGAGCAGGTTGTACAAAGTAGTCAGCTCTAGCATGGCTTGACACAGTTGAGTTTCAGACCAGCAGAGGGCTAAACTATCATTGAGTAGCCATAACATGGGCTAAGTTATTTTTAATTTAGGGGAGATTTCAATTCTACTGTGGATAAAGGCCTGGAATCAAGTCTATACTTTTATCCAAATGCATCTATTCTCAATGCAGAGAATATGCTCAGAGAGTAAAAAGGCACTGCCTGTGCTCTACTCCAAACAGTAGAGCTACTGTTCAGCAAAGATCTTTTTACCCAGACATTGGGTAAGTGGAGCCTACTAAGGTACAGCAGCAAATCAGAAAGAGAGTGGTGAGAAATCTCATTCATATGATCGGGCCAAGAAATCCAGAAATCTGCCTGAGTGGAGTTTTAGAAGTGCAAGGCTACAAAGTTGATTGTTAGAGAGCTGACCCTTTTAATCATACAATGGTTTGAGTTGGGAAGGACCTTTAAAGGTCATCTAGTCCAAACCCCTTGCAGTGAACACATCTTCAACTATATCAGGTCACTCAGAGTCATAGAATCATAGAAGCACAGAATGGTTTAGGTTGGAAGTGACCTCAAAGATCATCCAGTTCCATCCCCCTGCCATAGGCAGGGACATCTCCCACAGTCCCATCCATTCTGGCCTTCACTGTTTCCAGGAAGAGGAGATCTGCCCTCTCTCTGGGCAACTCATGCCAGTGTTTCACCAGCCTCAGTGTAAAAACTTTCTTCCTTTTATCTAGTCTAAAGCTCTCCTCTTTTAGTTCAAAGCCATCACCCCTTGTCCTGTCACAACATCCCTGCATCTTTCTATAGACCCTGCCTCTACACATGGTCGAAAGCAGCACTCTCAGTTCCTTCTCCTTGCCTCTTCTACCCAGAACAACAGCAGTTCCTGATGCAAAGGGTTCCTGCTTACTCTGCCAGTGCTGCAGACCTGATACCTTCAACTGCAGTGCCATCTACTGCTGAAAATCGTGAGGAAGCACCAAACAGGATGGAGAAGGAGGCATTTCCATGTGTTCTTTCTGAAGGCTGAAAGCAGGCATCTTGTCAAAAGCTTGAGAAACAAAAGTTGAATTAATTTCCTACAACCAATTTGTGTACCCAGGCAAGATTTTAAATGCACACTCCAAGCTTTTTTGCTGCTCTGTAGAAAGGTGCAAATTAATTAAGCTTGCAAAAGAAATGTTTCTCACAGAGACTGGCAAAGTAAAGCAAAATCAATTTGCTTTGTAACAACTGTTCTCTGCTTATTGTACAGAATCTAAATAAGTCAATAATCTGTGTCTTGAGAAGTCAGGACTTGAGTAGTATCAGGGAAATGAACTTCAGTTTACCAATAAAGTTACAAACACTAAATAGCTTCTCTGAATGAAAATGGAAACGATCTACATACAATGCAAAGCATTAAAACAAATCAATCTGTGGTAGTTACTTCAAGTAAAAGTGCCTGAGAAGCACAGAATTTACATTTTAGAGTCCAGTTCAAGCACCCAGTGTGTGATGTAAGAAAAAAGAGCCCTTACCCCAGTCCTGTTCATACAAGGCTTGGGAAAGGCACCATGATTCACTTATTGGCATGTGTGGATGCACAAAAACAAGATGCTCTGTGAGATTTCAACATAACATACCTCTAACCACAACAAAAATGAAATTCAACTGGGGACACCAAGTTACAGTTTACACAACACACACAAAATAAGCATACATATCTTCTCACTGCTTCAGTACACAAAAATGCATTATTAATTCCAACACTGGAGCATTTCCCTGAAGTGACTGAATTACAATGAAAAAAAAGCCAAACATGTAACACTAGGCAAGGTAAGAAAAATGAAGTTGAAAAGTAAACCACTTTTTTGCCTACAACATAGCACTGTGACAGTAAATCCCAAGCATGTTTTATGTATATATTCCCTAAGACCAACTCTTCACTAAATCATGACACAGGAGAAGGCTAGAATTTAAAACCATCTTGCATTAACTATCCAAGAAACAGAATATTAAACATGGTGACCTCAAATAGCAAATTGCCAAATTCTTCACAATGGTACAATTCAAAGGTTGTGACCTAGAAGTAAGTTCAGGCTCTCTCAGTATTAATGGTAGGGTTCTCAAATGACTGAACGCTTTAGTTTGCATTGAACTACAGTTTGGAATGCATAAAGCCAAGGAAGCAAAAGAAAAACCCAATAAAGGGTTAAATCTTACACTTTCACCTGTATTAGAAGCAGTATTAACTCATTTTCCAAGGGTTCTAAGCATGTATATGTAAGCATTAACAAAGGCCTAAAATCTGCCCCACGGAAAGTGCAGTCTACTTAACACATTGTTCAGAAGTGAAATTACTTCTCACTACAACAGTTAAGTTTTCCAGGTATCCAGAGCATCCACTCTAACCCAATTTCAGCTTCTGGCTATGAAAACCTGAGGAAATGTCTGGACTAATCAGAGCATGTAGATATTAGTTCATAATGAAAAGGTTTCTACTGCTTCAAAAACCCACTGTGTTTCAAACCACTATGGCAATAACTTCCTACCTATTAAAAATCCTTCTTTCAAGTCTCCAAGTACTGGATGAGAACTAGCTTTAGCAGGACTGATTTACTTCTGAGCTATGATTTTTCCAGAGCTAAAGAAAGATGCATGCAATCTGAAAGGGTAGGAGAGAAGGACACCTAATTAAGATGTTTCTTACTTTCACAAGAGGAGTATTCAACCTGCTTTTCTGTATTACAGCAGGATGATCTACCCAAACTAACCTTGGAAATTTGCAAGTCCTGATCTAAATCTATGTAGCTTTAACATAAATCCCTACGAACTGTATTGTTTGAACTTCTGATTGCTTTTTAGAGAGAAAATATGTCTGATGTTCTGTGTGAACTAACCACATCTGGGCTTCTGCCAAAAGAGTCAACTCCTTTAGATGCTTATGAGAGGAAACTGAATTCTTCTAAAAGAATTTGGATAGCTACAGTGCAAAACAATGTCACTCTTTAAATACAAAGGTGAGGCAGATTGACCTTTTAATTTAAAGGAGAGCTGCTAGCACACAGTTATTATTACCTAATTTCTGTGAAAAGCAGACTACAGTATGTTACCCTTAGATAACCACAAGGTTTCAAGCCTGAAGCAAAACAAATAGTCACTGCTGCTTCACTAAAGTCAGACATGCTTTCACTATCATTACTGAAAACAAGTATTATGGTTGTAAGATATCTTCTTGTTTCTAAACCTTCTCAAGCTCTTACACACTCACTTCTATGTTTTCTATGTAAAACACTGGTGACATTACAATGCTACTTTATAGTTAGGTATCATTTTCCCTACTGAAATTATTCCAGCACTAAACTGTCAGTCTTTTCTCCTCCAAACAGGAAAGCACAGCTGCCCTTCAGCAATCTCCTCCCTCACACCATTTCTATTGATAGCAGAGACAGCTCTCAACCCTGCTGACTCGAAGGTAGTAATGACTCTAGTAGGGGCAGCACGTAGAACACTAGGAAAAAGAGCATCTCTTAAGTATCCATCCCAAACAACTGATGAAAGAGTGCAAAAAGACCATGCTTTCTCATGTTTAGATGTGAACACTAATAATCTGCAGAACTTCTTACCAGCTTTGTCAGACTTTTCTTTCTGCTCCTTTAATTCCTCGCCTTTTGTAGTCACTTCTTTGATCCGTGCACGCAGTTGGGCAATTTCCTCCTCCTTCATTTCCAATGTTTCGTGCATCTGTCGCTTTGTCTCTGCAATTACCATACCCTATGGAAAAGGTCCTTGTGATAAAAAGCTAGCAGATAAATAAAACATATAGCTGAAACAATTTAAGCCCTGTCAGTAATAAAATGTAGTGTATTACTACCAGACCAGAGCCGCTGGTATTTGTCCATGTCAGAAAACAGAAAATGTTAAGAAAAAGACAATAAGAATAAAGATTAGTTTAAAGAGTAGCCAAAAAATATCTAGTGGTGGAAAGAACACTTCCAAGACAACTAAGTACCATCAGAAAACTTCCTCCTCCTGGTACAGATACTTGTCTTTGAAATACACATTCTGCAAGTAAGGCTAAACTAAAATCACCTTAGTGTGTGTGCTCCTTGCCAGAGAGCAGGCACATATAATGAGTTCTATGTCCTGCTGCTCATTACACCATCAGAAGTTATTCCATCTCAGCCCAGAAATGGGCTGTTTGATGCTGCTTTCCTTCCTGTGTTGGGGGCACAGGGGCTTGTGAGAGGGGATTGTGTTAACCTAGGACAACGTGCCAACACTGTAATAAAAACCCCAAGGAACAAAAAACTTCATATTCTTAAGAAGCTACAATGACTTTTCTCTTATTGATAATTTTAATTCATTTACATTGTATCTCCTCTTCATTAGTGCTTGAGTGGGGTTTTTTTGTTTGCTTCAGGGTTTTTTGGTGTTTGTTGTTGTTGCTGTTCACAGAATCACAGCATGTTAGTGGTTGGAACAGACCCAAAGAGATTGAGTCCAACCTCCCCTGCCAGAGCAGGACCATACAATCTAGCTCAGGTCACAGAGGAATGCATCCAGATAGGTCTCGAAAGTCTCCAGAGAAGAGAACTCCACAACTTCTCTGGGGAGCCTGTTCCAGTGCTCTGTGACCATGACAGTAAAGAAATTCCCCCTTGTGCTGAGGTTTTGTTTGTTTGTTGTGTTTTTAATTATTACTTAATTTTTCCAAGCTGGCATCGAGGAGTCTCTCTGGTACAATTCCTCCATCCCAGATAACATCATCTTATAGTATTAATTTTAACTTTACTTATCTCTCTTCCTCAAGGTCAGGCTCAACAAAGCTCTGGGCAACCTGATCTAGTTGAGAATGGCTCCTGCTTATTGCAGAGGGTGTTGGACTAGATGACCTTTGAAGGTCCAACCCAAACCATTCTGTGGTTCTATAACCTAACAAGTAGCCCAAAGCATCTACACAATAAAATTCTCAGGTAGCTTAAATTATTTGTTTGTTAAAATACAAAGCAAAACACAGGGGATGCCTAAGAATAGCTTCTAACTCCGAGTAGCCAGACTGAGTTTTAAACAAATCTTCCTAACAACTAGACAGAGTATAAAGAAAACTGTGCTTACCTTGTCTTGCTCTAGCTGCTCAATCAAATTCTTTGCATCACGCAGCTGTGTAATCAGTTTTGTCTTCTCAGCCATGTGAAGGTCCTAAAACAAAGACACCAATCACAAGTTTAAAGCACTGCCACCTGTAGAGAAAATACCTTCTCCTGAAAACCAGCCTGTGTGTGTTTGGCTCTTCCCCTGCACTGTGCCTTGGATGAAGTACGTAGAACAGAATCCAGAGAAATTTAAGTAGGCAGCTTCAAATTAGTTTTAGATCTCCTCATGCCTTCTGTAATAATTCAGGTGTCTGAAGGCTTTGTTACAGCCTCCACAGTACTTGCCTGGATGTCAAATCTGCTGCAGTAAAAAAGGCAAGAATCTGATGGAGGCACCTGCTCGACAGCCTGCTTCTCTGCTTACAAATGGATCTCAGTAGTACAACATAATTGTTCATTACAGGCCTTGTCCTGGAAAACATCCTTTGTTTCAGAGCTCTTTCAAAGCAGAACGGTGCTTTCAGACCAAGGCAGAGCAGAGAAGCTGGTCACTAGAACTGAGTTGAGTACAGCTATACTTGTGGCATTCTTGTGTTCCCATTACTATTGGCCACTTAACTCTTCCTCCACACTTGGCCTTAATGAGGTAACTGAGCAAAACATGAATTGAGCTTTGGGACTGCACTTAATGTTACTTTCACTGTACTGTGCCCTTCATTCTCCTGCTTTTCTCTGTTTTCTGTTCATTTACATAACTGATACTACTTCTGCTACGTCTTAAAGGTTTATCACTTCACCTCATGTATTCTATGCTAGGACAGTCTTTACCTCACCCCTGCTTCCCATGGCTTATTTCTGATATAATTTCGATGGTTATTTTTACAGTAAACTTTCTTATCTAAGGCTTCCATCTTTACATTTTTTTGACTAACTGCTCTATGTGTCCATTTCCAAATGAGTCTTGCACAATTAACTCAAAAAGAAGTACAGGCACAGTTTGTTTAATGGCCTACTCTATTAATAAGTTTGGGAAATATTTGAGTTGTTCCTTGTGTTTTAGTAGAAGTTGCTGAAGTTAAGAGGATTTTCCATACCTTTATTTTCTCCAGCTCTTGAAGCCTCTCCTCTAACTGCTCTTGAAGTGCCTCCTTCTCATTGGTTAACTGGGCAGAGCGCTCCTTATGTGACCGAATCATCTCCTTGCAACGCTGCAGCAAGTTCTCCTGGCGCTTCACCCTCTGAGCAAGAGTCTCCAGAGTTTTAACAGAATCTTCGTGGCCCTCTGCAAGACAAGACAGCAACATCATCCTATGTCCACTGTTTTTAGAATGGAGCTCTGCATTCATGGTTCACAGAATCACAGAAACATTCAGCTTGGAAAAGACCCTCAGGATCACCAATCCCACTCTATAAGGTGCACCTTAAACCATATGCCCAAGCACCCCAGCCAAACGACTTTCAGACACGTCCAGGGTTGCCAACTCAATAACCTCCCTGTCCCTGGGCAGCCCGTTCCAATGCCTGACCACTCTCCCCACAAAAAAGTATTTCTTAATGTCCAGTCTAAACCTACCCTGTTGCAGCTTGAGGCCATTCCCTCTTATTCTATCACTAATTACCTCTGAGAAGAGACCAGCAGCAGCCTCTCCATAACATCCTTTCGGGTAACTGTAGACAGCGATGAGGTCTCCCCCAGCCTTCTCTTTTGCAAACTAAACAGCCTCAGCTCCTTGGGTCACTATTCAGCTTTGTTGCCCTGCTCTGCACTTCCTCCAGCACCTCCACATCCCTCTTGTAATGAGGTGCCCAAAACTGAACACAATACTCGAGGTGTGGCCTTACCAGAGCTGAGTACAAGGGGACAATCACCTTCCTACTCCTTCTGGAGTATATGTACAAGCCAGAACACCACTGGCTTTCTTTGCCACCTGGGCTTCACGTTGTGGGTGTCTTACAGGGCTCTAAAGTTATGCCAAGCCTACAAAAAACTCATAGTGACTACTACAACTGCCAGAAACTTGCTACAGAAAGAGCAGTAAATACAGCCTTTTACTCCAAATTAACTTGCTAAACCCTGGCTACTCATAGCCAAGCTACTATTCATCAAGGTTTTCTATGCAATTAAAAAATCATTGTGTCTGCTGTTACTAGCTGAATACTCATGGGCAGGGAAACAAACACAAAAGCAAGATAAATTGCACCTCTCAAGTGCCCAACATGCAGATTCCTGCTTTCCCAGGGCTGAGCATAAGGTTAACTCCAAAATATCCAGGTTGGTAAATCCATATTCAGCAGCAATACTGTATTCAGCAGCAATATACAGCTCTTTCTGAGCTGTACTCTCCTCTTTATAACTAGCACATTGAGTAACAATTTACTGTGTGCTCTGCTCTGATGCTCTGGAGGCTCTAAGTGTACTTGGCATGAACACAGGATCAGATGATCACAATCATAGTCTTACACACTATATCCCAGAAGCAGACTCCAGCATAAGAAACATCTTGAGTTCTGATTCTCAGGGACTGGATATGGACTGCATACTTAGGTTACTTCATAAGCACTGTGTGATGGTTTGGGAGTTACCTGCCCCTTCACTCCTATGAAATCACCCAAACTAGACTCAGCCAGCTGGAGGTTAAGGAATGAAGCTTTATAATCACAACTTACTACAATATACAAGCAAAATAAATCCAGTATTTACAGCTATATACAGAAATATACAAGTTAAATACCTCCCTCAGAAATCATTCCCCAGGAAGAGCTCCCAACCACCCTTCTAACTTCTTCCACCCTTCTACCTTACCCCAGAGTTTGTCTTACATGCAAGGTGAGTTTGGAGGATCAGCAAGGGGGATCAGAAGCAGAAGGATTAGTTACACAGATCCAAGCAGAAGGGAAACACACACTCCAAGAGACAGAGACACACACACTGTCTCAGTCTTATCTACGTTTGTGTTCTTCTTTTTATACATCTCAGCAAGCCTGTGAGTGAAGTAGACATCACCACTGTTTCCTTTTCACAGCCTGTCATCTAATTTTTCCCACTAAAATATTCCAATTAGCCTCAAAGCAGCACACACTACAAAAGACGTGATATGGGATAAGAAAATCTGTGATGTAAATCTTCATATCACCCCAATACAAAAATCATGGCAGATATTGAAAAAAGATCATTTCAAGATGTTCACCTCTCTCTGAACCCTACCTTTCATGAAGGATACCAACAAATGGCACATTCATTATATATCAGCATTACAAATGTGTCCCTTGTTTAGTAAGCAAATACACACAGTCCTGGGAGTCTCATAACTCAACATCCTGATGTGGAGAACACTTAGATTATTCAACAGCATGAATATCAAAATTGATCTTTGCTTTTACTTTTTCCTGAGTGAACAGAAAGAAAAGAGACAGCTGGCAGCCATCTCTGAACTCTAAGGATAGGTTCTTGCTGATGGGGTACAGAAGCTCTTAATCATATTAGGCAGGGATGCTAACAACTTCTATCAGCAAAAGCAGTAATTACAATTCTGTCTTCACTCCTAACAAGGGCTAGATGTTTCAGATTTGAGTTCTCAAGAAAATTCAGTATCTTAGAAAGGTTACCCTGTCCTCTAGATGTCACACTATTTTCAAAGCAACTGCTTCCTTCTATAAAACATATCCTCACTGTAACATGTTCAGCCCTACGTACTTTCAATCCATCATAAATAACAGCACACTTATTCCCTCAAACCCATAACACCTTGAAAAAGCCACACCACCTACCATTGCTTCCTGCTTCCACAGTGTTTTCTGTACTGATTTCCTTTGTTGGATTCTGAACTTGTGGTTCTGATTGGGTATTTGGATCAGGCAATTCAGTGCTTATCTGACCATTCTGTAGCCTCTGTTTCAGCAACGATACCTAAACAAAATGGTCTTTTTGTTAAAAGAAAGCTAAAGAGTCCAAGCAGATCATGTTTTCATCTTCAAAACAAGAATTAAATAAAGTTGATATCAGAGAAAGTAAAAATCTGTCTGAATCTTTTAGCATTTTTTTAAACTCAGAATGATGCTTCCAGTCAACAAAGGTCATATCATTATGAGTGGAGAAAGAAAGACTAATTAAGCAGAACACATCATTTTTTTTTCCCAAAGCAATTTCAGTTCAAATGTCTGCTCTGTCATGTTCTTACTAACAAAGACATTACAGAGGTATTTAAGCAGAGGTCAAACAATCACATTTAACACAAGTAGGATTTTACAAAGGAGTATTTTGTAAAGATATGCTCTACCACAGATGCACTTTAATTCTAGATAATTACAAATCATAGAATCATCCAGGCTGGAAGGGACCTCCTGCACTAAGCAGGGACATCTTCTGTTACATCACGTCTCCCAGAGCCCTTTCGAACCTCACCTTTGAATATCTCCAGGGATGGGGCCTCAACCACCTCCCTGGGAAACCTGTTCCAGTGCTCAGCCACTCTCACTGCAAAGAACTTTTTCCTAACGTCTAAATCTACTCTTCCCTAATATCAAATCATCAGGAAACTTTGCAATGCTGTAGCAATTATAACAAAACATGGACATGCATTATAGGAAATACATCATTAAACAAACAACAAAGGGAAAAAAGTAGTAGGAAGAGCAGCTTTAAAGAGCACCTGCTGGGCAAGGGATCTTACCTGAGTTTGCAGGACACTAATAAATTGATCTTTTTCTTCTAAGGAAGCATCAAATTCTTCTTGGAGATGTTTCTTAGCTTGTTGATCCAGTTGGAGCTCCTGAGAATCATAAATAAAATGCATCTCAAATAAAAAGTGAAATGTGACTTTAAAGGGCTTATCCTAATACTTACTATGAAACAATACTAAAAACCACTTCTGCAGTTGTGACCCCAAAACACAACCATCAAGTGGATATTTCTTTTACTATACAATATTCCACAAACCCCAAGAAGGACTTCCCATTATAACACCTTCATTAGCACACCAGGAGTCTAGATTTGATGCAGAATTATCAAGGATTCTTTCTTCTTAAAAATGTTTATGGGGAGATCACTTCAAGCCTGCTCCTAAAAACTGTTTTCCATGCACACATTTCTCCTGAAAGTTGGAAGAGTGCAGACTGCTAAACCAGATTTCCCATTTAACTGCCAGATAGATCAACACAAACAGCAGAAACATGAACTTATATTATGCTCACTCAGTATGCTAGCATTCTAACATGACAAATGCTATTTCTAAGAGGAGAAAGTTGGCTTTTCTATTTCTCAAACATGCCTCAAATGAGAAAGTCAGAGATGCCAAAGAATTTGACTACATAGCTTTATTTGCTATTTACTTGCACTCATTTGGCTGAACACCTCCAGGAACTTGCAGATGTTGCCTATATGCATTAGTAGGATCTATTTAGTCTTAAAAATTATGCCTTACAGAGGTGTCTTTTATGTTCTTCCTATGTTTTTCAAGTTTAGGTATTTTATTGTCTTTAAATAGTCACTGTTCTAATAGCAAACAGATGTATTTAAGGTTACATTAATTCACATCTAGCAGCCTACAGAAAGAATGAGAACCATACACATTTCATATGTGCTCTGTAAATCATTTCCCAGACTTGCATTTTAATTTTTCTCTTATTTATGTATTTGCTTCATCCATACATATCTTCCTAACGATTTACTCTGGGAAACTAATGCTTCTGTGCCCATTATTCTGCAAAGATGGCTTGTATATAAGCAAGCACCACTCATAAACACAGGTTCTATTAGCATGCAAGGATAGAGGATGACAGAAAAGAGAAAGAAAGGATGAATGAACAAACAAGGAACAAAAGACAGGGCAGTGGAAGCTTCCTGCATTGCTTTCCTCCAGCACTGATTCTTGCTTTTGTGCTCTGTCTTGCTGACTTTCCCTTACCTCCAACAGTGAATCCTTGGTGCCGTAGCTGAGCTGATACCAGTTTTGGGAACAGCAGTTGCATGAGCTGAGCCTGTCCAGCCATGCACAACAACAGTGCTGGAAGGCACCAAGAGGAAAACTGCTCCTCTCTTCCCTAGCAGCCACATCCACTTTTTAACCTTGCATTGTCTCAGGTTCTCAAAAGCTACTGATCACACTTCTGCCTTGTGCTTCTGAGCTTTAGAAGCAATTCTTTCCAAGCAAAGCAAAGCAGCTCGGTGCAAGAACAAGTGCCAAAGAGTTTTACTGAAACCAACGCAGAAAAAATCCTCTTAGGATCCCAAAGTGCCCTCTGATCCTTGTCTGAGAAGGAAAGCACTGAAGGATGCTTGAAGATTGCTACTGAGGAATTACTCTTAACAGCAGAAAGCCAAGCTAAAGCTAAAGATACATCAGTTCCCAGGGACTATTTTGCACGGCCAACTTGGTCATAAAGGAGACTTAATTTGTTTTCACATGGCCCTCTTAGAAGAAACTTGTCTGATTCAACATATTTATGGGCAAAATGGACTGCATGATGAAGAAAAGAATTTTGAAAACTGATTTCTGATAATTGATTGCATCAGTGAGTAATCTATGTTGTACTACTTTGGCTTCCACAATGGATACATACCACCGTACTTGCAGTTTCTCTTTTAAGTCTAATGACTAAAGCCTTTAGTACCTAACACCTGAGCTGCCAAAACCCCACCAAAAAAATTAAGTGTTTCAATTAATAAAAGAAGAATGTCAGTGTTAGATTTGAAGGAATTTTTCAGCTACAAGATTTATAAAAATGAAATTTAAGTTTTACAATGACTATATGTACAAGTGTAGATATATAAAGGAGAAAAGAGAAATACATCATATATATACCTGAAATAAAGACTATGACAGAAGCAAAAAACAACTGTGCACAAGTCCAATCCTTCCTCCTAATCAAAAGCTTTACCTCTGGTATATATATGCCTACCAGACTTTGCCAAGTACCAATAAGCTGGAAAACTAAACCTACTGGAGCATGAGGATATAAACTTAACACTGATCTTCTTTTATTTGACCTTGCAGTGAACTGGAAAATAACTCCTGGCAAGCCACTTGTCAGTAATGCTGAAGGTTTTCTCCTAAGGGCTGACAGTTTAGCTTAGGGCATAGTGACTCCAGGCTGCAGCAAAGATGAGCACAGCACAGTCAGCACTCTGGTCCACTCTTCTTCTTTGCTGGGGCAGAAGCACCACAGATCTGAACTTCAATACCACTCCTGTGGCACACACAGTTCACAGCCTGTCTGGCTTATACCCTGCAGTGCTGAAGAAGAGAACCCTGCAACTCAGCTCCTCACAGTGAACTCCTTAGTCATGACTAGTCACACAGGGGCAGTTCATTGCAGGTGAGCATGAGCCTGCTCAGATGCTCACAGTCACTCTCTCACACCCTCAAGAGACAGACCCTGGCCCCTGCCTGCAGGCAAAATACACAACTGCACAGAGTTAGTCTGCCCTCAGGCAAAGGTGGGACTTTGCCAGGTCTGACAGCGCTTGCCGACTCCATCCCAGTGCTGCTGCTCAGCAAGATACAGGTTAGAATCATGAGTGCATCCATGGAGAAAGCCCATGGCTTTGAGAAAGCTGGTACCCAGCTCTCAAGGAAGGTCGGAGCCTGAACAGAAAGGCTATCACATGGCTATGTCTGAAGCTGATGTTGCACTGGCTCTTGGGGCAATAAAAGCTTCAGCTTCACATTCTGCTTCACCAGGGTTTGACAATGTGGCTTTTTGTGAGCTTGCCCTTTTAATTTACTCTGCCCAATAACCTGCACATCTTTTAATTAAATCAAGTATATTTACTATCAATATAAAATAAACCATAACTTCTTATCTTTTTATCTGTAGTAATTAAAATGCTTATTACATGTCTTTGCCTAACATCAGTATTTCTCAATGCTAAAAGAATCACAGAATGGTTTAGGTTGGAAAGGACCTTAGAGATCCTATGGGTAGAGATGCCTCTCAAACTTGGCTTCTCAAGGCTTCATCCAACCTGGCCTTGATCCCCAAGAAGGAGGCATCCACAATCTCCCTGGACAATCTGGTCCAGAGTCTCACCACCCTCATGCTGAAGAACTTCTTCCTAAGATCCAGTCTAAACCTACTCTGCCTCAGTTTCAAACCACTCCCCCTTGTTCTACTGCTAGCCACCCTTATGAAAAGTCCCTCTACAGCCTTCCTGTAAGATCCCTTCAGATATTGGAAGGCAGCTCTAGGGTCCCAAATTGCACAGAGGCACCTACTGTTGGACTCAACAATATTGCAAGAACACCACACTGCAACACACATTTCTACTGGTCCCAGAATGAAGAGAAAAGCAGTTCAATCAGTAGAAGGAACCGCTTTGTCTTGCAACATATGACAATAAGCTGCTGCATCAGAAACAAGCCAAAGAAATCATATCACATAAACAAATGAAAAGAAAAAAACCTGCTGTGCAAGAGAAAATATTGTGTGAACAAAAAAAAATCTAGGGCTGGACAGAGAAAGATTTTATATATGGGTCATGTAAAGAAATGATTCAATCACTAAAGGAAATTACCTCTCTCAGTTCTTCAATTCTGCGAAGTGCTTTATCCTGGCTTTGACTCAGAATGCCCTTAAAGAAAAGAAGAAGAAAGAGCAGGTAACCTCATAAATAGATTCATAGAATAGTGCTTTGTTAGAAAAGCTAGTGACTTGTATTTTCTCTCCCAAGTTAAGCTTGATGTGTAAATATTATCACCAACTTGGGGTTGGCAATCTGCAACCTGAATTCAACTGATGCAATATAAAAGACATCACAGTTATTTGGACAACCAGTATTAGCTTGGCATCCTTAGAAATCCCAGCTAAGAAAGAGTCTTTTGTTAAACATGAACATATCTACATAAAACCAATGTATTATTTAGATAAACAAACATACACAATGCACTGAAAATTAAATCTGTACTTGCACTTCATGTTTTAAGACTGAGAGAAGCATCCAGGGCAAATATGAGGCAAAGTTCTGCTTACCTGCAGTTTCTTCTTCTCCCGCTGGATAACTTGATAAGCAGACACTAGCTAAAATGCAGAAATCAGGTATAATGATGAGAATGCAGCCACTTTATAGCTATCAAAATTGTTTTCTCACTATTTAGCACTATCTCTATTTTCAAAATCAGCACTTGAGTAAGTGCTACTGACAGAAATGTACTTAGATTTTCCTTTCTCCATTTATAAAGTATCTCCAATGTGTCACAAACACAATAAATGATGAAGGTTATTCAGCAGTCATGAAGCTTTCCCTTCACTGAAAAGGGCCTCTAAAAACAGGCACACTTCAATACAGGCAGTCAAAACACAACTATATCAGAAAGTTACCCACCCAGACAGCTAGGTGCAAGAGACCTTAAATACAACTAATTTTACAACGATTATGCATTAAAAAATATGCTCATAAACCTAGCAAAAAAAGGTCTGTGTGATATTGAATGTTCTCATCCTCTGTGCTTTGCATTAACCCAGCAGACAAAGAAAGGCTGGAAGTGGACAATATTTCTCTTTGTAAGCTGACAAAAGGACTTCATGACTAACTGCACAATTTAGCTCAATTAAAAATTGGATCACAATTGCCTAAGCTGTCCAAAGCTGAAGTAGCATAATGGCACTTGGAACTAGAACACCACATTTTCAAAGTGCTCAAAAATGAAAGGAAAACAATTCCAAAGCACTGAAACAAGAAATCTTTAAGTCAAAATCTATTTCTGAAAGTAGTATTTTTCAGAATTCTTAACTACTTCTAATTTCAGTCATAGAATCAAGCAGGTTGGAAGAGACCTCCAAGATCATCCAGTCCAACCTAACCCCCAGTCCTGTCCAGTCAACTAGACCATGGCACTAAGTGCCTCAGTCAGGCTTCTCTTAAAACATCTCCAGGGACTGTGACTCCACCACCTCCCTGGGCAGCCCATTCCAATGGCAAATCATATTTAACTTCCACTTAAAAGCAAACTAAAACTACTGTGGATGGTTTCTCTTACCAGAATTTTGGGACACTATCTTTGTATCACTCTTTAACTGAGAAAGAAGTGTTTACATTCTAAGCACTCACCACATATTCAAACTACTTCTTCCAAGATCCAAGATTCCTCAGTTTATTGTAAAAAACGTTATTCTCTACAATAAACTAAAGAAACTCATAGAAATAAAACAAACAAAAGAAACCAAATAAACTCACAAGCTTCTCTGAGAGAATTAAGACTTGCTGGACAGATTACACTACACTAAAAAAAAAGCCTCAACTCCAAACCACCTCAAAATCCAAACAAAATAAAAATAACCCCCACCACTAAAACAAAACTACAAACTGAAGAATTTGCCTTTTAGAGACACTGGATTGTTATACACACACACACATATATATACACACACATTTTTAAATATAGAGTATTATAATAGATCTAAGGGAATGAAAAATGAGAGCCACAATTATAGAATTAATGGAAGACAACTGTTTTCTCAAGCATATGCTGAACAGTGTAATTGCTGGGTACTTATTTTAGAATCATAGAATCAACCAGGCTGGAAGAGACCTCCAAGATCAGCCAGTCCAACCTAGCACCCAGCTCTATACGGTCAACTAGACCACGGCACTAAGTGCCTCATTCAGGCTTTTCCTGAACACCTCTAGGCATAGTGACTCCAGCACCTCCCTGGGCAGCCCATTCCAATGGCAAATGACTCTCTGGGAAGAACCTCCTCCTAACATCCAGCCTATACTTCCCCTGCCACAACTTGAGACTGTGTCCCCTTTTTATATTGCTGGTTGCCTGGGAGAAGAGACCAACCCCCACCTGGCTACAGCCTCCCTTCAGGTAGTTGTAGATTCCAGGGATTTTGACACTAATAGCCAAAAGTGTGCAGAGGAAATTTTGTATTTGAGGGCAGCAAACAACAACAACATTGTGGAAAAAAAAGTGCAAATAGCAGTTTTAAGGACAACATACACACATACATGAAAAGCACATGAATAAATGCCACATCCCTGCTTGGAAAGCTTGATTTTTCCCAAGGATTTGGAAAACATGTAGCAAAACTATTTTAGCATTGTTTTTTCACTAAAATAAAACAGCAAAAGGAACAGTCCTTGAATTGATTCCTTCCAAGGAATACAGGGAAATTAAAAGAACTAGAACTCATTTATTGAAAACAAAATGCTTGTGTAGTGCAGGTGCCTGGAATATACACGGTGCACTTCAAGGGCACGTTTCAGAAGAGAAGTGAATTTGTTGTCATTTGAGTAGGAGCTGTGCTCACTCCGGCACTGAACTCCACCCCTTGTTATGGGCTGAAATCTTCAGAGGTCTAATTTGTGCTAATCAATCTCTATTGCTGACAACATGGCATTACTTACAAAGAAGAGATGAAAAGTATCTCCACATTTTATTACCAGAGAAGCTTTTGATCTACCTAGGCCAAAAAGAATTAGACTTTCGACAATAAATTTAACTTCCATCTCAGCTGTAAGTTAATCCATTTGCTCCAGACAGGAAAACAAAAGACATTATCCACTACTGCAGTATTTGTTAGCCTCATCTTTTTTTCCCCCCTCTCCTCCAAGTAAGTCTGTCACAACATTGCCTACCTCCGAGTACTTTCCCCTATAGTTGCCCAAGCTGCGCTCCATCCTGCGTAGTCGCTGCAGCAGCTGCTCTTTGCTGAGGCTGTCCATGTTTCCTGAAGGCTCTTCTGTTTCACTTTCAATGTCAGAAGGTGGATCCAAGGTGGGACCAGCTGTGTCCGAGTCCAGTCGGCTCAGTGAGTCTCTTGAAGAAGTTCTTACCAGGGACTCCTTAGAAGAAGAGCGGAACAGGGACTCTTTCACTGGGCTTCGAAACAAAGACTCCATGGAGGGAACTCGGAGCTGAAGCCTCTGGGCGAAAGACTGAGTATCACTCAGCTGCAAGAATTCAAAGCAAGGAATTATTTCTGCACTGCTTGTAGGCAGACAGACACCCTGAAGCCCAGGAAACAGAGGCCTGACCTAGGCAGAGAAATGCCTGCTGCCTAACACACGCACGACACCATAGACCTACCACTCCCTTAGAAGAATCACCTCCTTGTGCAGAAAAATCACGCGTGCAGCTGCCAGGTGAGGGCAACTTCAGACAGCAACGAAATGCAACCAACCACAGCCCAAATTTAAACTTCTAAAAGGATGTATTTCAGTGCAACACCTTTGGAAAGTGAAGCTATATGTAACTAAAATTAATAGTTGTGTTTCTTGACGTCCCAAATTAAAAACAAAAACGGTGTGACTCACTTCTTGATGTACTAACAGAAGGTTGTATTTATCTCAGAGACACAAAGATGTTTTCCTACGATTAAGAGAACAAATTTGTTGTAGAAGTCCTTGTATGACAGCTAGCTCTAGTATGTCATCCTAGATGGTCTTTTTCTTATTTTTCTTTCATTTAAAATGGCTTTATGATTTTCACACAAATGCAAGTATTTATTTATGCAATTACAATAGGTAAGCTGTTCTAAACCAGAAGGTTCAGTGCTGTGGTCCTGGGTACTCCCGGTGCTACAGAAGGGACTGGAAAATCTCACAGCACAACGTTGCTCCCATAATAAAATGCTGGGGCACGTGTGCCAAGAGCCACTGCTAATTCCACTCCAGCAAGCTAAACTTCTTCTGAGACATATTAAAGAATGACCTCCACCTTGATCACTACTGACAACTTTTTAAAGCCCAGTAGTTATTTCTCTTGAGCTATAAATTACCTTTCTACCCACACAATATGCCTACCGCTCTTAAACTGAGGTGAACACTCCATACCATGCTGGGTCCCTCAGCAATGAGACGCACCTCACTGGCACGCTGTCACATTCTGCTAACCTGCCCCTACAAAAAAGTCCTCCCAGCATCAGTGACAACATTTAATACTACCTAATGAGATTACACAGAAACAAAACACCCTGCCAGGTGAGTACTGATCATCCTCACTCCAGCACGGAGGTGGTGACTTAAGCCAACAGGGTAGCGAAAGAGGAAGCGTACCTGTGGGGAGGCTGGTCCACTTCCATTGTTTTCTGTGGATCTGGGAGGTGGTTGTTTAGTTAAGTTCTACAGGAGGAAAAACAGCTGTTAGGAAGAATGGGCTACAAGGACTGTAATGCATGGATTCCTACAAATAGCATCTGTGCCTTTCCCTTGCCTGTGTTTTTAGTACTTTCTTTTGAATGTTTATTAAGATGTCTTCATGCAAACGAGCTAGTTTGTTAAATTCAAACCAGACTGCTGCAATATACAGAACTACAAAGCAGCTATGTGTGCACAGATTAGTATGAGACATCTGCAATTGCTGACATCTCCAATTAAATTATTCATAATGATTATTTATGGCACATTTATGCACAAATCAAAGAAACACCCAAAAGACAAAATGATAGCAGGAAAAAAACCTAATTGATGACCAGTGTTGTTTACAACTGACATGACTAACAGTGGAATCACACTGTCTTTCTTGGGTTTAGGGATAGTTTAGAGGGGTGAGGGAAGGTGTGGAAACTACCTGGGGAAAAAAAAGCACTTGGTGACAGGCTGTTTAAGACTCCAAACAAGCACAGGAAGAAATTCAGACTTTCATAAAAAAAGCATACTGTGCAAAACTTTACAGATAGATTCCTCTGCACTCCTAAGCAAAGACAGAGCTTAGCCATTTCTCTTCCTAGTCTGTCTATCTTGCCTGTCTCCTGTGTTCAGAGGTTCTCTAGCCTGTACAAACCCAAATGATTTAAAGTGAAGTAGCAAGCCATAACAGATTCCATCCTGGATATAGTTTTTTCCCCCAAGAGACATAAAGCACTGAGATATATAAAACAATATAGGAGTAACTCAGCTAAAAGCAGTGTAACTTCTAATTTTTAATCAAGATGTAGTCTAACAGCTTTATGCAAGCTGTAAAGGTGTGTGTACATATATATATATATACACATACACAACTAAAATATCATCCATGTATCTGCTATATGGTAACACCACAGCTCCTCCTCTGTGTGGCTATGCAAACAGAGACATAAATGCTAAGGAGGAACAATTCAGCGTAGAAGTGCTTCAGTTTGAAGCGGAGCAAATTTAAGGAAGCACAGAAATACTACAGAAGAAAGAGGAATGCAGAGAGTTAAGGAAGTCAGGGAAATGAGCAGTCACCCATATTCAGACAAAGCAGAATGAGCAATAATCAGCCATAGAAGTCTGTTTGATTTGGAAATTGCGCTTCACCTGGCTGGAACAAAACCTGCACTCTGATTCAGAGCGCTAGCCTGCTGGGGTGGATTTACTCCTAGTGCATTAAGAGCTCTTACTGAGCTTTAAACTAAAGCACTCCTCCATTCTGTTCTCAACACTATTACTTGTTGGATTCTGTTGGGTTGGGTTTTTTCCTGATTCCCTATCTATGAAGTTAGTAACAAGGATAATCCAATGAAAAACTTCTTCTCTCCTCGATAACTTACAAAGCATCCACTATACTAGTACTGAACTGACAACAGAGGAAAACAAACACTCTACCATGAATTACAAACTACAAACACTTCTTTCAAAACTCATATATTCTGATATTCATAAAAAGAACTAAAAGGAAACTATGGAGGGTTTGTGTTATCTAAATAATAATAATACCCCAACATTAAGTGGATTTATTAAACCCAATGAGGTGTTTATGAACACAAGTCACAGATGACGTTCATTCACATGAAGTTCTTTCTGTATCTATGAAGATCCTTTAAAAAAGCCATTTCAAAATGAAAACTGATGATGCCACTTCAAAAACCCTCCTCCCAACTGTGCAGACATCTTTGCATTCAGTTGGTATATGAAAAAAATAGAAAGGTAGAAACTGTGTTTTGTATTAGACTTGCTATTGACATAAATAATGAAAGGGATACAGTGGTAATCTCTCACATAAAAACTGGACCACACCACAGCTATCTTCCTGCTTCAGTTCCAAGTCACTGTGCTCAACAGCAAGGAGCCATGTTCTGGTGTCCACACAGTTGAAAGCTAAGAATGAATGGATGTTGCTATATATAAGTATGAACTCTAGACCCTTTGAAGAGCTTAAATGTCCCAGACTTTCATAAGCCTTAAGAAGTGTTGCAGCAAAACTAGAATCACATAGCTAGGGCTGGCACTTAGGAAGTCTTAAAATGAGTGGGCTTATGTCATGGTTTCTAGAGACCAATACAAGTTTGAGCTTCACGAACCCATAAAACATATTCAATCATATCTATATCCAGGACAAGCCATATTTAGCATCTCTAACAAAAAGGCTGGGGTTTTGTTATTAAGGTGTATAAACCAGAGCTCAGTTTTAACTGCAGAACATTCGGGTATTCCAGTGACACTTGTGCTTTGTGACTTCCCTGCTTCTGCAACACAAATGAACCTTAGTCATTTCTCAAAGGTACAAATAAACCTACAGAGCGAAAACTCCAATGTCTGCATTTAGAAATATTCTACTGTTCTCCCCCTTTCATATGTATTCCAAAATAGAGTAAGTTATGGAGGAAAGGAGGAGAGCTTAGCACACATTTTATTCTCTTATTTTCCTTAAAAAACTTCTCTGTCCATGAACATTTGAAATATTTCTTCATGCAACAAAACCTGTGCAGCTTATTAAGTAACAAGCTTATATTAACTTCATCTATGCTAGAAAGTCCAGTTAGAGTCACTATGATGCTCATTCTCTCAAGTCACACACCACTTGCACTCCAAGAGTGAAAACATTGCTCTGCTTTAGCAGAGTGTGTGTGTGTTGCTAAAACTTTCCCCCTCCTACATCTTTAGTTTACCTAAGTTTCCCAAACATATATATTGTGTTTTGTTGTTTTTAAAACACATATTTGTATACAATCAGCCCTCCTCTTCCCTATAAACCTTGTACCATTGTTTTAGCTTTCAAAAAGTTCAGAGAACAAAATCAGTTTTATAGGTTAATTATCATTAACGTGTTGCCAATGTTTCTAACTCCCACGTTATAATTGCTTGCTTTGTAGGCACCTTGTAATAAATATGCAAGTCAGTGATTCCTGACACTCAAGTATATAGTACAAGATAATACACAGACAACATTTGAGCATTCACAGAAATGTCTTTCTTGAAATTCAGTTGTACTAAGGATATTCTGTAACATACTGAGAAAAGCCCACAAGAGTTTACTGCTGTTCAATTGTATTACCAGTGAAAATATAAGTAGTGATCACTGGACCTGGAATATACCTATTTAAAATAATTAGCTGTTAAAAAAAAATCATTGAAATCTATGAAATATTGATCCATTTCAAAACTATAGATTTCAGCACAGTCAGAATGCCCTTCTTGTTTCCCAGCAAAAAATGCCATCATGAGAACACCATGACTGAGTAACGAATCTGTGCTCTAAGTATAACCCTCCACAAGAAATGAAGACTTTCCACAGGTCACCTTTAAAAATCACTGCTTCAGTCCAACCTTGTTGAGGTTGAGACAAGCTCAACACAATGTGGTGTGATGTTCATTGTCACCTGCTTATCAAATTTCTATCCTGTTGTACCTTTCAGTGACATCAGTTTCAGCATCTGCATGAGCAGCAAAAAAGTACTTATCAAATTGGAAATGCAAAGCAATCATAAGTATGAAAATGAGCTGGGACTCTAAAAAACACTGTTTTGAGTCACTATGAACTCAGGAAGGTCATGACTCTGAAGCATGTGAAAGATGCCATCCCAGTCCTGTGATAATCATGACATGAATACAGCTTTGTTTGTGCATACATTAGAAAGTAGAAGGCTGCTTCCCTCCCTATGCCTGCTTTTCTTCATCCCTTCTTCTCTTCTCACTGAGCTTCTCCACATTAGAAAGTAGAAGGCTGCTTTCCTCCCTATGCCTGCTTTTCTTCATCCCTTCTTCTCTTCTCACTGAGCTTCTCCACTTATATACTACAAAAGCAACCTTTCCAGGCAGAAAAACATGAGCTTCTCCACCAATATACTGTGAAAGCAACCTTTCCAGGCAGAGAAACACAAGCTTCTCCACTTACATACTGTGAAAGCAACCTTTCCAGGCAGAGAAACATATATTTAAAACAAACTCTAATTACTGAAACTCAACTGTTTATCCCCACAATAACATCTACCACATTAGCAACTAGAAGTAACTGAACTTCAGTTCCTGTGTGAAGTAATTATTTCCTGCTATCATTAAAATTAAATGGCATTGTGAGGCTTTCATTGTATAGAGCAAAAAAAGCATGTAAGTTTTTGTACAAACCCAACCTCAATAATTACCATACCCATTTTTCTTGAGATACATAGACACACATAAAGAGAGGAAGAATTTCCATGGCATTAATGAAGTCTATGCAACAAACACACAAACTTGTGCAACAACTAAGTTGTGTAGAGTGTGGTTACCTGTACAACAGAAACCGTGTTAATGACTTTATGTTACAGTAAATTCACATCAGAGCACACCAGCCAGGAGCTATCAGGTACTACCTCTGTGAAATTTAGTGCAGTGTTAGCAGTTAAGATAGATGCTTTTGTGAGAACAAGCCACAAGCAACACTAAGTTTGCCTTCTAGTCCAGTACTCGCCTCCCCCTGCTAACGGCATGGCTAAGGGGGTGGGAGGACTCACCACACCGTCACTCTGTGGCTTAGGTTGTTTGGTGGGATCCAAAGCAAAGATAGTATACTCAGAGAGAAAAGCAGGTTCTGCTATCATCCCGGCTAGCAGCTGTCATCCAATGCAAAAAAAGTGGGAAAATGAAAAGAAATCAAGTAATGAAGTAAAGAATGTTGCATGATTATACTCAGTTGTTCATACTACTAAAAACATCACAAAACAATACAGCAGTTTATGAGACAATGGCTACCAAGAAAGGCAGGACATAACCAGAACACATGCATTAGATCACTTCAGCACTGCCAAAATACTCTTTTCATAGAATCATAGAATCAACCTGGTGGGAAGAGACCTCCAAGATCATCCAGGCCAATATATCACCCAGACCTATCCAGTCAACCAGACCATGGCACTAAGTGCCTCATCCAGTCTTTTCTTGAACACCTCCAGGGATGGTGACTCCACCACCTCCCTGGGCAGCCCATTCCAATGCCAATCACTGAGTAACTGAGGCCTAAATTACCAATGCTGCAGACAATATTGCAAAATTGAAACCTGAACAACGTGCTTTTTATTGCTTCCTATTTGATTCACTATGCTACATGCATACTTGGGTACTATATGCATACACACTCATGTCCTCAAATCAATGTTTGCTGCTGTAGAATCCTGTAGCTATATCACTCTGGAGGTACAACCTGAAAAATGCTTTTCATAGTCAAACCCAAACCAAAATCACTACTTGAAATACAGAGAAGCTGTAGAGCACTAATTGTAAAATATATGACCAACTTTAACTTCTCAAACTGCTAAGTACACTGACTAGCAATTTTGACTTCCATTTTTAAGCAGCCCTTGCCATGACATTCCCAAAAGCTGGCATGGCACAAGTTCTCCAGTAGTTTACTTTATTTGCCAAGAATTAGCTAGGTCTGAGAAACACCAGTGGAACTTCCTGATTTTGAGCTACTATAAACATGAGCTGCCAACAAGAGATGGATCCATTTCTCCAGCTCTAAATCCTCTTTCCCCTGGCCAGGGCACACTTGCCAAGTGTATCCACTGCGGTTGCAACCATATGCCCAGTTTGGTCAGACTGGTGAGCAGTCCTCCTCCCTCAGCCATAGAACTGTCATTCCTAAGAGTGAGCTGTGTTAAAGCTCTTCCTACACATTCATTGAAGTATGCAAAACCCATATAAGTTTCTTCCCTCATCCCAGCTTTTAGGCAAAACAAAAGGAAGCTGACAAGTATCAGTAATCCCAGAAAATCTTTGTTAGGTGGTGATGGTTGTAGAAGCTCACACCCTAGGCTGTGCTGTGCATTTTGTACAGGTACCTCTTGCAAGGGTATATGGCAGAGAAAAAGAAGACAAATACTATGCACACAGAAAATCTTTGCTAGGTGGTGATGGTTGTAGAAGCTCACAGCCTTGGCTGTGCTGTGCACTTTGTACAGGTACCTCTTGTAAGGGTATAGGGCAGAGAAAAAAAAGACAAATACTATGCACACAGAAAATCTTTGCTAGGTGGTGATGATTGTCAAAGCTCACAGCCTAGGCTGTGCTGTATTGTACAGGTACCTCTTGCAAGGGTATAGGGCAGAGAAAAAAAAGACAAATACTATGCACACAGAAAATCTTTGCTAGGTGGTGATGGTTGTAGAAGCTCACAGACTTGGCTGCGCTGTGTGTATTGTACAGGTACCTCTTGCAAGGGTATATGGGTGAAAAATAAAAGGCCAATACTTTGCACACTAAAGTGTCCAAACCAACAGCAGCAGCAAGCCTCATGAATTAAAAGCATGCAAATTCTCAACCCCAAATAAAACTATTACATCTTCGAGAGAACAATTACTTTGCATGTTTAAAGAAGACCAGTTAAGATGAAGAAACAGTTTGCAAAGCACTCAGAAATTGATTATGGTAAATATTATCAACCAAAAGAGTAAGAACATTTTCAACATGCAATTTATATTGTCCTCAGGTTATTAAGCCCCTTTTGAAAGCATGACCACCAAAGAACTTTAGGAGCCAGCCACAGATGGTTTCAAGTATCTCTTTGCAGCAATAGTATGCTAGTATTTGCTTCTCAAAATATGAACCTGTGATATTTCACCATTGCATAATGTTACCTAATCTCAATTTCATCACAGAGCACAGCAAGTAACTTGCATTAAAAAACAGGTCCTATTTAATATTGAAGAGGTTGTTAATCTTCACTCAAAATAAATAAAATAGTGGACTGCCAAGGATGTTCAGCATTCATCAATTGTAATGTTTTCAATCATCTCCTTAAGCCCATGACTTTGCAGCCAAGTTTTAACACGAGGCTTTGACAGTAAGTCTTTCACAGAATGGTAATTACAACCCCCTAAACTTTCAGGTAAGATGACAAAGAGCTTTCACAATGGAAAGAATTAATTTTAACAAGTCATTCAAGCCACCTGGTAGGCAAGTGATAGAGAGTATACGGCAGCTGCTTTTAAGCAAGATCAGAAGATCCAAACTATCCACAACTTCAAGTATGCCATGCCACATTACTAAGTTTTAAGAAGAAGAAAGAAAACATTATGAATATAAATTGCTGCAGTGCTGTTCGAGTTTGCAGACATCACTCTATACAACTCAGCTGTTTCCACACACAGTAGAATGTAACTAACAACACTGTTCAGTTTCACTGATGTCAAACCCCTGAGGCAAGATCGCTAAACCATCTCGGCTTCACCCTGCTGTTGCTTGAGCACAAAAGGGAAGGAGCCAACCCTACAAATTATGATGAGCAGACAAGAATATTGAGGCAGAACAGCAATCACTGTATGAAAATGAAGTCATGAAGTCACTTCTTCTCAGTAGCCAAGACAGGATTTTCACACATCAAATAGCTACCAAAGACAGAATATACTCAGTCATGGTCCAAGAGTGGTATGTTGAAGCAAGTCCAGAGGAGGGCCACAAAGATGCTCAGAGGGCTGGAGCAGCTCTCCCATGAGGACAGGCTACATGAGTTGGGGCTCTTCAGCTTGGAGAAGAAAAGGCCTTCAGAAGACCTTGTAGTAGCCTTCCAGTATCTAAAGGGGGCCTACAGGAGGGCTGGGGAGGGACTATTTACAAGGTCTTGTTATGACAGGATGAGGAGTAATGAGTTTAAACTGGAAGAGAGGAGATTCAAACTAGATGTTAGGAAGAAGTTCTTTACAGTGAGGATGGTGAAATACTGAAACAGGTTGCCCAGGGAGGCTGTGGCTGCTCCCTCCCTGGAGGTGTTCAAGGCCAGGTTGGATGAGGCCTTGAGAGACCTGTTCTAGCAGGAGGTGTCCCTGCCTATGACCAGGGGATTTGAACTAGATAATCTTTGAAGTCTCTTCCAACCTCAATCATTCTATGACTTTATGATTTACAGCTGGTTGCATCTTCTTCTCATTATTGAGTTCATTCTTGGATGCTGAGTGCCCAACAACAAAAATAGTGAAGTACTTGCTCACAGTACTTTTGTCACTCCAGCAGCTCATTACCTGCTGTGTTTTGACAGCTAAATTATAGGTGGAGATTTCTAATGAGCCCTGTAATTAACTACCTAATGCTTTCCAATACATACAATGTGTTTTTATCTGTACTTTGAATTTGTTTTAATCAGCTATTCAGTATGGCTTTAAAACTAGCTGTCTATAGTTACCTTGGGAAGGGGGTATTAAAATTTACTCCATGATTCACCTGTGTCTGGAAAAAACAGCAAGAACCAACCTGCTAGTCTGCTGATGTACACATCAGGAGTTGTAAAATCCAGGCTTTAGAAACAGGCTAGGATATACAGCCACCAAAATTTAGTTTTTAAGTTTGCATGTCAGGAAGGAAAAAGATATAGACATATCTGAACCACTACCAGCTTTGCATGGCAATTTCTATTTAGAAGTACTTAGAATCATGGAATAGAATCATAGAATCAGCCAGGTTGGAAGAGACCTTCAAGATCATCCAGTCCAACCTAGCACCCAGCCCTATCCAGTCATCTAGACCATGGCATTAAATGCCTCATCCAGTCTTTTCTTGAACACCTCCAGGGGTAGCCCGTGCATGAATATAGGAAAGAAGAAGCATTAATAGAGGCACTGAAGGAATATTATTTCATTTTTTACTTATCCTGCTTTAATGCCCACACTAGAAAAACACTTCAATTAAAAGAGACTGTCATTATATACCACTAAAGTAAGACAGAACAGTGTCTTGACTAGTTTATCTTTAGCTCTAAGAGGAGCTAAATATACTGTGCTCTGTTGTCACTTCTCTAACACTCATGAGAATGGGAGAGATATTTGAATCTGCATGACTGGTTGGTCATCCATAGGAAGCTATCAGCTCTTTGCTTTTGGTTGATGGCTCAGAAGTAGCTTTGTTATCTTCTGCATATGGGCCTGACTTGTAAATAAGCATAATAGAGAACAGAAAGAAAACGCGAAACTTCTAGGAACTATACCAAATATGATTAAATTATTTCACCTCAAAGTCTGTTCAATGCAGTGACAGTTTGAAAACTAAACACTGCTTCTCTAGGAAAGACTGGAAGGACCAAGTACCTCTTAAATCATCCAGGGCTGTTTCAAACATCACCAAGACCAACTCAGAGAGCATCTGATACACAAACTGTCTGAAGAAGCTCTGTGGATGTACCAGTAAATGTTTCCACATCACACTGTAGTCATATTTTATAGGCTAGTAGTAAAAAACAGAATATAGAACTAAACAGACTTGTTTTTTCCTTATACATGGAAAAGTCATGAGCTTCTCTGTAACACTGCCTCTGGAAATCCACAGCTCCAGTAACACAGAAGCCGAAGATGAAAATAGGGAAGAAAGTGAAACATAGTAATCCATGAATTGGGCATACATGTTGGTCCCATTTTTCTTTTCCTCAGATTGAGAATGTTTTGGAGTTCTGAAAAATCTAAACATTGCAGAGTATAAATCAGAATGTTTGTCTGTGCATTTTACTGTAATTCTTTGATCACACTAATGCTGTCATTTACAGCTGTAATTCACTCTGAAATTGTTTTTATTCTGAAAGTATCCTGGGTTTTAATCAAAGCTTTCACGTGTAATACTTGCAACTTTGATGCTACAATGCTAAAAATCCAAACCCAAGGTCTATTAAAGCCATAAAAGAACAAACAAGAGAACTATGGTACACTTTGATTTTGCTTAGCGATTATTCATATACTGCAAGAAAATTCTGGCATATGATACTCATCATTTTCAGTGTATCAAGTGCTCTCCAACTTTAGTTCATTCTCATACCATTGCCATTGATACCTGTACATAAAACACCTGCCTGATCAAATGAGAACACTGTAAAAAATGTCCCTCAGAAGACCTTAAACACCCATGTGATCATGGCACATACTGTCAGAGATTGCATGCAATGCTTGCAACTTTTTTAAGCATAACAACACTGCTGCTGAGCTGAATTTTATGATAATATAATCCAAACAAACATTTTGATGCTGATTTGCTTCTAATAATTCTCTTAACATTTACTATGACTATTTATAAAAAGGAGATTTCATGTCTTGACCATTTCAATTTATTTTAGTAATATTTTCCATCTGACATAAAAGCAGTCCTTAAAAAAAAAAGGGAAGAGGTTTTCATTCCCTTAGCAGCTTCATTACTTCCTGAATTTCTAATTACAGGATATGCTTCACCAGTAAAATTCTCACAGCAGCTCGCTAAGCCAAAGGATAACTGTAATCTGAGGTCACTTTAGTGCTCTCTTTCCATTCTTAATCTTATTTCTCCTTCTGCCTCTCTGATACTCCAGTGCAATCACTGTATTTAGAGCATAATGTTCTCCCAACATAACTTGGCATGTCCCGTGGCACATTCTTTGCTTCTCTCATTCGTATGGACAAGTACTCTGAAAAAAAGCATTCTGCTGCAGGGGAACAACATATATCTAATGAAACACTACCGGACAAAATGCAGCTGTCCACAAAAATACCAAGCAGCACAGGAAGCAGGCGACATAGCAGTAGCAACAACATTAGGAAATGTATTTATTCAGCAAGTATGTTATCCAAATTGTAAAGAGAGTTAGCATTTCTTCCTAAATAGATAAAACTGAAAAAAAGAAGATAAGCACTGAGGCTCACAAACCTTTCTCAGCTCTGGCATAAAAGCAGGCATCCTCAAAAATTACTAAGTTGAAGTATTCTGCCTTTCCCTGTCTGAGCACAAAAGTATTTGGTGCTTGTATGAAAAAAAGGATAAGGAGTGCTACCACTCAATACTCTCCTTTATTATTTCCCATTGAAATGAGAGAGGAAAAATTCCTCCTTTAGGGTAGGCAGGGCCAAGTGAGTGACAGACAGACACGCACAGTGAATCAGTCACACAGAAGAACCTTGATTACTATGTCTCATGGCTTTGGTGTATCATATTCCACTAAGGTTTTGCTGAAATCTGCATCAAAACAGTCCTTTAGCCTCTAGCACATTCCACAATAAAATAGCTTTTAAAAGAGGGAAAAAAAAGCAGAATCATTAAGCTTGCTTTGGTCAATGATGACCCCAACTGTCAGCACCACCTCATTCCTCTAGGCTACGGTGGTAATTTTCATGTGGCAATATGTCACTTCTATACTCTGCCTTAGGGCTAGAAATGTAGGTTGCTTATTTTTTCCCCTGGAAAAAAAAAGAAAGCAAGCCAAACAAACACACACAAAAAGAACCCCAAACAAACCTACAACAACAAAGCATCAAAAAAAACAATCACAAACTTTCTTTACTGAAACATTTATCATGGGTGACTCTGCTAGCTGATATTACAGAGCATAACATAACAGAAAACCTCTCTCTAGGGTCAGAGGGAAGTCAGCTATAGCAGTTTAAAAAAATAATTAAAAAATGAATAAACATTTAGAAAACTCAGTGCTACATTTCCAAGACAGAATATAAAATCACAAGGCATTGTTTCTTTCATTTCTATGATCGCTGCAGGAAGCAAACTGCCAAGCTGTAACTAACAGTAGCATTCAGAATGGAATCTGAGACAAATTGCAGGCATAGCTGATCACTCCCTGAAGAAAACCTAGTGTTAAAAATTCAAGTGGATTGTCCCACTTGCAAGAAAACTCATCTTTTTTTGGAAGCAAAAGCCAACAACTGATTTTTTCAGGCTGAGGACTCAATACTTCCTCTGACAAAGTTCAGAGAACCATAGAAGTTCTCTGCCTCACTCCACCAGCTTAATTTCACATTCAGTAAATCAGAGCTTTAATTGTTTGGTTGTTTTTTCTTTTTTAATTAAGCCACTTTATAAAAAGCCACAGTTCTCACTATGAAAACAGATGAGTGGGGACTATCTCCTGTTTGCTTTACTAAGCAAGCCATGGCTACCTATCAACCTGACAGGCATTTTAATGACACTTTATAACTACTAATTTAGACTCAGTTTGGCTCCATATTTGGTTTCTGTGTTGAGTTTTTTATTAGCTTTTTTTTCCTTAATTGATAATTATTACTGATATGGTTAGAAACGTTCTCAAGGAGTTAGTTTAAGCCTTTATGCTCATCCACTTCAAGTTACCTGTGCAACTAACTGGATTCCCCCAACTCTTCAATCAAAAGTGGCATTTAAAAAAGAGATCTCTCTGAATTTAACTTCTGTCCCATTACTTCACTAAGTTCACTCCAGGGATAAGATTTTTAAGACCTGAAGAAGGAATCAGAATGCTTCCTAATCTGGGGGTTAACTACTACATCTTAAAAGAAACACTTTGGCACTGAACTTAAATAGTCTATACATATTTGTAAATGTACCCAAAAGAAGTGTGGTATTGAGGAATAAAACCCAAAGAGTTAATCAAAGACAGAAAGTTGGAAATTTTTTTTTATTCTTATCTTTAAAGTTGACAAAGAGAACAAAACAGTTCCGGACTGACCTCTTTGTCTGGTGTTAAAGTGCCTTCATCATTTTGATCTGTAAACGAAGAGGTCCTGCTTCTGTTGCCAGTTGGTGAAGAGGAGTTCGAAGGGACCTAGACAGATACACATCAACAACAATATCAATTTCAAAACTAATTATTCTATATCATAACCTACTTCAACCATTACTGACTGTAAGATCTCCAAACATTTGGTCTAAATCTTTCTTTTGAAGAAATCAACCAGTTCCACATACTGCTTATGAAAAGTTCTACCTTACTACAAAGTCTCCAGAGCAAAAGATGGCACGAATCAGCCACAAGAGCATGCAACAAAACCATTTATTTCTGATCACAGTTGTCTTAGACCAAATTTGAAACTCAAGCATCCCAGTACTTCAGGAATGAAGTTTCTTACGGTTTGTAAGTTCTGCAAACTGACAGAGATTCAAACATTTACATATTAAATACCATTATCATTCCTTTAAGAAATTAATAAAGCCAAACAAAACCCAAAGTTGGACAAAAGAAAGAAAAAAACCCATTACACAAACCAAACAAAAGCCAAATTACCTGTAAAATTGAATCTAAAGAAAAGGGCATAAGAAAAATTGCATATTTTATGTCAATATGAACTTCTTGCTCCTGTCAGCACTGAACACCTCTTCAAATAAGAAGTCATAGGATTAGTCAGGGTTGGAAGGGACCACAAGGATCATCTAGTTCCAACCCCTCTGCCCTGGGCAGCAACACCCTACCCTAGATCAGAAATACCAGTCTCATGCTGATTGAATCATAGAACCACAGAATCAACAAGGTTGGAAGAGACCTCCAAGATCATCCACTCCAACCTAGCACCCAGCCCTATCCAGTCAACTAGACCATGGCACTAAGTGCCTCAGCCAGGCTTTGTTTGAACACCTCCAGGGATAGCGACTCCACCACCTCCCTGGGCAGCCCATTCCAATGCAAATCACTCTCTCTGCCAACAACTTCCTCCTAACATTCTGCCTATACTTACCCCAGCACAACTTGAGACTGTGTCCCCGTGTTCTATTGCTGGTTGTCTGGGAGAAGAGACCAACCCCCACCTGGCTACAACCTCCTTTCAGGTAGCTGCAGACAGCAATGAAGTCACCCCTGAGCCTCCTCTTCTCCAGGCTAAACAACCCCAACTCACTCAGCCTCTCCAACAAGCAACACAATCCCAACCCAAACACAGTTTGTCTCCTTTAAATATAACATTTGAGTATTAAAGTAATGAACATGAAAATATCAACAAGTTTTCATGCACAAAGAAACAAGTTAGGAAGATCACCAATCATCTACATTCAACAACACAACCAGGAATGAAGTGTTGCCAAAATAAAAACAACCCCAAATCACCAACAAAATAACTGCCACACATTCTTTGACATTTTGTTGCAGCACTATCATCCAGATTGCACACGAACTGTGTCTCACAAGCCAAAATGGGATGTTCTGAAACACGACTGACAATGTATCACACCACTGAAAAGATGCAACCAAAAATGACAGTTCTTCAGAGCATCACACTCACTTCATAGCCCAGATCTATAGTTTGGGGTACGTGTTGTAAAATATGGATACTGCTGCATTAACTCCAAAAGCATACAAAGCACAAAATGATTCCAAAATTACATAGCCACAGGTCTAAACAAGTGGATCCAAGGCTCCTGCTTGAAAATACAACTCAGAAGTCAAACACCTCATCTCATACCAAATAACCAGTCACCGTGAAAGTTCTATGTCTTGCTGAAAACTTTCCCACCAGAAGTATTCAGAGGGTCTGAAAAATGACAACCATCTACTCATGCCAACAGCCTCCTTCCCTTCATTCCAGCCCATTCCAGCCCCTTAGCATGTTCAGGGCAGAAATGGTTTCCAAATGCTTGCTGCCATTTTGCTATACTTTTTAAAAGACATATTTTGCCCTTTGAAGTTCTACTTCTCACTGCTGCATTCACAACGTTGTCTATTTCCAGCCATTCCAACGGCACCAATTTCTGCAGCACCACTATCTGTTTATCTCGGCAACAAACAGAAAGATTGTGAAATGAAGATGGATGGAACAGAGGAGATGAAACAACAGCAGAGTTCTGATGGAAGGGACCTGCAACAATAACCAGGCTGCTGGGCACAGGGACTGTCTTGGGACCAGCACCCCAAAGACTTCCACTCAAGGATGCTGGGAGTGGTGCAGTGGGCAGGGCAGAGGTGGGCAGGGCTGTACATGGGAGGTGCAGCCACCTGCCAGCATAAGAGGCAGCATCCCTCTGTGACTGCTGCCAGACCTAGCTCAAAGGCAGCACAGAGATCTCCCAGACAAGATCCTTGAGGAGCCCGAGGAATTACTTGGTGAGGCCTGAGGAAGATCAAAGGCTGGACAGGGCTGCAGAAGAGAAGAACCAAAATCCATTTGTGGAGACACCCAAGGCTATCTGTAGTTTTTAGATGGATAGAAGTAGCAAGATCAAAGGAATATCTTGAAGAGCACTTCATCTTTATTGCCCTCGGAGTCAGGGGCAGCTGCAGTCACAAGAAATAGGATGTAGAGATGTTGCCAGGGGTCTCAGTGCTTTGGAGCACCCAGTGGTGCCCTGCCAGGCACAGGAAAGATTCTTGCTCCCAAGGCTGGTCAGGCCAGGAGCATTTGGCCTCTCTGGGAAGCGTCTGAGATGACTCAAGACTGAGGAAGAACGGGGCTTGGGCATCTCCTGGGAGGTATGACAAGCCTGTGGGAGGAAGAGGCAGATCTTGGTCACATGGTCAGGGAATAGCAGCACTGGGGTCAAGAGGGAACTTTTTTCTCCCAGAGCAGATTGGCGCTGGTCCCTGGGGGTTTTTTGCCTTCCCCTGCAGCACTGAGCACAGCCCCCTGGTAGGCCTCTTCTGGGCCATTCCAGCCAGGTGCCGCCTGCTAGTGCTCCAGAAAGGTGACCCTTGTACCCCACATCTTGCAGAAGGAAGCTTTCTTGGCTTCCAGGATAGGAAAGCTTTCCTGGGTTTCCTAAGAGTTGTTTCTTTTCCTCTGTAGCACTGAGCACAGCTCCTTGTCAGAGCTTATTCAGGCCCTTTTGGATCAGTTCTTGCTGCTGCTCTGGCACCTTCGAGGCAACACTTGCACCCTGGCTCTCTCAGGCTCTCTAATCCAGTGCAATCTTGCAGCAGGAGTGAGCTCTGCTCCTTCCTTGGCTCCATTTCTTCCAAGGATTCTTTCCTGTGCACAGCAGCCTGTGTTGGAAGAGTACCAGACTTTCTGCCTCATCTGGAGCTGCCTGCTCTCCCTGCCTGCAACACCAGCACAGGGCAGCCATGAGAGTGCTTCTCATCCCTCCCCAGCTGAGAAGCACAGCAGCAGAGCAAGTTCTAGAAGGTAAAAAGTCTGCTGCTTGTCATCAGTGTGTCACACTTTGGAAAACACTCCGTGGTGCCAAGCACCTCTTCTATGTGTAGTCACTCCTGATATGCTGTGACCAAGACCTTAAGTTCTCACTCTTCAGGAAACAGGCACTGCTTGGCCTGTATTCCTGCTGGTGCTCTCTGCAGCTGTTTCTGTAAGGGATGTTTTTCCAAGCTAAGCTAGAACACATCAGTCTATTCCTGGCTAAGCAAGGGCACTGTGCTGGTTTGTGAGCACTGGCTCTGGAACAGGTCCAGAGAAATAACACAAAATAGAATAAACCAAAATTCTGTTTCCACTTGTAAACGTTGTGTTTGGTGCTCTTAGAAGTGTTTTTGGAGCTGGAAACCCTCTGGCATTTAAGACAAATAACAGGTTCACTCATTGTGAGCACAGAGGATAGATTAGATGACTTCAGCTAAAAAGGGCCTGAAACAATCATCAAGGCCAACTGCTTGATGACTTCAGGGCTGACCAAAGTTCAAGCACGATATTAAGAGCATATTCAAAATGCCCCTTCAATACTGACACACTTGGGGAAATCTACCATCTCCCCAGGAAGCCTGTTCCACGGTTTGATCACCCTCTAGACAAAGAAGTGTTTCCTCATGTCAAGCCCAAACACTTCCCAACAGACACAGTTTTAAGCTATTTCCAAGTGCCCTGGCACCGGGTATCAAGGAGAAGGGATCAGCACATCCCTCTCCACTTCCCCTTCTCAAGAAGCTGTAGACACCAGTGAGGTTGCTCCTCAGTCTCCTTCTCTCCAAGTAAAGTCTCCCTACAACAGGGTATAGGAAAGAATAGAGCAAAAATGAATGCAAACCTGAGGTCTCAAAACTGAGAAATGTGTTTGGAAAATTTGTCTTGACAGAAAGTAGCTGAGAATCTATATGATGACACAGTTGCCCATAAGTGGAATGCATTTTAAAGACCTGAATTATTAACAGGTAGTAAAAGTATATCCCTCACTCTCTGCATGACTCTAGCACACTTCACAGGCTTCAAAACCTTCTCACTCCTTCCTCATTTACAGAATCTGTTCTCAGGTATGAGTGAGCAAACAAGCCTATTTTACTGTTAATATCAAATTGAATTCAAATTGCCTTTGTTCTGAGAAAAACTAACAGGTAAATGATCCTGAAAGACAACTACTTTACACAAAAATAATAACCTGTTCTCATTTTCTACTTCTGCCTTTCCCTTCACAGCAACCCTTGAGCTACATGACCTACTCTGTCCACAGGAGAATGGACTAAGTGAAAGTATAATTTACTGTTAGGTCTTGTATTAGGTTTCATTAAACCTGTCAGGTTTATGCAAAGTGCAATTTAGCTGCTGCACAGTGATACCAGTAAGCTCTGCAGTTCCATCTCTTTACACTGCACTGAATGTTCACCACATATGTCAGTGTCAGGACAGCACTCTAAACCACCAGCAAGACAAAAAATCTACTTAACTTCAATAACTAGAGAGGACCCAGAGTTAGTAACTGTTGAAGTGCTCAAAATACAACTTAACAAACTACATCAAGCTTTACAGTAGATCCATTTCCAAAAACACTGCCCCTGTTTGACAAATGAGTGATTTAAAAGCCACTGCACAGCAGAACGTCAGCAGTTTTTGAAACCATGGTCTAATACTGAGACTATGCAGTGTCAGATCTCCCAGAGGTTCAAGTTACATCCAGATCAAGCCCAGGCAACTGATCACCTCTCTGTAAAATTAAACTAATTATCTGCCTGTAGCGTTGCATTCACATGATTCAGAGTTTATACTGGTTTCACTCTTTCAGATTCAAAGTTGCAAATACTTTAACCCAGCAAAAAGCCAAAGAGACATAAGCAGATGTTACCTTTTCCAGCACAGTTTGCCAACACAAAGTTAACTTATCAAAATCTCTCCACCCAAACCTGAACCAGGAGGGAGGATTCATTGTGTTTTGACACTGGCATGAAATCATCACAATTGTTTTGTCACTGTCACTTTCACAGACACATATCTAATGGGATTATAATTGAAAAGGAGTAGTTTCCAGTCTCCAACACCAAACATAATTTTGAGAAAGCACACATAGAAGAAAAATGACCAATTAAATTACTACCAAAAGCAATATAAGAAATTAAATGCTTTGCTCTCAGCTTTTTAGTTCCCCTTTTTCCATCGTGAAAAAAGAAACAACAAGAAGAAGGTTAAGGTAAGCAAACCAGCCCTTAGCCGACAGGAACAGAAGGGGGCTACAGGCACTAAATGAACAAACACTACATTGTGACTAGGGGGAATGGAGCAAAGCTGGAGCTGGGGAGATTCAGACTGGACGTGAGGAGGAAGTTCATTATGAAAGTGGTAAGAGCCTGGAATGGGTTGCCCAGGCAGGTGGTTGAGATCTCATCCCGGGGAGTGTTTAAGGCCAGGCTAGACGAGGCTGTGGCAGGCCTGATCTAGGGCAGGGTGTCCCTGCCCATGGCAGGGGGGTGGGAACTAGATGATCCTTGTGGTCTCTTCCAACCCTGTCTGATTGTATGAGTCTACGTGAGAAACAGGTAACTGGTGATTTCAATGCCGGATTGCTATCCACTGTACATGACAATGACACCAATTTAAACCCACTTCTACTTAATTCTGTTTGATGTTGAAGCAGGAGATGGTTTTCACATCCCTCCAAAAGGTAACCTTTGTAGAGTGCTCCAAAAAGAGTCTGGGGATGCTGTCGGAGAGGCTGCCAGGCAGGAGGCGGCTCGGTAACAACCGCAAAGTTGCGTTCCCAAGTTGCAGGGCAGGCGCCCGGCGCGGCGCTGACAGCAGCAGGGCGCGGCGCCGGTCTGCTGGCACATCCCGTGGCCCTCGGCCGCCCACCACACGCCGAGGCCTGCGCTCCGCGACCTTCCCGGCGGCCGGGCTGACGGGACCGGACCGACTCGCCGCCGGGAGAACGCTGAGGCCTCCTCGGGCGAAGCACGGCCCTGCCCCGCTGGGTGAAAGGCCACCAGAGCCCCGCCAGACACCAGGAGTCACGCAGGACTCTCCCCGGCCCCCCACCGCCACCCGACGGACAGCTTGGAGTACCTGCGGCGGGTGGGGACCAGTTCGTGCCCCTTGCTCCTCGCTGATCTTCTGCCTCAGCTTCTTGAACATGGTGGTGGGAGGGAGGGGGAGGGGATGGAGAGGTCGAGGGTCGGCGGCCGGCGGCGAGTGGAGCGGTGTATGACTGCCTGGCTGGCCGGGCAGCACCTCCCGCACACTAAGCGAGGGACTCCTGTGGGCGAGGGTGGCGGTGGAAGGCCACAGCTACGTTCACCCCGACCCCGCAGAGCCGCCGCCGCCTCTCCTCCCTGCCTCCCCCCCACCGCGGAGCAGGTGAACGCGGCCACTACCGCGCCTGCGCGGCCAACGTGGAACGGGGCGCCCCGGCCGGTACGGGCCGCGGCGAGGCACAAACTTCCCGAGGGAACGCCCGGCACCATGCCTCCCTCCGCCCCGGGGCGGGCGGCGGAGCCGGACCGCCTCACCCCCCTCCAGGGGACAGCGCGTATCTTAGCGGGGGTGCGGGAAATCAGCAGAGCTGATGTGCCAGAATGCTGTAACAGGGCTTCGCGAGGCCTGACAAGACACCGGCTCCTGTGTGCGTAGTGACGGTGCCAGCGCACACGATGGCACAATCTGAAGAACCGGGCATCATCTCATCTCATCACAAGGTAATTACCGGGAAATAACAAGGCGCTCCATTCAACAAGGCCAACTACGAGGGACTGCACCTACATCGGGGCAATCCCTGTTATCAGTACAGGCTTGGGATATAATGGGATCGAGAGCAGCCGTGCTGAGCGTGTTGGTGGACGAAAAGCTGGACGTGAGCCAGCAATGCGCCCTGGAAACCCATGAGGCCAACTGTGCTGTGGGCTGCATCAAAAGCAGTAGCACCAGCAGGTCCTGCTGTACTGCGCTCTGCTGAGACCCCACCTGCAGTGCTGTGTTCATGGACCTGTTGGAGAGGGGTCAGAGGAGGCCACAAAAATGATCAGAGGGCTGAAACACCCCTGCGGTGGGGATTTTACACTGTTCAGCCTGGAGAAGAGAAGGCTTCAGGGAAACCTTACTGCAGCCTTTCAGTACTTCAAAGGGGCCTATAAAAGAGATGGGAACAAAATTTTATCAGGATCTGTTGTGACAGGACAAGGAGGGGGGTGGCGCTTTTAAACTAAGAGAGGGAAGATTTAGGACTAGATACAAGGAAAAAAATGTTTACACTGAAGGTGGTAAAACACTGGCACAGGCTGCCCAGAAATTTGGTAGAGGCTCCATCCCTGGAAACATGCAAGGTCAGGTTGGAAGGGCCTTTGAGTAACATGATTAGTTGAAGATTTCTGTGCTCATTATGAAGGGGTTGGACTAGATGACCTTTAAAGGTCCCTTCCAAACCCAAGGCACTCTTTGAACCTATGAATCTTGGGCTTGTGAAAGCTTCCAATTTAAAAAAAAAAGTTCCAAAGTTGCTTTTTGAAACTGAAATCCAATCTGCTGTTATGAAAGTCACAGTATTTACATTTAGAAGAGCATCCAAAAGGTTTGAGGATATTTGTAAACGTGTTGTATACTTGTTTGTAAACAGAGTACTATTAAAGATGGAAAGGAAGTGTTTGCCACCATTGCTGTTATTACCTCATCAAAACTAGCAAGGGGAGAATGTTCTTGGATGCTTTAGGTTAAAACCAGTGGCTTTGGAGCCCTTGTTGGGTAAGATCTGCTTGTGTGTGTCCAGTCCTGTCCGTGCAGATGCAGAAGGCTGTCAGCAGTAACTGGAATTAATTCTCCAACAATTGGACTATTTTGAAACTTGCTGTGTTGACAGTGATGATGTATGAAGGCTAGAAATACAGAGTGCTGTCTGCAAGAAAGGCTGAACCAGGTGGTCTTCTGCATAGCACCGCACTAAGGAGGCTTTATGAGGTAATTACAAATGTCCAGAAGTGTTTTCACTGAACACACGGCCTTGGAAGGAAAAAAAAGTGGCTAGGAAATGGAGAGCTTGCTGTACACTGACAGAAAACTAAACAAACCTGAAACAAATACAAACAATGAAGCAAAGCCCTCACATAACAAAAGAAATCCAAGATATATCTACAGCAAACTGCTCTAAGTGTTTTCCAATTCTTTTTGGGTAAGTGTTACCAAAATAAAAGTATTTTCATCAGTCTCTTTAGCTGTAGAGAAACCGAGACTCACAGTGATCCTTTTCTTGTGCTCTCTTTAAGTCTGCTATGCACACAGCCGGTGGCAGCAGTGACCTGCACTCTCTACTGATTTCTAGTGAGTACAATTTTTGACATGGAACACCATCAAACAGGCCAATCTGAACCTGCAAACCATGATAGTCAGAGAAGTATTTTGAAGAAATTTTGAGGAAATGAGATAAAATGGGCAATTAAGTTTACTGTAGCCATAAGCTCCCAAACTTCTCTACTCCAGTCAGCCTCTAAACATGACATGCAGCAGCACAGCTGTACAGCTCAGTTTAGCAAGTAATAGAGGCAATGCCTGATGAACGCTTTGGGAAACCCTCTAACAACCTTCACTCTCCTAATAAACCCATGACTCTCACACAAATAGTACAAACACCAGCTCATGTTCTCTTCAGCATCTACAGATTACACTCTCATTTTACACCTAAGTCCTTAAATGTTGTGTCTGAGTTTGATGGATAGATGCATAATTGAAAGGACATGAGCTCCTACAGCTATCAAACTCCAAATCAGGGCTTTGTTAATTCTCTGATGAAATGTATCCAACAGAAGGCAGCTGTGCTAGTTTGAGCAACCATCCCAGCGGCTCTGTATTAATCTTCTCAGAAAATGCCAAGCCTGAGAGAGTTCTGTTTCTCTCAGGGCAGATGTTTTTATAGAACTAAAGGCTATGCAGAAGAGATCAAGTGTGAGACTAAAGACACTATGATTTTTTTTTCCTGACATCTTAGCTGCTACATAAAATGGTAAGGAAATTAATGAATTTGAACTCTGCTAATGAATTGCAGTCATACTAACTCAGCATGGGAATCATGGCAATAAGATATTTTCCAGAGGGTTTAACTACAGCAAGGTCTCTTGTTGTGTAAATTCCAGTGTACATAAATCACCTCCTGTTCTTCACTGGAATTGCCTAACTTAGATCTTAGGAATGGGTAAGGAAACTTTTTTATGTATCATATAATCATGTGTATATTGGAGGGATTTAAAAAACATAAAATCAAGGACAAAGTGAATTTCTGTGGGTTTGGATTAGCACAAAACAATGATATTTTGTGGTACATGGCTATGTGCCTAGTATTGCTCAGATATTGTGGAACTAGATGATCTTTAAGGTGCCTTCCAGCCCAAACCATTCCAGGAATCTATGAATACAAAGTGGTATCCCACATTAAGCTGTAGTATACAAATTCAGGAGATGTGTAAGATAACTCTGCAAAACATTATCTAAACCCTTAAATGTTTTAGTTTCTGGGGAAATCTCACAGTGCAATAAACAAAGCATTTGGTCTAAGCCCCACAGAAGTTCTGGGGAAATGTCTGGAATAGACACACATGGTGTCAAAATTCCCTATTTGCAGAGGGTCAGTCTGATCTCAGATTCCTTGGTGAAGTTAAAAACAGTGGTTAAAAGGGAAGATTTGCCCTTCCTTTGTTATATTCCTTAAGTACACCAGTTAACATAGGCTAAAGAAATGCATTCTGAAGACAGTAGCTTTATAAACATATTGACATATAGTAGGTTGGTTGATATATTGATCTATCAGTAAAAGAGAAATATGTATCTATAACCATCACTGGCTAAGGAAGGTAATGAAGAATAGAGGCCTGTTCCAAATCAAATCTATGGCAGTCATAATTGTATTTCTGTGGGAAAGGAATGGAGCACAAGTGTAAAAGGCTGTTTTCATAGCAGTCTAGTCTAGTCAGCACAGTGGCCCACACATCCCTGCAGTCATTCCTGCTAGCTCTGGTGCTTGTCAGACCTTTCCCTTAGTCATTTCTCCCTGTTGAGTCTGCAGAAAACTAACCTGACAGAAGAAAAATCATTTATTGCTGGCTTATTGTGCTGAGTCCTCTGAGTGCAGAAGTTGCTGCAAGAGAGCGAGGCAGTAGCTAGACAGCTTTATGCTGCCAGTTATTTCAGATTGCTCAGACACACAGACCCTTTGCTTAGCAATTTGCTTAACTTTAAGCTGAAGTAATCCCGCTAAGTGCTAGTTGAAGTTAAGCTACCAGGCAACTCTTGTTACAGAAAGAACTCTCTCAACCAGCAGCTATCTTAGTTGCCAGCGATGCTTTAAGTATTTATGCACACAGCCTCTAACCAGTCTAATCTGATTTTGTAAACACTGTGTTTAAGTTGCTGCAGGTTTATGCAAGTCACAAAAAAAATCCAGAGGCAGCAATTATGAATATGGCTTTCAATGCTCTTTTTCCACACCTACAACTCCAATTACTTTGTGAAAAATATATGAATTTGCTAGCAGCTGGTTCTTTCAATCCAAACATCCATCACAGACATGAAAAGCCATAAAAGAAAGTACTGTACTATGTGTTACAGTTTGGATAACTTTTTAATGTTGGTTCATATTTTGTCTGTTTACCATGTTTGAATATTTCTTTACATCAGCATCACATTGTTAAAAAAATGCCTAATACAAAACATTCTTTTTATTCCTAGTGGAAAATATTTGACACTGAGGGAGTTACTGTAAGACTAAGTGAACATAATTGGTAATAGAGTAAAAAAAACTAAGCAGAAAGAGCATTAATGGTGTAACAGGAATTATGTCCAGAACTTATGTACACACCACTGTTCTTAATGGTTTATGGAAGGTTGCATTTGGTAATAATAGCAATTTTTACTCCTAATCACAAAATTCCAAACAGTAATGTTGATGTTAAAGCAATTAGAAAACATACCGTACAGAGATGCTCAGGTAATTGGTTTCTGAACTGAAATGCTTTCATCTTTACTTCAGCACAATGACAGCATGTTATCTGGTGGTGTGATGAAACTGTGACAGTTCATTGTACCTGCAGAAATTAGGAGATACAGTTGTGCAAAATAAAGCCTTTGTAGTGCTGTGATGAGAACCCTAAAAGCGTTAATCCGAGTAAAATGCATAATCGGAGCAGTGCTCTGGCCTGATTTGATTGGCATTTTCACTTTTGTACCTAAGGGTTGACTTACAACAGCCACCACCAGGTGGCAGTGTTCCAGAAGAGTCTAACAGCCTCCGCAGCATCATTGCCAGCATAGTGAATGCAAAGCTATGCCAACGGTGAGGCGAGAGTCTGAAACCTTTCAGGCCAGAGAACTGACAAACCCAGTATTTTCTACATATGCTGTATAATCCTTCCAAGTACAAAGTATGGGATGCTCTAAGTAACTTGCTGGAAATCAAATATTAAAACTCTTATGTTGCTGACTTCATGGTTGCTTAGCAGTCAGTCAATTTGCTGTTTATTTGTGTATTCACCTATTCATCTGTGATGCTCAGATGTTGGCCTGATGTTAGTGAAGGTAAAACTGAGCAGAAGGGTTCATTAATAGATATATGAATAAAGATGAGTGACTTGAGGGAAAAGTCACATCCATGATTGTGTTAAAAATGCACAAGTCTATGAGAAGAGCACAAACACTGTTTGAGAAAGCTGAAAGGGAGCCTAAAAGCTGCAGTTGTTCAAACTGATGAAAGGAATTAACTTGCTTGAGTGAGGAAAAGCTAACAGGCTCTGCACCTTGGGAGGGAAAGGAATCTCTTTGCTCTTGTGGGAGAATTGTTGAGAGATCACATTTCATGGCACACTCCTCTCCTTCCAAAAGTACAAAATACCAGCTCCGGTATTGGGGACTAAGAACTGCTGCAGTAAACTGCAAGGGGAGGAAAATGATTTGAATTTATTTGGCTAAAAGACCATCTTTTCATGAAGGGGAATACAGGACACAGATTTAAAAGTGAGTGACAGGAATTGATCCTACAAGATCTTATTTTCTTTAAAAAAAGAAAATTCTACTACATAATCAGCTTTTCCTCACTGCTTTATCTAGAGCATGAAAACCTAACTTTAATTTCACTTTTATTGTATTTTAAAAGCACTGAGTGCCACAAAAAAAGAAGGCCAATCATGCTGTAAAACAGCAGATTCTTTATGCCAACAGTAATGATGCTGGTCATGAGCTTGATTTTAAATTAGCTGGCAGCAGACTCTCACTTGAGTACTTCCATTCTTATTTCTGCAATCACAACATAAAACAAGCCAAAAAAACAATCAACAAATCTATATGGAGTTGGTAGCTAAAAAGAGAAAGTAACTTGCTTCTGAATTCAGAGCTTTTTTAATGGCAAAGGAGTGCCCAGTCCTGGTTTCAAGGAGAGTTGGGTTATATTTCCAGATCTCTCAGTGCTCTGGTGACCCACCCTCAGCAAGCTGTTTTGCATCTGGGTGCTTCTGTTGGTGTTTTAATTAAGAACAGTGATGCTACACAATTTCCTGAAAATGCATGGTTAGCTTTCCTCTTTGCTTGATAGAAAGGTCAAAGGAATGAATGTATTTTTTTACAAGCTCTTTAAGAATGCTGAGATACATATTCATAAGACACAAGTATCTCCCTGCTGGGCTTTTTTCTTGTTCTATGATAGCATCTTTCCCTTACGCACTGCCATTAAGAAACAGCCAAAGATTCTGCTTCATCATTTCTAGTCAGCATGGCTAAGAGTACATGCAATGATCTTGAGAACTGAGGTTACTCAATTAGGAAGAGTTAAAAAAAAGAACCCAACACCTTAATTAATTTATGTGATCCCTTTTGCTAAAGTGCAGAACATCAGAAACTACATCACTGGAGATGCTACACCCAGCAGAATTCACTGCTGAGCAAAATTACTGAGCCATAGCATGACAGATTCTTAAGTATACTGAATAACATTTGGAACTATCAAAGTAAGCAACTATTTCAAGGAGAATCACAAAGTATTTTTCCCAATTACAATACTGTATAATTTGATAGGTCATTAAGGAAAACATTCACTTTTCTCCTGCAGTATCAAAGTTAAGAAACTGCTGGATGTAGAATACAGAAAACAGTGACTTAGCAATGATTGTACTACATCCCTGCATCACAGCTTCTAGAATTTACTAAACGCACTTTTGTTCTGTGATTACACAAAGCCATTACATAGAAAAGCACAAAGACAGTACTTTGATGTAGTTAGATCTATTGTAGTGTTTGAATTCAGGACACAGGAAAGTTATGAATATAACATCTCTAAGAACACTTAACCAATTTTCAGATTAGGAATTCATCAGTTACAAAAAGAATATCCTAATACTGCTATGCTGTTGCTTGAGTATTGTCATACTCTAAATTCCTCACTGGTACTCTTCTCAAGTGTTTTGGAAGGAAGTTTTTCTCATCCTCCTTAACTCTTTTTCCTAGCTGGAAGGATTTACTACAGGCTTAGCCACCCACGGAGTAGGATGGAATATCTGGTTGAAGAGACTAGCGGCATTAAGCCTGACATTCCTTTCATGCCTGACCTGCTTCTAAATGACAGGCCCATAGGGCACTTCTACTGTGGTGACAGGACAAGGGGCAACGGTTTCAAACTAGAGGAGAGCAGGTTTAGGCTGGATGTTAGGAACAGGTTCCTTACTATGAGGGTGGTCAAACACTTGAACAGGTTGCCCATGGAGGTGGTTGGGGCCCCATCCCTGGAGATACTCAAAGTGAGGCTCGACAGGGCTCTGGGCAGCTTGATCTAATTGAGGATATCCCTCTTTACTGCAAAGGGGTTTGGACTAATGACCTTCAGAGGTCCCATCTGACCCAGACCATTCAGTTGAAAACTCTGAATACTTCATCACCTCTACTGAACTAGCATAGGAGCAGAGCCATTATTCAGCATTGATTTGCATACATTGATGATGTCTGGCTTTCTTAGTGCTTCAGAAACAAATGTGTGGTAGGTCTGATGGTATTCCCATAAAACAAACACGAGTCATTTTACAGGCAAGTCAAGTGAGTTCTAGAGCAGTGGTGGATATATGGGATTGAAACAGACTGTTAGATACTGCTCCCAGATTTATAATTGAAAGCATTTTTAACCTTGTAGTCTGGAAGACATCCTTACTTAACTACATATACACATCATGAAAAGAGATGTTCCCCTTGTTATATTCTCAGGCTATTTGACCATCTCTAGGAGCTCACTTGTAAGTAAGGATGACTGGCTGACATGTTTCCTTTTCATTGTCTCCCCTTATCTGCAAAGGAATATTGCCAATGCAGAATCTTGGATGTGAAGCACTTCTTTGATTTGAGAAAATTATTTAAAAGGAAGCAATTACCAAACTGCTCAGAATGCTCCAACTATCCGATTTTGTGTTTTCACCTGTAAATATCCACCATTTCAAATTAAATTCTAATCATCAAACTAGAATCTCAGACTTTGATCACTTATTTTGCCACTTTGATGCCACATTCTTCTCTCATACATGAAGTGTTCTAGTGGGAGGTATCCCTGCCTATGGCAGGAGTTGAAACTGGTAGATCCTTGAGGTCTCTTCCAACCTAATCCATTCTATGATTCTAAGTTTTCCCCTGCTTACTTTGAAAAGGCCAGAGACACTGAGTTTGACTTAATAAATACCAGGTACAGCTCACAGCATAGTTGTGCTTAACTATGAATATAAAATATACCTTCTTGATTTACTAATATAAAATACCCTTTGAAAAAATATATTACTTATGGATTTATTCAAATGTATCATTTACCTTCTAAATGGCAAAATACGCATTTTCCAACTACCTGAAATAAACTCTGATGCCTATAATTAAGTATTACTATGTTGCATTTACAGAGGAGATAGAAACAAGCTTCAAAAAAGACCCCATCATACAAACCAGTGTCAGGTTTTCACACAAGTACTTTTACTCAGGTAGTTTGCTTCAAACAGCCTGTGGCTCTGAAAGAACAGGGGGTGCTAACCTAAAGGTTGCAATTACACAGTTCAGTTTATAGTAAACTCAATACAAACTCAAACTATTACATCAAGAAAAACTAAGCTGACCTCAACTTGTCCTTCAGCATTTGAAACTTCATTTGGAATAATACCTGTGGGAGATAAGACATAAGAGATGCTGAGTCGATGCAGACTGCCTCAAGTGTTAAGTGCCTTCAGTGTCTTTGGGTCAAACAAAGGTCATCAGATAGAAGCCATTTGACATGTCTGTTTGGTATTACAACAATACAGCAAATGAGCTTGGCATAAAAAGAGCAGGACGAGCATGTCATTTATTAAATGAAACGACTTCGGGCAGTTTGATAATTATTTCCAACACTTTCAGATCCTTCTCATGAAACCAGGAGCCACATTGTGATTTTCTCCTCCTTATTTAGCAGTAATTTGCATGCAACCAAAAAAACCTCAAGAGTTATGATGCAAGTTACAGTTCACTAAAGAATTTACAGTATGAATTTTACCCTGACAGTCTTTTATATTAAACCCATGTGATAATATTTCTTCTCAGAAGTGCTACACTGAACTATCTACAAGAGATGAAAGCCACACCTTGTGCTCAGGCAGGGGAGACTGCTGTGGATATTCGGGGCAGAATACACAGAAATCATGGATAACACCAAGATGTAGTTCTACCTTCTACCAGTAATGACTAGGAAAAAAGACATTTATTTGGCCTTTGGTTTCCAAGTGTAAAGTGTCACATATTGTTCTTCTCTTCTCTTAACTTCTTCAGTGCAGCCCTGTAACCACCCAGAACAGCAAGACCTGTTATTTCCCCAGACCTCTGTTCAACTTGTTCTTCAACATAAGCTGCTGCAATCCAAAGCACCAAGACAATCTTGCAGTTAGGAGAGAAAAAAGCCCATTATGGTCAGAAGGAGTGTTGCAAACAGATAGAATTTAATAATTATGCTATAAATATTTAGACAATAACTTGGAAGGCCTAACTTCCTTCTGGTTCTGTTCAGATACTGTAAGAAAGATAACTCCTCACTTACTGTCATAATGCATTAACCACTGACATTCTATTACATAATTCTTCCTCCAAATGGATTCTAAATGTAAAAATTTGTACTGAAAATGTTTTCTGCAGTATTTTCTCCACACACTAAAAATTGATTAAAGTTAATTCAATTAGGGACAATATATATGTTCATAAATGATTAATTTTATGATTCAAAATATTTTTCTAGATATTTAATTCTTCATAATCTAAAAAACTTGTAGTAGTCTGTTAGGGACAACACTAAGCAAGTAACATACTGCAGGTAAGTTAAAATTTTGTCCTTGCCAACCTGTTGCAAACTTTTAATTTCTTATAGATATGAACAGTGTGAAAAAAATCTCATTGGATAATATATTGTCCACAAGCCACATGGGCTTGGGGTCTTCTGCTGTAATTCACTTTCCAGGTGCTTAAGCAGGAGCCACACAGTATGGCAGTTCAGTGGAACAGGTAATTGTGAACTATTATGAAATAACCACCATGACTGGGGCTGGTTTACCCTCTCTGGTGTCAGTAATCTAAAGTACACAGTGCATACTTAGAAAACACTCTCATGTTGCCACCACTTCACAGCCTGCAAACCAGCCATGAAATTGTTGAGCATTTCTGGAGGTGCTTGTCCTCACCCAAGCAATCTGAAATGCTTTAAAATCAAGGTGGTACTTCTCTGGAGTCACAAGACCACCTGATCTCCACAATGCAAACGGGAAAAGTGGAGAAGCATCATGCCAGTACACACAGTGGTTGTTCAACACAAGCCTGAGAGGAAAAAAGCACGGCTAGCTGGTAGACTGCAAACCTAACCCAGAGCAGAGGCACAGGTACATGCAGTCTTCAAATCACTCTTTGTCCAAAAACAAACACAATTTCTGAATTTTAGGGTCAAATATTTGCATTTTTTTCTAAAGTAAAAATAAAAAACCCACATTAAAACAAATCTGTCTGCATTATTCATGCAGAGATGCCCTAAGAAGGCAAAAGCAGAAAGGGTCACATCAAAAGCTTCATTATATTGTACAAATGAAATAGTGAAGAGGAAAAGAGCTGCCTCATACTTATTTGAGAAGGTTACCACTGCAGACAAAAAGTTCTTATGACATAAACTCCATTAATGACAGCTAGCAATTTTACTCCTGGTTAGTGAAACATTTCATTTTTGGTGTAGTGAAAGAATTTTGTTCATTTTCTTCATTTGGTCTAACACTGACATTGTACAAAGGTAAAGGCTGCTCGAAACTGAAATACTGAGCACAGAAAACTGAGGTTTGCCTCCAGTGTTTCCAGAGAAGATAATTTCTAGGAGGGGAGGGAGAAGCGTGTAAACATTGAATACACTTAAAAAGCTTGCTGAGTAAAACCAACTGCTTTCTTCAGGAATGAGAAACACAGCAAAGGTATTAGTTAACACAGAAAATATTTCCAGTTTTTAAATCAAACTCAGGAATTGTTTGCTTTTTAACATAACCTTCTGAGTTGTTTGATGTATTTTTGTTGTTGACAAACTTAGAAACAGAGGAAAGAATAAATACTGAAAACCACAGAATCACAGAATGTTAGGCATCAGAAAGGACCTTGCAAGATCATCCAGTCCAACACCCCTTCAGGATCACCTAGAGTAGGTCACACAGGAAAGCATTTTGAGTATCTCCAGAGACTCCACAACCTCTTTGGGAACCCCTTTCCAGTGTCACTGGACATCACTGAGCCTGGCTCCATCCTCCTGACGGTTGCCCTTCACATCTTCATAAACATTAGTGAGGTCACCCCTCAGTCTTCTCCAAGCTCAAGAGACCCAGTTCCCTCAGCCTTTCCTCATGAGGGAGATGTTCCCCTCCATCATCTTTGTGGCTTTGCACTGGACTCTTTCAAGCAGTTCCCTGAGGTCCTTCTTGAACTGAGAGGCCCAGATCTGGACACAATAGTCCAGATATAAGCTATTAACATAATTTGAAATGTGGAACTCAACATCAGGCATCACAACGCAAATACAGAAGAGACAAAGGAGCAGAAAATTACCTCACTGTGAAGGTAGCAGGACAGTATTGAGAAATTACAGCAGTGGTACTGCCTCCTGTTAAGGATACAAGTATCAGCTCCTCAGTAAGCCACATAATAACCTCATGTCTTTGTGATCCTGACCTTCCGAGTGCTTTTATTATAGCAACCTGCAGCAAGAGCTTCTCCCTGCCAGTGAGAGGCTGCAGACAGCAGCAGCTTTCATCAGCTCATCAGGGATAACAGCTTGAACTTTTGCACCTACTTCTCTCTCTTCTTACCTTTACTATGCCCTTGCAATCTCCACTCCTTTGTCTTCTCTAGGCTAAACCCAGGAGTTCTCAATCTTGGGTTTCAGCCAGCTGCATCACTTAGGGTGGTTAGCAGCTGCTTGCCAGGTGGTCGGTCAGCAAGGGCCGCTGCACTGCACCCTCACTGTTACCGCCGGGGCACCTGTCAAGCCGCAGTGCCTTCCACCAACTGCTGACCTTGTACAGACTTAGCACTGTGCCAGTGATGGGCGGGCGTCAGAATGGCTGCCAGAGCCGCTGCCCTTACTTTCCTGGCTGTATGCTGGGCTCTAAACTTTGATATGTCATTAGCAGAGGAACGACTTCAAGTTAAAAGCCTCTGGATTTTTCACAAAATCCCCAATCTAACTATCACATTTCTCATTCTAACCCAGCACACTCAAAGGCAGATGTGAAATAGTTTAGTTCAGATTTGTCCTACAATCTTACATTAAGTTGCCCCAGAACAGAACCAGTGAGTAAAATAACTGTATCTAAGAAAAGCTTAGATGAGTTGCAGATCAGTGTCTTCACTATTGTCTTGATCTTGGTAATTTCAAGGGCAGCTTTCTATAGAACATCTTTTAGCAGCTTTTCTGAGTGCTGCTCCTTTAAATATAACAAATATGAAGGGCAATCCTCAAACAGCTTTTCCTCATCCAGTATGAAAGTTTCTTTATCCAGCATGACAGTTGCTTTTAACTCCTTGGGGCATTTTTTTTAAACATACAAATAGGAAGCCACTTTATTTCCCTTTCTGTATTAGAACATAACTTCTCTACTTAGCAATGACAACTTCTAAGTAGCACAACTATTACATAATTTCAAGCAACTAGATTTTAGTTGTACCAGCCCATATTTTGGTACAGTTACTGTCCTACAGGTTATGTTTAGTACCATCTTTTACAAGCAAACCAGACAAATGTCCCCTTCACAACATAAAAAAACTCAGATGTAGAATTGGTGGTTCTAAGAATTAATGTTGCTATCTTGCTTACCAGGAATTGAGAGCTGTGGCATTTCCCTCAGGAAACAGGCAAAGCTTGAAAAGTCAGCACACATCCTACTTAGGCTTCTCTGGTGACTATTTAAACTCCTCCTCAAAGGTTTTGCAGTTAAGCAGATAGGGAGAGTTAGGAGAATACTGACTTCTTTGGTGAAGCAGCAACCTAAGAGCAGGAAATGGTTATTGAAATAATTGCTCATCATTAGGTACTGCAACCTCTTTGAGATTCCATTTAGCCTAGTTTCAATATTGATGCTCTGGTTTATGCATATTGCACATGTGTATTACATATATGTATATAAACACAGTTACAATTTCTGTTGGTGAGTTAACTATCTGGTAAATTAGTAGATTAACTTATTCTATTTTCACCAATGAACACTGAAAGTAAGTGTTTTCAGCCTTAAGTAATGAATCATGTCTACACCAGAGCAGCAAAACTAAGTTGTAGCACAAAACCTAAGGTGTGGTTCAAAGTATAGCTTTGCTCAGAAAAATTACTGTAAAAACAGCATGGGAAAAAAAAACCCAAACAACCCAAAGCTGTACTTTATGTGTCTTGGCTCTGACTCCAGATACATTTTTAGTAGTCACATAGAGGGAGTCTGGGGGCTTTTGAGGGAAATGCTTTTTTTGCCCACCACCAAAATTGCCAGACTCACAAACACAACCTTGCCTCCTGTAGTCACACAATGTTTTTTTTCTTGCTCATGCCTGATTTCCTGTAACAAAAAGTTCTCCCTGCCAAGCAGTGTCCTTGTTACAGTTATGTAATCCCATTTTTTAAAAGTGATGCCCTTAGTGACACCTGTGCAAGATGAGCTGAGGTTGCATAAGTAACCAACTATTAAACAAGTCTGCACAAGCAAGTGTAATCTGTTTTGTGCATGCTCTCTCTTTTTCAGCTGAGCCAGTTGGAATAGTTAATAAGTGTAAAAAATATCCAGGCATGAATCATCACAAAAGTTACTGGGGCTCCTTTCAAATGCTACAGAAATGTTGTGCAAGACTGTCACATCACTCTTCAGAATTAAATCATGCCTGGAAGCAGAACTGCATGGTATATATTTGGAGTGACATCTGCTTGCTTTTGTACTGATTTACATTTGCTCAGCCTAAACCCAGTAAGAGACAGATTCTGTCTCTTGCATCTTCTATGACTTTGTTTACTCTCCATCAGCTTGACTTTTCCTAATGTAATTCAAGAAGTCTCACAGACTTGCAGATGTATCATGTACAAGTGTAATTTAAGACATCCCTTAACAATCATGACTGTTTGCATGATCACCTTAAAAAACCCTGAAAGGACAACCCAAAACCTCAGAAATTGTACATAATCTTTTCTTATCCATGCATCAAATAAAGATTTTTACAGTGTTATGGTTTTTTTAGATCAGAACAGCACATTAAATACAGAAACATACATACTGGCTTTGACCTCCTGGGTGAGAATGAGCTGCCATAGCCCTCAGAAGATTCAACGTGAAGTACACACAGAGCAAAACTAGCTAAAACATCCAAGTTCAAGCTCTAAAATGCAATGGACATTAAAAGACATAATAATCCTTTCAATTAGTTTAAATATATTATTTAATAATTGAGTTTATTTGAAACTAATATATAAAATATTAATTCTTTTCCAATTACATTATCTACTTTTCAGTTTGGCCACTTCTAGTGTTACAACTAGAAACCTGGAGTCTCCTAGCAGCTTCACTCTCCAGTCAAATAAGATCCATGTATTGTCATAAGACTGAAGAGGAATATGCTATATTAAAATCTTGTCTAAATTATTAGACAAATGTCAACAGGTAGACTTCACAGACAAGTAAAACACATTTTAAAACTGGATTTAATTTAAACATGTAAAAAAACCAGATAAATCCTCATAATCCTTAACATTTTTCTTTTCATTCTGTTTTCTAGTGCTTGAATGGCATTACCACAGCACTTCTCTAAAATGTTAAGACTAGGAACTTGCCTTTTGTTTTAAAGAAAACTCCAACATTTGTATAGCATGACAGTCCTAAAATTTCAAGATTTGGAGCTACTTTCCACTCCAACCACAAACTAGTAATGCAGTTTTTGCTCTAGATTTTGGGTGCACGTACCTTAAAAGACAAATATTAATTACCAGTCTTCTGATTTTCAGTTCAGTAAATAGAATTATTAAAACAAAGCTACTTTATCTGAATGGGTGGCATCTCTCAGGAGTGCTGAGCATCCATACCTGCCATTGACTGAAGTGGCAGTGTTTGCCCAGGAGCTGTGGAAAAAAAAACAAAGACCACAAACGATGACGATTAAGTCTACAAAGACACAGTTACCATTGACTACCTTCGGTAAACAATTTACAGATTAGACAATCTCTAACGTAATGCACAGTTCAGAGCCTGACATGTTACAATTCACTGTCACTTCTCCAATTTGCAGTTTGCACTTATAATATAGCCACATAAAGTTGATTTTTTCATCTGTCACAAGGGATTAGTAGAACACGCTTTTTGTGGGGAGGAGTGGAATAGTTACTGACAATGTTGGAAGTCTCCAAAAGAGGATCTACTACACGTGGAAGAAAATGCATGTTTAAACGTGCCACATGAATTGTTGTGTGGTGGTATCTGAACTGAGAAGACAGGAACTACTGGAAAGAAAGGGGGAAAAATGGGAAGGACAGAAATAAGTGGAAGTGGTCAGAACTTCTTAAAATGCTACAACAAACCTGTCTCTATCAGTAAATTAGCTTCTCAGTTAAAATAATAGCTAGAAGTTCTTCTTTGCCTAAGCGGTGGGTAAGGTGGTAAGAGAGACTGAGAATAGGGAAGACACAGGGGAAAAAGTACATACAATGACATCAGGAATTAAACTAGACTACAATCCTATGTGTGTGCTATCACCATTAACAGTCTTAACTAGAAGCTGCAAGAGTCATGAAACAAAAGCTTCCTGGGAAGATCAGAAATGCTATGAAGCGAGACAAAAGAGAAGCTATTCTAAATTGACCAGCAAATATTACACAAGAAAACCTACTTTTATCGAAGTTTTTTCAGTGACAAAGTCCCTTTAAAACTGTATACAAATTATTGCAGGAAGTTGACACTCTTGGAAATGTCCCATACAACAGACTTGCATAGTCATCTGAGATGTATTTCTTAGTTAGCTGAGATTTCACCCATGGAATGCTCCAACTGAGAAAACCAGTTTGAGATTCCCATAGAAAAGGGAGAGTAAATCAGCAGGTTCAATTATTTATGACAAAGAACCCACCATCTAAAAAGATAAGAGTGAAGAAAAAATATATTCAGAGGCAGACCCAATGATAGTTTATTCCTCCATTTTATTTATATTTAGCAGAAACTCATTATTAACAGAGCAAGCTCCACAGCAGCTTCAGTAAGAATTTAAGGGAAATTCATAAATACTCATACATTTTGCAACTGCAGCCATTTTGCAGCAAAAGTTCAAACATAAACTTTCATTTCCTGGCTTCTAAATAAAGGTTTATAATAAAACTGTATATAACTTGACTGCTTAACTACTCATTAACGATGCTGAACTCAGAATTGCTACTGTGACATCCTGTGCCACTGCCTGCAGTAACTGCGCTGTGTATACAGTGCACTGTGCACCGCTTTCCAGTCAAGTAAACAATTGCTCTTTCAAACCACAAAAATGCATGTCTGCTCGTAAGGAGACACACTTGTGCTTCATCATTAAAGAAAAATGTGCAGCCTATGCTATCAAAAGACTAAAGGCATATAAACACTTCACTGAAGAAAAACGCACAAACCACTGAAAACATTTTTTTGTCCCTTTATAGATACACCTCTGTATTAACAATCATCCCACGCAGACCTGGGACACCTCATGTTTCAGAATATTCCACACAAACCTTCCACTCAAGAGGGTGAAAGAGCTCTCCTCAGACCAGCTAACCCACACGAAAATGACCCAAGATGCTTTTAATGAAGACCCTCCATGAAGCCCTAAAAGTCTGCAGGTGAGTTCTTCTCTGAGAATAAATTCTAAATGTACATTTCAAGCCAGTACTGACTTTTGGCCTTTCCTACTGATGTTCCATGGGAAACTTTCTACTTAATCTCCCTGCATCGAGATTATCATCTATTACTACAGAAACTAATGGGATGTTAAAAATAAGCATGATCAACTACAGAAAGAGACTGAGGTTTCTCAAATAAAGTTATAAAATACTAATCCTGGCTAGGGCTGGGTGATAGGTTGGACTGGATGACCTTGGAGGTCTCTTCCAAACTGGTTGACTCTATGATTCTAATGAAACACAAGGCAGCTGTTTTATGACCACCATAATAGAGTTAACTCACCTGCATGTTCCTTTTTCTTTACCTTATATCCATTCACTTAAGCTAATGTTAGTAAGATATTTGCCCTCTGCCAAGGGCCCTTATTCATGTTCTTGAGTCCCACTACTAAGCTGGTCGTTTTCAACATAGAAAATGCCATCTCCTCCTTCTTACAGACACTCTGAGGTGCTGAAATGATTCCAGATCTGGTCCACAGCAGTCTAACAAGGCAATATTTAAAGCTATAGTCACTTCTTTCTTTTCTATGTTACCATTAGGGACTCTGCCGCTTGCTTAGGTTTAACTTGTGACAGCACGGAAGTCAGGCCGCATTTTGGCCAGTATAAGATAAGGTGTAAATGCTTGCACAGGATTTTTACCCATAAAGCTAGTCTGGCACCCAGCCAGGTAAATCTTCGGCGGCAGTTGCGCGGCGTGCCAGGCACACAGCTCCGCCGGGGCGCCAAACGATTGCGGCGGCTCCAGCGGGACAGGCCGCGGCTGAGGCCAGCGGGCAGTGCTGCGGTCCCGAAGGAGCGGCTGCGGCCTTTCGGGGCTTCCGCTGGGCTGCTCCCTGGGGAATACCGCTCGATAAACACAAACCGCTGCTAAAACCAAGGAGCAAACACAAAGGAGAAGGTCACGGACCTACCTCTCCCCGCAAGGGCTGTGAGTCAGCCGGCCTGCCCAGCGATAATAGGGTGCCAGAGCGGAGAGCTGGGCGTCACAACCCGCCTCCCCGCAAGGCACGACCCCTATCCTCGCTGCTTACTGAGGAGAAGAAGGAAAAAAAACACAGCGAAATAAAACAGAAAAGAAGACACTTCTCCTCGGAAGGCGCTTCTAACGCCAGGGGCTAAGTGCAGCCTCACCTTCCCTAGAACAGAAGGGCACCTCAGGACACGAACACCCGCCCCACAAACCTCGCCGGCCCAGCGCCCGACACTCTCCCGCCCCTGCAGCTCCAGCTCCGCGCATGCGGCCGCACCGCCCTCTTGTACCTTTCCCCCGCAGCGGCTGCGCAGTGCGGCTTGGCCGGCCTGTGTGAGGGGCGGGGGGAAGCGAGATCGCACGCTGGGATCGGTGGCGGCGTGGGTCGTGGGCTGCTTCTGCTGCGGCTGCCGATCGCGTCTTTCCCTCCCCTCAGTACCGGCCTCATCGTCGTTCCGCAGGATCCTGCGGGCGATGTGGAACTGACCGCTGTTTCCTTACCCGGCTTCTCGGTGTTGCTGCAAGCGCCCGGCATTGAAGGGGAGGAGGCAGGCGCTCGGGGCGGGGAAGAGGAGGACGGCCTGGAACTCTGCCTCTCGTCTTTGCCTAAAGCTTTGGTCCCTGCGGCCCCTCACGGGGAAGGGACGTGAGGGGTGGGGTAGAAGAGTCAAGTGAGGTAGTAGTTACCTTACCGCGGCCCTTGGGCCGTCTGTGATCGGCAGTCATCCGCCCTCACCCTGGGGCTCCTTCTGCCTCCGTTCCTTGGACTGTGGGGAGTGAGGGAAGGAAGGAGCCTGAGGCGATTGCGGGACCCACGAGCACCCCACACGTGTGAAAGGGAGAAAGGGGAAAGTTAAACGATCCCCCCCTCCCTACTAAGGCGTTCCGGTGCTACGGCAGGCTGGCCCGCAGGTAAGGCTCCTTGGGGCCCGGGCAAGAAGAGGGTGAGAACCGGGGAGGCTGGGGGGAGGGTGTCATATACGTACAAACCCGGACGGGGCGGGGAAGCGGGGTGGAAACCCGGTTCTTCGGGTTTGGACTTGGAGCAGGGGGAACGCGGCGGCTCAGCCGGGACTCCCTCGGCAGGTAGGCGAACAGAAAGGGAAACAGAAACAGCGACAGCTTGGGGCGGTGGTGTTCGGCCCCCGCTTTGTGGCCGCTGTCAGAGCTGCTGCGGGCGGGCAAGGGAAGGCCGGGACCGCCCGAACCCTTCCGGCGGCCGCGATCGCTACCCCCCGGTTCGCAGGCCTGTGTAAGGGGCCGTTTACCCCGCGGGGCTGAGTGGAAACGGTGAGATGAGGCGGTGGAAGAAGAGACAGAGAAAGACAGATGTCCTGAAATCACAGCCATGGGTTTTTCAGTGTCTTTCTGTCGCTCACTTCCTCGAAGCACATTAACCACGGCTTGCCGTTCCCAGGGTACTAGGGCGTGCCCCTCGGCACAGTCATGGTAGGGTTCGGGGCAGCTTTCTGGTGCTTACTCGGGCTGTTCTGTTTGATTCCAGGGCACGTTTGTTTGTTTATTCTTAGTATGCCCTGCTGCTGTAATTGCACAGAGGACGTTGATGATGATAAGAGAGATGGGCACATCATGAGTTTGGAAGTAGCCCCCAACCATCTCTGTGCTGTGATCTGTGTGTTCTGTGATTTCCAGTGTGACTCCAAGCGTGGTACTTACAAAAGCAGTGGTTTTATTTTACTGGTAATATTAAGACATTTTGTAGGTGAAGTGGTACTACGTTGAGTTTGTATGGTCTACTCAGTGATTCCCTCTGTTTTAGAGTGTCATATTTTTGGCTTGAAATGAGGATGGTCTAGAATCAGTTTTATCCCTTTAAAGTGTTAATGTTAGCATCAAACATCTGTAGAGATCTGTGGAGTTCTTTGTTACAGATGTTCTGTAAGATTACATCTCTGCTTGTCTGGCGAGTTATTTAAACATTCATTGTGTCTTGCCTGTAAAGTGATGTAATTAAATATATCAGGGCCTAGAAACAGTTATCTTATTAATATACATCTGCTCCCTTGATTAATTGCTTTGTGATGATATAAGACCAGATGAAAGGTGATCTAGCAGAACAAAACAGTTTGACGTGTGTGACATGCATTTTCCATTGTTTTGCGTTACTTGGGTTTGGAGATGTTTACCTTTCAGAGTGTGAAGTCAGCCTTACCTGAACTGAATTCCTGCCTCTAGCTGAAAGCTTGTGAATAGTTATGTGAAACATCAGCTGTAAGCTTGTTGCCCTCAACATCAGTACTACTTGTGAACTGACTCCAAAGGAGCTTTTTTTTCCATGACTTTCATTGTCTCAGGACATGACATAGTACCTTAATGTGTGTGAACTTCTACCAAGTGCTGTTTGAATGGAAAATAGATGGGATATGTAGAACACGTTCAGGTCTAGACTGTCATGTAATGCACAAGCCATATCATGTGCCTGTGCCCAAACCACTGAGATGAGTATCATATAATTGAATACCTCTGGTATATAATGCTGGCAGAGGATTAGAAACCAATAATGGATTTGAAACTATGGTCTTATTTCTGTTTGTAAAATCCTGGTGTGAAGTGTGTGGTGGTAGTTATGGGTCAGTGCAGTCCAGTAGTGTTACCAAAAAAAAATTATTAGAGATGCTTTGTGAGAAAGTACTGAGGATTTACTATCTTGGATACCTGGGAACTAGGTAATCTGCGAGAGTATGTAGTGGAGAGTTTGTGTTTATGTATTATGTGTCCTTGAAAAATATTTTCTTTAAATCATGCTGTCTGTTTGTGAAGACAATAAAGTTAGAGCTGTTCCAAGGGAAGAGGTGAAGGGGCATTTCCCGAAGGGCCAGATGGGAACAAGTGTTTCTAAGCCAACCAGCCTGCTACCACAGCAGAAGGGTTAGTCGACAGGAGTGATGTCAGATACTGAATAAACAGCAGGTGGAGAAAGCTGTGCGAGGTGCAGGGGAGAATGTCTTGCTTGCTTCAGTAGCTTTTTCTCGCTGTAATGTAACTGTAGCAGTAGCTGAAAAGGGTGTAGGAGTGTATTAAATTAGTAATGGAAAAAATATCTTAAATAGTTGCAGCTTGTTACTCAACGTGGGTTGTTACCATGGGGCTCTCTGTTTGTTTCATTAAAAAAAGAAGGAGCCTCAATATAGTAGCAGTGTTCTGATTTGATTGTTTGTTGTCTCGTGGGTTTTTTTTGTGTGTGTGTGTTGTGGACTATTTTTTTCAATGAGTAGTGAATCATTGTTTCACAAAATGATAGAAAGGATACTCATTTTGAAAAAGCTGACAGTGTTGGTTACCCCATTTTAGAACAAGCACTTATGGAAGATTCCTGTGGTCTTGTTTTTTAGGCTGCATTCCCATCATTTTTCATCATGCTCGTTATAGTACTGTCATTCCCTCATATTTTAAAATAACATTTGATTTTATAGTTTGTGCCTGGATCTTCAGCATTTATGGCAGCAGTGATTCTAGAAATGTCCAACTGTTACACTACTACTCTGAAATCTGTCTATGCTTCACTTCGTGTTCTGAGAGATCCTAGGGTAAGCAACCATTGGAAGAGCTTTGGAGATATTTCTCATCACTGCTGATAATATCCTGTATGTAATGTTTTATTTTATGCAGTAATGATATCTCCAACTGCAGCTGTTAGCAACTGACTGACAGAACTCATACCTTGTAAAGTGCTACTGCTTGAAGATGAATCACTGTATGATCCATCTTGCAATTTTGGTAGTTTGCAAAGACTGAGAAAGGTCACTGTAATGGGTCTTGAGGTGCCTGGTAGTTCTACAGGGTTGTAGGTTACATTGGTACAGTTACTGTCTTGCCTTCAGTTTACCAGCATGAACCAGGTATAGTTATACTCTGTCAGGCAACACTAGCAGACTGGATGATAGCTTTTTGATTGTCATAACTGAGGACTTTTTGTTTATCTATAGCTTCATAACACCCTCAATCTGAGGTATTTTAACCCCTTCTAAGGGACTGTCATTCTATTGCTAAACAACAGGATCTTACAAGAAGTTGTGTTTATCAGATTGTGAACTGGTGAATAAACTGCAAATGTGCTGCATTAAAGGGATGGATTTTGCAGTGGTCAGCTTGTGCTGGATTAACTGTCCACTATCCAAAGTAATTTTCTTTTCCCTGAGGAAGCTGTCACAAGCTTGTCCACTCAGGGCAGGAACTTTGTGCCAGCGGTTTCTGAAGTGGGCCATGATTAGAGAGGAACAGTTTTGGTTTTTAAAATGGAAACACTATTTATGAAGTGGAATAATTTTGCCTCCATCCTAGTGGCAGGGACTGTAATCTTTTGGCAGACAGTAATTATAAGCTTTTCCAGTCTGTTTTTTCCCTTTAATGTCAGGCTCTCATATTCATGTTAGCAGCTCTCATTTCAGTTAACCTTTTTCTGAATGAAAATTTTTAATGAGTCCTTAGGACTATTGCATTAAACCCCTGTTTCTGTTCCTCTCTTGGTCTTTACACTGCTTTTTTTTGGGTCATGGTCACCATGGGATGCTGCATCTCAGATTCTTTTGCGCCTGTGAACAGACTTACTAATTCCATCCTTGTGTAGGGATGTTCTTTTGGGGAAGACTCTTGTGTTAGTCTTCTCTTGAGTTAAAATGATGCAAGTCATGTCTTTTCTATGTCCATTTATTTCTCCATTTTCTGTAGAGTTTGCTTTGACAAATCCTTGAAGGTTAAATAAGTTTGTGATTTCCAATCTGATTCTTGTTGGTCCTTCTCAGATATGAATGCTATTTCTGCTGTTCTGCAGTAGGAATACCTCTGCTTCATTTGTAGTTTTGTGTTGGTAGAGCTGCAGTTTCATGAGACATTTCTTTAAAATTGCTGGGCTGGGTTTCCACTGTTGTGAGCACATTAACATTTAGAGCTTTGCTTTAATTGTGGGCATGGTAGCTGCTTTACCTTCACTCGTCCTCAGTATTCATTTGTTGAAGCAAGGAGCAAGTGTTCTGCGAAGTTACAAAGTATATTTAGCTTCTTTAATTTCAGGTCCATTATCATTACATAGCACTCCTGCTTCTCAGATCTTTCTTTTTTAGTTAAGTATTTGAGAAAGCTTTTGCTCATTTTAGTTCATTTCACAAGAATCCTTTTTTTACTGTATTTAACAGTTGTGAAACTGTCAAAAATCAAAATGACTTACTACGTTTGTGCTTTATCATCAACCTCTGATTGACTTGTTGCTGAGGAACAAGTTTTTTTCCTCCTGCTTCTTAAATTCATATGCCTTTATTTATTAATATGTTTCTAATGTTATTTGTCCAAGTGACCTTTATTCATATTCTTAGGTTTGTAGTCTGATTTTAAGAATTTCCAGCCTTTCTCTGTGTTAATGTTCTGTTCTCCCACTGGCTTTATTGCCTTTTTGTACTTACGAATTTAGCCACTGATTTGAATTAGGTCAACTTAAAAGTAAAATTGGTCATTGATTTTATCACTACATACTCTAAAGTATTTGGGGTTTGTCGATCAAATGCTTAGTGCTGCAGCTTGTTTTTTAAGAGACAGATAAAATCCCTGTACTTTAGTACTCAATAGTGTTCTGAAACTGCATTCAGATGATTTTTTAAAATAATTAACAACTTCCCTGTTTATCATGTCACAGATCTCAATTTTCAGCAACAGAAGCAGCTAGTACCACTTCATTATTCTGTAGAACCTCCTTTATGGCTTGCTCAATTCAGATATTTAAATACAGTTATTTTATATGTAGTATGTGAAAACAATAACTGCAAATGGACAACTGAAACTGCAAGAAGCTGCCTGGATATTATGTACAAAAGGTGTAACTTCTTAGAATTAAAATTTGCTGCTTTAAAAACATAAACTACTGTGTTTGTGGCTTTGGACTTGAAATGCAGAGCCTTCTGGCTTATATTCCAGTATTAATTAGGAAGCTGAGGCTGGTTCTAACAGCCTATGGTTGTAGAATGGGGCTGGTTTTTTCGGCTGCTAAATCCAATATAAACAGGTTGTGTCTACACAGGTGAATTTTAATTATCCTGTGCTCTCAACTTGAAAGAAAAAAGGAGAGTTTCAGTCAGTTTATTTATAGCCCCTTCGCACTGTAGTATCTGAATGCCTTGCATGTGTGTGATGCCAAAGATGCTGGCAGTGACCCACACATCAGAGCAGGTGGTGCCGTTGAAGGTGGTGAGTGTTAGGGCCTTAAATTGTACTGTAGCTTCTGCTTTACATCATACTTTTCTCTAGGAAATGAGAAAGTAACAAAGAAAATCTTTAGTCAGAAGGAATTAGGAAGAATAGAAAGCAAAGGCTTGGGAGAGGTAAAATGTATATGTGCCTGAAATGAAGACAAAGGAGGGGGAGCTTGAGGAATTTCTTTGGAGTTCTTCTGGTTTGTTTGGGGTCTTCAGACACTTTGGGTTTTTGGAATGAAGTACAACAGGATGTCATTTCATCAGCCATGCAATAGAGTATGTAACCCAGCCTACAGTAGGAAATAAACATGCAAGAGACGTGACTCAGAAATTCTGAACTTCAAATGCAGCAGTTTATAATGTCCTGCCCTTTTATTATCTTTTATAGTTTAGGACAGCCAGTGTTACAAACTGTTCTTTATGTGGTTGTTTTGGGATTCTCTCCAGTTATTTTTTGTGAGACTTCTAATGTTGCAGATATGTGAAGTTTTTTACAGCATGCAGCAAAATATTTTCCCCCTAATTATCAACTCATAAAAAGAAATATTTCTGCATGTATGTGAAGTATTTGACATGTATTTCTGAGAAGTGAGATTATGATACCTTCAGTGTTAGACTAATCATGTAGCAGCAGCAGGGCTAGATAGGTTTCTTTAGTACTGAACTGTATAGCGAGACATGAAATACTCTGACATACCTCAGCTCATTCCATGGAATGGAAGAAATTATGACAAGACCCTTAAAGGAATACTAAAATATTTATTAAGGAAAGCTTATTTTGCAGTTTAGTTTCAAAGCTGGCAGCAATGCTACATGCAGAGCCATTAGATCTTTTATTTTGGAGGGATTCTCTGGAGGTCACCTATTGCCCAAGGTGTGGTCAATTACAGCAGACTTTTCAAAACCTTGTCCAGTCAAATTTTAGATGTCTTCAGGGCTGAACATTACTCAGCTTCTGTAGGCCAACATTTAACTACCCTCTGTTCAGCTCCAGGCTGCCCTGTTTGCACACTTCCTGTTGGAGGTGTGGATCTTCATAGACCTGTGTGTATCTGTGCTCTTCTCTGCAGTGCCCTAATCCATGTGCCAATGAGAGTTCATTCACAAGCTTACATTCATGTACCTAAGGTGTGGATTCTGCTCCCTTTCAGCATCCTCTACTGATCACCTGCCAGCTGGATAGGAGGGTCTTGCATCCTTCTGGTCAGAACAGATACCACAAAGCAGTTGGCAGGGTGACTTGTCATGGCATCAAACCAGGTTAACTTATGTGTTTTCCTATCTCAGGTCTCCCTTGCTGATAGACTCATACTTTTTTTTTTTAATATACTTTGATAGAGTTCCTTTATTTAAAACTTTTTTAATCGTTCTGTAGCCGCTGTTTAATCTACCAGATGATCCTCTTGCTCTTCAACATAGCCAGTTTTAGGTAGGCATCCTTCCAGATCGTTTTGTGGATGTTACTCACATCCTCAAAAATTCCTATTGTCACATTGTTATTATCCAGACCATTTAGCCAGGGATGGAGCTTGCAAGTACCCCATGCTGTCCCTTGCATCACAAAGCAATGGCCTTGCAGTTTAATTTGTCTTTCCTTTGTTGTTGATTTTCTTTCAGTAGCCTATCTCTTTATGAACCTTTGCTAGTTTTGACTTCAGCTGAGCTCTGGCTTTCCTAGCTCTTCCGTGTAGGAGAAGGCCACACCTTTTTATTACCTTCTCAGTATGCTGTTCCTGCTTCCTTTTTTGGGTTTGGGTTCACTCAGAAGTTCTGTGCTTAGCCTAGGGGAGAAGTGAAGTGTGGCAGTCACATTTGCCTTCCTCCACAGTGGCTGTGGTGCAGTTGTGCTACAACAAGACTTGGATGAAGTTCTTTTTGTTCATTTAGAGCATCAGCATCTACTTTTTCCTTACATTGACTACACTCTGTATATGCATTAGTATTTATTGTCAGTTTGAACATGACTATACTAACATCAGCCTGTCAGCTCAAAGAATCTCACCAAAGTTGTCTCCTGGAAGTGCTGTGTTTAAAGATGTCCACAAATACAGTCCAAATCTGGGGTCTATGCAGTTATGCTGCAGTTTTTACTTAAGTAGTAAGTATGTAGTAAAGAAATTCAACCCTTAGCACACAAATTAAAATAATTTAATTTCATATTCAGTGACTTTTTTAGTGGATAGGTTTGAGTTCTGTTGCTTACATGAACTGATCTATTGTAATAACATAATTTCTTGATTTTTCTTCTTGGGGACCATATGAAAGACTTCCATCGAGTAGGGGAATATTATTTTTTGTTGATGTAATTTCTACTTTGGGTCTTATCTTCTTTCCTTGGAGTCAGCCACTAATAGTTGTTGGGAAAAAAATGTGGATTTTTGAAGATGTTTGTTCATAATGTAGGTCAGGAACTTGTATCTCTTGAGTTAAACCTTTGTCACAGGGATCCACACCCCTTTTTTTTTCGTGTGTATATCTAAATCTGAGTACAAAACATAAGTTTGCTTGCTTGTTTTTAAGACCAAAGACAAACTCTTACTGAATGGAGTAACAATGGCAATACTTGTTCCAGGCCTTATCTCAGATTCTCCCTTCACCCTGAGTTTAATCTCTGCTGTCCTGCTTCCAAGTCCCGTCCCATTCTCTTATCAGAGTGATGCTAGAAGTTTGTATTTCTTCCTGAAAGCGTGCTGCTACTTAACACCAGAATTAAAGCCAAAACAAACAACAACAACAACAAAAATATTGTGGAGGAGTAACAAATAAATTGAACTATAAGCCGCAGGCAGATGGTGAAAACACTTTCTGGCAGGTGAGTCCTGTGTGTTGATCCAGAATGCCTGTGTGTTATCCACATGCTGCGCTGCAAAATGAATGAGAAGAGTCATGTAATCTGTCAGGGTTGGAAGGGACCACAAGGATCATCTAGTTCCAACTCCCCTGCCATGGGTAGGGACACTTCACGCTAGATCAGTCTGTTTAGAGCCTCATTCAGCCTGCCCTTAAACACCTCCAGGGATGAGGCTTCTACCTCCCTGGGCAGTCTGTTCCAGGATCTCACCACCCTCATGGTGAAGAACTTCTTCCTGACATCCAGGCTGAATCTACCCATTTCTAGCTTTGTTCCATTCCCCTTGGTCCTATCACTACCTGACATCCTAAAAAGTCCCTCCCTAGCTTTCTTGTAGGCCCCTGTGAGATGCTGAAAGGTCACAATAAGATCTCCTCTGAGCTTTCTCCTCCTATGGAGGTTTTCAGGAAGACCAAGAAGGTGTTGTATGTATTTTTCTGGGTACATGATGCTAATATGCTTCCTCATCTCTCACGTTAAGAATTTTGTTAGGTAAAAGAATGTTTGTTTGCTTAGAATTGTTTGTCTTCGACTATAGTAAAACTTCTACATTAGTAGAAGACTAAACACTTTAGTAGAAGACTAAACACTTTAGCTGTGGCTGAATGAGAACAGCTGAATTAAGGTGTAAACAAGCCACATCTACCTGCTTGGATGCTTTGAAAAGTTTGCTGTATCTGTCTTTTCTGATTTGGAGAAAGCTCTAGTGACCCTGTAAATTGAATTCTTGAAGCTGTTATGGATTTTCTGGCATCCATTAAATTGTTTGCTTATTTTTAGTAGTTGTGAGAAGTGGTGGGAGTACATAGATGTTGCCACTGAGCTTGGAGCAGTGGATGGTTGTGTGTAACTCTGAAGCTGTAGGTACTAAAGGGTTCTGTTCATTAGGAAAATGCCGTGTGTGCACTTTGTGGGGTGCAGTGGTGTTCTATAAAGCTGCCAGAAGATTTTGTGGTAAGGTTTTCCCAGAAATAAAACTGCTGGATAAATTTGGGCCACTGGCATCCAGGTTCCTTGAGTGTTAATTGTCATTTAAAAAAAAAAACTTAATACATGTTGGGGTGTTGATTGTTTGGTTTTTAATTCTGCATCTGAAAGCTAGCTTTTTTTCCCTCTTTGTTTTTGCAGAGCCCGAGGATAAAAATGGGAACTCCTGGATCAGGACGGAAGAGAACTCCAGTGAAAGACAGGTTTTCTGCAGAAGATGAAGCTCTGAATAGCATTGCCAGAGAGGTTTGTTAGCTCCTATTGTCTTAAATTCAGAAATGAGGATGAAAGAAATCTCATTATCCACACAATTATTTGAAAAGTGTAAATAGCAGAAAATATAACAATGGATGTAAATTAAGAGTATTTTCAATCAAAACATATTACTGAGTTGTTGTGCCTGGGGAGGTGGTGGAGTCGCCGTCCCTGGGGCACTTCAAGGCAGGATTGGACGTGGCACTTGGTGCCATGCTCTAGCCTTGGGCTCTGTGGTAAAGGGTTGGACTTGATGATCTGTGAGGTCTCTTCCAACCTTGGTGATACTGTGATACTGTGATACTGTATGATTAGTGTAGCTTTGCAGGAGCACACTTAAAGTTAGCAGATAAAGATAAATGAGAAATCCAGTTGCTATCTCAAAAAGCCAAATCCCCATTGATCCCATTGTCATGTGTGTTATTCTTAAGATGATATGTATAGTGTTAGTGTTGATCAAGTAGCAGTCATTATTAAAAGGTCTTTGTGATCTGTTTCAAATGTGCAGAGTCAGTTTTGCCAAAATAACCCTAATATGTGTGATATACCAGGACTTCCTTAAGTCACCACCTGAAAAAGAGAGAGAGCTGGAGATAACCAGCTAAAAATACATTTAACAAGAAGTTGATACAAAGAGGAATTTGGTCCCACCGGATATAGGAAGGAGGCAGCTGGAATTTAGTCTCACAGATGTCTCTTTGGACTTGAGTTTCTCTGAGAGGAAACACTGCGACTTAGAAACAAAAGCCTTAGTACTGTTTGTATACAGAAACTTTGAGCTGCACTATCTACAAAGCTGGTCACCCTAGCTGACATAAATAAGAGCAAAAAGCAGATTCTTTGTGGCCTTATGGTGTAAACTGTTGTCTGTATGTGTATACTGTATCCCTATATGTGTATGTAAGACAAAATGGTTGATGGTAGGTCTGTGAAGAGACAGCTTCTGTAGGCATTTTCAAATGTAGCCATCACAGGCAAAGAAAATACTGTCAGAAAAAAAAAAGTCATTTTCACTTAGTTGGTAACTTCCCAGAAATCTTTGTTCACACCAATCTAATGGAAGTTCTCACCCTTCCAGATATGTTCTTTGTGGGGCTCTGAGTCATGTACAGTCTCACTCAGCAAGTTCCATCTCCCACTTTTGAGGAAAACAGTTAAAAGAGAAGGAATCTGGCTTTAAATTTTTTTTTGAGTGTTGTCTGCCTGGTTCTAGTACAGTAACAGCAACATGCAACTTAGGTCTTGATAACAGGATATAATAAGTGTTCTCTTACTTAAAATTACTGTGGGGCATTGTTACTTACTTTGCTAGCTCCCCCCTCTGCCCCCCACCCCCCCCAGTTAAAATTTGAACATCAGCTTAAATAAAGAGGTTTTTTCCTCCCTTAGTGCTAAATTAAACATGATACTAGATCTCACAGCTAGAGGTGTTATCTCACAAGGATAACTGAGTTGAATGTCTATTCCAGTGGTTAAAGTATATTAAATCTTCCTTATTCAGTCAAAAATGAACTGGAAAATCAGCCACCTTGCAAAACTTATTCAGTCTTCTGACAGTAATCTAAATCTTCTGAAGATAACTGCAGTTTTTTATGATGAGTATCATTTATGGGTTAGGCATTTTGTGGCAGCTTTAACTGGTTTATGTCTATTAATAATTCTTAAAACCTATTTGAATTAAATTATTCTAAATACTTTCTGGTTTTCTTATTTTTTTCCGCTTTCTGATATTCTGGCATTTGTCTCTATTTTCAAGGCCAGTTTTCATGGCTTGCTAGGGAGACCATATTCCATGTATTTCAGGATAGAATGGTTTGTTTACCATTACATACAGGTTTTTGAGGCTGTGCACAGCAACATTTCTTTTTCTGTGTTGCCATATCCACATTTCACTTTAAGAGTCTAAAGCTGTTACAAAATTTTCAAATAGTGTGAAAAGGTTTGTCATGGTGAATATTATCGCAATGTGTAATGCTGTCAGGTTGTTAATCCTTTGGGCTGTGTAGGAGAAGCTGGCTCTCAGATCCCATGTCAGCAGCTGTTGTCATTGAATTGGTAGCTGTAACTCAGTATTAGCCAACTTACTCTAAAGAAAACTTACTTTAAAAGAGCAGAACCACAGAGACCAATTAGCAAAATTAAGTTATGTCTTTAAATAGCATCTGATTTTGTTGTGCCATGCATATGCCTTATCTGACACTGGGGAAGCATTTTCAGTTTCCTTGCTGACACGAGGCATGCCCATTCTCAGTGCACAGATATAGGGTAGAGGCACTTTGCTGTTCTGAGGCCATTATCTTAGCAACACAGCTGATCTTTGTATTGTCAAATTGTGGTTTGTTCCTCAACTTCCTCTTCTAAAATTACCTTTTTACCAGATGTTACTTACATGGCTTGAATTGAGTCCCATAATCCAGAAGTCAGATGTCTTTTGAGGAAAGCATTACTAAAAGGTGTTCAGAGGATCGAGGGACAGTAAACGGAGTATGCTAAAGCAAAAGGCTGGCACATGGGATGATCTGCAAGGAAGAATTGCACAGAAGTGCTCTGGGATTCAGAGCAATCACAAAATGACACTATGAATTGTTTGCAATGTCAGCAAAGACTTCTAGTGTAATATATGAAATTGCAGGGCTTTTTGTCTCCAAAATTTCACCTTTCAGAAAGCACTGATCTTACTCTCACCATTGTAATTTGACAAAATTGAGGACTGCTTTTGGTTGAGTTGTTTTGGGGTTGGGTTTGTTTAGGTTGGGTTTTTTTTTGTTTATTTGGCTTTTTTTTTGTTCTTTGTTCTATGGGATGTCTCAAAGGGTGCTGTCTTCCTTCTGGTACTAACAGACATCTGCTTTCTAGGAAATTTGGTGTAAAAATTTCTTTGGGCAATAATCCAGTAATTTTCTATATAGTATTTTTTCTGCACTGGTTCAATGTGTGTCATCTTATATGACAATATTTAGTGAAGAGGAAGCTACTGTGGGATCTGAGGGATCTGGTCAAACTGCTTCATCCTTATGAGATTTCTTTAATTTTTTCCACCTTTCCTCTGTGCCAGAAAACTTCCTCCTCTGCTGGCTCTGTCTATTTCCCTTGTAGCTTGAGCACTGTATATAGAGAATTCATATTTCTCTTGCTGTTGGGGTCTGCATTGAGACAAGCTCTCCTGCAGTGCCTCTGCCCTTGAACAAGGCACAGGTATGCTAAAACATCAACTTTGGAGTGAATTGTTGCTATACTCCAAGAACTGAGTTACCAGACTTCTTTGTTTAGGACCTGCTTTGTATTGTGCTGTGTGTTACCCTTCCTGGCAATGAATTCCCTGTGCTCAGTGCATCTAGGAAGGAGTCAAAGTGGTCTCTATCGAGGGACAAGCATTGGCACAACATTCTCTGGAAGCAGGGTGTTCAGTGTTTTATGTGAGATAGGTTGCAGTTGGTAGGTTTGGAAATCATACCTTGGTACAACAAAGGTGATTGCCAATTTCTTATGTTTGTTTCAAAAGCAATTGGAGCAGGTGTAGGTGAATTGTCTGTGTGTTCCCTGAAAGGAGGAAAGGAACTCGGATGTAAGTGCACACACGTACATTCAAGTGAAGTACTGACAAGGCAAGTGGCTTCTGATTAGAGCAAGGTTAAGTTGAAGTCACCTAATGTCTTAGAAAATTAGAAATGCCTGTCTCTTGAGAATATGAAGAGTTCCTTTATAACCACCTTCAGGTACCTGAAATTAGTAAGAGATTTTCTGACTTCAGCCTCACTATGATTTAGTTGTTAGCATTCCTTCATCTCCAAATACAGACAAGCATTGCTTAGTGTGAGATTGAGCTGCTCTCAGGAGCAGATTCTTAGGCAGTAATTTCTTTCTGTTGAAAAAAAAACAAACCCAAAAAAATAGATTGTAGTTAATATTCTTAAGGTTACGTTCACAGTCTGCAGCTGATGCAACCTCAAGATCTGTTTTCCCTGTGGTTTTGTTGTGAAGATTCTCTGATTGTAAAGTTGTTTTGTGGACAGAGTATCTTCAACTGACATCTGCATCGGAGCTTCACTTGTCTTTGTAATTCACAGCCAAGTTGTTGTATAAATTTTACCTATTCAGCAGTAACCCATCATCACCAGATAGCTCTTATGATTACTTGAAACTTCTTTCTCCAAGCCCAGCCTTAAAAACAAGGGCAGAGGTTTCACTCACCTCTGTGTTCTTATTTTGACTACAGTTCAAGCTCAGATACAATGAACATCATGCCAGAAAGTGAAAAGAATCTGACTCCTTGTCGCCTCAACCTGATAAGCAGCACTATGAAGGGACAATTGGGGCTTACCTTTTGTGTCCTTTCTTAATGTGATTGCGTCAGCAACCTTTCATTCCTTAGGGCTGAATAAGTCTAGATGACAAAGAACTGGAGCTCGTAGATAACAAGTGCATCACTATTCACTTGATTTCCTCCTTGAAGCATCTTATCTGTATTTTTCCAGGAACTGTTCTCATGGTTCTGTTTTCATTGTATAGCAGGAGTCTGGAAGCTACCACAAACACCTCTTCAGCGGTATCTTCTCATGGGAGAGAGGAAAGATGCATTTGAATTTAAAATTCTCTCTGTGGTTTGCTCAGTCTTTGGGCAGAGTGCAGTTGTGCACTTTGGTAAAAAGTCATTCTACTTAACGGGCAGGGCAGAAAGAGTCAAGAGCTCAATATTTTAAAATGTTGGAAGGCTGTACAAATAATTTAAACCCAGCTAACATAGTCTTAGTCATATTGAATCTATTCCAAGTTAAGGAAATGGTTCTGCTAACTACTTCAGCTTTTCTTAAGAAAGCAAGTAAATAAAACCCCAGAGAACCTCACACAGAAATTGTCTTTGTACCTGCTAGATGAGTTTTGAATATTTTATTAACAAGTTACATTTTAATAGGCCATTTCTACATCAGTGGTTTGGTTTTTTTTTTGTTTAGTGGTGTTTTAGTAGTAGTTAAATATGTTTAATAGGAGAGTATAGTAGAGATTTTCTGATCTACATATGGACTTGCATAATAAAGGGAAAAAGAGTAAGAGACATCAGAAATAAAGAATCCTAAACCTCTAAGTCATGTAAACTTTAAGATTTTGTATTTAAAGTCTTAGATTTGTAGGCAGCTGGAGAGAGTAGACACATCAGAATTAAGTGGAAGGAAGATATTTCTGAGGAGGTATATTTGGCACAAGGGATGGTGTTGCTTTGAGCCCATAAGGAGATGAGGAGAGTGAAAAGTCGGGAAATGAGAATAGAGAAGAAATGAGCAACAGAAGAAATGGTGCGTGTTCACGTAATAAGAAATGGTGATGAAATAAGCTTCGTTTAGCAGTGTGTAGTAGTGCATTAAGAAATCAAGTGAATGTTTTTAGAGTGCTCATCACGATGCTTTGCTGGAGCTGACAGAACATTGCCGTGTTCTGCCCAACAGCCTGTGGCAGAAACGTGCCAGGTTACCTCTGCAGGGACAGCTGTGCCTTCACCAGTGACGTCTGGTGCAAGAAGGAAATCATCTTCCCCTATGCCTTCTGCGTGGGAAATTGTGAGACTGTGAACACTGCCCTTTCCTTAAGACAGAGAGGAATGTGTTAGATGTGTTGTAGCCCGTGATGACAAAATGATTCTAATTTTTCCCTGGAAAGCAATTATATGTTTTAAAGAGGTGGAGAACAGATTTTAGTATAACCTGTATCATTACTCTTAGGAAGCTTTTATGCTGAATCTGAGCTAATTTTCTCTCTGTATGGCTTCTGTTGTCCAAACAGCTTCCTATTTTCAACTCAATTCTCTATCCAAAGCTGTTATGACACTCAGCAGGTATTTAAAGACTTTATTTCAGTATATCTGGAAGAATTTAGTTGGTGAAGAGCTTGATTAATTTCTCCTCTGAGCAACTAGATGAATGTAATAGCAAAGAATTTTTTGCTAACTGTTTTCCCACTGTCAGCCATCCATTCTATGACAAATGTGTGTAGAAATCTCCTGTATTTTATCCAGGTTGTAGTAAATTGGAAGAAAGTCTCTGGCTGAAGGACTAGGAGAGAGTGGTGAGATGTGAGTTGACTTTTAGTCTGAATCAGTAAATGAGTGAACTTTCTGTCTTTAACAATAAAGCCCCTGACAGAGTCTAAGGCTAAAGACAAAACTCAATGCAGGCAAATCCACTGTTTGAGTCTTCCCTTTCTGTGCTGTATGCATGTCTGTGTGGAAGCTTACATGCCACAGAGCTATGATTACAGGCAATTAGGGTAGAGCCTCAAGTGAGAAATAACTTCCTGTTGCCTGGGAATTCCCTGGTTTTCTTGTGTGCTGTCATCAGATGGGAAGAGTAGCTGTATGCTGCTCTGAAAAAGGATTGCATTGTGACAGTCCAGAATGCTGACACAGACTTGGAATTGCTTCATCTGAGTATGCAAAATCTAGAAAAACAGTCTTAATGAGAGAGACAATCTATTTTAAATAATAAAGGCAGCAAATGCATTATAGTTTTGTCATTATTTGATAGATATTTTTGTACCTGTAGTTTATTCTTAATGTAATGTTAAGCTCTGAGTCAGATCCTACTTCTTTTTTTTCCTGAAGCATGGTAAAAGAGAGCTGTTTGAAATTGTCTTAAGACTTCCAATATTTTACATAAACCTATGCTGCAATAGTGGCAACAGCAGAAATAAAAAACCCTATCCTTAATCCCCAAAAGGATCTCATTGGATTTTGCATTTTTAAGAAGTTCTGTAAAATTAAATCTTTGGAATATTAGGAGCTTTGAATTTTTGGCTGCTGCTGTTTCTCAAAGCTTTAATTAACATTAGGTAGATTTTTTTTTTGTTGGTGGAAAACCTCTCTTTGGTGACTTAATATTTCAGGAATTCAATAGAAAATTTTCATCAGCTTGTGATAGAAACACATAAAAATTGAGCTGGTGTTTTCCTCAGCTGTTTGCTTTATGCCAAAAATTATTGCCTTGTCTAACTAACCAATTAAATTCGAGGTAGCATTTAGGATCTGAAAGACTATGTATTTCTTTTGCAGCAGAGGCTGACTAGGAAGTGCAGATAATACACAGTTGTACCTGCCAGGTTGTTTTGCAACTAGTGCAGGCATAGCAGCTTTGTGCAACTGAAAAGGGGGAGGTCTCTCTCCTATTTGCCCTGCTGTCTCCTTTGCTGGGTCTGGTGTTCAGAAGATCCTTGTGCAAGCCAATTCATTCCACTAACACAGAAGATAGCTCAAAGCTGCTTCTTGTTGTTGTTGTTAATTTAACTACCATAGCAGCAAGTTGGTTTACATCAGATTCTGAGCGCTGGAGCTGTGTCCAAGGAAAGTGTTGAGGCTTGAATGGAAAAAGAAGGAAAGTTCCTTTTTTCTGATGGGGCTTGTTTAAGTTAGTGAGTAACTGTGACCTTAAATTTCTTTTTCAGATTTTATCCAAGAATGGATTTGATTTTGATTGTTGTTGAAAGTAATTCAACCTTTAAGTGATGTATGCTTTTTGAGATAATTCCAAGTGATAGCAGAGCCTTTAAGTGTGACATGAACAGTACTGGATAATATCTTTGGTTTGATTCTTTGTTTTAGTGTCTTTCTGTGACCAAAGATTCATCAGCTGCATGCATATATGCCTGTTTGAACAGCATGCATAAGCAGAGTTCTGTTAAAGTCTTGACTCACTGAGTTTTTAGGTTCAGTGACAGTAGTGTTTCTGAACCCAGTCCTTTTATTAACACGACATTACTTTGATTAATAATGAGAAAAGAAGGTATCCTTTCTGAAATTTCATTCTGAGGTATCCTGAGGTATTCTGAAGGTATCCTTTCTGAAATTTCATTTCATTTCTTTCCTACTTACCTACTGTGATGTTGAGATCTTTCTTTTTTTATGAAGAGATTGAGTGTTTGAACCACTGTATAAAAATGTTTAACTTTCAGTGTTTTCATTTTGCTTGTAGGCAGAAGCCAGGCTTGCAGCCAAGCGGGCAGCTCGGGCAGAAGCCAGAGATATCCGTATGAAAGAGCTGGAGCGACAGCAAAAAGAGGTAGTGTAAATGATCAGGAGTTATTGCAAACCCTTTCTGAAATTCTTAACATGTTTTATTTCTGGACTAGCATCAGAATTCATCTTTCAGTGTAATTGAGCTGTGCTGCAAGTATTTTCAGCATGAGGCAACTGCTAGCATCTCTCTCTCCCCATACCCTTCTCTTTCCCCTTAGTTTGGATAACAAAAGGGATATCTTGTTTTGCATTTGCCTGTGGATAGCACCTCACAAAACACTTATCTGAACATTTATTTTGAATTTTCTTAATAGTTATGCTCTTATTGTGGAAAAATTCTGCTATACAGAACAGCCTATTAGAACTTTTGCATTCCAATGAAAAATAAACATGTTAATGTAATTTTTAAATTCAGCTTCACAGGTAAAAGCAGACTCTTGGGTATTATACCTTTACCAAACGCAGTAAAATCAGTGGCAGCAATCAGAATTGGACAAAGATTAATCTAAATCTTTGTATTTTTATATTTAAAAGGGCTGAGGCTTTCTTATTATCTCCTTTATTTTAAACAAGGAAAAGGGAAAACGTAATGAGAGTATCCAGAACTCAGAGTAGAACAGTTTTCAGATTAAATAACATAATAAACATGACTCAAAATGTCCCCTACATACTATATAAGATGAAAAGCTATGAAAGAATAGAGAGAATTTTTTTCCTCTATTTTTAATATATTTGTGGTATACTTAGTAACTGGATAAGTAGGGTATGTGAGTTTGCATATGCACTACTCAATTTGTTCCCATATGGGTTATTTATTTACAATACTTGTTGTCAGGATCTTTGCTTTTAAAATAAACAAACATACAGCTGTATGTTGCTCCATACATCTCTTCTGGAAAATGAATTTTCAGCTGTCTTATTTCATGGCCACTGAATTTAAATCAAGTTTTGTCATAGCATGCAAGAGGTTGAGAATTTGTTATTCCTCATTCAAATCCATGTGAATGCTGAATTGGGGGGGAGTTTGCTTCAGTAAGAACAAATGCAATTTACAATACATGTTATTTTCCTCAGTTTTATATGATTTTAATTGTTCTCTACTTCTTTTGTAACTGCTGAGGGTATCTGATGTTATCCTGAAGATTACATGGCTATTAGCATAGATTTTTCCAACTCTGTAATTTAGGAGTACAATCTTACTTGGTGACTAATCTCTGTTGTAAATGGTTTGCTTGTTTTTTGTTTTCACATTCTGTAGTTTTCTCAGCACTCGTATGATAGAAAATGGGCTCATATCCAGAAATGGATGGTAGGCTAAAACCACCTGTTGTGCATGTTCTTGCCACTCAGAACTAACCTAGGATTTGGAGGAAGTAATCTACTAATGGTTTGCTGTGTGCCATTTCAAAGTGTTTTGTTCCTGAAAACAATTATGCATAAACTATACACGGCTGTGGATGTGCAGAGTACTTTATGACAGCAAGAGACCAACTGTGAAATGAGATGCTTTTCTTAGAAATGCATTTGGTTTCCACCATGTGCTGGCTTAAAGACATGAATTATTTAAGATGAAGCTCCATTAATTTCAATCTAGGTAAACATCTCTTCAATAATAAATGTTTTTATTTCAGTTCACTTCCAAAGTTTGTGTTTTTCTTTACAGACTAGCACTTACTTGCTTCTTCTGTGAGTGGTGTGACAAAAAAACTTCAAACTCAGAAACATTACCAACATGCCATGCATCACTTGTACCCTTTTACCCTTCATTTTCAGTGATAAGATATTTGACTGTTAATTTGCTTAGGTGAAATCCACTAAGTAGGAAGGAGTAGAGGTACTTGAGTTACAATCTGAGGAAGATGCTGCCAATTTATATTAACTTAGTGCAGTGTTTCCTTAGGGTTCCTGTCACAAGCTTCATGTGTCTCCTAAAAACCAAAAGGCAGGTGTGATTATTTTTTGTTGCTTGGTTTGGTTTTAGAGAAGTGTTCACTGTATGAATCAAGATTTAAGTAGTATCTGCTGCTGAGATAAACCACGATTTGCCCCATGACAGACAATGGACACTTCTGCTGAGAAATCCCAGAACTGTGCTTAATCTTATGTTTGCAGAAGCTTTTCAGACTTTGTAGTCTCTGCACAGATGACATTAGTGTGTATGTTAGTTCTCATGTTCTTTATCAAGAATACACATTGGAATGCCTTTTTTTTTTCCTGGAGAGGCAGATATGCCAACACAGACTGTGTTTGTGAGAAATCTTCACAGTGAGTGCCACCTAATTGAATGGAAGTTCCTTTTTGCACTCACAAACCTTTGTGAGCAGGTATGCACTTTTTGCAGCACAACCTTTGTGAGCAGATATGCACTCCTCTCCTGGACTGGGACACCTAATATTTGATAAAATACCTATTTCAAATTTAAGTTGTAGAAATCAAGTGTGATAACTCTTGGCAGTAGCTATCTGTCTGCAGTATGTACTGTAGTACTTGATCTTTTGCCCTGAATATGCTGGCTGCCTGGTTTTGCATTGTATGCAGGAAAACACTTGTTACACTCTTCTGTAGGCAATTTATTTAGGGTATCAGAAACTGAAGTTTTGCACTGTAGGAGCATATTGTTAGCTAGGCTGTTACACTGACATTTAAGAGGAATCATAAATACCTAAATAACCAAGTGCCTGCTTGCACATCATGAGTCCTTTTAGACCACAGACACAAAGTCTAGTTAAAATTGGCAGTGGTCTGACTCTAACGTATTGAAGAGTTATATAGGCATAGATGTTCGTTTTGAACCTCCAAGTAGACACAACAAAGGGGGAAACTGTAAAATGTCATTATTAACTAAACCTTTTATTCTCTTTGGGACATTACTCTCTTGCAGAGTGTTAACTGGGCCTCTTTAAGTCAGAATAATATTAAACTGGCTAATATATCCAGTTATAATGTAGAAAATAACAAGGTGAGCATAAGCAGTATGAAAGGCAGCTTTAGCTTTTACATATCCTCTGCCATCTGGAGGCTGAGCTCTTAACTTTAAAGATAACTAGCCTGTAATCTTTAGAATAGTTTGATATTAAAAACTTTAGGAAGTGAGTCACTACAGGAAAGAACCCTAGTTTTAGAACCCTTTTGTAGCCTTCAAATGGGGTAGTTACAAGATAAGGTTATCCTGAATATACTTACCTATTGTAATTTAAAATTCGAGCAGCTTATGGCACGTGAGAAACATTTTAATGTTTCATTTTAAATTGGTTGTATTTTTGTCCTGCCATTCCTCACGTGCTCCTTTGTGTGAGCCAAAATGAACGCTCTCTGATCTTTAAACAGAACAAAAGGTACTGAAGTGCCTTACCTAGTTGTCCTCCCCCAAACTTTATAAGTTGGGTTTAATAACAATAATAATGTGCTCTACATTGTCATTGTGCAGCAGAACTACCTACAGCACTTAAAACCAATCAATTTGCCTAAGAAGCTTTGTTCCTCTAACAGAGGGGAAAATCTGAGACTGATCATCTCTAGAGCAGCTAAAGGAACTTTGTAAAATCACAAAATGTTAGGGTTTGGAAGGGACCTCTAAAGATTATCTGTCCCAATCTCCCTGACTGTAGTAATTACATAGCAAATTTCTTACTAATGTAATTTTGTAGGTTTTACTTTTATTATTTCTGCTTCATTTTTTTAATTTAAAAAAAATGCACTCTTTTGCTGCAAAGAAAGATTGACTACTGAACATTATTAATCATATTAACCCCTTTTTTGCATCTCCTAATGCAGCAGATTGGCTTACTTAACTCAAATCGGGTGAAATCACAGGTTTTTTGACTTGAATGAATTGACTTACCATGATGAGTTATGCAGAATAATACAGAGCATTTAAAGTACTTGCAGCATGTTGTTCACTTTTGCCTGCTTTTACTTTGTCTTTTTTTCCATTCTGTGAAATAACTCTGCATTTCTTCTTTCTCAGGAAGATTCAGAGAGGGCCAGGTATTCTCACCGGTCCAGTCGACATTCATATTTGGTTTGTGTTCAGATTGTATGATTTTCCTTTTCCATCATGACATTTAAAACTATAACAACAAAACTTTGGGGGTTCTGGTTCAATTTTTGTAGGGAGCAGAGGATGCTTTTAGGTCTTTCAAATATTTGCAGTTTTGAAGTCAGTATTTTGAGTCACATACAGTGTTAAAATTGATCTGGGATTTCATTTCCATCAATGTTAACAAGGTTGCTTGTGTATTTCCATCTTTGCATTCAAACAGAATAGAGTTTTTGCTGTTAACATCCCCTGCCCTTTTTCTTTTCTACACAATTTATTTACAGTAGGTTTTCATTGCTGAAAACAGAATCATAGACTATGAAGTGCTGTTTCTTGGAGAAGCCATGTTACATCCAAAGCAGAAAAGCAGCCCAACTCATGTCAAAAGCATCAGTTGGAAACTGGACATATCTGTAGTTCCGTAATGAGTTAGTTGATATAACATCTATTTAATGACAAACTTTAAGTGTCTTTCTGTAGTATTATTCCACTCAAGTATGATTTCTTTCTTTTTTTCTGAAAGCTGAGTAATTGTATATTCACTTCAGCTTCAGATATTCCCAGCTGGTAATAGTTATTTGTTTTGTCTTGAGAAGGTGGAGTATGAAGATTCCCATGTAAGTTATCAGTTGTCTTATCATGAACCACTACACATCAGGTCCAATAGTTAGATGTGAAGGTGCTATTCATGAGCAAGCACTGCTCTAGATAGGTAAGTCTAATGGAAAAAAAACAAGAGTAAAATCTTTCCCATTTTCCCTGTCTCAAACTCTGCAAACAAATTTTACTCCAAGTGAACAGTATTGCTGACTCAGAGACATCCTGAATCAGTGCCACTTTCTGAAGATGAGTAATAGTGTTTTCTAATGTAGGCTTTCATTCCAAGCCTATGCTTATGGCCATCTGCTCACTGCTGTGGCTTTTCTAGCACTTTGCTGTTGTGTTTCCATAATATTTCTGGCAGAAAAAATATTATTGTTTTAGAATAGGCTTTGAAGTGAGTTTGTTTTGATGCAGGGATTTGTTGTGGGGATATGTTATTCTTTAGTGGCAAAGGCTTAACTGAATGATGCAAGGTATCCCAAAGATTGCTAATAGTAGTATTTATTGTATAGGGTCTCCTATATTGTCTCTAAATCCTATATGGTGCTAAAGAGTGGTTTCACTGAGGGTTTGTAAGCATCTACCTGGTTTTCATAGACCCGCCTAGAAATCAGCTTATCACTCTCTGGCTATATAGACCAGGAGAGCAATGGACTACTAAAATTAGAGCTGGTTTTGCTTATTTTGGAAGGTGGCATAAGAAGTGTGTGACTCAAAGTGAGGTTTCACCAAAGCAGAGTAAAGTGTCAGAATCATCTTGATCTGCTGTCAGTGCTTTTTATGCAGCCCTGGATGCCATTGACCTTCTGGGCTGCAAGTGCACCCTCTTGGCTCTTGCCCAGTTTCTCATCCACCGGCACCCCCAAACCTTTTTCTGCAGACCTGCTCTCAATTTCATCAACCCCCAGCCTGTATTGATAACTAGGATTGACCCAACCTAGGTGTTAAGTGTTTCTGCAATGTACCACACAGATTTTTTTGCCAAATGAGTTGTTTAAATCAAGTACTATTGACTACTCTGTAAACAGGTCATGGTTTACTGAAAAAGCAATTAAAATAATGCTATGAGGCAACCTTTCTAAAGTTGTGAGTTAGTACAGGTTTGCTTAGATATGTCTTCACCTAACATACAAAATATATGAAGATGGAGAGCAAGTCATTTACCCTTAAGTAGAGAATAAGGACTTGAACTCGGCAAGTAACTGAGCTCATTTTGGGGGGACTTACCTGGAATTTCTTTGACTGATGGAGTGCCTTTCAGTGGACATTAACAGTTATATTTTAATATAATTATGTTTTCCTGTATGTTGATATATTTTTACAACTTCATTCTTAAGAGTTCTTTGGATGTCAGTGGGTCTCACAGGAGCAGAGCAAGTACCTCCAGAAGGAGAGATCTTTTGGTGTGTAGCCTGGAATGGAGCATGCTTTGATGTGTTTGTTCACATTATAGTGTGTACTTGTCTACTTACTAGAGCATTGGTTTGGTGAAATCATGGTATCAGTTGGATGTTCCAGCCTCAGACTACCCTTTAGATTGGATAAATAATATTTCTTCGTGTTTAATTTTTCATCATTAGTAGAGTAAGTTTTCCTCTTCTTCCATTTTAAGTACTTTCAGATATTCTTTGGGGGGGAGGAAGAACAAATATTATGTTTTTTTCTTGTCTTTTTAACTAAATTACCTTTACTTGAGCATGACAATGCTAAGACTAGGTCTTCAAGATATTCAGTCTCTGTATGTTAACACTTTGCATGTCTTTGAGTGAAGAATGGTTTTGTACTTTTGTTCTGAAGGTGTAATGACACTAACTAGCTACTCTGAATTCCTGATTTTAGGAAGTATATCAATTTGTGCTCTCACACTTCCAGAGATTTCTGTGGAATACATATCTATGTTTTTTCTTGAAGAAAAATATAGCAAAGTCACAAATCACAGAGAGCTTCCTTACAGCAAAGTACTTCTTAGTATTTAAGTGTCATTTCTAAACAGCAAAGTGACACACACAGATTAGGCTTAGAGAGCTTACTACTTTCAAAAAGTGTAAATGTGCCTATTCTCCATTTCCATGTGGGAACTCTAACTTCATCTAAGGGAAAATTATTTTGGTCCTGAGAAAAAGCACCTACTTGTGCAGCCCATTCCAATGGGCAATCACTCTTTCTGTGAAGAACTTCTTCCTAACATATAGCCTAAACCTGCCCTGGCATAGTTTGAGACTGTGTCCTCTTGTTCTGTCACTGGGTGCTTGACCAACCTGCACCTGGCTACAACCTCCTTTCAGATAGTTGTAGAGAGCAGTAAGGTCTCCCTGAGCCTCCTCTTCTCCAGGCTGAACACCCCCATCTCTCTCAGCCTCTCCTCACAGGGCTGTGTTCCAGTCCCCTCACCAGCCTTGTTGCCAGTAAAGCACCTCAACATCTTTCTTAAGTTGAGGGACCCAGAACTGGACACAGTACTCAAGGTGTGGTCTAACCAGGCCTGAGCACAGGGGCAGAATGACTTCCCTGATCCTGCTGGCCACACTATTCCTGATTTAGGCCAGGATGCCATTGGCCTTCTTGGCCACCATGGCACACTGCAGGCTCATGTTCAGTTGGCTGTCAACTAGTACCCCCAGGTCCCTCTCTCTGGTTGCTCATCAGCTACTCTGTCCCCAGCCTGTATTGCTACGTGGGGTTGTTGTGGCCGAAGTGCAAAACCTGGCACTCGGACTTGCTAACATTGATGGCATGGGGCTGTGCCCATCTGTCCAGCCTGTTTGTCCCTTATGTTTGACTTGTTTATGTTTTAAGGCTGAAGATAGTGTTATGTGGTGGCATTAATTTTCAACATTTTATTCTTAGAGTCATGCTTACAACGAGTCTCTCAGTTCAAAGAAGAAAGCTGCTTATTCCCATAAAGATTTGGTGGTTAGATTTCTCCTATAATATTTGTTATAAATATACAGTATAGAGCTCCCTGCAGCTACTGTTGTGGATATGTTTATTGGCTGAAACCCATGTTTTCAGGAAAAGTGTTGACCAAACTGACCTGAAGTGTTTGAAACTGCTTATGGCAGTGGAATCCTATTAATGGAACCAGCTGAATCATGTTCTGGTGAAGGCTCTTGGAAGGACTTAAAAGTGGCACTTCTGTGGATTAAGGTTTACTTAAGCAGAGTTGGGCATAAGTGTTCTGTTATTCATGCTGTAGTTAGAGATACGTCAGATATGGATGTAAAGCATTTGGAATTTACCATAAACCTTGATGTTAACACAGTGAACAGTTGAGAAAGACACATGGGTCTTCCAGAAGCAGTTCTGGACAGTTCAGTGTGTAACCTTTGTGGATACAGTGCTGAGTAATTAAATCTTTTGGATGTAATTTTTCAGAGAGTTTCACACTGGTGAATCAGAAATTGCTTAAGTGACTGTGATTGGGAGTCAGAGCACCAGTCCAAGTCTGTATTCAGACAAGGCTGAAATAATTTTTGTATTTACTTATTTGTGTTACAGCATTTTTGTACACTTCTGAGGTGCTATTTTCCTGTTCCCTCGATTCTTAGCTTATGAATCTGCCACCTGTAGTCCATTGAGATAGGAAGTGCTGCATTCTGAAAACTGTCTTCACCACTGATTTACCTTTTTTATATGTGTATACATTTATTTTTCTCACATACATATGTGTAAATTGTGTAGGAAGTGTCAAAACCCAAGAGAAGTAGGAAAAAGTGTAATTGCTAGGGTCTCAGCATGTATGCTTAGTGGAAAGAACATTATTAGGGTACAGCATAGTGCTGGTCATGTAATCATTCATTCATTTATTTTCAGCATGTATGCTTAGTGGAAAGAACATTATTAGGGTACAGCATAGTGCTGGTCACATCATCATTCATCCTTTATTCAGTTCTTAGGAATTTCTGCCCTCTCTTCCAAAATGCCCAGATTCAAGCTGGTATATAATGTATAATATTATAATACATACATTAATTACAGTAATATTAAGAAAGATCAAGCAAATGATTGTACTAATTATAAGCAAGTTCTGCCAAGTTTGTTTTTCTTCATGCTTCAGCTGTCAGGGTTTATATAAACTTTTCACTTTTCTTATTTATTAGGTAGAAAAATCCCACAAAACTATTTACTAGTTTGGTTGGGCATGGTATTAAAAACCAGATAATGATGATATATAGGGTGCCTAAGAAGTTGAGGTAGGGAGAGTGTTACACTTTACTTTAGAAAGTTACAAGATTTTTGAGTTAACCAGAGGGACAATTTTCACAGCATTTTGTACCAGTTCTAAGCTCGGGATCATTTGAACAATGTTGAGATGGAACTTTTGTTTACAAGATCTACAGATGTGACCCTTGATTTTTTTTCTTTTCTTTTTCCCCCCAACAGAGTGGAGCTTACTATGATCAAAGAAATTATAGCAGCCTTAGATATAGTAAACCAGTTCCTTCCTACTATACTCGGGCTCGGGTCTGTCTCCTCTTTCTTATGCTATTTTTATATGTATATGTATAATACTTTTATTTGCTTCCACTTACACTGTATGAAGCAGACTTCTCTCTCTGTCCTTCTGTAACGCTGCAAATGATTACAGCCAATAGCAGTTACAATTGTATTTCTTGCTATTAAGAGTTGCCTTATATAAAGTAAATGGGTAACATGCTAGTTGTTCTGTGTTCTGCATACATGAGGGGGGTTATATTTAAAATAACTGTTGTTTCATTATTGCTGTATGACTTAAAAGCAACCAGCAGCTGTGACATTTGCTTTTTCAAAATCCTGGTTTAAAACAATAGTCATAGAAAAAAATCTGAGAAGTTCAGTACCAATATACTACTTCCTTCTATAGTTGTAATAAGTCTGTCATGAGATGGGTAGGATCTTCCAATACTTGCAGCTACTGTCATGGGCAGGTATAAATAAGTAAGGAAATTAACTTGCCTTTTGAGACCCACTTCATTTCTAGCATTCTCTTCTACAAATCTTTGAATAAAAACCCTAGGTTGCTTTAATGTTTTTGATTGATTTCAAAGGTACTGCATTTTCTTGGGGAATTCATGAACAGTTGTCTTAAAATTCCTGCCTATTATAGATGTAAAATTTAGTATTTCAATCTTCAAGACTTTGGGGGAATCTAGAGGAATAGATTAAAAAATAAAACAGTGTACACAAAACAAAAGATTCTGACTTTCTCTGTTCTCCACACTACAGTCATCTTCCCTGTACAGTGATCCAGTGGCAACAAGCAGGAGTTACAGGGTTAGTACAATATAAAATAAGATCTTCCTTATCTTTAGATGTTTAATTGGCTCTCAAGTATAAAATTATACTTTTCTTCATAGGTGTCTCCTTCTGTAAACAGTGGTTTGATAAGGAGTATCAGTTTGGTTCGTAAGCACCATTTGCATGGTTGCCTTCAATTTGCATTGGATGGCCATGAGGCTTGACAGTATTACTTGTGCTTTTTTTCCCTGTTTTTAAATAAAGCTGCAGCTTGTGTGTGCCATTTTGTGAAGGCATTGTCTTTCTTTTTTAAAGATGGATAAATTGCCTCTTTAAAGTATTTTGATAGTTGCAGTTTTACTGATTTTGTTACAGACAGGCAGGAAGGCAACGGCAATGCTGTTGAAGAGGGTTGGGATTAGAACAAGTTGAACCAAGCATACTAAATAACTGCATGCATGGTACTAAAATAAGTACTTCATGAAGTTAAGCATTTGAATGGGAAAAATCATTGGCAGGAGATTACAGAAATTTGTTAAATACTTTAACTATTTTCAATTAAGAAGCTGCCTTGAAATTTAATAATCATACAAAAATGTAATGGCATGAAACCTAATCTGCATATTTACTTAAAAGTAGATGGAAGTGGCAGAGAAATGCCTAAGAAAGCTCTGCAAGAAGTTTAATGTCTTTAAAACGTGACATGCATGCCTGAAAGTTCATTCTTTTTGCTGACAACAGTAGTTCAAATCTAACCATATAGAGACACTGCTAAATGTATGTAGAAAAATGTCAACTATTGTGTAATGTTCTTGTCTAGTTAGTGAGGTCTTGTTCTGCACTTGCATTGCAAACAGCTAATTTACTGGGTTTGGCTTTGTGCATATTCTGAAGAAAACATCCTAAGGTCCAGTGACCTAAGCCAAACCATAATCATAGAATCAGTCAGGCTGGAAAAAATCCTTGATAATCAGGTCTATCTATCAACTTCACCACTAATCCATATTGTTAAGTGCCACATCTAAGCGACTTTTAAGCACATCCAGGGTTGGTGACTCAACCACCCTTCTGGGCAGCCTGTTCCAATGTTTGACCATTCTTTCAGTGAAAAAAAATTCCTGTTGTCTACCCTACACCTACCCTGGTGCAGCTTGAAGCCATTCCCTCTCATTCTATCACTAATTGCCTGTGAGAAGACACCAGCACCATCCTTTCTATATTCTACTTTCACGTATTTTTAGAGAGCAGTAAGGTCTCCCCTCAGCCTCCTCTTCCTCAAACTAAACTGCCACGTATCCCTCTTCAAGTATTCACATGACTCATTCTCCAAGCCCTTCATTAGTTTAGTTAGCCTTCTTTGCGCTCACTCCAGTGCCTCAGTGCCTGTCTTGTACTGAGGTGCCTGAAACTGAGCACAGTACTCAAGCTGCAGCTTCACCAATGCTGAGTACAGGGAGACAGTCACTTCTGTATTTCTTCTGGTCACACTACTTCTAATGCAAGCCAGGGTACCACTGGCTTTCTTTGCCACCTGGGCACACACTCCTGGCTCCTATTCAGCCACTTACTGGTTGCAACTCCAGGTCCCTTTCTGTCAGACAACTTTACAGCCACACTTCCCCAAGGCTGTAGCATCGCATGAGGTTGTTGTAATGACTGCTATTACACATAATTCTAATTACTGCTACAAATCTCATCATTGGTAGGGAGAAAATAGCATGAGCCTGTAATTTTTTTTAAATGTGTATTTAATTGTGTTGGGCAGAGCTGCTTTTATTACTCACTGCGTGAATAGGTTTCAGCCAGGCACCTTGAAATAATCTGCTTCAGGAAAACCTGCATGGGTGAGCACAAAGTGAAACTAGTAAATTTACAATACAGCTTCCATTCCCAGGGTGGATTAAAACTTCTGAGTCCTTCAGGATAGTGAAAACCAAATTGCAGCTTAAGTGTTTAATTTAGTTTTCTTCTGCAAGTAGTTAGAATTTGGTATTCTTTAAAAATCAGGTTTTTAGGACATTCACAGATCTGTAATTTTATGCATTTGTAAGAAGAGGAGGAAATGCTGCTGGAAATCTCTTTTAAATGGTGGTTTGTTTGTTTTTTTTTCAGAAAGTATGAGGTTGACTGGAAAATGAATAGATGGGATAAGATATAGTACATAACAATGCCTAAGAATTAGAGTGTATAAGCTCATGGCATCCTTATTTCTGAAACTGCAATCCATTCCCTCTTTCTCAGGCATCTTTGCACGGTGATGGATTACATAGCTCATACAGTTCTCGCACTGTAAGTGTAATAGGCTTTTGGCTCTTTCTTTCATTACCTTTCTTTTCTGGAGACAAAAATTGACAAAAATTGTGATACTGTTCTTCATAACTTTTAGCCATCTGAATACAGTTACTCTTCAAGAGCAAGCTCCATTCGAAGTAGTCCTCTGGTGAGCGTTCCTCTTGCATGGTGTGCTGAGTGCTTCCAAACTAACACACAATGAATTTGATTATTGGCACTGGGGATCATTTTGCTGACCAACACAGACTTGATTTTTCAATACTGCATTAAAAAAAGGCAATTAAGCGACATCAAGCAAGTTATACACTTTTAGCAGTCAGGCAGTGAAGTGCAGAAGCAATAAGAACTGGGTTTTTTTTTCTAAATACCTTTAAATGCTCCTAATGTAGTCAATTGGAAATGAGTATGGTACACTGGTGAAGTTACCACCTTATAGAATCATAGAATGGTTTGAAAGGGATCTCTAAGGGTCATCTAGTTCAACCCCCTCTGCAGTAAGCAGGGACATCCTCAACTAGGTCAGGATGCCCAGAGCCCTGTTGAGCCTGGCCTTGAGTATCTTCACAGATGGGGCTTCACCCATCTCCCTGGGCAACCTGTCCCAGTGTTCTGTCACTGTTGTAGTTGAGGCAGGCACCTAAAACTGTTAATACAATCCATTTGGGGGAAGAAGACTAATGCAAACTTTGTTACATCTGCAAAGATTGTTATATTGTGCTGGTTCATTTTGATGGTGACTAGACTAGCATTCAGAGCTGAGAGAAATGGATGGATCTGCATTGTGTTAAGTGTCACTGCAAAGGTGTTTTTTTTTTGTGCTGCAAGGGGAACCTCAATAGTTTAGTCTGTCTTTGTGGCAGATCAGCTGTCTGTTTTGCTGGTGCAGCTGCTCATTTCTCATGCTACACAAAGTAGTTCAGTGTTCTGGTACAGCTTAAATTGAAATGTGTGGTTCCTTTTCTCATTTTCAGATATTCTTAACAGTGTTGTAGAGACTAAACAAACCAGATTTGACAGAAACTGGATCTTTTCAGCTACAGCAGTCATCAGTGTGACTTTTTGAGATTATAGGAAAAAGGGAACTTTGCTCTTGCTTTATAAAGTTCCAAAACCTAAGAGGTATTAACATCCATCTGTGAAGTGTCTTGAATTCTGAAAATGCTGCTTGCCTACTTAGTTTCTCTCAACATTAAAAGTATATTCCTTACAATTGCATAGGAATATATCAGATCTCAGTATGTACATGTGCTATCAAAAATGCCAAGATACTCTTCACTCACATTAGTGAATATTTAATAGAGTTCCAAGCATTCGTTTCATGAAAAGCAGATAAAGTAAAATCATTATTCATAACTTCCTACTGTTTTGTGGTTCATAATTTGGTTTCACTGTGGCAGTGCATTGGATGTATCCTCAGTACTTACTGCAAAAAAGAAAGTGAAAAAGAAGCTGGAAATAGTGGTAAACTGATTAAAAGCTGTGTGATGCATCTGCATGTTAAACTGATTTCTGTTTTGATAAACCCATTGAGAAAGATATTAGGAGTACAGAAGGCATAGAAAGAGGAGCAGTAAGGTTTATCAAACATAGGGACTTTGCAACAGCAAAGTTGATTCTGAATGAAGAGGAGCACAGTATTGTCATAGATGATGTTTGTAGCCCCTGAGTTGTTCTGCTGTAATCATAATTCATATAAACAGAAGGCATTTAAAGATTTTCCCCCCATAGAGTCACATTTTAAAGTAAATGTAATGTTCCTGGTAACTTTCTCCCTTTTAAAGTAGAATGTTGTCAATGCAACACTTTGATAGTCACAGTCTGTTAGAGGTTGGAAGGGACTTCCAGAGATGGAGTCCAACCCCTGTGCTGAAGCAAGATCACCTAGGGCAGTTCACAGGAATGCATCCAGGCAAGTTTTGCAAGTCTCCAGAGAAGGAGGTTTCACAACCACTCTGGGCAGCCGGCTTCAGTGCTCTGTCATCCTAACTGTAAAAAAGTTTCTCCTCAAGTTGAGGTGAAACCTTCTATGTTCCAGTTTGTAGCCATTGCTCCATGTCTTATTGCTGCTGAACAGCAAAAAGAGATTGGCCTCATCCACTTGACACTCATCCCTCAGATATTTATAGACAGTAATTGGATCCCCTGGCAGTCTTCTCCAGACTAAACAGCCCCGGATCTCTCAGTCTCTCTTCATAGAGAAGATGCTCAAGTCTCCAGTCATCCTTGGGGCTCTCCACTGGACTCTCTCCAACAGATTCCTGACTCCCTTGGGTTTGCAAGGCCAAAACTGGACGCAATATTCCAGATGTGGTCTCTTCTAAACCTGCTGGACACAGTTTTCTTGATATAACCCAGGATACCATTGGCCCTCTTGACCTTCTCATCAAATACTATGTTTAGCAGGCATGATATTTCAAGTATCTTCCCTTGAATTGCCACGGCAGTTGTGGTTAGGTATATGTTACTTTTTTTACCAATGTAACACTAACATTTGCTCCTCAACTTGTTAGCTGTCTTTCTGATACAAAACTTTGAGGAGCAAGCTTGGTTTCTAGTGTAATGCCACATAAAATTCTAATTGAAAGGAAGCCCAAATTAATATTCACAATTAGTAACGTTGGGATTGTGTTGAATTTGTAGAAAAGACAACATGTGTAGAGGAAAAATTGTAACTTCTGTTTATCAACTTCTGATAATAAAACATTTTTGTGATTACAAAATAGTTGTTTTAGAAATGGTACTTATTGTAGGTTGTTTAACATTGTATTATGCCAAACCCTTTTGTGTCTATTTTTTGCTACAAATAAGGAAAATAAATCAATAAATATGACTTGGTTTTCTTTCTAGATACTGTAATGTATAAATAAACACATGAAGAATGTTTAAAAACATTGCACATGTTGACTGGTGCATACAAGTTAGTGTTGCAGGCTTAGACATTTAAAACAAGCAAACCCTACAAGAGTAGCTAACATTTCACAGCTGTTAAACTGTTAGAGAATCATAGGATAAATTGCAGTGGTGGAGATTTAAGACTTCCTGGTTTGTTGTTTTGGTTCTCTAAATAAGCTTTTGTTCATTCTGTGGTCTTGCCTTCAGTTCTCTTTCACTCTTCTTCTTCTCTTTTGAAGTCTTCTGATTTTTCTGATCGAAGTGAAACTGCTGCTGACTATTTCAGTCGTTCCAACCGCAGGGGGAGCATTGTCTCTGATGCAGATGATGTCCAAGGTTTGAACAGTGTGAGTGTAATGCTCATTGCTACACTGTGGTAACTACAGCAGACTTGATTGCTATGGGTTCTCTTTTCACGCTCTGAAAGAGTAAATACTGTGACAACACTCGGAGGTTTTTTAAGTGGTAAATAGGTTTTATTAAGGGGTTGGGGCTGGGTTTTGTATAGGAATGTCTGGATTCTGAACCTTCAAAAGCATGCTGCTTTCTTTTAAAAGGGATTTTGCATGTTGCTAGAAGCATGTGACAAGTGTTAATACTTCACATTTTCTGTATGTGATAAGCTTTAACATATATTAAATATGTAATCTTTTTCTTCTGAAAATGAACAGAGTCTGGGGGGTTTTGTATGTTTTCAGAACATTACCAGTTGGTTTAGTGACAAAAATAAATATTTAGAACTGTGCTTCCCTTAGTGTATTTTAGTGCTCATTCATGCAAGGTCAGGCTCCATTAATGGGGCACTGATTGTTGGCTGTGCTCTTCTACTCAATTCTGAGTCAAAAGAGCATGTTACAGGAAGATCACAGTACCACAGTATTATTAGGACTGGAAGAGACCTCACAGATCATCAAGTCCAACCCTTTACCATCATGGTTTTCTTATGTATCCCTTGTTTACACCAAACCTAGCTGCCTTCTCTACACTGCTGCTGCAAGCTCTTGTTACTTGCAATCAAAGCTTTTGTATTTAATGGTGGAAAAAATAGGAACAGTTTTGTCCTTAGGCATGTTTCAGAAAAACAACAGTTAGGGCTGGCACATAGCAGGAGAAGCTGAGAGAACTGGGCTTTAGTTGGATGAAGGGGATGCTATGTGGTGATTAGGGGTCTGCAAGTGCTTGATTAGGTAAAAGCGAAACTCTTCTTACCTGTGCCAAGCAGTGCAACAAGGGGCTGCAGCCTCACACTGCAGCTTAGGAGGTTCAGACTAGACACTTCAGGAAGCTCCTCAAATGGAGAAATGTTACAATTTGATAAGTAACAACAAGGGTGGAGAAGCTCCATCCTCGGAAGCTGGTGAGATGAAGGTACAGCTGACCTGGACTCTTGTCAGCACTTGTGTTTGCAGTGCAAGGCTGGACTAGAGTTATCCCTACAATCATGGGTTTAGTATTCTGCATTTAGATGATTTATTACTCTTACAGTGCAGTGTAACTTGTAATAGTGCAAGGTGTTTATCACCTGGCCATGCTAAAGGGCAAGACACATAATTTCACCAGTTCAAATGTTACCTCTTTTTTAACTCTAATAAACTTGCTTTTTGGAAATGAAAACTCTGCTAAAAGAAAATGTGGAGGCTGAGACTGGCAATTAAGCTACCTTCTCAGTTGCTTTTAGCATTATTGTGTATTATTAGATTCTAAATTGATATTAATTCTAAATGGCTACTTCAGTTGGACTCATCGCATCACTTTATGGTCAGAGTGGTGGCAAATACTTGCAGTTTAAAATTTCACTACCTCATTAAAGATGGTGCATTTGCCATGGAAATGCAATATTGCTTCTAGAGAAACCATGGTAGAAGGAAGAAGAAACATCTCCAAGTATCATTTGCTTCTACTGCGGTTGTAGCAGGTTTCCCTAGCTCTTGCCTCTGGTCTAGAAGAAAAACAGCTGTTCTCTGTGAGGATATTTGAGACACCAAACTCATGATATCCTGCTTGTTTTTGACAACATGGCAGTCTGTTAAGGTCTTCATTGAATGCCACCTACTTTGATTCATGGAAATGTAAACAGTGTGCAAATTGCAGTATAATTCTGCAATACCAAAGTTTCCTGAATAAGGAAAGGGGATGTGAGGGGGTGTTGTTCTTAGGCTTCAATGCATAAAATCTGAAGTGAAATGATTTTGTAGGTTGCTGCTAATTAGTACACTTAGTTATGGGCTTTTACTTGAATTGGTTTTGTCTTGAAGTAATTGCAGTTCTCACTGAAGAGATTATAGAATGATTTGGGTTGGAGGGGACCTCAAAAGGTCATCTGTCCAAACCCCCTGGAATGAGCAGAGACATCCTTCCTGAGCTCTCTCGAGCCTGACCTTGAATATCTCCAAGGATGGGGCTTCAAATACCTCCCTGGGCAACCTGTTCCAGTGTTGCACTACTGTCATGGTAAAGAACTTCCTCTGAACCTCCAACCTAAATCTGCTCTTCTCTAATTTCAAACCATCACCCCTCATGCTGTCACTGCAGGCCTTTGTAAACAGTCCCTTTGCAGCCTTCTTGCAGGCCCCCTTCAGGTACTGGAAGGGTTTTATTAGGTCTCACTGGAGTCTTCTGGTAACTGGGACATTCACACTGGTGTCACTGATTGCCTGAAGTGCACTTGCATGAAGTTCTGTGCCTGTTACGCCACCCAAGTGCTGTAGTAACTACACTGTTGAAATGTAGAATAATGAAACCTGGTTGTTTTTTTTTCAGTGCTTAAGTACTGCAGTGACTTCTTAAAAACTTTAAAAGTTTCTGGCTTTTTCTTTACAGATGTTCATTTATTTTGCAGTTGAGGTAAAAAGTACTGAATTTCAATTTTTCTTTTTTTTTTCCCCCCATATTAAAATATTTTTCACTACCCTTGAACAGGAGATTCAGTAGTCCTTCACTGCAAAACATGGGTTGTGATCACTTTGTGTTTTCTCTTTCAGCTGGAAGAAAAGAGTGAAAAATCCCATTCAGAAATATTTTCCAGGGTAAGAGATTTTAATTATTAAATTATTCATCTACAAGCATTAAAATAGCTCAAAGAGTGTAAGTGCTGTGATTTTAGAGGGTGAATTTTGGTGGTCATTTTTAGGAGCTTGCTAAGAGGTATTTTTTTTAGTTAGATTTTTAGCTCCAAGATTAGGGCTTTGTCTTTTATTTCACGAGGAAAGATTTTTTTAGCTTACTTTTAGCAAGCCTTACTTCCTTACCAAATTTGTGTGAGAAATATGTAGTAGGAAAGATTGAATTTTAAGAGGTTAGGGCTACAAAAATTCATAAGCCAGATTCCACTGGAGAGTTTCTTCTGAATCCTAGTGGGCAAAAAATTAAGATTTTTAGAAACATTTTAAACTCCTGCAGTTTTTCAACCCTAACAGTCTCCTTTTGGAAGTCTTCTGAACAGACAACTCAGAGTTCTAGTGTTAGGATAACTGATAAATAACCAAAGATGAACCAGCATTTCTAGTCACAGAATGACTGAGGGACTTTAGAGATCATCTACTCCAACCTTCTTACCATGGTCAGGGATGCCTCTCAACTAAACTTGGCTGCTCAAGGCCTCATCCAGCTTGGCCTTCAACACCCTCATGGAGGAGGCATCCACAACCATCTGGGAAATGTATTCCAGAGTCTCACCACCCTCATACTGAAGAACTTCTTCTTGAGATCTAGTCTAAACCTACTCTCCCTCAACTTCAAACCATTCCCCCTTGCCCTATTGCAAGACACGCTTAGGAAATGCCCCTCTGCAGCCTCCCAGTAGGATTCCTTTATGTACTGGAAGGCAGTTAAAAGATCCTCCCAGACCTTATAGAAAAAGAACTGCAAGGGCTGGAAAGCAGTCGATAGAAAATATTGTCTCTAAGCTAATCTAAGGAAATGGTAAGAAGAGAGAAGTGTTCTATACCTGTGCAGGAGCTTGTAAAGGATGGTGTCAAATGCAGCAGAGCTGACAGTGTGTTTCTGATAGAATGTTTCTCCCTTTTTAAGCCATCATCTCGCAATTCAGTAAGCGCAACTCCGCTGAGTGGCAGCTCGTCCAGGAGAGGAAGTGGAGACACTGGCAGTTTGGTGGATCCTGATGCTTCTCTCAGTGAATTACGGGTAAACTGCACTCTCAGAGACTTTGGACCTAGCTTAAAATTGTCTTTGTGCTTAGAAGGGATTTGTCTCTGCTATAGAACTTCTGATTTCTCAGTAGTAAAAGTTACGAGGATGTCATTTTGAATCATGAAAGGTTTCTGTATTTCATAGAGTAGCTCAGATTGGAAGAGACTTTACAGATGATCTCCTCCAACCTCCATGACATGGCCAGGGGTGCCTCACAGCTAGATCAGGCTGTACAAGGCCTCTTCCAGCCTGGCCTTTAACACCTCAGGGAGGAGACATCCACAAAGTCTCTGGGCAACCTATTACAAAGTCTCACCACCCTTGCACTGAAGAACTTGTTCCAAAGATCCAGTCTAAACCTACTCTCCCTCAGCTCCAAACCGTTCCCCCTTGTCCTATTGCCAGACACCCTTATGAAATTTCCCTCTCCAGCCTTCCTGTAGGATCCCTTGAGTTCATAAACATTTATGATAAGTTCAGCTTATATTAAACTATGTCAGATTTGAAATTATTCTGTCTTGTTTGATGTGCCTTGGATGTAAACAGTCTTAGTTTCCATCAAATTGTCATGAATTAATTTGAATTTCTGTGAATTATTGCAGGCTTTTAGCATTTGCCTGAAATGCATGTAAAGCTTTTGATGCTTTTTCAGCATACTTGTTATGCAATGGTTCATTCCTATGTCCTGCAGGATATCTATGATCTTAAGGACCAGATACACGATGTAGAAGGGAGATACATGCAGGGACTTAAAGAACTAAAGGTATCAGGGCTCCTCCCATGCATGCATTTTGTATGGGTGTTTTTGGGTAATGGAGGTATCACTGGATCCACTAACTATATAAAGCTTTACTAACAAAGTTTTAAGTGTCTTTAAAGCATGTATCTAACTTTTAATGCATAAAGAGCATCTGCCTCAATTTGTCATGTGAACAAATGAAGATGTGGTTTAAATGAATATAAAATAGTAGATGTTGATGATTTGGTTTATAGTAAAATAGTAGTGTACTTTTATATTTTTAGCAGGCCTTTTCTGGCAAGATGAGATATATTTAATATCTTTTTAGAGGTCTGCAAGCAAGTAAATAGCTGTTCAAGATAATTGCTATGTGTTTAATGAGGGAGAATCAAGTAAAGTGATGTAGTTATAACGAAGAACTTAAGAAACCAGGTGTCAGCACATACTGCACCTTATTTAGCAAAACCAAAGTAATAATCTTGAAAGCTGTGCTGAGATGAATCCTGGCAGGTGCATTGCTTGCAGAAGATCGATTAATCTTGAATTCTTTGCCATTAAGAAAGTTGGTATTCTGGGTTTTTTTTAATACTTATGGCTTACATTACTGTTTTCTGTGTCTAAACTCCAGATTGGTATTTTCAACAGTAGATTAGTTGGGGCTTGCTTGTATTTTGACTTGTTTAAATTAGTATGTGTGCTTTGCTTCTGTAGTTTTCTCCACAATTACTGGCTTGCAGTTAAAGTATGATTACTTTCCCCTGTCCTGTGTTGAAGGGAAACTGAACAGGTCTAGTAATGAGGCTTACCAATCTTTATGGGGATAGTTGTTCTGTTCTCTTTCCCATTACCTAACTGCAAATGCTTCCACGTAAAAGCACAGAGGTCTTTCCATTGTTTGTTTTATATCCATATAGAGACGGACTTTAATGAATGCTGCTTGTACTGGAGCATGTAACAGTGATGTATTTAACAGCTTCCAGGAATTTCTTTGGCTAAACAACATATTAGATGGTATAGTAAAGAGAAAATTTGAGTTTTTCAGTGTAGCAATAAAACACTTCCTCTTTAGAGGATGTTATTTTTGATCTGATAGACCTGTGCTCAAGTGAAGTATGTCATGTTTTAATCATATGCTTTATATGAATATTAAAAGGACTTTAAAAAGGAGTAGACAGCAAGATTATTAAGCATAACTATGACTGGTAAATGTGAATAAAGCATGAAATTACTTCATACTTCCAGAATGGCTCTAACTCACATGTTTGCATGTTTGACAGCATCTCATGACTGCTATTGTGAATCAGTACTAATGCACTTATTTATTGCCATCCATTACAGTTAACAAAGAGAAAGAGCTTCATCTGTGGCTGGCTTGCAACTTTGAATTGCATTTTATGCTGTATTCTATGCTATCATCAGTAATTAATAATATGTTTTTAAGTCAATTTGCCATGAGAACCCTTCTTGCCAATTAGTAAGGTTTTGCCTTTTCCTCAGCTTCTGCTTTGCTTTATATTCAGTTTTATATACATTAGAAGAGGTTACTAATATACCTGCTTTTACACTTTTTGAAGTGTTTTCTAAGTGATTTCTAATTTTCTTGCCTTCCTGTCTCTGTGGTTGCCCTTTTCTTGGGCTGCTAGGTGTGGTTTTTGCCTGATTGCAAATCTGCTGGGTGTCAGCAGAATAAAGTGTAATCTGGGAAGTTCTGATTTAGTTGTGTCTTCAAATCTTTTCATGTCTCTGCTTGGTTCTGTTCTGTTGATTTTTTTTCTCTATTCCTTTGCATCAACTAGAAAGGAATCCTTCATTTTTCTTTACTCAGATCTTTTTTTTTCCTCTTAGGCAATTAAGAGAGTACTCTCTTCATATCTATTGGGTTTAATCATTTTGTTCTAGCCAATCAGGCTGATTTGCAATGCCCTTTGGCTCTACTGCTTGAACAAGGGTGGTATTTCTTTAGTTAAGTGCACAGACACCTTATCCATTTTTTGTTCCAGCCTGTTCCCACTGCTTCATCTTCAGGCATCCCATTGCCTCATTCAGTTGTTTTAGAAATTCTTCCAAATCCATGCTATGTATCAGCAAACTGGAAGGTTACTAAAACTACATGAAATTCTTGAACCATGGGGAAAATGTGTAATACTTGATTTGAAAAGTAAAGTTTTATACATCTTTGCCTTTATTCTAATGGCATATTGAACTGTGAGTTCATGACTAGAATTCAGAAACCAAAATGGTTGTGGAATTTGATTATACAGCAGGTAACACTCTTCAGCATTTTCTGGAAAGCCTCCCTGCAAAGAATTGAAAATGGAGGTTATGCCATTGAGGCATGCAGAGAACAGGCTACATGAAGTACTGGGGGATTTGTAGTAGGGCACAGATGATTTGGAAAGGGAATGAATTCATAGTTCTTGTTCAGTTCTAAAATTAAGACTCTACGAAACCCAGCTTTTGTTTTTTTAAAGGGTATATATTGAAATCATTTCATGTTTCCAAGTGCCTGGATTTGTTCTGGTGTTTGAGTGGTGAGGATTGTGTAAGAGGATATATAGAGCAAGGCATATGTGCACCTGCAGGTAGAAAATCTAGCATGTGAGTCTTTACATGCTTTTTCTATTTAAATCTTAGTAAGAAATAAAGACAAAATGTTTGCTTCAACAGAGGGTCATTATTACTGAAATAATGTGGCTACCCTAAAACTTGGATTCTGGGCTAAGAGAGCACTACTTAAATAACAAGCTTTAAGTGAAAGCTTCTTAGAGATATTTCTGGGATCTTTTTTAGTCATTTCATTGTCCTGAGTTCTCTCTGTCAAGTTTGTTGCCTCACTCTGAAGTGTTTCTTGTGCATGCACTAAAAATGCAGTAAGGCTGTGATACTACAACTTTATCTCTGTGAGTTAGGTCGTAAAGGTGGCAGAGCAGAAAATGCAAGGGGATTATCTTGTCATTTTCATACTGTTTTAATGATAACATTCCATTGCCCTGTGTGACCTAACCCAAATAATGGAAATTGAACTGTGACTTGGTATTTCTAAGGGGAAGACACAAACATACTTAAGAAACAAAAACAGCTGCACAAGTTTACTGTGTAGCAGCACTTGGTGGTATTTTTGCATTATAACAACGCATCAGTAAGTCAGACTGATCTAAGCCTTTTTGCTGTCTGTAGGATTCACTAGCTGAAGTTGAGGAGAAGTACAAGAAAGCTATGGTTTCCAATGCTCAGCTAGACAATGAAAAAAACAACCTGGTTTACCAAGTGGATACCCTAAAGGATGTCATTGAGGAGAAGGAAGAACAGATAGCGGAGTTCTACAGGGAGAATGAAGAGAAGACCAAGGTACTGATTTTTACAGCCTTTTGCTCCAGTTACAAAGATAAACCTCAGAAGCCTGGACCATCTAGTAACAACAGTTGAAAGCTTTTGAATTAGTAGAAAAGTCTGTCTCTGTGGCAAAAGATGTTTTGAGTGCTGTGTTTGGGTTCTTTTAAAGAAACAAAACATAAACACCCCACAAAGGGAAGGAGGTTCCTGTAATTAATGTGATATACTGAAGATAAAATATGCATTTAAAAGGGATGTGTTGAGTCTCACTTTCTTGGAAAAAGAAAAATCTATGTGGCTGCTTTTTACATACATTCAATAGCTGAGATTCTTTTTTTTTTTTACTTTGTTACATCTTTCCCCTCTCCTTTACACTTTGTTAAATATTTTTTTTGTGTCTGGAGAACTTAACCTTTAACACTGCTTCTGTGATTCTGAGCTACTTGCTAGGTAGAATTTCTCCTACTGTTGTGTGGTGGTTTGGGTGTTCCCTGCCTGCCCACACTTTGGAAATCATCCAGACTAGACTCAGCCAGCTCTGGAAATTGAATTAAGCTTATTATTTACAGCTTAGCAGAATATACAAGCAGATATTTACAGTATATACAGAAATATACAAGTTAAAAGGTAATAGAGAAACACAGCAGCCCTCCCAGAAACCTGAGTCCCCAGAAGAGGCTCCCAACCACCCATCCACTTTTTCCCACCCCTCTACCTTACCCCAGATGTTGCCTTGTGCTCCAAGGAAGAATAGAGGGTCAGCCAGGGTGGGTAGGAAGCAGGTGGATTAATCAGAGAGACAGAGGGTGAGGTTAGAGAGAAATGCAGCTCAGAGCCCATGCAGTGCCCAAATGCTGAATGCCTTATCTATGTTTGTACTCTTGTTCTTATACATCTCAGCAAGCTAATGAGTGAAGTAGACATCACCATTCTTTCCCTTTCACAGCCTGTGATGTAATCCTTCTCACCAAAACATTTTAGCTAGCTTCAAACTAGCACATGTTGCAGCAATTTCTTAGATAAAAGTTAGTCATCTCACTTAATATAACCTTAAAAACTTTTTTTATTGCAAATCAGTGTCAGACCCCAAATAAATCAATGATCTATTTTTATTTAGGAGTTGGAAAGACAAAAACACACGTGCAGTGTTCTGCAGCATAAGCTGGATGAACTTAAAGAAGGTCTTCGACAGAGAGATGAATTGATAGAGGTATGTTCATAAGAGGTAGTGTATGACAAAATTTGGGCAAATAAATATGGTGTAAGAGTTGAATGGGAGAAGTAAGTAAGCTTAAATATTACCTTGCATTTTTAAGAGGGAATTTATGTTGTTTTAGTGGGGAGAATTTAAGTCAACAGCTCTCTAAACTTGGGAAATGTCTCTGCAAGGTTTTCAAATGTGTTGCATCTTGTTTGAGTCTTTAATTCCTGGTTCTTCCATGAATGTTTCTTGTATCTTTTCTTTTGGTGAGTGCAGAACTAATGATGCCTGGCCAAAATCTCTTTGCATAGTCAGAAGTTTTGATGCTTGGGGAATACCAAAGTTTCCATTTTAGTTATTTCAGGTCTTTGTGAATGTTAATGACTCAAGTCTACACTAGTGAATGTTTGTTTGCTTACCAGTCAAGCATAAATAGACCAACATTGGTCATCCTGTTATTGGCATAACCATGTTACTGGGTTTGTGGTGTGCTTTTTTTCTGTTGTCTCCTTTGTTCTTTTCTCCTCTTGATCTTTTATTCTGGAAACAAATCAAAGTGCTCAAATTTCCCAGAGCTGTTATCGGTCTTAATTTAAAACAGTCCACAAAGACCTATCTTGTCAACAGTATGCAGATGTCTGTTTGACCTTGATTTTTAATTCTAGCACTAGAAGTTGTAGTTCAAGTAATACGACAGTTTCCCATCACTTTTTGATCTCAGTAAAAATTGATCTTTAAACATATGGGCCAAAAATTCCAGTATCTGATTTTCAAATGGTGTATAAATTTGCATTTCATTGATCAGTTTCTTTTTCCACTAAGGTCTTGTGCCCTTCAGGTAGCAGTACAGTAACTCCAAAATAACTTCTGGAATGCCCCAGATCTGTTCTAGTTACTGAGAAAATAATATGCTTCACAAACTGGAGTTAAAATGACTGACTAGCAGAACAAAAGGACTAGGTTTAGCCTGAATGGCTGCAATTCGTGGCAGATTAATACAGACAAGGAACAAAACTCAGCAAATTCTGGCTACTGCTTTGTTGCTTGCTCTACATTTTCTTTGACTTGACTGCAAGTTAAAAAAACCCAAACTGTCTACTTTCATCTTAGGTTTTGGTTTGTTGTTGTCATTTTCTGGAAGCATGTGAATCAAAACTGTATCATAGATTTGTCTGGAATGTTTGCTATGGTAGAATGTAGAACAGGTGTCAAATATTCACCAAACAAATGCAGTTCTCTTGAAGATTTGACCCATATTTACCATTTCTGAGTCACTTCTCCATCTCTTAACACTAACACAAAAATCTACTTGAAGGACAGATAGATTTTCCTTGCAGAAGGACATGATTTTTCTTTTGCAGGTGTGATAATCAAGTTTGCTCATTAGGAGAGTAAAAACTTGTTTCCAGCCCTAAAAACTGTGGTGTTTTCATATGTGATCACATGAACATAGCAAAGAATTTCACTTTTCTTTGCAGGGCAGGCAGCAAGCTGCAGTGTCAGTTAAATAAAAAAGCAGTCAGCAGCTGTTCATTTCCTGGATGTTTGCTTCTAACTTTGTTATACTTCATATTTTCTCTTTGGTAAAACATCAGTAAACTCACCTGCTAACATAAGTGTTGGAACTTGAAGGTATCTGGAAATTACAAGAGGGTAATTCTTTTTCTGATCAAGGGATGCTACTGCCAATCAGCAGTGGAAACTGGTAGTAAAGTAGAGCCAGCTGCACTAAAATTCTGCAGCCTCTGTTGAAAACAAATTAATTACTGTTCTCTTTCATGAATTCATGAGAATTTATTATGCTAAGTTGCACCTTTTTTCCTTTAACTCCATGCTCATAAACTCTTTGGTTGGCTTTTGTTACCTAATTTCCTTTATCTACTTGAATGTTTTTTCCCTCCATTTCCTTACTTCTCTTTCCTCTTTTATTCTTCCCTCATCCTATTCACTGCAGGAGAATCAACGCATGCAGCAGAATATAGACTCCATAACCAAAGAGGTGTTTGATCTCCAGGAGACAATTAATTGGAAAGATAAAAAAATAGGGGTATGAATCAAATATGGGGGGAAAGGTATTTGTTCATTTTAGAAGTAGATGGCTACCCCCCTGGGCCCCAAGGAATGCTGTATACTCCAAAGAAATGAAGGCCACTCACAATTTCAATATTTAAAGTGTTTTGCAGTCTTTAGAAGATGAGCTCCATTTCATCTTTACTTGCATAATGTTGAATAATACTAAATAAATCTATAATATAATAATATGTGCATAGAATTCTTACAAAATATTTTTGCCTGCGTTTAGGACTTGATAAAAGTCACCCTTTGCTTAGCCTTATTCAAAGGTGAAAATGCCCTGAGTCTGTGTATTGATCTATGGTGGCATAGCAGCAAGGGAATTTCACACAGATTCAAAGCAATTTTTAAAGCTCTTAGTCTCCTTAGATGCAAATACAGTTTTCAAAAGCTCAGCATTCAAACCTTGCTTGTCATTTTACTCCTGCTTCTGTCATCATCTTAATTTGCATAAGAATTGGTGAACTTTAAAATTATCTGCTTCACATTACCTAGGTTAGAAGAGACAAAATAGCCCAAGTGATGGAAAGCCTGGAGAGCTGCAGGAGCTAATGGGAGAAATGTAGAGAAGCCTCAAAGAATACTTGTATGTTGTGCTACCATTTAGCGTACCCAGTGCTACAAAATGCTATCTGGAGTAGAATTCTGCAGCCAGTTTGCAAATTCCTGTATTCTGGCCCATCTAGGGTGGTGCCTTGGGTGCAGTACTGAAGCAAGCTGGCTTTGTGATACACCACAAGATACCAGAGTTACCAACTGTTGGAACTGAGATCTGGTCTTCAGTGGTTGTGTGGGACCTATTGAGGAGCATGTCTATGGTTCCGGTACAGGAGGAACTGTGCTGATACTCACTACACATCTGAAATAGGTCAGGCAGGGCTTGACAGTTTTGATTCTGGGCAGCAAAGAAGTGTCAAAACTGTCTGAAATCAGCCTAATCCTTGGTGGTAACTACACAGCCGTGAACTGGTAGCTCTTTTGGGCTGCAAGTAGATTGCCTGGTGGTGAGAGGGAGTTAACTGGAAAACCTCTAGAAAGGCATTGTCTATCTGCTAGTAACTCTGGTGTAGTTTCTCTCTAATGTATTTCACACCAGATTTTGGCATTTATTTGGCAGTTTGCTGGAACTGATGTCACTTTTCAAGTCATATCTTTACACCAGTGGCACTGTTTGGCCCTATTATGCTGTTGTTTTTCAGTCCATATGTATTTCATGTTTTGTTTCTTCAGTCCACATACCAATCTTCTCTTCCTTTTTTTCCTGAATGTTCTTCTGAAGGTTTTTTTTATCTTTAATTAACTGTATGCTTTCCATACTTACTTTTCACCTGTGTGTACTGGACTGTCTCAATGTGTACACATTTTTTTTTGGTGCAGGAATTTTTTTCTCTTCCAAGTTTGTTGCCCAAGTTACTTTAGGGCATATCATTTACCTGAAGCTCACAATGAAATAGTTACTAGCCAGATTTTTTTTCTTCCTTTATTAAAACATTTCTCTCAAGTGGGTGGAGCTGATTTCCCCTCTACCTCTGCTACTGTTCTTCAAAAATGGTGAACTTATGTTTCTTTAAGCACAACACAAGGTGATTATATGTACTTATAGATCTACTGTGTTAAGGAATAAAAAGACATCTTATGAATTCCTAAACTACAGTGTGATAGCTAATGCTTTCACAGATGTTGATTTCCCTGTATTTTAAATGTTACATTTGCATACAAATAAATCAAGTGCAAAGCACAACTTAGATTTCTCTGTTGAAATTAAGAGTAATGCATTAAAACATTGCTCTAGTATACAGATTCTAGCTAATTACTAAAACTCAGTGTGCTCTGCTTGTTATGTGGGCAGTTACAGTACAAAAGTATACACCTTCATTTCTTTCTTGGTATCAGTCAGTTCCTAACCATTCATGCATGACATAATGTTCAGCTGGGTCATTTTCTTAGCAAAAATGTGTGTGCACTTTTTGCTGTTGCTGTATGGCCAGGATTATTTGTAGTGCATGCAGTATTGAGTGTGAATGGTATACTGGGGTAGTGCCCAGTTAGGTGAAGGCAGTTGATTAACTGCTCCAGGGTGGGTAGACAAACCTTCCTATATCCTTATCACTTCTAGCTACAGTTCTTTCTTATACTAAAATAGTTCTTGCTGCTTTTTTCCTCCAAAACAAATTGCTTTAGTTTCAGTAAAGAGTAGTTGTAATAATTGAGCAGCACTAAAAAAAAACTCTCTTGTAAGTGCATGACAGACATATATCCAACTTTTATGAAGTAAGATTTCTGTTTCTATACCCATATAGAAGGCAGAGAAATTAGTTTAATGGAGGTAATGTTTTGGAGTCTTTGCCAGTTGAGTTCCAGAAATATTATATCTGTCTGAAGAGTCTTTGCCCTAAAAGAACCACTTGCTCTTTGGTATTCAATTTAGATTAACAGAATCTACCAGAATTGGAATCCACTAAATAAAAATGTATTATGCAATCTAATAAGACTTGCCTGAGAAAAAATTACCTCATGACAAATACACAGCAATGAGGCCAGATGTGTGAATTGTTAAAGGGAGTTATCAGAGATGTATGTTTATGTATATTAAATACCCCTTTCAACTTCTTTTATTGAGCTCTTTGTGTTTACTTGTAGAAAATCTCTCTGCTGTCTGTCATATGCTTTTTCTCTGTGCCATTCTTTTTCTCGCTGTCTGCCTGAACCCAGGCCCTAGAAAGACAGAAAGATTACTTTGACTGCATTAAGAATGAGCGAGATGAGCTCAGAGAGGAGTTGGCTGACCTGAAGGAAACAATGAAGAGAGGAGAGGTATGTTGGTAGTAGTTACTCATGAGTAACAGAAATCCAGGAATGGGACATGAAACCAAGGTCAATGAAAAAGAGGAAGGATGGTTGCTGATCTTGTACAGTCTCAAAACCTAACCTTAGGATAAGATAAATGGTGCATTTCATTGTAGCTGTTTCCATCAGCTTGAAAAGCATGTTAATAAAACTTTTCTATCCAATTATATTTTAGGACTGCTCTTGTATGAGTAATTTTTTTTTCCTTTATATTTGTAGAAACATGGATTAGTTATAATTCCAGATGGCACACCAAATGGTGATGTAAACCATGAACCAGTGGTTGGTGCAATAACAGTTGTGTCACAGGAAGCTGCTCAAGTCTTGGAATCTGCAGGAGAAGGACCACTCGGTAAAGATATTCTAATGTACTTGACAGTGTGTTGGAAGTCTTTGTTTCCTCCTCTTCACAGCAGGTTGTGATTTACAGCCACATAAAGGTACCTGTGATGCTTCTGGAATGCTTGCTTACAAAGATTTAATGATTGAGAGGTAGGGAGGTGATTGTCCACTTGTAGTCAGCATTGGTGAGGCCACACCTTAAGTATTGTGTTCAGTTTGGGGCACCTCAATACAAGACGGATGTGGAGGTGCTTGAATGAGGGCAACAAAGAAGATGAACAGCCTGGAGAATTAATCTTATGAATAGTGACTGAAGGAGCTGAGGCTGGTTAGTTTCAAAAAGAGGAGGCTGAGGGGAGACCTCATCACTCTCCACAACTACCTGAAAGGACGTTGTGGAGAGGTTGGTGTTGGTTTCTCCTCACAGTTAATTAGCAATAGAACAAGAGGAAATGACCTCAAGCTGCAACAGGGTAGATTTAGACTGGACATCTGGAAATTATTTTTTTCCCATCAAAGTGGTCAGGCATTGGAATGGGCTGCCTGAAGAGGAGGTTATGTCACCAATTCTGGGTATGTTTTAAAGTTGTTTGAACGTGGTGCCTGGGGATATGGTTTAAGGTGAACTTTGCAGAATGGGGATATCAGTTTGACTTGGAGATCCTGAGGGTCTTTCCAGCCAGAAAGTTTCTGTGATCATGGGTCTATAGTTTGGTTGCTTTGTTTTTTTCACAGTGGGTAAAGAATAAAATAATGGCATGTGCTTGGATGTTTATAACTGGATCTCTTGGTCTAGTTTCTGGTTTATTGCTGTCAGGAAAAGTATAGTCTGTTGGGTTTCTATGTTTTCCGTGGTGTTTTTATTTAGAAGTATGTATAATCAATGAAAGAATTTATAGAAAGCAATACATTGTATATTCTTTCCCTTTTCTTGAAATACTTCTTCTTTTCTTAGGGGAAAGCAAGTGCAGCCTTTCATTATGTCATTAGACAAAAAAAGGAGTTGTAAAAATATGCAGTAAAGTTACATGGACAAGAAAAAGATACAGAGTTTGAGTTATTTTAACTTGCTTCTATCCATAGATTGGCGAAGTTAATGTATGGATAGTCAGTACACTGTAAAAGTGTTTAGATGAGAACATCTCATCTTGCATTATTTGTACATAATACGTAGTAGTTACATGTTTTCATTGTGACAGAGATTAGACTTGATACATGTTTCTGCCCCATCACAGCGAACACAGATGTCTTTATGCTTTGATACTGCCAAACTTACCATATCCAAGGGAGCTACTCTAATTTTAGTACAGTGTTGCTTGACAGACTGTTTTGTAGCCATTACTGATCTTCTGAGTGATTAGAGATATTGCAACATTCCTCTGTGTCCTTTCCCAAGTACTTTTTTTTGTAGAAAGTGTTCTCAAACCACAAACTTTCTAAACTTAAACTTTCTAAGCTTAGTGCCTTCCTTAAAGAGATAGCAATCCTTAAGGATAAGACAGGGAAAAGAATATGCAATTAGAAGAAAATGTTGTTGAAACGGGAAGGTCTAGATATTGGGACAAAACTGTGCCTTAAAATAAAACCTGTTATAAATCTATTTTTGAGGAATTATTAAACTCACACAGTATCACAGTATCACCAAGGTTGGAAGAGACCTCACAGATCATCAAGTCCAACCCTTTACCACAGAGCTCAAGGCTAGACCATGGCACCAAGTGCCACGTCCAATCCTGCCTTGAACAGCTCCAGGGACGGCGACTCCACCACCTCCCCGGGCAGCCCATTCCAGTGTCCAATGACTCTCTCAGTGAAGAACTTTCTCCTCACCTCCAGCCTAAATTTCCCCTGGCGCAGCCTGAGGCTGTGTCCTCTCGTTCTGGTGCTGGCCACCTGAGAGAAGAGAGCAACTTCCTCCTGGCTACAACCTCCCCTCAGGTAGTTGTAGACAGCAATAAGGTCACCCCTGAGCCTCCTCTTCTCCAGGCTAAACAATCCCAGCTCCCTCAGCCTCTCCTCGTAGGGCTGTGCTCAAGGCCTCTCACCAGTAACTTATTCTTAAAACTCTTCTAAACAGCACGAATGAAATATTTTTCTGGTGTCAACCAATGGCTGGTATGTTGTTACTAGTGAGCTAGCAAAGTTTTGTGCTGCCATTGCTATTAGCTTTAAGTTTGAGAAGTGTTTTACTTGGAAATGAACAAAAAGCTACCAAAAAATACACGTTTTTAGTTACAGATACCTCTGGTTTTTAATTGGTTTCTTTGATGTTTTTAGATGTCCGGCTACGCAAACTGGCTGGAGAGAAGGAAGAATTACTGACTCAGGTAAAATAAGCTATTCTTTTCAGAAATAGACCTGTGTGTATCCTTTTCCAGGCTATTATTTTATTTTAGTAATAAACAAAAATTAAGCACTAAAGCAGAACAAAATATTTAACTGCTTGCCTGGCTGACTACCAGGAGTTATCAGCTCCTCTCACCAGTGTACTTGGCCATTTGACTTTGCGGGTAAAGAACCCTCATTTTGCCAACTGTTTTAGCTGAAATCTAACTGGCTGCTGCCTCTGCTATTGCTGCAGGTCCTTAAAGTTGTTCTTTCTTTTATTTTGTCTTATGCAGAAATACTCAAGTCAGTAAAATGCCATTCTCATCAGCTCAGGTGGCACCTTCCAAATTGCTAAGTGTTGCTCTTTCTTTGATCAGTTACTCAAATAGAGAATTGATGCTGTCAAAGTAGTTGTATCTTAATACAGTTCAGTACTGAGAAAAGACAACTCAAGAAAACACACAGCTGTTGAACAGTTAAGAACTCCATAGTTTTTGTGCTTCTAGGTGAATACATTGCAAATTTAGAGGTGTTGTCAATATTTAGTTTTGATAAATGTGTACTTGAATTTTGGTATAGACACTTGGTTTAGAATGCCAGTAAAGTCTGGTATTGAATCAAGGCTAATAAATACAAGTATATAAAAATGTATAATCATATTTAGCAACATATCACTGTAAAAATCATAGAATCAGTCAGGGTTGGAAGGGAGCACAAGGATCATCTAGTTCCAACTAGATGCCATCTGGGACAGGGACTAGGTGGGCAGGGACACTCTACCCTAGATCAGGCTGGCCAGAGCTAGAAATACTTGTTGACATGTTAGATTTATATCATGAATGGGAGTTTTGCCTGTATAATTCTCATACTGCTACTCTGTAGGGCAGTGTTTTGATAAGAGAGTCAAAAAAGTAGCTCCCACATAAAGCAGGGTGCAGAGCTGCTTCCTCCTCTAGAAAGGCAGCTAGCTGGCTCTGTTAGTTACTGGGTGCCCTGCAGTGTGCAGAGATTCCAGCAGCAAAGACCTTACTGATGGCTTTGGGTTGTGCATGGATATGCTGGGGGTACTCCCCCAGCAATGGCTATGGTGGGCTGCAGCCACAGGCCTCAGGGACTGACTTCCCTGTCTCCCCTGCTTCGCTCTGCTGCACCTCCTTATGGAATTGACTCAGCCTGTGGCATCTCAGAACTATTTTGTGTTTCCTATTGAACATTTGGGTACACAAGTGCTGAACTTCTGTGAGTCTCCTTTTCACCCAAGACCACTTCTTTCTCAGGTTAGAAAACTGAAGATGCAGTTGGAAGAAGAGCGACAGAAATATTCTAGAAGTGACGGCATGAATCCCGATATCATGGGCTTAGAGAATGGCTCTGACTTGCAGCTCATTGAAATGCAGAGTAGGTATATGGCTGCTGTTCAGAGGTGCTCTTTGGGGAGAGGAAACACTCTCCTCTCTTTTCCTGTGTCGGGCAGTAGTAGAATTGTTAGTGAATACATTGTTGAGCAGCTCATTTTTTGTTGGTATATCTCCTTGCAGGAAATTTCTCACTATGAAATACCTTAATTGTCCTCTTTTCAGTGCTGAACACCACCGTTCTGGGAGGTTACCTTGAATGGGTGCCACTACATGAACAATTTCAGCATTTGATGCTAGAATTTAAGTTGAGATACTTTGTTAGTTTGTTCTACCTGATTTTATTATTGTTGACTCTTTGGTACAAAAACTAAAAACCAAAACTCTGTTATTCTCTGAAGCAAAATTCTTAACACAGTATTCACTGCTTCTTCTGTGAAGCCCTAAGCTACTTTCCATATCAAGCAAGTTATTTCTTCAGCTGAAAGCTCTACTTGTTTGACACACAGTCACTGAATATGCTTGTGGCAATGAACATGAACAGGGCACTGGCAATGGTCAGGACTAAGATATAACACTAAAATGATTTGTAAAACTCCTTGGAGTTTGTCAAGCAGGTTCAAGTCTTGTGGTCCTTATCATTCAAATGCTATTACAGATGTCTATGCTATATGCTGCTGGTACTATGCCTGATGTGATCTGACACATTTAGCAATGTGTGGTGGCTTCTCTTTTTGAGAGATGAGTTTGCCAAGCTACATACATCTGTCTAAAAGATATCTCTCACATCTGAGTTTTAATCTACACTCTTCCTGAAACAGTAATTGTGCTCTTTAAATAACAGGGAAATTATTTCATTTTCATACTCTATAGATTGCTGAAACACCATTTACTTCTTCATGATTCTGTATACCAGCTTATCAGTAAGACCATCTTCCCCAAAAGGGAAACTGCCTGTTTAGTGAGTTGCTTTGAGTAATCTGTTCATGTCAACTTTTGTCTAGGAGATGCCAACAGGCAAATTAGTGAATACAAATTTAAGCTTTCAAAAGCCGAACAAGATATAACGACCTTGGAACAAAACGTAAGTGGCTTTCTTCATATTTGTTGTTATCTTTGCACTTGCTCTGCACACTTTTACTTGTTTTGCCTTCCCCCCCCAAAAAAAGAAAGAAAATAAATGTCATTATTTGATTTACTGTTTGTTCTTTAGTTTGCAGTGAATGGCACTATATTTGTGTTTTTCCTCCAGTTCACCACCTGTGTATAGTCTTACCCTAAGAGATGGTAATCTGGAGTTCATTTACAAAGATGTGAATGTACAGCAAAATATAAGGATGAACCGAAGCTTCTAGTTTAAGAAAATCAATTTATGTAGCCAAATTCCTTGTAGGAAGGTTGTATAGAGTGTAGAAATTCTGAAATTCAGAATTGTGTTTTTATAGATCTACCTATCTCTCTTACTGATTTGTGTTTCATGATTGAAAGTCATTAAAATGGTGTTAGCTCAGCGTCTCTGTAGATCACCTAAAAATCACATCAAACATTTTAAACAGAATCAGAGATATGTGGTCGTTCTCTCTTGCACAGCAACAGGTTACTGGCTCGTCCTGTGGATTTAGGGGTAGCAGAGAGCTGTAAATATAACAATCCAGCAACTGGGCTTTAACACCTGCAGGTTGCAACAAGGATTTGTCTTGAGACCCCTCTTCACTGCTGAACTCTGTGCTTGAGCTCAAGACCTCTGGCATCATGTCCTTGTAATATGGTCTTTGCTGTGCAACTGTTCAGCTTTTGTTTTTAATCCTGTGTCTTCCCAGTTTTCCAGGTCTTCTTTCTGCTTAGTTCTTTAACCATCTGTATCTTCTCAGCTGTGCTCTATGCTGTGTTTCATTCTCTGCTGTTTTCTGTGAGCAGTGAAGGGTATTTTCAAGGTGCTGTCCACGGTTTTACTGTGTTATTGTTTCTGTTCAGCACTCTTTGCATTTGTGGCTGCTGCTAACAGATTTAAATGGAGACATTGGATAATTCACAGGATGCCCTGTGTTACAGTGGCTTCTCAGAAGGGGGAGACCAGTTGGTGGCAAGTGAGCTCAGGGTGGAACACCTAGACATCATTTTTTTTGTCTTGTTTGGGTTTGCAGATTGGACGACTTGAAGGTCAGGTAACAAGGTATAAAAATGCAGCAGAAAATGCAGAAAAAGTAGAAGATGAGCTCAAAGCTGAAAAGAGGAAGCTTCAGCGGGAGGTAACTGACTTGTTGACTCTTCAGATGTAAGCTCCTTTGAGTCTTGAGCTGCTCTGTTTTGCCCCCAAACTCTGTGGGTTTGCAGTCTTGAGTTACAGATTTTACGTGTGGTTTTTTGAGGAGACCACCGAGTCTATCAGTGGATTTCAGAAGACAACTGTAGCATGTAACAGTTGTACTAATTACAGTTCAAAAGAAGGATCTGAAGTTTTATTTCCTTCCAAATGTGATAACTTTCATTAAACTAATTTTCCCATAAAAGTTACTGGAAAGCTGAATGCTCCCTATGTCAAATACCAGGAATTTTTCAACACTCACTCTGCAGGGAGCTGGAAAGAAGCTGTATTTAACTGAAGACCTACATGCCTAGCATGATGCCTGCTAACCCACAGGAATAGGTATCCATTAGCAAGTAACAATGGTGGAGAGGACTTCACTTTCAATTAGCATGTAAAAGAAGCTGCAGGCGACTAGTTGTTTTGGAATGAGTACACGTGTCATGTTTCAATTGCTGCCCAATTATTCTTTTAACAGTTAAATTCCAGTTCATCTGACTGCAATAATGACAGTGCAGGCTCTTAACTCATGTGACGCTCTCCTGTAGCACATAACACTTGTATTCTTTATTTCATTTTCTGTGTCAAACCTTAAGAGCAGCAGAAAGTCCAAATAAACTTAAAGTGATTGTAACATTTTCTTTGATTTTTGTAGTTGAGAACAGCACTGGATAAGATAGAAGAGATGGAGATGACCAATAGCCACTTAATGAAAAGGCTGGAGAAGATGAAGGCAAATAGGACTGCGCTTTTATCTCAACAGTGAAGTGGAAATGGCAGCTACGATGCACTGCTCCTTGAATAACTAGCCCCTAGCTTGTTTTTAAATACAGACTTTCATTGGCACAAACTATTTGAACACTGAGCTGTTCGTTGGTGGTTTAGTTTCATAATTGGACGGCTTACTTCTTTTTGTAACTTATGAGAGAATGAAATGTAGTTTGACTCCCCTCACGAATGACAGCAGTCTCTCTGTAGTGTTTGATTCAAGCTCGGAGCTGGAGCACGATGCTGTATGTTCGACTTAGCAATAGGAAATGTTTTTACAACTGTGGAATCAAGTTTACTCACCATCTCTCTGGCTGCTTTAATGATGCTTGATGCTTGGAGACAACTGCATGAATTCAAGAAGACACTGTATTACTGTGTTATCAACTAACATATATCTGCTCAAGACATCACACAGCACAAGTGCCTTTTACCTGGTGCAATTTAGACTTCATTGTTGAAATAACCTTTGGAATCAGATAACATTTTATTTTAAGATACATTTGGGGTATTCACTAAACTTTATACATTTTGAAAATACAGTTTTGTAAAATATTTAAATTTATAAGGAAAAAAATTAGGGACTGTATATAAATCTGCCTGTTCTTTTTTTTTTGCATGGGCACATTTGAGTTCTAGGTAATTTCATCAAATGCTAGCCCCTGATACTCTTAGTATTAAGAGTGCAGATTAAAAAACAACATCTGATGTACAACATCAAATTATGTCATCTGCTGCTTATGTGTGAAGTGAAATTTTAAGGTGGGGGGAAGGGAGGGGAAATTTGGCTAAGGAGTTTATTAAATGGACACTTTACTGACCAAACCCAGATGTTTTGTGTTTTCTTTTAAATGCTGGGATACCAACAGGACAGAGCAAAATCTTTGCAGAGTAATAAATTCTGATGGCCATATTCTCAAAGAGTTGGTTCTTTGGCTTTGAAATAGTGAGGTTTGGGGTTTTTGTTTTGTGGGGGTTTTTTGTTCTGATTTCTTATCCTGGTTTGCTATTCTTTGACAGTACTGCCATGGAGGAAGGAGGTAATAGAAGGAGCAAGGTGCTTTCTGGAATGGTGTGGTCTTTGTAGCCTCCTTTCTATGTGCAGTGAATGCTGATAAGAACTTCCACTCTTTTCAAGCTGGCACATCACAAGTGGAAAATGAGCAGCATCTGGAATGATTTGGTGTATCATATTAGTAGGCAGACTAAAGTTTTAGAAGCAGGCTTCCAGTGTGACTCAGCCTGTTCAAATATTGGCTCTTTTCTAGTTTTTTTAAAACCTCCCATAGCAGCACAGTTGGCCTGTTGGCCACCTTTTTAAACCATGTCAGGACTGTGCTGTGAAATAAGTGGCTAGCACTGCATGAACCTCAGGAAAGAGGACGCTGCTGGAGGAGGCAGTATCTATGGTCCTGCTCACTGCAGAGGGGTTGGACTAGATGAGCTTTAAAGGTCCTTTCCAACCCAATGTACTCTATGATATCAGGAAACAAGTAGCCACTCTCACACCCTCTAGGTGTCACTATGTCTCCTTGAATATGTCACTTCAACCAGACCACTGCCATCTTGCAGGGTCCTGTGGCCTGAGTGCACCCTCCAGAGGTCCTGCATTAATCCCTGTCATCCCTTCAGCGGGGCCTGTACTCAAGGGTGGTTGGCTGGGAAAAAAAAAACCTCTCCAGTTTCTGCTCTCAGGAAGCAGTGCAGGCTGAAATGTATAGATTTGCAAACTAAATATAACCCAGAGAAATACCTCAGAGTGTTCCTGAGATTGTTGAGGTACCCTAAAAAGCAGTAGCAATAAAGCAAACGAAACAAAAAGCAAGCAACAACAGGAACACAAACAAGGTTATTTTGTCTTGATGACAGGTATAGGCCTGAGGAAAAAAAATGACTGACACTTGCATAGCAATAGAGAAAACGTTTTCAGTCAAAGCACAGTTTGTTTAGTCAGGACCAGTCTCAAGCTGTGCCGGGGAAAGTATAGGCTGGATGTTAGGAGGAAGTTCTTCCCAGAGAGAGGGATTTGGCATTGGAATGGGCTGCCCAGGGAGGTGGTGGAGGCACCGTCCCTGGAGGTGTTCAAGGCTGGATGAGGCACTTAGTGCCATGGTCTGGTTGACTGGAGAGGGCTGGGTGCTAGGTTGGACTGGATGATCTTGGAGGTCTCTTCCAACCTGGTTCATTCTATGATTCAGTGCATCTGTGACAGGCGAGTGAGCAGCAGTGGCTACATGACCCCAGCAGCAGTGCTGGAGCCCACAGACTGCCTGTCAGCCAAACCAAAAACAACTACTAACCATAATGACAGAAAGCTTGTAGGGTTAAGTGACTGTTTCTGGCCAGCTCTGCTAGTGTTTGGTTGAGGGAAGAAAACCAAGTCTGATTTACCTGTATTACTGAGATCATTTCAGTGATGGCTTGCGAGGGGACAGTTGTCAGTGTGAGGCTATGCTTGATTACTGTGCACAGAATGGTGCAAAGCTAGCAGGAAGCAGACACGAGGGTAAGTGTAAAAGGGCATTGACATTGGTGGGTTTACTGAGGCTGTGAGCACAGTTCATTCTTCCCTGAGGTTCCCAGGGGTCTTGTTCAGTGCTGGGGAGGATTGTTGGTTGGAAAGGTGGAAAGTTGAGGTATTTGTTAGGGAACAGATAGCTTTATCTCTCTGCTGTTGCCAGACAAGGTTTTCCTGCTTTGCCTTCTGTGGGACATGGCATGCCAAAAAGCTTGTGCGGTGGTTGATGTGCTTGTGGCTTTCTTCCTATCAACCCCCTGGAGCATGAATCTCCACAGGCAGGGTGCTGGCAGCAGACCTTCACCCCGAGCTTCCTCGTGGAAGCCTGCCTGCTGATCTGCACCCTCCTAACAGCTACAGAGTGAGGCTGGCCAGGCTGAGCAGCAGGAGCACCAACAGCATAACCCCGCTACCCGTGCCCAGAACATTGTCCCCATCCTCCAGGCCGCCCAGCGGCTCGGCCCGGTCCGGTCCGCCCCGGCCTGTGGGGGGAGCCGTGGGGCGGTGAGGGGCTGGAGGGGCAGCCTAGCTCAGGCCGCAGCGGGCCGGCGGCGCTGCGCGCGGAGCGGAGCCGCTGGCCGGGCGCTCGGGCCGGGCCTGACCGGCTGCAGCCGGTTTAGACGACTCTGCCTTCGTCCTTTGTAAGGTAAGAGATGGCCAGTGCCTGCCGAAAGCTTTGCGGGAGGAGGCGGTGCAGCTTGAAAGAATTAAGAGAGAGAAACAAGAAAGGGAGCAGGTGAGGGAAAGCCTCCTGGTCCTCCCCTGCGAGTCAGAGCCCTCGCTCACCTGTGTCGCTGTTGGTGCAGCGCTCCTGCGCCATTTCCCCTGTGTGTGGCGGCAGCGGCTTCGCCTGCAGCCCTGCAACGCCAGGCCAGAGGCAAGGCTCTAGCTCTGGCTTTGCAGATGGAGGAGCCCAGGGCGAGAGAAGCCTGAGATAGATACCTGTGTTTAGAGGGAAATAATCAGTACTTCAAGTTTCAGACCTTTTACTTGCAAGCACTACTCCAGTCCCAGCAAGTACAGGCACTTGTATTTTGAACACTGTACTTGTGGTAATGAGGAGTGTCAGAACTGGCTGCAGTAAGCCAGAGGTCTTTCTGAACGTCAGTGTTTCCTGACAAGTCAGCTATACACGAGAGGTCTTGTGGGGTTTCTCTCAGTTCTAGTCATTCGTGCTCCCTACATTTTGCTTCTCCTTCCCCTGTAAGGAGATTCAGTGCTCTCCTTTCAGCGGGCAGCTTGATTTATGCATAGTTTGTTCTTTTCATGATAGAATCATGAGGTACATATATGTGGAAGAGAACTGAACCAACATGATTTGCACTACTCCTCCGTCAGACAAGCATGTGGGTTTAAAATAGGCTTTTGGAAGAACTTCATTAGCTACACAGCTTTAACAAATATTAGTGTCGAAAAGATTCGTAGAGATGGAAAGGTTAGATTTTTGTAACTGTGTAGCAGTACTTACAGGTTCCTATCCTTCAAGGGGAATCTGTTACTTACTGAATCGTTTATTCATGAGTCTCTCTAAGTACTGAGATTAGGAAGAAAAGTGCGTTCTTAAGTGCACAAACAGAAGGGAAATTAGATGAGGATACTAACCGGTCGCAGAAACAAAAGCCTTTGCATCCATAAGGCAGAGAAAGAAAGCAGCAGTCCACATAGAGGTTGCTCATTTTGGTGGAGTTTTTCCTATATTCTGTGAAGTATATGAGAGATTGCAGATACTCTTCTGCAAAGGAGAAGAAAATGTGTTTTACAGCTGCGTTCAGAAACAACATGTCTTGGAGAAGCTAAGAGGCAATGGGCATTGGAGAATGTCTCTGGCTCTGTAAGCCCGTGTGTACGTTTTGTGTTTTTCTTTCCACGAAGGAGTGTGCTAGTATTTGTTTTGAAAGCTGATGTGAGAGCGAGCAGGTGTGCTTTGTACCTACTAGAAATTGAAGCGTTTCCAAGAGAGATGTTAAAAGCTTTCTGAGGAGGAGCTGGAGCTCGGTAAAATAGAAACCTTGCAGTGTCTTGGTGTGAGAAGTGGCTTACAGCGCCGTCTAGAGGTGATGAAGCATCAGGGCAACAGAGAGCATGGTGCCGTGCTGTTCGCAGTGCGCCGCAAACTCGAGTCTAGTTTTGATTCAAAAGATACTTAGAAGGGGGGGGAAATTTGGGTTGCAGAGATACAGGGCGTGAATTAAATTACCCGGCAGGCTGCTGGGACACTCCGTCTTTTCTGTGTGGAGATTCTTGAATTCTTGTGCAATGGCATGATCCCTGGGAGCAGTGGTCTGAAAAATCCACTAGACTCAACTTTAGTTAAACATAACAGAGGCTCAGTGGTCTGGTTTTTTTTTGCTGGTGGTTTGAAGAATGTTGGTGGAAACAAGGTGCTATCACCAAAAAAGCACATTGGAACTGCATATTTTGAAGAGAAAGTCTAGCCTGTTGCTGTGGCTATACCGATCAAACCTGAAGATTCAAAAAGTGTTGAAGGATCTTATGCTCGCTCTGGAAATGTTCTGCTTTTGTTCCTGTATTTGTGATGGTACTTGAAGATGGAAACTATCAACACTTCTGACATCTCATTCTATTCCTTCTTTTCCTCTCTGCCCATGTTCATGAGTCAAATGAGCTAACATGATGTCCAGTTTAACTATGCAGCTACCATGCCTCATACTGCAAGGGATGGTAAAGGGCCTATGGCCAGCCCTGCTTTGAGCTCAGTGAACTGCTGCTTGAGTCTCACAGTGCTCACAGCTTGTGCACTTTCTTTCTGCTAGCCTGCCCCAGCTGGCCAGCAAGTAGTGCTGGTTCAAGCAGGCTTTATGGGTATGGGAAATGAAACTACATTAAATTATGTGAAAATGGTTAGAGACTAGATATTAAAAGTGAAGAGACTTGATAGGAGATCTTGGATGCTGAATAATCATTCTTCTAGTAGCATGTACAAGATCAGCCTGAAAAGGGTTTATTCCTGCTGTTGTTTTACAACTTGAACCTCAAACTGATTGGCAGCTCCTCTAATCCAGGAAAAAACTCTCTATGAAGTGACTAATCCATCAAGCCACCTTCCCACAAGGCTGTGCCTGCTGCAGGAGCTGTCTCTGGGTACATGCACCTGTGACCACCTAAGCATTCTTCTGTGGAGCTTTGGGGTTTTTTTGGTAGTGTGCTTTGGTTGAATATGAGAGATGATTCTCTCATGTTGGAAAGAACTTCATTTATATTCAGGATTGTCTTGCCTCAGGCATTCACTTTGCCACAGATGGCAAAGCTCCAGAGGGAGGAGGAACAAAATCTTGGGAAGCTTGGTGGCATTTTCCTTCACTTCTTTTTAGTCTCTGTTGACATGGCTCTTATCTTCCTTCATTCTGTCTTCTGTAAAAGAAAATCTCTGGGGGAAATTTTTTGGTGTTTGGAAACTGTGGTGACAGAATTTGTGTCTGACTTGCTTGTGGAGCTTCTGAGAGGAGAGTTTATGCACTACAAAACAAAGGGAGTGGTTCCTATAGGCTATATTACCTCACAAAGACCTATCTTCTTTACAGAGATGTATTAGGTTGTCTCCCAGGTGTTGTGAAAATATTTGTCCAAGATATATTCAGTAGTTTCTGAGGTTAATCTTCTAAGAAGTAGGTAATTACTGAAATGTGTTGTCATGTGTACTTTGTCAAGAGACTGCTAATATAGTGAAGTAAAGCTTGGCTATGATGGAGTTGTATTTAATGACTGTTTGGATGCACTAGGTAAACCTGGTCAATTACTTGTTAATTGTCACTCAATCTAGATCTCTCTGAACATCCATAGGTGTAGAAAAATGAATTCTCAAATATTTTCCTAAGATTTTTTTATTTCACCAGCACTTTCTAAGTGTGTTTAGCACTTCTAAACCTCAACTCCAATACTCTACTATTTGTATCTCTGTTAAAATGTATTAATGCTGGGACCCAGTATCAACACAAGTTAGCTGTTGGCAGACTGCTATAATCCTTATGCAGATCTTTCCCATTTACAATTCCTGTGAGAGGAACTGTAATTCCATTCCTATGAGAGGAATCCGTAGGTAGTTTTCCATATCATGCTATAGGTAATTTTGGTAAGTGAGAAGTCAATCTTCTCAAGTATGTAAGTTATTGTACATCATAGACACAAAATCTGTATCTACATAAGACCTTTGCCTTATTCTAGCAGGGGAAAAAACCCCATACATTGAAAATTCCTTTCTGCAATTAAATTCCCATGTGCTAATTACTCTTGTATGCTTTCATAGCAAAAGCTGGTCCTGCTCTGTTGTCTTTTCATTAGAAACACCAGATTGCTTGCAACCATTTTTGTCATATTTGCATTAATTCTGCAGTTCTGTAACTGAAGTAGAACAACTGTCGTGCTCATGCCGGTAGAAGCTTGTGCTCGCTGAAAATCAGTTGTGGGAAAACAAGTACTTGAGAGGAAGTGTCTTCAAATGTTCACAAGGTCCTGACAACAGAAGCTTACACTTGGTGGTTAACATCTAACTGGTGTACCCTCATGACAAACAAGGCTGCAAGTCCTGCAGAGTCCTGCAGCGTCCTGCAGCAGGCCTGCTGTTGTGGTAGCCACAGCCCCACGTGTTGATGTCCCAAGCATACAGTTGGGCCGACATGCGTAGCAAACCATGAGTTTCAGTGCCTATTTACACATAACCTAGGCATGTGGGTTTTATCACTTGGTGTTTCTATTAAAAGGAAATAGTTTAGAAGCAGAATGTGGTAAAAGGCAGGATGGCTGTGGTCTAACTGTCCTCAGCTTATCACTCCTTCTCATCATAGCCCACCTCCTTAGAACCAGTTGTGACTGGTTCAGTTTACAGGGGTTTTCCACTGAATTACCAGACCTTCCTGCAAACAAAAGCCCCAGCACCAAAGAAACCTTAATATATACATATCCTCTTATTTAGGCTAAATAGATCAAAATTAAAAACTTAAGCTGTACAGTGCATGTCTGTATAAATAATCTTCAGGGACAGGTGAGCCGTTACAGATGTAAAATCAGCAGCCATGGGCTTGAGAAACCCCAGAAACTGTGAGGTGATAGCTATGTTCAACGTGGTTTAAGGCTGTATGCATGTTTTTGGGGGTTTTCGTGTGTGTGTGCAAAAGGCACAAAAAGCTGTATTTTCTCTCTCCTTTCCTGTGCTGTGTGGACAGCATCTTTTGCTTTTGTGTGTGAAACAGGTCAAGTGGATCCAGAGACTGTTTTAGTGAAAGAGATCTTGGTTCACTAATGCGATGAAGCATTTCTCTGGCACGGATAGAGGTAGGGGAGACTACAAGAGTAATAGCAATGATACTACTAAGTCACTGCATTCCAAAAATGCCTTTGTAGCTGTTTTGTGTCGCTGTGATTGGAACTGAGCCTTTGCAAATCATAACATGGGATGTCAGCTGTTTCTCAAAGAGAGTTTGACTAAAGACTAGACAGCACATCGTTTTGTTGGGTAGCATGGCACTGAAGGCAATAATTAGCTGCACTGGCTTCAATATGCAGATTGTAGAATAGCTCATAAGATAAGCTGTTAGCAAAATTACTGTGGCTGTTAGAACTGAGCCTGACTTATGTTCTCCTTCCCTGGAGATGGCATGGGCCCTAGAAGGCAATCCTGTTGGAACAGCACTGCATTTCCCCCTGCCTTGGCTTAGCTCTTCAACAGAAAATACATCATGAGCTGCCTTTTACTGTTCTGTGTAAAAGTGTTCCGGCTTAATACACTGAAAAGCCTAACATTGAAGGTGTCTTGAGGAAGTTACACAAACAGAGAAATGAATCAGGTTTTCTCCCCGCTTTGGTGCACACTGTGGAAATGATGGATAACAAACACAGCCTTACGAACACAGCAGGAGGAAAGCTTTTATTGCTGTCTACATCATTGCAGATACAGTGAGTGTAAATGCGGCATGCACTTACCTCCAAACTTATGGCAGTGTTTTGCCCCAGACTGAGCAATGCTTTACCCCAATATGTCTACTGATTTTCCTACAGTAACTTGCAAGGAAATGATTAGTGAGACTGGGAGACAAACACTTCGAAGTCCAACGTCTGAGAGTTTTTTCTCTGTTGTGAAAGCACTTTCTCTATGCTTCATATCTAAGGTTTTGCTCAGCTTAAAAAGGTGTCTCTAGACAAGGTGATGTTCTTAACCATAACAGTTCTTTTCTTCAAAAATGCAATGTGCAGGTTTTCAGTCTGATGTAACAGTGCTCATGTGGAGCCTCGTAGATTTCTTCCATTCTTGTATGGGCAGCTCAGAATTGGTTTTATGCTCATCTAACTTCCTCATTCAATAATGTTATGTTCACTTTTAAAAGTCTCTTTAAGTGACTTTTAGAGCACACATCCCATCAAAAGATAGAAGTCCTGATTTGGTGGATACATGAGAGTTGCAGTAAAGGAGAAATTAACAAATACCTGTGAATTTACAGCACAGGATTGCTCCTAATTAAGCCTGAAACCTAATGACAAAAATGTCTATGCTTTACTTTTTCAAAAGCCCCATACCTTTATAAATCTCTTTATGCAGCAAAACTTTTGATACAAGTACCTTCCTCCTTCAGCAATATGGAATTTGGATTAAAATTGAAAGTATGTGGCCGTAGTCCTACATACACCTCAATTGAATACTCAGAAAAATGAGGAAAATTAGATACAAAAACATGAGCAGGAAAGCAAAACTAGCCCTGTGCACTACAAGCCAGAACATTATTTGGGGGTGATTATAGCACTGAAAGCAGGGGAGATATATTCAAAGCAAACTGGAAATGATTTTGTAAGCCTAAACTGGCATTTATGCTTTCTTTCCTTGGTGCTTGGTTGGAGCCCACATTCTATAGATGAAGAAGAGTACGATGAGATAGTACATGGAGCTCTTCAGAAGAAGGATGATGTACACTAAAAATGCTGCCCTGTGCATTAAGTGATCTGTAACAAACATAAGATAGAAAAGTCTTGTTTAGTTTCTGTATTGCATAGCCTCCCCAAAATGGGTAGAAGTGGGGCCATGTAGTCTCATTCCAGTGGGCAGTGTTTAAGCACACACAATGCCTGTCCTTTGAGTGGGCTTGCGCTGCTAATAAGTTTCAGGCTGATCAAGTTTGTTAGCACTAGACTACTTCTCAATGCTGCTGGGTTATTATTCCCTGCAAAGGCAGGAGCTCAATTGTTTAGCTTCCAGAACTGATTCCCAATAGCACCATATATGCTTGAATCATGTTGTTTTGGATTTTTGAGCACAAGCTCTCATGTTTCTTCCCAAATCTCTGTTCAAGACAAAGGAAATTTCCTTTTTCTGAAGTGCTGGGCAATTGCTAGGCTGATGAAGCATCACCTGAAGCACTGAATCAAAATAGCTTAGGTTGGAAGGGACCTTAGATATCATCAACTTCAGCCTCTCCACCATGGGCAGGGACATCTTTCAACTAGACTCAGCTGCTGAAGGCCACATCCAACCTGGCCTTGAACACTCACAGGGAGGAGATATACACAATCTCTCTGGGCAATATATTCCAGAGTCTCACCACCCTCGTACTGAAAAACTTCTTCCTAAGATACAGTTTAAACCTACTCTCCCTTAGCTTCAAACCATTCCCCCTTGCCCTATGGCTAGACCCCCTTATGAGAATTCCCTTTCCAGCCTTTGTAGGATGCCTTCAGGTATTTGAAGCAGCTCTTCTCTAGCTGAACAACCTCAGCTCCCTTAGGCTATCCTCATAGCAGAAGCACTCCAGCCTTTGGATCGTCTTTTTGGCCTTCCTCTAGACTCACTCCAAGAGCTCTGTGTCCTTTATATGATTGGGACATCAGAACTGGATGCAGTCAGTATTCAAGGTGAGAGTCTCACAGGAGCTTCAGGTATTTTAAAAAGTGGCACTTACTGCAGGTTAATAATCCAGTAGCCTGAACAGCATCTGTAGCATCCTTACAAAGCTGCCTGATAGAGGTAGGAGAGCCCCTTCTTATAATCCACAACAGAAGTTAATTCAGAGTAGTACTGAAATGTTTTAAAGTTACAGATCCAGACTCAAAAGATTGCCTGCATGCTATTTAGAAGGATCATTGTCATTATGTTCTGAGCATATGTAGCAGTATCTAACTCTTCCATGACATGAATTGCTTTCCCACATGTAAATATATATTAATTACCTCCATAAAAAACAGTGCTGTTTCCAGGATACGTGAGGCAGTCTCCTTCCTGAGGGGTGGTTTCTGAAGAACCCACTGGAAGGAGAGATTAGGTGCCCCAGTTAGTATTTCTTTAAATTGAGCAAATGTGAATTGAGAAACAGGGTGGGGAAAAAAGAGAGAAGCAGTACAGCAACAGTAAATTAGGGATTTAGTATTCAACAGCCAAAAACCCCTCCAAACATGTTTAAGATCTGTCTGCAATTTGGCCTACTTGGGGGTCTACTGAGGCTGAGTGTGTGGGAAAAGGTTTTCTCCTAGTTTAAGCCTGGTAATCCCAAGTGGAGAAGTAGGCTGAGGCTGATTTTAATTTGTGTATATATTTCCTTTGTGCTTTTGTATCTTTTGTCCTTATGGTTACTTTTGTAAATAGTATTTTCTGTATCACCTCTGATTCTGCCCAAGTGTTTTTATTTACTCCTTTGGGGTTAAATACTTTCTGTCACAGAATCATTCAATCATAGAATCAGACAGGTTGAAAGAGACCTCTAAGGTCATCCAGTCCAATCTGTCACCCAGCCCTAGCCAATCAACTAGACCATGACAATAAGTGCCTCATCCAGGCTTTGCTTCAACACCTCCCTGGGCAGCCCATTCCAATGCCAATCACTCTCTGTGAAGAACTTCCTTCTAAAATCTAGCCTAGACCTCCCCCAGCACAGCTTGAGACTGTGTCCCCTTGTTCTGTTGCTGGTTGCCTGGCAGAAGAGACCAACTCCCACTTGGCTACAGCCTCACAGCCTCCTTGCAGGTAGTTGTAGAGAGCAATGAGGTCTGCCCTGAGCCTCCTCTTCTGCAGGCTGCACACCCCCAACTCCCTCAGCCTATCCTCACAGGGCTGTGCTCCAGGCCCCTCCCCAGCTTTGTCGCCCTCCTGTGGACACCTTCCAGTACTGCAACATCTCTCTTGGATTGAGGATCCCAGAACAGGACACAGTACTCAAGGTGTGGCCTGACCAGTGTTGAATACAGGGGCAGAATAACCTCCCTTGTCCTGCTGGCCACACTGTTCCTGATGCAGGTCAGGATGCCATTGACTCTCCTTTTGCCCTGGGCAGCTTGTGGCTCAAACAAGGACACTGATAAGTAGCTGACACGGGTCTGTGCAAACCATTTGGACCTATGCTAATTTACACCTGAAGTAACTCTCTGTTACAAAGGCATGTTCACGTGGGAAGCATAGCACAGGATGATTTTCCTGGGAAAACTTCTACTTCTTCTAGATGTATATTTTAGCTGTTGTGGTGGCATATACTTTCAGGAACAGCATTGGTAAAGAACTGTTTCTGTGATTCTATTGCAAAGAAAAAAGCTGTATCTATAATAGCACATAGATCCATTTTTAGCATGTGGTGTATATATACCTGCCGTTGACAGTGAACGCTCCTGGCTTTCATGCTTATATTTGCAGTAGTAGTTCTTGTCTTTGGTCTCTGCTGGCACAGTTATCCAGCTGCTGATTGAGTATTTATCCTCTTTTGGGTGCTTCCAAGGGTGTCCATTTACCGTGTTGTCTGTTACCTTCTTATTTTCCCCATCGGTCCATTCCACCCGGATAACTTCTGGGTAGAACTTCTCAATAAGGCAAACATATGTTATCTGATCATCATGTTTCTTCTGCAGGATTTCAGAGTTTACTGGTGGAGAATTTCCTTGGTCTGAATTGGTTATTGGAGGGGAAAAACAAACAAACAAATAAAACCCAAACAAACAAAACAAACTAAACACACATAGACACTCTCTCTGTGAAGAACTTCCTCCTAACATCCAGCCTATACGTCCCTTGGCACAACTTGAGACTGTGTCCCCTTGTTCTGTTGCTGGTTGCCTGGCAGAAGAGACCAACCCCAAAATAAGATAATAATTCATAGTAGTATTTATAGATAAGCACATGTTCTTAAACTGACATTTTGATTCTCATTACATAGATGACCCCACAGAATGGAGTAATTTGTTCTGATATTCAATAGTCCTCGGTTCCTCTTCAAGTGAAAACAAGGTAGATAGTTCAGTAATATTTAAGAGGAGGCATGTAAAGAAACCAAATATTGCTGCCATAATTGCTGCTATGAAATTATTTCCTAGAAGTGTTAGTAGATTGTTCTTTTTATCACTTCAAAAGATGTAAGCAATATGCCTGTGAGTTGCCAGGGAGACCCAGCTGCAGCTGTAGTACAAAAGGTGGAAGAAGGAAAGCAGCCCTGTGCTGGCTGAACAAACCACTGCTTCTGTGCTGAAGGGAAAAAAAATGAATTTGGAGAGGCCAGTTCATTTAGTTCAGTCTTGCCTTCCCTTGTGAGTGCCTAATTTCCCTAGAAAGATAACTTTCAGAAGAATCCTGTATTGCCAGTTTGTGGTGATTAATATTCCTGTACAGCTGTAAGCTTCTAAAAGCTCATTTTTTCCATAACATACAAATGCCAAACAGTCTCTCAAATCCCAGCCCTTCTGTTACTGCATTGTTGTGAGTCTCCAACAACTTTCTTTCAGTCAGAACTAATTAAAAGAGACCAAAAAGAGCAAAATCAATTTAATTACAAGTTGATGTGAGTTTGGCTCTTTATATATTTGATTCTCTCAGTATAGATCATAGAATCAGAAAATGGTTTAGGTTGGAAGTGACCTCAAAGATCATCTAATTTGAACCTCCCACCACAGGCAGGGATACCTCCCACTAGAACAGGTTGCTAAAGGCCTCATCCAACCTGGCCTTGAACACCTCCAGGGAGGGAACATCCACAACCCCCCTGGGCAATCTGTGCCAGTGTCTCACCACCTTCACTGTAAAGAACTTCTTCCTAACATTTAGTTTAAATCTCTCCTCTGCCAGTTTAAACCCTTTGCTCCTCATCCTGTCATTACAAGACCTTGTAAAAAGTCCCTTCCCAGCCTTCACATAGCACCCCTTAAGATACTGGAAGGCCACTCCAAGGTCTCCTGGAAGCCTTCTCTTCTCCAGGCTGAAGAGCCCCAACTCTCGTAGCCTGTCCTCATAGCACAGCTGCTCCAGCCCTCTGAGCATCTTTGTGACCTTCCTCTGGACTTACTGTAACAGTTTTATGTCCTTTTTGTTTTGGGATCTCCAAAACTGCACCACAGTACTCCAGGTGGGGTCTCAGGAGAGCAGAATAAAGGAGGGGAATCCCCTCCCTTGCCCTGCTGGCCATGCTGCTCTTGCTGCAGCCCAGCACACGGTTGCTGTCTGGGCTGTGTGCGTGCACTGCCGGCTCATGCAAAAATCTTGCAGAAGATTCTGCTCAAGCTTGAATGTGTATGATTCAGGTGGATTAAGGTCACTTATCCTAGGTCTTTGATTTCTCTACTTTCCATTAGAAGTAACTTAGTGAGCAAATATTGGACAGCCATCTCTGAAAAGATAAGCTGTGATGAAATGCCTGATCTTAAGCCTGAGGTAACTACAGTCTTTTTACACAGAAGCCTTGGCTGCTTAAAGAAAAAATCCTACATGATTATAGTGATACTTGAAAGTAATTTCATTTCAACTCTAGATACTAAAAGCATGGCAGCTACCTGATTTACAAGGTAGAGATTTTGACTAAAAAGAAGACGTATCCTGACATGGATATAAAAATAATCAAAGAATCAAAATCATAGAATCAGTCAGAGTTGGAAGGGACCACAAGGATCATCTAGTTCCAACCTCTCTGCCATGGGCAAGGACACCCTGCCCTAGATCAGGCTGGCCAGAGCCTCATCCAGCCTGACCTTAAACACCTCCAAGAATGGAGTCTCGACCACCTCCCTGGGCAACCCATTCCAGGCTCTCACCACTCTCATGCTGAACAACTTCCTGCTCACATCCAGTCTGAATCTCTCCACCTCCAGCTTTGCTCCACTTCCCCTAGTCTTGTCACTACCTGATAGCCTAAAAATTCCCTCCCCAGCTTTTTTATAGCCCACTTCAGCTCCTGGAAGGCCACAAGAAGGTCACCTGGGAGCCTCCTCTTCTCCAGCCTGAACAGCCCCAACTCTTTCAGTCTATCCTCACAGGAGAGGTGCTCCAGCCCTCTGATCATCCCCGTGGCCCTTCTCTGGACATGCTCTATCATCTCCACATCCCTCTTGTAATAGGGGCTCCAGAACTGGGTGCAGTACTCCAGTTATGAATGAAGTAATTATGAATAATGAATTCTAGTTAGGATTTTCTTAGTTTTTCCACTATCCTTGGCTGAGACTGCATATTTAACCAGGTTGAAACCATTTGGTAGCAATAGTTCCTCTGCCTCGTGTTTGTGTAGTTGTTTACTCCAACATTGTGGCATTTATCCCATTTTAAATGGGATTAAAAACAAAGCTATTTATCCTTCACTTTCCATCAATAAAATTGTCTCTGCAGGAAAGGCAAAAAAATTGATTGCTTCTTCATACACAGGTTATTAAGCAATGTGAAGAGCTTTTGGAGGTATTAATTTATTTCTACTGCCAAAATGCCATGTACATGAGAAAAAGTAATTAAGGAAGAATTCTTTCACTTCTACCAGCCTAATTAAAAAAGGATTTTGGCAATGGTCATCACATATTGTATTTGCACTGGGAAGAGTTTTTCCCTTTTTTGCCTGCTTCACAGCTGCTTGATTCCCTGCTTATTTCATCTGTACAGCTGGAGGAAAGAATGAGTGATATGGAAAATACTACAGGGCATTTCCCACCACGTTTCCAAGGAGGAGTATGATCAAAGGTAGCTCAGAATAACTCCTTTTCCAGAGTATGATCAAAAGTGGCTCAGAATAGCTCCTTTTCCAAAAGGTTTGTGATCCTAAACCACTGTAGGAGCGACCAGCTGAGGAGGAGAATCCTGTGGAAGGGTGGTTCCAGCTCAGGCTCTAAGCGGGCTGAGTGCCCTCTGGTGCTTCTGTAGCACACATCTAAATGAGCTCAAGCTCCTATAGCTTATTGTATGGAAAGTAGCATGGAACTTACCTGCCACAATGAGTTTTGTACTGGAGCCAAACACCTTGTGGTAAGTGCTCACAGTGGATAATGCCTTTGCAAGAACAGTGCAGCTCTTTTATCCTTATGTGGGTAAATAATATAATTCTTTAAAGGAAATCAGTTCATAGACCTAGATGAATAGTGAATAAGTGGTTGCCTAAACTGAACTAAAAAAAAAATCAATTTAAAAAAGGTGGACATTTTGGCAGGCATGAGTGTTGTTACACGGACGGGATTCATCTCAACTGAAAGTTTAGATGGATGGTGCAGCTTGGTCACCTTGGCTCCGGCTGTGCTTTCTGACCTGCAAAGGATCTATTAGATCAGTCTTAGAAATGGTGAATATTGTGCTGAGATCTGAGCAGCACAAGGCCCCCAGTCAATATTTTTGCTGTCAGTAACGCAAAGCGGAACCCTGCATGGATTTGAACTGAACCTTCTTCTGACTAGATATATCACTTTCAGGTGGACAAAATTAGGCAAACTGTTTTCATCTCAGGTGCTTAGCTGAGCTAAATTATGGGCAAAGTACCCTGAAGTTTATTTGAGGTAAAATCATTTTAATAAGTATGTTGAATTTGGCATTGTTCCTTAATATTAAGAACTGCTAACAAATGGTTTCTGCAAAGGCTAGAAAGACAAAGTAACCTTTCAGCTATGCCTATCTTCAGAGAGTTGTTTTCATATTTCAGATTACTCCTTTTATTTGGTGTAGTCAAACACAGCCCTTAAGGAAAATCTTTTGCTTTTCAAAGGATTTGAATAACGCAAAGGTTTGAAGCTTTTCTTTCAGCATGAATTAGAAATATCACAAAAGCTGAATATGCATTTTTAAAGACAAAAACATCTTTGAATTCTCCTAATTCTTTGTTATATTTAAGTTTATCTTTCAAAAAGAAATAATAATGGAATTAGTTATACGTCTATGTTGCAGTAGCTCTGGTGTTTCCCCCATTTCATGCATATAAGCAAAACATTTACACTGTGTTCTGTATGTGGAAATACTGTTCTAGAGGAAAATTCTGCAGAGCATTCAGCAGGGTTAAAACTAGGGAGAGCTATAGCAGCAGAGCACTTCATGCAGCCAGTATCCAGATGCACTCACAAGCATTTCTGAAGTAGTGAAGTTGTACTTACTCAAAACAACAAGCTTAGTTCCACTTCCAAATATTTTGCCACTCACGGTCTGAAAATGCTCAGCAATATCTCCTGCACTCCACTTCCTTACAAAGGCTACAGAAAAACTGTCTCTGTTTTTTGAGGCTGGTGAAAAATCTAGCCCTGAGCAACATCTCAATTCTCACTATTGATTAGAATGACTTGCTTAGAAAAGCTTCCATTTTTCGTAGTGAGTAAAAAGTTCAGATTTTTAGGCCCTGAGAAGAAAGCAGTGCTGTGCTGAGCTTGTAACTATGTTCCAATGCTTTCTCTAACATAGACCTGTTGCCTATGGTCTGCTAGGTTTTCTGTGAACTCACCTACTTTTGCTGTTTTAAGAAGTGCAGTTACATTATGACTCCCAAAGGGAGTTTAAAAAGGTTATTCTCAAGGCTGAACAACCTCCACTTCCACAGCCTGTCCTCATAGCAGAGGTGTTCCACCCTTGGATCATCTTTGTGGCCCTCCTCTGGACTTGCTGCAATAGTTCTGTGTCCTCCTTATGCTGGATAAAGTATTGGAGGTGGGATCTCACAATAGCAGAGTAAAGGGACGGAATCACCTCTCTCGACCTGCTGGCCTCACTCCTCTTGATGCAGCCTAGGATACAATTTGCCTTCTGGGCTGCATGAGCACACTGCCAGCTCATGTAGCTGCCTTCCAATACCTGAAGGGATCCTGCAGGAAGGCTAGAAAGGACTTCCCATAAGGGTGTCTAGCAACAGAACAAAGGAGAATGGTTTTAAGCTGAGGGAGAGTAGGTTTAGACTGAACCTTAGGAAGTTCTTCAGTACAGGGGTTGTGAGACTCTGGAATAGGATTCCTAGGGAGGTTGTGGATACATCCTCCATGGGGGTTGGATGAGGCCTTGAGCAGCTGAGTTTTGTTGAGAGATATCCCTGGCTATGTCAGGGAGGTTGGAGTAGATGATCTCTAAGATCCCTTCCAACCAAAGCCATTCTATAATATGTCTTAATTCAAATATATGGGTGAACTTTTTTTCCCCATGTGTTGCAGATTACTTATAGAGTGAAAGTGTCTTAACTGAAGCTTCATCAAACTCCTATTTTCAAGCCCATCTTTTAAATGCAAAGTCCAGAGTGATTACTCTGGTTCTTTTTGTCAACAGCAGCTGCCTCTGCACAGGCAGAGTTTATCTGCAATAAAAGGAAACCTTTTTGGACAGAGGCATTGATACCATCTTAATTTTTTCTGTAACACTCCACTGAGTTTTACGATTTAACTTATCTATAGTCACCTTGATAATATCTGGTATTTTCTGAGCAGCACACTGTAGGCATTGCTACATGCTTTATGCTTGCTCTATGCTGTACTCTGGAAGCAGCATTCATCCTATTTCTGGCATAACTTCACCACAGTAAGAGTGCAACACATGCAATAGTAAATCAGTTACTTCTGCAGGGCCAAGAAATAGAAATTTTTCAAATTTATTATATTCCAGGCAATTTTCTTTCCCAATCAACGTTAAGCTACCTGCATCAATAAGAAACTTCTGGTATTTCTCACTTGCTGTTCTAAAATTAAACTTTCAAGCAGTTCAGTTTTCTTTCCCAGAACAAGAACAAATCCACCCCAATATTTAAATTGTTACCTCTCCTCATTTTTCCATTCCCTCATCCTTTATAAGTATTCAGTAGGTGCTGCAGATATGATCTCTCTGTTCATGAGGTCTATTTATTTATTGCACATCAACCCACCCAACTGGGGCACCATGCCCAATTCATAGACAAAACTTGATTTATCAGGCAGAGATTAATTTGTCTACAGTCTTTCATCCTTAATTAGCTGAGAATTAGAATGAAAATCAGAACAATAACAATGGTACTTACTGGAAACAATGAGCTTGGTTCCAGTGCCAAAGTATTTGATCCAGGAGCTCCACACCATGTTTTGACTTTACAATAAGCTAATGTGCTGTCTCTCTATGCCACTGATGAGGAAAATCCCATTTTTTTCCTCCATCCAGCCTCAGGAGACTGCATGAATGCCTGGCCCTTGGCTGCTGGGAGGATGTTAGGAATTTTAGGCTTGCACCTGGTTGTTAACTGTTATCTCATGCCCTTCAAAGCAGATCTCTTTCCTAAAGTGCTGGAAATTTGTTAGCTAACCACTCTGCTTAATACCTAAGAATTACACAAAGGTTTCTCTGCAGTTTTAGAGACACACAAATGGATGCACAGGGCTACACATGTTACAAAACACATACCTACCAGTGATGATCCAGTTCTTTCCCAAAGGGGTACAGTTAAATGACATGCTATCCTTTTACTGTCTTCTCTTTCCTATGTTGGATGAAATGTATGGTCCACTCAAGGGCCAGCAGATACCTGCCATGGCTGTACACACTACACTAAAGGAGCAAGTGAATTTCCAGTGTTTACATAATAGTTCTTAAGGCAGCAAAGACTTCCTTTGCCCTTAAAGCAGAAGGTGTGTGTTTGAAGACTAGAGTGCTGATGATGTTCAAAAGGGTTAGCTCTTTTCAGGTAGCAGGAAAAAGGTTTGGCCTTTCAGCAGCTCCTATCAAATGGAGTGAGAAGAGTGGAGGAGCAGCAGTGGTTTAGGTGCTGAGAGAGAGGAGTTTTTGCCTTGCTGATCTTTCAGATTCTATCACAGGGAGGGTCCCAGTAGGCACAGTAGTAAGTAGCAGCGTCCTCAGGAACTACATTGCTTATTGTAAGAACACACCGGCTCCGTCCAGGAACGTTTTCAACCATGTACCTATCTGCTTGAAAGGCACTTTCAACAGAAGCTATCTCATCTGCAAAGTACAGCATCCGCACTGGAGCTTCACCCTCCTTCTGTCGATACCAGTGTAGGACAGAGCTGTCCAAGCTTGACACTGCCTGAAGTTCACAGGTCATCCGTGCGCTTTTTCGGAACTTGGTGATGGATATGGGGCTCTGCACAGGAATTTCTTGTGCAAATCCAGCTAGGGGGAAAAAATGAGAGAAAGGAGAAATGATGTAATCAGCTGGAACATAGGGGTTTGGGAAAGTCTCTGTGTGAACCTGTGAGGAAAGGTGAGAAAATAAGGAAGGACTTACATGACCAAGAGGCTGTGGCTATGAGTGCTGTCAGCAGCAGCATCTTTGCTTGTCACTTTCTGCTGTTGTTGAGCCTCAGAGCAGAAGGAAAGGGAACTTAGGTGGTGACAGTGCTGTGTGAGAGAAGGAGGTGTGTCTTCTGTGTGCACACAGATGGGACACTTTTGAAGAATATGTACTTGAAGATGACAAATTGTGAAAAGGTTGTAGTAGTCCCATCTGTTGTTCAGGTAAATATGAGAACTGTTGATGACTGCTGTGATTGTGGCCCTTGAAAGCTCAAGCCACAGCCGCTGAGGAAGAGCTGTGAGTGAGACCAGCTCCAGCAGTCTCTTGGGGCATGAAGGTTTCATTCTGGAGGTGATACCAGTTGGCAGTGAGTATGAGCTGCCATGCAGAGGGTTGCAGAGCACCCAAGCCAAGGCTCTGTCATCCTCATAGTGAAAAAAACTCCTCTTCATATTTACATGGAACTTCCTATGCCTCAGCTTCTACCCATTGCCCCTTGTCCTGCCATTGAGCATCGCCAAGCAGAGCCTGCTCCAGCCTCTTTGGCACTCAACTTTACATCTTTATAACCACAAATGAGGTCACCTCTCAGGCTTCTCCTCTCCAGGCTGCAGAGCCCCAGCTCCCTCACGCTCTCCTTGTAAGGAGAGACAGAACTGAAAACTGAATGTGGTGCTCAAGCTGTGCTTCACTGGTGCTAAGTACAGAGGTACTATCATTTCCCTGCTCCTGCCGGACATGTTCTTAGTGCATTCCGTGATCCCGTCAGGGCATTCCTTTTGCTGCTTCAGCTTAGTCACACAGCTGTGGTGCACTGAAGTCCTCAGGGTGCACTTGTATTGGTGCTGTCGCCTACCAAAGCATCTAGAGACCATCAGCCTGCAGCAACCACAACAGCTGAACCTCAGCGATTTACATCCACTGTGGTTTCAGGTGCAGGAGAATATAACGGAGCCACAGGAGTTTGGTCATGGAGCTCTGTTGAGCTGCAAACACTTACTGGAAAGGAAGAGTGGAAAGCTAAAATTAGCCCAGTGAGGGCTGCTGTCCACAGCCATTGCAGAGGGCGTGTAGACGAGCAGAAGCAGTGTTTCAGGGTGCTCCCCTGTGATCAGGGAGCCTGTACTGCAACTCACCAGGTGGAGGGGAGGTGATTTGCTTTGGCCTTCCTCCTGCTGCCTGTTGCCCGTGTTCCGCAATCTGGTGGTAAAGATGCTTTGCTAAATGGCTTGGAAAGCTGCCCATGAGCACTGGGCTTCAGGGGAAAGTGGGCAATGAGACACATTCACCTCTGTGTGGTGGCAAGGGAAAGGATTTTTCTCTTCCAAGTACATACCTGTGGGGAAGTCTGTTCCATTTTCTGCCAGGTCATCCTGAGAAGGATGAAAAGGAGAAATGAGTTAAAGGCTGCCAGGCACCACAGATTGGTGAGGAAGAGAAAACTATAAAAGAGACTTTAAGGTGAATGGAAAGAGGTGCAAGGAAAAGGTAGCTCCTGATCTGAAAGAGTGTGTCTAGAAATGTGTAATGAAGTTGGTGGAGTCTGGAGAACAAGTCTCACAAGGAGCAGCTGAGGGAACTGTGATCATTTAGTATGGAGGAAAGGAAACTGAGGAAAGCCATTATCACCCTTACTTCTGAAAGGAGGTTTTACTGAAGTGGGTGTTGTACTCTTCTCCTTAGTATCAAGTGATGGAAAGAGAAAGTGGCCTCAGGTTGCATCAGGGGGGGCTTAGAGTGGATGTCGGGAAAAATGTCTTTACTGAAAGAGTGGCCAGGCATTGAAACAGGCTGCTCAGGGAAGTGATGGAGTCACCATCCATACAGGTGTCCAGATGATGTGTAGACATGGCTTAATGGCCATGGTGGTGTTAGGTTGACAGATGGACTTGATGATCTTAGAGGTCTTTTCCAACCAGAAAGATTCTACGATCCTATGGCATACTGCTTTTTGAGATCACATACCGAAGTTGTGTCACAAGGCACTGTTAGAGTTCCTACCCTGCTGCAGAAATGGTGGGGGGAGGGGTTGAATAAGGAAGTCTGAATTTTCAGCAGAGTTCAGAGCTTGTGGTTCAGGGTACAAAGTGCCTTTATGTATGGTTTGTCACTGCCTATCTAATGCTGTGATGCTATCATAAAGCCAGTGTGCACAGTAGTAAGTGCTGGAGTCCTGAGAGCTTAAATTGTATATTGTGAGACCATAAAGGGGCTGAGATGGATGTTTCCGACCTTCGAATTTTCCTTTATCTCCACTGTCATCAGTAACTGTGTTTCCTCTCCAGAAGTAGAGTATCCTCTTTGGTGGCTCTCCAGGGAGCTGCCTGTACCAGTGCAGGATAGCATCCTCACTTGTTGTGCAGGCCAGGCTGACAGAACTGCCCGGCATCATCTTAGCAAAATCTGGGTTCTGCTTCGGTGCTACCTGAGCGTCTCCACCTGGAAGTAGAAGTGGAAAAATCCTGTGAGGGGCAGAAAGTGCTGGAGCCTGGGCTGTGATCTCTGTACAGGGGTAGCAGAGGGGAGAGGGAAAAGGCTTACAGGACCAAAGTGAAATTGCAAGCAGGCCTGGAAGAAGCAACATGCTGCCCATGTAGGTGGAACCTAGATATCGGAGACAGGAATGCAGTGAAGTTCTCGAGGTGGAGAAAGCATCAAATGACGAGGAGGAGGAGGAAATGACTCATTCAGCACATTCATTGGTTGTTCTTCAATGTGCTAGCATCGATGAGGTTAAATTTACCATCCAGCTAAACCACAGAACTAACAGTGCAGAAAACTGCTTCAGGAAGAGACAGACAAAGAGACGCACCTGCCTCTGTGTGGTGGCTAAGGAAAGGATTCCTGTCTTGCCAATAAATATCTATGGGAAAGTCTGTTTCATTTTCTCTCAGGTCAGCCTAAGGAGGATGAGAAAGAGAAATGAGTTAAGTACTGACAGGCACCACGGAGTGATGAGGAAGAGAGAATTACTAAAGAGACTTTAAGGTGAATGGAAGGAGGTGCAACGAAAAGGTTGCTCATCCCAGCAGCACTCTGTCCTACTTAGGAATCTGAAGGCACAAATCTCTCTTAGTGTTAAGACTTAGCTGTTAGGCAACTGGCAGCTTTCCTAGAACCAGTCTTTGATTGTAGAACCTGATTTGCAAAACCCAGTCTACAAAATCTGAAGGGTTTGAGATCTGTCTGTCAGGGACGTAGCCAATGGCTGAGGATTTCAGGTCTGTGCTGGACACATCAAGTGAGAAACTCTGACTATCCAATAAAGATTTCTGGGCTGTTTAGGAATTTGTATTGTGCAAAACAAAAAGGAAGACAAAGTGGAAATATGAAGGAGCATAAGGAAAATCCCCAGGTAATTTTTCCTTCTTTTATATTTCTGTGAGGTTGGCAAGCAAAGATGCAGGCAGAATGGACAAGGCTTTCACTGGCGTCTCCGAGGATTCTAAGGGAGGAAAGACTTCTACAGCTATCATTTGTTCAAACACACAGGCAACTTAGTGTGTTTAGCACCATGAAGACTTCATTTAAATGGAAATGTTGCAGCTATTTTCCCTGCAGTGACTGGGAACCACACACTCTTTGTTAGTATCACTCGAACCACACACTCTTTGTTAGTATCACAGACTGAAGAGTTGCCACAAGATGCTGTTGGTTTTCCTACCCTGCTGCAGAAAATCCTGAGGGAGGGTGCTATAAAGTAGTCTGTGAATTTTTAGCAGAGTTCAGAACTTGTGTTTCAGAGATCAAAGTGTCTTTTTGTGTGGCTCATCTTTGCCTGTCTAATGCTGTGATACCCTCATAAAACCAATATGCACAGAAATAAGTGCCAGAGTCCTGAGGGGTTAAATGGTTTATCACGAGACGATAATTAGGCTGAGATGGATGTTTCAGAATCTGAAATTTTGTTTTGTATTGATTGTCATCAAAAAATGTGTTTCTCAAGAAGTAGGCTATCCTCCTTGGTGGCTGTCCAGGGAGCTGCCTGTACCAGTGCAGGACGTGTTCCTTGTCCATTTGACACCTGATGGTGGTGGAGCTGCCCTGCATTGTCCGAAGAACATTCAGACTCTGCCGTGGTGCTGCCTGAGCATCTCCACCTGTAAGAAGAAGCAAAAAAATTCTGTGAGGAGCAGAATGTGCTGGAGTTTGGAGCTTGATCTGTTCTTTGTGCAGGGGGAGCAGAGGAGGAAGCAAAAAAAAAAAAAAAAAAGCTTACAGGACCAAAGTGAAATTAGAAGCAGGCCCTGAAGAAGCAACATGCTGCTGGTGTGGCTTGAACCTGGCAATGAAATAAACAGAGACAGGAACCTTATAAAGTCCTGTAGGTGGGGCAAGCATCAAGGGACTGGGAGGAGGAAATGACTCGTTCAGCACGTTCATAGGTTGTGCCATCATCAAGGGGGTTAGACTTACCAGCCAGCTGAACCACAGCAGTGAAAGTGCAGGAAGGACCTAAAATATACAATCTGAAATATTTTTTCTTCATCCATCTTTCCCTCTTTTCAGTTTCCTGGCAAGTGCTCTGCAAAGACTTTATAACAAAAGGTCTCTTGGATAGCATCTGCCACCCACCATACTCTGTGGCAGATTTCACATTTCCTGACCCAAAAGAGATAATCCATGCTGGATTTATTTAGGCCTTTTTCAGTACCAGTGTACACAACTAAATCTCATAGAATGGTTTAGGTTGGAAGGGACCTCAAAGATCATCCAGTTCCAACCCCCTGCCATAGGCAGGGACACCTCCCACTAGAACAGGTCACTCAAGGCCCCATCCAAAGTGGTCTTGAACACCTCCGGGGAGGGAGCAGCCACAATCTCCCTGGGCAACCTGTGCCAGTGTTTCACCACCCTCACTGGAAAGAACTTCTTCCTAACATCTAGCTTACATCTCCCCTCTGCCAGTTTAAACCCGTTACTCCTCATCCTGTCATTACAAGACCTTGTCAATAGTCCCTCCCCAGCCCTCTTGTAGTCTCCCTTCCGATACTGGAAGACTGCTACAAGGTCTCCTCAAAGCCTTCTCTTCTCCAGGCTGCAGAGCCCCAACTCTGGTATCCTGTCCTCATCTCACCACTAGTACAGAAAGTTTATATTCTTCTGGTTTTTTTCTGTGACAGACATGAATTCGTGTCATAACCTTTAGTGTAGACATGTCTAGAATGGAAGTACAATTTAAAAAATCATAATCATGGAGTTCACTGACTTGAAGACTCTGCCTTTATTATGTGTCCACTTAAGAGTGAAAGTCAGAGAGGAAGGTATCTTCCAAGGCTAAACAAAAGCTGCAATGAGAACCTAGAGGCAAAGATGTTTTCAGAGAAGATGTAATGAACCTTGGATAGGGGATGGAGTGCCCTGGAGGAGAGGTAATTATGCTCTCCATCTGCAAGAAATGCTCAAATGGACATTGGGTTGTGAACACCGTTGACACAGAAGGGAAATTTGGCTGCAACTCTGCTCCTAGCTGTTTGGATGAGAAGTGCTGTGTCGCAAGCCCACATCATGGCAGTCTCCTCTGGCTGTGTCTCCAAAGCTGCGTGCCAAACACAGCAGCAATGAACTGCAGAGGAGTGCCTACGTGTCACACTTTTGAGAGAATGCTGGGAGGTTGGGGATGTGTTTGGAGGTATTGTTGTTACCAATAGAGGCAGTTCATGCTTTTTTCACCTTATATCATAAAGACCTGTGTGGCAGAGCCCAGATGTTGATGATGCCAAGGAGATGAGGGGTGATAGTGGCTGCATATAACAGAATTTGTGTTCTGGTTTTAAAAAAACAAAAGGCAGGGAGAGGGATGAGATGCTGGTAAACCTTCAGACTACTACCAGTCTTTGCAAGATGGCTAACTTGCAAATCAATCAGAAACCAAGAAATGCCAGAGTTGTGCAACCCTTCTTGGGTCCATGTGCCTGCTTGCCTTGTGCCTTAGGTTCCCATCTCCCTGGGGAAATGCCAAAACCCAGAGATGAGGCCTTCAGAATGCCAGAGCACAGGAAAGGCTGCCACCCTGTGCAGACATGGCTTTGCCAGGAAATCCCTCCCTCTCTCCTAGGCTGCCCTTCTGCCAGAAGCCAGAGGATTAAAGTCCAAAACTAATGCATAAACTGGGGGAGAGAAGGCAGAATGCAGCATCTGATGCTTGCCCAAACCCTTGCAGGGAGGGCTGTGTAAAGAAGAAATGTCATTTCATGGGACAGACAGACACACACACTGCTCAGACACCTGCAAGTAACACATCTGCATGCAGATGATGTGCACCATATGTTTCCCTACTTCTGTGTCTCTGAGAGGGTTGAATGAGGGCTGAAGTTTTGAGATGTTTTTTTGTTCTTTTCCCCTCCTGGCTGAGTTTGTTTCAGGGAGCAGAGGTGTGTTACCACACAGCGAGGATCTGTGGAAGCTCCAGCAGGGAGATACTGTTGAAGAGAAAGAAGCAGAGGCCAGGGATCTGTTAGCACTAGGCAAACGAGCTAAAGGCAGCTTCTGTTAGACTGCAAATGCAACAAGCTGCACGTTTTTTGGTAGCAAGCTTTGCGATTGCTCAATAATTAGTCTCAGTAGAAAACAGATTTTAAATACTGCAAAATGCTGGGGGAATTCCTTACTTTATAACTACCAGACAGTAGTATTCTCCCTTGTTAATGCAGCAGTTCCCTTCTCGTGCAGCTGCCCCTCTCCCAGGCACTCCCCTAGCTGCTCTGTTCCCAGTGGGCTCTGCCCTGTGACATTGGTCCCAGTAATGATCCCAGCACCCCTGACCTCAGGAGCTTCATACAGGGGATAGGGCTGAATCCTGGGGCACACTCGTTTTCTTCAGATAAGGGACAATATGGATGATCTTGGAGGTCTCTTCCAACCTAGTTGATTCTATTCTATGTAGTGGACAAGTGGTATAATTAACTACAAGAAGGTTCTCTCTACTCTGCCCTGGTGAGGCCACATTCAGAATATTGTGTCCAGTTCTGGGCCCCTCAGCTCAAGAAGGGCAGGGAACTGCTTGACATCCCAGTGCAGAGACAAAAATTATTAAGGAAATGGAACATCTTCCTTCTGATGAGAGCTAGGGCTCTTTAGCTTGGAGAATAGGAGACTGAGGAGTGACCTCATTAATGTTTATAAATAAAGACTGGGACATAGAATGGTTCAGTTTGGAGGGGACCTCAAAGCTCACCCAGTTGCAACACCATGCCGTGGGTAGGGGCACCTCCTGCTAGAGCAGATCACTCAAGGCCTCATCCAACCTGGGCTTCCAGTTCAGCCAACCACTTCAACTCATCATAAGTGAGCAGAAAGCAGCAGAAAGACTAAGCAGTCTCCTTACTCTTCCTTACATAGAAGAGTAAGGAGACCCAGCCAGCACCCGTGGGTGATGTTAGAGCGATTATTGAGTCTCTAGCCTATCTAACCGGGGGGCCACCAGGCCCCCCGGCCTTTAGATCACCTCCACCAGTCACCCAGTGTGCACCATGGGCACTCACCAGTCATGATGGGAGGAGGATCCTCTGCCCAATTGGGCAAGCTTAGGGCTTCTGCCTTTCCTGAGGGGGATTATAAAGGGGAGAAGGCAAGGAGGACAAAGTGCTCACACCTGGGGTGGGAGGAGACTCCAACAGAACCCAGGTGCTCTGGGTTTGGGGTGAAAAGGGGAAAATTAGATGTAGGGTGGGGAAGGGGTGGTTGTGGTGGAAAAGGGGAAGTGGTGCTGGAACCCCTGCCTCATTAATTGCCCAACTAAATCAGGTGCCCAGGGAGGTGGTGGAGTTACCATCCCTGGAGGTGTTTGAAAAAAGACTGGATGAGGCACTTGGTGCCATGGTCTAATCGATTGGATAGGGTTGGACTGGATGATCTTGGAGGTCTCTTCCAACCTGGTTGATTCTGTGATTCTGTCACCATTTCTGTACATTCCCTGCTGCAGTTTGCAGCTTTCTCTTGCAAACAATCTTCACAATCCCTTCTCGGGGCCAGTTTTTTTCAGCTGCTGTCCAGTGCAACAGATTCTTGCCTATAAGGAAGGCTAAAGGATGTTATAAGCAGACATTGTCATCATAACCATTAAGATGGGGGTCACCGGTAGAGAGTATTAGCAGTATTTCCATTGTCACCTCAGTTTAAAGTCTCTCAGGCTAGACCTACAGCACAAACCCTCCTCCTGTGCTCCCTGCCTGCCATCATTTCATTTTTGTGAGCTCAGACTGTATTTGGGAAAGTATCAACATTGCTCGTGCTGATTTGTGTTGCAGTATAATTCAGCTGTGATATTGTCACCCAGAGGAGTGCTCCCCTGCCCCAGCAGAGTGGTATCACTAGCAGCTGTGATACACTGTGTTTCATTGTTTTTCTGGTTGTTTCTTAATTCTACAGACATACTGAACACATCACTGTCGGGATATTTCTAGAGGCAGGAAGGTGCAGTTGTGGCTCTTTGCATTTGAGAGCGAGCCTGGCTTTTAGTGTACAAGCAGCTGTCTGTTCAGGCTCACTGTGCGCTGCCAGTTTCCAGGTGTGCCCAGCAGGAACAGTAGTAGGTACTTTCATCATTGGAGTTGACACCATTGACTGATAAAACATAGACACTGGTACCTTGCTTCTCAGATGAATATTTGTACCTGAGGGAATCATCATCATAAGAAATTTGACCTGATATAATAGACAGGATCCGTTTCAGAGGTTTGGAAGGTAGTTGTTGGTACCAGTGTACGTAAAAGTAGAGGTAGAATTCTAGGCCCTCAACTACACACTCAATCCGTGCAGTTGTAGATTGCCTTCTGGTAAGAGAAACTTGATGCTGTAGCAGACGCGGTTCTGCTTGTCCATCTAGAAAGAAGGAAACAGAACAAGCCCTCTTAGTCTGCTGTTCACTCACGCACATAAATGCAGCCTACCTCCTGTCACTGCCCCACACTGTGCCGTAGTGCCAAGAGGAACCTACAAGACCAGGCTGCAGCCAGAGCCAGGAGAGTAAGCAGCAGCATCATCAGGGCTCTCAGCAGTGTCTGCCTCTGGGAGGAAGGTGACAGCTCTGAGGAAAGGAAGTGACTTGCTTGGGCATCATCTGGAGGGGCGGGTGATGTAGAGAGAAAGCATCCTGGTGAACCCCACTAAACCTTGGAAGTTGGATTGTAGCTTCTACACTAGCTTCTCCTTCTCTTTCTCTTTCTCATGAATGTATGCACAACTCCTTTAAGTCTTTCACATAGTAATTTTGTAGTCTGAAGTAAATTTTATTACTGCTTTTAGACTAGTTGAAAGTTGCTAAGCAATGCCCAGGGGCAGGTATTTTTCCTTAGGTCCACTGCCAATAAAAGTGTGTGGAGGAAACCCCAAACCAAAATACTTGGAGCTTAATGAATCTGAAGGGTCTAAAATTACTGCTAGTCATGGAGATTGAATGTCAAAGACCAGGAAAATATATGGCAGCCAGTTGGGAGATTTGGGGTAGTATTGATGCTCTTGTGTCTGCTTCTTGTCACAGATAAGGTGAGATCATAGAATCATAGAATCAGCTAGGTTGGAAGAGACCTCCAAGTTCATCCAGTCCAATCTAGCACTCAGCCCTGTTCAGTCAACCAGACCACGGCACTAAGTGCCCCATCCAGTCCTTTCTTGAACACTTCCAGGGACAGCAACTCCACCACCTCCCTGGGCAGCCCATTCCAATGCCAATCACTCTCTCTGAAGAACTTCCTCCTAACATCCAGCCTAGACCTCCCCTGGCACAACTTGAGACTGTGTCCCCTTGTTCTGTTGCTGCTTGCCTGGGAGAAGAGCCCAACCCCACCTGGCTACAGCCTCCCTTCAGGTAGTTATAGATAGTAATAAGGTCACTCCTGAGCCTCCTCTTCTGCAGGCTGCACACCCCCAGCTCCCTCAGCCTCTCCTCACAGGGCTGTGCTCCAGGCTTCTCACCAGCTTTGTCGCCCTCCTGTGGACACCTTCCAGCACTTCAACATCTCTCTTGAATTAAGGAGCCTAGAACTGGACACAGTACTCAAGGTGTGGCCTGACTAATGTTGAGTACAGGGGCAGAATAACCTCCCTTGTCCTACTGGCCACAGTGTTCCTGATCCAGGCCAGGGTGCCTACACCCCTGGGTGACATCTCCAAATACTGCCTGTTGTACAAAGAAACACCAGTGCTTTTGCAGCCTCCATAGGTTTAGTTTAAAATACAGATGTGTAGGGCAAATGAAATACAGATATTTTTGCTGTGCCAATCAAAAGAATTCAGAGGCTGGTTCTCTCAGAAGGAAAAGTAAAGTAGTTCCCCTCTGTTACTGTAATGTTTTACTTGCAATAGCTAGTTTATTGCTGTTCTTTTTTTGCCAAGGATTTTCACATAGATCAAATACCTGCTGACAGGAATTTTGTCTTTCAGTCTTCTGTGAAATGCAGCTGCTACCCCAGTGCTCAGTGTGCTCTGGTGACCCCATACTGGAGACTGGTAATACTGCATCCATTGGGATCAGAAAGTGGTGGTGCTGTGACTTTATCGGTTATTTGGCCACAGACAGGAAAGGGGTGAAATAAACGAATGTCTTTGCACAACAGAAACACAAATATCTGCTGTTTAGTTGCTAAGATGTTTTTCAGCCTTGCTGCTATGTTGGATGAGAGCCCTCACTGAAGCGAGTTAGAAGATGTGTGTTCTAACCTAAATCAGGGTTAGGTCAACTCTGGATGGAAAACAAACAGACAATATAACAGGATTCTCTGCCAGCAGAGATGTCCAAAATGGATATATCACATCTGCAGTCCTATGTGGTTCTTGAAGTTTATTTTCACTTATGTTTTTCTTTTCTGCCACACAAATGATGTAATAGGATTTATTCCAAAGATGTATCTTAAAAGCTAGTGAGAACAAAAAGATTTTTCCTTCTTTTACTTAGCCCACAGTGCTGCCTCATAAACTTCCTGGCAATCCAGCCAGACCTACTGTGAAAATGGACTTTCAGTTGGTAAAGTGCAATACCAGCTCTGCTGGCAACACACCTGTACAGGCAGCTTTCTGTGCAGGCAGTCTGTGGTCTGCTAATTCTGTGGTACTGCCATGAGGCACAGTAGTAGATACCTTCATTGTTAGAGTTGACATCATTGACTGATAAAATGTAGACATTTTCATCTTTCTTCTCGGAAGAAAACTTGTACCTGAGGGAATCATCATCATAGTAGCTTGAACCTGACCCCATATACATAATCCGTTTGGGAGGTCTGGAGGGCAGTTGTTGGTACCAATGTATATAAAAATATGTGAAGCTGGATACATCCTCAACTTTGCACTCAATCCGTGCAGTTGTGGATTGCTTTTTGGTAACAGAAGGTTGTTTCTGTGTCAGAAGCAGTCCATCTAGAAAAGAAGGAGAGAAAACAGAACAAACCTTCTTAATCTGCTGTTCACTCACACAGATAAATACAGCCTACCTCCTGTCACTGCCCTGTGCTGTGCCATGGTGTCAAGAGGAACCTACGAGACCAGTTTGCAGCCAGAGCCAGGAGCAGAAGCAGCATCATCATGAGGGCTCTCAGCAGCGTCTGCCTCTGGGAGGAAGGTGACAGCTCTGAGGAAAGGAAGTGACTCATTTGGGCATCATCTGGAGAGGTGGGTGATGTAGAGATGAAGTAGCCTGAGGTACCCTGCTAAACATTACAAGTCGGATTACAGTTTCTACACTAGCTCCACAAACTCTTCTCTTTCTCATGCGCGCACACACAACTACTTTGAGTTGTTCACAAAGTAATTGGATAGCCTGAAGTAAATGTTACTGTTCAAAAAAATGGGTACATGACATCTGCAGCCCTGACTGGTGTTTCAGGTTTCTTTTCACTAATGTTTTTCTCTTCTGCCAGACAAACAATGCAACAAGATTTATTCCAAACATGTACCTTAAGAGGTGGTGGGAATAAAAAGATTTTTCTTTTAGCTGGTCTACTCTGCTCTCCCATGAACCCACTGGCAATCCAAGCAGACCTATGAAAATGAGCTTTCCATTGGTAAACTGCAATGCCAGCTGGTGATGCACCTGTACAGGCATCTTTCTGTGCAAGCAGCTTGTGGTCTGCTCATTCTGTGATACCACCAGCAAGAACAGTAGTAGATGCCTTCATCATTGGAGTTGACATCCTTAACTGATAAAATGTACTCATTTGCACCTTGCTGCTTAGAAGAAAACTTGTATGTGAGATTGTGGTCATCATAACAACTTGAACCTGTGGTGTACACAATCCGTTTGGAGGGCAACTGTTGGTACCAATGTATATAAAAGTATGTGAAGTCATATGCACCCTCAACTCTACATTTAACCTGTGCAGTTTCAGATTGCTTTTTGGTCACAGAAAGTTAATTCTGTAGCAGAAGCGGTTCTGCTTGTCCATCTAGAGAGGAGAGAAAACAGAACAAGCCTACTTAGTCTGCTGTTCACTCACACACATAAATGCAGCCTACCTCTTGTCACTGCCCCACACTGTGCCATGGTGCCAAGAGGAACCTACAAGACCAGGCTGCAGCCAGAGCCAGGAGAAGAAGCAGCATCATCGTGAGGGCTCTCAACAGCATCTGCCTCTGGGAGGAAGGTAACAGCTCTGAGGAAAGGAAGTGACTTGCTTGGGCATTGTCTGGAGGGGTGGGTGATGTAGAGAGAAAGCAGCCTGGTGAACCCCACTAAATCTTGGAAGTTGGACTGTAGCCTCTACAATTCCTTGAGTACTGTGTCTGGTTCTGAGCTCCTCAATTTAAGATGGATTTTGAGGTACTGGAACATGCCCAGAGAGGGATGATGAAGCTGGTGAGGGGCCTGGAGCACAGCCCTGTGAGGAGAGACTGAGAGAGTGGGGGGGTGTGCAGCCTGGAGGAAGCTCAGGGCAGACCTCATTGCTGTCTACAGCTACCTGAAGGGAGGCTGTAGCCAGTGGGGGTTGGTCTGAAGTTGTGCCAGGGGAGGTCTAGGCGGGATGTTAGGAGGAAGTTCTTCCCATACAGAATGATTGGCAGTGGAACAGGCTGCCTAGGGAGGTGGTGGAATTGCCATTCCTGGAGGTGTTCAAGAAAAGATTGACTGAGTCACTTAGTGCCATGGTCTAGTTGATTGGACAGGGCTGGGTGCTAGGTTGGACTGGGTGATCTTGGAGGTCTCTTCCAACCTAGTTGATTCCATGATCCTAGCTCCACAAATTCTCCTTCTCTTTTTCTTTCTCACAAAAACATGGACAACTACTCCAAGTCCTTCACAAAGTACTTTTATAATCTGAATTTAATTTTCTGCCTGTTTTTTTCTGTGTGCCATTCAAAAAATAGGCACATGACATCTGTAGTCCTGACTGATGCTTCACATTTCCACTTACATTTTTCTACTCTCCATGACAGCCTCATGAACAATGTAGCAGGATTTGTTACAAAGATGTATCTTAGAAGGTGGTGGGCATGAAGAGATTTGTCTGTCTTTTATCTAATGCACACTGCTCTCCCATGAACCCACTGCAAATCCAACCAGACCTATGAAAACAGACTTCCAGTAAGTAAAGTGAAATACCAGCTCTGCTGGTGATGGTGCAATGCAAAGCGTGCACCAGCACAGCAATGTCTGGCATCTCCTGCCTGTGCAGTGTGTGTGATCCAAGGCTGATGGGGAAAGCAGGCTGGGGGTGTGCCTACCTGCCTTCAAACGCTTAAGGTTTGGGCAGATCTTTGCGCAGGTTCCCTATGGCTTTCTACTACTGTGCATCCCACTTAGCACAGTAGTAGGTAGCAGCATCTTGCAGAGTTACTTTGCTGACTGTCAGGGTGCAGAGAGATTTGGCAGGGTCCTTCTCAATAGTAAATTTCCCCTCCTCAGATTTGTTTTCAACAAAGAGCCTGGAGGCCATGTAGGCAATGCGTGTGGCAGCTCCCTCAGGCCCCTTTCGGTACCAGTGAATGAAAACATTGTTAAAGTCAGGGTCGGAGACGCGGCAGTTGATTAGCACTGTTTTGCTTTCTGGCTTGGTGATGGATAGAGGAGTTTGCTGCAAGACTTGTGCAGAACTGCCTGTGTCAAAGAGAGAGGAAAATTAGAGGCATGAAACCAAGAGAGCATCCCCTCTGCCAGGGGAGGACGAGTAGGCAGCAGAGTGAACAGGCCACCTACAAGAAAAAACAGCTGCCAGAATGACAACACTCAGCAGCCACATTGTCACTGCCCTGCTTTTGGCTTCCTGAAAAGAGAAAGAGTCAGGGGCAGACTCAAGCGGTGGTGAAGCAGATCTGAGTGGCAGAAGACCATCCAGTGAGGCTGTGCCATCTGTGGATGTACACCAGCCTTTTCCTTTGAGTAACATTTAGAAGGAAAAAAAAAGGAAAAAAAAAAAAAACAAAAAAAAACCACCTAACCAACCAAAACCCCCAAAAACAACCAAACAAAGAACCCCAAACAAACACCCCCCCAAAAAAAAAAACAACCCAAAAACCCCACAAACAAGCAAACCCGACCCAAAGCTGTCCTTGTAAGAGGGCTCACTACTGAGACAAGCACAGGCATTTATTCTTTCTTCCCTCAGAGAATTTGCCTGGATTCCTGTATTAATGGCAAAGTAGTCAGAAGGGAATGGCCACTGAAACTGGAAATGATGTTTGTTACTTTCTGAGTGGGATAAAAGTAATAATGAAACTTAGGTGAGCTTACTTAGTAAAACTGCAAAAAGCTGCAAGACCAACAGCACTGCTGCACTGGCCCAGGACTGATCCCAGGGCTTTGACCACTTACTCCATGTAAGATGCAGAGGCAACACGACCTGGAAAAAGAGGATGGACTGCTCCCGTGTAGATTTTCATCTAGCCTTCGAGTCTTGCTGGAAGGTGTAATTAAACACAGGGTAAAGCTGGAAATGGAGTTCTTTTCAGTTCAGCATCTCAAAAAGATCTATCCTCCTACTCTAATTTTGTCCCTTAAATATTTGCTTTCTGAAAGTAATACGCAACAAAGACCTTCATGCTTTACTCAGAACCATCTCAAACTGCATAGCCCTGAACAACCTGCAAAGCACTGGCTTTCTCTTTTCTCAGTAGTGGTGGCTAAAGAGAGTTTTCAGCAGCAGTCCCTTTTCCTGTGACTCTCCACCACTCTGCATTCTTCAGCTGTCGCAGGAAACAACGGCAAATCTTTGCCTCTGTGACCCAGAAGAGTAACTGAACTCAGTGTTAGCAGCCCTTGCTGGTGCAGCAAATTCAGGCTGTCCATCAGGACAATGCTCTGATGCTGAGCAAAGCCAAGCTGTAGCATATTATTCCCCTTTGGAGATAACGGCTGCTCCTTTGTGGAGACTGCTAAACCTAGAAACAATGTAAGAAATAGTCTTACATGGAGAACAAGATGGACTGCAGGACCTGACCAGTGCTTGCAAATGGCACTTCAAGCTCTAGAAACCTTTGATGCAGCACCATAAAGACTGCTGACAGAGTATATTTGAGTACCATATAGCTGTAAATAGCTCTTGTTTGTACTTCACTTTTATCTGATAAGCAAACCACAGCTTAGCAGTACCTCCCAGCTGCTTATGAGCTGTATGGTGTAACTCTCCTCACTCAACAGCCCAGCAATGAACAGTCAACAACTCAGGAAGGAATGGCAAGGTGCTCAGCAGCGTGCAAAGCAGAATATTTCTCACTGATACTCACACTGAATCACTCCACAGCAGCTGCAGCAGACAGGACTACATGGGACATAGGATGGCTGGCTCCTTAGAAATCACAGGCACTGTGCAATCTCTCCTGCCCAGGTCTTCAAATGGTTTGAAAATGAGTCAGATGAAAGTGGGTTTTTAATTTTCATAAGGATTGCCCAGCGTTTACTGTATCCTTACCTGTTTTTTCATCTGGAAGGCATTATTTTCTTCACCCCTCTGAATCCCAACCCCCTTTACTGTTTTGAGGGCTCCATTTAGAGGAGAGGTGGTTTGGTGCAGTGTTTTTGTAGCCACAACCCACTGTCAGGAAACTGAGTTTGAGCACTCCAGCATTAAAAGACTGCAAACATTCATTTCTCAGTGCTGTTTTGGCTGGAAGTCAAACACTGCAGCACCAACACCCAAGAACCTCAAACTAAGGGAGTTCTCAGTCACCCTAGTGGAACCAGGACAAACCAAGGGTAGCTTTCAAGGAGAGAGATGGAGACAAGAAGAGACACAAGAAAATTACAAGGACTTTACAAGGGTAAAGTAGTGTGAAGAAGCTGGAAAATGAAGACTAAATGGAGACTCTTTTGGTTGGGAATGTTTTGCCATAGTTAATAATTTAGCTACTTACTTAAGCACGGGTGGGCTGTAGAATTATTTTAAGGAGATGTAGCATGTAAAATTATTTTTGCCTCTTAAAGCAGCACTGTCTTTTTGATCTGAATCAGTTGAGTCACTTACTGCTTGGTATAGATTTACCAAGCATGAGTTCTAGTATGTAAGATGCAAGGATATGTTGCTGTCAGGACTCACAGTGCTGCCTGGTAATGTAGTCTTCTGCCTTTGTTCGCCTGCAGGCTGAAACAGCCAGTTGCTGTGTACATAAAACTTTGTTTCTGTCGTTGGACTGCATTTGACCTGTGTCCCCGCAGGTACGAGCTATTAATGAAGCAAAATCCTCAGCCGAAGGCTGATCCAAAGGACAGCTAATTCGGAGAATGCAAGCTCTAGCATCTGTCGCCCTCTGCTGGGGATGAGGCAGTAAAGCCCTAGGCAGATGCTTTTGAGCAGCTTACATAGCATCCCTCCGCATAGCTGGATGCTAAGTATTCCTACACGTTGGGAGCATGAAACTATGGAAAATTATGAAACTCAGTACTGCTGATAAACACATGGGGAGCTGAACAGACAGGGAGGCTCGGGGGCAGATCTGGTCCTCTGTGTTGCCGTGGCACCAGGAACAATGAAAGGGCAAGACAGAGATCCACCATTTGATTCTTCCACTTATCACTCTCTGTGACCAGAGGAATCACAGAATCACACAGGTTGGAAGACACTTCAAGCTCATCCAGTCCAACCTAGTACCCAGTCCTAGCCAATCAACTAGACCATGGCACTAAGTGCCTCATCCAGTCTTCTCTTGAACACCTTCAGGGACAGCAACTCCACCACCTCCCTGGGCAGCCCATTCCAATGCCAATCATTCTCCCTGTGAAAAACTTCCTAATATCCAGCCTAGACCTCCCCCAGCACAACTTGAGACTGTGTCCCCTTGTTCTGTTGCTGCTTGCCTGGGAGAAGAGCCCGACACCCACCTGGCTACAACCTCCCTTCAGGTAGTTGTAGGCAGCAGTGAGGTCTGCCCTGAGCCTCCTCTTCTGCAGGCTGCACACCCCCAGCTCTCTCAGCCTTTCCTCATAGGGTTTGTGTTCCAGGCCTCTCACCAGCTTTGTCGCCCTCCTGTGGACACCTTCCAGTACTTCAACATCTCTCTTGAATTAAGGGGCCCAGAACCGGACTAAAAAAACCCCAAAACTCTCTTGTACAGCTGAAAAATGAATACCAGTTGAACTACCAGAAGTGATGACCACATTCTCTTCTGCTCCTCATTCTTTACAATAATTAATTCCTTGCCAAATTCATCCTTCACTAAACACAGAAGTACAATACTCTCATTTTTTTAACCAAAACAGTTGTGCATCAATCAGTTTTATTTTCATGAGTACTTTTTAGGTGGGTAGCAGTGTGATTCTTCCCTGACCTAGGAGATAGCAGTTATAAAGCCTTAAAAAAAAAAAACTTTTAGGCTTAAAAATGCAGAATTTGGAATCTCTGCCAATGATTATGGACAATTTCACTTTCATTTATATCTCTACAATACCTTGGGAGTCAGAGCACCATGACACATATGGTCTGTGTCAGATTTAGGCACCAAGAGAAAGAAACTGGATGACCTTTTCATTTGGTGATTTTTGTCTTAGCTTGTGCAGTATAGTCCTCAACATGTCATGGTTTTTAAATCATTAACACACAGCCAGATTCTTCCTTCCATTGCAGCTCAATGCAGTTCTATTAAAAAACTTAAACAGAGGATTTGGCTTTCTTAGGAATAATTACCTGAAATAAATGAGGTATAGGAAGTCCTGGATTACATTTACCTTCTCCTTTGTAGCATGCACCTTGGAAACATCATAATTCAAGTATGTAGCTACTTACCTTTGCAGTATTTGGATGTCTCACTACCACAGCTGATTAGAGCCAGCTAGAAAGACACCTTCATTCTCTTCTGCACCTTCCTTAATTAATTGAGATAACTACTTTCTGTAGCCAGGGACTGACTGATCAGCTGGTGGTTCATCAACTGTCCCCTTTGAGTTTTAAATATCCTAAGAGAGGTATTTAAAATCTGTTCTTAAAACTGCAGTTTCCCTGCATCAGCAAACACAGTACAGCAAATCCATGGAGAACTTTCTTGCCTCACAAAATAAATAGACAAGTAAAAAATTACTAAGAGCTAAATTGATGGTCAGGTGCAGACAAGCTCCCTTGGTGCTTGTGGACAGGTATCAGCTGGCAATCAGAGTCTGGAAGAGGAGAAGCAACCAGGAGATGTGCTGAGATGTTCAGATCATTAGGAGCTCTGGCCATGACTAGAGCAAGGCTTTAGAGGATGCCTCTGCAATGTCCAATCCCTTTGGAAAAAGAGGTATTAAATTAAGATTGGATTTCTCTAACACAACATGGAAACTGGGCAGGCTTCTATGCTGCAAAACTTCCAAAGCACCACAGATGAAACAGCTTCTTTGGATCAAAGGTTTATTTTTAATGACACAGCACTGGAAAACATAAGTTACAGATGACTTTTTTTTTGATACAGGATACATTATATATCTTATTTTAAAAGGATCTCGTGAAGGTACGCTGCATAAATACATATAGTGAAAATATAGTGTGTTTGTTTCTTCTCACAGGTTAGTTCCCTTTATTTGTTTGTTTTATTTCATTTGAAATTAATTCAGCCAATTCAATTTAAAAGAAAAGAGTATAGATTAGCATCATAACAGCTCCCCCTCTAGATGATCTCATTGTAACTACTGCAGCTGGAAGAGGAGACCGAGCCATGCCTTCTCAAAGGTTTAGCAGCTTTGAACGTGATGTTACTCATCATCTCAGAATGAAACTCTCACATTACACACACACAGATACTGTATCATGTTTTGGCAATGGAGCAGCAAGTTTTGCTTTGGAACAAAACCATTTCCTGTACTGCCAGACAGTGAAAGAGCAATGCATGTAACTGATGACACTACACAGCCAAAGAACTAGGATGAAGTCATGAAAATGCATATACACCCATATGCACTCATATACACACGTACAGGTTCTTCTGTGTGTATATAGATATTATGCATGTCCAAAAATAACACTGAAATAAACCCCCCAACTTTGCAGCAGTTTCTTTCTTTCTTTTTCTTTTTCTTTTTTTTTTTTTAACACATGAAACTTATAATAGTTTGACCTCATTACTACAGGATAACTAATTCAATCTTCTGCAGTGCAACTCAATACAATACACTTAGTGCAGAGAAGTTAAGGTTTTGGTATCGAGGAGGCTAATTTCAGATTTCATGGGAAAGGACCAAATACAGGATCACCATAGCTCTGACAAAGCACAAACAAACCTGTTGCCATGTACATGTGAACAAATAAGAACATTTCTTTTTAACTTGGTTATTTTTTGTTAGTTTACTGTTTTTCTCCTCATGTACTGCTTCAGAAATTGCTAGCTTAACAGTTTGCACTCATGCTCATTTCGATATGTTTCAACAAAGCTTTGTCTGGCACCAGTCTGTAAACCATTAACAGCTTAAACTACAAAAGAGGTGGGCTCCTGTGTTTCCAAGAGGTTAAAAACCTACTGACTGAGCTTCGTACCACGTCGGTCTGCCTGACTGCAGAACTACTCCAGGTGGCGTGTGAAGTTCTCTGGGAAAAGTCCTTTATAGCTATCTGCATCTCTGTACTGAAGCCACTCGGATTCCTTAATGCCTGTCAACCAGCCAGCCTCCTGCAAGGAAAAAAGACAAGAGTCTCTTAAACTTCAGGTCTCCTCTCTTTCTTGCTATGATCTTCAGGCCTGAAGACTTTCCAGTCACACGGCTAGAAGATTTGGTGCTTTGGTTAAAAAGCAGCCTCTGGTTTTGCACAGATCCTTTTCTCTGTTCTCCTTGACCGCAGGTTTGTGTGACTGTAAGCATACTGCTTGGCCTTTAGCCCATCTAACCCATGGGTGAACTCCAAAGCAGATCATCAGTCTTCCAGGTTGTCCAGAATTTTGCCAGATCTGCATTTGTGCCAGTCTCTGTTGAGACTTATGCAAAGTTGCCACAATATGGGCGTGCTTGCACAGTAAGAGCAGTGGGCCAGAACATTATGCAGTACCATAGATGGGGGGAAATACTTTTCAATTTGAAGTTTTCCCCTAAATTACTTTTATATTGTTCATGTATTGGCAGTCAGAAGAAATAACAGTTCTTGCAGTCTCTGGAGTTACCATCTCTAGAAACTCAAACTTAGTTAATACGCAGTTATGTTCCTAAAATCTCCTGGAAACCTGAACCAGAACTTGACAGGCAAAACTGCAAACAAACCACTGTCAGTTAAGGCTATCAGAAGAGAGACTTCTCCATGGAAAGTGCTGAGTCCTCCTAAGTGTAATTGTTTCTACCTGGAATTAAATCAGTTCAGTATGTTTATAAAAGATCAGCTTGTTCTCATCTCACTGAGTAACTCTGTGCTTCGCTCCCTTGCACAACAGGAGCCAGAGCAAAGGCAAGGCAAACAGAATTTCTAATGCTGCCATATTATTATTGCACAAAGATTACACAAGGAGCTTGAACAGATCCTCACATACACCACCAGGTCAGGCTGATGTTACCAGCTATATTAGAACATATTAGGGAGGTCAGTTTTGAAAGAGAATAAAGGATAACAAATACTAAAAAACTCTGTATGAATCACCAGAGCAGCTGTCCAAAGACAGAAAGGTTGAGCCTTGCAGTGATGTTAAACATGAAGGGCAAATAGGTACTGAGTAATAAAGATATGGCCAGAATGCTCTCAGGAACATGGATACATGAAGGCTTATTTTCTCCATCATTGCACACAATTTACTCCAATTAATGCTAATGGCATTTCCACGCACACCATGAGAAAATAATATACTTCGTGGATTCACCAAGTGAAGATGAAGCTTATTTAACACACAACATCCTGGAAAAAAGCAGATGGAAGGCAGAAGGCAGATTTTGTAATCCTTACAGCAGCGTCCTACTCTGCAAGTACTGATACTGAAATCAGTTGAACTGCCCATGAAGTAAGATGCAGCAAAATTAAATACAGATAACAGTATCTATCTCTAGAAAAAGATCAAAGTGCTCTGCTGAATGACAAATCTTCTATTCTGAAATAAATTAGACAATCAAACAAAACAAAAACCTCCAAACAAACTCAAACCCCAATTACTTCTACCTTGGATTAAAAAGAAAGTTGAACTGAGATGATGACCACTGGTTAGTACCTACCTTTGGACAGCATCGACCATCAAACCAGTGTCAGATGCAGCCCCCAGCACTCATATGTGCTTAGGGTGTTAGACCTATTTTAAGAACTCAAACACTGTAAGAGGTTCCCCAGGAAGGTGGTTGAAGCTCCATCCCTGGGGGTGTTTAAAAGAAGGAGGGCTGAGGTGCTGAGGGACATGGTTTAGTACCAGACTTGGTAGAGTTGAATAACAGTTGGATGTGATCATAAAGGTCAGACACTGTGATTCTGTGATGCACTCAGAGCAGTGCTCTCAGCTGCGTGACTAAGCAGGACCCAATCCTCACTTCTCAGCCCCCAAATCAATGGGAGACTTTGCACCAACAGCACTGGCACTAAGAGATGCCTATGAAGTGCTGTCGGTGTGCAGCACAGCCTACTCTTTTATAGCAGTGGCCAAAACCCAACTCACTTCAGGGCAATTCAACTTAATTGTTCAAAACTTCACCTGAAACACATTGTTAAAATGAGATAAATTAAATTAAACTATCCTTTCATTCAGATTCAGGCTTCCAGAGGGCAGAGCTAGCTTTAGAAGCAAGTGGCACACAAAGCAGCATCTCCAAACACTTTGGTTGCAGGACAGTACAATTTGTGTCCAGTCTTAGTGCCCTCTGTGCATGATTGTGTATTATCTCTTCAAATTCCCATGCTAGGGGGGTCAAGCCATGAAGTCTGTGCAATATTAAGATGATATAGAGCAACATAATGAGCAATCTGCAATGAATCTTCCATATGAAGCCCCTGTGTGCATGTGTGCCTGCATAAAATCTGCTACAAAGTAGCATGAAGATAGTATGTTGAGGTTGGATCTTGCTAGTAGCCCTTTAGTGCCTCGAATGAAACTAAATTAAAACCTTAGTGTTTTCTGTCAGTAATTACATTTTGAATAGACATTCCCATGAAGTATAAATTGTGAGAGAAAAGGTGAGACAAAGTCACCAAAAGAAAGAGACATCTGTTTTTACCTGATCAGCTGTGGTCTCAGAAGGAATTACTAGTACAATATCTCCTCGTTTTAGATTCAGTTCATCGCTGTTAGCTGCCTCGAAATCGTGTAGAACTTCAACCTACAGAAAATAACACCAAACATAGAGGACATGATCTAAGTCCTAAGTACTTTTCTCCACAAACTTTTATGTTTTAAGCCTTATTAAAAAAAATAGCATCTTCTTTATATAATCATATGGCTATGGACAGAGGCATTCAAACTGTTAATGCTGGCATTGAGTCAAAGTTTTCTATTCATACCCTTGGAAGCAGGGACAGCTTAACCAAGGCTTCCCAAGGTAATCCAAAGGAAACCTAAGAGCCTTTCCCACAGTTATAAGATCTCAAGGGCAGGTGATACTGCAACACCCCAGAAGTTCTGTCTTTTGGGCAAGGTTTGACACCCTTATTCCTTCTGTAGTGGGAACTTGCTTTGTAATGATAGCATCATTAGATCTAAGAGAGGGGTGGCAGGAGTTTGAAAGATAAAATTGGGAATGATTCCCAGGAGTGGTGATTTCAGATTAGTTCATTCTCTTCTTGTGACTGCTGGATGTTAGTCTTGCTGTAAATATCCATGGAAGTTTGAGTGGGACTTACAGCACCTATTTCAACAGGTGATTAAAGTGAAGAGAATGGGGATCCTTCTTAATACTTGCCCTGGCAAGAGCTCCCATTCCCTGGAAAAAAAAAATCTCTTTTCCAGAGAGGTGATTATTAAAACATTGGCAGCATCAGTTTTCATTTGTGAGCAGATAATTTTACCTCTATTGTTCTACCCCCTTAAGAGAGATGCTATTCTAATTCTCTCACAGCACAGCCAGTTCCATGGCAACTGCAATAAGCCAAGTGGCAGGCATAGATCCTGCTTCTCCTTATTTACCTCTGGCCCAAGGGAGTGTCAGGAAAACCAAAAGATGAACTGTGTCAGCATGTCTGAGTTGCACAACACTGTTTACCCCCACTTTAGTGGTTTGCTGAAAACACTGAGCAGTGAGAAGAGCCCAAGAATAAAGGCACACCTAAGGAGCACTGTGGGACTAATTAGTCTGAATTATGTAAATTGCAATAGGAAGCACGTAAAGGTCATCCATCCTCCAGGAGCTGTTCTGCTCCTGGGTGATTCTGAAGTGAGAAGTGTTATCAAAGAACCTTACCAACCAGGAAACCCTAGGGGTCCTGCCAGCCAAGCAGAGAATTTCTCTTGTGCCTCATTAAACTTCTCTGTTTGATTACCCTAACAGTTTATAACTATAATATTTCTAAAGACATCTTGGCTTCATTGCTGTGAAATGTAGAAGTCCCATGAGTTTCAATAGAAGCAGAACCTCCACTCTCACTTTTCTGGCCAGAGAAATGCTGTTTTTTAATATTCATAGAGACGCAGAATGGTTTGGGTTGGAAGAGATGTTAAGGATCAATGCTGTTGTCAGTAGAATCATAGAATCAAGCAGGTTGGAAGAGACCTTTGGGCACTGTGGTAAAGGGTTGGACTTGATGATCTGTGAGGTCTCTTCCAACCTTGGTGATACTGTGATACTGTGATACTGTGACCTCCAAGCTCATCCAGTCCAACCTAGCACCCAGCCCTAGCTAATCAACTAGACCGTGGCACTAAGTGCCTCATCCAGTCTCTTCTGAACACCTCCAGGGATGGTGACTCCACCACCTCCCTGGGCAACCCATTCCAATGCCAATCACTCTCTCTGGCAAGAACTTCCTCCTAACATCCACCCTAGATCTCCCCTGGCACAATTTGAGACTGTGTCCCCTTGTTCTGTTGCTGGTTGCTTTAGGTAGTTGTAGACAGCAATGAGGTCACCCCTGATCCTCCTCCAGGCTGCACAGTTCCAGATCCCTCAGCCTCTCCTCAGAGGGCTGTGCTCCAGGCCCCTCACCAGCTTTGTTGCCCTTCTCTGGACACATTCCAGTTTGAACTGTGGCAGTGCAGTTTTACTCAACAAAGGTATTTTCAGTAGCAATTTGGTGAGATAAAAGGGTTCTTGTGCTTTGATGTGTCTTCCAGCTACTTAAGGTGACACCCATCTGCAACAGCATGCAGAGAATACATCTCAGACTCCATGTATAAAGCAACAATGTGATTAACGTTAAAGTTGTGTTTGTGTGTGCATGTGTCTGGCTGTTAAACTAAATGCTCTGTGGCTTCCAGAAATCATCACACTGCCTGCACCAGCAGACACATTCAAAAAACTAGATCTGAAGGAATGTCTACTAGAAGAATAGAGAAGCAGACCTTAAAGAGAAAGCCAGGTGGCATGGCAGGAGCTGCATCTTCTGCTGGAGCAGGCTGATCTTGAGAAGGTGCACCTGGAATTTCTTCAGCAAGTTTCTGCTCACTTCCAGCTTGGGAAGCTTCAGTGGGAGATAAGTCAGTGCCCTGAGTGATCATCTCTGCTGTGGCATCTTTGGATTCATTCAGGATGACTTCATGTTCTTCTCCCTCCCCTTCGTTATTGGATGCTGGCTCTATTACAACTGAAGGGATGCTGCTGACCTTTTCCTGGGGAAAAGGCAAAACAAACAAAAAGGGAAAGAAGAAAGAGGGGAGGGAAAGGAAAGGAAAAAGAAGCAACATAACACAAAAGCATTGCAGGAGTATTTAGTATTTTTTTCAAGCAGAAAACTCAATTACTTGTTTATTGCACAGGGCATACAAGGGACTGGGGACTTCGTTCTTCTCCACAGTGGCTCCTTAGGGAGCAATCTCTTGTCTGCTTTCTCTGCTCCCCTTAGTTCTCCTGTTTCTACTTTCATCAAATCTTTGCAGTAAATAATAAAAATGCTCTGCAGGTAGTTTAGTTTTCAGTGTGCATGGACATTAAGAGACTTTTCTCCTTTACCCTGCTCTTAACTTTGGGTGGGTTTGGGTAAAGCCGCAGGTCACTGTCCTATGTTCCTTTGCGAATTCAGGGTGGTGAATGAAGGAAATGTGACCTGTTTGACTTGTTAAGAGGATTTCTCCTGATTTACAGCAATTGACCTAGAGCAGAAAAGCTAAGTAGTAGCATCTGACCAATAACGAAGTCTAGTAGCTGTTGCCCAGCTCCTCAGAGGTTGCAGAAGAGAAGGCAGCAGGCCAGATGCAGACACATAGCTTGACCACCATGATTTACATAAAACAAAGCAATGCTATTGATAGGACTTTGTGCCAGGGGAAAAGAAAATCCCTTACTTTCTCTGCCTGTTTCTCCAGAAAGCCATGCTAGGTTGCGTGATCTTTCCTCTGCAGAGGAGCAGAGAGAGGAGGGACAGTCCAGGCCTGCCCATGCCACTCCCAGGCCCACAACAGGAGCTACCAGCCCATCAAGTTCCATCTCTACAAGCCTAGTGGAGCACAGGGCTACAAAGGCAGGCATGACCCAAACTTAAGGATTCAGAACTTCAGGTGACTACCCAGTGTGGGTTCCTCCCAGAGCCACCCCAGAAAAGCCTCAAGCCTTGCTGCTGTTTGTAGCTGGGGGAACAGAGCTGCAGCAGCCCTGTCTCTGAACCTGCCCCTGTTCCCCTAACACTCCTGTGCACTAATGTGAGTTACCTGAGGCACATCAGCTTCTTTTTCTTCTCCCTGAGGTTTGTCCCCCTCCTGCTCAGTGGTAGCAGGCACATCAGCAGCTCCTGCTGGCACAGCTACACTGTCTTCTGATGCCACAGCCTGCTCAGTGACAGGTACCACCTACAAAAAACAGAGTTAAGGGACCTCTCAGGACACCAGTTTCAGATATTAGCTGGAGAGACCACGGATCAACATCTGCTCTGCAACCTCCTTGGGTGGTGCAACACACAGGCTTCTTTTCATTGGGCTTCTTCCTCATTTATGGGGAACAAAGGCTTGTGGAGAGAAGCTGATTAACAGGTAGGAGAGAGAGATTTATGAAACCTCTCTAGGTTTCTAGTTGTCCTCTCTGGGGAACACTAGCAGAGTGCTTAGCTATTACCAGTGGAGTAACAGTTTGCCAAGGGTCTGGTATTTTTCCTTCTCTTGCCTTCACATGCTTCTGCTGAAGAGGAGCCTGCAAACTGTGCAAGGGTCCACAGGACCCTCTTAGTGGAGTCTGTTCTTGGAAAGAGGTTCCAAGCCTGCTCCAGCTGCTGTCATCTACCTCTGGACCTGGGCTGGCTTAAAAACATTGCTTTAATTACACACTCCTTTCTAAAAGAGAGACTTGTAAAGTGGACTGTAGCAGGGGAAGCAAATATACTCCCCAACTAGATAATGATCAGAAATCTAAAATACAACTGTAATGATCTCTAGGTAGCTCAGTAAACAAGGGAAATGTGCAAAAGCCCATCCTGTCTGGAAATGACTGAACCATTTGTGATCAGTCCATGTTGAAAAGGCACTGCATGTTTCTCTTGCCAGTTCTTGACAGGTGGATAGAAAAGTACCTTCCTGGAGACCAGTGCTGAATCCTTCACTCAGCAGAGAATCTATACCCCTAACACTTGTACACTGGGATAGGCTGCCAGGAGCATGTTGGATATATACTTACAATGGATTAATCTCAAGTGTAGGACTGTGGAAGGTAAATGGCAAAATTCAATCTGTAAATCCAATTAAATCTGACATGGAATTTTTACTGTATGGCAGAGAGCATCAGGATAAAGTTCAAAGCATTGGAGAAAATTTGTTTTCTAGGTACCAATGTCAAGTTACACTTAGTTACACTTAGTAAAATTGTCTCTTTCCCCCACAGATGAGGTTAACTCAGCTACTCAGACTCAAACTTGAATTCCCTGCCATTGTTCATGGGCACTCCAGGCATTGTTTTTAGCAATGTTTAATATTCAGCACTATTCCTATTCACTGCTGTTAATTATGTGGTAAGAAATTCTTCTGGAGTCCTTAAGGGCACAAAATAGGTGCTTGTAGAAATCCCTGGAGAAGCTTTAGTTTAAACTGAAAATGTTGGTGGCGAAGGACGTCCTATCACAAAAGGAAGCAAATCAAAAGCCATAGGCAGATGTTGACATCTTCTCCTGTGACTTGTAAGACATGAAACTGACACTCATAGCATTACCAATTTTAGTAACCTTCACCCAGGAAGTTATTCAAAATGAGGAGTGTAAAAGGCCTGGAAGAGGCTACAAGGAGAGCGAGGGAACAGAGTGAGTGCGTATCAGATTGATTTTACACCATGCACTTCTAACAGCATGCTGCAGAAATTGATCTTGCTGTCTGCTGTGATTAGGCTCAACACTTCTTTTCTATTTATTGGATTTGTACAGCCTATTTAATTTCTCTAAGGAGGAGAATACCAATTCATATGAATCAGCTCTCAACTGCCCCGCAGTGAAAGGGTGATGCTCTCCCAGCCTGTAGTCATGAGTCACCGAAGCACAGCACAGCTCACAATTGCATAATCAATTCTACTTGTGTCTTAGAGTACAAAATCAGTGCAAGCTAGATGATTAGAAAAGCTTTTCCAAAAGTGCATCTGAGGTAGCACAGAATGAACCTCAAAAATATTTGATTGGTGCAGAGATGGGAAAGGAAAAAAAAGGGAGGGTGACCCTACTGAAGCCTGTGGTGAGCGACATACTTGCAGGCAGTTCCCTGTGGCACCTGACCTCATAGCAAAAGCAAAACCTACAACTCTCTTTTCCACAGGTCAGCAGCAGCATTAGACAATCAATATTCCAAACTCATCAGATCGTACAACCACGGAGTGCTTTGGGTTGCAACGGACCTTTAAAGGTCATCTAGTCCTACCCCTCCACAGTGAGGAGGCACTTCTTCAATTACATCATGTTGCTCAGAGCCCCATCCAAGCTGACCCAAAGTGTTTCCAAGCATAAGGAGGCATCTATCACCTCTCTGGGCAGCTTGTGCCAGTGTTTCACCATCCTCACTGTAAAAAAGTTCCTCCTTGTACCTAATCTAAATCTCCCCTTTTAAAATGTAAAGTCATCATGCCTTGTCAAAAATAACATCCCCATCATTCTTATATGCCTCTTAAGTACTGATAGGCTACCAGAAGATCTCCCCAGAGTCTTGTCTTCTCCAGGCTGAACAATCTCAACGCTCTCAGCCTGTCTTCACAGCAGTGTTTCAGCCCGCTGTGGTGCTCCTCCAGGCCCACTCCAACAGGTCCATGTCGTTCTGGTGCTGAAGATTGCAGAAGCGAACACAGTACGCCACCTGCTGGCCAAGCTGCTTTTGATGCAGCCCAGTATAAGGCTGGCTCTCTGGGCTGCAAGCAGACGTAGCTGGCATACGTCCAGCTTTTCATCCCCCAGTACCCTCAAGTCCTCCTCTACAGCTTTTCATCCCTCTGCCTGTATGGATACCAGGGGCTGCCTTAACCCAGGCACAGGGCCCTGCACTTGGCCTTCTGGAACCTCATAAAGTTCACGTGAGCCCACTTCTCAGGCATGTCCAGGTCCTTTTGGATGGCAAATTAGCTATGTCTAGCAGTATTGCCAAAATTTGGTCTTCTGTCCAATTACACTAACTACAGAGGGAACAACAAAAGGGTCATCTAGTATGAGGGCTGTGATAGAAGAACTATTTGACTGTTTTAACTGCAGCAGAAGTCAATGCTGCTTTACTCAGGATGCAGCTGATCCACGTGGCTGCACTCTCCTCTCATTAACGTTGGCATCAGCTCAACACAATGCCACAGACCCAGCAAGAGCAAGAACGGGCCCAGGGAGAGGAGAAGGAGGAGTAGGTACTGAGCCTGCTGCTGGAGTCTGCCATAGCAGCTCCCTGATCTGTGGTGGTTTTTCAGAGCTGAAGGTCTCATCCTGTGGCTGGAGTTAGAAAGGGACTGGGTAATTTTTCTGACAGTTGGTTAAGATTGCAGCTAGGGTAGTTAATTAAATCACTGTGCTCAAGGGAATACATCAATTGCTTGCAAAGTTTTGGAAGACTTTTGGGGTAGCACTAAAGCTTTGGTTACGCAAGTTACAGCATCAAAGGGACCAGCCTGCACTGGAGGTCAGATAGCAGCTTAGCAAAGAGAACCATAGTATGGTTTGGATTGGAAGGGACTTCAAAGATCAGCTAGTACTAACCTCCCTGCCACGGGCAGGGACATCTTCCACTACACCAGGTTGTTCAAAACCCTGCCCAACTTGGCCTTGACCATTTCCAGACAGGGGGCATCCATAACCAATCTGGGTAACCAGCTGCAGTGCCTCACCCCCCTCACAGCTGAGAGTGTTTTACAGCAGGGTGACAAACCCAAGCCTGGACAGCCGGACTTCCACACTCTGAAACCAAACTGAATGGAGACCAGTTGACAATCTTTTTGCATGCCTTGAGGCACCAAAGTAAATAACAACAAAAAAGGAGGTTGTTGGCACAAGATACAAGTTTGAGGTGATTAATAACCAGAGGTTACAATCTCTTGGTTAGCTCTTCTATTCCTGCATTTGATATGTAGTCATTCTTGTGCTGCTCTCTATGGCACATTTGGACACATTATAGTTTCACTTTAATACAGAAGGATTCAGAGTAAGCATCTTTATCTCTATCTGAAGAAATATAAGCTAAATATAATCATCTGAGTCCATACTTGCACAGCTTAAAGTATGTCATTGGACTTTTCAGTTGCTTTGTGATTTGATTTTAACTGTGAGTGTATCTAACTTGGTGCTGGATCTGTGCTTGAGCCAATGCACTTGTAACAGAATTGCTTTCAAATCTCTGTTTTAGTTCAGAGCCTGCTGTGCTAGGAGCAAAAATGATTAATTTATAAAGATGCTTGCAGGAAGGCCAGGCAAGCACATTTATGGGAGGTGTAAAAGCTACTGGGAGTCCATATAGCATCCAGAAGGAGCATCATACCTCCTTCTGCCAAGGAGCTGCTTTGTTTGCTGCTCTGAGATACCTATGGCTCCGTACTGCTGCAACAGCAGTTTGTGAGGCAGGTCCTGCCTTGGACAAGAGGCGCTCTGGTGTCAGGACATACACAGCAGATACAGGTGCATTTGTGCAGAGCAGGCACTGCAGCTAGTTTGCATCACATAGCCTTGCATACTGATGACATGCAAAAGACAAATACCACTTTTGCCACTATTCTGTCAAAGTTACTAAAGCACAGCCACACTCTTCAGGCTGTTCATATGTACCTCACTTTCTTTCTCAGCAACTCCAGTTGTCTCCTTATCCCCTGCCTCGACACTGTCCTGTATAAAGAGGAAATATGGTCATCACCTTATTTATTCTGAGGCAATGGTTGCAGAGAAATTGGTTTTAATCATGCTTAATGGAAGGACAGGATGTATGGCATGCAACGAAGTGAGTGGCTGAGCTGAATGGGGTAGTATATTGCAAGCAGAGATTCATGCTGCCACATATAATCTGAAATAAAAGTCCTTGGAGGCTAAACCCAACAGTTAAAACCTTCTAATGTGTTATCATCACCTGCAAGTGCTAAGCACAACTTTATTGACTTTTAATAGTAAGATTTTCATAAGAGCACCAGCTTTGAAGAATTTTAGTAAGCAACTGTAACACTGCTGCCCCTGACCTTGAGCTTTACAGCAAGCTCAAATTCTCCAACCCAAGACTCTAACAGTTCCCACAACTACCTGCTGCTGCCCCTGCAGCCCAACAGAGTTTCAAGGTAAACTTTCTATACCACTGACTTCTTTCACTCGTGTTGAATGACAACTCATTCAAAGGGCTTGTTTAGAAGAGGTGGGTTGAGAGGTTCAGATGTTTTTTCTGCAGAAGCACCTTTCACTAGGTACATATTCAGTGGTGCACGCAGCAAGTGCCTGGCATTTGGGAAATCAGACACGTGTCAATGGTTCTCCAAATCTGGCACCCACTTAGGTGTTCAAGGGATCAAAGACACTGAATGGGAATGGGCTCCCCCTAAGTAGGATGCTTTACAGCACAGATGCCACCTACCACTAGGCCCTTTTCTACAGAAGGTCAACAGGCAAACAGACTAAAGTTTAGGCCTGGTTTGGAACAGCTGGAAGTGCCTTTGTTTTCTGTTCAGGTATGACTCTTGTAGACATTGGCTAGATCTAAAGACTCTCTGCTTAGGAAAAGCAAATCCCAGCCCCATTATGGAAATCCACTTTGGGGCTGCTTTGCAAGCACAGCTAACTCAGACCTTCAAAAGGCTCACAAGGCTGGAGACCAGGTGTGCAAACCTGTGAGAGGGCATGGGAGGCTGGGCTGTCCACTTCAAGTAACTAGACTTAGGAGACCTCAAGTATTGCCTTCACACACTCACATCTGTCACTCCAAAATTTACTCAAGTTTCAGCTGAAATGGTTGTAGATTCTGCCTTTTATTAAAGGATGCTGAGTTATAGCCAGACTTCACATGACTCATGCCCTTTTTCTAATCTAATCTTCTAGTATTACTTGCAGTCACTTCCTAAGCCCCAAACATGTCCAGATGCCAGGGCAAGGCAGCTGCTACCAGTGGTGTTACCATAGAAACCTCTCACAGCTTTATCCCTTTAACATTACAGTGTTATATAACCCTTTTAAAAATGCTTAATTTAGTAACTTCCATTTGTTTTTTTAAGCTATCAAGCCTCTGCCATGGAACCTGATTTTATATCAGGTTTGTGGAGACTTTTAAGGGCAATGAATAGAAAAAACTCCAAGTCTCAAGAGCAGAATGAAATCCTTTCTTACTCCAGTGATGCACACCTGCACACAGCCACCTACAGAACTTGCTTTGCTTTTTACAGGAAAGATGTACACAAGTGTGTGTCTATTGCCCATTAAACACAAAGCTGAATTTCTGCCAGCAGCTGGATTTGCAAGCCAGTTTGCCTTCAGAAATTAGCAGCATCCTGCACTTTATACTTAGGAATATGCCAGTTTCTGCCCTTCTCTTCATAATTCCCTGCCCGTATTGTCTGGTGAGAATCCTGTCAGCCCAGCTTTGGCCTCTCTGCAGAAGAATCTAATGCATCCACATACATGTTTTTAAATGAGGACTGATTTCCAGGCTAACTGAAAGCAGTTTTAGTGGGAAAGGGGAAAGTAAGGAGAGCTCCCCTTGTTTCCCAGAGATAATCTGACTGTCAAGCACTAGTCACAGCAGTAGCTTTTGCTTTTGATTAGCTAGGAATTGGGATTTTGTGGATGGTGGGATTTGAGGAGAGTGGCACAGCAGCATCAGCTGCACCATTTTCAGGGCATGAAAACCTACTAAAAAGGGTGACTGAAATAACATCTGACTAAAGTAACACACTGCTTCCAAAACAGGGGTCTGGGGTGATGAAAAGCTCAACATGAGACTGCAGTGTGCACATGCAGCCCAGACAGCAACCCTGTGCTGGGCTGCATCAAGAGAAGCTTGGCCAGCAGGGCAAGGGAGGGGATTCTGCCCCTTTACTCTGCTCTCCTGAGACCCCACCTGGAGTCCTGTGTGCATTTCTGGAGCCCCCAACACAAGAAGAACATGGAAGTGTTGGAGCAAGTCCAGAGGAGGCCACGAAAATGCTCAGAGAGCTGAAACAAATCTGCTATGAGGACAGGCTACAAGAGTTGAGGCTCTGCAACCTGGAGAAGAGAAGGCTTCCAGGAGACCCTGTAGTAGCTTTCCAGTATCTGAAGGGGACCTACAGGAAGGCTGGGGAGGGACTATTTACAAAGTCTTGTAATGACAGGACAAAGAGTAGTGGGTTTAAACAGGCAGAGGGGAGATTCAAACTAGATGTTAGGAAGAAGTACTTTGCAGTGAGGGTGGTGAGACACTGGCACAGGTTGCCCAGGGAGGTTGTGGATGTTCCCTCCCTGGAGGTGTACGAGGCCAGGCTGGATGAGACCTTGAGTGACCTGTTCTAGTGGGAGGTGTCCCTGCCTACGGCTGGGGATTGGAACTGGATGAGCTTTGAGGACACTTCCAACCTAAACCATTCTACGATTCTGTGACTGTGAAACAGCAAGTAACTGAATCCAGAGATCCCTGAGCAGCCATTGGTAGCCTATGTCCTGGACCAGTCTCTCCCTAATATAAATAAAAAACCCTTCCAGAAAGGTTTCCAGAAAATTTACTGTGAAGCTCCTAGAAAGAGGAAGGATTCTGGATTAATGGGATGTGACAGGCAACTTTTCATGGAGAAATTAAACTGATTAGTGGCTGTCAATTTAAACTGGAAGCCCCTAAATCTGATAAAAGATTCCCAGTAAGAAAGCATCTATCAGTATTTTACAACTCCATTTTTAAAGGAAACTGTCACTCAAAAAGCAAATGAATGCAGAACTGCTGAGGACAAATGACATGTTTTCCCCTTTTGCAACCCAAGTGTACTTTCCCTTGGCTTTGATCATGTTTGTCATTAATCCTAATCCTCAAAACTCTTCTGTGGAAGGCCTGGGAAGCCCTTCCTGAAAGATAAACCCCCTCGGAGGCAAATGCAGCATGGCTCCAATTCAGGCACTTCAAAAATCGACATTATCTATAATTTCACTGACTTATCAAGCACAGCTCAATATTCAAAAAGCAACAAAAAACCCAAGCACAAAGCTAAGCAAAATGGTTTAACTGCAGTCATTAAGGAGACTGAAGCCTTCCCCATGTTCTCAAATTGCCTGGCTCTTGCAGTCCTGTGCCTCAGCTAGAGCAGCTGCTGGCAGACCAAGGACCCAGAACTCCTCATGGGCAGGCAGACAGCAAACCAGATCATCTGAAAAGGTCATGGCAGCCAACAACCAGCTGCGGAGTGCTGCAGCCACAGCCTGCTGCTTAATTAGTGCTTAAGAAGTGCAAAAGGCTTCAGGGCATTGCTTTGCGTCGGCGCCAGACTAAAAGGAGCTGCCTGACTTTTAGAAAACTGGTGAACTTCTCTTACAGTTTTTTTCCTTCACTAAATCCTTATAGATACTCAAAACCATCCAGAAACAACCTTTTCAGCTGCAATGCTATCTCTTCCTCCACATTATTCCCTGCTATTCACTGCCAGGAGGAGCAAAGCTCTAGAAGAGTGACTGATTGTCTATTCCTCCTCTCTCTCCACCTACCCTCCCTCCTCCTTCCTTCCAGACTATCAAATTTACCCTGACTAGACACGAGGCGTTCTGGACAAGAGTGTGACAGAACAACATGCCTCAGACAGGCAGCTGCATTCTGTGCCTTCCTATAGAGCTGACAAGTTATTGCTGTGATTTATACCAACTGCAGAGAGAACATGCAGGAGGGGCAGAGCCTAGTCTCCAGACACTGTGGGGATTTTCTTCCTTCAGTTATGTTCCTGGAGGAGCATGATCCTGAAGTCATTTGCTTTGGGATGGAGATGAATAGAAGTGAATTTAAAAAAAAAAAAAAAAAAAAAAAAGGAAGAAATAAGCCCTCAAAATTCATGCAAGTGTAATAAAAATTAAATGCCAGACATAATTCTGGATCTGCAGAGACTGCAGCGAACAGGAAGGGTTGGACAGAGACAGGGATTTTCTTCCTTTGCCCCCCACAGTACTCTAGAATTGCCCACCAAGCATTGCCCCCTTCCCTTCTACAATAAATCATTTTCCCAGTTTCAAGATTTTCAGTCTTATCTTCTGGAGAAGACTGAGAGGGGATTTAATAAATGCTTATAACCAACTGTGGGCTGGGGGGCAGGAGGGGGGGACAGGCTCTGCTCACCTCCTCCCTGGGACAGGACAAGGAGCAATGGATGTAAGCTGCAGCACAGGAGGTTCCACCTCAACACAAGGGGAACTTCTTTACTGTAAGGGTCAGAGAGCATTGGAATAGGCTCCCCAGAGAAGTTGTGGAGTCTCCTAGTTCAGTTCTACTGCATCCAGGTGGGTTTGGAAAGTCTTCAGAGAAGGACACTCCACAACTTCTCTGAGCAGCCTGTTCTAGGGCTCTGTCATCCTCACTGTAAAGAAATTTCTCCTCATGTTGAGGTGAAACCTTCTATGTTCCAGTTTGTAGCTGTTGCTCTTTCTCTTATTGCTGCTGACCACCAAAAAGAGATTGGCCTCATCCACTTGACACCCACCCCTCAGATATTTCTAGACATTGATGAGATCTCCTCTCAGTCTTCTCTTCTCCAGACTAAACAGCCCCAGGCTTCTCAGTCTCTCTTCATAGGGGAGATGCTCAAGTCCCCCAGTCATCCTCATGGCTCTCTGCTGGGCTCTCTTGAATTTGGGAGCCCAAAACTAGGCAGAGTATTTCAGGTGGTGTCATCTCACTAGGACAGAGTAGAGGGGGAGAAGAACCTCCCTAGACCTGCTGGCCACACTTTTCCTGATGCACTCCAGGATGGCAGTGTCTCTCTTGGCCACAAAGGCACATTGCTGGCCCCTGCAGAACTTGGACCAGGACTCCAAGTTCTTTCGCCACAGAGCTGCTTTCCAGCAGGACAGCCCCCAGCCTGTGCTGGTGCCTGTTGTTATTCCTCCCCAGATGCAGGACCCTGCACCTGTCCTGAGAAGGCACACAGGGACTCACCCAAGGACAAGAGTGCTTCATCAAGGTGAACCTTGTTCTTCTGAAACCACCTACAGCACCAAACCGTGCTCACTGGTCACAAAGCACAGTTCTGCAGCTTCCACTGGCGTTTGTGGAGGAGGAAGCAACCCACAAAAAAAATTCTTTTTCCCTTCCAGTTTTTCACTCAGAACCTGCATATTCTAACAGGGACACACTCTCATTACAGACTTTGAAGGTGCTATTTCTTGAGGACTGCATGAAAATTGTCAGCCTACACAACCAGATTCTTGTTTTCCTCCTAGTTTCTTAGCCTGTGGGTACTACCCATCACCAAGACATTCTGACAGCAGGATGTAGAAGAGAAACCTCAGCTGCGTAAAAATGATATTCATTGAGCTGCTCTATAAAAAGGGATGCTAATCAGCAGACAAACACCATGTCTACTACCTCAAACCACCTCTTACTCTGCAGTGACATTGCGTGTCCTGCTTTGTTCTTCTCATAGTGCTGTTATTTTTTCTCCTTCCACTATTTCCTGAATGCTGGCATTGTAAAAATCTCCAAACTGGTGCCTGGAGTTCCGTCTTCAGCTCACGGCTGGCTTCTAAAACCATGAGCCTTGTAGACATTCATATTACAATCACTTCTTTCTGGTATTGTCATGCTCTATCACGGACCATAGAAGATGCACATTGGCTGAGTGCTTACAGCTCAGCTTGAAATGAGGTGAGAAAATTGCCTATAAGGTCAGTCAAAACAGTTCTCTGCCCTTCTGAAGCTCATCTGGAATCAAACAATCTGAAACCACAATCGCTCAGCTGACCTACAGCCTAAAACGCCAGACAAAGGAGGAATGCCATTTCAGGACTGGAGAGACATGCTGTGGCACAGCTGGATGCTGGGGAAACCAGCCGTAGATGGATGGTGGTGATGGAAAGGAAAGGATGGCTGAAATGCAGCGGGCACTTTCAGCGTGATGAAAGGTGGCTCGGATGAGGCCCGGGAGGTGGCAGGAGGGACAGGTCACTCACCACATTCTGCTCTGCTGGCTCGACAGGCTCAGCAGGGATGGCCTCCTTTTCTGCAACAGCAGCAGCAGGGGTTTCCTCAACCTTGGCTTCCCCAGGTGGAGCTTCTTCAGCCTCTGTCTTTTGTTGTATTGATTTTTAAGTAGACAGTGGAAAAATTGTTAAGAAGCACAGGGTAGCAGGGTGGGAGGAGGGGAATGGTAACTGCCTGGCACAGTGCTGCTTCATGCTCAGTCTTGCTGGGCTTTGCCAAGGAGAGGATGACACTGCTTGATCTTACAACATCTAAAGGGCGTTTTCATCCTCAGTGCTATGTAAACTCAGCCAGTTCTACAGCTCTTCCTCGCAAGGAAAGCAAGCATCAACATCCCGAGTTCCAGGGAGGGGGAGTGGAACTGGGAGGAGGGTCCAGAAAGGTCAGGCAAGGCCAGGAGTCGAAACTAGCACTCAGTGTGTACCAACCTTTGGCTTCAAATCGGAGTTTTTACAGTGATTGCCCGTTCCCTAGTTCTGCTTGCTCTCTGATGATATATAGTCCCTTCTCCAGCAACGGTAAGAAGCAATTAGCAGATACTCAAACAATTGATATGCACAAGGGCAACCACCGACTGCTTGTATTGTGGCAGCGTGAAAATCGTCCCTGGTTTCTTACTGAAATGCATTCCCTCTTCAATTCTTAATTGCTTACAAGGCATCCATTGGCCGAGCTGCTAGTGGGATTTCCACTTTTTAAAAGTCTGGCCTAAGCCAGTTTTGCTTTTTTCTTTTCTTCTTCCTTTTGTTTTGTTCTGTTATTTTTTTTACCATGAGCAAATCTCAGCGGCCCTGCAACATGTTCGGTCCTGTGGCACAACAGCTCAGAGCAAGCGTGGTGCTCAAAGGAGACATCACTTTGCAAATACACGTGCATACAAGGGGAGAGCTGCACGCTGTGCTCAGCATATCCCACTTTTTAAGAGGGCTGACTCAACCAGATAAAATTACCCCAGCAGATTAATTTGCCATGAACAAATTGCTCAGCATAATACGAAGCTCAAAATCTATTTAGCTGTTTTCCCGTTGATAACAGGCAGCTGGCTGGAAGGTCCCCTGTGATGAAGAGACAGCTTCCATGAAATCCTTAAAACTACTGAAAGCTTCTTCCCCTGGTTGGTTTTCAGGAAAAAACCCATAGCTTCTCACTTCTTTTCTCACATATTCCTTAAGCAGACTGATTTTTAACGAGGTACAGAGAAGCCTGCCTAAGCAAGACCTTTAGGATTTGGCACAGCCTAAAGAAACTTTCATTTATATTGCAGTGTGTTGTGCAGAAACCTCCCTGTGTAGTGTGTTAATGCCAGCTCTGGGGAATGTCACAAAGAAGAGAAAGTGCTGAAATGTGAAACACAAAGTAGATTTATCCCAGGTAAGATGACTAAGAAGTCTCCTGAGGTTTAATGCTGGAAGAAACTTTCAGGTTTAAAAACACAGGCAGCACGCTACAGTGCAGATTGCACTGATGTGCTTCAAGACACTTGTTGAGAAGCAGACTCCAGTCTAGTTGCTCCAAACTCCAAGTCAAAACACTCTCGCCATATCCAGTAACCATTATGAACACAAGCACCACCAGAAGCATTACACAGAAGCCACATTAAATAATATTGCCCCTCACTCTGCTCCTGTTAAGTAGCTACAGCACTGACCCTTATTCCAGGGTAACCAAAGACTGTAAGAGAAACTAAGAAACTGCCCAAGGATGATCACTTGCAAAAGATTCTCCACTCCTTAGAAACAGACTGTGCCTACTATGAATATGTGGGGAGTGGATAAAGCTCGAGCAATAGTGGGGGCTTTTAAACAGCCATAGTGTGCTATCTCCTGCTTGCTGTATGCTGAACCACAGTCCTCATTACTTTCATGTCCCAAATGCAACAAATAAGCAAACACCTTTGAAAAGTAAAAACTACCTGGGATTAGTTTGCTTTTCTGTTCTTTCTCTCTGCACTAGCCTTGTGAAAGACTGCTTCAATGAGTAAAGATTTACATCTACAGTGATGCCACCCACCAGCTCTTCCAGGTAACGGATTTGTGGTTTAGATGGCGGAAAACACACACAAAAGAGGGAGAAAATATCTTTGCACAAAGGATTCTGTGTTTCACAAGGAACTTAGAAAGGAAGCAAAGGCAGCACTTACCAAAGGCTCTGTCACATTCTCGTTTGGTTGCACTGTAAACGCAGAGGTATCCTAGATAAAGAAATTAAAAACAATGATGCAAAAATATTTGCAACAGGGTGCTTGCAGCTGTCTAGTAAAGGCCTGGGTTTTTAAAAGGTTTACTCAGGTGAAGCCAGAACTAAACTTACATAGAATAAACCAAGGTATTATTAATAAGTAGTTATTAATCAGGTGAAGTCAGAACTAAATTCACACAGAATAAACCAAGGTCTTATTAATAAATAGGTATTACTCAGGTGAAGTCAGAACTAAATTCACATAGAATAAACCAAGGTATTATTAATAAGTAGTTATTAATCAGGTGAAGTCAGAACTAAATTCACACAGAATAAAACAAGGTATTATTAACAAATAGGTATTAATCAGGTGAAGTCAGAACTAAATTTACATGGAATAAAACAAGGTCTTATTAATAAATAGGTATTATTCAGGTGAAGTCAGAACTAAATTGACATAGAATAAAACAAGGTATTATTAATAATTATTAGTTAACCATTTCTTCTTCAATATATATCCTATGCTCCCTACCCATGCAATGTTATTAAAGGCAGTGAAAAGCTCTGCATTAAATACATGCAGGTTGGATGAGGCCTTGAGGAACCTGGTCTAGTGGAAGCTGTCCCTGCTCATGGCAGGGAGGTTGGAATTAGATGATCTTCAAAGTCTCTTCCAACCTAAACCATTCTATGAATCTATGAATCTAGCACTAGCTCTGAGCTGTTTTCACATCCTCTTGATTTTGGCCTTTGATTTGAATAGCAAAATGGATACAAAGCTTCACCTGCACTATGAGGTGACATGGAGGAAAATGGAGACATTTTCCAACATCCTACTCATTCTGAACCAATTAATTATAAAATATTGGTGGGGCAGATCTTTTTGCTGCTGCAGTGGGGATATCACATTTCAATATCTTTGGGATGAACATTTTGCCTTTGTTAGAGGTAGTAGCTTTGTTTTTTTGCCCCTTCCCCCTGGATCCTTTACTAATGCAAATTTCGTGGAGCAGAATAGTTAAGCACCAGAAAACTAATTTCCATCCTTGTAGAAGCTCAGCCTTTTCGGATGCTTTTAAAAATATGTGTGTGGATGAGCCAGTCTCTAAAGGGATGCTGGAAAGTAATGAGGTTATCCACTTGAAATTTGGAATCTTACACAGCCCTGGAATTTTAAAGCCTAGACATGGCATCCTCAAGTGCTGTGCCTCTGTAATGCCTAATGTAAAGTCACAGCAGCCAACAAATAATTTAAGTTTAACTTTCAGATTAAAATAGATCTTAAAGTAAAGCTGCAGAAACATCCAAGTCATCAGCCAGCATTGCTGTAAGGAAGGAACAGTGTAAGTGACGTTTCAAAGGATTTTGGGACCTTGAGAAAACTCCACTAGAGAACACAATAAAAAAGCTAAATGGTTGCATTCAACAGGATTAAAAATCAGTCCCATCTAGAATCACAGCATGTTAGGATTTAGAAGAGACCTCTGGAGATCATCTAGTCCAACTCTCCCCCTAAAGCAGGCATATCTAGATCAGGTTGCACAGGAATGTGTCCAGGTGGGTTTTCAAATTCTCCAGGGAAGGAGACTGCACAGCCTTTCTAGGTAGCCTGTTCCAGATCTCCAGCAGCCTCACAGGGAAGAAGTTTCTCCTTAAGTTCAGGTGAAACCTTCTGCATTCTAGGTAGTCATATTTTTGCTCTTAAATTCAGTCAGGCCAAGAGTATCATGAGTATCATGTCCAGTTCTGGGCCCCTCAGATCAAGAGGGATGTAGAACTGCTTGAGAGTCTAGCACAGATCCACTAAGGTGATTAAGGGAATGGAAGATCTCTCTTATGAGGAGAGCCTGAGTGAGCTGGGGCTGTTTAGCTCAGAGAAGAGGAGACTGAGAGGTGACCTCATTCGTGTTCATAAAGATGTAAAGGATGGGTGCCAGGAGGATGGAGCCAGGCTCTGCTGGGTGATGCTCAATGATAGGACAAGGGGCAATGGTGGAATCTGAGGCATAGGAAGTTCCACGGAAACATGAGGAGGAATTTTTTTCACTGTGAGGTTGACAAAACACTGGAAGAGGCTGCCCAGGGGCATATCTAGAGATATTAAAACCCCACCTGGATGTGTTCCTGTGTGATCTGGTATAGGAGATCCTGCTCTGGCAGAGAGATTGGACTGGATGAGCTTTTGAGGTCCCTTCCAGCCCCTGACATTCTGTGATTCTGTGAGTATTAGCAACCTCTAGGAACAATTTCTGAGAGCGGACAAGGCTTGGATTTGAGTTGGTATGACATTGCTGTGCAGCTTGCCTGCAGAACACACTTCCTGGAATTGCACAGTCAGTCCTAATCTCTTCCTCACAGCACAGACAAAATAAAACCCCAACCAGATCTCAAACCATGTTTATTTCTTACCTGTGCAAATCCATTAAATGCTGTGCTGGATGCCTAAGTAGAAGTGAAGATCAAAACAAATTATCGTTTGTTTACTAAATCAGAACAGGAGTCAAAACATTTTTATTTTGCAAAATAAAAATGTAGGCCAGACATTGGAGAAAAAAAAAAGAAAGAAAGAAAAAATAAACTGAAGGGTAAGGCAGCAAGAAATTTGACAACAAATGCTATTTGAGAACAGGTGTCACAGGCTGAAAGAAAACAAAACCAAACCCAAAAAGCAGAGTAAGTGAAGTATTTGTATAAAATGACTTAAAAAAAAAGAAACCAGGGGGGAAAAGATAGGTTCATTGAAAGTTGTAGACATTAAACCACAGAAGTTGTGAGCCACACTGTGCCTGCACAACTCACAGCTTCATTCACCGCGCTGAAAGGCATTTTTGTCAGCCTGCTCCACCGCAGGGCTGAAGGGTACCACACTATGAGCAGTTGCATGGCAGCTTATCAAAAGAAAACAAAGACCAGCACGGGCTTGGGAGGGGCAGCAGGGAGCACACAGATGGGTTGTTGGAAACGACAAGGTTATGCATGGCCTAAGGAACTCTTTGTCTAGACTAGGCTACACACTGGGGTAGGTACCTCTTCTTTATCAGCCTCAATTTCCTGGTACAACAATCCATATCTCCGGTTAGCAATTTCATCTTCAGATAAATCTGAGTTGTTGGTCTCATTGTCCTTAGGGCTAGTTGAACTCTCGGTGCTAGCATTTCTGGAACTTCCCATTTGAAACAGAGTCAAGGGTCTAGCTATCTCCTTGCTTGGTCCAGGATTGCTAATGCCTGCCTGCTCCCCAGGCAGGCCTTCATTTACTGCTGCCTCCTGACTTTCACTGGGTGTATTTGCACCCACTTCTACCCAGCTGTTATCAGTCCCTCCTAGGTCTTGGGTAGACCATTTATCACTAATGCCTAACCAAATGTTTTCCATGTTACCTTCCTCCGAGTCTTGCTGCTTGGGCAAAAAGGGCCAATTATCCAGTCCATTGGCTTGGCCATCTGACAGATTAGAAAACCCCCAGGAATCATTAGTAACAGTAGGATCCCAGTTTGCCAGCCAGGGGTCTGTCTCCAAGGCGTCAGGAACACCACTGCTACTAGGCTGATCTTCAGTGACTGCCGCTGCTGCCGCCCTACCTGCCACTTGGTCTTCTGCATTTTCTAGGCAAGGGTGACCACAGCTCGTGCTGGCAGCATCAGCTGTCTCAGGCAGCAGTGCCCACTCTTTGTCAGCAGCAGCTTGTCCTTCAGCAGCAGCGCTGTCATCTGGGAGGAGGCTGATGCTACTGTCTTCAGTTCCTTTACCAGACTCTTCTGCACTGAACACTTCAGCATCAGAGAGAACGTTTGCAGTATCTGTAGGGTCCTTCTCTGTCTGGTCACCATGTGCTGTCACATTTATATACTCCACGGACGTATTTTCTCCAGGACCACTGCCAGTTTGGTCTAAGACATCCTCAAATGTCCTTTCGTGGTTCTGATCCCAGATACCAAAGACTCTCTCAGGTTCAGCACCAGAGCTTTCTATTGTTTTACAGTTGTCCACTACTATTTTGTCCCCACCTTCCAGCCCTGTGCTCAACAATGGCAGTTCTCCACCTGTCTCCTCAGTGACATTGGCACATTTGCTTTCTTCTTTCCCTGAGTTTTCTAGATTAGTACCACTAGCACTCCCAGAATCCCCATTGTTATCTTCCAACTCCTGTACATTTTCTACCTCTGTGCTGACTAAAATGTCAAGATCTGATTTTGCTAAACCCTCAGGAAGTTCTGCCTCAGAGTTTCCTTTGGTTTCACAACCTTGCTCTTCTAGTTCCTCTGTACCTTCTACCTCCTTGTAGTGAACAGCTCTGGTCTCTACCTTTTCACTTGGCTTGACACCTGCCCACTCGTCTTCCTCTCGCTCGTCCTCTGGCTTTTGCACATCACATGGGAGGGGTTCATCCAACAAGCTACCAGTTCCCAGGATGGGTGGCTCAAAACTGGTTATGTTCTCTAAAGGCTGATTGGTCACCACATCTTCCCATGGGACATTGTTGGCATCCAACTGGTCCTCCAGTGAAGTCCTTTGGTTTTCATTTATGGAAGCTGACCCTGGTGCAGCATCCTCCTGCTCGCCTACAGGAGGCCAAACGCTAGCAGGCAGAGGACCCGTGGATTCACTTGAGGTTTGCTCTCCCCCAGGGAAAAGCAAAGAACCGCCTGCAGTAATTTCCTGGCTGACACTGGGTGCGCTAACATCTAGGCCCCAGTTGAGTGAACCTAGATCAGTTTGAGATCTGTTAATATCTTCTGATGACCCACTGTTTGGGGTTTCCTCCATGACCAGGTTACACAGGGAAAGACTTTTTGAAGAATCAGGCTTTAAGCAGACAGAAAAGCAAAGAAAAAACACAAGATGAAAAAGATAAAGGAGGGCTCGATGAGAAAACACAAAATTTATACTTTACTAGAGCAATTTTAATTTAAAGAATGAAAGTGACTAAATTAAGCTGTTTAAGGAAAAGCTATGAGGCTTGCAACATTTGGAGGCAACAGATTGCAATGTAAAAGGGCAGCACTGAGAGGCCAAACCAGAAAACTATTACACCACACTGACCAAAGCATCTCTTTAGAGCGGTTGCAGTATTGGGGGGAGGGTTGCTTACCGGCTGCACCAGTTCGCTGCTTGTCTGTACCGATGAAAACCACACACACAAAACAGAAAAGAAGAGCATGATGTACTTTGTTACAGCAGCACTTCAATCAGCAGTTCTCCATCCTGCAGCCAGCACCAGCGTGCTGTGGGGAAGCGCTGGCAGGTCCTCTCCTGCCACTCCACAGAAGGCTAATCCCAGGCCTTTGTATTTAAGCCACGCTTTCAGTTACATTACAACAAGAAGCCCTAAGTGTATGTTGAATACTTATCAGACTCTACTTTCCCCTGTAAGCCACTGATATTTTTATCCCAGGAGCCTCATTACATCTCAGTTGAAGCTCACTGTTATTTTGGTAAAAAAATACAGCAAAGAGGAAAATGACTATAATAGAGGATATATATATTTAATGTTAACAAGCTATCAATAAAACTGTGTGAAAGGAAGATGTGGACAAAGCTAACACAAGTTTAGAACAATACATTCAATTTCTGGATTGTCTTAGCTGGTTTAGATATTGCCAGCCTTGAAATTTTGGCTAGACTATCTGTATGACTTTCCCCCACCCCCTCAAGGGCTTCATTTGACCTTTCCCAACAGAAAGAGATGAGTGTTGAATTTACATCACATACGTGATGTGCTCACAAAACAGTGCTGCAAATCTGAATGCATGAGAGGTATCCACAGATGCTGGTGCTGGCTGAAGCTGCAAGAGGTAAATAATGAGCATGCCAGGCCCCTCAGCAAGGCAACCTGCTATGGCTATGACTTAGGGTCAAAAGAAAGCTCACAAAAAGGAGCTGTTTGCTTCCTGCAGATCACTGTGTAGGTAGGAAGAATTTGGAAGGAATTCCTTCAGAAGGATTTAGGAGGGAGAGAAGGAAGAAAGGAAGGAAGGAAGAAAGGAAGGAAGGAAGGAAGGAAGGAAGGAAGGAAGGAAGGAAGGAAGGAAGGAAGGAAGGAAGGAAGGAAGGAAGGAAGGAAGGAAGGGGAATTTGGAAAGAGGAAAGGGATTTGGAAGGAAGGAATTCAGAAGGAAAGAATTTGGAAGGAATTGAGAAATAATTTGGAAGAAAGGAAGGAATTCAGAAGGAAGGAATTTGGAAGAATTCAGAAGGAAAGAATGTGGAAGGGATTCAGAAGGAATTAATTTGGAAATAAGGGAGGAAGAAATTTGGAAGAAAGCAAGGAAGGAAGGGATTCATAGAGTTTCCTAAAGTAGCAGTAACTTCTGTGAGTAACTGCAGCTCACTGTGTTGTCACACAGACAAGTTCAATTCTCTTTTCACTTCTAAAGTTTGAAAACAAATGGTTGTCCACTGGGTTAAAGTCCTGAGACACTACCGCTTCACCTAATTACAACAGGTGGCTACCATCCATTCCTATCCCCTATTGCTGTAGTTCAGGCATGAGAATAAAAGCAACACATACTTGGTTATGATGACTGTGAATCTTATTAGCCTAGATTTCTGACATCATTTAGGTGTCATAGGCCAAGCAACAGAGATTATTTTTGGTAGCTGTGTTTAAAAGATTCCAAATAGCTTCATATACTTGAAAGTGTTTGTCAAGGTCTATAAATTCCTTGTGCTGGGTTTTGGTATCAGCACTGCAACTTTGAGTTCAGGATGTTAGAGAATCAGAGGCACAGAAACATCTCAACTGGCAATGATAAATGTCAAGCTTACCGTCCATAGATCCCATGGCAATGTCTGAAAAGAAGGAGCAATAAAAAAAGAGACTCTTAGAAATACACTGTTCACATAGCCTGAGTTCAGCATGCTACAGAACTGAGTGCATTAAGTCACAAGAGAGAACGTACTTGTATGTGTTTATAACACATGTATTAGTGCACCTTCTCAGGCAGTGCTTCCTGACTGACAAAATTATAGCCTATATTTCATGGTGCAGTTGAATCTAAACCAACTCTTCCACTCAAATTCTGTACAATGTGATGTCTTGACAAATGTGCTCTGACACAAAAGTTAAATGTCTCTGGGTTAATGATCCAGGGCTCCAAGCAACCTGATCTAGTTGAGGATGTCCCTGCTAACTGCAGAGGGAGTTGGACCTTTGGAGGTCCCTTCCAACCTGGACCATTCTATGGTGCTATAATCCCAATGATCTAATCGCCATTATTACAAGACAAGCTGAAAAGATAGAGTTAGCAAAGTCACAGACAGAGTTTGTCACTGCTGAATGCCAAGGAATGTTTCTTCCCCTTCTCCTCCCCTGTTTAGAGGGAGGAAGAAAAATAAGAAGCACAAAGCCTCTGCTATACTAAACACCTCCAGCAAACCACACAGAGAAATTTCAGCTAATAGTCTGAGTGCTGACCATACACTGATCCTCTGACAGTGCAAAATGCATCAGATCATTACAGATCTCATTACATAACTAGGACTGCACACCAAATGAGAATTAATTAACTGAGGAAGTGATCAGCAGAGAACCAGCAGAGAATCTCTCTCAGCCTTAAAGCCTCTTGTTTTGTCACTCCATCCCCAGTGCTGCATTCCTGAAGAGCTGATTAGTCCTCTCATGTCTCACAGTGCATGCCAGGTCAGTGATAGCCACAGGGATAATAGCTTTTGCCAACAGTGTGTTAATAGCGTTCCCTTCTCTGTGTACAACGCAGAGCTGCAGCTCTGCTGGCCAGCACTTCCCTGCTGTTCTATCAGCCCTCTGGGTAGTGAGGGAGAGAGTCATAGATCTCAAAATAGTAGGTCCCCTGGGTAAGGTAATGAAAATCAGAAACTGCATGTGTTACATGCAGTTTCTTTCTTTCTTTCTTTCTTTCTTTCTTTCTTTCTTTCTTTCTTTCTTTCTTTCTTTCTTTCTTTCTTTCTTTCTTTCTTTCTTTCTTTCTTTCTTTCTTTCTTTCTTTCTTTCTTTCTTTCTTTCTTTCTTTCTTTCTTTCTTTCTTTCTTTCTTTCTTTCTTTCTTTCTTTCTTTCTTTCTTTCTTTCTTTCTTTCTTTCTTTCTTTCTTTCTTTCTTTCTTTCTTTCTTTCCCCCCTCTCCCTTCCATAGTGCTGCAAGGAATTACCAGGGCAAATATTCCCACAGAATGCAACATTTCTTTACAATACCATTCTGCAAAGAAATGCCCTCTTACATCATCTCATTTTCCTTGAGGGTAGGTCTAAAATAGATTTATAAAAGCAGACCCACTCAGACCATATTCTCTGCTTGCTACAGAAACTCCACCACAGCAAAGCAATCACATGCTGACTCCACGAGACCTAGGTCACTGGAGGCATCTTTCTAGACATGAGGGTTCAAAGCCAGGACAGAAAAAAAATGTCAGGAATAAACAAGAAATGGAAAAGTTTAATGTTGGCTCCAAGAATTATTCTGAAGTTGGCAAATAAGAGCTTGTCAAGTCAAGGTCAAGGTAACTACCAGCAACTATTCTCATTGGCAGCCATCTCATTTTGCTGCCTGACAGTTTCCTTCCTTTCCAGTACATCATCAAGTAGAGGGTTCCTGAAGGAGAGAGGTAGATGGCTGACTAGGGCTGCTCAGGAAGGTCACATTTTTCAGACACTACAGACACACTGCTCATTAGTCCACGAGGCAAATCTTTGCTACAAAACACAGCATGTTGCATTCATTTGCCCACCTCCAGGCAAAAAGAGATACCTGAGACATGGGTGAGTGAGTAACGCCTGTTGATACAGCTTCTGGCTTGAAAGGGTCAAAGTCCAAATCTAGCAAAGATTCTTCTTTCTTAGCTTCAGGAACTTCATTCTGTTAGAAGAGAAACATAACTTTTGAAAAAACTTGTATTTCAAAAGCTGCCTTGGGTAAATTATGGCACAGACTTTTTAGTTGTGGTGCAAGCCAGGAGGAGAGGAAGCTCTGAAGACTCTCTTGCAACTTTTATTTCTTTCTGTGTAGCTTTTAATCTTATGAGCTTCATTCTTATGATGCCTTTGTTTTTTCTGTAGTGCAGCTTTGCCTTTTGAAAAATGCAGAGTGTTCATCACTTGACTGTTAAGGCCCTTTCAAAGTGCTTTGAGCCAGACACCAAAGCTAAAAACTACAGAAATGGCACCCAACGTCCATCTGTTCTAATAAGTGAACCTCTCCCCAGAGAGAATCATTAGTGACAAGCCAATACAGAAAGCCACAAATGCATTTGAATCAAGTTTCAGCTCTGCACATGGATACCAATTTACATTTAATGCTGTCCTTAGCTCTAAACTTTAGGAAACACCTTATGTAACACTAACTAAATCTTGCTACACTGATCTGCTTTTACAAAACTGGATTACATGGTACAGCCTTTTTCTGTTTCCAATTAATGAATTAATCAAGGTCCCTGAGGTCACTATAAATAAATAAATATATAGATACATATATATATATATATATATAGGCTCAATGGGCTACAAGTCTTTCCTGATGTAAAGTAACATAGAATAAAGGAAGAAGACTCCTTTCATCCAGTCCCCCAGATATCACACCTTCTCCTCTCCTTCTTTTACCTGGCAGTAACTAAATAAGTCTTGATAATGAATAAACTGGAAGTGTGAGCTGCTTTGTTGAATCACAGCTAAAATATTCAGCCACACCAAGAAGAACTGTCCTTCAGTATCTTGCAAACACTGAATGCATTAGAAGCACTTGGTCAAGAAAGGTGAACAATTACAGAGCAGAAAAGTGTTAGCTCTGTTCATGATCCCCTCTGAAACAGGATTAAACTTATCAGTCTGTTGGTTTTGTGCCTCTGTGGGAGCACAGTGCCAGGAAGGCAATCAGCGAACTTTTGGGAAGTCCTGCATCATTAGAGGGCTCTGCAGGCTCAGTAGCTTCCTTCATACTGCCCAACAAGTGCTCTGGGAGTACAGGAGATGTCATAAGTAGTATCAAGAGGAATAAGTCTATATTTCCTGTGGATTTTATTCAATCTAATTTTAATAACTAGTTCTCTTACAGAAGGATATCAAACCTATGCATCACACTATTTGGGTATTCCTGCACAGAGATCTCAGATACATTAAAGATGTTTTAGTGATGAGGGTGGTTTTTGTGGAGGGGGAAGTGCAGATGATTCATGAGAAGCTGAGCAGGGAATAACTCAGGTCATTCCCAGGTCACTGATGTGGAGGAGGAAGAGACATAAATCACTCACTGAAAGGAGATTATTTTTCCTTGAGAGAGAAAGGAAAAAAATCAGTTTCTAATAGCACGCATCACCTTTATTATGCCATCCCATTTTTATACAAGTCTCTCCTAGAAAGAATGTAAAGGACTTGGAAACATGACTAATACTACCTTAAAGCCCTGCTTCAGTGTCAGCTCTTAACAAAAATACAAACTGGTCCTGATTCTGCTTCCCTGGTTGGTCTGATAGGTGAAGGTTTAATGGATACAGTATTTAATACAGGAGGTCACATCTAGCACAGGTTACACGCACTTACCACTGATGTCACAGCTCATGGAGCCACAGGGATAACTCCCATGAAGTCAATCTACAGTGATGTAACAGACCTGCAACCTCTCTTCAGTAGGAGAGGCCAGCAGTGGCTGCATACTGGGAGCTGCCATTAATACTTTAATTGCATGGGGACTTGAATATAAATAACTCTTTTCTCTTCCAAATGAAGCCCTGTGTATGACAACACTGCTTTCTTCCCTCCACAAGAACCCAAAACATCTCATGTCCAAATTCTCTAGAATAATGTCAGTTTTTCTTGCTGTGCCTCCATTCTCTTGCATTGTCAAATGAATTAGTACAAAACCAGTAATTCACATGGAAACAAAAATTCATAAGCATCTGTATATTTCTCCCCAGTTTGTCAAACACAGGCTTGGATTTCACAGTTGTAATTACCATTATTGAACAACCAGCAGTTACAACTGCATACAAGCTGAATAACTGAATACAAAATACACAGACTTATTTTACACAGCTCTGGCTTTTGTGTTTGTTGTAAGCCATTAAAAAGTTTCATAGAATCATAGAGTCAGTTAGGGTTGGAAGGGACCACAAGGATCATCTAGTTCCAACCCCCTTGCCATGGGCAGGGACACCCTACCTTAGATCAGGCTGGCCAGAGCCTTATCTAGCCTGGCCTTAAACATCTCCAGGGATGGGGCCTCAACCACCTCCCTGGGCAGCCCATTCATAATAATGAGGGGAAAAAACAAGCAATTTTGATCACTTTTCTGCTGTGTAACTACTGTTTCTGCAAGCCAAAACCAAGGGAAGGAACAATCCAGCTAGAGAGAGCTTTTATACCTGCCAAAAGTTGATTAAACCAGGCAAATTCCATTTTTTGCCCCCAAATCACTCAAAAGCAAAAAGGAGTACATGTTACAGGTCTGATGGGAGAAATGGAAATAATGAAGGACCACTCTAAAGAGCCACTTGTGATGTTTAGGATTAGGTAGAAAGGCATCTTAGATGAAGTCTCAGCTTGTAATGCAACCTGGATGCAGTTACATCTCAAACATGGCTGCTTTATAGTATTTTTAGTCAGGCCTCTCAACAAAGTCCTCATTTTTGTCAGTATGTTGCCAGTGTCAGCCCTGTTGAGTGATTATGTCTGGGCTGTTCAAAGATAGAACACCATAAGTATGACTGTTTCAAGATTACATAAAACGGTAATAGTGCTTTTGCCTTCTTCCAGCAGCCTCCCCACAGAGATCAGCCCCAAGGCCACACTGTCTTGTAGAACTCAGGATGTCTGCAAGGTGGGAGCCATACACCATCCTCTGAAGCTTACCTGTGATGGAGTTGTCACATTAATTTCTGGGACAAAGTTGTCGTCAAATAAGTTAATGATGTTCTCCTGTTGCAACTCCTTGGTGGGTGTGAGTTTAGGCAGCGGTGGGACTGGTGGACCTTTCCTCAGCTAGGCAGACAGAAAATATGTCATAGACTTGTTCAGGGATGAAAACAAGAACTTTAAGCTAGGGCTAAACAATTAGCTGGAAAGGTGATGCTGCACAAACCCAGTTATCTGCAGCATTCTGGCTTCTTAAGTTCATTCCTGCTATCTTTAAAGACTGCTTAATGCTAAGACCTTATCATTGCTGAGAACAGCACCTCAGAAGTGTTTAGGTCATTAATTCCTCCTGGTCTTGAGAGATTCACATAACTATGAGAAACCAATTGCTTGGAATAACAGCAAATAGTATTGGACAATTCAGGAGTCTCTCAAAATACCAAGAAAAAAAAATCCAGAAAAAAAAATCCTCACATGTTCTAGGGACATAACACCACTGGCACCAGTAAGATTAAACTCAGTTCCACAAGATGAATGTTCAGGCAGCAAGGTGTCACATCTTGGGAGATCAGAGAAAAGAAGTATGCTCACATATAACTACCATGCAAAACATGAGTTCTTCTGATGTGCTTCCACTGTAGAATCAGCAATTGGCACAGAAGCTGATACCAAATTCTGGAAGCATCAGCAACACCAACACAACTCTTGGAACCCTTGGCCAAGTCTCACAGACAGCTCTTATGTTACATCTGAATTGATGCATGAACATGATTCTTATTTCACTAACGTTGGTGAGAATAGAAACTACTCCAGTAACTCCAGTGAAGTGTCAAACTTCTTAATCCAGTGTTAGTAACAGCCAATAAGCACAGAATAACAAAAACATCCAGGTTGGAAAAGACCTTCAGGATTGCCAGGTCCAACATCAAAAACATTCAGGTTGGAAAAGACCCTCAGGATCACCAGGTCCAACTGGTATCCCTACTCTACAAGGTTCACCCTGAACCATATCCCCAAGCACCACATCCAAACAACTTTCAAACACACACAGGGTTGGTGACTCCACCACCCCCTTGGGCAGACCATTCCAATGCCTGAACACTCATTATGTGAAAAAACTGTTCTTAATGCCCAGTCTAAACCTACCCAGTCACAGCTTGAGGCTCTTCTCTCTTGTTCTATCACTAATTACCCATGGGAAGAGACCAGCACCAACCCCTCCACAATGTCCTTTCAGGTACCTGTAGACAGTGATGAGGTCTCCCCTCAGCCTCTTCTTTTTCAAACTAAACAGCCCCAGCTCTTTAGTTTAATAATAACCCTTAATGATCAGTAATTATCACAGTAGTACTTAAGCTAGGTCTGTCACTTACTGGCTTAGAGGTAAGCCAAAGCAGTGATACTCCCTGGCTAATTTATTTTCCAAGGTAGGAATAAACTTGGAGCCAAATGAAGAGCAGACATGTAGAGCATACTGAAATTCAGGAGGAGGCTTTAGAAATTGATTTTTCAAACCATCACTGCTGGGACATGGATTTTTAGAGACTGTGCAATTTTTTTAAGCAGTGTTTTGCTTTGCCACCACAAGGTTCCCCCAGTTCACTGGTACCTTAATTTTATCCCTTTTCCCTTATATAAAAAGAATTTTCCACCCATGCTTGTGAAACAGGCATGAACAACCCATGGACAGAGCAGAGTGCAAGAGAGCTGTGGCCTTTCTGCCATTTCTCAGTCACAAGCCAGATTGAAAAAACACCATATACATTATCTCAGGTGTTTTTTACTGCACAACACAACAGTTCTTCCTGTTAGGTTTCAGCTTACCTGTGTGGGTGACTTAGGTCGGGCTGGTGCTGGAGATGCTGGTGCCAGCATATGATTGGGACTAGCAGTAGGGCTAGGCAGGGGAGAGACCTCCTCGGGCGGTGAGGGTGTTTTTGCAAAGCGGAGAGGACCTGAATCACTGGACAGAAGCAAAGCAATGGTCAGGACATATATATCATGCTGACCGTGACCATCTAATGCAATAGTTGAAGCACATTCCTGATGTAATGTCAGTGACCACAAAAGACAGTGCACACTGGAGATGAGCTGAGCCACTCTACAACGACTGAAATTAAAACTGCAATTAATTTCCATTTAAATCCAGTGATCAACAGCGGCAAGGGAAAGGTTAATTTTGAGTGATCTTGGTTTTTGGAACATCTGTTTACCTGATGATTATAACTTGAGGAAAACAGTGCCTGCATTTTGTCAGATTCTGTATTTGAAAGGATGTTTTGGGTACAAGGTTGTAGCTATCATAAAACTGAGACATTTTATTGCCTTCATTTCACACAGTTCTCAGAATATAACAAAATCTCTAACGATAAAAAACTCAGGAGAAAGCATAACAATGAATAATGCACTGAGTGCAGAAGCAGCTTCAGAAAGGTTTCAATGAAATAAACCATATCCAAGATTCTTATAAGGATACTACTATTTAAAGGGACAGTCCAACACAACTAAGAACAAGCAGCAGTTAAGTGACTTCAGCAGAGCTCTGCCAATACTAAGAAAAGATCTGATGAAGTCCTAAGAATGGATCTGCTCTTCTGTCTTGGCAGAAATGCTGAGACATATCCAGCTACCTAGGAATGCTGAGAGCTTACAACTTGAGGAGGCTATAAACTACAGCACTCAACAACCACAGTACTTGAGAAGAGAAGAGCAAGTCCTACAGATCTTCAGGGAGAAGAAGCGCTACCTGATCGAGGAGACCACACCATAAACATGTTTCTAAGGCTAACACAAGAAAAATTTGCTCTTTGGAAAGGACAGAGTTAGCTCACACTCACCACCTCTTTCTGTGGAAATATTAAAAAAAAAAAAAAAGAAAAAATAAGGAGTTATTAAGAAATTTCTTTTCCAGCACAACATTTGCCTTCAGGGTGTTAAGTAGAAAACAAGTTTTTAAGGTGTTTCTATTTCTACAGCCATCTAAAGGAAAAGTTAACTTCTTTCCTTGTCTAGTATCTACTTCTCATGCATCTAGAAAAGAAAGCTGTTTTCTCTTACAGAGTAGTCTTTCAGGATATCATAATAATGGCAATAGACAAAAATCTATCCAGCTATTCATACAAAGCTTTCTGAACAGCACAGCAAAAGAGAGTAATATGGTAATTAAAAAAATAAATGTATTTTTAAAAAGCATATTTAAAACAAGCTAAGGACATCACACTGCACTAATCTATGGCTACTCATTTGCAGCAACAATTAATAATGTTTTTTTTTCCTCATTCATAGGATGAGTAATTCAGTGGAAACAAGCATGTGCAGATGTTATATTGTTTGGTCCCTCTTAGTTGGTACACTGAGTCCAGCTTGAGGGCCAATTTGCTGTACCTGTAACATTGTTCTGATTGCTCCTCGTGAGCTTGGACTGGCTGGATATTTACTCTAAATATAATAAGTGGTCTAACTGTTTTTAGAGTTTCCTGCTGCTCTGTTTATCATAATTACAGCAGAGAGAGATCAAAGCATGGCAGAAAGGCTACGTTTGTCGCAAGCAAGAAAAGCAGAAACACTGCACTGAATCCAGTGACCTTAGGAAAGCACCATCTGAATTTAAACTGTTTTTGCTTTTTTTCTTATTTTAAGACCAGATTTCTCTTGAAAGTCATGAAAGACACAGTATTTTGCACCATTCTCTTTACCTAGCTTTGCAGCTTTTATGATGCCCTCTCAGATGATATTTCTTGACTTTTCCCCACAAGCAGAAGAGATAGAAGCTGAATTGCAGAGGTTAGGATTCTCAGCTAATCACATGCCTTTAGGAGTTAAAAACCCATCTAAATAGTTCAAGGCTCTAAACAAATTCATGGGAGTTAGCATCACTGCTGTGAATGAAGCAGCTAAGAATAAACATCCTACAATTTCAGCTGATGCAAACAGAGGTAACAGGGTGTAAGTTGCAGCACAGGAGGTTCCACCTCAACACAAGGGGGAACTTCTTTACTGTAAGGATCACAGAGCACTGGAGCAGGCTCCCCAGAGAGGTTGTGGGGTCTCCTTCTATGGAGACTTTCAAGGCCTGTCTGGATGTGTTCCTCTGTGATCTGTGTTAGATTGTATGGTCCTGCTCTGGCAGGGAGGTTGGACTCGATAATCTCCTTGGGTCCCTTCCAAGCCCTAACATCCTGTGAGCCTGTGAACAGTCTACAATGAACTAGGCTAAATTGTAACAGCTGAGAATCTGGACTTTAGTCTCTGGGTTTTTTGTTGTTGTGTTTTTGGTTTTGCCCATTTTTTTTCCCCAAGGAAAAGTGAGTGATGAAGGAAGTTTTGCACCTTTAGTCATGTTGAGAAGAACTTCACCTAAGGTACCTTCTCTGCAATGCTAAGTGAGGACACCCAGTGGACCGCATTGTGCAGCAGTCACTACACGATGGGGTAGGTGATAGCTACGTATGTTGAGACCCACAAAGCCTGTTGCAGTGCAATTCATTAATAAAAGCAGTGAACTCACCTCGGTGCCCCTTGAATGGTAAAGGCCTTGTCTGCATGCTGATCTCCCAGCTTCGTCATCACTTCGTATAGTTTGTGACATAGCTGAGAAAACAAAAGGCTTGCCTGAGTTTATATAAAGCACTGTAGCCACGATTGAAAACACAGGTGACAAATCTGGCCTGAGAACTGATAACACATACACTGATAACTTTAAACCGGCATCTAGATTGCTCCAAAAATACTCAGTGCCATGTATATCAAAAGCTTAAGTGGAAACCTTTCAAAATCCACAGAATCAAAGACAGCAGCAGTTCTTCAACACTGTAAGTTGAGTCTCAGGGAGCAGATTTCTAAGTGTGACTGGCTGCTGCCTGATCTGTGATGAAGGAGATAAGTTTAAAGCAGCACAAGTAGCTGAAAAGATTCATGCTTTCACCTCGAAAATCTAACCCAGATTTATCTGGGCCCTCAGTCAGGTGAGTTTGACAAACGATTTTGGTTTCTCCAAGTAGGTTACTGTTGATAATACACAAAGATCTTCACTGAAATGACTCTGCCTAAGAGCCACAGACAGAATGTTGTGCTGCTAACAGTGTATAAAGCAGCCTTGAAGGGAACAGTTGACATGTTTTTCTTGCACTGATTAAAGCAGTGAGATGCTTAGCAATTGGATATGCAAAAAAACACCAAAGGCAACAATATGATAAATAGAATGGAGAAGCTATCAAAACAGAAACTGAATTTAGTGCAAGAACTGATAAAGCACTGTAGTCTAAAACTGTAGAGGCTGCCCTTTCCTTGAGGAGAGTAGAGAACTGGCAAGCAGAAATGAATACAAATGTTAGGCTAGAAATCTGGATCTAGGGCAAACTTGCACGTGTTCCTCTGCTAGATGTTTACTGCCGCATTACAAGACACTTGCCTGCTGTTGCACATATCACACAATCAATTACACATGAGATACTCAGGGGGTTTTTACTCACTAAAGCTATTTCCTTGTGAAACTTAGCTTCCAGGCTGGATACGTTTTTGAAGGTGTTCACATAGAAGCCAACTCGTCTATGGAGGATGGCAGAGAAAGGAAAAGAGAATAGAAGATAAAGGTGGGAGTGCTACAAAGGCAAATTGATTATGTACTTTTTTCCCCCCAAAACTGCAAGCAACATTTTAAACTATTCATCTCAGGAAAGCAAATAATTGGATCAAATGGAACATTTTCATTCGCTGTTATTTCTGGTTGTGCTGAGAGCCATCATACTTCACATGGCACAGACCGAATCAAGCTGAGATTCCACTGCAGTGGGGGATTTCAGCTTGTTTTAGAGAAGGAGGAGGCTTGAAAGTAAACATGAGTGTGGCACAATATAGATTAGACACTTCTACAAATGCAGCCAGAACTCTGCTGGCTTGAGGTGCTTCAATTCCTCATGTATGCTGTGAAAGTAGAAGGTGTTTCTTTTAGGTTTTGAATCATTCTTTTTTTGTTGTTTTCTATTTAATTTTTTTCTGTGTAATTTTTCCAGATTTCTATTCACAAAAATAATCTCTGGCATAAGAATAAGCCTATAAAATATCAATTCAGTGCATGATTTTCTTCCTGAAGAATTACAGTAACTGAAAATGAGGACTCTGAAAGCAATTGGTTTCTAAATTACACCTCTTGTCTGAATTGAAGTCTACCTCTCCCTGAAACTAGTTTCTGGGCAACACAGATATTGAAATAAAAGGGTCCTTACTCTAAATCATTTAAATGCAGTAAGCCCATAAAAAAAATATCTTGAAGTGCTTTTCAACTCAAGAAATAGTCAGAAGCACAGCAGGAAAGCCTTCTATTGATCTGAAATTTAACAGGAATTAATTTAGAAGGCAGAGAATAGAAAGTGGCTCAGAACACATTTCCACTCCAGGCTGTCATTTGTTGAAGAGCCCAGCACTCTAATGAGAGGTCTGTTTTCCTACTGCTTTTGTTCTCCCATTCATTCTGCCTGCATTTTCTGCATAAACACTATTAATGACTAAACATCTCAAATGAACTATCTGTGCTGTCATATCCTTTTTCATTGCAAACAGTGCAAAACTGCAAAATGTGTATTCTGATGTAGCTATAATGTCGTTTTTCCCTTCTTCTGAGGCCTCCATAGCAGTACCTTAAACCAAGTTGGAAACAAGAGTTGCCATAAAATCTTTTCATGAAGGTAAGGTTCTTTGTTTCAACACCTTCAACAGAAAAAATCACCTATAAGTAAATCCACTGCAAGCTGGAAACAAGAGTTGCCATAGAATCTTTACATGAAGATGAGGTTCTTTGTTTCAACACCTTTAACAGAAAAATCACCTATAAGTAAATCCATTGCAAGTTGGAAACGAGTTGCCATAAAATCTTTACATGAAGGTGAGGTTCTTTGTTTCAACACCTTTAACAGCAAAAGCACCTCTAAGTAAATCCATTGCAAATCTAGAAAGGCACATGGCTGCTCGGTGCAGTTACTTGACAGTGGAGACATTTGATCTTTTTAAATAGTAAGTGCCCTCTTTCTTATTGAAAGGATCACACATCCAACACCAAAGTGTCAGAGAAATAGTAGGAAGTGGCAGGTCACAGTTGTGCTCTGCCACAGTTCTTTATTCATACAGTGCAGATGATTTTGCACCTCAGAATGTAACTATGAAAATCAATCTTAAATGCCAAGAGAGGCTGAAAGAAATAAGCATAATTTTAGGTCATTTGCAAAGCATTTTCCCCTTTGTTATTACAGCAAGATAATTGATGGGATCTTCAAAAAGGCATCAAATAATTTTCTACAAGCTTAGTGAAATCCCTTGGTTCTTTCTCTTTTACTCCTCCTTTAGGCCTTCTGGACAATATCTGCGTTGGCTTACCGTGACCACAGAGATGGCAACTCTTCTTGTAAGTCGGTATTAAACTCTTCAAACACTTTCTGTGCTTTCTGAAATTCTTCTTCTGCCTAAACCAAGGTGAAACAAAGTGACTTCTGCCATCAGTTCAGCATAGTGAAAACCTGCCAAAACTATTCTTGTGCAGTAAATTTCGTGAGCCTTTTACAGTTTTTATTAACAGAGGATCACAGAATCACAGAAATATTTAGGTTGGAGAAGACTCACAGGACAGGTCACGAGAGTTGGGGCTCTGCAGCATGGAGAAGGGAGGGCTTTGAGGAGACCTTGTAGTGGTCTTACAGCACCTGAAGGGGGCCTACAGGAAGGGTGGGAGAGACTATTTACAAAACCTTGTAATGACAGGATGAGGAGTAATGGGTTTAAACTGGTAGAAGGGAGATTTAAACTAGATGTTAGGAGGAAGTTCTTTACAGAGGGTGGTGAAACACTGGCACAGGTTGCCCAGGGAGGCTGTGGATGCTCCCTCCCTGGAGGTGTTCAAGGCTAGGTTGGATGAGGCATTGAGTGACCTGTTCTAGCAGGAGGTGTCCCTGCCTATGGCAGAGGTTTGGAACTAGAAGATCTTTGAGGTCACTTCCAACCTAACTCATTCTATAATCACCAAGTCCAACCAAGAACCCTACTTTACAAGGTTTAAACCATATCCCCAAGCACCACATCCAAATGACTTTAAAACACATGCAGGGTTGGTGACTCCACCACCTCCCTAAGTAGCCCATTCCAATGCCTGACCACTCCTCCCATCATTTCTTTTTCCCTAATGTTCACTATAAAGCTACCCAGTTGCAGTTTGAGGCCATTCCTCTTGTTCTATTGCTAATTACTTATGAGAACCTACCAGCACCAACAATGGCCTTTCAGGTAGCTGTAGACAGCGATGAAGTCTCCTCTCCCCTCAGCCTCCTCCTTTTCAAACTAAACAGCCCCAGCTCCCTCAGTCACTCTTCATAAGATTTAATCTCCAGGCCCTAAAAATGTGACTCAATCCCACACATGCAGGCCAAGACAATTCTTTCTCTGCCCTCACTCACTTGAAGAGAGACAGTCAGGGTTCAGGCAGGACTCTTTCCTGAAAGAGGGCTGAGTGTGCCCTCCACATGCACATCCCCTCTCAATACATATATAAGCTTAAGAATATCATTTTAATTTCTGAGAGGGTGAAAAAGAGAAACTTTGTGCCCTGTCTTTGCATGGAAACAAGTGCCACTTGAGCTCCCTAAGTCTTCTGCCAGCATCCTTCTGCTTGTGGTACCTTGGTAATTCTGCCTTCATCTTTTCTTTTTGAGCTCTGCAGGGCTTCTAGATGATGCCTTGCACTGTCGTAGTCCACAAGCTTTCTGCTTCTTTTTGCAATGCGAGTCTGCACAGGGACAGAAATTAAAGTCAGCACAAATAACACTTGGAAAGAAGCTCTTTTGCCTTTGTTGTCATTTATGGTTTTCTTCTCCCTTACCTGCTGTTGGTATCTTAATTACTATTATCATGCAGGAAGGTGGACATGGCAAAAAAGACAAACTAATCATCTGATTTTAAGGAAGGAATCCATTCACTGATGATCTGTGAGGGTTTTTTTGGTGGGTATGGGTCTTATAGGCCTTAAAAGTGAGATATCAGTGTTAGGCAAGACTCCAGAATAAGTGGATCTGTTGAAATAATGGTAGCTACAACTTTTCCCCTTACACATAGTGCTGCAAATATAATAATTTCTGGAGGCTTACAATACTCTTCTCAGAACAGCTCCTCTGACATACAAATAAGGAAACTGGAATTCCACATACTACAGGAATTGCAGTTCACCTGCTACAGTTCCTTAGAACCTAAGCAAAAGTCCCTCAGCATACACTGACTTTAACAAGCTTTATGTTACATGCAAATTCTGCATGCTGAGCAGGCATGAGCACAGTTGGATTTACAATCAGGTTTGAGACTCAATGTCAGTACTGTAGGGATACTTGTATTATTCTTCTCTTTAGTCCCTGCTGTAAAAGGCAAAGGGGATGACTGTGTGATACCTACTCAACCATAAACCATGCCAAAGAGTTTCCAGCTGTGTTCATACGGTCTTGTTCAAATAAATCCCTACCTACCTCTCACCTGTAATGATTCCTTATTCCTCTATATTTCATTCAGCAACCATCTCCCTGGACTGTACATCAGACAGGCATCTGGCAGAGACTAGAATCTGAACACAGTCTCTCCAGATCTGTCTTACAGAGTGTTTTTAATGACTTATTAAAAGACAAGAACCACAGTATAGTTAGAAGAATATTTAGCTACCCACAGGTGCATCTAGCCCATAACAAAAAGTCTATTTTTTGTGGTGTAGCTTGCCTGGAATTCTAACAGCTGAAGAGCTTAATGTGTCTCTACTGAAGTCAATAATAATTATCTCATTAGGGAAAAAAAAGCAGCAAACATAAAATTGTTATCTACAAATGCTAACTTACTTCCAAGTATTACTGCATGAAAAATACTTCTCTTCACTTACAGAATGAGTGCAGCCTAATGTCCAGGTGTTTACTTACAGAACAACAACTTCTGCACTGCAGAAGTCTTCTACTCCCCCTATTTTTTAGTCTTCCACTCCCCCCATTTTTTAATTTTTCTCTGCTTGTAATCTCACTTTCTATTTATTTGAGGGCCCAATACTAATTCTACAACTTGTCCTTTATAGGAAATCATTACTGTACTTTGATATCAGGAAACTGTCCTAGATATGTATCCAAGGTCAGCAATGACCCATCCACCAGTTTTTGATGGAAGTCTTCCCAAAGTTCATCACATTTCTGTAAAGGCAGAAAAGAGAAAAGTGTGCTTAGTAGTTCAATTCCACCCCAAATCTAGGCAAAAATACAAATGTAGCTGGCAAAGATTAATCTTTCTGAATGTTAAAAATGTTCTTTGTGCTAACAAAGTAGAGTATGTTCATTACAGAAATGAAAAGGAATGAAAAAGAAATGGAAGTGCAAAGTTTTAGCTTAATAACTAGTTTATATTTTCATGCTTTCAAATAGTTACTGCCATGTCACAATAAGGATACCATGGATTTAAGGGCTTCCTCAGGGTTTCAGGTCCCTGAGGGTCAACAGTGCAGAATCTGAAGCTACCCTAGTTCTTATGCCTAAGTATGCTCATTGATGATGAAACTTCCTCACATAGAAGGAAAAAAAGTACAAGTGAAAATAGAAGAGTAAATAAAATACAGGAAACAATAAAGTGGGTTTCCCATCAACTATAAGGGTTTGTAGGTTAGCTTTGCTTGGTCATTTTAAAACCAGAAGCTCTACAGATCCTTCCTAGGAAAGGTCTTTCCATCCCATACAGTTGTACATTTGATGAAATGGCTGAGACACAGATAAGAACTCTGCCTTGCACTGCTGGGGTGCCAGGTGTGAAACGCCAACATCAGCAGGCAAAATAAGCCTTTCCCCCCTGCCCTGAAGCTTCAGTGCTTTTCCCCAGGCCCTTGGGTGCTCTGGGGTAGTCACCAAGGGATGCCCCTTGCAGTTTTCTATTTTTAAAGAACATGTTAGTGCAGCCTGTTTGATGAGGACACCATAAGGAACTGGGTCAGATTCCTTTCCAGAAGCAAAGCCTGTTACATAGAGGAGTAATGCTCAAGCTCCCTGGCTCCCACATGAACAAGTCATTAGTGTCTATTAAACATCCTGATCCCACTTTTCTTTGCACATTTCCAAAATCACTGAACTCCCTGCTTTGATGGAAGGGAAGCTGAAAGGGGAGAGCACTGCTCTGCAGGGCTCTTACCTCCAGAAAGCTATTCCCTAGTGTTTGTTTTATCATCAGCTACTACAGGGCACATTATAAATGCTGTGTGATGCTGGCATTCAATTCATTCATTTCCTGCCCTAACAGAGTCCCTAATGAATTATTATAATCTATTAACCATGCTTAAAAGATATATCTCATTTATTAACACAATATTTAATCACAGTGGTCTACACAGCAGCACAGCATTAGATTGTAGCAAGCAACTGTCAGTCTCATGCATTTGCCTTTGTAACTTGCTGATAGATATTTCAAGCAAGTTAAAATCACAGAGCTTGTCTCAAAGCTAATGGGCTCAAAGAAACATTGTTCAAGTGTTGCTTAAGTCATCATCTTTCCTACCACACAGAATAAAGTCATTTATAGAGAATGATCATTTATCTTGGAGGTCTATTCCAACCTGGTTGATTCTATGACATCCTGGACTGCAGAAGCACGTCATCCTTTTATGCTCTAGGGTGAGAAATGCATAGATGCAAATTTGTGATTATATAGGGAAAAAAAATCCAGAGCAGAGATTTTGTACTGTTGCTCACATGAGTCTCTTCCTAAGAAGACACATCTAACACTTATCCTTGTATCTCAGAGAGTAGGAGCTAAATTCTGGTTCTTTCGTATAGAATTACAAATTCCTGAGTGCAAAATCTAATGGCCTACAGATACAAGATGAGGCACAGAAAGGGACCTTCTAGCTGTTTGAGCTGGAGCAATATAAGTGTTATGGTGTCTTAACTCAGTTTGGAAGTTAGGTGCTTTTAAAATGAAAAGCACGCCATGCCCTCAGCAGTAAGGAAGGGCAGATGATTTTCTTCTCTATGGCTACCATATCATTATGCAGATTTTGAAAGGCCTGCTCCATCTTCCAGTTTTTTGTTAATTATATTAGCCAAGAGCCCTTGCAAACTCCATGCCAGGTGGTTAAAAGCTGCAGTGATGACAGTTTGTACTTTTTTGTCACCACCAGCACATTTGCTGTCAGACTTTCCCAAGAATTAAGGCTAAATACACAATTCAGAGCACCTCAAGTCAAATTCCTGCAGTGTCCTCTAAAAAAGCCTGTTCTTCTCTAACCACTGCAGGAAGCTAAAAAGGCTAAAATGAATAAAGCACGGCAACCTAGTTTGCCCTTAAATTCCAGATCCTTGCCTATTCAGAGATCTTATCTGATGCCACTGCCTCAACAGTTGTTACACAGCACACAAGGACAAGCAGTTTAGATAATTTTAAACTGAACTAGGAATCCTGCCTGCAAACCTGGTGTAAGATACCTTGTATGAACTTGTCACTCACTTGCCATCTGGGCCAAATCTGCTCACACTGATGCTGATGTCACTGGGAGTCTGTGTCAGCTAGTTTGTCAAACAGACATTGCCAATGTAGCATCTGGTCAGCAGGAAGTGCATTGCACACAAGACCAATCATTTCCACGCTCACAAATCAGGACTTAACACGCAGTGAAGAACTGAGGGAAATTTGGATGTACACTTGTCCTCAGCAGCTCAGATAAATCCATCTGCAGCCAAAATACTTTTCCCCCTTTCCCACACATCTCACCTCTCCAATCATTTTCACATCTTCTCGTCCGTACCAGTCTGGCTCATACACCTCATGAAGAGACTCTGTCAGCTTCTTTGAGGCATCTTGCATCCCTGTAATTAGACAGAAGGAGGAACATATAACTGCAAGCTACAAGAAACTGTTGCTAAATATCTTCATTTTAATCCATGTGTACCCATTATACTATTCCCTCTGGCACATTTAGAGTATCACTTTCAGGAGCTGAAATAAAAGCCTTCTTTTCACCCCGTGCTCCCCAGGAAAACAAGAAATGCTGCTCACAGAAGGATTAAGCCATATTTAAGTGCAGGAGGGAAAAAAGTTTCTATCAGATTAGGGATTTGATTTTCTACTCTGAACTAAACCTACACAAACATGCATAACAACTTGGAGCGTGGTTCTGTCCACTAAAGACACACAATACCCAGCTGAAAGACTGTTAATGTACTGACAATCTAATAACAACCTGCTTTTGGTTACTCTCAGCTCTTCCACCCTACTGAACAGTTTCCTGCTTGGTGATTACCTTGCCAGTCTGTGTGGATGAAGACATGTTTTCAGGGCACAGCTAAAGTGGCAGAGAATTAAGTAAGTTGCTGGCTACAAAAATGGAGTTAGGAAAAAAGCTAGAAGAGATCTGAGGTAAACGGAAATTGCTCCCCATAATGAGAGAGGACACACATAGGCAGAATGTATCTCAGGTTTTCTCTCTTTCTTTGTTTTAAAAGATCTTTAAGTCTCAGGAGCCTTCACACAGAGTGAGTGTGGTTGAGTTTGTTATTCTTGTGCCCATGATAATGATGGTGACCTAAAGCTATGTTCATAATGAAGCAAAGGACTGGGAAGAAGTGCCACAGTACCTAGGGAAAAGAGACACCTGAACGTGGAAAGAGTAAGGGATTTGGGTTTATGAAGAATTCTTATCTTGTATGCTAGCCCAGCAGGCTCAGAGGCACGTGGAGCCCAGTCCTTACTTATGCCTAACAGCAGGGTTATGTCTAGACAGTAGTATGCTAAGCCAAACTGCATCACTCACCTCTAGAGAACTTCCTAACAGCTGAAACAAGAACAGGGACTACTGATGGTTATCACTCTGCAATACACAGAGGAGCTGGCTTAAATTTTAATGATATGATGAGAAACCCCCTAAATCTGTCTTCAGGGAAATCAGTTTGACTCCAGTGGATAAATTGCTGCCCTCAGTGAAGGCACTGGGGTTTGTCATTACATTTTGATGCAGCACCAATAAATTAGATGCTGAATAGGATTCTGAATCCTGTGAAACCAAACTGATCTCACATGACATGCTCAGAGTCCCTTCTGAATCAGTCATTTTAAAATTACTTTACTGGCAAGTCTGAACAAGACTGCCAATGGCTTTACCTAGCATTACCTTTCTTAATTAAAAGAATGAAATTGACACTTCTTTCTTCAGCCAAAGTCTGTTTGCTGCAATACATCTGTGCTATCTCGAAAATATCTCTAGTGTGATCTTCAGGTTTAACTGCTCAGTGGCTGAATGCAGGAAGAACATCCATATTTCTGTTTTCTGCACTAGGAAATATCTGGCAGTGGATGAGGAAAATTTATGTGAAATGTGAATGTCTAAAAGAGCAGACTTGATCTGGTCGGCAGCTATCCCACCATGCACTCCAAAACATACCCTCAAGATAGGCCAGGGAAATCAATGCAGTAATGCTCACTTCCTAATATAAAAATGGTGGTCTCTGAAATGGGTAGGGTAGGGTAGGAAGAGAAGATACTGAAAAAGCTGAAAGTAGATGGCTGTTCTCAGACCTTGGGTTTAAGGCAGAGAATGTTGTAAGAAAGGTGGAGACTAGTGGAGACTAAGTACAGAGGAAACCCTGGTGTTAGGAGGGTATGAGCAATCACCCTTAAATCAGATGGTGCTGAGCCAGAACAGAGCATCTGAGCATACAGGGACTGTTTTGGGGGTGCTTTTAATGACAGAGCTCAGCTCAGAGAATTAGCATAGTCACTGCACACATATATATAGGATATCAGGGGTTGGAAGGGACCAAAAGAGATCATCGAGTCCAACTCCCCTATAGCACAAGAACATCAGGTGCATTTCTTGCTGCTCTGCTTCATGCATAATGCTTCAGATGGTGCATTACCAGGTAAGAAATGGTTCTCAAATAAAAGTGGGCTGGGCTGTTTTTGCCTACAAAATACCAGATGACAGTAAAATGCAGATGATCTTCACCTACGTTTCCAGGCAGGACTCATTTAAAATCTTTAATGGCACTGCACATTAATCAACTCAGGAGGTAAGGCAAAACCTTAAGCACTGTATTGTCATGCTGCTTCTGTCCACTCAGGATGAGCACTCAGATCAGGAAGCTTTGTGCATCCCTGGTCACGCTCCATCCTTTCTGATACCTGAACTTGTGCCCTTAGGCAGCCTGTATGCTAAACCTGCTGTGCACACCCACTCCTGCATCAGGCAGGCCAGCCCAGCTGCTCACTAAGCCCTCTTGCAGCATGCAAGGTCACAGACTAGGCTTGGGGAGAACAACTTTGCCTATGCAGACTCTGGGTTTTAAGTACTACAGGACTCAAGCATATATTTGCTTAAGAGAATAAGTAAAAGACACAATATCCCATGCTTGAGCCATATCAAAGTTGCAGCAGCTGTCAGTTCTGAGAGTCTAGCAATCCTTCATTCCACCACATTCTTGTAAAAGCCATCCATCAAACCCAACTGCAGTGTGAGGCAAGTGGGCATCACAGGGCTTGGTTCCTTTAGTCAGGAGCTTCAGCCTGAAGTTTCCATCCTACTCCCCTCCTACTGCTTCTGTACTGCAGTACCACCCACACATGAGCATGGAGGTAAATACCAGTCCAGTGGGTTTTTGTTCTTTTCCATGGTTGTGGGCATCAACTTTTAATTTGGCTGGTTTTCACTGAGAATTATTTCTTGCCCACGGATGCCTTTTATGCATTATTCAGCACTAAAGTTAAGAAGATTAGTGTCTCAGCCCTAGAGTGCAGGCTGTCCCTCTGTGCTGTTTTTAACTACAGCTGAGAAAGATCAATTGTTTAAAGTCACTCCTGAAAGTACTAAGAAATGTAAGAAGAATTTTGACTGCTGATGAGCAGTTAGAAATTCATGTTTACTGTAAATTGTTTCATTTAACACTGCTGCTTCTCAGTAATTGGGTCACTTGTTTAATAACCACGAATGCCAAAATAATTGAATTGCTTAGGAAAAATGATGCTAAATAATCCAGTTACTGAAGTCTGAGGCTTTCAAATGCCTCTCTCTCCTGGAAACAGCCTCTGTCCCTGGAATCCCAAGAGACTCCTGGAGGGTGCCATGTGGTAGCAATCATGAAGCTGGTGATGCAGTGACATTCCCATTAAGCACCCTACACCTCCAGTGTACTCCTGTGGAGATTGAGACTGGCCTGGGACTCCACTTTGGCCATAGGATTCATGTACTGAGGAGTTTCTTCACTCTCCAGCAGGGAACTATAAATCACACAGAAAAGTCCATTTTCTTGATGGACTGAGGCATCTTGGTCTGGCTCTTAATATTATATTATTTGAGTGGTTGTCCAGAGAAATGACCTATCCTGCCATCAGGGTTCTGGCTGTTATTGCTGGTTATTCATTGGAATTTCCACTGGAACAACACAATCATGTCATAATTCATTAGTAAATTTTACAGAAAGATGATGAATAGTTTTATTGCTTAGAAATTACATACTTGATTTTAAGACTTGTGTATCTGGAGGATATGTGCAATTCTGTCAGCCCCATTACAGACCTCCAAAACTTCCCCTTCCCTTCCTGTAGGATGGTTATTATTTCTCACTGCCTTAAACCACCTGACAATTACGGTGCTTCTTTTTCTTGATGCAAGATTCCTTGTTACCTCTCGTCTTGTCACCTACATGCAGATCCAGGTTTCTTTCTCCCTGTCTGCACTGCTGCTTACAGAAAGCTCAAGGGAAAGAATGGGAGGTTGATTTAGGGTTTAACAGCTGGCCAATAAACCTGTTCAAGTCACCTACAGATCTCAAAAGCTTAAAAAAATATCATGGAGGAGAGAATCCTGATACATGTTTCCAAGGAGACTGGGAGAGACAGAAGACTGAGGCGTGAAGTGACTATGGTTATGGGGGATTGTACAGTCTTATCAGTACAAAGATCACTGATACATAGCAGATGCTAAACTATCTCACAGGTGAAATAAAACAGCACATAACAGCCATTCACAAGTTCAACAGCTTTATGGCATGGTTCCTCTGAGGCCCTGAGCAATCATCAGTAAAGATCAAGATCCAGCTAAGACTAAGAGTTAGAGGAATCCAAATACAGCAAAAGTTCTTTTGAGAATACTAATCCCCAAAGTGTCAAATGTACTAAAATGAATGCCTAGAGGGCATGAGAAGGCTCACTTGGCCATTCCTTGTTTGAATTTTGCCTAGATCTTGTGGTGTCAATACCCAGTCACTCAAAAGTCATGCAGCAAAATGAAACTTATTACTGGAGTTTACAACATAGGAGCTTCATAAAATGCTTTTAAAGTTAGCTATCTACAGTGCTAACTCCTGAAGCTCTTGAAAATGTGCTGCTCTCTCACCTGCAAGTGTAAAAGGATGTCAAGTGCATTGTTTTCCAGTTATGTGATGGATTCTGGATTATAGGACCTTTTCCCCTGCAAAATGAGCCCCTGATGACAGTGTGCTTCCAAGGCTCACGAGTTTCAGATGCAGAAATCCCAACCCAGTACCAAACCATGTCACTTATGTGCATAGTCACTCCAAAATCTTTTACTCATTTATCCTCATCCTTCAAAAAACAGCAACCAATGGAATATAGCATTTGCTGGATCTGCCTCTGCCATCTATAGTCTGGAAAGGTCTTTGACACTGCTGAGCTACTAAGCTCTGGGGACACCCCAGTCAGTGCTGTCTATTGTGGGCTACTGTCTCAGGCCGTCCTCTTGCTCCAACAGCAAGAAGCTGTGCCAAAATGTCTGCCAGGGATGCCTTAGTGGTTTGTTGCCTCTGGAGAAGATCATTTAAAGGCTTATGATTGGGGGGTGTGTGTGTGTATGTGTGTGTCTTAAAACATGAAGAGAATGAGGTGTCAGCAAACACTTCTCATTCTCAGGAAGAAAAGTAGTGCAAATTATTTCCAATTATGGACTTAAAGGCTGCAAGACATAGCCGCTGAACAGAAAAACATGGCTAAAAGGCAAAACTTGCACCAGGAAAAAATAACATCAAGTTAAAAAAAAAGAGTGGTCTACTTGAGAGTAAACCAGCAAATGGATCATGAACGCAGAGAGAAGTAGGGAAGGAAGGAGAAACACAGAGAATAAGATTGTTGTCACCAACACAGAAATCAAAGCAGCATGTAAACACTCAGCTTGTGTGACAGAAAAGCCATCTGGCCAACAAACAGCCTTATCAAACACCTGACAACAGGTGTGGGGAAGGGATGACTGCAAAATAAGAAAGTAAAATCAGCATCCAATGGGTTCCCAGAAATGATGACGCTGAAACTTCCTCTAACACACAGAAGACATTGTACAAGTCCCTAGACGACAAAATCTCTTTTGACTAGTGCAGGATTTTCTCTGTCCAACCAGCAAATAATGGTGAAAGACATTCACCTACTGCTTTACTCCCTATTCCACCAGAACACTTTCTTCCCTGCCTATCAACAGCTGCTGATGCTTTATTATGACACAGTGATTTCCAGAGCTGTTAATGTTCATTTGTAACATTTTCCCTGCTGGACAGGAGGCAGGTTTAATATATACACACATATCACACACAAGTATATATTTATCTCAAGAAGCCATTACTGTCTCTGTCAGTCACGAACTCTTCACTCTCTTCACTTTAGCACTTGGCCTCCAACTCCTCCAAAAAGAGGAAGCATGAGCAAGAGAACACTCTACATATGGTGCTAAGCTGAGTGTGCTGGCTTTACCAACATCCAGTAGGATTTAAACAGCTGTTTATTCAATGTCTGATATTTAAGTGCTGAGCAGTGACCTTCTGCTCTCTCCAAAGAGATCACATCTGAATTTTGAACTTAGTATTTTTTTTTCAGAATGAATCCATCAGTCAGAAATACAGGAGAAATCACAACTGAAAAATAAGTCACCTTTGATGGCTGCTAAATATCCTTTCAGTTCTCTCTGGAGCCTGGAACCCTCTGCCTGGAAAGAAAAGAAAAGGAAAAACACAAACAAAAAATGCCTTGAAGCATGCATACAATATGTCAAGCTTAACAACAAAAAGCAATGTTAGGATCTGTCTGATGGGTAGTGTCACATGTTGCAAGCATGCATAAGTTTACACACAAAAGGTGGCCTGGCCAAGGTGCTATGCACACTGTCGTCTCTTGGCTGATGTTTCTGCGTTTATTTTATCAGTCATCTGCACAGGGACAATTCCATCTGAAGAAAAACAAACCTATTGTATTGCCAAGGTTCAATCCAAGTCAGCCTGGCCAATGTCTTAACCTGAAACAGGTAGAGGTGAAATCGAGAATGGTACACCTCCTCTGGAAACCCCTCAGATGAGACCAGCCCAGACTTGCAGAAAATCCAGGCCCTCGTATAAATGGCCTACTACTTTTGCAGTTTTCCCAAGTATGTTATCAGTTTAGTATTTTGCAAGCAATTAACTACTAAAAAACAACAGCAGTGTGTATATATATATATATATTTATTTATTTATATTAACTTGGCTAATGCATCTTGCATTCTGCTGTGAAATCTCAACTGCTTCTACAGCAAATGCACCAAAATGACCTTTCTTTATCTTATCATAGAATCATAGAATCAACCAGGTTGGAAGAGACCTCCAAGATCACCTAGTCCAACCTAGCACCCAGCCCTACCCAATCAACTATACCATGGCACTAAGTGCCTCATCCAGGCTTTGCTAGAACACCTCCAGGGATGGCGACTCCACCACCTCCCTGGGCAGCCCATTCCAACGTCAATCACTCTCTCTGGCAACAACTTCCTCCTAACATCCAGCCTACACCTCCCCTGGCACAACTTTAGACTGTGTCCACTTGTTCTGGTGCTGGTTGCCTGGGAGAAGAGACCAATCCCACCTGGCTACAACCCCCCTTCAAGTAGTTGTGGACAGCAATGAAATCCCCCCTGAGTCTCCTCCAGGCTAAACAACCCCAGCTCCTTCAGCCTCTCCTCACAGGGATTGTGTTCCAGGCCTCTCAACAGCTTCATCACCCTTCTCTGGACACGTTCTTATACCAGCAGCCTTTGAAAAACTCAGAATAGACAAAATTAAGCAGGTTATTTACTTTATCTCTGACCACACCACTATTCCTGGTACAGGCCAGGATGCCATTGGCCTCCTTGGCCACCTGGGCACACTGCTCATGTTCAGCTATCAACCAGTACTCCCATGTCATTCTCTGCCCGGCTGCTCTCTAGTCACTCTGTCCCCAACCTGTAGTGCTGCATGGGGCTGTTATGGCTAAAGTGTAGAACCCTGCATTTAGCCTTGTTACATCTCATGCCCTTGGACTGTGCCCATCTATCCAGCCTAGCAAGGTCCCTCTGCAGAGTCCTCATAGGCATATAGCTAGGAATAACTGTCACACTATAAATGGCATGCTAGAGACTCACACTGCTCAAACACTCTGTTGATAACTGTACTGTTGTGTAGTTTCCCCACTGGTACCCTAAACCACTCTGAGCTCTGTTGTGGTTGATTAGCACTGTGCGTCATCAGCGACTGCTGCTCAGAGGAACACACAGGCAAAAGCCAAAGCAGTAAAACACGATGCAAACATTTTGCCATATGTGCTGTTATGAATTCTGACAGTTCATTCAAAGGAATAATTTCAACATGCATCTCCCTCACTCCAGGTTATTATCAGGTCACAAACCACTGAACTATTTAAGCAGCATGGAGCCATATGAATTTTCCCTCATTAGCAAACATTGCATGCCCTGGCATTTGAAGCATCTGTGGGCAAGGGCCAGCTCCCACTGAAGGAGAGATAATCTCTCATTTCAGTGGCCACACAACCAGATACTTGTCTGAAATACCAGAAGTCAACATCTGCATCAAAAGTCAACCACAGAACCACACAGTGGTAGGAACTGGAAGAATTTCTAGAGATCATGTAGTCCAACCCCCCTGTCAAAGCAGGATCACCTAAAGCAGGCCACAGAGGAATGAGTCCAGGTGCATTTTGAAAGTCTCCAGAGGAGAAGGCTCCACAATCTCTCTCAGCCTGCTTCAGTACTCCAGCACCCTCACAGGGATGAATTAATTTCTTAAGTTCAAGTCAAACTCCATGTGTTCTGGTTTGTGCCTGTTGCCTCTTGTCCTATCACTGAGGAACACTGAAAAGAGTCCAGCCCCATCCTCATGACAGTTCTGTCATCCTCATGACAGGTATTGATAAGCATTGGCAAAATCTCCTCACAGTCTTCTCTCTTCCAGACTAAGGAATCCCAGGGCTCTCAGCCTTTCCGTGTAAGAGATGCTCCAGTCCTCTAATCATCCATGTGGCCCTCTATTGAACTCTCTCCAGTAGTTCCCTGCTTCTTTGCAGCTGGGGAGGCCAGAATTGGACACAATACTCCAGATGTGGTCTACACCAGGGCAGAGTATCAGGAAAGGAAAACCTCCCTTGACCTAATATTTGTGGTGCAAAGTCCTCACTCCTGTGCATTCTGCAAAACACACCTCTGGTCTACACATTTTGCTCTGGTAAAGTTAGTGACACTTTTACCACCTTACAGACTAATTGGTATTCATGAGATGAAAATACTGCATTGCTGTGCACATCTTGCAAACTTTGATGTACAGGCTTTTAAAAGCACTGTTTTAAAGGTTGTCACATATTTAATATAGCCTCATCATTACTTATATAATCTTTCTTCTCTGGTCTATCCAGTGAAAGCATCTGGTGGCTCTGAAACCCACTGCTGCAAGTACCTTCATGAAGGCCATCAATTTTGTTAATTGAGGTGAAGCTTCCTGAAGGAGAATGAAAAGCAAGTGTCATTTTGCAGATGTTGTGCTCTTCTGAAATGAGATTTCCCCAGAAAGCACTGATCCTTTGTCATTTCATAACTTCTTTTATTTGTTCTACACAAGGCAGAAAAATTAGCTAGAGTTTCATAATATGCAGGAGAACTCCACAGAGAAATCTTAGGGATGTGCTCAATAGCAAAGTTCTCACAGTCAGGTTGTTTGCTAACAGCAGACCTGTTCTCACTGGATTCCAGCACCACAAATCAATGTTCTTAGCTCACCTGGTCGAACTCAACACACAAACTGCCAGAACCTTGCCAAGTAATCTTGTTAAACCACACATGGGATCAAGGGGGGGCACACTGACCACTCAAAACAACATTCCTCATTAGGAAAACCCACACAGCTCTCCACAGCCACCTCCCAAACAACAACTTGTTACTCTGAACACTGTAGCACACAGACAGTGTCACTGTCAGATGCCCTTTTCTACTTTTTGCTCTTATTGCATGGTCAGTATGATGCAGTCAGTAAAGACACATGCACGCAGTGAGATAAGGAGGCTCAGTGCTGCAGGGTCTTGTCATGTACAAACACAGGTCTTATGTACCCTGACAGCAGCATTAAGCCTCTTCAGTGCAACTGATTCTTGTGTATATTTAGTTCTGCTTTCCCAGACAAAGGGTAGTACTTCAGCACATCTTAGCACTGGGATTTACACAGAGAGCTGCAGTGCTGTTGGCATTAAGATTGATGAGACTTACAAAAGCTTAATGACTAAACCCATAAAAACATGTTTTGTGTCTTATCAACTTCTGCTTCCTTGATGCATTAGAAAAATCATAGCTTCTACTGAGGAGGTGAAGGCCCCCTTGCCTCCATGGAAGCTGAAATTGGATGACCTATTTGCCAGGCATCATTTATTCACAGCCTTCCAGGCAGAGCAGCAGAGTTTGATTTTTCTATCGTGTCATATACAGGGTTTAATCACAACACACCTTTAAAGGAAAGGTCAGCACAGCATGGGCTTGATACCAAACCCAAATAAACTGCTCCACTTAAGTGACAGTCAAGAGCACTATCAATGTTGAACCTAGAGCACAGGCTAATTAACCAATTACTCCAGAAAAACGTGAGCCAGGTAATTATTAATACAGCTCTAGGTCTGATACTGGAATTTTGTCATCCCATTGCTATGATATTAGGGAAATAGCTTTCTATATCACCTGGAAGACATCCTTTATTGTAATGTGTTGTTGTTAGCTGCAATACAAGGCAGCACTGTGTCACTTCAGGTACTATTTACTGGTAGGGCTTTCAGGGAGCTCAAAAGGATGAATTCAAAGGACTATTGCATAGGGCTGGGTGCTAGGTTGGACTGGATGATCTTGGAGGTCTCTTCCAGCCTGGTTGATTCTATGATGACTGAGAGACATCCATAACTCACTATGAAATGTATCTCTGTAGCACAGTATTCTGTTTTACCATTTTTCTGTCTCCTTGTAGTTCCTAGAACTGCCTCCCAAATTTTGGCATCTTTTTCTTGACAAAATAAATTTCTTCTTTCCTCTTTCTACAAGCTATAAAAGACTTGGGTTTTGAAATATTCATCTAGTGATTCCCTTGTAAAAAGGGATTTGCAACCTGCCCTGAAAACACAGAAATTCTTGCATAATTTATATTCTCAAATAACATACATGACCTATTTATAGGTTTGGTAGAAAACTGCCCAGGACTGTTTGTTGTGAACTGCATTCCACTCAGTCATGTGCAAAGCCTCAGAGATGAACTATGTCAACTATCTCCAAGGTGAGCTATCCCAAAGGGCTCCTGGGGAAACATATAACACACTGCTTTAAAAATAGTCAGAAATAACTTGATCATTCAACTGTGCTGCCTGGGAGAAAGCAATTAGCACAGCTACTAAAGCTGCAGAAACATATTAAATCATATCCAAGGAACAAGCAAAACCAACCCAGTGTGACAACATTGTAGATTTGGAGCAATTAACAGGCAGGATGAAAAAAACCCCAAACATCAGGTTGGCCACTCTCTCCTTTGAAGTGAAGAATTCATTGGAATGGCTCTGGGCTGTTCCTTCAGAGATAATTTTGTACCATAAAACAGAGAGCCTCACCTATCTAGATATGGTCTGGGCTGGAAGGGACCTCCAAAGGTCATCCAGTCCAACCCTCCCACAGTCAGTAGGAACATCTCCAACTAGACCAGGCTGCCCAGAGCCCTGTCGAGCCTCACCTTTAATATCTCCATGGAAGAGGCCTCAACCAGCTTCCTGGGCAACCTCTTCCAGTGTTACACCACCCTCATAGTAAAGAATTTGTTCCTAATATCCAATTTAAATCTGCTCTTCTCTAGTTTGAAGCCACTGCCCCTAATCCCATCACTGCAAGCCTTTATAAACAGTTTCTCTCCCATCCTTCATGTAGGATCCTGCCTGATTGGAAATGAATGAATTTGAGATTTAATGGTTGTTTCTTCTTGTCTAGGGAAAACTAGACCCTCAGACATAAGATAATTATTAAACACAGAATTCAGGATGAAATAGTGATCAGCAGAGAAACTCCTCCCAAAGACCCCAAAATACTTTGCACATTGTATCACTTACATGTGACTTAGTGCTCATCCAGTATCGGAGGCAAGCTTTGGGACTGGCCCTGAAAAGATGCCTGTGGCACTCCTCCTGAATGGGAACACATCTTGGCTGGCAGAAAAAAAGCTCCCTCAGCCTAGTCAAGACTGTGTTCTCCTGTGTATGGTTTACTTCAGAGTATCTGTTAAGGACAGCACTTGGTATCACCCTTGTTTAGAAAAGGAGTCTCCTACAAGCAGAACTGCAGAACTATATTGAACTAACAATATTATTGAGAAACCCCTGCAGTTTAGTACAGGATTCCAGAGATAAGCAAGGAAATCTGAGAGTCAGATAAGGGGAAGGTGTGTCTGACACTCATAGTAATTTTAAAGTTCCCACTTCTTGTATATTGCCAGGATTTTTTTCTCCATCTCAAGCCCAAGCACAAGATGAGTAAATTCAGGGGATCCAAGGTGAGGACATGAGACAGGCTTGAAGTTGACCAAAAAGAAAATGAGGTATCTAATAATTCCCAGAGAAAATAAGGTGTTACAGTACTGTGATTGAATTTCACATGATTATAATACATATTGAATCTCCTCTTCTTCATCATGACCTTCATTCAACTCCATATTAACACATCTAAGAGTGTCTGCATGTGTTGGATGCCACTCCTCATCTTAGAGTCAGTGTAGATAGCCTCAGTGCAACCTGTGGAGTCAGGAGGGCAGCTGAGAAAATCTTACAGTCAAATGATTCAGTCAGCATAGCTGCCTGGTGCCATTTGCTATACATCCACAAATGGCAAACACAACAGGTTCCAAGGAGTCTGCTAGCCTTGTTGAACAGCATTTGGAAACCAAGGAAGACACACTAGGGCCTCACAAGTGGCAACAGATGCCAACATTTAGACAACTGACTCACAATTCTCACAGCAGTTGCTCAACTTGGTAGGGCTGTGCCAAGAGCCATCAGAGAAACTCCAGCACACAGGCCATGCCTTCACTGATAGTGCCATCCTGCAGGTGCCAGGCAGGTAGAGCCAGGGGCTATTAACAGTCTTACACTAATATGTCCTGATCTAGGGAGGGTTTGAATCAAGTCTAAGGTCTGTCTGGAAGACCCACCTAGAAGGAGCAGAAGCTACAGCTGAAGAACAGGTTCCCTAGGCATGGGGAGCCTAAGACATGGCTTAGGGAGGGACTGCATGCCCAGGGCTGAGTTAAAATGGGACTGCTAGGTCCATGTTAGGGGTCCCAGATGTGGCTAATCATAGTCATTAGGGCCTATGGACAGCCCAGAGAATGGAGATGGTTCTGTTTTGATCCTCCAGACCACGCTGTCGAGTTCAGCACAAGCATTTGGGAAGACTAAATACCAACACCGATGTTCAGGAGTCACAATCTGGAACTGGATCCCTCTCCAGGCACAGGGTTCAGCTGCCAAAACACATCTGCTACTGCTGGAGATGCCATGGTGTGCTTGTGAGAACCACAGAGCCAGCAGGAATGATACAGAACTGTTGCAAAGCCATATGCCTCTGTCTGGAGCAACGGCTGGGGGCCAGGTGGGACACCATCGGGCACATCTGGTGCCTATGTGTAGGTGGTGAAATTCATCTTGGGTCTCTTAACTCATGAATGAATTTTAAGACATGAGTAGTGCATTTGATGTAAAAAGAGCATTTGAATAAATGTTAATTGTCTGACAGAATGACATTAAGGCAACGGTGTGCCACAGCTGCAAGGCAGCCAAGCATGCTTGCACAATATGAAGATCTGTCCAGGATAAACCTTTTCAGCACACCTAACAACCACATTCAAGGAGCACCTCTTACTGGGAGGTACATATTAAGTAAAGCAGTCCATAGAAGTAGGTTCTGCTTACTAAATAACAAAGAGCAAACAGACTCTTGAGTTTCATCTAGCACTATAAGTCTGCAACAACAGCACTTTGGCGTTGTGCTCTGTTCTGACATGTCACAGACAGCTGCTTTTGTAGTAGCATTGCTGCATGTGCATATGTTATACATAATGTTAATGTGTTCAAACACTAAACATACTTTCTAAAAGAAAAGAAGTCTCCTAACTACACAGGGAAGAATAATGGGAGGCAAATTTGCATTGGCATGAAGTAGAATGTTGACCCTTACAAAAATGAAGCAAGTAAGCCAGTAAAATGCAGTTGGCGATGAGGGAATTTTTACTTCCTGTCCAAGAAAGTGAAAAATGCAGTGGCTTGAACAGCTGAATGGAGATGAAATGTCAGGTAAATCCCTGGCAGACCTGGCATTTTCACAGCTGAGGAAATATGTAGCAATTTTAGTTATCTCCCCCCTCTCTGAATTTCAGAATCAGTTAAGAAACTGAACACATCCACAATTATCTGTGCAGAGAGAAACATTCAAGCCTCAAAGATTTCTTACAGCACTGAAAATCTTTGTCATGGACAAGCTTGTATGTGCTTTGCTTGTTCCACAAGTTTTGATTTAGAGTCATAATATTCAGTTTACAGTGTAAGTGGAAGGTAACAGCTGTACACACTGTTAAGAATCTAAATATTTTCACTGCTGGTTTCAGCTGCAGCAGCTTGCTGCTTCTGATAAGAAAAGTCCTGAGGCTCTGTGCCCTGTTCTCTCCAGACATGGGATGACTCAGTTTCTCCATGGTGATTCATCTGGATAATTCAGCTCTGGCTTGTCAAGTCCAGAAGGGTCTCTTATCCAGCTGTATTCAGAAAGTGGTGGGAATGGATCACTGAGGAGACTTAGATAGGCTTTTTCTGCTGCCAGATCTGATGGACATATCTTTATACGTAGCCTCCTGCTGAGTTTGGTACATACTCACCTCCTAGTCTGCTATTCAGGCAAGGAATAACATGCTAAGGTTTCAATCTTCTGTTTCCTGGGTATTGAGAACTGTGTTCTTTCTCTGTCCCTTCTCTATCCTTCCCCTGAACTGAACTGGGAGTCTTCACCTGTTATCTTTGGAGAGTACTAATAAAAAAATCATTCTATACTTAGACCTCTCAAGTGTTGCAGGCTCATCAAGGCAGTGAAACAAAAAAAGCCCAAACCAGACCATTTATACAAGATCCCCAGAGCCCACATGGCACCAGCTGCTACAAACCAGTTGCAAAGAGACACAGAACTGCAGTGACAGTCTTCCCCAGAACCAAACATAAAGAGAAGTGGACAGGCCAAATCACTGCTAAGTGAGACTGCAAGAAACAATAAAATTTGGACCTCTCAGACCACCTCTGCCACAGGAAGGCCTCTTTAGGTCAGCAACCACCACTAAGACAAATAATCTTGGGAACTGCAAAAGATGGGGCAGCCTCTAACAACAGTGGCTCATCTGGCAAGCCACCTCAATGGCCTATGGCAACAGTTTGGTGGACCTCAGCACAAAGATCAACCACTCAGACTGCCTTTTTATTCTTTGATATCTAGAATTTATAATTTTCTTTTTTCTATAGGCTCTAGAGTTGTAAACCAAGCAGAGGGCTGCCTGAGTTCACAGAAGACAGCATTTCTGCATGAGATTAATCAGAAGCAGTAGTAATTTACTTGCACATTGTAATGCTTTGTATCTTTGCAGATCAAAGCACAGACATAACTGAGGAAACTGAAGCAATTGCTATGCTTCTTATTGTCTCTTCCAACCTGGTTGATTCTATGATTCTATGAATTAAAACCTTTTAAATACATGTAGCATTTTTTCCCCTTGTATTCAAACACTGGCACACAGCAGAGCCCACTAAGCACATATAATTAGTTTAATGAACCTGCAGTCTCTCTCATCTGGTTTGCCAGTGGACCCAACCTTATCTGCATGTGCCACTCACAAGAGCTGTAGTAGTTCCCTCTGCACTCACTCCTTGCTACCCAATTCCTTCCCTGGCCCCAGGTCACACTGGCACATGGCTTTAGCATCATGCAGTTCCTGCAGCACCCTTGACTGCTTGTTAACTGCCTCTCAGTACATCAAAGGAGGAGGAAATAAAAGGAAGCAATGCTAAGATACTCCTTAGCCTTCAGCAAGATATCCTGCTGAAAATCACCATTACAGCAAATTCTTGGTAAAGGACAGGGAAAAAAAACAGCAAACACTTGACACAGAAATTTGCTTTAAATTATTTTTCTCTTTCATCTCCTTTCTTTTTTCTTTAACTTCTCTCTGCATTTTTAGCTAAAAAAATATTTCACAAAACTGTTTGTTCATAGGGATGTTCCAGATGCTCTTTATCCACCCAGTAAGAATCTCACACAAGTGCCTTATTACCAGTAACACAGTTACTAGCTGTGCCAACAGCTGGCATATCAACAGCAAGGATAAGCAGCAACATAAGGACAATCAAGAAGAAAGAAATGCTCCACTGACATCCCAGCATACTTGGAAAGAAGGCAGAAGAAAGAAAATGTAACATCTCCACAGGATTTTAAAGCTTCTGTGTGTTCTTCAAGGTTATTAAATCCCAATATCCTCCTGACCTCAAAAAAATTTGAGGGAGGATCCACCCTCCTTGGAGAAATGTTCTGTTACTTCCCATCACTTTCATCTTTGGGGAAGAGTGAAGATCTACTCAGCAGCCTGAAACCTCCCTCCCTTTTTACACCCAGATTAGAAAACAAAAGCTAAGTGACCATAAGAGGCAAAAGAGTAAATAAGCATCCCAGCAGCCAGGGTGCAGGGTTTGTGTTTACGTGAGAAGGACTGAAGTAGGTGTTGCAGAAATTGCAAACAATGAGCCAATTTTACATTGTATGAAAGACGTGGGAGTAGTTCTCTCACCCTCCAGTGCCTTTCTGTATGAGTTCTGAATGACAGCTCACAAAGATGACAGATACTTCAGTTCATACTTACATAACAAGTCTTTTTTTTTTTCCTGGTGGCTCATGGCAGGCATTCATAGAATCACAGAATCAACCAGGCTGGAAGAGACCTCCAAGATCATCCAGTCCAACCTATTACCCAGCCCTATCCAGTCAGCTAGACCATGGCACTAAGTGCCTCATCCAGCCTTTGCTTGAACACCTCCAGGGACGGTGACTCCACCACTTCCCTGGGCAGCCCATTCCAATGCCAATCACTCCCTCTGTGAAGAACTTCCTCCTAACATCCAGCCTAGACTTCCCCCAGCACAACCTGAGAAAGTTATTATATAATTAAACACAATTAATCACCTTGGAGCCAAAAAGTCTGGCCAGAAAAACAAGAAATAATTGAGGTCCAAATTTAGGATTGCATTGGGAGTAGTTCATAAACTCTTTGGGGCACTTTTGTTTTCAGGTGTTCTGTTTACAACATAAAGAACAATTGAGTGCTGCTCCCCAGTATTTCTTCATCAGCACTCCAACCACAGCCCCTGGAGCTGCAGGGAGCATAACAACACACTGCAGTCTGAAACTATGCATCTATTCACTTCATAGAATAAGTTAGTTTGGAAGAGACCTTTAATGGTCATTTAGTCCAATCCCTCTGCAGCTTCAACTAGATCAGGTTGCTCAGAGCCCCAAACAGCCTGACCTTGAATGCTTCCAGCAATGGGGTTTCTACTACCACTCTGGGCAACCTGTGCCAGTGTTTCACCACCCTTATTGTAAAAAATGCCTGCCTTATATTTAGTCTAAATCTCCCTTCTTTCAGATTAAAGTCACCATCCTATGTCCAGTCACAACAGGCCCTGCTAAAAAGATTGTCCCCCATGTTTCTTATAGGCCCCCTTTAAGTACTGAAAGGCTGCAATAAAAAGTCTCCCCAGAACCTTCTCTTCTCCAGGCTGAACAACCCCAGTTCCTTCATCCTGTCATTGTAGCAGAGGTGCTCCAACCCACTCATCATTTGAATTAGTAATGTAAACCTGGCCCAGACTTTTCTTTCCTATGACTTAAAAAAAGATATTTTTTCTCAGCCTGCTCTTCACAGCAGAGGTGTTCCAGCCCTCAGATAATTTTTGTGGCCTCCTCTGGAGCCATTTCAACATATTTGCATCTTTCTTTTGCTGAGGACTCCAGCGCTGGATGGAGTACTCCAGGCGAGGTCTCACCACAGTGGAGTGGAGGGACACAACGACGAAAGTAATCCACAACATGAAACTTTCTTTGTAAGAAGTCAAGTACAGAGCTGCCTTTCATTGGGGTTATTCCCAGTTCTGCTATTGAAAATATGCTGTTCCCCCTCCTGATCCCAGGTGGATTGAGTACAATGGTGTTATGGATCATTACAGCACACGAGGGTTTTTTAATGAGTGCATTTCTTAGCACCGTGCATGCAAAACAAATCCCACTGTTCTTTGTTTGAAAACAGCAGTACAAAATATTATATCCTCTCCCCCCACCCCCAATCTCCCACCTTCTTACCTGTTACCCTGTAAGACCACCTTCACAATCAGCAAGTTCAAATACCCTGCATTCTTCTTAAGACACAATTAAAGGGAGTGAGAAAGTAACTGACCTCTTGCCGCTTGAAATTTTGAACGTATTCCTCAAACTGTTCATCTTTTGTTTCGTCTGCTTTTCCTAGTTTTTGAAGCACCTAAATGGAAAAGATCAGGAAAAAAAAATGATTAATTTATTAATCAATATTTTTATGTCACCAAACAAAACCACTGCTACTTCCAAACACTTCTATTCACACAGGTAGGCTAAAATAGTTTGGTGGTTTATTTTCAGGGGGGTTGTATGCACAACTGTTTCCAGTGTTCACACAGGAAAACATTCAGTTAAAAAAGGATAAAAGCAGGGCTATGGTTGTCCTGGCAGGGCATAAATCCTGCCAGGCCAGTTTAGCCCTTGCTCTCCTCATGTTGTGGGTCCAGGAAGTTGAGTCAGATGAGCAAAGTTTTGAGGGCTAGGAGCTTAGCACCATGTGTCAGGTGTCTTGTGCTGCCCTTCAGCGTGCCTGCTGGTCGAACGAGGCACAAAGCTTTCAATGCATTAGCTAGAACGATGATGCTAGTGCCCATTGGCCAGTTGGATTTTCAAAATGAAGTATGTAAAGGGGGGTGATGTAGAAACTGCCTTTCCGCATTCAGCCTTTCTACGCTGAGCCTCTCTGCTGTTCGCGGTTTGTTAACTGGGAATCAAGGTGACCACCTGCATGCAGTTTGCCCAGGCCAGCTTAGCAGCAACTCAATTCTTCTTCCCCGGCCTGGAATATTTTGTTTTCTACCCCAGGAACATTACTGTGAGTTTGAAAGCATCTTTGATACAGGAGACTTCCTCAGGGACCAAAAGAGTGGTGAGTACATGTGCTGGAGTGAATGCCAGGACTCCATAAGCATAGCTAGAATTCGCCGTTTTCATGTTACTGTTTTCCAAGTTCTGATTGTTTAAACTTTTTAATTCTGTGCAAATACTTCCTGTTGACTGAAAAATCCAAAAAAATCTCAGGGAATTTCCCTGAATTGTAAATATTAAATAGAAAAAATAATATTCACACAGAAATTAATATTCATAATTAATAAGCGATTATTAATTTCCAATTCAATGGTGTGTGTGGAAATATATTTCAAAGTATGCAGCCCTTGGGGGTCTATGTGGCTTTGTTTTTTTCTTTAATGAAGCAACTTCTCTTTCAGCAAAGAATCCCAGGGTTTCAAGGCAAGCAAAGATAGGAGAAATTTCCTAGCACTGCAAGCTGTCCTCCCCTTCAGCCAGAAAGAAAGCAAACCCCCAGATTTAATTAGGTTTGTCTTCTGCTTGTGGCTTATTAGATTGTACAGTATCAACTTTGTCCTTGTCTGTGTGATTTTCAATATAAAGTCACAGGGAACAAAATGAAGGCTGTGTGAGAAATTGGTAAAGCTGATGCTTATTTAAGACTTCTTGTGGTGCTCAGGTTTGCTCCCCTCATTAATTCAGAAGCGGGTTGTCATCCACTAGATGATAAATACCCTACAGTATGGCAGCAGTTGGGGCTATCCAGGTGATAGCAGTCCCAGGAGTAATTTGACACAGCTACACTTTGCACTGTATTGAATTACAATAAATGCATTCTATCACTAAATCCCAGCACTATCCATTCATTTGAATATGAAACCTGAGTGCCCAGGAGGAGCTCTCAACTGCCCCTTCACCTTCCCCCTACCCCTCTCAACCTTACCCCAGTCCCAAGGAAGAATGGAGGTTCGGCCAGGGGGTTAAGAAGCAAAGTGGATTAGTCCCAAACAGAGGGTGAGGTTAGAGACTAAGATGCAGATCAGCCAGTTCCCCAGCAGAAGCAGGAAGAGACCCCCCTATCTATGTTTTGCTTTTTGTTTTTATACATCTCAGCAAGCCTATGAGTGAAGTAGACATCACCATTGTTTTCCTTCCACAGCCTGTAGTCTAGTTCTTCTCACCAAAACATTCTAGCTAGGCTCAAACTAGCACAATAATTTATATATGTAGCTGCAAGTAGGCTTCACCCTTCTTGTCAAGCAGCCCCCAAATCTTTGTGGAGTACCTGTGCGTGGGATGAACCATTTCACACAATGATGTTCAGATTGCTTGCCTGTGACAAACTGACAAAACTTTCCACGTTCACAGGAAAACCCAAACCCCAAACAGCTGAAAACACCTCAAGATAGAAACAGGAGCAATTAACTGATACTGTGAATAAACATATGAGCACCATTGCCTATTCATCTCAAAACAAAGGCTGTACAGCTCCAGCTTCTTCCTCTGACCAGCTGCCTCTCCTAACCTTAGTTGGCCTCACTCCATCTAAAAGCAGGTTGCACAAAGGGGCAGCAAACATTGCCACAGTGGAAAATGGGGGTGAAGATGATCAGGAAGGTAATGCAAAACTACCTGTGGACCTGGCAGGTGGAACTTCAAGGAAGTTTTGATGTCTTTACAGCAGAAAGAATGACATCAGAGAGGGTAAAAAAGGACAAGGACTAGACTTTTGCTACCAATAGCTATGGTTTAGGTTTTCATTGCCCTGGCTCATTTGGGCATTTTGGGCTGCTTTTAAGCCTGCTGACTAGTCACAAAGGCCTCATACACTCTCATCCCCACTCTCTTCATCAAATATTAAGAATTATCACAGATGGCTATAGAGAGGAATTATTTAATTTAACATTTCAAATCATGACAGGCTTTCACATTGCTCCTTGTCACCAATGAGCCAAATAGTCTGTCCCCAGCTGTGGTACAACTTTGATCCACACCAGGCAGCTTTCTGAAAACCCAACATTTCCTTTTCAAAGAGGTAGCTGCAAGATAAACCTCCTGACCACAGCAATGCATTCAAATCTTGTTCCCAGGAACAAGTGGCAGACACATTAATTGTAGTCTGAGTGATTCATAACACAGGTAACAAACCACAGGAAGAAAGCTGTGATGATAAACTCTTTACTCTTTCCCAAAATATCAGAGGCAGTTATCCATGTCTCCAGAAGTGCACTCAAGCCCATAGTGCAAAGCTCAAAAGGAAACAGCTACTTGGTGCAAAGCTCAAAAGGGAACAACTACTTCACACCCCATCTACCTCCTATGGTTTGGTGTTTTCTTATCCCATCTCCAACTTTCAGTTTCTCCACAGGTATTTAGTTGAACTGAGGCTAATATGCAGTGTTAGATCTTTTCCTCTGCAAACATCAACATTCTTCTTAATCCATGGGTATGTTAAATAACCATTAATAACACAGCTTCCCAACTCTCCTAATCCCAACTCACACCTGAACTACAGTCTAATTGTACAGCATTGCCCAGATAACATAAAAATGCTCCAGAGAGATCCACAAAAGAACTAAGACTATGATTCCTCTCAGAATAAGGCCACAAGCTTCTCCATTAGTCCTTGGTCATTTGGTTAAGATCAGAAATACTTTACAGAAAGCACCAACCTGCACAATGCAGAGCACTGCAGTCTGTAGACCATTCCTCACTCTTTGCAACATCCAGCAATGTGGTCTGCTGGAAGTAGCACCCCTGCGAAACTGAACATAATAGCATATGGCTCTCACTCTGCTTAAGGATGATCCTAAGAAGTCCATCAACTGGGCAGTAGGCATTTAAGGAGACTAGAGGAATGAACTTTGAAGTACACATGGTCTCATTTTGATGGTAGAGAAGGGAAGGGATACTAACAGCTATGATAATGTACTGATAGAGACTTCTGTTTGTCTCTTAGGACCTTCACAGAGTTTAATGCTGTGGGGCTCTCTCACATAACAAAGCTGCTCATCAAACACCCTCTGCATGTATCTGCATGTATTCTGGAAGCTGTTTATCCCCAGTGGATGTGGAAGCCAGGCATAGCTCCAAAGAACTGCCAAATAAACAAGCTCTTAGGCCAGTTTTCCCAATCTGCTCTGTATGACTGACCTGTGTAATTGAGGATGGCATTCAGGTAGAGATGCTGAAATGGTGCCCAGCAGGTGATTTTCATGGGGTATAGCTTAAAGAGGAAAAAAAAAACCAACCCAGAAACAAGATATAACATAGACGAAGATGCAGAGAGAGGAGGGGAGGAAAAACAGGGAAAAAATGAGAAATAAAAGAAAGAATTAAAAGGGAGAAAAACAATTGTGAAAGAAGAAGGACTAATCTAAATTAGCTTTGAGAAATCGTGGGCTTGATTCATTTGCCTTCCTGTAGGCATCTCACATGGCACAGGATGTCTCAAACATCTCTGTGCAGGTGGTAAACATGACACAGGAGCTATGGAAGTGTCTTCTGGAATAGCAGCTTGAGTCGAGGCAGGATACAACTCAAGCAGCCTATGTGTAGGCAGCTGAATTGAGCTATTAATATCATAGCAACATCTACAATCCTCAGACTTCTGAGTACTCCTCCTCTTCACAAAATCTCTTAAGGCAATAATAATTGTTTTCTCACTCTGCCATTGGGGAAACAAGATACAGAAAAGGCAAATAACTCCTACACTAAGTCCAGAGGAAGTTAATCAATGCAGGGTACAGAATCTGATTATTCTACACTAGTATCTTAACCTGTGGGCCACCCTCCTGTGAAACAGAGTTTCACATAAATCTGCTGTGTTCAGATTATCTGCACTAGAGCAGGAAGAGTGAACAAAAAGGCATCTTAAAGAACTGGAAAGACAATCTGTTTGCCCTTCTCTGGCTGCTGTTGCTCTCACACTTCTTGAAAAGATTGATTGCTTCTTTGGGTCAACCAAGAGCTAAATTTAACTGTCTTCACAATTAGAAATAAAATCCCTGGCTGAATTTTTGTGTCCATTACTGTATCTCAAAGAAATCACAGGGCTACTCTGCTGAATTAAGAAAAAAAGAAAATCCTGTCAGTTGCTGTTGTTTCTGTCCATATTCACTCTTATCACTGGAAAGCTTCCTAGCAGTGACCAGAGTGTTTCAGCCTTGCAGAAAGTAGTTGTGCATCCAGGCTCACTTACACTCTGCTCATCACTTTTTATTTGTCTGCCCCCCTACCAGCTCCTCCACTTTCCTGCTCCACTTTGACTGACTTGTGTTGAGCAGACACTTTCCTCGATACTTCTCTCTCCAAAAACTAACAATGGAAGAGAAACATGTTATTTGCTGCCCTGATAACTTTTCACTCTGCTCGTGTGACAACTTCATTTACCCAATCTCCTCTTCACATTCTGCCCTGTTTGGGCTGAAGCTCTGTAAAGCAAGAGAGTATCTTACACTTTATGCTATTACAGCAGCAAAGACAAAAGGATCATCATCTTGATTTATTTGAAGATCCTACCAAAAAGTCATGATTAGTAACTTCTCTTTGGGTGTTTACATTCACTTGTGACCAGAACTCATGTTCTGTTGCTCTCCATTTACTTGATACACCCAGTCACAGAATCACAGAATCAACCAGGTTGGAAGAGGCCTCCAAGATCACCCAGTCCAACCTAGCATCCAGCCCCAGCCAATCAACTAGACCATGGCACTAAGTGCCTCATCAGTCTTTCCTTGAACATCTTCAGGGATGGTGACTCCACCACCTCCCTGGGCAGCCCATTCCAATGTCAATCACTCTCTCTGTCAAGAACTTCCTCTTAACATCCAGCCTAGACCTCCTCTGACACAACTTGAGACTATGTCCTGCTGTTGGTTACCTGGGAGAAGAGACCAACCCCCACCTGGCTGCAGCCTCCTTTCAGGTAGTTGTAGACAGTAATGAAGTCACCCCTTAAGTCCTTAAGAACTAGGAAAAAAAAACCCCAAACTAAAGCAGTCACCCAACAAGAACTTTTTCCACCATATATTTAAAGCATAAAAAAAACAGCACAGAATCAAATGTAAAATAATTTTCATTGACAAAACTTCAATTACTCAACTTAGATTTGGATAATTATTTTAAAAAGGGAGTCATTACCTATATAGAACATTAAAATATTTCACTGGGGATCTTGTCACCAGAACATTAAAATCAACTATAAAGACATTTAGCACAGTATTTTTCAAGCTGGAAGCATCCACAATGCAATAAACAATTCTGTCTCCTGTACAGATGGGCCACTAAAGATCATCCTTGCATAAGAAGTCCAATAAAATTTATCCTACCAAAGCATTGAGCAGTGATACCTGACAGGCAATCTGCTATCTTGACATTAATGAAAGTATTCCTGGGCCAAGAGGAGAGATATCAAATATAAAGTTTATCTATGGTTAAGCTTCCTTGATTAAACACTTAAATTACACCTGGAAATGACAATTCTGTTCTTTACAGACTCTTTCTCTGGATCTCTCACAGCAAGTACGTGACGTTTTTCTTGTCTGCTGGGAGCCAAACAAAAAATAATCAAGCAAAAAAGCTTTTCAGTCACAAAGCCAAGATAAAGATAACACTCAGTCTAACAGACCTTGAATTTGAAAGTGCACATGCAGTCTCCCGCTGTCTAGTTCCACAGGATATATACAGCAGAGTCTTGTTTATTTAATTTAGCTCTCATGGTATGCTTTCAGTGGACCAAAGAACCTAAGAAAACCAAGCTTTCACTAAGTAATGATGCTGAAAAGGGCCATTTCCCCTTATATTCACAGTACCTGATCTTCCATGCTCAGTTCCAAGATCCAGTGGCAGTATTTCCTATTGGGCTTGATTAAAATCAAGCTGAACTAATTTATAACAAAACAAATTGTTTAGGACACAAACAGATAAAGAATGCTAGTGGTAGGATGTAATATTCCCTCAGTAGAAGGATATGAAGTTAGTAAGTGTCATTTGACAGTGTTATAGATATCACTCATCTAAACTACTTCTCATGACAAAAGACAGGTAAAAGGTAATTTACAAATGAAAGTAATTTCTTTACTGTGAGGGGAGAACAAGATAAAGCTTACTAAAAAGAAATAAAAAGTCAGAATTGCTGGGGAGAAAAAAAAATCTGATTTAAAAGAATTATTTTGATTTAGTATGTTTTACTAATGGCTGCCTGTGAGATCTTAATCCACATCCTTACACCCAACATTACAGCTACATCAGTAACCCTGCAAAGATGATGACAGAGACAAGAGTTCAGCCATTCCTGACATGTAGTTAACAGAGCTCACACATTTCTCATTGCACAGTCTCCGAGAGTTAACAGCTCAGTTTCCTTTCCTTCCACTTCACCATTACAGCCACAAGACAGGCTACTAGTGGTTTTGTGGTTTATTGGTTTGGCTTCTAAATTAATCCATATGCTCATAGCAGCAATACAGATGTCTGATCTTGACTGTCTCCTCCAGCCTGAGCTGTGATATTTCCATAGATACTTCTTGAGAAAGATATTGGCTGAAGCTGGAAAGAGATGCCCACATTTGGTCCTAAACACATCAAGGTGCAGATGGTGTCTGCCCTGAGGCTCCTTCACATCCATCAAGGATGGCATTTCTCTCTAAAGACTCCAGGCAATCTTCATTACAGGACTGATAGAGTGGAGCCCTGGAGAAACAAACCCAAGTCTCCAGCGTGGTTTGATGTTTTGCCAAGAGAATATTTCACCATCTGTTAAAGTAGTCTCATGTCATGTCACACATAGCAACAGAGAACATGAAGACAACTTTTTCTTTGCAAAACATTTTCCAGATTGATGCTCATCTGTGGAGGAATTTACTGTTTCTCCATAGATCTTAATATACTGCACACTAAATAGCAGTGATGTGCCTGACATGGCAACACTTGCTGATGAGGTACTCTTCACCTTTGGCATGCACCAGTGTGCTAGTTTGAGGCTAGCTGGAATATTTTAGTGAGATAAATTAGATGATAGACTGTGAAAAGGAAACAATGGTGATGTCTACTTCACTCATAGGCTTGATGAGATGTATAAAAGCAAGAATATAAACAGTGATAACACAGTGGGTCTGTGTCGCAGCTGATGTCTGTACTTTTCTCCCTAACCTGCTTTCTGCATAACTAATCCTTCTGCTTTCTAGTCCCCCTAGCCAATCCTCCAAACTCACCTTGCATGTAAGGCAAACTCTGGTAGAAGGGTGGAAAGGAGGTGGAAGGGTGGTTGGGAGACCCTCCCAGGAACTCTCATTGCTGGGAGGGCTGTTGTGTTTCTGTCTTACTTTTTTAATTGTACATTTCTGTATATTTATTGTGAAGATCTACTTGTATATGGTGCTAAGCTGTAAATGTAAAGCTCCATTCCTTAATTTCCAGCTCGCTGAGTCTAGCCTGGGTGATTTCCTAAGAGTAGGGGGACAGGTAACACCCAGGCCATCACAACCAGCCCTCTCTCCTCATTCAGAGGATGGCAGTGAGGCTGCTGTAACACTTCTAGATGGAATGACAAAGAAGTTTGTTTCCAAAAGAAATGAGGAATTGCTTTTTTCACACTGTTGGAATATTAGACAGAGCACATACCCTTGGTTCAACTAATTCAACAACCTGAGAAATCTTTGAAGCCAGCCAGGTCTGTCTTTCCTCTTGAAGACCATCTTTTTCAGAAATTAATGCACCAAGAAGAGATTTCTTTCAGTGTTCCTGGAAGGATTTGTGTAGGCATAATCTCATAACAATCACAAATTCCCTCAGACCAGCTCCAAGAAGGAATAACTAAATCAGTATAATAAGCCCAGTATCGTGTGCTAGGCAGCTATTTCTGCAGAAAGCTACCAGTTTTCCTTCTCATTGATTTATTCAGCATTTTTGCATTACTGAAGGCCAAACAATGCCTCACAACTTTGAAGTATTCTAAAGCTTCTCAGACTTTTCTCATTAATTGCTGCTAAAGATAAGCTTGCCTGTTCTCAGAAGTTTATCTGCATCACTTCTTCCTGCTCACTCCAGGTCATGGCCTTCTAGCTACTGGAAAGTTAAAAAAGCTCTGAACTGAAGCTGAGGTTAGCAAGAACTACTGAGCAGTGCTCTAGCTTTGATTCCTGGACTTTCCACAATACACTGCAGTCAAACAGGGCTTCATTCTCTCCCCCATGGGGCTTGGGAATGAGGCTCCAGAACTAGCCCTCAGGGTTGCTGAACATGGAAAAAGATGTGGTATTGATCAGCCTAGCAGTATGAAGAACATAGGCAGGGCTTGCTTTCAAGGGAAGTCTTTTCTTGCCAAGCAAATAGCATTCCTGTACTACTCAGTGTGCTTCTGTAAACACAATGCATTTAAGAGCTTGCTAATGGTCACAGTTCCCAGGTAAAAATGTGTCCAGAAAAGGAGTCTATTTGCTGATGATGGAAAAGAAATGGCAGGCAAGCACAGCTTTACTGCAAGAGAGGTCATGTTCTCCTGGGGTTGCTGCTAATCTGGAGTCCTTTCAATGGTCCCTATTCAGATGAACACCCAGTCAGAGGAATGTACCACAAGATTATGATTAACAAGGAGTAAGAATTCAGAATCTGGACAAAGAATATTTTCAATACGGAGAGATTGTTTGAGATAGGTAAGAGAAAATATCACAGACTCTGTAGGTGTAACTAAATCTATAAAATAGCACTTCCAGAACTGAGAAAGAATACAGTAACAGTAGGATGCTGTGGCCACACAGCCTGTTAGAATAATCACCGAGACACACTGGAGAAACAGCCGCACAACTCATCAGAAGCAAACTGCACTGTGGCTGAAGCTCAACAGAAACCTTTGTTCGTCACCCATAAGAAGGAAGGAACTTCTTCCAAAGGAAACGAGCACAGGCTAGCTACTGCTGAAAATCACCAGGGACATGGTACCTAGCTGAATTAATCTGAAGTGAAGAGGACAGTAGGTTAATAGTCTTTTGTACCTTCACTATCGTGGAACAGCACAAGACACTTGCAAACAGCTCCAGTATTTCTTGTAACCATCAGCTGTGCTGGTGTCTTGCATCTAGCAGCAAATATGAGAAAAACTATCATCCTCCTCCTTAGATGCATTTGTTTTAAAGTAATTTTATTTACCTAAAGAGGAAGACTGGAATTGGAACCATTTCTGCCTTCAGTTTAGTCTTTTCTACATTGAATAAATGTCATAACTTCAGCTTTCTCTTGCTTTCCAAGATTCAACTATTCCCTTGGCTTTTCCCTAGACTCTACACTCTGTAGGCAACTTTGTTCTCTAGTAATAATATTTCTGTATTAAAGTTGTCTTGAGTTACTGCAGGTCTTTGTATTCCCTTTGATTTTCCTGTCATTTCAGCAACTTTGAAAATCAATCATCTGTAGCAGAATAATTAGCAAAGCACTTGATGGATTTTAAAATCACTGATTGAAAGAAACATGTTAAGCACTGAAAATAAGCTTACATGTGAAAATGAAAATGGATCTGAAAACAGTGACATGAAAAAGCAGCAAAGGATATTAAACCAGTTTAAGAGGGACAGGGATCTGCTCAAGAGAGTCCAATGGAGGGCTACAAGGAGCCTGAGAGGGGATTTAATAAATGTTTATAAACATCCGAGGGTTGGGGATCAGGAGCAGGGGGGGACAGGCTCTGCTCACTTGCTCCCTGTGATAGGACAAAGAGCAATAGGTGTAAGCTGCAGTGCAAAAGGTTCCACCTCGACACAAGGGGCAACTTCGTGACTGTAACGGTCACAGAACACTGGAACAGGATCCCCAGAGAGGTTGTGGATTCTCTGGAGACTTTCAAGGCCTGTTTGTATGCATTCCTGTGTGACCTGAGATAGACTGTACAGTCCTGCTCTGGCAGGGGGGTTGGACTCTATGATCTCTTTGAGTCTCTTCCAATCCCTGACATTCCATGATCCTGTGAACCACCACAACTCAGGGCAAAAGCCTACGAAAAGCACACTTTGCACATCTCTCATCAAAAAGCTCTGCATTTCTCAGCACCTCACTGCATTTGGAGCTCAAATGTACAGCCAGGTGTTATGAAGGGAGCTAGCTGAAATCTGAGCTGGGGGTGAAGTGCAATGAGGCCGACTGAATAATTTAGTAATACACACAAAATAATTCCCCCAAACTTATTTCCAACTCTCCACACAAGTTCTTGGGCGCGGTTAGCAGAGTTATTGTACAGGATGTCTCTGTACAACGGGATTTTGAAAGGTTTTAGAGATGTCTTTGACAGAGAGTCTGGCGGCTTCATTCACCGCTTGTGAGGTTGACTCAATTCCTTCAGCAACCTGAATAAGGAATTAAGAATACTCACTAGTCCTTAGTCTTGATGTCTGAGGCCCGAAGCATAGGCAGGAAAAAGATTCAAGGGAAGTCCTGTGGTGAATTCCACAGGACTGCCATGTGGAATCGACTGCTGGCTGAGGCGGCTGAGGGGGCCGAGGCGGCTGAGGGGGCCGAGGCGGCTGAGGGGGCCGAGGCGGCTGAGGGGGCCGAGGCGGCTGAGGGGGATGAGGGGGCAGAGGCGGATGAGGGGGCAGAGGCGGATGAGGGGGCCGAGGCGGATGAGGGGGCCGAGGCGGATGAGGGGGATGAGGGGGCAGAGGTGGATGAGGGGGCCGAGGCGGATGAGGGGGATGAGGGGGATGAGGGGGCCGAGGCGGATGAGGGGGCCGAGGGGGCCGAGGCGGCCGAGGGGGCTGATGGGGGCTGAGGTGGATGAGGGGGCTGAGGTGGATGAGGGGGGCTGAGGTGGATGAGGTGGATGAGGGGGCCGAGGCGGATGAGGGGGCCGAGGCGGATGAGGGGGCCGAGGGGGCTGATGGGGGCTGAGGTGGATGAGGGGGCCGAGGCGGCTGAGGTGGATGAGGGGGCCAAGGCGGCTGAGGTGGATGAGGGGGCTGAGGTGGATTTGGGGGCTGAGGGGGCCGAGGCGGCCGAGGGGGCTGAGGGAGCCGAGGGGGCTGAGGCAGGCAAGCAGCAGGTGAGCGAGGAAGGAAGGAGCACGCAAGCCCCTTATTCATCTGTTCACCCCCTTTTGTAGGACAGTGGCCGAGGCTAATGGTCTCGTTGGCCACACAATCGCCCATTCACCCCAACAGACCCAAAAAAGGCAGCACCCACAGGCTGCTCTCCTCCAAAGATGGGGGCGCATTCGCCTTGCACGCGACAGGGGCGTGGGCCTTAGGAAGCCCCTCTCAGGCAACCGGATCAAACCGGACTGGGCTGCCTGGGTTTCCTCTGTCCTGTTTTCCCGCCTCTGGCTGCAATGCAGGCAGGCAGGTAAATATGTCTGGACAAGACAGGACATGCTCAAGCCCATTTTGTGCCCTTTGGGACTCTCCACCACAGCAGGCTAAAATCACCTGTCCACCATGACCACCACAATGAGTGGCAATCTCCCAGGCATCTTTTACAGTTACTCTGGGAACAGGTTATGACCCCTCCAGTTCCAGGGTGAGGAAACTGAGGCACAGGGCCCCTCAATTCAAGAGAGATGTTGAGGTGCTGAAGCATGTCCAGAGAAGGGCGGCAAGGCTGGTGAGGGGCCTGGAACACAAACCCTATGAGGAGAGGCTGAGGGAGCTGGGGGTGTGCAGCCTGGAGAAGAGGAGGCTCAGGGCAGAGCTCATTGCTGGCTACAACTACCTGAAGGGACATTGTAGCCAGGTGGCTTCTTCTCCCAGGCAACCAGCAATAGAACAAGGGGACACAGTCTCAAGCTGTAGGTATAGGCTGGATGTTAGGAGGAAGTTCTTCACAGAGAGAGTGATTGGCATTGGAATGGGCTGCCCAGGGAGGTGGTGGAGTCACCATCCCTGGAGGTGTTGAAGCAAAGCCTGGCTGGGGCACTTAATGCCATGGTCTAGTTGACTGGCTAGGGCTGGGTGCTAGGTTGGACTGGATGATGTTGGAGGTCTCTTCCAACCTGCTTGATTCTATGAATTCTAAGCAGATGTGCCATCTTCAAACTGATCATGTTGGGATTGTGCATCAACACTGTGCCTTTCCAGTCCTCTCTCAAAACAACTAAAAAAGCAGGCAGAACAGAGTACAATATATATAAAAAGTTCCAAACCTTGAATATTTTGCTCACATAATTAGATTTGTGGATCTGAACATATGAGAAAGATGAGCAAGATCAGTTTTTCTATCACTCTCCAAAATAAAATGATAGATATGACAACCATTACTTAATATTGCCTATCATATCTACATAAGCTGCCATCTTCCTTGTAGCAAAAAGTGAAAAGTTAAAGATATTGGTGCAAAACTAAGTAAATCAAAGCTTCCTTTGGGAACAGTTCTGTAAGTGTAATTTTTTTTTCCCCCTTCTGCATCAAAGGCAGTCTGAAATTTTCAGCTGTGTAAAACAGCTTCTTCAGCAAGTAATTTCTTAATAAAGACATGTTTGAAGTGATTTTGAGGTTATGCTTTCATAAAGGTTGCTTTCCACAGAGTGAACTATAATGGTTTTAAAAGGTAAGCAGAACTGCAGGCATTCATAAGTATAAATTTAACCTCTGGCAGCTTGATTAGATGATGCAACACAAGTCACAACATTTTGTTCAGTTATGAGAGTATAAAGGAGCTTTTCTAGGAATGCAGAAGTATTTGTCACACACAAGAGCTCAAGGATGTTAGGCAGGAGCACTTTAGGAAGCACATGATGTTCTTGGGTGTCTTCAAAAAAGATCCTGGGCTTTTAATTTATTTATCTGTAGAGATACACTATCTCCAACTAACAAAGATGCACTGCAATGGTACAGAAGCTTCTTTAATGGAGTAACTATTGTCTGTCCAGGACAGACAATCCCTGCTAGCTTCAGGATTCCCTTGACTGAATCAGATCATGGCTTTAATGCTGTAAAGCCCTTCAAAGACTGTGAGTAATTACACAGAGGAAGTATACTGTGGTGTCTAGGCCTTGGGCCGATTGCAAGAGAGTGAAAGCCCTCTTCCTAGAAAGTCAGCTTTCCACTCAACAGTAAAAGGTATTGATCATAGAATCATGGAATCAACCAGGTTGGAAGAGACCTCCAAGATCATCCAGTCCAACCTATCCCCCAGCCCTATCCAGTCAACTAGACCATGATGGCTGCTTGTTTAGGTGTGAGTAAGATATGGTTACCAATAGGCTGAAAAGCAATGAGATAGACCCTGCTCTGTGGTGTACAAACCCACATATCTGCACATGATGTCAAATTATTATAACACAGGAGAGGAGTATAATGAAGTCCCTCTTGATTCAATATACCTGTGAAGAAGTAGCTATCCTTCACTTTGAGTTTCAGCACCTCTGTTGCTGAAATCCAGCTCCCCACTACTTTAAAACAAAGACGGATGCAAATAGATGATTACAGGTTACCCAAAGGTGGTAGATATCCCCACCTCTGAAAACAGTCACAGTCAGGTTGGCTGTGGCTCTGAACAACCTAATGTAGTTGAAGACATCCCTGCTCACTGCAGGACCTTTAAAGGTCCTTTTCAACCCAAACCATTCTGTATTTATTTTCAGAATCCTATTATCTACTTTAACAGTAACAAAACAACATAAAGATTGAATGCATTCCACAGAATGGCAGAAAGCCCTGTAACAGATGACATGTAGAAGTTGTGGAGGCTGGTCAATAGTTTGCTTCTTTGATAATTTATCTCTGAGTATTAGATTACAGACTGTAAGATGTAGTCTATTCAATTCTGCCTAGTGCTTATCTCTGCGCAGACAGCGAAACTGCCAAGAGACCAACAGTAACTGCAGCTCTCCACAGAGACTATGGGAGGGAAAAAAAAGAAGAATGATATTATATCTATGAATGTTTAGAAACAGAATTATTAAAGGCCTCCCCAGTCCATCAATCAATTGTATATCCTTTGCCCAATCCTCTTTATGAGAGGCAAAATAAACCCTCTGGGGATTTGCTTACTCTGTTGCTTACACAGTTGCTTACTCTGCAGGGGGTTTACTCCCTTAGACGATGGACCAGAGATGTTCAAAGGCTGTCAGGCCAGCTGGTTCCCCATGAGGAGTCACAGAATCACAGAATACATCTGGTTGGAAGAGACATCAAAGATCATCCAGCCCAACCCTCGACCCAGCACTGTAAGATCAACACTAAACCATGTCGCTAAGCACCAAGTCTACACTGCTTAAACACCTTCAGGGACAGTTACTCCTGGGCAGACAATTCCAGTGTTTGAGAACCCTTTCAGGGAAGAATTATTTCCTAACACCCAGCCTAAATCTCCCCTGGCACAGCTTGAAACCATTTCCCCTAGTCCTGTTGCTCGACACCCAGAAGAGGCTGGCCCCCTCCTGGCTCCAACCTCCCTTCAGGGAGCTGTAGAGGAGGAGGTTACCACATTGCTAGCGTGTGTCAGACTGGATTTTCTTACTGCTCTCAACTGTTTTGTTCATGACATGTAACAGTTGCACCTGGTTTCCTTCTGCAAAAGCAGCACTTGTTGCCTTTCAACACAAACCTTGTCTTTTCCTCTCAGAACAACCGGCATTAGCTGAACCATGGCAAACCTGAGAACGAGGCTGTTACACTGATTTCTTGTCACAGGAACAGTGACTCCACTTTTACACTTGACTGCAGGTCCTGTTTTAGCGCAAGCTACTCATGTTGCCACTGCTCTGAGTTTGCAGATGTCTGCTGTAATCACAGGGCTGTCAGCCTGCAGGTGTCACAGGTTGGGAACCACAGAGTTAAAACCTCTCTTAGGCACTAGGGGGTGACCACAGGAAAGTGTAAAACTGTTACTCGAGCCCACAACTCTGCTATCTCTTTATAAGCGAGGCCAATCCGTCCTTTCCCTCTCCCTCCTACCTGCTGTCTCTGGTGGGAGCTACGTACCTGGGTAAACACGTAAGGAGCAGGCTTGGTCTGGTCCTACGGGCGGCAGTGGTGCTGCGGGGGGAGGAGAGGAGCACTGGGGGTTGTAGGTTAGTTTGGGGTTGGGGGAAGGTTTAAGGAGCTCACTATGTATCCTGTAGGTGCTCTGTAACTTTCCTGCACCTTTCTTTTCAAATATAGTTCTGCATTTCTTCCCAATTCATTTGAGAGCCTCTCCTTCTGTTTGCTCTTTAAAAAAACATCATGACAGCAGGGAACGAGGCAAAGGACTGCAGGGAACGAGGCATCCGTGGGTAAATCTGCCCAGGGATATGTGTACACGCTCACAGACACACAGCCATATGTACACAGCTCTGTGTGTGTGTCTCTCCAGCACTTCTGGTTTATTTATGCTCCCTCCACTATAACTTCAACACAACTCACACTAATTTCAGCCCTGCAATGCTCTACGATTCTTGTAGGCTTGCAGATGAATTGATGAAAATAACGGCAGGAGAGTCTGTGTGGTATTCCTAAACTGTGACAATGTTAAGGCAATGACAGCTGACAAGATGCAACCTAAAGGAAGGGCTACCTGACCAGTGATTCTCCTCCTCCAAGGAGCAGGTCTTTCCAAGTGTCTTCACATGCTCCCCTGTTTACAGAGCCAGGGATCTACATCAAAACTCATAATATGCAAAGTTATAACCCAAAAAGAGTTATTATTTTTAGCTTTGTGTCTTTTAGAACTCATGTCCTTGGTTTTTTTTGGTCTTTTCCTTTGGAATATGAATTCTATGCATAACAAACGTACAGAGGTCCATGACTACAATGGAAATCCTAGATGCTGCAAGAAATTACACTTGTGGTTTAGTCACTGTCATTGCTTCCACAAATTGGAATTAACCCCAGCACCTCAGCAGATTACTAGGAGGCCATAGAATCAACCAGGTTGGAAGAGACCTCCAAGATCAACCAGTCCAACTAGCACCCAGCCCTATCCAGTCAACTAGACCATGGCACCAAGTGTCTCAGCCAGGCTTTTCTTGAACACCTCCAGGCACAGTGACTCCACCACCTCCCTGGGCAGCCCATTCCAATGCCAATCACTCTCTCTGGCAAGAACTTCCTTCTAACATCCAGCCTACACTTTCCCCGGCACAACTTGAGACTGTGTCCCCTTGTTCTGTTGCTGGTTACCTGGGAGAAGAGACCACCCCCCACCTGGCTACAATGTCCCCTCAGGTAGTTGTAGACAACAATGAGGTCACCCCTGAGCCTCCTCTTCTCCAGGCTAAACAACCCCAGCTCCCATCTGAGATGCTAGATTCTCACAAAAGTAGTGAAGCTAAATCTTGTTAGTCCCAGATATTGATCACGATGTATTTTTTACAGCAGTAAGAATAAAACTCTTCAACCTATGCTCTGCCTTTTTTAACTTCTCCTGTTCTCCTTTTCCTGCCCTCAGGCGTTGTCAGCAACACTAAAGGCTGCGAGACTTTTGCCACATCCTTCTAAAGGAAGCTGCACTTCAGTAGAGGCAGGAATAGTCTCTGCATAAAACACTGCAGTCCTCACGGACGATCAAACAATATAAATGCAAAGCTGTGTGATTAATGTAAGGCTGTGTGATTAAACGCAAGTCAGTGTGATTAACAGGGCTGCAACATACAAGTCCTCTGCTTTCTCTTTCCATAATTAACTTAATTGATTCTAAATCTGCTCCGAAATTAGGACGGTGCTATTTAAAGCAAGGTTTTCAAGACTCAAAGCACCATGTTGGTTCAGCACTTCTCATTCCAACCTTCAGCTATTTACTATTTTGCATCTGTGAATGCCTGAAGATCCCTCTCAGCAGTGTCACGGTGGCAGAGACCTGGGAAAATCACTTTGCACAGATTACAACACTGACTAAATGTAAGTCCAAGGGTCATGTTTGGGTAAGAAAAAAGTGCTTCTACCACAGTGATACAAGACTCTTTACGAATATAGGCAACAAAGTTGTTTTTTCATTATCAGGCATGCAAGAAGTATTTGAAAACATCTGAAATCTGTTAAACCTTTACAGATCAACCCCTGTAGAAAGATGGGGAGGAATCTAGCCTGGATGTGCAGAAACCAAGTAAGTACTGCTCAAAGTAGTATCCTTTTGAAAATTACCTTTAACAGGAATTCCACAAACCTTTTCTTTCTTTTTTTATTTTTCCCTTTCTTGCAGCCACCTTCCTACATCCACCGGGCTGTCCACAGAGTGGGAAGGCACTGATGGTTCTCTAAAAGATCATGTTGCTGGAACACCAGGCACTACTCTGGGCTCCCTACTCACATGGTGCAAGTCAGAGTCAGCTTTGCCGCATGCAAATCACTGCAGGCTCAGAGCTTTATGTAAGGGCATCCAGTGACCTTCTTGTTGCTACTTGCTCCTCATCACCCTGCAGAGCAAGACCCTCGCACCACAGCACCCGCAGTCAGGTATTAATAGCCTGAAACAACAGGAAGAGCCAGTGGAACAAAGACCAGAAATATAAATAAAGTCCAAGGAGCTGCTGCCTTTCCTTTATAATCCCCTTCTTTGCTTTCCCTCCCCTCCCCTTATTTCCATTTCCCCTCTCTTTACTTCCCCCCCCCCCTTTCCTTCCCTTCCCTTTCCCTTTTCCCCTTTCCTTTTTCCCTCCCCTCATTCCTTCTCCCCCTTTCCTTCCCCACTCCTTTCCTTCAATGCAGAACTAAGACTAAGAACTCATGACTGTGCAACTGCATAATAATCACTGTGAGTAAATCACATCTACTGATAAACAGTGAAATAAAAGAAGTGTGAGGATGAGAAAATTCTACTGCAGAATGCAGGACTGTGCATACCAGACAGCATTAAGCAGTCTCAAATGCCCAAGGATTTGCAGTAAGATTTTGCAATGCCACAAGAATCTGCACTGAAAACACAATATTTGTGATCACTGAAAAGATTTTAACAAATAAAGATAGATCCTGCATGTTCAACACTCTTTTATGCTCAGGGGTAATTCCCTTCTTTATATACCCCTTGTAATATCACAAATAAATAAATAAATGCCCAAAGCAATTAAGAATATGTGTTTGGCCACAGCACTGATTCTATCCAGTGTAATTAAGAGAGGAAAAAAAAAAAAAAAATATATATATATATATATATATATATATATATCAAAAAGGTTATTGTTTAAACTTTAAAGACAAAACCCCAGTAAAACAATTTCTAGCACAGAGAGAACCTTGCAAAATTTCACCTCCAAGTCAGGACAACTTGGAAAGTCACCATTAGGGAATTGAAGGGATATCAAAGGAGAATTACTAGATGATAGCTAGTAATCAAAGAGACTAATAATAATAATGCAACATGTAACTCTGCTGCCAGAATAATTTAGAGAAGAGTTTGAAGCAGCCACAGTGGAATTTGCCTTGTTACTTTGTATAGCATAGAAAGCCCAGGAAGCATTGGAGTGATTAGAGTGGCGAGACCCTGGAATAGGCTGCCCAGGGTTGAGGATGGTTGAGGCCCCATCCCTGAAGGTGCTTAAGACCAGGCTGGACGAGGCTCTGGGCAGCCTGATCTAGGGTAGGGTGTCACAGCCTATGGCAAGGGGCTTGGAACTAGATGATCCTTGTGGTCCCATCCAACCCTGACTGATTCTATGGTTCTATTACTACAAAGGTGAAACAGAAGTGCAATGTGTTTTTCATAACATCTCATAAAATACAAGTTTTTTTAACTTTACAGTACTTTATCCATACACCTAAAAAGAAAATAAAATCTAATTTCTGTCCAAACAGCCATGAAAACACTGCCAGTTAATTTCAACACAGTTATTTCTCACAGGGAAAAAATTCCTCCTCATGTTTGCATGGAACTTCCTATGCCTCAGCTTCCATGCACTGCCCCTTGTCCTGTCACTGAGCATCACCAAGCAGAGCCTGGCTCCATCCTCTTGGTACTCACTCTTTACATTTATAAACATTGATGAGGTCACCTCTAAGTGTCCTTCTCTCCAAACTAGAGCTCCAGCTGCCTCAGGCTCTCTTCATAAAGAATATGTTCCATTCCCTTAATCATTTGTGTGGCTGTTTAATTAATTCTGTTTTATTAATGTAACAGTGTTTAACAAAGGTCAATCTTAACCTAACAGGGCCATTGTATACACTTGCTTCAAAACAAAACCAAAATCTACTCTTTGATAAGCATCCTTTCCTCTGTACCACACCATTCCAAATGACAAATCTACAAACCCAGACATAGATTTCAAACACCTGAGGAACCTCAGTAACAGCTGTGATATGAAAGGTAATGAATACTAAGCTTGTCAGACTTGTCTCTTTAGACACTGCTTACAGGGAATATATAGAGGTAGGATCTTTGTCAGGAGAAAGCATTCTATGCTACTTGTATCTAAGGGACAGGGCAGTAAAGCCTCAAGCTTGCCCCTTGTACACTGATAGTACTCAGATTTCTCCTTGCAGGTCCTAGATCTCCTTTTGCAACCAGAGTTCCTCCTTTCCCCTTTTTATAAAGTACTGTAATGTACCATGCATCAAATAGAAATGTGCTGTTACATATCAAACAAATCAGAAGAAAACCAAAATAGAACCCACAAACCAATATCCTCTGTCTCTGAAACACAAGAACAGAACCATTTCCATTAGGTGAAAGAGCCATGATGGACATGGTGCTGTCCCAAGCCACACTGCTTCTCTGCTGTGGGTTTTAATCTTTTTTTGTGGGAACCAGAGAGTCTGATCTTTGTATGCCTCATAAGGAGGTCATTACCTTGACACCTCCAAAGTTTAACTGGAATTTGAGGTGAGAGCTGAGCAATTCTGGGGTGAAACTCTTTTGAGGTTGTCTGATCTGCTCAGCCAGCCACTTTCAGACAGTTTAGCAATCCATATGAGAAGCTGAGCAAGAGTCCATAAGTAAGGAGAATCAGTTCCCCTGTTCAAAGCTGGAAATTACTTTTTTCTCATGTACCCCCAAGGTTTGCACTTTTGAAATCCACTTCTGCTTAAACTGACCTTTTATTCAAGAAGCACAGCTCCTGTGTGATAAAAGCCCATTATATAAAAATACCTCCTTCTTAGCAGAACAATTTCCAATGCCTTTCAAGAAGCATGCCTGATGTTGCCCTTTAAAAGACAATTAGACCACCATGGTTTTCTAAGGATTGCTCTGCCAATAGAGACCTGGATTGTATTTCACATTAAATTCATCCATAGAAAGAAATTCTGGTTGAAAACTCTATTTTATCATCAATTACTGTGACAGCAAGAACTTAATGCCTACATTTTGGGTTGTGCATGAGGTCATTTCACATGTAGGGAGAAAAATAGATATAGGACAATGCTACTTAAACCCTGAAAGCAATAAAACCTCTATTCCATGTTCTCAACATTTATTTGTTAATTTACATGATCTTTTTTGCAGCCATCAGACTAGAAGGGTCCTCTGCTATTTCTGTAGTGGTTGACCTGGTAGCAAAGCAGTGTATCTCCATTTTCTTAACCTTTTCCTTAGAGGTATGATAAACACTTTGCAGATCATAGAATGACAGAATGTCAGGGGCTGGAAGGGACCTCAAAAGCTCATCCAGCCCAATCCTCCACCAGAGAAGGATCACCTATAGCAGATCACACAGGAATGCATGCAGGCAGGTGTTGAATATCTCCAGAGAGGGAGACTCCACAATCCCCCTGGGCAGCCTGTTCCAGTGTTCTGTCATCTTCACAGGAAAAAAAATCCTTCTCATGTTTGCATGGAACTTCCTATGCCTCAAGCTTGTCCTGTCACTGGGCATCATCAGGCAGAGCCTAGAGCCATCCTCTTGGTATTCACCCTTTGCATATTTATAAACATTGATGAAATCTTTAATTGAAAGCCAATGGCATCCTGGCCTGTATCAGGAACAGTGTGGCCAGTAGGACAAGTGAGGTTACTCTGCTCCTATACTCAGTACTGGTCAGGCCATGCCTTGAGGACTGTGTCCAGTTCTGGGCTCCTCTGTGTTCAGTTTTGGGCTCCCCAGTTTAAGAGGGATAGGGATCTGCTGGAAGTTGGTTTTATTTCTTGAAAAAGAAAATGGCTTTTTGTAAATAAACATTTTTCACAACCACATTCATCCAGGTCCTCTGCTGTGGTTCAGCTCCTCTGCACGGAGCTGTTCTGCTGACTCACCACGTCCCTGAGCAAGGTGAGTCCCAGCTGCCAGCTCAGGAAAAGGCTAAGCATAGAGATGGAAATACATACTTACTGTCACCACCTGAGGAAACTGTGGGAAAAAGGAAGCTGCCAGAAGGAAAACGTATGAACAGCTGAGCTCAGCTGGAAGCCCTTGCTGAAGGTTACCTGCTTCTTAGTTTTAATGTAGCCTAGAGAAGCACCAAGACAGATGTATATCAGAGCCTCTGTGCACAGAAGCACACCAGCGACCCTCAGGGTGGAATATTTACACTGACTTTCAGCAAGAACATGGAGTATTTTCTTCCTGAAAACATGTACTGGCTGTACTGTTAGCAATGTGCAGTGTTCAATTTATTCTCACACATTAACTGAGTCCTTGGTTTTCTTATTAGAAAAAAACACCTAAACCCCCACCAAACACCAAACTCCTCATTTCTGCTACTGGAAAGAGCAGATTGCTGCAGAAAATTACAATCAAAAAGACTTCTTTTTTTGTTTTGTTCTAAATGTATTTCTTATGATTTGATATTTTAATTATCCTGCTGTCAAATGTCTAAAGTTGTTGTTCGACTTAAAGGATTTGGAAGCTGTTGCAGCAAAGGAAGGAGGCAGATATGACAGCTAAGTGAACACCAGATGGCTTATCAAAAAGCATAAGTGTAGGGGTGTGCAGAGACACCAGGCTAGGGTGGATTTGCACGGCTTTGCTAGCGTAGCAGCTCTACCCTGGCTAGTAAACCTCTCTTAGCTCTGGTGGTAATCCTGTACAGCTCTTGGATGCAGATCTTCAGCCTGCAGAAGAGAAGACTCCCAAGAGATCTTATAAGCTGCCTTCCAATACCTGAAGAGAGCCTATAGAAAAGCTGGAGAGGGACTTTTCATAAGGGTATCTAGCAACAGAACTAGGAGGAAGGGTTTGAAGCAGAGGGAGAGCAGGTTTAGACTAGAAGTTCTTCTGTACAACGGTGGTGAGACTCTGGAATAGGCTGCCTGGAGTGGTTGTAGATGCCTCCTCCCTGGAGATGTTTAAGGCCAGATCAGATGAGGCTTTGGGCAATCAAGTCTAGCTGAGAGATGGCTCAGTCCATGGCAGGGAGTTTGGAGTAAATGATCTCTGAGGTTTCTTCCAATCTAAGCCATTCTAGGATTCTGCGATAGCTTTGGTAGTACCTCACTGTGGTATATTATTTTATCACACAGGCACACTTGGACCTAAGTTTAGCTGAGTATTAGTCATAGAAGCACTTAGAGAAAGGATTGGCAACCATAAAAACAAAGGCAACCTTACCTGGATACAAGAAGCCCTGGGAAACATGCAGTGGCTTTCTGTCTTAGGGGTTTAAGAAAATAACAATGATTGGGGTTTTAGCTAAGCAACCTTTGCTAACTCAGCAAATCACCTTTCAATGAACCCTTAACAGTACAGCACAGAGCCAAATTGCTTCTGTCAGCTATGGCTTTGTTGGTTAAAAATCCCATCAACAACAAAAAGGTAGCCTACAAAGCCACATCAGATTAGACTGTTGGGTCCTCTTATCGACAGTCATATGCACGAGTGCCGTAGTGCATGGAACCCCAAGGTATGCCATGTGCAACGTTAACAGAACCAGTCAGCACTGCTGAGAGAAAACAGCTGTTACTCCTCCAATTTAAACATGTGTACAGACATCAATCTGTGATGTCCAGCTCTGCTCTCTACCCCTTTCTCTCCACCTGTAGCTTCACTGCCACCACCAGTTTCCTTTAAAACATTCATTTCTTGCTTTTCTCTTTATTCTTTGTTCATTCCTTGTATTCTGTGCTAGCATCTGTGAGATTTCTGGTTTCTTCCTCTCTCCTTAGATCAATCCATATTCCTTTTTCTCTATAGAAGTTGCCTCCTCAACTCATTTTCCCCTCACCATCTCTGTGGTCACCTTTTAGGATAGGTGCTCTTGACCTCCAACTACAAACCTTACCTTATGATATACCTTGGCACTACCTCCAACGACAATTGCCTCAATTAAATAGAAGCTTTGCTCATGACCAGACATGATTTTTTTTAAGCTCCTAACTATGTAGGCAGCTTGATGAACTTCTCTTTCCAGTTTAAGTCAAGTACATTTTTGCTTTGTATTAATAATTTATTTAAACCACTTGCTAATGATTATTCTTTTTAAGTTGGATGACTAGTTAAGCTATTTGTGGTTTCAATTGATTTCTTTATAAACACAGTCTATGTGCAGGAAGGCAATGAGTGACTGTGGAATACAACAGTATGAGAAACTTGACTTTGAGGTTATCAAACCTGAAGGAAAAATAACTGAAGAGCTATTTTAAAAGTGCACTGCTGCAATCACTGGCCTTAAGAAATTGCAATCTTTTAAAAACCATTTTTTACCACAGGAAGAAGTCACAGGATCACAGGATGTTAGGGTTTGGAAGAGACCTCCATAGGTAATCGTGTCCAACCCCCCTGCCAGAGCAGGACCATAGAATCTAGCACAGGTTGCACAGGAACAGGAAAGTCTTCAGAGAAGGAGACTCCACAGCCTCCCTGGGCAGCCTGTTCCAGTGCTCTAAGACTCTCACAGTAAAGAAGTTTTTCCTCATGTTGAGGTGGAAATTCTGTGCTGTAGTTTATATCCATTGCCCCTTGTCCTATCACAGGTCACAAATGAGAAGTCTGTCCCCTCCCTCTTGACCTCCAGCCCTCAGATATTTAAAACATTTATTAGGCTCCCTCTAAGTCTTCTCTTCACCCGACCAAAAAGCCCCAGGTCCCTCAGGCTCTCCTTGCAGGGCAGCACTCCAGGCCCTTCATCATCTCCATAGACCGTTGTTCACATCTTCATTATTGCCAAGCCACACACCATTAGGCACTAATTAATGCACAATTTGATTTTACTCCTTTGTCTCTATATAAATACCTAAATATGCAGAGTCACTCATACAAGGTTTTCATCTTTGGGATGACCTAGCTCACGTCCTTTGGCTGCAGCTGGACACCCACTCGTGCTTTGATATTGCCACCTTTAGCTACGCAGAGACCAATCTGTGCAGTCACAGAAGCACTGGCCAGCCTCTCACAACTAGGAATCACTCCCATATTTATGTAACAGAGGAAAACAGTTTCATATCTGTCAGGCTCCTCTGGGAATAAGTCACAGGAGGGTCACATTTTTGCAGGAATAGCCTGCTACTGTTAGATCAGGAGGAAATCCTGCTTTGGTGTTCTTGTTGTGCAGCTCTTGCCATATGGTTGAGCAGCCAACAGATTTTTGGGTGAGAGCATGAAGATAATTATAAAAGAGAACTGCTTCAGTGTCTGTCCCCCTCAACAACAACCAGTACACAACATTCCTAACAGCAACAAACCATAGTAACAACTGTCTGGTCTGCAAATTCCATTACAAACTGTGGTTAAAACTTTGATCAAGGAATTGCTTTGCATTATTTTTTATGTCCTGTACCACACCTCTTTTCTTAATTTTCCCTTTCCTCTGAAGATGAAGCTATGAATAAATAAAATCAGACCTTGAGGCTCTTTATCTGAACTTAGCAGACCACAGAATACTCAAGGCTGGGAGAAGTATAGGCTGGATGTTAGGAGGAAGTTCTTCACAGAGAGAGTGATTGGCATTGCAATGGGCTGCCCAGGAAGGTGGTGGAGGCACCATCCCTGGAGGTGTTCAAGAAAAGCCTGGATGAGGCACTTAGTGCCATGGTCTAGAGATGACTGGATAGGGCTGGATGCTAGGTTGGACTGGATGATCTTGGAGGTCTCTTCCAAACTGGTCGATTCTATGATTCTATTCCCCACACTTTCAAATCCTCAGTAGCCACATATAGATTCTACTCTTCCTTAACAAGTTATGAAGCACTAATTGCTAGTTAATCATTAAAAACACTTATGAGCATTATCCAAAGCAGCCAGTAGCAGCTCAGGAAAACTAACTCACAATAAATAAAACATGTTCCAATTAACTTGTTCGTTTTCCTTGTTTCTCCCAACATTTCACTACGAGGCCATTAAACAGCCTAAACTGTTTCTCAAAAAAGCATTGATTTCTTTAAATATAACCTTAAAGTAAACACAGAGGAGTATCTAAACCTAATTAAAACTGAATATAAAAATACTGCTGTTTGCTGGTGTTGTTTCATAAGCTCTATTTTTAGAAACATTTTACATAGAATTACATTTAGTCTTTTCTGAGAAATACATCTATGGTTCCCTGGAATATTTTCTTCCTTCAAGAAAGCCAAAACTTAACAAAAAAGCCATTGAACAGCAACTCAGCAAGGTAGCAGGTCTAGGGAGGTTCTTCTCCCCCTCTCCTCTGTCCTAATGAGACCACACCTGAAACACTGTGTCCAATTTAAGCTCCCCAGTTCAAGAGAGACTGGAGAGAGTCCAGCAGAGAGCCACGAGGATGACTGGGGGGACTTAAGCACCTGCTCTACAAAGAGAGATTGAGAGACCTGGGGCTGTTTAGTCTGGGGAAGTGAAGACTGAGAGGAGATGTCATCAATGTGTAGAGATATCTGAGGGGTGGCTGCCAAGTGGATGTGGCCAATCTCTTTTCAGTGGTCCACAGCAAAAAGACAAGGAGCAACAGCTACAAACTGGAATATATTAGGTTCCACCTCAACATAAGGAGAAACTTCCTTAGAGTGAGGGTGACAGAGCACTGGAACAGGCTGCCTGGATAGGTCTCCTTCTCTGGAGAGAATGCATCCAGTTGCATGCATTCCTGTGTGAGTTACCCTAGGGGATCCTGCTTGTCAGGAGAGTTGGACTTGATGATCTCCGGAGGTCACTTCCAACCTCTAAGATACTGTGATTCTGTAAGAGGGATGTCTCACAGGACAGTGCAGAGCAGAGTCCAAGGCTTTAAGACAGCATGAAGGGAGGGTAGGGAAAGTATTTGGACAAAACTGAAATGTATATACTTTCAGATAGTAATTCTGCACCCTGGGAACTACTGGAGGATGTGAGCCAATAGTGTAAAAATGCAAGCCTTTTTGCAGAAGTGAAGGACTGCACTAACCAGAATATACCTCTCCGATCCATTCTGTCATGAATTGCTCAGGAAAGATGAATTTCAGTCTGAGTTTTCTTTGCCTAACAGGGTGTTTCCTGTGCATACAGAAGAGAAAGTATGTCAGCAAACCGAGACTCCAGAAGCAGGGGACCTCATCCTCACAATGCTGAAGGATCCCAGACACTTGCTCAGGAAGCTGGATACCACTGTGTGATGTTGTACAGTGCAGAGCAGAAGCGTCCAAATGGAACAGCTCACCTGCTCAGTCAATACCGATGCTTGCTCAAAGGAATCTTTGAGCTAAAAGCACTGCCTTAGATTAAAACTCACAGAGCAGTGTGTTAAAGGGCTTAAGAAACAGAGAACAAACTGAAAAGCAATCCCAAGCAGGAATTAGGAAGGCATTCCAGAACGCCAGGCTTGCGCTCTAGTGTTTGGCACATATATATCAGCAAGGGACAGCTTGGACCACCTATTCAAAGCCAGTAAGTGTGAGGGTACTGAAGAAGCACTGCCATGAAATCATCTGAATACTGTTTCAAATCATCTGAATACTGTTTCAAACGTGGCATTCCCAGCCAGAAACTCGCTAGAGATGTTTCAGTACATGCAGAACCTTGGATGTTTGTAAGATCCTGGAAAAATACTGATGGCAAGGTGCCAGATACTGGAAATCTGTGATGCCAAGTGGAGAGAGCACATGACAAAAAGAGAGTACAGAAGGTGACACTCTCCTCTTCTGTTCAGTTGCTCTTTCATTGGTCTCCATCAGCTATAGTCTCAGTGCTATACACCTCTGATTTCAGGCACAAGAGAGCCACAATACCCCAGGTAGAGCTGGCAGCACTCACTGGAGGCTCAATGCTGGCACAAGGCTGCTGATCTCTTAAAAGGCATCCCACCCATGAACTGTTCTTCCCCCTTACAGCCTCCTGAAATCTGAATATTTTGGGTGAAAAATGGAAAGAAAACTCAGATGAATCAAACCAATAAACACCTGGACATTTGAAGAGAGGCATGGAGTATTCTGCCACCTAATGGCAAATGAATCTGCATATGGATGGTTGGTTAGAGACTGCAAGATTCAAGACTTTATTCAGATGAGCTCTTTCAGTTTGAGTCACTTCCCTTTGATGTTAAAAACAAGGGGGGGGGCGAAAGCAGCAAGTACTGTAAACAGCAGTGTAAATTAACACCTCTGATTATATTTCACCCAACAGCAATACAAGACTCACAGTGTTTCCACACAAAATCATTGCTCAACATGGAATAGTTGCAGTTACATGTACTATCTTCACCTGGTTTCCACAATGACATTTTTATTCAATCTCCTTTCATGTTCTGGAGGAGGTCAGCAGGGTTACAGAAATGCCAGAAGTATCTTATGAGTACTAAGTTCTGGGTCCTTCACTACAAGGACATTTTGGTTCTGGAGTGCCTCCAGAGAACGGCACCAAGGCTGTGAAGGCCTGGAGCACTTAGCCTACAAGGAGCATCTGAGGGAGCTGGGAGTGTTCAGTCTGGAGAAGAGGAGGCTCAGGGGAGATCTGATTGCTGTCTACAACTACCTGAAGGGATATTGGAATGAGGAGGGGACAGCCTCTGCTTCTTGGTGGCAAGCACCAGGACTAGAGGAAACGGTTTCAAGCTGCATCAGGCTGGATGCTAGGAAATACATCTTCACAGAGAGGGTTCTCAAACATTGGAATGGCCTGCCCAGGGCAGTGCTGGAGTCACCATCCCTGGAGGCATTTAAGCAGCCTGTGGGGGACATGGTTTAGGACTGACCCTAAACTGGGTCGAAGGTTGGACTGGATGATCTTTGATGTCCCCTCTAACCAGAAGTTTTCTGATTCTGAGTAACAGGGATTTGGGAAATGAACCTCACTTGTAGGGGGAGGAGGTCTGAGTTAATAAGACCATACTGAGGTCAGCAAGCAAACACGCCTAGTCCTTCAGCAAGCTGGTACTGGGAAAGCAGGTTAAAGATCACAGTCATTTAGCAACTGTCAACATGGGGTCATCACCTGGCTAGACTGGCCCCCCATAATCCACTGTAGTTACTGAAGCAGCATAGGTATATTAGAGCCATGGGAGACTCAGGACAAGCATTTCAGTAACCCAGCACACAGGTTTCCTCAGCTTGTTCCATGATCTTTACACCAAAGGGAGTATTTGCTCAGTAAATGTCTCACTCAGATGTCTGTGTTTATAGCTTATGCATTTAGGTGCATCCTCTTCCTGGTGACTACACATTGCTCTTTGGGAGTTCCACATTCATCCAAATTGAAATATGTTCTTCAGAACATCACAAATCAAGGCTTGAAAGCAAAACTGTGAGCAATCAACACATTAAGTCATTCCAGCCTTGGCAGAAGACAATAGCGTTGAAGTCAAGAAATAATTCATGCTCCAAATAAATAATTAAGGGCTGCACTGTGCCTCTGAGGTAGAGCTCATAGCTGTACCACCAAACCTGGTGCCTTCTCCTAAGGCTTGTCAGAGTAGGGAAAGATGACACCAGGGCTTAAAGAAGTCCTTTTCTCCTTGTAACTGATCTGCAAGCTAGAATCTCACTTGGAGTCCAGAAACTGCCAACATCCTGCCGCGCTGTGCCCTGTGAAGAGGAGATGAAGTGTGTGCTGCTTGCAAACTACACAGGCTGGTTGGTAACTGAAGATAGTGCTTCTAGCTAATGATTTCTTAAGGTTGGAAATTTCCATTTGGATCCTCCTAGTGCCCCTCTGAAAAGGTCCCAGAAAAGTCAAACGTTGACACCATTATTATGCTATGTCACAAGAGATGAACTACTGTGAGATGTTCTCTCACTTTTCATGGTGACAAGTCATGAGACACCAACATTGCTAAGAGCAAAATTTAGGGAGAAAGAAGTGTTACTACAGTCTGCCTCTAAATGACAGAGATACCCTGCATGGCTGGACAGTGCTGTGTTACTGCTTTATCCCTCTCCCCTTCTCAGGAGCAGGGGGAGATACAATCTCCCTGAGGATGCTCACAAATTCACTCTGGCAGGAAAGAGCTCTCCAGCTAAAGAAGGAAAGACAGACGTCAGCTCAGCAGAAGTCAGAGAACTGAAAATGCTTCATAAGGTTTCCCTGCAGGTATTAATGATTCCAGTGGCTTGTATTTTACCTAAAAGTAGCAGAAATCTAATCTCCTTCACAAACAAGTTCATGCCAGCATTCAGATTTAAGGCTATGCAAGATAAATATTTATAGACTGGTTTTTGCAACTTGTCATGTTTTAGCTCAGGCCTTCATTAGCAAACCACAGAAGCACTGAGGGGAAAGAAAAGTCCAAAGCTTCATAAGACACAGCAATCCCCCTTGATCAACATGGGACTTGCTCTATTTTGCATTTTATATAGCTCACATGCAACCAACAGTGCACAGCTTGGGATGAACTGTAATCTTCAGTCTCACATTAGTGGCATTTAGCTCCTTCCCATTTAAAAGCATTTCAAGTCAAGCCACAACTTGTGGACCAATATTTTAAAGTTGAGTGATGATTTTACATATCACAGGATCACAGGATGTTAGGGTTTGGAAGGGACCTCCCACAGGTAATCGAGTCCAAACCCCCTGCCAGAGCAGGACCATAGAATCTAGCACAGCTTGCACAGGAGCACATCCAGACAGGGCTGGAAAGTCTCCAGAGAAAGAGACTCCACAACCTCTAGCCCTCAGATATTCAAAACATTTATTAGGCCCCCTCTAATCTTCTCTTCACCGGACCAAAAAGCCCCAGGTCCTTCAGCCTCTCCTCACAGGGCAGCACTCCAGCCCCTTCATGATCTCCATAGACCTTTGTTGGACTCTTCCAAGTAGATCCCTGTGCCTCCTGAACTGAGGAGCCCACAATTGGATGCAGTATTCAAGGTGAGGTCTTCCCAGGGCAGAGTATAGGAGAAGAACCTCCCTTGATCTGCTGGCCACGCTACTCTTAATGCACCCCAGGATCCCATTGGCCTTGGCCACAAGGGAACATTGCTGTCCCATGAGTAGCTTCTTGTCCACCAGGACTCCCAGGTCCTTCTCCACAGGGCTGATTTCCAGCAGATCACCTCCCAACTTGCACTGGTGCAGTTTGTCACTCCTTCCCAGACGCAGGACTCTGCACTTATTAGGGACCTCCTTAGGTTCCTCTGTGCACAGCTGTCCAGTCTGTCTAAGCCTCGCTATATGCTCTCAAATAAATGACAATCTGAATTCCCATGAGCTGAATGAACATTAAGCTCTCTTCAGCCAAAAGAGACACAAACCCACTGGAAAACAGGCTTCAGTATTTCTGGTGACTCCACATTTCCAACAACTTCACCACAAAACTTTTAAGTTTCCACATGCATTAGAAACTTTGATTCCACCTGCCTGAGGAACATGCACTTCTTCAGGCTTTGTCATTACCATGCCACACACCATTAGGCATTAATTAATGCACAATTTGATTTTACTCCTTTGTCTCTATATAAATACCTAAATATGCAGAGTCACTTGTACAAGGTTTTCATCTTTGGGATTATGATGGAATGCTACTGAGCCTGAAACTCCCTAAGTGGTTAGATCTACCCTACTGATGTTATTTTGCTTCTCTCTGCTTTGCCTGCCTTTTGCAGTATTTTCAGACAACTTACTCTTAATAGTACTTAGTGGGCTCAAGTCTTTAATAATATTCACTTTGAAAGTGACTCTGTTCTACCTTCCTATACAAGAGCTTGATCCATCTTGGCAGGCCATTAAAAAAGGTTCAGTCCTCTAAACTAGATAGCATACACTGTCAAAAGACATAGAGTTCAATTATCCTGAGCGCCTTTTGACTTCTCCCACCAAACAGATAAAGATTAATTTCTATCTCAGAACTGTAAGAAGTAATAGATGTAAAGACATCCTAGAATCATAGAACCAACTGGGTTAGAAAAGACCTCCGTGATCATCCAGTCCAACCTAGCACCCAGCCCCATCCAGTCAACTAGACTATAGCACTAAGTGCCTCATCCAGTCTTCTCTTGAAGACCTCCAGGCACGGTGCCTCCACCACCTCCCTGGGCAGCCCATTCCAATGCCAATCACTCTCTCTGGCAACAACTTCCTCTTAATATCCAGCCTATACCTCCCCTGGCACAACTTGAGACTATGTCTCCTTGTTCTGTTGCTGGTTGCCTGGGAGAAGAGACCAATCCCCACCTGGCTGCAACCTCCCTTCATCATTTTCCCATGCTCCTGCACTGAAACAGGGCACACATATTCACACCAGCACTGACAAATGCTGGTCAGGCTTGTTCTATAAAACACAAGTAAATCCAACGCAGCCTAAGAAATTCCATGACCACTGCAACAGGCTGCCCAGAGAGGTTGTGGAGTAGTCTCCTCTGGAGAATTTCAAAACCAGCCTGGATGTGTTCTTGAGCAAACTACCCTAGGGGATCCTGCTTGGCAAGGAGGTTGGACTTGATGATCTCTGGAGGTGCCTTTCAATCTCTAATGGTGATAGGGAAAAACAATAGTTTAGTTAGCTTTGCAAACAGATGGTATTCTTCTTTAATGCCAGCTGAGCTGCCAGAGTCCTTTAATTTATGGAACTCAATGGAAAATGAGTTGGTTAATGAAAGTTTAAAAAGTGAGCTGGCTAGATTTTCTGCTGGAGACTCTGGCTTTCTGAAGAAAGGCTTCACAGAATGGCAAGAAGATGAGCTCATCTCACTGATTTTTCTGAGAATTAAAAGTATAATGACAATAATTTCAGAACAAGATGAAAATCCATGATAAACAAATTACACCCATTATTTTACACACTAAGGGGCACTTTTCAGTTGAAATTCATGCTGTTCTCAATTTAGAAAAGAGTTTTAACAGGGAAATTTCTACCACCCGTAATACATTGCATTTGTGGTCCTCACAATTCATACCAGAGGAATTGCTTGTGGAATGCTCAAATTACCTTGTCATTGCACTGCCATTGGCAAATGTAATCAAAAGTAACACCTGGAGTTTCTAACAGCCCAAATAAAGGGGAGGTCTAGGCTGGATGTTAGGAGGAAGTTGTTGTCAGAGAGAGTGATTGGCATTGGAATGGGCTGCCCAGGGAGGTGGTGGAGGCACCGTCCCAGGAGGTGTTCAAGCAGAGCCTGGATGGGGCACTTAGTGCCATGGTCTAATTGACTGGATAGGGCTGGGTGCTAGGTTGGACTGGATGATCTTGGAGGTCTCTTCCAACTTGGTTGATTCTATGAAAAGATGACCTATGGAACACTAAACAAAAACCCACTCAGGGCTACAAAAGTTAGAGAAGTGATAAAGATGAAAGTCTTTTTGAAGCTGGCAAGACCTAAATATGTCCTGACATTCTACCACTCTAAGTGCAGAACTACTGACACTAGCTTATTATTACCTGGGCTGTGTAAGGTTAACCAGCTCTCTGTTGCCTCTTTTGCTCTGTCCATAGAGAATAACAATGACCCTAATGAAAAATGCATGCAAGCACACAATATCAGAGCTATTTTTTGACTGTCACTGGACTCGACCTGAGTTTTTCATATGGAACTTCAGAGAACAACTGATAGCATCACTCAGCAGAAGAGCTAAAATAGATTTGAAACATTGTTTCCTGAGCTAGCCTTGAGGGCCTTGTCTCACTCTCTTTTCCCTTGTACTTTGAGGCTGGAGATGAAAAAAAAAAATAGAAGATAGTATCACCTATGCGGGAGAAAAAAAACTTAGAAGATAAATATTACCTGTGCAGGAAAAAGAAAATAAATGCTACATTCTACTTTATGCTTTGATTAAAGGGACAAAACTATTGCATGTAAATACATGAATACTACAAAACACCCAAGCAGTTCACAAATCTTTGGAACAGTTTCAGAAATAATGGATAAATATTACTTTAAACATCCTAAGAGGTGAAAGAATGCTGCAGGGTACATAAAGCAGATGTCTAAATCTCTAGGCTGCAGCAGAAGAGAGCTTTTCCAGTGGATTTAGAGTTGGCCTGCATTTTGGCACTCACTATATTAACAGCATGTTAAACACTGACCAAGAGTACATGTTGCCTGCAAAATTAGTTAGCAAAAGATTATTAGGTAAAGAACATCTGAGGTCTATCCCCTGCTTTAGGCTATCTGTTTTGTCAGGAAAAATAAAGTAGAGGGAACATAATAGAATCAAGAGCAAAATATGCTGCCAAAGCATGAATATATTAACAATCCAAACATAAGCATACTAAAAAAAAATGAATTAACAAAAAACTCATTTCAAGGCCTATTAAACATGAAGATGTACTTTCTGGCAATGGAGAATGGTGGAGGGAGAAGCATAAGCCTACTACTGCCCTTGGCACACATTTGCTCAGGCAGCAAGGTCCTCTGAAAGACACATGTATTGTGAGCCTTAAGGTAGTGGTTGAGACAAACCCTTCAGTTTAGGGTTAAGTTTTAAGCAATCAGATATGAGCAAGGATTAATAGTATAGTTAGTTATTTAGTGTTTTGGCTCATTACTCCAAGTGGATTTGAAACAAAGCACATCTTACTACAGCCATGCTCAGGACCCACAAAAAGGAAATAGAGGGACATGAATTTTGCTGCCTCAGGTTCATTCTTCATAATCATAGAATCTTAGAATCAACCAGGTTGGAAGAGACCTCCAAGATCACCCAGTCCAACCCAGCACCCAGCCCTACCCAATCAACTAGGCCATGGCAATAAGTGCTTCATCCAGTCTTGAACACTTCCAGGCACGGCGACTCCACCACCTCCCTGGGCAGCCCATTCCAATGCCAATCACTCTTTCTGTGAAGAACTTCCTCCTAACACCCAGCTTATATCTCCCCTGGCACAACTTGAGTCTGTGTCCTCTTGTTCCGTTGCTGCTTGCCTGGGAGAAGAGACCAATCCCCACCTGGCTACAACAACCTCCCTTCAGGCAGTTGTAGACAGCAATGAGCCTCCTCTTCTCCAGGCTAAACAACACCAGCTCCCTCCTAAGAATCACAGAAACATGCAGGTTGGAAAAGACACTCAGGATCACCAAGTCCAACTAATATCCCTACTCCACAATGTGCACTCTAAACCATATCCCCAAGCACCACATCCAAATGACTTTTAAACACATCCAGGGTTGGTGACTCAACCACCAACCTGGGCAGCCCATTCCAATGCCTGACTGCTCTTTCCATGAAGGGTTTTTGTTTTTTTTTTTCTTAACATCCAGTCTTAAAATCAGCTCCTTCCAGAGAAAGCTTCTCTGGAAGAGGCTATAAGTGTATTGATAGCAACTAAAATCCTCTGTATGGAGAATGTCCTTAGATGGCTGAAGTTGTATGCAATCTGTAAAGTGCAGCCTGCCAAGTACCAAGTGCTACTGTAATTGCATTAATTGTAAATCCCTCAGCAACAAAGAAGAAAATGAAGAGATGGTCCAGAGCCCACACTGGTAAGCTAAAAATAATGCAAGTAGTGTTAGCCACTCATTAGGGCTAAACCCATCTCCAGAGCCTTTGCTCAGAGTTTGCTCTGTTTCAGCTCAGGCAGTGCTCCCACTCGTGCAGGAGTTTCTGGTGTCCAGGAGCAGGGTGAGCATGCCCACATCATGAGCTAGGAGGCTACAATGAGGTACTGGGCCCATAGACAGCCATGGGTGGGGGTTGGGCAGGGACTGTAAAAGCTTCTCAGGGTCTCAGTACCTGGAATCACAGTGAAGCATCAACTAAAAAATTCTAATTTGGATGCCCTGCTTTTTGTATCCCTCCCACTCTTTTCTGTTTTGTGGTGGGTTTTTTTATTTCACCCAATGCTGCTGGAATCACAGACAGCTCTTGCCCAAAAAACTAGCTTTGTTTACTTCTCAAGCAGCACAATCCTCAAACCCAATTCTGAATTCAAACTTAAATGAGGGATCAGTTGCTGGTTTGACTGGAAGCAAGAGGAAGAGTCAGGAATGGGAATGGAGGGGGAAAAAAGATGAGAGGAAGGAAAGGAGGACTACCATTTAGGCCAGCAATTGTTTGGCTCTAGCCACTGCATGCCTTCAGCCAGGCCTCAAGTCAAACAGATGAAATAAGGCAGTGACAACAGGAAGTGTGCAATCAAACTGCAAGAACATTCCAAGTATCATCAACTGATTGGTACCAATGTGCAAGGAAAAACTGGCAAGGTTAAAACCAATGACAGACAGCCCCAGACTGATCTATTAAGCCTTCCGTATTCTTGTGTGGGTGTTCAGGGCAGGGGAAGCGAGCAAAAGGCTTGAGCAAGTGAGCCCTGTGTGCACCCTTGCAAAACATTAGCACGTGTCAGAGTCAGGCATCTCCCCTGAGCTGTGTGTAGTAGCTGTGCAAGTTTACTCAAATACTATGAAACAGGTCTGATTAGCTGCAGACCTCACAGTATTAGTAAATCAGAAGGGCAATCAGGACTTTTTCATCATCTCATGACAGTTTTGCTGCTGGCATTGCAAGCATCTTTTGACATTCTCAAAGGAAAAATTGTTATTGCCTCAGAGTATGTGTGTACACACCACTACCCCTCTAAAGCACAGGTGTGATTTGCAGAATGCTATGCAACCAACTGCAACCTAAAACCAGATCCATGCAGAGCCAGGAGAGAGCAAACAGGTAGCATTATGTCTTGTGCTAGCAAAATGAAACAGATTATATTTAACCCAGAGCCTCGTCCTGCTGTGAACAAAATGAGCATGGGCCAAATCAAATCTTGTATGGTTAGCTACTGTAGTGATCTGCTATCAAGGTCATCACACTTTGTAATAGGCACAAATCCTAAACAGTAGGATGGCTGTAATCAGTGCTTCTTAGCATGTGCCTCTGATCTGAACTCTTTCATTCCAACTAAACTCCCACACAATTCAATTCAAGATGAGTTTTTGTATTCAAACAGCTCAAAACATTACAAAAGCAAAAAGCAAAGGGAATAAATGGAGCCTAGGTGGAGAGCTGGTTGACACTATTTTTGCATGTTTCCTCCTGCTGCATGCACATGGGAGTAATCTGCACAGTCCACTGTGCTGCCATAAGATTACTGATAGAGTAAAATCCCTCTGGCTATGGATATGAATCACAGGCACGCTCATGTTGATGAAAGACCATTCTCCTGATTGATTCCATACAAATCAACCACTGCCTTTTCTTTTTTTGGGGGGTGGGGTGAGGAAAGAAGAGCTCTCTCACGCCTACACTCATGAGAGACCATTCTCCTGACTGATTCCATACAAATCAAACACTGCCTTTTCTTTTTTTGGGGGGGTGGGGTGAGCAAAGAAGAGCTCTCTCACTCCTATGCTCAATGCTCATGAGAGACTAAAGGATCAGTCAGATAGCAGATGGGAGAACAGGCATTTTCTCCTGTCTCTGGCACAATTAGCTACTGCAGATTCTATGGACCAAACAACAGTGCCCACTCACACACCCAGGATTAGCAAGCAACTCCTTGTTTTCCTTGTTTTGAAATTATTATGCTCTTTACTATAGCTCAAGTTCACAAAATACAAAGTGTAACTGGGTTTGATATTCTACAGCAGATACAATTAACATCTCATATTTTCCACTGGAGTGCTAACCTTAATATTTGCCATCATCTCTAGCACAACTTTAAAGACCTTTTATGTCAGACACTTCAGCGTTGATTTTTGCCTATATTTGAACTCCCAGTCCTCTGTTCTGAAAAAGACAGAAATCAATCACAATCCACCAGAGGTGAGTATTTTAATCAGCAAGTAATGATAACACCTTTCCTGAAGCAGAACTGAAAATACTCTAAGTTTGAGAGATGAGGAATAGCAAATGCTCTGCATCTGAGAATGACTTTTCACCGCCTTTTTTCCCCTGATCCATTAAATGTGCAAACCTTCTAAGATGTATTAATGTGCAATAAAATGTTCTTGATTGGCAGCTGTTTTCACACAAAGTAAGGAACCTTTCTGCCTAAAGAAATGTGGAAAAAAATATATCCTTTTTTAGGTCAGAGGAAGGAAAAGCCTGGGCCAGGTTTATTGTTACTAATTCAAATGATCAGTGGGTTGAAGCACCTCTGCTACTATGATGGGATGAAGGAGGTGGGGTCATTCAGCCTGGAGAAGAGGAGTCTCTGGGGAGACCTAACAGCAGCCTTCCAGTACCTGAAGGCAGCTGCAAGAAGGCTGGAGAGAGACTGTTTACAAAGGCCTGCAGTGACAGGACGAGAGGCAATAGTTTCAAACTAGAGAAGAGCAGATTCAGAGTGGATATTAGGAACAGGTTCTTTACTATGAGGATGGTGGAACACTGGAACAGGTCGCCCAGGGTGGTGGTTGAGGCCCAATGGCTGCAGATATTCAAAGAGAGTCTTGAGAGGGTTCTGGGCAGCCTGATCTAGTTGAGGTTGCCCCTGCTTACTGCAGAGGGGGTCTCTTACAACCCAGACCATTCTATGACTCAAACCCACAAACCTTTCTGATAACAGATCCCACTGAGAAACCCAACACCATTATTAAACATTGCACTTCATGGTAAGCTTTTGGTAGGGTGCATTAGCAAACATTGCTAGAAATGCTTTGACTCAAACTGGAAATTGGATACTAGAGGGGGAAAAACTATTTATTGCTTAGAAAAATAGATGCTTGAGAAACGTGCTCTGTGAAGCTCAACATTACCCAGTGCCTCCTTTGAAATAAACTTCGTAAATCAAGCCCAGCTAAACACTGCCTACAGAAGTCACTCCTCACTATAGAAGCCAGAACTGAATGGTGCAACCTGAGTTGAAGCACAGTGCACTCAAACCTACATTCACCCTGCAGTTTGCAAACATGTGTCCTTGATCCAAAATATTTGTCAGACCACATCTGAACTGTATTTCACAGAGTGTGTTCCTCCCTGTTCTGCCATACTGCTATGTCATAACTCTTGGAGATGTGACTCACTAAAGAATCAATGCCATTCCAATGGGATGTGTGTTCATCAGCTAACAGTTGCTTCAGTCTCTTCCTGATTTGTTTCTCAGCTTGGCTACCAAATCAGATTCTAAGCCAACTTCTGAACTCCCATTTATTTTCACCCTAATATGAAACTGCACAAAAGATGCTGGCACTAGGCTTGTAACAAACACGTTCTTGGATTAGTGCTCCAGGAAAACATGATGCCAGGATGGTGTTGAGAATAAAACCTTCTTCAGCTCTGAAAAGTATCAGTGAGGTTTGCTTTCTCCAAAATACACTTTTCAGACTCTGGAACCATGGATTTCATAGCAGGGCAGTTCAGAACAAGACCACAAGGCAGAAATAAGTCCAAAAGCCCTGAGATATGCACAGCCCCTTGACTCAGCTGAATCTGGAGTGACAGCACTCCTGGGCAAAACCCAGAGGTGACCAGTTAGGTGAAGTGCCTGAGGACTCAGATGGAGGTCCCCATAAAAACAAAGCTTACATATCTAACCCATTCAGATTCCTTCAGCTTGCACATTTACACTCTGTGCACTGCTGTCTTAATTGCCAGGCAACTTTGCTCTGTTTCACCTTCCCTGTCCTTCAGTATTCCCCCAGATTCTCAGCACTGCCTAGATGGGGTGCTGTCACTTTATTCCCAGCATCCCACATCATGAGGAGGACCATGGTCAACCCTGCAGCCCCCGAGGGAATAGCCCTGTTCCAGCAGCACCATCTGCCCTCCTCTCATGCACAACAGGACACAAATAAACCAAAATGAACATTCACTACTCTTTGAAAGTCTGCAATGTTCAGAGGCGCCGTAGTGACTATTAAACACGCAGTCATCTCTGAAGTCTGCAGCTGAGCTCACCTATCAAGTAACCAGATGGACAACAGAGGTCAAACAATTTTCTAAGTGGCTTTGGTGGTTAAGCCTGCAACAAGTTTGGTTAGATGCACAAAAAGTGAGAAAGCATCAAGGAAAGGATGATGGGAGAAGAGAGGAACAAAGAAGGAAGAGGGGAGATGAACAAGTATGAAGGAGGATACAACTGTTCTAATACTAGCTCTGCCCACACATTTTTGCTGAGAATTAAGTAGGACAGTGTTTAGAGATGTGCTATGAAGAAAGCTACATTCTGGCAGTTTGTGAGACTGTCACATCATAAGGACTATAATCAGTTCATTACTAACTAATTCAGGAGCTATTTGAGAATATAGAGGGAGAGCTCTAGTATTTTTTAGTGTCAAAGGCATTTCCCTGCACTGTTACACTTCCACATTTTTTGAAATCCAAATTCTCTGTTCCAAATTCTTATTTCATCTCCAAATGTCCAGCTTGCTTCTGGACTTTGGCCAGCCACCTTCTCACCTGGATATTAACCTCATTCTATTGTAGTTGTTTTCCACTTGCTGCTTCACATATAATAAACCCACTCCTCCAGGGCTTCCTGAGGGTGGTGCCCCAGTGACTGTGCCGTGGTTGCAGCAGCTAGCCATGGCCTGCACCCAGGGTTCCCTTCAGCTACTGCTGTGCACTTTTCTCCCTAAGCTTTTCCTAAACCCTGAGAAAGGACAGCCATGAGGACATATGCCCTAAGCCTGTATCAGAGCAAGCTACTTCTGGGCTGAGATGTGCTCCTGCCTCTCTTCAGGCCTGAGTACACCCATGAATTTTTCTTGTCCTTTGTTCTGCCTTTGATCCTAGCACTTCTGTTTCCCCTGTGGTTAGAATGTGGTTAGTACACATCTGAAAAACATGAGGCAATCAAGTCGATTCTTTCCTCTCTGATTAGCCTCATTAAACATTCCTTATGATTTTTCAGGACTAAAACTTGTCCTTCCTTAAAGTTACTGACACTTTTATTCTGAAAAAAAAAATGCTCATATCAGATGCATTTGGAACATCAGATGTATTTGGAAAGCTCATCCAGTCTGCAGAGAGTGGCTACACCAGTGTGAAAAGAGAACACCCACATAAACCAACAGAGATTTAAGTGGCAATGATAGGCTGAACAGCTGGAAGCCTTGTTTAAATACAAGCAACAGTGTCCACACAGAGATCTGTACAGGTTTAATAAGAGCAGCACATTTATATTTATTCCTCTCCATGCCCTGCATGCAAATAAGCCTTTAAAACAAGTTCCTGAATCTAAACCTAATGTATGCAGCATTCTATGTGAAAAATCAATGCCATTCTCAGATCTCAAAGGCTGATTATGCTGCACAGAAAATGGATTGCCTTGATTCAATCAAGCTTCTTCTCTGCATGCAGCGTGGCATCTACTTTGTGCTTAATGTGTATTAAGCTTTGGGCATGTGGGTCACTAACTGGGCTTTGCTGAGACAAAGCCTGAATCGTCAGCAGAAATAACTGTTCCCATGGCACTGCAGACCATCACCTCGCCCAGCGACAACCACCAAGCCATTACACTTCTGTAAGGACAGAAGCAAAAGCTTACCAATGGTCACAGACAAGAAAGAAAATTCAGATTCTCTGTCTTCTTTAGGCAATTTTCTCAAGCCCCTATTTGTTAAAGATAAAACATTAGCCCATCCTTTGAGTGGTTTTCAAACTGAAACCTGAGAAGAGATGGATTAGCAGTTTCCTTTAAGTCTCATTGTGCAGAAGTGTGCACACTACAAAGATGGCATTCTGTTAAATGTTCATGAAGAAAACCTATTGGGCATAATTTTCTAATGTAAAGTAGAAATTATTCTTCAAATGGTTGTTTTAGTGACAGCCTAAGACTTTGGCAGGCCATCCTCTCCTCTTCTGCCTAACAAAAAATACTGATTTGTAGTTCTCACTGAAGCACTGGCCTCTATCACTGTAAAGCACAGATTTAGCAGTCTTGACGGTGCAAAAAATGGGGTGCAAGTGACTCCAAGCAAGACTAGGAGACACCAAAGGAATCAATCTGCTAGAGAGACAAGGAGAACAAGGTAGGTTATCTTATCTGGGAGCAAGCAGGAGGCTTTTGGTCAGAAAAAGAAGTGGCAAGAAGAAGGCAACACAACTGAAACAACTGAGAACAGGGCACTGGGAGACCAGAGACTTCAATTGTGGTCCAGCCCCTGACCTCACTGTCTCCCCACCCACAGAAAGGCTGCTGAACTCCTCTCCCATTGCCCCACCAACCTTTGTAGAAAATATCCAAACAGAATTTCACCGAGTGCTTGTCCACACCAATCCCTAGTTCTGCAGAGTCTCACAGATGTCCCTGTCCTACAGGTAATGAAGAATAATTACTGAGAGACAGAAAGGCAAAGCAGCCAGAAGGAGGAACAACCAACATCCTGCGTTAGCTTTCTCATACCACAAATGGACACTCCAGCAAAGCCTTATGTGTGCCTTTGCCACAGTCCCATGTCTTACCTTACCTTGAAAACCAGATCAATTAGCAGAGACACAACAAGACAAAGCGGCACAATTATTTCCCAAGTTGGTCATTGGTTTATGATTTCAGCAACTCCTGACTGAATAACTACTAAGCAGCTCAAGAACTAAAAAGATCTTGCATTTGAGAGCAGCAAAAGCTTAGTCATGCATAGCACTGATGCTGCAGAACATTCAGAGAGGAGCAATCCAGCACTTCAAACACTTTGGAGGGTCAAAGCAGCTGAGTTTACAGCAGAGCCCAATGAACTAAACCAAACAGTTCCCTAGGGAAAACATTCCCCACGTTGAAGCACCAGAGACATCTGCTACCCTTTCTCTCCTGACTCCACAGTCCAAGGTGAATGGAAGGACTAGTACAGGAGGCATAAAGTGCTGCCTGATCAGAGGTTTTAGATGGGAGCAAATCCTACTGTGCATGCTTTTAGGCAGGTGAAAAAATCCCTCTGCTGTTTCCAAGTGAGTTCAAGGAGCTGTTGCCATACTCATATGGGCAACCACAATAAAGTGTTACAAGATATCTCTCACCTTTTATTTCCATTTTCTCCCAAACTAAGGAAATCTGTCAACTCACACTTGCAAGTCAGTGAAAGGGGACTCCTCACAGCTTGGCCAGCCATGCTGAGCTGCTGTAGGCAGGGCAGGAATAGGCATGCTGCTCTCACTTCCAAGCTGACCTTCACCTCCTACTCACCCTGATTTTCTCTGCAATTTACCCCCACTGAAATATCCTGACATGAGAGAAACTGAGCAGTTTTCTTCACTGTTCCTCCACAGAAAATGTTGGCCAGTGAGATGAAAGCCAAAGTGTATTCATTTCTGCATGGAGCTTATTTGCACCTTGTAGTTGTGTTTAGAACTGCCTGAGCTGTGCCTGAGGGCAAACATGCTAAACCATAAGAGCCTGAGAACAGAATTACTGCTATAGAGGGAAAGTTCATCTGGCCCAACACTTAGTCTCCACAAATGTCTCAAGGAGAGCAGATAAGCAATGCAAGTTTGCTTTTGTTGAGGTTTTGAGGTGGTCATAGAATCATAGAAGCAACCAGGTTGGAAGAGACCTCCAAGATCATCCAGTCCAACCTAGCACCCAGCCCCATCCAGTCAACTAGACCATAGCACTAAGTGCCTCATCCAGTCTTCTCTTGAAGACCTCCAGGGATGGAGACTCCACCACCTCCCTGGGCAGCCCATTCCAATGCCAATCACTCTCTCTGGCAAAAACTTCCTCCTAACATCCAGCCTAGACTTCCCCCGGCACAGCTTGAGACTGTGTCCCCTTGTTCTATTGCTGGTTGCCTGGGAGAAGAGGCCACCCCCTACTTGGCTACAGCCTCCCTTCAGGTAGTTGTAGACAGCAATGGGGTCACCCCTGAGCCTCCACTTCTCCAGGCTAAACAACCCCAGCTCCCTCAGCCTCTCCTCATAGGGTTTGTGTTCCAGGCCTTAATGGCTGCAACCAAGCTCCTCTGGTTAGCCCTATCTACACCCTCCACTGCCAAGGGCCCAAAGGACACATCTCAGCTCAGCATGGGGCCTCCAGTCCCTGCCTGAGCCACGCTGTAGGTGTGCCTTCTGTCTCCTGGATGGAGCAGTGCTCTCCAGGATGGAGCCCTCAGCCCTGTGTCAGAGCTTGTGCAGAACTCAGCATCACACAGCAGCACTGCACTCTCTCTGTGTTCACTCTGGAGCCATGAGCCTGCTCTTGTCTGAAACGCCAGGGACGTTCCAGCGCCACAAACACCCGAAAGGACACAACACACAAAGGATACAGTTGCAAGCAGAGGTTCATTTTATTGACTCAGTATGCTAGATTTTGTGTGCCAGGTTCTTAACGTTTGTCATTAGGGTTTTTTTGGTTAGATTTTTTAGGTTGGTCAGGTTTTTCATTAGACTTCTCTGATATTTAAGGTTTGTCAGATTTTTTTGGGTCAGATTTTTTCCGCTTCTTAGTTTTTATCTTCAATATTTTATGCTTGTTGAGTTTTTAATGCTGGTTAGATGCTTTTTGTGAGGTTTGTTTTTAGGTTTTGGTTAGATTTGGTTAGATTTTTTTGGTAGATTTTTCATGTTAGGTTTATTATGTTAGATTTTTATTTTAGGCTGTTAGATTTTTAAGGTAGGGTAGATTTTTTTAGGTTAGATTGTGTGGATCAGTTAGATTTTTTTTTTTTTTTGTTAGATTTCCTAGGTTGGTTATTTTTTTCCTGACTTTCTGGGTTTTGGGTGAATTAGGGGGCTGTTAGATTTTTTTTTTTGTTCATTTTTTTAAGGTTTTTAATATTTATTTACATTGGGCAGGAGAGTTTACCTTGGCTGGTTACATTTGGCAGGAGAGATTACCTTGGCTGGTTACATTTGGCAGGAGAGATTACCTTGGCTGGTTACATTTGACAGGAGAGATTACCTTGGCTGGTTACATTTGACAGGAGAGATTACCTTGGCTGGTTGCATTTGGTAGGAGAGATTACCTTGGCTGGTTACATTTGACAGGAGAGATTACCTTGGCTGGTTGCATTTGGTAGGAGAGATTACCTTGGCTGGTTGCATTTGGTAGGAGAGATTTCTTTGCTTTGAGAAAATTCTTTGGCTCGAGAGATTTGATAGGAGAGATTACCTTGGCTGGAGAGATTTGATGGGAGAGATTACCTTGGCTGGTTAGATTTGATAGGAAGAATTTCTTTGGCTGGTTAGATTTGATAGGAGAGATTTCTTTGGCTGGTTAGATTTGATAGGAGAGATTTCTTTGGCTGGTTGGATTTGATAGGAGAGATTTCTTTGGCTGGTTAGACTTGATAGGAGAGATTACCTTGGCTGGTTAGACTTGATGGGAGAGATTACCTTGGCTGGTTAGACTTGATGGGAGAGATTACCTTGGCTGGTTAGACTTGATGGGAGAGATTACCTTGGCTGGTTAGACTTGATGGGAGAGATTTCTTTGGCTGGTTAGATTTGATGGGAGAGATTTCTTTGGCTGGTTAGATTTGATGGGAGAGATTACCTTGGCTGGTTAGATTTGATGGGAGAGATTTCTTTGGCTGGTTAGATTTGATAGGAGAGATTACCTTGGCTGGTTAGATTTGATGGGAGAGATTTCTTTGGCTGGTTAGATTTGATAGGAGAGATTACCTTGGCTGGTTAGATTTGATGGGAGAGATTACCTTGGCTGGTTATATTTGATGGGAGAGATTTCTTTGGCTGGTTAGATTTGATAGGAGAGATTACCTTGGCTGGTTAGATTTGATAGGAAGAATTTCTTTGGCTGGTTAGATTTGATAGGAAGAATTTCTTTGGCTGGTTAGATTTGATGGGAAGAATTTCTTTGGCTGGTTAGATTTGATAGGAAGAATTTCTTTGGCTGGTTAGATTTGATGGGAGAGATTACCTTGGCTGGTTAGATTTGATAGGAGAGATTACCTTGGCTGGTTAGATTTGATAGGAGAGATTTCTTTGGCTGGTTAATTTGATAGGAGAGATTACCTTGGCTGGTTAGATTTGATAGGAGAGATTTCTTTGGCTGGTTAGATTTGATAGGAGAGATTTCTTTGGCTGGTTAGATTTGATAGGAGAGATTTCTTTGGCTGGTTAGATTTGATAGGAGAGATTACCTTGGCTGGAGAGATTTGATAGGAGAGAATTTTTTTTTTTTTAATTGTTAGATTTGAAATGAGAGGTTTCTTTGGTTGGTTGGATTAGACAGGAGAGACTTCTCTCTCTGGCTGGTTAGATTTTATGGGAATGATTTCTTTCTATGGCCTGCTAGATTTTGTACGAGAGATTTCTTTCTTTGCCTGGCGTGATTTCTTTGGCTGCTTTGATTTTCCAGGAGAGGCTTCTTTGGCTGGTTAGATTTGATAGAAAAGATTTCTTTCCATGGCTTACTAGATTGATTTGGCTGTTTAGATTTCTTTCTTTGGTGGTTTAGATTTTATAGGAGAGATTTTTCTCTGGCTGTTTAGATTTATAGGAAAGATTTCTCTGGCTGGCTAGATTGCTCTCTATCTTTGCCTGGTTAGAATTGATAGGAGATTTCTCTCTTTGGATGGTTAGATTTCTCTCTGGCTGGTTAGATTTCATAAGAAAGATTTCCTTCTATGCCTTGCTATATTTTATAAAAGAGATTTCTTTCTTTGGCTGGTTTGATTTCCTTGGGTGGTTAAATCTGACAGAATAGATTCCCTTGGTTGGTTTAGATTTGACAGGAGAGATTTCTTTGGCTGGAGAGATTTGACAGGAGATATTTCTTTGGTTGGTTGGATTTGACAGGAGAGATTCCTTCATCTTGAGAGATTTCTTTGGCTGATTAGATTTGATAGGAGAGATTTCTTTGGCTTGCTAGATTTTATAGGGGAGATTTCTTTCTTTTGGCTGGTTAGATCTCTCTGTGTCTCTTTGGCTGGTTAGTTTTTTCTCCTTGGCTGGTTAGATTTTACAGGAGGGATTTCTTTCTTTAACTGGTTAGATGCTTTTTGGTGGATTAGACTGAATAGGAGAGATTTCCTTCTTTAACTCATTAAGATTTCTTTGGCTGTTTAGATTTGATAGGAGAGGTGCCAGAGCAGCAGCAAGAACGTAGCCTGAAGCAGCCCTGACAAGGGGCTGTGCTCAATGCTACGGAGAAAGACTCAAATCCTGCGACTCTTGAAAACTTTCTGTCCCTGCCTATGCAGCCCGAGGGCCACACTTGTGTAGCACAAGCAGCAGACACCTGGCCAAAATGGCCCAAAAGAGGCCTGGGCAAGGAGCTGTGCTCAGTGCTACAGAGGAAGGCAAAAAACCCCCGGCGACACTCAATAGTGCCGTGTGAGGGAAAAAAAGCCTTCCTCCTCCCCTAGCTGCAGGGCATCTTCCTGGTGCATGGGCAGCGGGCAGTAACCCAGCCGAAAGGGAGCGGAGGTGCCCTGCCAAGTGGTCATGCTCAGTGCTGCAGAGGAAGGCAAAAACCCCCCGGGGACCAGTGCCAATCTGCCCCGGGGAGAAAAATTCCTTCCTGACCCCAAAGCTGGCGATCGGCTACTCCCTGAGCAGCTGAGCACGCCCTGCTGCCTCCTCCCACAGGCTTGCCGTGCCTCCCGGGAGATGCCCAAGCCCTGCCCTCCCTCAATCTGGAGCCATTATCTCAGGGGCTCCACAGAGTGGCTAAATGTCCCTGGCCTGATAGACCTTGAGGACAAGAATCTTTCCCGTGCTTGGCAGGACACCTTTGGGTGCTCCAAAGCACCGGGACCCCTGGCAACACCTCTACATCCCATTTCTTACTGCTGCTGCTGCAATTGCCTCTGCAGGGCTCCTGAAGAACACATTCTCTTGATCTTGCTATTGCTGTCCAGCTGAACAAGCCTCAGGCACCTCCAGGAATTGGTGGCTGCTCTCATCTGCACAAGCCTGCTCCAGCTGTGGTCTTCCTCTCTCCGCCCTCACCAAGTAATTCCTCCAGCTCCTTGAAGCTTTCCTCTGGGAGGTCCTGGGCGTCTGGGCCAGGTGTGGCAGCAGACACAGCAGGATGCTCCCTTTATAGCGTCCCAGGCCATTGTGAGTGCCGTTGCCAGGTGACAGCTCTGTGACATCGGCGTGACAGGGCCCCACGCACGGCCCCACCGCCACTGCTCCGCACCTCTGCCCAGCGGACTGCAGAGGAAGCCTCTGGGCTGCTGGCCTCAAAGTATCCCCTAGGGCAGGAGACCCAGGGGGGCTTCTCCCTGCCCTTGGTAGTTCATTCACTGGGCTCCCTGCTGGGCTTTACTGCTGTGGCCTCTGCTGCTCAGCTCGCAGGGACAAACCTAGCACTGTTCATCTGCTCTCAGGCCATGACAGAAACCAACCTTGCCGGCCACGGGCAGCCAGCACCCATGACGAGGCTGCCTTAGTCCACCTGGTCCTCCGAGCTGGTGGGCCACAGCTGTGGGAACAGCACTCTTCTGCCTGCGGACACTGACGTTGTAAAGAGCCTCACTGTGTCAGCTGGCTGAGCAGCAGGACTAAAAGGGGATTGTAGGCTCATCTGCATGGCAACCATGTCCCAGAGCTGTTCCTTACGGCTTAAATCTGGGGGCAGGAGTTGAACACCTGGTGGGCACCTTTGCCATTGATACCAAACTGGCAGGTGCTGTTGACTCTCTCAAGGGACAGGAGGCCTTGCAAAAAGATCTGGATAGATTGGAGCTTTGGGCAGTCATCAGGGGCATGAAACTCAACACAAACAAATGCCAGATTCTGCACCTGGGACAGAGTAAAGCCAGGCACAAGTCTAAGCTGGGGCAGCAGTGGTGGAGAGCAGCTCTGCAGAAAAGAACTTGAAGGTGACAGTTGACAGGAGGCTCCACAGGAGTTGGCAGTGTGTGCCCTGGCAGCCAAGAGGGCACTTTAAAAGGGTATGAAGGTCCTTGAAAGCATCCCAAGAAAGGCACCAAAGCTAGAATAGGGGCTGTTAGGCATGTCCTCTGAGGAGTGGCTGAGAACATAGGGTTTATCTACTCTGCAGAGAAGGAGGGTGAGGAGTGACCTCAGTGTTACCTCCAGCATCCTGAGGCAGGGAAGTGGGAAAAGGGAGATGCTGATCTTTCTGTTACTCAGTGCCAGGACACATGGGAATGGCTCAAAAGTGTCAGGATGGGGTTTGAACTTGACATAAGCAAACACTTCTTTTCCTGAGAGGGTGGTTAAACCCAGGAAGATGCAATATGGTCAATGCCCCAAACCTGCCAGTGTTTAAGAGGCATTTATGTGGCCCATGCCCTTCATATCATGTTTGAGCTTCTAGTCAGCCCTGAAGTGGTCAGGCAGTTTGACTAGATGGTTGCTGGTCCCTTCCAGCTGAACTATTCTAGTCTATGCACTTAAGAGATGCTGGCTTACAAACGAGAGGATAGGGAGATAACTGGTGTTACAAATTTGGTTAGCAATTTCAATTCAAGTTTCCAGAGGAACCTAGGAACACAAACTCATCCTCCTCATCCAAGTAATCTTGTCCTCAGAACTGACTCAGCCAGTCTTGATTACCAAAACACCAGGTTTCAGTATAAATAGACATGGAATGTATCAGTGTTTTGTTTACATCTATGGCTGGGATGTAGGCTCCTAAATTGCTCTAAGCCTTTTCAAACTTTAATCCAAGTTGTTCAGCTGACTGTTGTCAGCTCCCAGCAGATGCTGCAAGCTCAGCCCATCCATGCTTCCTGAACTTTGGGAGAAGCAACTGAAGAAATGCAGTGAAAAGCAGCATAACTTAAATGCTCAGATAATAATTGATTCAAAATCAGGGTGTCAGAGCACAGGTGCTAGCACCAGAAGTACCACGGATGATGTGAAAAATGAAGTGATCAATTGTTATTCTGAGCTGTTTAATATTATATTTTGAGTACCAGCCTAGTCCAGCCCATATTGGACAACTGCCACCTTCCCCTCATTAGCACTTCAATTCAGGATTGAGTGTGTGATTTCTTACTATCTTCCTTTATAATGCCAAGACAGACATATATGGGCACATGCACTGCCTACACCACACAACAAAAAAATCTCCTAGACCCTGGAGAACTGAAGATGACAGCATCATTAGAAAAAATACTTTCCACAGATGGAAGGTTTATGTTTTTAAGACCTCAATACACCCTATATCTATAAATGCTGTGTAAATGCAATTGACCATATGGACACATTAAGTAAACCGAAGGTGCCCAAATTCAACATAAGTAACAAGGCAAAGCAACTTGGAATGTATTTAAAACCTCTTTAAGCCACTGTTATGATGCCATTCTGTTCACTCCTAGATACAATTTCATTGCTGTCATCGAGTACCCAAAGCAGAGAAACAAAATCTCATCATTTTATATCACTCCAATTTGGGAGCATTGATTTTATTCTTTAAGGCAAAGTTTTAGCAAAACGATATAAGATTTTTATGCTGTATAACCACAAAGAAACTCAAAGCCAACCAGAATTGCAGGCATGAGAGAACAGATGTGCAGAGCTCATACAATATGCATGCCATGAAGAGGGAAGCTGGGATACAGAGCTACAAGGTACTATGACCTACTCTACATCAGATCACTAAGAGCTTTCAATCCCTGAAAACAAGCAATGTTTAGACTCACCGACATAAGAAACAACCAACACAGACGCTACAATAAGGCCAGAATTTCCAGATGTACTGTACTACATGCAGATCAAACCAGACAGCCTTTGCCCATGTAGCTGATCATCAAAGCAAAAACAGAGCAGCTCAGCCTCCAGAGCACAACATCACCCCCACCAAAACACGCTTCGGGTATTGAGGCAGCTACCCTGGAGCTGGTGCACGAGCAGTCTTTGCCAGGACATCAGGACCTCGGGTACTCAGATTAAGGTGTGCTCTCTGGTATGCCCACATGCTTCTGTAAACAAGACCTCCCACATGTGAACACCACGAAGAAGTACGTGTGATCTGTAAGACTTACATCGGTGCTTCACTACACAGTTAACTGTAATAGCACTGATCAAGGCACAAGGAAACAAGCAGTATTTTTAGGCTTCTACTCCAATTACTGACCCAGCTCTACTCACACCATAAAGTCACAGGCTCTCTTCAAAGCATTAAAGAGTATATACTGTGTTTTGCTCAAAACCAGCTGCAGTCCAAGCCTGCAGGAATGGAAGTGTCATGTCTTTGGAATTGACAATTGTAGTATTTTATGACCTTGTGAGCAATACAAAAGTATTTGAAAGGGAAAATCCATCACCTGCCCGTGACAGCCTCACCTATCATATTCTTAAATTATGACACGATTGCATATGTGACTTTCCTACATCTTAATCATTGCAATTTTTATTTCCTTTGAGTTGCACGTGTGGCAAAAATGAATTGGGGTTTTCTAGGCAGTGAAGTACGAGAAGCTGTGCTCAAAAAATCATCTCTTGCAATTCTCCAGAGGCCTATTACACAGGGCATGTAACAACACAGGATGTATGCTCGAGGGGTACACAGGCTTTATTAGCCCGCAAAAGAGATGACTTGCAACGTTTGCTGACCACTGCGCTTCCGAATTCCTGCTGAGAACAGCTTTGTAACAAACCGCACTAGTAGCTGACGGGCGCTATATATAGCCCCACACAAACGCCCTTCTGCTTCAGCGGTTTAATGCCGCTGTCTGTGGTCCTGCTCCGGGACACCAAGCAGATGTACAGCTATCGGCTCCCGTTCGTGAAGCCGGACAAAACCAAACAGCGGCCAACACGGCCCTCGTCCTGCCCGCTGGCAATACCCCTCGGCTTTGCGCTTGCTCAGGTTCAGGCTACGGGAACGCAAGAGCCGGTACGCAGACTTCCACGCCACAAACATCACCATCTGCACATGCTGACCGGCCTCACGACACTTGGGCGAGCTCCCCAGACCTGAAGCAGCGAATAACGGAGGCGCCGGCCCCCGCCAGCACCCCCTTGCTTCGGCCCCCGCAGGTTTCTGTCACCCCGAGCGGGTTTTTCTGTCACAGAGCGCAGCACGCAGGATGGCTGCAGCCGGGGATGAGCCGGCGCGGATATTAAAGGAAACGCAATCCTCTTAGGCGGGCTGGCGGCGGGCGGGGAGCCGAGCCGAGCCGAGCCCTCCTCTCCAGCCGCGGCTCGGGCCACCCCGCCGCGCCAGGGCCGCAGCCACCCGGCCTGCCCCGCAGGGAGCCCGGCTGCTCCCGAAGGGCGACGAGGCGGCGGCGGCTCGCTCTGGCCTGCGGCAGGGGAACACCCGGGGCCGCCCGCATCCCCCACCGCGGCACCAGAGGGGAGCGATCCGCGGCCGGTGCGCCACGGCCAGCGGCACGGCGGAGCGGGGGGCAGCTGGCACCCGTAAATGGGCCGGTTACATAATAACGTGTTCGGCCGGTCGCCCACCCCCCTCCCACGGCGGCGGTTCCGCACCCCAGCGGACGGGGAGCGGGAACCTCGCAGCCGCGGGCCGCGAGCGGGGCCGCCCGCGACCCTGCACACCGCCGCCGCCGCCGCCCCTGTCCGCCTCCCGCCCGCCCTTCCCCAAGGCACCGCCGCCCCCCGCCGCTGCAGCGCACCTTCTCCTGGGCACGGTTGAGGCGCTTCTGGACGTTTTTGGCGAAGATGCCGGTCTTCATATCAGCCATGGCTGCCAGCGGGGACGGGAAGGGCTGGGGGGACAGGCGGGCGAGGCAGAGCCCGGCGGCGAGCGGCAGCGGCGCGGCAGGGAGAGGCGGAGGGAGGCAGCACGAGGCGGCGGGGGGGGAGGAGGAGGGCCTTAAAGGCACGGCGGGGGGGAGGGGGCGGGGCCGCCGCTGCCTCAGGTGAGCCACAGGGGCCCCGGGGAGGGGGCGACAGCCTTGGCCCCTGCAGGCCAGGCCATTGCTCTAGGTAATAAAGAGCAGCGAGAGGTAACGGTGTGAGTGTGTGAACGAACGTTTCCAGAAGCCACCAGTGCTGCAGTAGCAGATGGCCATGTCCAGAGCGGGATAAGCCCCCTTCATTTCTACCAGGTTACATTTGCCTACTTTCCAGGCTCTCTGGATGCCTTTCTGGCTGGTTCTGGGGCTGCAGCATCACAGGCAGAGCAGCTGGGTGCTGCCGTTCACAGACCTGCACCCTGAGCTGAGGACAAGCTGGGCTTGTTGGCACGGCCCGTGGCTGTGCTGGACTCACCACATGTGAATGCACACCTTGACTTGCCATGACACTGCTCTCATCCTCTTGGTGTAACAGCCAGCAGCAATAAACTGGCTCCAGGCTGGTGTAGGTTTGTGATCTTATTCCTGAAATTACAAATTGCAGTCAAAACTAGAGGGCAGCCACAACAAAACTCTTCCTCCTCCCTTGGCATTCCAGAGCTCTCTCACTAAATTCGCAGATCACACCAAAGCCAAGTGGGAGTGTTGATCTGCACAAAGGTAGAAAGGCCCTGCAGAGGGATCTGGACAGGCTGGATTGATGCACTAAGGTCAGGTTTAACAAGGTCAAGTGCCAAATCCTGCACTTGGGTCACACCAACCCCAGGCAAGGCTACAGGCTTGGGCCAGAGTGGCTGTAGAGCTCTCCAGCAGAAAAAGACCTGGGGGTGTTGATGGACAGCTGTCACAGTATCAGTGTCACAGTATCACAGTGTCACAGTATCATCAGGGTTGGAAGAGACCTCATAGATCATCAAGTCCAACCCTGTCTGAACATGAGCCAGCAGTGTGCTCAGGTGGCCAAGTGGCTGAGAAGGCAAACAGCATCCTGGCCTGTATCAGGAAGAGAGAGGCTAACAGGATGAGAGGAAATGGCCTCAAGTGGCACCAGAGGAGATTTAGATTGGAAAACAGGAAAAAATTATTTCCTGAAAGAGTGGTCAGAACAGGCTGCCCAGGGAGGTGGTGGAGCCACCATCCCTGGAGGTGTCAAAAACACATGTAGACATGGCACATGGGGATGTGGTTTAGTGGGCATGTTGGTGTCAGGTTGGTGGTTGAACCTGATGATCTTAGAGGTCTTTTCCAACTTAATAATTCTATGATTCAATCACCCTAAAATCCAGGAGCACTCAGCACCAGTCACTCAAGGTTAGTAAACTCCATGTCCCCAGGTACTGTGGCACCAGATTCACTCCTAGCATTTGTTTCTGCTATTGGGCTGAGCATGGAGCTCTCTGATCCAGAGAACAGAAACCCAGTGACAAACGTGGCAAAGCAACACAAACCAAAACACCCCAGCTCCAGGCTCTGAGCCTGCACCTATATTCTCCCATAGGAAGCTGTCAAATGGCTGTAACACTTCTCACTGATTTTTCAGGTTGGTACAAAACCCAAGCCAGAAGTTCTTGTACCTGCCAAAAGAAAATACCCCTAGTAAGTCCAGTGAGACCGTGTGTTGCTGCCAGCCTCCCAGTCCCAGACCTACATGGTACATTTTGCTGTGGTATCAGGTAGAAGATTTAACATACCAGCTGCAGTACTAACGCTGCTTAGTAAGAAATGATGACCAACTTTCACATAAGCACCTTTTAAAAGGCAAAAGCAGAAACTCAAAGAAAACACATCATAGCAACTAAGGAAACTATTTTGTCTGAACACTGCAGATAGTTCTTATGATGCTGTGAGGCTGGTGAAAGATCAAAACAAAATCCCAGCATGCACAGTGCTCCCAAATTCTTTGAAGCAATATTTCATATCTTCAGAGTTTGTCCTCCTGGCCAGTTTGGCAGATGATTTAAAATGGATCATGCCATTTTAATAAAATAATCATGACAAGAGGTGAGCTGAGCTTTGATTACTTATGTATTTTCTTCACCAAAGGATGACCAAGGTGGCACGTACCACCAGCAGAGTAGGCCAGTGCATACGGGCTACTAGGAGAGGGAGAACACTTTCCCATGCCTTTTTGTCCCCACTTTGGGGACAAATATTGTCTGATACAACAATAGCAGGTCCCTCACCACCTACCCAAACAACTTGTTCATGCTGAAGCATGAGGAGCTGGAAGATATGTGGTCTGTTCTCAGTCATACAGCCCCTCTTTTTCTCCTCCACCAGATGACCTGTGCTAGTTTTGCCCCATGTAATGGCCTTGGACACAGCCATCAAATGGCTTTTTCACTGGCCAGTTTATCAGTGCACATACTGCTCTCCATCAGCTAGATTTTGGACAGTAACTACCAGCAAACAATCAGGCTGATCTCTTCATACCCCCTGCCTGCTGCTTACAACATTTGCCATTAATCTCTCTTAGGAGAAGATTTTCCATTAAGATTTGTTTTAAAGCAAATTTCTTTCAGCGTTGCTGACAGCTTAGTCTGAAATACATAATGGTTAAAAGCAAAGCCCCATTTGCTACCAGTTACCCTGCTTGTTTTCTCCTTATGTGTTATTATTTATCTGGTGTTATTTTACAGTGAGGTTGCACTTCAGTTTCACTTTTGATTAGCAGGGATGATCAGCCACTATTAGAAGAATACTTCCAGAGGAGTGGTGATTTTTGTCTCCCACATGTCTAAGGGGAAGGGAGAAGCTAAGTATGACCCGTGCTGCTTCAGCACCACTTCTGCCAGGGGACAATCCCTGTTTGCTGACAGTGTCGGTCAGAAAAAGAAGAAACCTGCATCTCTTCCGACTCACCAGCAGCATGGCTCCTTACCACACATTTCTGCAATTCTGAGCACTCATCACTCATGCAAAGCACTGAAACAAGAAGGGACCATTTCACAATAGTGGTAAAAAAAAATCAGCAGGTGTCTTGCAGCCCTTTCCATTGCACCAATAATTACAATATAGACATCAGCTGCTTCCGAGTAACACTGCACCTTTCATCTCGCAGAGCTCTACAAACGGCAGCGTGTGGAGGAAACTCACCATTCGCAGCCCAGGCATGGAAGATGAAAGGCATTCCCATCACAAGTGCACCCTTTTGTCATGCCGGTGGCAGATTAGAGTGCGAAATTATTATTCAAATTAAGCCGTAGGGAGCTGAAATCGAACTGTAGCTGTGGACTTTGGAAGGCAGAATGTATGGAGCCACATTCAATGCCAGAATGACACCTGTGGGAAACCACCATGAGAAGTTAAGTGGTTTCAGGTGCAGAGGACTCGAATATTAACTATCCTCTTATAAATGACAGCTTGGCACTATGCTTTCAGTTCAGGTTCAGCATGTCATGGGCAGAAAAACATCTAGCTACATTATCAGGGTAGTTTTTGTAGGTCTTGCAGCTATTTGGATGTGGGTCACAGAGAAGAGAGCAACCTGTCAGAATCACAAGACAGGGAAAGTAAGGAACACAGTGGAAAATACATGGCAAGAGGAAAAAAAAACGTTTTCATGACAAAAATGTGGTGCCAAGCCCTGTCAAAAGCCTACTCTGGAGGAAATGTTTAATAAACATTTGAAATTAAGCAGTATACATGCTCTATATTTAAAGACTTAGCCATATATAGTTAATTACAATTCTTCTTATTAAAGTCAAATATAGATTTGGGGTTTTTACCTTTTTCCTCCAGCACCATGGCTTCACATTAACACCTCTCTCTTGGTCATTAGCCTGCTGACACATTGAAGCTGTATTTACATTCTGGCACACAATACCAGTCCCACCACAGGGAATAATTTGATCTGAAAGGTGCCTTTCAGTTCCAGCTTCATTATTTGTCCCTCTCTGGCTTCACAGATCTACATGAAGGCAGGCAGTGCTTGGCACTGGCCTTTTTTCCCTGGAGGGCTGTCCTGCTGCTGACTTCAGTCAGCAAACAGGTTGAATCCCCACACTCCGACCCCCCTTAAATCAAGCCTTAGGTGGGCAAGTGGCACTGATGAGGAGACTGCAGAGCTCACTCACAGAATGAACTCTAGTGATTCTTTTGTATGAAATTTGCTCCTGAATAGCATCCATGGGACATGGACTACTGCAGCAGAGTTGTGTTCCTTCCCTCCTCCAAGTTCTCTTTCCTGGAAATAAAGGAATTAGAGAAAGCAGTACTACATGTAAATAGCCTGTCTGAAGAGCCTGTCCTTTAGCTGTGGCTAGTTACTCTTCTGTGTATTTGTAAGGCTGTGTTCCACATCTGTTTGGTTGTTGTTTTCCAACAACACAAAGAGCAGGGTATGGAGGCAACATAACCTTTGCATTCAGATCTCAGCAAATCTTTCTTTGGCCGTGCTCCTGACTCTACCTCTGATTAGTATCACCATATTATAGATGTACAGATGATAATAAATACTCCACTCATCCTACAACAGTCTCTGGAAGGAGATTTTTCTGAACTGTTTCAATATTATCTGAAGAGACAGTGTGGATGCTAACAGTTGCTATAACAGTCACTATAGGAACCAGACTCCGTAAGTGTTGCAGGCTTCCGAGTCCTTGGCATGCGAGACAGTGATTTTTCTCACACTGTGGGGAATAAGAAGTCTTTGGCTAATAATGTTATGCTGGTCTTATTTTAGAAGCATCTTTTTTACAGCATTTTGCATCTTTTATCAGAGGCAGCCTTGGTAAAAGTTAGACATAGAATCATAGAATGGTTTAGGTTGGAAGGGACCTCGAAGATCATCTAGTTCCAACTCCCTGCCATAGGCAAGGATGCCTCCCACTAGAACAGGGAAGCATGCTGAAGGCCTTGTCCAAGCTAGCCTTGAACACCTCCAGGGAGGGAGCATCCACAACCTCCCTAGGCAACCTGTGCCAGTGTTTCATCACTAGCATCTAGTTTAAATCTCCCCTCTGCCAGTTTAAACCCATTACTCCTCATCCTGTCATTACAAGACCTTGTCCCTCCCCAGCCCTCCTGTAGGCCCTCTTCAGATACTGGAAGGCCACTTTAAGATCTCCTCGAAGCCTTCTCTTCACCAGGCTGAAAAGCCCCAGCTCTTTTAGCCTGTCCTCACAGCAAAGGTGCTTCAGCCCTCTGATTGTCTTTGTGGCCCTTCTCTGGACTTGCTCCAACACTTGGATGTGTTGTGCTGGGGGCTCCAGAACTGCACACAGTACTCCAGGTGGGCTATGACAAGAGCAAAGGGAGAGAATCCCCTCCCTTGCCCTGATGGCCATGCTGCTTTTGCTGCAGCCCAGCACACTGTTGCTGTCTGGGCTGCACTCACACTGCTGCTTTGTGTTGAGCTTTTCATCAACCAACACCCTCAGGTCCTTTTCCTCAGGGCTGCTCTCAGCCATTTGCCTGTGCTTGGATTTGTGCTTGGGATTGTGCCAACCCAGGTGCAGGACCTTACACTTAGCCTTGTTGAATTTCATGAGGTTGGCCTGGGCACACCTCTCCAGCCTGTCCAGGTCCCTCTGGATGGATCCCTGCCCTCTAGCAAGTTGACTGTGCCACACAGCTTGGTGTCATTTGCAAACTTGCTGAGGGTGCACTCGATTCCTCTGTCCATATCACTGACGAAGGTGTTAAACAGCACTGGTGCCAGCACTATTATCCATTATCCAAAGTAAATGCTAACACCTTCTTCCCCTTTCCTTCTCCTTCCAAATAGTATTGAGAAATGTCCACACATTGGTGCTCAGCTCCCTGTTGTATCTCAGGAACAGCACGGAGCAAGGTAAGAGAGCTCGTTACACAGGAATCACAGGGGAGTGGAAGAGACCTCTAAAGAGGGAGTCCAATGCCTGTGCCAGAGCAGGATCACCTAAAGCAGATCGCATAGGAGCACATCTAGACTGAAAGTCTCCATCTCTGGAGACTCTACCACCTCTCTGACCATGATATCTTCTAAGAATGTGTCTTGAAAACACTTCTCTTAGAAGAAAAACCTTCAGTAAAGCTTAATCACCATTGAATTAATGACTATTACATATCAATTAAATTAGAAAGACCTGCAAATGACTTCAGATGAATACATCTCATGCAATAAATAATGGATGCATTGCTCTGTAGAGAGAGGTCATGGACTTCTTTCTTCATGGTCATGGACTTTGTATTCCCTGGATACCTGTTAAACAGAGACAAAATAAAATCTGTCATGCTAAGGAAAATGAGGAACGGGGTCAAAGAGCAGACTGGACATTCAGGCCCCTTGGTGCTGTACTAGAATAAAGACTTTCAGTGGACAGGAGCAAAGATTTGCAGAAAATGCTTGAGCAGAACCTGACAGTGATTTTTTTTCACTGTGCTCTGATGTAAATCTCAGTGTAGCATTTTCAAACCCATTGTTTTCAGCTACATTCCTGCTTTTCCTTTGGAGCAAAAGATCCAGTCATGTCCCCTTCACCATGAAGGGAAGAATTTCTGATCAAGGTTAATGGAACAGCAAATGAGCATTCAGTACATTTCAGAGTGCTAGTAGCATAAGAGCAGGTGTCACTAGTTTCCTTAGGCCAGAGCTGATGCACACCAGTCGACATGCACCTTAACAAGAAGCTCAGAGGGACTGCTGAGAAACACTGCAGATGCAGCGTCCAAATGCTAGACTGTTAGTAGACAAGGTGAGGGGTAACAATCTCACCTCCTCCCCTTCCCACTCAGAGGAGAAAACTCATGATTCAAGGCTCAGGTGCCAAGTCCTGGGTTCTCAACCACACCTGGCTACACCTACACCACCTGAGGAAACCATCCCTGCCTTCAGCAGCCCACAGCACCTGGCAGAGCTGTGCCTGCAGCCAGAGTCACTCTGGGACACCTGTTCACAGCCCTCATCTCCAGGCTGCAGCAGTCTCCATAGAGCCCAGCTTCACAGCCCAGGCTCAGGCTCCTGCAGTAGGAGATGCTGTGCCAAGTGTGGAAAGTCAAACAACAGGCACAGGCAGCAAACTGAGGAATTGTCATGGGAAAAACTGGCCTGAGAACGTATCAAAATACAAGGGGAAAGCAAGGAGGCAGAAGAGCAACATAAAGGTTCAGCCCTATTGTAAGGAGGAGTGGAGGTCAGCCTTTGGCCTGCCAAGACTCACCCAGCAGCTTGCTGGAGTGGTGGCATGTTAGCTCGGCAACTGCCCAGCCTTAGCCTTTAGACAGTGGTGATCTGCTTTGTGCCTGCAAGCCCTGTGTCTGGGGGGTACATTGGGTAAGCACTGCTGTTAGTCCCCATCTGCTCACCATAACACTTGCCTCTGCAAGGTGACTGAGGGAGGCTGGGTTGCACGGTTGGTGAGTTTTTTCTCCTTCTCCCACTCCCCAGAGCTCAGGAAACCTTGGAAACTGTGGCAGCCCTTTCTAGACCCAACTTTGCAAAGCAGTGGAGGCTTTGCAGAGCTGAGCTGCTGAGCTGTTTTATTTGCATCTGGGCCTAATAACCGAGGTAGAAGACGAAAAGTTACAGTGACATATGGAGATGCAGGGATGAGCAAGGAGCAATGGGATGTGATGAAGAGGAGCAGAAGCAAACTGAGACAGATTGGTGTAGTGTAGATGTGAAAATGTATTTTAAGTCATGGTTTGTGTTACATGACTCACCAAAATATTGCTTCACACACAGAGTTTACATGACACATTTCCACATGCTCTGAGATGCCACTCAAAATCTTGATCTAAAAGAGCAGTGCTGCCAATTCCTGGGCTCCAGAATTAACCTGCAGATGTCAGAGGGGCAGTAAGATGGACAGCAGGAATTGACAAGACCCCCTCTGCTGGCATCATCTTTTGACACATTCATTACTCTGAAAAACTTCCTTAAGTAAAGGATTTGGAATAAACTGCTCCCAACACAAGGGAAGGAGAAGGTGTCCATGCTCCCACAGAGGCCTATCCTGATGCAGATGAACAGAATGTGCTTTCCATATTGATCCACATCTTTATAACTAAGACAGAACACATTTAAGTACACTATGAAAACAGATTCAGAAGAAAGCAAAACCAGAAGAAAATAACTTGCACAAAAGCTTTCAGTCTGTCACAGGAAGCAAGAGCTAAAAGACCACATGAGTAAGTGTAACAGTGTCTAACCTATTGCCTGGGTCACACAGATTGATGCCCAGTTTATGCTGGTCTTCCTTGTAATCTGATGTGATCCAGAAAAGGTCCTTGGTGAAGGCCTAGTGTAACTGTTTATGCTTTCCATGGTGTTTTAATTACAGTGGCAGAGAATTACAAAGCTCCTTTCAAGTTCTGGGGCTTTGAAGCCTGCCCCAGTTACTATCGAAGTCAATAAAACCTTTTTTACTTGAATAAGGTCTGGCTTAGGATTTCACACTCTGCAGCAGAGGAGGCATCTGTCCCTGTGTTTTGTCTCTGTGCCACACAAAGCAACGTTAATTATAACATGGGCTTTGGTACTGCCCAACCTTAACATGCAGTTCTCTATGCAAAGACATGGAGCAGTTTTGCTCTGAATTTTCAGTGTCACTGAAAAAGCTGTCACTTTTAATTTGTTTTTAATATGAATTTCAAGCATGCACCTTTCTTAGTGATCAGTAGCATGAGTTGAAAGTCAGAACATGCTCCTTTTGAAGTAGAAAAGTCCTGAGCCTAATCCCTTTAATTGTATCACATCCTAAAGGGAACAAAACTAAAGCATGAGGCTGGTGTTTAAGACTGTTGAGGAAACCAAATTCCTTTGAAAGCCTTTACAGTAATTATTGAAGGTGGGTTTCACCTGTTCTCCCTGCAGCCCTCTACAGGTTACGTCTCTGAATAGAAATTAGGCTCCCTTTAGACCAGTGGGTGGATGTGCTCTCCTCCTAAGACAAACCACAGAATTGTCAGGGTTGGAAGAGACATTAAAGATCTTCCAATTCCAATCCCCCTGCCACCTTACAATAGATCAGGTTGCTCAGAGCCCCATCCAGCCTGGCCTTAAAAACTTCCAAGGATGGTGGTTCTACCACCTTCCTGGGCATCCTGCTCCAGTGTGTCACCACCCTCACGGTGAAGAACTTCTTCCTAAGATCCAATCTGAATCTGCCCACTTCTACTTGTGCTCCATTCTCCCTAGTCCTATCACTACCTAATAACCCATTACAGTGTTTCACCTCCCTTACTGTATAGAACTTCTTCCTAATATCTACTTTAAATCTCTCCTCTGCCAGTTTAAACCCATTACTCCTTGTCTTGTCATTAAAAGACCTTGGCAATAGTCCCTCCCCAGCCTTCCTGTAGGTCTCCTTCAGATACTGGAAGGCCACTATAAGGTCTCCTTGAAGCCTTCTCTTCTCCAAGTTGAAGAGCCCCAATGCTTGTAGCCAGTCCTCAGCAGAGCTGCTGCAGCCCTCTGAGCATCTTCATGGTCCTCCTCTGGACTTGCTCTAACAGCTCCATGTCCTTCTTGTGTGGGGGGCTCCAGAACTGCACCCAGTACTCCAGGTGGAGTGAACTGAAATGATTAAATGAAAAATGGATATATATGGAAATAAAAACATATGATATGAAAGATGTCCAAGGAAAATATTTTTAGTCCTGGTTGGCTGCTTCATTGTTTCATTTTGTTGTATTTTTTTCCTCCAAGGTGCTGTCTAAAATATTCAAGTGATACTGATTCAGCTTGCAAAGCAGAGCTACTTCTATAGCTGGCAGAATCCTTGAGCTTGAGGCTTTTGCAGACACAAAGAAGCAATCGTCTAAGCAGATTAGCACAACATTAAGAGGAGACTCTATAGCTGGTTTGCTTCTTAAAATACATAACTGAGAACAACCAAGTAGAATATATATTGAATCAGATAGTGCCTTTTTTTTTCACCAGTTGCTTTGCATAGTTAAATTAGGCATAAATGTATTGAAAAGAAAGATGGGTGCTTGAATATCATTAAAATTGCTGCAGTGATTTTAACTGTTCCTGTGCTGAGGCTCTTCTCTGACAACTTTTGTGTTACAGGGTGGATCCAAATGGAAGGCAGAATAACAAAGAATTGCAGCCATAAAACTGTGTACATCTGTAAAAACCAACTATGCTATCACACATAGCATAAATATGCCCTTCTCTTTCTGTTCATAAATCCCATTAGAAGTCTACCAAGCAAAGCTTCTGTGCAATTCTGCTTGACTTTTGTTACCCTTTTCTCATGAGGGGAGATCACAGCCATAGGCTGTCATCCACCTCTGTCTGCCCTGTGGTTCAGGCCATCTTTAAACCATTTCTGCTCACTGTGCTTCGATTCACACCCCAGGAGAGTCACAACAGACCCTTTTTGGATGCAACTAAACCAAAAAGTGTGCTCCCAGAATTGATACGGCAAGTCACAGCCCCCAAGACCAAACCAGGCTGGTCCTAAAGCCAGGCAGGTAAAGAACCTGCAACAGAGGCACTGCATCCTCAGCACCAGTTACTTTGCTCCACTCTCACTACACTGCTCACTGATACCAACCTAATCAGAGATCATTTTTCTCTGGTTTTCAGTGCCAAGAAACCATTCCAGAATATGAATTTCTGCCACCTCACTCTATTATGGTTGCACCAAGGTCAGAGTGCAAGACAAAGGTTTTGCTTTCACAGAATGTTAGGGGCTGGAAGGGACCTCGAAAACTCATCCAGTCCAACCCCCTCTGCCAGAGCAAGATCACCTAGAGCAGATCACACAGGAACACATCCAGGCAGGTCTTGAGGTCCAGAGAGAGAGACTCCCCAACGCCCTGGGCAGCTTTTCATCACAGGAAGCCATTGGTTAAGGTATTTTTGCCTGTATTCCTGTCTTCTGTTTTCTTTCAGTTGGTTGTTTTCTGGGTTTGCTTTTACAGTTCCATCACACAATGAAAAGATTCACACCACATAAATGAGAATAGTTGCACACAGCTACAGCCATTTTGAGGCAGAAGCCACTTGAAGAAGGCATAAAAGAAAGCTATGCACTGTTTTGCACCATGTGTTTGTTTATCTTAATTGCCTACCTCCAGATTGTATCTGTGTCTAGACTGCAGGAGCTGCTCTAACACCCAATGATCACTCCCCACCAGGGAAGGAGAATCAGGAAAGGGAGGGAAGAGCCAGGGATTGAAATGGAAATTAATTTAATGAAATAGCCAAACTAATACCTAGGCAAATATGAAAAGTTATACTTAGCCCAGCAAGGGTCCAGTGGTCACAGTAAAAGAGAAGTCAGTCCTCAGAGGAGCAGAACCAGAGCAGGACACTAAGCAAGAGGCTTACCTCTCTTCAGCAAACTTTCCCCTTTATACTGAGCTGATATTTATGGTCTGGGACACAGCTGCAACCAGCTCAGGTCAGCTGCCCTGGCTGACTGCAAACTGCTAACAGCCTGCAAACCATGGCTAGCCTGGGACTCTGCCCTGGCAGCACCAGGACACTAGCCCGAACAGCAAGCCTTCTCACTCACACCGCCACCCAGACCTTTACACATTTATACAAGTCCTGTGCTGCCCAAGGCTCTCGGAATAGTACCAGCTATGGCTTTTCTCCTTCGCTGTCCTTCTGAAACCCAACCATCTGTCTTTCAGTCAGATGTATTGGCCATTTGCAGTGAAGCAGGAATTGAACTGTTGCCCTCTCAGGCGTGCCACTACCTTGGGCATGGGCTTCGGTTGCGCCACCCAGCGGCCTGAAAGTGTTGCAGTCTGGCATTCCCAGTGGCAATTCTGGTTGAGTGAAACCACTGATTCTCCTTGATTTCATGCCAATGACCCTTTCAAGAGAGATTAACGACAGCAGAGCAATGATGGCCACCTCAGAAAGACTGCAATGCTACCTTTTAGTACATCACTTCTGCTTCCTGCGCCAAAACCCAAGCTGCAGCCTGCCAAAGTGAGATGCAGTGGAAGGACAGAAAAAAATACAAGCACTGGGACAAAGTGTGGCTTCAGAGAAAAATGGACCCAAATTTTCTGTATTGAGGAAATGAAGGGAGGGATTTTTCCTTCATGCTTAGAGAGGGAATGCTGAATTGCTTTTAGCAGCTGGTTCATCAGGGAGAGTTAGTCATCCCACCACAGCTCCTGCCAAATGGCCTGGGTCAGAGGACCTTGTGCATGGCAAAGGCTAGCATACATCCCTCAAGTGAGCTGCCCCAGCAGTGGATGAGGCAGCAATTGGCACCAGGGATGGGGAAGAGAAGCCTGTTACAGTGCACTTGTGCAGAACCTATCAGAGACAGGCACAGACAGTTTTCCTCCTGCCACCACCAAGTTTGTTTCTTTGGTTGGGTGGTTTTTTTCCTCTGGGAGGTGGGTGTGTTGTTTGTGTTTTTTTTTTAATCCAGTTGAAGGATTTTAATATGAGCTTTTGGGTTTTTTCAAAGGAATCAGTTATTAACAAAGTTCATCAAGTCCTTCTAGAAAAGCAGGTAAATGGAAATGTAACTTCAGTCTCCATAACCCATGCTCACTTTCCCCCAGTATAAAACAGATATATTTGTTTCTCTCTCTCTCCTCCTCTCTCTTTCTTTCCAGCACTTCTATTGCTTTATCCAGTAAAGAAGTGAGAGTTACTGGTTTGCATTTATATGGATTTGCCAGGGAGCCTTGCAGAAAACATTAGTGTCACATTCACAACTTTCCATTCTTCTGGTAGTGGGACTGACTTTGAAGACAATTTACACATCACACTTAATCATACAGCAATGTCCTATTTTGAGATCCACCTGAGTTTTATGGGAACACCAGCTGATGCATCTGGTTTTATACTATTGCTTACCTCACCTCCTGTGTTTTCTACAGTCTAATTTCAGAAGTTTCTGTGCTGAAATAGGCTCTACACTGAGCTTTCCCTCACCATTGTCATAGGAGATATTTACTCAGTATTTACTTACAAAGAATTATTTGGCTCTTCCTGCTGGGGTCCCTCTTTGTCCCTCTGTTTTTTTTTCATCTTTTTCTGCATGTGGCCTTACATAGAGTTTGCTGATGGAGTTTTTGTTGCCAGCCTTGCCAGTTTTGGTGCAAGTGCTTCTCACTGAGTCCCGTGACCTACTTCATCGTGACTTGAGATTACCTTGATGTGATGTTCTTCTCTCTTTTCCTTCTTTAAACATGATGTGCATTTTCCTAAGATCTGCTTATGTCTTTGTTGGCTGTCAAGGCTTGCTTTGGAAAGGGGAGATGCCTTTAACCCCAGGGCCAGAACGAGAGGACACAGCCTCAGGCTGCGCCAGGGGAAATTTAGGCTTGAGGTGAGGAGAAAGTTCTTCAGTGAGAGAGTCATTGGACACTGGAATGGGCTGCCCGGGGAGGTGGTGGAGTTGCCGTCCCTGGGGCACTTCAAGGCAAGGTTGGACGTGGCACTTGGTGCCATGGTCTGGCCTTGAGCTCTGTGGTAAAGGGTTGGACTTGATGATCTGTGAGGTCTCTTCCAACCCTGATGATACTGTGATACTGTGAATGTAGCAATTTCCACACTGCTTGCAAACCCTTTGCCAGTTTTGTTACTTCAGTGCAATTCTTTGTGCTGTTGTTTTCCTGCACAGTTAAGGTTTACTGTGACCAATTGTTTTCCTGCTTTTACACCTTACATGGGCATTGGATTCCGTGTCAAGGAGGCTCTTACTGAGCGCCTTTCAGTTGTAGCATTGAGGTTCTGTGCAGTTTCCCAAGGACTGCTTCTCCCTTTGAGCTCTTGGCTGAAACACCTGGTAGGGTAGTATGTTGTTCAACTCGAAGCGTAGTTTTCTCATGATGCCTCCTGGTGACTTAACACTGACACAGCTGCAGGCCACCAGTGGTACTGACTTTCTGTCCTCAACTCCTCATGCTCTGTGACACCATGTCAGTGGCTCTGTCTCTACTATTACCATGCTTTATAGGCAGGCATAGTACTCCAGGTCACTACTGATTCTCTAACAGCATTCATTTACTTACCTCCTTGGATTCTTATTTCTGCTCACAAGTTTTTCTCAGATACTTCTACACAATTGGAATGTTGGTGCCATGGTTTTTTGGTGACACCTTCTCAGCAAATCCTCAAGCCCAGACTAAGTCATCTCCAGAAAACCCTTTCAAAGAGTTCTTCCATCTTGCTCTGAATTTTCTGAACACTCCATTACAGCTTCTGTGGTTTCTTTTCCCACCACTTCCTCCTACCCAAAATACATTAAAATCTTTCATTTTGCTTTACAAAGATGATGCAGCTTCTGTGCTGGAGTCTTCTGGATGAAGACTGACAAAATTGCTTGTTAGGCTTTGGTTTAAAACATCTCCAACTTGCTTCAGTACCAGAAACTTAATTCCATACCAGCTTAGATAGAACTCACTTCCTTATAATCTTAAATTCCTTTTCACCATGCTATTTTCTCAAGTGTATTTTGGGACTCCAGCTTTTACTTTTGGTGCTTCAGCTACTGGGACTATTTCACAAGTGTTACCATGAGGATTTTAATAGACAGGAGTGTTCTATATTGCTAACCCATTTTGGTTATTTCTTGTACATGATCATGTGCTGGAAGCAGTTACTATGAATGCTCTAAGACAACACAGGCAGCATCATAACAGACAGAAAGGGAAACAGGAAGGGTTCCTTGCTGTTTGTTTTCCCCACCAAAAAAGGATACACAGAAATCTGCAGTAGACCAGAATCAAATCATAAGCATGTCACACCAGGAATCAGAAATCAGATTTAAGTTTCATTTGCTGGGATCCCCAACAAAATCATCACCTGCCACTGCATGAACTGTAAGAGTAACTGACTGAATAGTGAATGAATTCAGTACCCATGGCTGTCGCCAATTCAGGTCAGAGGCTGGTTGTGGTCATGAGGCATACATTGGCATGAGGCACAAAGGGAGAGAGGAAGGATTCAATATCTAGAAAAATCTGTTTAAGACATCCTGGTCATTTTGTTACTTTATCTAATCTCATTGTGCAGCACTAGATTTCCATCAGGTCCAGCAGCATCAGCCTTTCCAGTATAACACTGCAATGCAGCACAGGGGAAGAAGCATTTAGAACCATCTACGACTATCAACACACTCCTATTTCACAGGAGCAGTGCAAGGTACACTGATTAAAATCCCCTTCTGCTTCCTTTCATAACAGGTTAGCAAGTACTTATTGCTAATTTAAATGGCTTTTGTTGTTTCCCGCAGTAAGTGAGACTCCAAAAGCTTTTTGGTTTCCTCTGGATAACCATGATTGCTCATTTAGGAAAAGAAACCATCCCTTAATCTGACTCTGAACAAATCCACAACTGTTTGTTATGGCTCTTGTCCCCCCTCACTGCCACCAGAGACAGACATATTTGCATTCTATTGGAGCACTATTTAGAATGTGTCCCCCAGCTGACATCTTGCTAGACAGGATTTTATTGCCATCAGACACCAAGACACCATTACCTTGTCAACCTAATTGACTTAAATCCTATTGGGATCAGACTAAAAGCAATGGCAACTTCCTCCCCCATCTCTCACCAACAGGTCAGCTGCCCTCTGCAGCTCTTGTCACTTTCCAGCCCTTAATTACTCTACTACACCTCCACCTTCGCCAGTTCCTCTAGGCTGAAGGGGTGCAGGTTTTTGACTCCTGCTATTGCAGCACCACAACTGGTCCTAAGCACAACGCATGAGCAGCAGCTCCTGGCAGCCTTGTATGTTCAGACTGCAGACTCCTGGAGGAATTTCACAGCATAAGCACCTCAGAGCCTCTAAGACCTTCTCTTCTGCAGAAGCTTACGATGATTGCCATTTACTGAAGCCTTTTGAGACTAAATTTAGGTTGCTCCCACTATGACTCATTGACTTCTCTCAGAACTTCTCCCACAGCCTATCCTCTTGTGCATTTGATGCCTCAGACACTTCAGATGTCCTGTTTTCTGCATAATTTAATATTTGATTATAGTAAAAGAAAGCAAACATTGTCTTGAAGAACAGAAAAAATGTCACCTAGAGATTTCTCTAATGCCAAGAGAAAATTAATCTTTCATGGCATAGCAGAGTAAGAAGACAGTCCCAAAAGTATATAATTAGAGTCATTCTCTAAGTGTGGTGTACTTCATTTCTTATGAGCCTTGTTTAAATAGCTTTGAGAGTACAGCAGTTGAACTAGAGATAGTATCTGGCAAAGACAGGCCCTTCTAGAGAGGAAGAGACCCTGATGTTGTTTCTAGCATTCGTAAACATGGGCAAAAGTTATGCTGCATGAAGTCAGAAATGTAGAAGAGAAGTGAGGGAAAACAGACTTCTTGGGCAGTGCTCCTCATTCAGATCACTGTCTTTCTTCACCATCAGGTAAGAATTTTCCTGCAAGCATTTTTTTGAACTGCCCTCAAATGACAGAGGCAGGATCCTGTCCCACCAGCCTGCAGCCTGTGTACACTACCACAGTGGTTTTCTGCCTGGTGAGTAGAGTTCCTGACTGTGATTCAAAGGAACTGGAATTGCAAATAACCTCTCAAAGCAAAAGCTTACATTGGACTTCTGAAATGCTGTGATTTAATATTCAAGTGTTGTGTGTCTCAGCCACCTTGGAAAACACAGAGTCATCTCTGCAGGCCTCCTGAAGATGCTGGAAGACCACAGTAAGGTCTCCTTGGAGCCTCCCCCTCTTCAGACTGAATAACCTCTCTCAGCCTCTGTCCAACTATTAGCCAAAACTTTGAAAAGGATGTTGCTGCAGAGTCTCCCAGCAAAAAAAAAAGGCATTGCAAAATATAGCAGACAACTGTGAGTACTTCTTATTCTTTGCATTACTGTAGCCCTTGACACATCTGCAGTCAAGTGCTTGGCAGCAACCATCCATGAATACAGTCAGTTCCAATAGAAAAATGATGTGGGAAACAATTCACTTCGTTTTCATTTTGGCTCTGTAAGACGTCAGTGTCAGACGCTGAACAGTCTCTTCTTGTTCCAACAAACACCCCCCATTGTCTTCAAGGTTTCCCACAGGTAAATGGCCATGAGATGTAGTTACAGCTGAAGGACCTATCTTGTGTATAGAATGACTCCTGGAAATATTACCTGACCCACTGATTCACGCCATGCTGGGCAGCAGCATACTCCTGCCCAAGCACCAAACACAGCCGATTCAGTAAGTAGCTGGTAGAGGAGCTGCCTCAAACCCACTGAGACACAGCTACTAGCCCATAAAACACATGATGTTCAGCTGTAGTAGGAGATGGCAAACACTAGTCATGAACCTCTCAACTCCAATGAGCTCCACAAGATCTGCAGAGCCTGTCACAGTCCTTTCCAGACACTGCCCATCAGCCATAAAAAAAAAAATCAACCAATAAATAAAATGAATTTATTGCAGGAGTGACAAGCTCCTCTTACTCACCACTGGCTACAGCTTTACTCCTGGCAGGTCTGCTAGCAACAGATTAACTCCTCTTTTTGCAGAAGTCAGCTTTTATCCTGATGCTGTCACTTTTAACTGATCTCTCAGCAGGACTAAACAGTCTCATGATCACCAGGAGCTCCTCACTCTTTCGGGCCTACCAGCGTCTTCAGTACAGTCCAACACTGCCACCAAGCCTATCACATAGCACTGTGGGTCTCAAAGTAATAAAGACAGATGAAAAAAATCATCCAGACACTCATTATAACCAAAATGCTTTTGTCTCTTTCATGTGGCAGACCAATAGAATCAGAGAGTGGCAGGGCGTGGAAGAGATGTCTGGAGATCAAGCAGTCCAATCCTCCTGCTAAAGCAGATTTGCCTAGATCAGGCTGCACAGGAATGTGTACAGGTGGGTTTTGAAAGCCTCCAGAGAAGGAAACTTCACAGCCTCTCTGGCCAGCCCAGTCCAGGGTCTCCAGTATGCTCAACATAAACAAGTTTCTCCCTGAGTTCAAATAAAACCACCTGTGCTCTAGTTTATATACCTGTCGCCCCTTGTCCTGTCACTGGCCACCACTGAAATGTGCCCAACCCCATCCTCATGACCTCCATTCTATAGATATTTATATGCATTCTTATGATGCTCTCTCAGACTTCTCTTTTTCAGGCTGAAGCACCCCAGGTCTCTCAGCCTCTCCCTGTAAGAGAGATGCTCCAGTCCCTTAACCATCCTCATGGCCCTCTGTTGCCCTCCAGTATTTCTCAGTTCCTTTTGAACTGAGGAGCCCAAAACTGGACGTTGCTGGTTCTAACTGGATGTATCACATATCCTTCCAGTCAAGACTTATTGGTTGCTGCTGAAGAAATGACACAGCACTGTATGCTTCAGTGGAAAAAAAACCCAAACCAGTACTTCCCTCGTTAAATTTACCTTGTTAGAAGCGCAAGCACTTCGATAAATGGACCAACATCTCTGGTGAAACTGAGTAAGTGATATTCTGTCCTGTTCTGAAGGGTTATGTAACTTTAAGGCTAGTTCTTGGGCAGAACTGTTCTCCAAAACAAAAGCTCTTGGGTAGCTGAATATTTCAAACTCTAACTTCAGACATTTTCTACGATGCGAAGGTTTCCTAGGAAGAAAAGCGACTCAAAGTCAGAACTGCACAATTCCTGCTGAATCTTAATGAGCAAATCTAGAATTCAGGAACATAAAAAAAGGTAGTCTCTGAAGCCTGAATGAAAGAAGCTTTGGACTTAGAGAAGATTTTGATTAGATTTTCATACAGTGCTTTAAAATTGCTTGCATAATGTAAAGAATAGGGCAAGGTGTAATGCAGCATGATTGCTGGTGACAGCAGGCTACAAACCTGAGCCACTGAATGCCCAAGCTCTTGAGGGATTGGAAGGCCAAGCTGAAATAAAGAATGTACCTGCTTTAAATTACCACGTAACTCTCAGCTACAGAATACTTTGCAGCCAAACTGCTTATGAATAATCTGACTTTTTCTCCTCTTGCAAGCTGGCAGCTTGTGGCCCTTCTTACAGGGACTAATCTATTGCTGTAAATAAAAGCTTTGCAGAGAATTGGAGAGTCCAGGGAGTTGCACATCCCAAAGGGGTTCAACAGGACATTACAAAATATCTTTAGCCTATCTCATTTGTCCTGCAAATTTATATATAACCTGAAGTACAGCTTGTTCTTTATTCTTTCCCCCTTTTCTCTTTCTGCACTTTGCTTGCTTTCTCCTCGCCTTGGTTGGGTTATGGTAAGAACAGTGGGGAAGTGGAGAGATAATAAGGGAGAGCAGAACTCAGAGGTGTTGCATTTTCCTGTTCACAGACACACTGTAGTACCACTATAGTATCCTAAGTTCTGAAACAACAGTAACTACCTGTTTAGAACTCACAATGTACTTTTACTTTCAAACTCCAGGTACTAAAAGGAGTAAAAATAGCCTGGGAGTTGTGAAGAATTACTTTTCTTAGGGAAAAAAGATGCTTATATTTCATTCAATCAGGGAACATTGTAAAGAGCTCACATCACTGTGAAGTCACTCTGAAAGAGCAGAATTCTCTGAATCAACAAACCAGAAAATTGTTGAAATTAAATGTCTTTTTTTCCCAAATCCAAATAAAACTTATTTAACTCAACTATTAAATAGCTGAAGGCCAGAAGAAACTCCTAGAGCTCTAATCCTTGAACAGTCCTATGTGTTTTTTTTTCCTCCTGTACTTAAATGAAATCATGCACTACAACCATACTTACAAAATCAGTGTAATGACCTACTGCTAAGATTTCAAAATCAGAGTTTCTGGATGAGTTTAACATGAGAAAAGCTCACCTTAAACCACTGTGTTGTGAAAATCAAGTGAAAAAGCAACCAGTTTATAACAGACTCAAAATCAGAGTTTCTGGATGAGTTTAACATGAGAAAAGCTCACCTTAAACCACTGTGTTGTGAAAATCAAGTGAGAAAGCAACTAGTTTATAACAGACTATGCCTATGTAACAATATGACCAAGGGAAATTGCCAATGTGGGAAATTAACAGTTGAGGAGTTGGTTAATGCAATCCATGAGTCAGCACACAGCCAGCCTCAAGTCCCAAAGCAGTTCCACTGGAAGCAATCAGACTCCTGCAGGTCTCAAGTTAACCAGTTCACTAATAGACTAAATCAGAACTTAATGAGTTTGGTGAGCTGAATTCAGAGCAATTCATCTTTCTTTACAGTATCTAACCATTACCCTCATGTGGCTCCAACCAATAAATGCATTCACTCACAGCAAGCAGAAATCTCATTCTTCCCATTTTATTTCTTCTCTTTCCCAGAGTGAAGTAGGGAGCTCAGCAAGGGAACGGTGACACACGAACCGGGTAACAAAGACCTTAGCAGGGAAGGATTGTAACATCTTCTCCTTCCCCAAAGCATTCCACAAGCTGCACAACTACCAAAACCAGGTTTAAATCACTATCAGAGTTACATACAGAAAGGTTGACTAACAGAAACTAAGTGGCTTTGCATGGTCCAACAGATGTGGCGTCACATACTGGCATGGAGAACGAGGGGACCTATTTCTTCATCTCCAGCATTGCACTTCCTGGCCCTCGGTGTTTGGCGCTGCATATGTTGCAGAACTGGACAGTAGATATCTAGAAATAAACAAGAAAAGAGGAATCTCTTGGAGAAATGTAGCCACGTTAGAATGTGGGAGGGTGCATGAAAAGTGCTGCTGCCTTACTCAGCGATACTGTTTATAGGCAGGCTGTTCCCTACCAACATATTTATGGATAGAAAAACGTAACAATGCAAGCTGTTCTGGAGTCAGAGGGCAGTACAGCTCACCCCCACTCCAAGTGCATTACCACCATCCCTCCAGGAGAGGAAAGTCAAATTTCCTCCTAACAAAAATGAAAGACACAGAGTCCAAGGTATCACTGATTATCCGGACAAAGAAGCCAGTAAGTCACTTGGTGACATCCAGTGGCCACTGGACATCCTAGCGCAGATCTGTCTTTGGACAGTGCCCCACAGATTTCCTACTGCCCACATGAGAGCCAATATGTATGCTTTGGTACTCCTGTGGTTAGCTCAGCCTGATCCTTAAATATGTGTTACTTTCTTTTCAGTATGTCACCACTAACCAAGCATCAGTCACGACTGATTTAACAAGGCCAAGAAATACTCCAGCAGTGGAAAATTTGGCTCAGCTATATGCAGATACCTGTGTGCTCATACGTGATACAGAATACACATCATGTAATCTTGTGGTGGTTTTACACCATGTAGAATTTGGGATTTAGCCTCCAAAAAGTGATTACCACACTTAGCTCACTCAGAATTTGTAAGCAAAATGAAATGATCATTTATGAAAGTTGGCTAAAAAGTAACAAAGACATATATGCAAATACATATATACATATACTACTAGACAACAGCCCAGCTACACCCCTGTACACTCCTCTGGACAAAGCCTGGGGGCTAATAGCCAATACAAAACTATCTCTCTCTGCTCCCAGTCAATGTTCCTACCAATAACCCAAACAAAGGTGAGGAGGACAAGCAAGGCCAAGGGGAGAGACAGGGGAAAACAGAAGCAAGAAGAGAGGCCAGAACAAACTGTGCTTCAAACTATATAGGATTATTTTAGACCCATGGAATGAGTTAAACCTATTTCTTCTATTTTGCTCATCCCCTTGAGAGCAGAGCTCATCCCCCTGGACTCTCTCAACTCTCTAGAAAGCTTTTATTTACAATTTATAATTAAGACACTGGTCTTAAAATGAACTTATGTCCATGTCCGACTTGAAAATCCCATCTGACAAGTCACCTGGCCCAGAAAATCAAGAATGTTAGATATATTTTTCCATATCTCCTCAAAAACATCTGTGGTAAATACTGAATATTTACCAGTTGTTGGGCTTTCTCATGCAAGTGATGAAGATTTCAGAACATATTTCAGTATACATGCTCTACCTAATGGCTACAAGCACTTTGTGTGGTGACTAGCAGACTAAGTCATCCACCCAAGTAAATGTTTAACTACATGTTCACTTTCAGAGGCAGATGGAGAAAAGTTTAAGGTACATTTTCTTTGTGATTGTCACCATTCTGATGCTTTCATTTCCAAATTCAAAACTAATTTTATCACTAAGTTACTTTAATGGTTTGTTTTCATTAAAACAACAACAACGAAAAATTCAAACAAAGAAAAAATGAACAAAACCATACCAAAAAATCCCAAAAACAAAGAAGAAAAAACTACTCCCTTGATGAAAGAAGACACAGAATTGATCACAGAACCATTGAATGGTTTGGGCTGGAAGGGATGTCCAAAGGTCATTTAGTTCAAACCCCCTGCAGTAAGCAGGGACATCCTCCACCAGATCAGGCTGCCCAGAGCCCTGTTGAGCCTTGCATTGAGTATCTCCAGGGATGGGGCCCCAACCAGCACCTTTGTGGTAACGAATCTTTTCCCACATCCACCCTGAATCTGCTCTTCTCTAATTTCAAACCATCACTCCTCATCCTACCACTGCAAGCCTTTGTAAAGAGTCTCTCTGCAGCCTTCATGTACTGGAAGGCTGCTATTAGGTCCCCCTGGAGCCTTCTCTTCTCCATGCTGAAGAACTCCAGCTCCCTCAGTTTGTCTGTATACAGGAGAGGTGTTCCAGCACCCTGACCATTTCTGTGGCCCTCCTCTGGACCTGGCATCACCAGGTTCATGTCCTTCTTACGCTGAGGACACCAGAGCTGGACACAGTACTCCAGGTGAGGTCTCACCAGTGCAAAGCAGTGGAATCACCTCTCTAGAGCAAAGTGTCAGAATCACATGCTCAGAATGTGCTTAAATATTCACTCTGAAATGAGTGGGTTTTTTTTTCAGACCAGAATCACTTAATGTGGTTCACTTGAGAACAGACATTTACTCTTATTTTTAATTACACATACTTAAGTGAGAGCCGGAAGGGAAAAGAATTAATGGAAAAATCAAGCAGGGCATATTCCCTGAGTGTCTCAAAGCTGCACTGCATATTCAGATTGCAGAAAGTGATAAAGCAATTCTCAAACAGCAGCAATAAATTAGATGAACCCCAGTTGCAGTGGCCCTAAACTCCCTTTTCCTTAGTCAGACTAACATGTGCTACCATCACAAATGATGACTGGAGTCACAGAATGGATTAGGTTCGAGAGGACTTAGAGATCATCTACTCCAACCTCCCTGCCATGGGCAGGGATGCCTCTCAGCTAGGCTTGGCTGCTCAAGGCCTCACATCACATTACAATTCCTGATAGACCTACCACAGCTGACAACAGCAAATAGTTTGTCCTTCTATTTCTGGCAAAGGTGTCAAAAGAGATTAATTAAGCCAGTTCCTTACTGTGTTAGATACGGGGAGGCACTCCTTGTGAAACATGTGTCTGCAGTGGAACACCACCACATTGAAGGACTTGGATGCATCTGGCAAAGAGAAAAAGAAATTCCTTACAACAAGGCAATGAAACAAAAGATTCGATGGCTACAGCAGCAGATGCCTGCATTCTGTTATGCACAGACACATCAAGTGATGTCTCTCTTACTTCCAAATTATTCTGGCTCCTTTACAGAGCTAGGGAGGGTGATGGTGTCAGGTAACGTGCCCCAGTGATGGAGTCAGAAGACAATTTACCACAACAGTAGGCCAAGAAGCTCATCTGAATTCATAAGACAGCTTTGCACAGGAATTTACACATTGATTACCAAGTGAGAGTACTACATATTTCCAGGAATGAGAGCTAACAGTGGTTGCTCTACAAAAATAAATAGACCATTTTTCTTTTCCAGCAAACATCCTACCTGGAGGAAGTATTGGAGACAGGCATGATTCACAGATATTCTCCTCTGGAAAAACAAATCAAACCAAACCTGTAACAGTTTTGTTAACAAACTCCACGTTTACTCTTTCACAAAGCAGGCATGAGCACACTGCTCTGATAGATACAGAGCTTGCTCTTAGAGTGCTTCTTAAGATGACTAACAGAGTGCATTAAAAATTGAAGAGCAATACTGAAGCAGCTTTTCTATTAACAGCATGAAAAATACTTAGGTCTTCTGATGCTGACAATGGCAGAATTACAGGAATGAGGCTGTTTAGGATCAGCACTGTAGAGGCACAAGACAAGCTGAACAAAAAGGAGCACAGGGTGGGTGGCTGAGACCTTTGCAGCATTTTGCAGCAGAAGCTCTGTTCCTTTGTCTTTCTGTCAGCTTTGGCCTCTTGCATTTAACACTCATCTGGTGTGAATTACAGCACTGCTCACTTGCATCATCAGCACCCTGCACAATTTTCAACTATCTGGAAGCTTTTGCTTGGGTTACAGTCATTATCATCTGACTGCCTGTGTTGGCACTGAATGGCATTTTTGACCTTTACAGGTACATCTCAGCACACAATACATTACTTTACTGGGTATGCAGAGACTGATGAGGAGAAAAAGCTGCATACTCCACCCTGTAGTTTTTCAGACACAAAGCTAGCTGCTCGTATCCAGCTACACTCTACAAGGTACAATACTGAGGCTTTTAGACTGCTTCTCAAGTGGACAGTCACAGAATCATAGAATGCTAGGGGTTGGGTGGGACTTGTAGAGATCAAGTCCAACCCCCTACCCAAAGCAGGATCACCTAGGGGAGGTCATACAGAACACATTCAGATGGGTCTTGGAAGTCTCTAGAGAAGGAGACTCCACAACCTCTCTGTGCAGCCTGTTCCATTGCTCAATCACTCTTATAGCAAAGAAGTTCTTCCTCATGTTGAGGTGGACCCTCCTGTGTTCTAGCTTGAATTCACTGCCCCTTGTCTCACCACAGGACACCACTGAAAGAGACTGAGGCCTTTGTCTTGACAACCACCCTTTAGATATTTGCAAACATTAACAAGCTATCCTCTCAGCCTTCTCCAGACCGAACAGCCCCAGGCAGCTCAGTCTTCCTTTCCTCACCAGACAGTCGTTGAAGTCCCTCAACCTCATAGCTGTCCACTGGACACTTTCTAATATATGCTTCCTGAGCTTCTAATATATGCTCTTGAGCTTGTGGCTTGGGTCTATAAAGCAAGTCAAAGACCTGAAAACCTTGGCAGTCACCATTTTTCCTCTGTACCCACCATCTACTAGAACACCCTTCATCTGAGTTCGATGCATTTTCTTCAGTAAAGAAAGAGAATCAGCAACGAGGATCTTCTTGCAACCTTCCCGCAGCAAGATCTGTAGATACAAAGAACACAAACCACAGAGGTGGCTGAAGAGATGGGCACCACAAGCACCTTGGCATGTCTCCACTGGGTTTCTGCTGCCAAACAGAAGGCAAGGAATGTTTAAGACCTTTCAAGCTATTAGGGAGGGAAAGGATTAATCTCCTGTTATCTCCTCAAGCTAGAAACCCCCATGCTATAAAAAAATCAAAACTCCTGAAGTGCAGTGATACAAAATAAGCTTTTAGAAAATGAATCATTTCTATTTGTGATCATCTCAGAAACTGTCCTTGCCTTTTCAACATTACCCAAGGGCAAGAGAGAATGCTGAATTTTATTTTAAATACAGAAAAATGGCACTAGCTTTGAAAAAAAAAATTACCAGAAACTTCTTGCAAGAACCACTGAATGAGATTGTCTTTCAGAATGAGTGCTTCTCTGACTCAAAATGCTCTCTATCAGGAAATTAATATCCCAAAGGCAGGTAAATAACTTAGAGCAGAAGAAGTCTTGGCATAAGGAAATTAAAAAGCCTGTGTTTAAGTAAAAAGAGCAAAGCAAGCATGGTAAATGAGGGGGGTGGAACAGAGAGAGTGGAAAGAAGGGAGCATGATCTACTATTTTCTACTTAAAATGCAGTGTGTCAGCAGGAAAACTGCTTTCAAAAAGAAAAAAGAAAAATAAAGGTATCAATTTATTAGAGCAGATTATCATCAGGGTCTCTTAGTCCATAAAACCTATTATGAAGGCATAGATGTGAATGGTATGAATGGATGCATCTCTGCTGCCCATCAGAGTGACTGAGTAAAATGCCCAATCCACAAACCCTAGAGGTACTGCAGCTAAACAAACTGGGGTTGTATTTTAAGACCATGGAGTGAGGAAAAGTTTTAGAAAGCCAATCTCTCCTATAAGCTGTCATAAAAAGGGTGAAAAAAATGGGCACTGCTTGCTGAAATCAGGGAGGTATTTAGATAGTTTTTTAATTCTATGACAAGGAATAATGGATATAAGCTAGAACACAGGAAGTTCTACCTCAACACAAGGAGAAACTTCTTTACTGTAAGGGTGAGGGAGCACTGGAACAGGCTGCCTGTAGTTTGAACTAGTATTTTGCATAACAATGAAGCAGTAAATGCTGATTTTCATAGAATCAATCAGGTTGGAAGAGACTTCCACAATCATCCAGGCCAACCTAGCACCCAGCCCTATCCAGTCAACCAGACCACAGCACTAAGTGCCTCATCCAATCTTTTCTTGAGCACCTCCAGGGACAGCAACTCCACCACCTCCCTGGGCAGCCCATTCCAATGCCAATCACTCTCTCCGGCAACAACTTCCTCCTAACACCCAGCCTATACTTCCCCTGGCACAACTTCAGACTCTGTTCCCTTGTTCTGTTGCTGGCTGCCTGGCAGAAGAGCCCAACCCCACCTGGCTACAATCTCCCTTCAGGTAGTTGTAGCCAGCAATGAGGTTTGCCCTGAGCCTCCTCTGCTGCAGGCTGCACACCCCCAGCTCCCTCAGCCTCTCCTCACAGGGCTCTCTCCAGGCCCCTCACCAGCTTTGGCGCCCTCCTGTGGACACCTTCCAGTACTGCAACATCTCTCTTGAATTGAGGAGCCCAGAACTGGACACAGGACTCAAGGTGTGGCCTGACCAATGCTGAGTACAGGGGCAGAATAACCTCCCTCATCTTACTGGCCACACTGCTCCTGATCCAGGCCAGGATATCATGGGCTCTCTTGGCCTCCTGGGTACACTGCTGGCTCATCTTCAGCCTACTATCTACGAGTACCCCCAGCTCCCTTTCTTCCTGGCTGCTCTCCAGCAGTGCTACACTCTACAAATTAAAGCATTGCTGCCTTAATTGTGTTGGCTAAAGGAAGTTTTAACAATAATTGCATTGGTAAATTCCCAATGGGAAGAGAGGTTCTGGCTGAGTCTCAGAGAAGCAATTCCTGTGTGTGAAAACCGAACTGAAGTTACACTGACGACTTCTCAATTGGATGGAGGCAAAGGTTGAGTTTTGATTCTGTGCCTTTGAAAAAGCTTTTAAATGCAGGCAGTAACGATAAAATTTGTTAAACTTTTGTCAGGATATCAGTCTGACTTGACTCAATTTGGTTAGCTTGCCAGAGATTTGACTGTATTTAGCAATGCTGGAAATGTTGATGGAAGAGTGGTGACTTGTTTTGCCCTTAAAAAATGTGCTAGGAATGTGTCACATCTAATAACTAAGTAGGTGTCTCCAGAAACACACTGGCAGGACTTTATAAATTCAAGGGAAGTCGTCTGTGGTTTATTTATGTATAAATTTATGACACCAAAGAATTAAGTTTTCAGGAGTTAGATATAAAATATAACAGGAAAGCATTAGACTACTCTTTCCTTGATAAATAACTCCTGTTAAAATTCAGAGAAGTGTAACTTTGTTGCCTATGGTTTTGTAAGTTTGTGAATGCTGCTGTGTATAAAAAATACAAAAATGAGTGTTATTTCAGCAGTGAATCAGCTTTCATCAGTACAATAAATTAGTGTCATTCAATTAGGTGTTATGCTTTTAATACATTAACTCAGATGATGACAAAGAGAAAACATTATAATCACAGAATGTTAGGGGTTGGAGAGGCCTGGAACACAAGCCCTAAGAGGAGAGGCTGAGGGAGCTGGGGTTATTCAGCCTGGAGGAGGCTCAGGGGTGACCTCATTGCTGTCTACAGCTACCTGAAGGGAAATTGTAGCCAGGTGGGGGTCAGTCTCTTCTGCCAGGCAACCAGCAACAGAACAAGGGGACACAGCTTCAAGTTGTACCGAAGGAGGTCTAGGCTGGATGTTAGGAGGAAGTTCTTCACAGAGAGAGTGATTGGCATTGGAATGGGCTGCCCAGGGAGGTGGTGGAGTTGCCATCGCTGGAGATGTCAAAAAAAAGTCTGGATGGGGCACTTAGTGCCATGGTCTAGTTGATTGGACAGGCCTGGGTAATAAGTTGGAAGAGCTTGAAGGTCTCTTCCAACCAGGCTGATTCTATGACTCTAAGTCCAACCCATCTACTAAACCAGGGTCATCAAGGGCAGGCCACACAGGAATGCATACAGGCAGGTTTTTAAAGTCTCCAGAGATGGAGACTCCACAATCTCTCTGGCCAGCTTGCTCCAGTGCTTCATCACCTCTACCACAAAGAAGTGTCTCCTCATGTTGAGGTGGAACCTCCTGTGTTCTAGCTTGTACCCCCTCCTGTGTTCTAGCTTGTACTCACTGATCCTTGTCTTATCACTGGGCACTACTGAAAACAGGTTGGCACCTTTGTCTTGACTCTCACCTCCCAGATATTTAAGATTTTAGTAAGATCCCCTTTCAGCCTTCTCTTCTCCAAACTAAATGACTCCAGTTCTTTCAGTCTTATATAGGAGAAAAAAAACAGGACAGGAGGGAAAAAACAATAATCATTTGGAATTTTAATCCTTATCCAAAAAGTCACTGAAATGAGTAATTAAATCTTTTTCTGCTTAAGAAAATACTAAAACGAGTATGCTCAGTTTTAAGTCCATGACAGAACTGCATATTCTGAAGCTACAAAGTAAGAATGCAGAGTCTCAAAGGCAGCTTAGTAGATCCCTACTTATAAGCAGAGAAAAAGCAAATCAGATCTGAAGTTGTAGCCTAAGAACAAAGTCTCCTGTGATATCCATCTTATTTTTATCCAAGAGAATACTTAACTGTGTCTTAGAGCCACGGGAGGCTGGTTGGTAGTGAATAGATATCAACTCCCTTTCAAAGATAGGAATTAACTGCATTACATTTGAGCTGAGGTGAGCACACAGGGCAGTTGCAGCAGTTCATCTAATGGGCAATAGTTCGTTAAAGTGAAGCAATCAGCCTGCAATATGCCATCACTAATAAACAGTTAAATTATTCAGGAAAGATCCTAAATTAAACAAAGAATTACAACAAATTTTGCTGCAATATTTCCCTGTTTGGATTCTCTAATGCACATTGTAAGGCACACAGGACAATTCTGGTAGCCACTCAATTTGATTTGATTGGTTTTGCTGCGATGTGAGGAATTGATTTCAAAAAGACAGCCCACCAAAGGCACTGCCTTTAGTTCCTGAGCATATTTCACACCACACCTAATGTAAAGTTTACTGCTGCAGAAATTTAGATGCATAGCAGGAACTCTGCATCCCTACACTTACAAAAGTATAAAACTATCTTACCAGGGCTTGCAGAATGAGGCCACGATTAAATAACAGCACAGCTGTAATGCCTTATGGAGAGTCAGTGATGCAAGACTTTCAAGACAAGCAATAGGGTTTGACTTTGCTTGTGTGCTTCCTTTGTGGATCTTCACACAAGATTTTGTTTGGTGTTTTTCTTCCTTTTCAAAAGGGGAACACTAGAACTTAAGTGCATACAGAGCTTAAGAGCCACAAAGATGAAATTACTGAAGGCCCTAGTGAATGCAACTTGGATCTCTGTGCGAGTTCCAACTGTCATTTACATTGGGTAGTGTTCATCAGGCATTTTTAAGCCAAATCCAAAAAGTTGTGCCAGACCAGAAGAGAGGAGGTGGACTTTTTACCAGAAGCCTGCACAAGGTAGTCCCAGGCTTCCTGCAAACACACCAAAGGCTAGCTTTAAGACAGCTAGTAAGGCAGGAGTAAGGATGAAGCCAAGGCAGAACTCCCCCAGCAAACAGAGGTCACTTCGGTGTTTACTTGAGATCCCAGCCATGTCCTGAAGCAGCAGAAACAGTCCCACTGTCAAATTTGAGCTTGCCAATTTAAGACTTCTGAGGTGAGTGTGCAAGAGCTGTGATCACATCTCTACATCTCAGTGGAGACACACCATCTGTTCAGCCATGAGGCACTTAACATTGCCTGTAACACTTCACAACACTCTTAGTTTAAGCTATAGCTCTAAAGAAAGAGTCCCCAGCCCTTTTTTTTTTTTGTTTCTCTATATTGTTTTGCTGTCATACAAGCAAGCCAAGCACAAATTACATTAAGCTTCCCTAATTTCTATTATTCCTGAGATCTAAATTCTAGCCCTGGGGCCATCAGAATTTCCCTCAAAATGAATTAATTTGAAACCCATGAAGCATTCCAACACTAACAGCACATAAATTTAGATATCACTCTGAAAGTTAAGTAAATCCTTTTAATCCCAAAGTAATTTTGTTAAAAGGTGCTTGAAGACAAAGTGATTCTTCCCTCCTCAAAATGTGATGACAATGCCATCAGCTTTGTCTGAAGCCCCACCACAGACTTTGCACATGGCAGTTTCTCAGCCTGCCTGCAGACACACCAAGAATCACATTCTCATTTCCAGAAAACGAAGGAACAGGAGGATCAACAGTGCAAGCAGCAGGATACTGACAGCAGCAAGATTAGCATGCAACTGTTTTAAAGCAGCATGCCATTTAGCTAGGAGTATTTTGGGAGGGCATTAGTGTCTTAGAGAGTCTATTAAAAGCTGGAAATGATGTTACATTAGATGCAAAAGTGTATCTTTTTATCTGGGGTAGCTCTCTCTGCATAAGGTGTCTCAGTTAAAAAAAAAGACATGTAAAATGCTTCTTGGAAAATCATAAAGTGAAAGTCACAATCTAAAGCTCTCATAGCATAATAGAATCCAGCAGGTTGGAAGAGACCTCCAAAATCATCTAGTACAACCTATCCCCCAGCCCTGTCCAATCAACTAGACCATGGCACTAAGCACCTCATCTAGGCTTTTCTTGAACACCTCTAGGGATGGCAACTCCACCTCCCTGGGCAGCCCATTCCAATGGCAAATCACTCTCTCTGTAATAACATGATAATAAATTAAGAGAATAGCTTTAGAGAGGCTTTTCCAAGGGCCTTCTGACATCACTGAAGGCTCTATCAGATACAGGCTTTATTTGGGCTGGTAAGAGACCAGCTGTGACCTTGCTGAAAACATGATCGTTTTCACCAGGCCCATCCATCTGTTAGAGATGCCCAAAGGCTAACAGCACATGAGAAACAAATGTTTATGAGGTTCAGAGAACTGGACTTTCAGCTGCTTATTGGGCTATGTTTTCTTGGACTCCTCACAGTTACACCAGGGGCATTCAAACTGCTCTTTATCCTTATGACTCTCAGCAGAAAGATGCAGAGCAGCGTTACAAAGAACTGAAATCTGGGCCTCCTTTGGCAGCAAGGAGTTTTAAAGCATGTCAAGTAACTCTCTTATTACTTCAGGAACACTGAAGGGCACATTGCTTTTAAGCTCTTACAAAGGCACATCAGAATCAGTCAGGTACAGAACTGCAAGTATCCGAATAATTGTGCTAGGATAAAAACTTCCATCATCCAGTGAGCAGTCCTCCTTCTTTCTTTCATAAATGCATTGATCCTAACATATTCCACACAAGAGTCATGAATTTGATTTTAAAAGTTCATCTTCCTTTAGTATGACAACCTACAGCTCTAATGCTTAGGGAAAGTTTCATGCCTCCTCATATATGAAACAGAATGAAAAGAACCAGCCACGAGACTTTTCAATATTGAACAGTTGGGCACTATAGAAGCCTGAATCACCCAAAATCCTTCCAGTTCTGTTTAGCCACCAGGCTTATGGTAGCATGGGAAATATTCAGAAGGGGTAGAGGCCACTGAGAGATTATTTGTCTTGATACATTTCTACCTTTTTCATTATAGTTTTGTGCAAATCCTCAGCATCAACGACAGACGTCCAAGCTGAATTGCCAAACCTTCATGTTAGCCATTTCTCGTGCTGTTCAAAAAGGTTTGACTGTCTCTCTGAAGATGAGAATCACAGGAAGGAGGCAACGTTTACCTGCAAGTTGTAGTCCTGAAGAATTTTCACTAGTGAGTCTCTCAAATTAGGAATCTCCATGCCCTCCTTAATGCGGTGGATCAGAAGGATGGGATCAACGTGGGTTCCAATGTTGTTCAACAAACCAGTAATAAAAGCTGTCAAAATCAAGAGGTAAAGAAATAAAGAACAAAATCCAGCAAAAATACTATTATCACCATAAAATGTGGTGAGACACTGGAACAGGTCGCCCAGAGAGGCTGTGGACACCCTCTGCCATGAAGTGTTCAAGGCCAGGCTGGATGGAGATTTGAGCAATCTGGTCTAGGAGAAATTGTCCCTGCCTTAGCAGGAGCACTGGAAGTAGACATTTAAGGTTCCTTCCAACCCAAACCATGCTATGAAATATCTGATTAAAGGATGCTTTGGTGACAAGCTACAGACTTTGGCTGATTCTACAACAGTTCCATACTAAGCCTCTTTTACACAGCTTCTGTGTTTCTTGCAGCTGTATTTACTTGAATACAGGCCTTTGGGGATGAGAGGAAGAGAACAGTTTGGCAATTCACAGAGCTTCCAGGGTGCTCAAGAAGGAGCATCTAGCACGAACCCACAAGTTAAATGATGCATCAATTTAATATGAACTGAAGTACTCAGTCAGAAAATTAAATCCATTACAGGACTACTCCATTGCTAGTTCCACAGTTTAAAATGCACTTAATCCAACTCCAGCAACTTTCCAAACATTGGTGAGAATGACACAAAAAAGATCTTCTGATTTTTGGAGTGCACCTGGCTAAATGGCTCACTAGAGGGATGAAACTCAGGGTTGCATTTTTTTCTTCAGCCTCTAAAACTGAGAAATATTACTGGAGTTGCTCTGCATATGGGCAGATGAAAGTGAGAGAATTCTATATACTTTGAATCCCTTCTGCACTGAAGATGTCACTAACTGAAGCATCATTTAGTGATGGATTACATTTAAATACGGGTAACATGAGAACAGCTTTCTTCTAAAGGAGTAACAAATTTGAGTTGCTTCTTCCTGTCAGAATTAGTGGCCAAGAGATGAAAAAAGATCTTTTCTGACACTAATTCTACAAGACATTCAATCCTTCAGAAAAAAGGGATCTCCAGAGATTTAAAGCCCCAGAAAAGGTTGCAAAACTAATGGAGTAGATAGTTTAAATCCCCTATTTTCTCAGTCCTAGGAACTCCTCCTTTGAATCTGTTTCCTAACAAAACCAGTGTCCCTTATGAGATAGTTTCTGATTCCATCCAAACATCAAACTTGAGTAGCTACCCATGTAACAGAGGAAAGGCAAAATGCAATCTTTGTTAAAGATCTTACCTTTGTGCCAGAGAGACAAAACCAAATTAGTTATTCTACCAGGGGGCAGAAAAGTGTAGGTTCTTAATTTTCAGAACTCCAAAAGCAAAGCAGTTGCAGTAAGCGTTCTAACATCCTCATTGAGCCTGCAGACTGTGTTTTGAGACTGTCTAAAAATAAAGCCTCATTCTGGCAAATTAAAAGCACCATTCTCCCCTTGATCTGTCATTAAGGACCTAACTTAGTCAAACGTCAAATCCCTGTAGAGCGCCCACAGGCTGCCTTACTGGCAGTTTTTCTGCACAGCAGGACATCTATGTGGCACTCCACAAACCACCTTCCTGGCCATGCAGGAGGATCATTCAATCCTTTAATTGCAACAGCATTCCACACGCACAAAGAAAAGCAGACACAAGGCTTCTAAGAAACTATTCCCCTTACGTGGTTTGTCAATAGAATACAAAATGAGGTCCTCCCAAAGCTCTCCATCATCTTGTTCCTTGGCGAACTCGATAGCTTTATCTACGTCTTGCAGCTCTTCCATTATCATCTTCAAGGCACTGCGGCTGTTGCCCATTCTGCCTAGAAGGGAAAAAAGAAAGGATTATAAATCCTAAATGCCTATCAATGCTCAGGGCTTTAAAAAGCTCTTTCAATGCGAATTTTGCTAAGTGTGAACCTGCCTGAAGACTAATTCAATCAAGACCAAATCTAACTGAAGATGATGTAGGAATGTAAACCCCTGAGTAATGGGTATCATACAAACAAGTGCTTGGAGGACTTTGCTGGGCTGAGGCTTGGAGCCCTTCTTAGGGCTGTGTTGTGTCATATTAGAGGTTCTGAAGTGCAGCAACATCCAGTGTAAGAGGGAGTGTGTCTGTGACATGAAATATTCCCCTTAAGAGCCTGCAAGTGAACTCTTACTTTGTAGCAAGCACAGCGTGGTTTACATCCACAGAAAATGAGAAGAGAAAAGAGGAAGGAGGAGTGGAAGCCCTGAAGTATTATTTAAACAAATCCATAAGTAAATCTCACTCTGCTCTCAAATGGTCCACAAAACACCCTTCTCACTAAAAGACTGATTAAAATAAATAACCCACTTTCCACTCTGTTTGAGACTAATACATAAATGTTTATACATGAAAATCTTCACCTTACAATGCCTCTCACTCAGAGGTAGATTCCTTGATCTGATGGAGGAGTTAATTTACAATTAATTTTAGTATAAAAAAAGAAACAAAGGCAACACGAGCAAATCCTCCAGGTCAGCACATGATAAATACTGAGCTTCTGAAATATATTCAGATTAAAATGTTTATTTCTCTTCTCTCTTCAAACTGGCAGTACCACTCTTCTCTTGGACATTGCCTCAAAAATATCTCCCCCCCAACACCTCCAAAATCCCAGAAAAACACTAAAATGAAGTAACCAAATATATGGAGTTAAGACATCCTAAGAACAATGCTGTGCTGGGGTTTATTTCTGAAACCATGTTATTTGATTGTACTGAGTGCATACCACCTTTGTCTCTGGGGAAGTGTTTAATGATATTAGACAGTAATACATCATACAGAATAAACTTTAAGATTAAAAGCATAATGCATTTTATGGCACTGAAAGTTACTTACTCAGAAGGTAGACTGTCTCTTCTACAAAGTTCCTCTGCTGGCAGATCTCAAGAGCCTTGAATTTAAGAGCAGAGGGAAAGAGAAGAGAAGCAACCATATAACATGATATTTCATTGCTCACAACCCCTAACATCCTGTGATCTTGTGATCCTGTGCATTTGAGGGTAGGGGTAAGAGAATTACAAAGCAGATATTTCAGGGTGTGAACAATACTAATAAGTTATGAACTCATCTGACAGCCTTTTCACTCTGCACTGAGCAGTCAAATGACAAAGTTCCAGGCACCGAGTGGCTCTGGATGTTGCATGTTTCCTGGCTGCCATGCGCCCTCTAGCGGACACGGAGGAAGATTCACACTCCTCCTCCTCCTCCTCATTTCACAGGCCATTTACTAAGCTGCTCTTGAATAAAAGGGGCTTGCTTTTAAAGAACAAGAAATACTTCTTCCTGCCGGGTTGATAACTTGTGCAAAGCAGTAATGAGCGTGAATGTTTTTCAAGTGCTGTGGCTTTTTGGAATCTGTTTAACAGGAACTGAGCACACTGGGAAACTGGGAAATTCGTAGTGCCCTTACTATTTCCTTAGGACAAAGACTTGTATGTGGCAGAAGATGTTACTGTATAGGCATGGTAAGCATAACTACAGAATTAGCAGTGACAATAAGTTCCACTATGCTTAATATAGTGTCGGTATCTTTCCTCCCTTCCTTAGCCTCTTTCTTTGTTTTAACAAAACGTTAGCACAATACATTTTCCAACATCCTTTTCTTTCACTTCAGTGATAATTCCACCACACCTCCCAAAGGCTCAATCTCTGACATACTTCTGCTTACACCTTGTAACAAAGCGGTGCCAGCCATGTGCTTGTATCATTTACAAACAGTACTTCTCTGCACTGCTCATCACTGAAGCTAAGTGCTTGGACCTGCAACGACTAAAACTAATTTGCACCGAAAGAAAAGAAAGTGCATGAAAAGTTTTGTACTTAAACCCATGCCCAAGTACACAATACATAAGGCAAAAACGAAGAGGGAATCAGAGGAGTAAAAATAAGCAAGACACAAGTCTCTGGCTGGAAACCTCTCAGGTTGCCTGCCTGAAAGAACCCCTGAGACAACCTAGTTTTGTGTGACTGTTTCAAAGACCAAGCCTGCAAACCTAACAAGCTGTTCTCCACTGTTTCCTGCTGCTGTACAGTAAAGTTGAGAGGAGCATGCAAAACAAGAGAGGTGTCAGCAACCGTACTAGACGTCTTTAGAATAAAGACACATAAAATGCAATACTCAATAGGGTATTTAAAACTACTCTGCTGCTGTCATCACTACAGCTGCATACAGGAAGGATTCCTTTCACTAGGTCTGATCTGCTCTGCTATTCACAGCAGCAAACACCAATACTAAAATAGTGAGCCAGCTAAAGAGGAGCACTTACAGTTCCATTTGATCCATTTGAACTCAAAGCAGATGAGAACACTCAAGACTGTCTTTCTTAACTGTTTGGGTTTGTGTATTTGAGAAGAGAGAGCCAGCAAGGAAAACGTAAAGAGGTTAAAGGAGGTGGAAACATGGCACTGTAAAACCCTGAGTTTAGCAGTGCAAAAATAAAATGCTTCTAGCTCTTCTAGCTCAATGACTATTCCATTATATACATTATTTGAAATCAACTCAGGACCTTGGAATACAAATCTAGAAAAAACCTGCAGTTACAACTCCTAATTATTCAGGATCTAACAGTGACTAATTGGTCCTAGATTTGACAAAAAATGAATGCTGATTCCTTGCAACCACAAGCTGATGCTCAGTCAGGCCAGGCACTGATGGGTAGACATGTTGTTGCTACACATCAAATGTGAACTCAGAACTTCTGTGTTAGAAATCTCCTGTGAGCTCTGCAAACCAAGCTTCTGCAGGCGATGGTCACGCACTGCGAGGATCCCTCCCTTGGCCACTAGAGGGCAGCAGCAGACACAGTTACACATTCACACCACTACCAGCTGCAGGCAGACAAGTCGGGGACCTGTGCTCAGGTTTCGGGGACTCACCTTCTCCAGCGGGCAGTGCGTGCTGTCTCTGAGAAACGGCAGTAAGTTCGGACGATCATATTCGGCATAAAGGCTGATCTGTTTCTCATGATATCGCTGCCCTTTATGGTGGTCCCTTTTGAAAAGCTTGTGCAAATACTCGGAATCAAGAAAGAGAAGAATCTGAACTCGAATCCATGTGCATGGTATCATCTGTTCTGTGTTAATAAAAAAACCCTCCTCCTAATGTCCTCAGGACTGTGCTAACACATGCCAAAAAGCAGAGGGATTACATTCTGACATGAAGACTAACTTTCTATTTTTCTGAAATACTTCCAGCACAGCAATCTCTAAAACCAGCTCTACAGAACAGGTTTTGGGCAACACCAAAGTGACTGTCCTTTCACCTTCAAGAAAACTACTGGAATTTGAGTTTTATGGAAAATTAGAGAGCAACATGTAAAATGAAACCCACAATAACTATTTTGAGCCTTGGAACAGGCTGCCCAGGGAGGTGGTGCAGCCATCATCCCTGGAGGTGTTAAAAAAACCCAACAAGATATGCCACTTAAGGACATAGTTTAGTGGGCTTGGTGGTGTTGGGTAGATAATTGGACCTGATGATCTTTGAAGTGTTTTCCAGCCTCAACGATTCTGTGATTTTATATGCATATAACAATAGATCAGTTTTTAACCACATGAAATGTTTTAACCAAAGCACCTTAAATACAGATGCTACAGCAAAGCTTCTTTCTTCCTAGATGAGCACAGAAAAGCCTTGAGAACAATCACAAGGGCCATTTTTATTCAAAAAGAAGTGACATACTCTATCTATAGATGCTATGGCAAAACTTCTTTCTTCCTAGATGAGCATAAAAAAGCCTTGAGAACAATCACAAGGGCCATTTTTATTCAAAAGGATGTGATATAGATACTGTATCTACAGATGCTATGGCAAAGCTTCTTTCTTCCTAGATGAGCACAGAAAAGCCTTGAGAACAATCAAAAGGGCCATTTTTATTCAAAAAGAAGTAATGTAGATACTGTATCTATAGATGCTATGGCAAAGCTTCTTTCTTCACAGAAAGCCTTGAAAACAATCACAAGGGCCATTTTTATTCAAAAGGAAGTAAGTGATACAGATACTGTATCTATAGATGCTATGGCAAAACTTCTTTCTTCCTAGATGAGCACAGAAAAGCCTTGACAACAATCACAAGGGCCATTTTTACTCAAAAGGAAGTAGGTTTTACACTTCCAAAGTGATGCATCCTTTCCATAGCAGCACAGCCAAGACAGTCATCTTGGTAAAGCTCAGGGGCTGTGAGCTGCACTCTTCATAGAGCTGCCTCCTATAATCAGATCACTAACATAAACCTGCTCTCCACCAGATCAACACCCTCCTTTACACAGCAGCAAGTTGAGGTCTCCTCCCTAATGCAGCTCAAGGCCACAGTTACACGTTACACATTTCACTGACAGCACACTGAAACCAAAGAGGTGCACTTGGAATGGCAATGTGGAGCCACAGCCTAACAGTGGCATTGTCATTCTGCACAAAGAACAATCCTGCAGTGTATGGAAGTTACAGCTCTAGAAAGACAAACAGCTCACTGTTTCTGGGGATCACTAAAATGTGCTTCAGAACTGCATCCATCACCCCTCCCCATTTTTGTGTAGGGAAAGAGGAGAGACACCAGCAAGAAGTAACTGGCCAGACAAGACAAGTGAGGGCAATGCTGTAAGGACTACCTCACAGGCTCTTAACAAGCACTGTGTTACCAAGTTCTCCCAGCTACACACTTTTAAATGATTTTATTATTGTGAAAATGCTATGGCCATGTAAAAAATGGATTAGCTCTGATAATTTAGGGCACTTCAATGTTATGTGCTTTGACAGGTTAACAATTATAAAAGATATATCCAGCAAAGGCTTTGTTCAGCTCTACCTGAAACCAAGAGAACGCAGAAATATTTACCACATGCTGCAGCTCAGGCCTGTTTTCTAATTCTTCAACAACTCTGTCAATCTGAAAGAAAACAAATGAATTCAAAGAGCTCAGCAAATCACATTGACAGGACTGGAAGAAGAAGGGGTAATAATACAATCAAGTACTGGACTGCCATCCCATGAACTTGTTATACTCACAGAAATTTTATCTTCATTATCCAGAAGCATGTCCACTGCTTTCTAAAGGCAAGAAAGAGAATGCAGTTAAGCAACAGGCAGACACATTTTATCCTACTCTAGAGATTATTATGCTTGTTCACTGATGGGTATCAAATGGATATTGCAGACCTACCCTTTTTCAGTAATAGTAATTCAGAGGGCAGTTTGCATAACACCAACACTTCCCTGCAGAACAGCATTACAGGAGAACACATCATGTATTCTTCCAGAATACTTCTAAGCTTCCACACTAACAGCAACCAACACTGTGCACTTCTATTGCAGTATGCCCAGTGAATTGTGGGCCACAGAAAGCCCCTGCCAAATGATGCAGAAATATTACCTGTCTCATTGCAAAAGGGATCTGCAGAGTGATGGCTGTATGAGAAACACACAACTCAACTTGCCTTACAGATGGATCCCTCCAACCTATCTGAGCACAGATATTGTAACAAAGCAGACAAGTCCAGGTAAGCAGAGCAGCCACTGAGATTCCAGTTCTGCTTCCTCTTATACAAGAGCAAACTTTGATTCACAGTCAAAAAAATACAAAATCAGACTCTGGATTTGATTCACTCTATTTGATAAAAAAAAAAAACCAAAAGCAAACACAACTTTTTTTCTCCATTTAGTTTAGAAGGGGCATATCAAAATATCTTTGGCAAAGATGGCTTTGTATTTTATCTCCAGTGCTTAAACTACCACTGCACTGAAAAATGAGCCTATCTACTTGGTTTCCCCTGAAGGATCATACCAAAACTCATTTTCTGGGCCTTTATAGCCAGCTGGGAAGATAAAAGATTGAATTCAGGACAAAATGCACACTTCTTGATTTTTGGAATTTATGTGAATAGACTTGCAAACTTTCAGAGGTTGACTGGCTGCAGTGAGGTACAGTGGCAAGAGAATTTAACATATACTTAACACGAATTCATTGCCTTCTTTCTTTTGTCTATTAAGAGCATTACTCGATTAGAAATGCAGAAGGATTATCATGATGAGAATCTGCTTGAGAACCACAACAAAGATCTTGGATTGGACACTCTTCTCACTGTGACAGATAAGCAAATGAAAATACAAAGGAAAAAGTACAATCATCCTTGGACCAGGTTCCTTGCAGCCTGAGCAAAGATCTTTCTGAGCTCAGAGCATTACCCAGACACTGCAGATGTTCTCTGCCTCCACGCTATCTTTAGGTGATAGTTTCATTTGTTTAAAATGTCTAGTGGAAAGTGAATATAGAACCATTAAGATCATCATACCTCTGAATCAAAATCCATGAGCAGGACAATTTTATCTCTGATAGAACTGAAAAGATTGTGCTTGTGGATCAGCTGGAAGACGTCTTTGTGTCTCAGGGTTAGGTAAATTTCTAGGGCTCTTCCATAGCGCTGGTCATAAGTGTACCTGATAAAAAACAATGTTATAATACACATGCTATTACATATCTAAGAGTAGGAAAATGACCTATGAGGGACATGAAAAGCTTGTTAGGATGCTACTTGATTGCTGACATGAGTTTTTGTAAAAGAGAAATAAAACATAAATTTCCCTTCTGTATCAGCCACTGCATTTGTGTTCTGACCTGTGGTTCTCTGCATTTTGATGCTCCCATTTTCAATCCAGAAGGGAACCCACACAAACATAAGTTTGTGAAAAGTAGTTGGAACTCTTTTGTGATGGTTTCAGTGCTACCCACCCCCTACACACTTTGGAAATCACCCAGACTAGACTCAGCTGGCTCTGGAAATTGAATGAAGCTTGTTATTTACAGCTTAGCTCAATATACAAGCAAATATTTACAGTATATACAGAAATACACAAAGTAAAGGATAAGACAGAAACACTACAGCCCTCCCAGAAACCTGAGTCCCTAGGAGGGGCTTCCAACCATCCTTCCACTTTCTCCCCTCCCCCTGCCTCAACCTTACTCCAGTCCCAAGGAAGAATGGGGATCAGCCAGGGGGTTAGGAAGCAGAGTGGATTAACCAGAGGGACGGCAGAGAGGCTAGAGAGAAAAGCAGCTCAGCCAGTTCCCCAGCAGAATTGAGTTATCTATGTTTGGATTCTTGTTCTTGTATCTCTCAGCAAGCCTATTCTGTTTTCCTTTTCACAGCCTGTAAACTAGTTCTTCTCACCAGAACAGTCTAGATAGCTTCAAACTAGCACATCCTTTCAGAGGTAAAACAATGTTCTCTTAAAACTTTGGGACAGACTATAATATAGCAATAGCTCTCTGCTTTCTTCAGAGAAGTGGTATGAAAAGAACTTAACATGGGAATGAATCCTGCTGAGAAAACCAAAGAGCTTTACCCCTACACCAAGTAGCCTAGAACCAGGTCAGTTGTTGCACATTTTCCAGTCGCCTATTTCCAGACATGCAGCAACCTTAAAATACTGGTTTTGAAATAGTGGGGAAAATATTCCATTTTATTTTCCTGTGGGCCACTCTGAAATGCACACTTCACTAAGAAGTCTTCCTCTGACAGCATAAAGCAAAATTCTAGCTATTTGCTTTAGAGGAGTAAATCCAATCTTACACAGAACTATTTGCTTTCATGCTCAGTATACGCTTTATGATGAAGAAAGAACTGCTAAGCTGTGCAATCAGGGGAGCGGAGAGGAGAGAAAGGCCATCCTCTGCAGGCAGCAGCAAAACAGACTTCTGTTAAGAGATGAAATTTATAATCTGTACTATGCTACTTCAAGCTCACTGTTTGTAAACAGTTGACAAACTGTACTCACAATTCTGCAAGCGTTCGCAGCAGAGTCCTGTTCTGGGGATCTTTCTTCAGGTGATCCACTACAGCCTGTACTATGATCGTGTTGTTGTAGAGATCTCCAGGCCACTCTTTTATCAGGGTTGCAAACCCCTAAGTGTATAAGAGATTGTACCAGAAACAGAAAGAACTGCCTAAGGAACATTTCGAAACATCAAAGCATCAGCTAAGTCTCTGAGATGATACCTGCTGTGCTTCACCTCCAAGCCACTTTTGCGTGCCCACAGACAGGCACAGCGCAGAACACAGATTCTCCTTCTTAGAGCAGTGTTATTAAGATTCATGACACCGAGTCTCTTTCAGGTGCTGCAGGCCTTGTGCAGCACCTGAACTACTTATGCTGCACTAAATACACTACAACTATCAGCATTTCTAATAAATAATCCATCTCACAGCATGTAAGTGCTCTGAAGAACATGCTAAATAGTCTCTTAAAAACAAAACAAAGAATTCATCAGGCAGGTTTTTTTCATTGTGGAACTGTCTATCGATAATCTCTTTGAATACAGTAGAGAATATGCTGCCTGAAATCCACATTGGTGACATGAATTGTTGCATGTGGACAAGTCAGGCTGCAGTACCTCATAGTCACTCTCCAGAAACTCATGCAGGACCATTTCGTAGATCAAAGGTTTCAAAACTGGATCCCGTCTGGGCAAGTAACGACTAATTGCCTAAAGGGACAAAGAGAGCAAAGTGTCAGAAGGGGTCTGACATGGAATACACTGCTGATAGAGGGAAGGAAAAAAATTACTTATAAAACAAAAAGTCCCAAAGCCACATACAAAATATGGCTCCTGATAAACACTGGAAGTGCTTTGTATTATTGAAATATGAATATATTTGTTTCACATTTCATTGAGGATTGGACACATTGGAGTTGTACTACTTATCTGAAAGAACTGCCATTAGAAATACAGATGGAAAGATCATCCATAGTCCTTAAAGAAGTCTGAATATTTGCTGCCAGTCATTTACAAAATAAAACCCATAAAAGAACTCTCAAAAGAGGGCAGTTCTTAAAATCACTTTTGTCCTGTCTTGGTCTTGTATTTTGCAAAAGGGTAAAAGCAGTCAGCAGCTGAGAACGGTGTACTTTTGCTTTATGACTTACTGTGATGTCAATACACTTTATGCAGAGTTCTGTTTTGCCAGCTATTTTTACATGCCCAAATGAAAATTAATTTGGGAATACATTTCTCCACGGAAAGGGCAAAGGCATGTGATCTGCTGCTCTACAGGAGATGGTAAGAAACTGCTTTTTGGCAAGTAGGAGAGAAGAACTTGCCAGAATGAATCAGCTCATACCCTGGAATTTTAGCACAGCATCTTATTAGCACTATTATTCCATGTAACTAGAGGCCAAGGTTATTAGCACCTGCCAAAATAAACCCTACTGCTACCAGTTGTGTTGGGATTTTGGGGGTTGTAGCTGAAGGCCAAACACTCAGAGATGTTGCCTGTTGCTCACTGATGGCATGTGGTGCAGCAGCCCTGTGGTATTGAAGTTGCTTGAGCGAGGCAGGAGAAATAACATCTCACTACACTTATTTTTGCAGCTTTACAGATAGCAAGGACTATTCACAACAAATTCTCCCAGGATTTAAATCAAAACAATTGCTCAAGTTAAATATACCTTTATAGTCTTCCATTTGTAGGTGAAAAAGGGAAGTAAAGATAAAAGAGCAAGAAAAAACAGCATTGCTAATAACTTTGCAAAAATTAAAAGCTCTTTGCTCACAGGAGACCTCTCCTCTCACCACAATGTTTGAGCCTGGCCAGTTTTGAAACATAGCATGCTGACAACATCAGCTCCCATAGTCTGCCATAGAATTCAATAGCTAATTTAGGGCACAGTCTAACAAGCTGCCCTTGGGAATCGCATCCCTGACCTGCTAGTAAAAAACACTCTTCTGAACATAAAGCAAGCAAGGTAGACATCAGCTGGAGAGTTGAAGGGAGAAGACATTCAATGGCCATTTTCATTCCCACTTTCTACCTCCCTAGACTTGCCTGACAGGCTCTGCTGCAACTCCTGGTCATGGTTCAGCTGCACAGTGAGCCATGAAGCAGTGCAGCTTCCTTGTGGTGTGAGGACCAGGCTGTCTCAGGAAGGAAATCTTTCCTGCCCTAAGTCTCATGGCTTTGAAGAAAAAACAGAACCACCTCAAAGACTGAGAAGCATCTATGTTATTTTTAAGCCTAGATACAAAGGTGAGCTAAGACCCATGCTGGAGATTACAAATTCTTCCCATGAGATGAAAGAGGTTGTCTGGACAATGGTGCTCTATGCTATGCTCACCACAGTCAGGTGAAGCCTTTCATGTATCCTCTAGCTCATGTATTGGTTATTAAAGCATTACTGCCCCTGGCTGATCACCCTGCACCCCTGCTGAAAGGCTCTGCTGCCACAGCAGAGTCAATGGAAGGGAGCCAATCTTTCAAGCCAGTGGCCAGCACTTGCAGAGTTGGGAATTTTCCCTCACGTTCACCTTCCTCAGCTGTCTGAGCTGGATTTTACACTGAAGGGCCTCGAGCACAAGCACATAATTCCATTATGCTACCACTGCTGGAGAAGAAAAGGAGCAGATCATTGCACGGCTCCAAAATCTTGAAACTCGCAGTTTGCTGAAGCACATGCACTGAAGGTGTGAGAGATATCAAGATACCAAAGTACCCTGTACCAAACAGGACATTTTAGTACAGAACACTCAAAAAAGCCCTGACTCCATAAGCAGACAAACAAGACACTCCACAGATTTTGACACTGGGGCATCACTAATTAGTCCCTCTGCAGGAAGGGACATCTAAACCTTTAGGTTTAAAGCCATCTTAGTTATTCACATTAAATTGGAAACATCAGATTTCAGGCAATCATTTACATGCAGTGTAAGTTCTTTATGAAAAATCCTTTTAGAAAATACACTTTGTCTCCAAATCTCAACTACAGTCCTCTCAGCAGGGCTTAAAGTCAAAACAGCTCAGTTACACTATAGAGTTTCATACCCTCTGGTTGAGTTAATAGGAAATAATTCTAAATAGCACACAAGTGACTCCAAGCTTTACAAGAACCCCTTCATTTAGATCTGCCTTAGCTTAGGTCATCCTTTATGATATTCAGGTCTCATATGCAATTGAAACAGAGAAATAAGAAAGGCATCTTGTACAACTGGTGAATCTGCTTTAACATGGGGAGTGAACTCCATGATCTCCAGAGGTCCTTCCAACTCCACTCTCTGATTCTGTGAACTGCAGCTTGAAGCTGAATAACATAATGGGCTGCATCTAATGTTTTTTCTGAAGGCCACTTTAAAGGGACTGAAAACAACCAACTCTTTCAAAAGGCAGTAATTTAGCAGAGATGTTTTTACAGCAAACCTGCAAATATTTTTATATTTTACACTCTGCTGGATGACATAAGTGGAGACAAGAAAAACATCCACTGCAGACACTTGTACCTAAACAAACAAACCCAAAGGAACTAAGAAGCTGCGTACGAAAATTTCACCTGCGCTCAGGTCCATTACAGAATTGAAATGAAGAGTGAGAAACATGAGATTTCATCTTTCAAGGTGGCAAAGAGCACATGAAACTGCTAATAACTCATACAACATGCAAGGGAGAGGCTCCAAAATGAGAATCAGACAGATCTGAAAACTCTAATGCTGGAACACTTTTGCTCTTTGAACAGAATTGAACAGCTGAAAGCCAGCAAGGGACTGCATGCTGCAAGATCTTAATAATAACTTCTTTTAGGCTCATTAAGTTTAAACAGGAAGACATAACATTCAGAAATAAACGTGCACATGTTACCAAAGGGAGTGTGTATAATATTTTGCACTGGTTTGGCAGTGACAGCATCATAGCCTCATGTCCTGGGCAATTTGTTAAGTGAGACTATCACATGAAACTTGTATTGTTATGGTAGTTGGCTTCCAACTAGGGAAAACACAAGACAGGGCTGACTGCTCCTCTTCCTTGCCATTGTTTCTAGCACAGAGCAGGGGTTCTTCCTGTTGCTCTGAAATTCGACTTGTCTTTGTTGCTTAAAGCTTGTGGCTCTGTCATATGAGACTTAGGTTTTCAGGAAAGGCTGGCAGCCACAGAGGCTCTTTGCCTTAAGAGTTGAGGTAGAATTTCCCAGGATGTACTGGAAGAGTGTGAAAAAGTAATTGGGAAAGATGTATTTAACTGTGAGTAGCTTTTCAAGTAAAGGCCTTGGGGCTGGGTCTTGTATCTGAGAGTTGTTAAATTAACTAGGTAGCTGAGTACCTGCATGTGCTATGCCTCCAACTGTTTTAAGGCATGTGAACATAGATACATTGATCTGGAAGACAACGGTAAAACTAGAGGTCTGGGGCAGGAATTGCAAGGGTAGTGCTTTATGCTGCTATCAGTCTAGAGCCACTAAATGAGATCTTTTAGATACTTGGTAATACAGCATGCAGGAAACACAGCATACCAATTTCTTGAGTGCAGAGACAGAAATTAACTTACCTTTAGCTGACCTATTTCTTTGAACTTGTAAACTTCAAATTCCCAAAGTTCTGTGTTTTTGCCAAGAATTTTCTGGCACTTTCTGGAAGGAAGATGAAAGAGGAGGGAACTAAATCAGGTACAGATAACAACATACATTTAACAGCATTACTGTGAGGATGGATGTCTTTTTTCTCCCTAGACATTTTCAAAGGTCCTTTCTTTCTTCTCCCTAGACATTTTCAAAGGTCCTTTCTTTCTTCTCCCTAGATATTTTCAAAGGTCCTTTCTTTCTTCTCCCTAGATATTTTCAAAGGTGACTCATCTTGGCAATCATTGCTTGCTTCAATGAGTGTACAACAGGTACTCCTCCTTTCAGATTTTAACCACTTTATTGCATCCAAGAGGACTTCACTGCTCACTTTTCATTCATCCTTATTAGCTGTATTAGCTTGATGAGTGAAGTTATTAAATCTCAACTGGGGAAAGCCAGACACGCAAAAACACACACCTACAAATAAAGGAAGACACAAGTCTCAGGTAACTTCTGTTCCTTATTTAAGTGTCCATATTTGACATGCGGTTTACAGCCACATAACCACCAATTGTCTTCTGCTGGTCTCACATGTAATGACACACTAATAAACTTAGATTATCAACACCCAAAGAAAAACTTCAGATTTGAAAAAATCTAGCATGACTTTGAAAAAATCAAAGCTCTTTCAAAAAGATCTGTCTCAATTCTAGTTAAATCTTATAAAGCTTAAGTAAACTTTTAGATCACTACAGGCAAGAACATCTAGGGCACAGTAATACATCCGTGTGTTTTAAAACTTCAGCAACTCCAGATCACATAGCAAATCAACATCACAAAATACTTCAGAATCACTAATTTGCTTTTTCCTCACAGAGAGACACATTTTAGCCAAAGAAAATCTTTAACAATAAGTTACCGAGCAGCCAGGTCATAGTCTCCTTTCTCCACTAGGTGATTTATGTAGGCTAAGCCAATGTCCTGAAGGGAACAGAAATAAAGAATTAGCTCCAAAAGTTTGGAAGTCAACTATTTGACTGCAACAATAACTATCATTCCAGCTGTACGCACTGCTGTTAACTCAAGCACCGGTCCTTAAGTGGGTACCTCAAATTATCCTTTAGATTTAGGGTCCACAGAACAGTCAACAAAAAAAATCCTGCTCATGGGTTCAAATTCAGATGCTCTTGTAGGTAATTCTGGTAACTTTAGTGATGCTAAACTAGTGAGCTACTTCTGTATGTTAAGCATTATTCAAAAGACACAGCTGATCATTCAGTGCTTGCATTAGTTGTCCCATAAAGCAAAGCAAACCATCAGCTTGTGATCATGTGTGAGATGCTTTCTTTGTCAACACAAAGATGTAAGGAAAAATGCTGTAAATCTGTGGTTGTTTAGGACCCTTGCATTCTGCTCAAGAGTTGCAAAGGGGCAATGATCATTACTGCAACCTGAAACATCTCCAAGAGCACTGTACTTGTCAGGTGGTGTGGTGCCACTGGTCTGCTCATTGCTGAGCAGGGAGAACAGGAGTTGTTTCAAAACCCTGTACTCCTAATCCTTCACTTGATGTTAACATTTTTTCTCTTCAATATATTCTGCGGTGTTTGCATTAGAAACAAACACTCAATAACTCTGCTTGTATATGCCCACACAGAGTTTTAGCCTCATGAAGCAAATCCCTGCAAACCTAGAGAAAAGCTTCTATGTTTCCTTCTCCTAATGTACTGCCAGGACCACCTTTAAGAATTCTTTACATCTTGGCAAGTGCCATAGAGCAGTTAAATCATACAAATTCTGTGAGAGGTAACAGTAAGCCATTAGGTCTTGATTCAACTTCTGGACTGCACAAGAATTTTTAAGACATACAGATACACATTGTGCTTATTATAGCAGTAATCTTCTAACTCTTTGTACTTAAATCCAAGCTTCTATGTAAAAAAAGCAATTATTAAATACCAGTGGTTTCATACTGGCATTTATAAAAATAACTACAAAAGTGCTAAAATTAGTGATGCTTTTGTGGCTATTACATCATCTTATCTTTTTTGTTTTAAACATACTCTTTGTGCAGGGACTGCTAAACATGGGAAGTAACTGTATGGGAGAAAAGGAGCTTCACTGTGTAAAATAATGAGAATTGCAAAGCAGCATGAAAAAGTTAGATGTGAAACATGCAAGTGAATTTCAATAGCATTTAAATGGTTCTCCAACTGTACCTTTTACAGTCCTACCAAAACCTTGTCATGTGTACAAGGCAAAAGGCAGAGAGATGTGTCACCTCCCCCACTCAATCTTTAATATTACAATGCTGTGTCTAACTTGAAACAAGAGTAAATTTAATACAAAAAGAAGAGGAAACAAAAACCCTATCAGCAATCAAAGCAGAAATCTCTTCCTTTTCATGTCAGCAGCCCCTTCATAAAATCTAGACTCTTTTGTGTTTCACATGCTAACATTCCTGTTCTGCAGCTGAAGCCAAGAAATACTAGTTGGAGTATGCCTGACAGCTACTGTCTGGTGAGATACAGCACAGGGGATGTACTTGTAGCATCTCCCAGCAATCTAAACAAAATCAAGGTATTTTCTTTGGAATAGTTTTGAGACTTACCAAAATCTTGTGCTTTTTAATGGTTTTCTGACTGATCTCAGCTGCCATCAAGGCTTCCTATATTCAAAAAGTAGAAAACAGAGATACTAGTCCAATACACAAACTTCGAATACAGAAAGCTCTAGAACTGTGTAAGTCAACTACTTTTCAGAGCAGGGTGAATTTGAAGCACTAGAATTTTTAATGCCATGGTTGGATGAACAGCTTTGAATTCATACTCAAACAAAAGCAGTCAACCAAAGAGAAAACTACTTTTGTTTCCATCTGGGTTCATTCTGCATTACTCTATTAGGATCAAATCGTAAGATTACAACAAAGCAGACAATGCAATCTCATTGGATCATTTTCAAATGAGAACCCTTCACTATCAGAACCTGTGAAAAAAATCATCAGGGAAAGGGGTGAGGGAAGGCTACCTTTCACTTCCACAGCCCGAAAGTCTTCTCCAGTCAGACTGATTTATATTTAAGGGCCATTTGCTGTTGTTCTACTTCTTTCAAAACGTACAGAAACAAAGCTGGCACTGGCACTTTCACAAAGCAAATGAAACCTTTAACATACATCATAACACACAGGCCATCTACTGCTTTGAATGGCTTTCATATAGGCACACGCACAGCTGTCACCTGCAAATTACTGGAGCCTTTGGGGAGCAAATGCTGTCATTTACGTAAACTGCACAACTGCACTCATCATAGAAGTTTGCTGCTCAGATTCAAAAGCACCCACAAGGATTTAAACAAATCTGCATGAGGAATACCATGCCTGCATTAACAAAAGGAGCATGTGCTGAATGACTTCACACGTTTTTTGTTTCTCCCAATGGCCATCCAACAAATAAGAGGCGAGTGAGAATTTGTAGGCTACTTAACGCATCGTAACAGTTGTTTCAAGTTATTAACTGCAGGGCATTAGGATCCAGAACACTGTGTGTGTGTGCTGATATTGTCTGAAAGAATTTATTAAGTGTCTAAAAACACAATTAAACACATCAATACTTATGCAGCCACAAACTAGGCTTTTTTAACAAGAAGAAAAATGTTTTTTAATGTAGGCTGGTTTTTTTTGATGAATGACAATACTTTCAGCACCAACACCTGCAGTTTGAGACCACATTTTACCTCTAACAGCTTCAAAGGTGAAGGTAAGACAGGTGGAGCAACACACAATATCCTAACACACACTTTTCATTCTACAGTGGAAGAAATAAAGAACAGGAAAAATTTACTATGGCTCACCACATTTATCTCCCTCGCTTTTGTAGTTGGGGTAGAAAAATATCCTCATAGCTCATTAGGTAACAGTTCTGCTGCTTTAGAGCTGTAAACCAGCTTTAATAATTTTCAATGCCAGACAATACTTTTCATATGTGAATGCTGAGAGTACTACTCTGAGCATCTAATTCAGCTACCTCATTTGAGTGCAACTCAGATTGAGTTGTTTCAGTAGGAAGGCTAACCCTCCAGAGAGATGAAGAGATCTATAGTCAACTGCCACCTGTTGTAAGCATTTAGTCAATGACTGTAGGAACAGAAACTATTCTATGTGAATGACCTAGCAAAGTTCACCACCCTACTCCAACAGCCAAACCAGGAAATCTTGAAGGAAAAAAGAAGTAAAGATTACTTCATATTTCTTCTTCTCCAGAAGCCAGTCAATGTGGTCATCTTGGTCCCGCTCTTTGGCCACAACCACATCTCTTGGGCTGATGATATAGAAAAGCGATTCACCTTCCGAATACTCTGCAAATGCATACATACTTCTGTTATTGTTGTATTTGACAGGACAAAGGGCAATGGGTGGAAGCTGAGGCATAGGAAGTTGCATGGAAACATGAGGAGGAGTATTTCCCTGCGAGGGTGATGGAACACTGAACAGGCTGCTCAGGGGGGTTGTGGAGTTTCCCTCTACTGGAGATACCCCAAATCCACCTGGAGGCATTTCTGTGTGATCTGGTCTAGGTGACCCAGCTCTGGCAGAAAGGTTGGACTGGATGAACTTTCAAGGTCCCTTCCAGCCCCTGACATTCTGTGATGTTTTCCTTAAGGCCTGCTTTTAAGTACACCCTTAGGAGGAACTTAAAAAGAGATGTAAAGAAGACAGCACAGCTGCTCCTGCAGCACAGGCTTGTTTGGGAGCTCTCCAATATATTAAAATTGGTCTAAATGGCAAAACATCTTTAAAAAATAAAATCACTACAGCTTATTACAAATTCTGATTCATCCACTATGTGTAAAGTTTATGATGGTTTAGAACACATTATTATACTTTTAGAGGACTATTAAACGACATAGTCTGCAATAAACTTATCCTCCTCATCAAGGTCAAGGCCATCAAAAGCATAAATGATAGATGCCATAACCCCTGGAGACACAGCACGTCACCACAGCAATGCACTTGCAATGCTATAAATTAAGGTTATATGTATAATGCATATGCTTATAGCATGAGCCTTTATTTTTGAGTAAGCTGAAAGTAAAAACGTACTTAAAGGTAAAATCTAAACACAGAAGACAGAAGTTGAGAATAGTTATTATTTCCCAAGAACCCATGAAGAAAGGCCATCCTGTAGGTACAGGAAAGAAAAGCACTCTCCATTCTCTATCTATATCTAAGCAAGCACACAAATACACTCCTGAGCTAATAACCAATTCACAAAATAATGCTTGTTTGAAAGCCATCCAAAAACTCAAGATTTGTCAGATTAAAAGTTCAACTGTGGGCATCAATCTTCTGCTTAGGGACAGCTATACAGAAATGTCAGCTCTACTGATAGCAGTAAAGTTGTTTTGACGATTCATTTGTGTACACAAGGGCATTCATGTACACAAAGAGGCCTGCCAAGCCTATGAGTTGAAGCATGCTGCCAGAAAAGATGCTGAAAAATCAGCTTCATGGATTTTAGAAGCCAGGAGGAGTCTCTGTGTAACAGAGACTACATAATCTGTGTAACATGGGCTACATAATCTTCGTCAAGGAATTCCACAACAGTTTTCTCAGAATCACAGAATGTTAGGGGTTGGAAAGGACTTCAAAAGATCACAGAATCATAGAATCAACCAGATTGGAAGAGACCTCCGAGATCATCCAGTCCAACCTAGCACCCAGCCATATCCAGTCAACTAGACCATGGCACGAAGTGCCTCATCCAGTCTTTTCTTGAGCACCTCCAGGGATGGCGACTCCACCACCTCCCTGGGCAGATCATCTGGTTTTGCCATGCATCTTTCTGAACTACAGCACATACCTCAGAAAACAATCTCATCTTCTTTAAGATTCTGATATATATCATGCTAAGGCTCAGTCTCCCTACCTGTTACATAATGAAACCTAGCTCTGGCTGAACTCCAGTTTTCATTCGTTACATTTTATCATCCTGTGGTCTCTCAGCTTTGTCAACATAGGAAAGATAAATAGCAGTGTGCCCCTTTTAAGTTGGTATAGGTGCATATTATCACAGCAACATTTATTCTATCTTTGTCTCTTAAGCAGCTTTACCAGACGCTGTGCTACTTCATTTCACTATTTCTGAAGCCCTTTATGTCCTACAGGTCACATTCTGAATACACCTCCATCAAAAATACTGCTTTCTGGACAACAAATGAGATCTATATTTCTGCCTTCCCCAATATGTCTGACTAAATAGACAGCAGTACAAATCATGGTGTTTAAATATGCACATTTGTTTTCTTTCATGTAACTGGTTCCCATGGATTTAACTTTCCACTTCAGTGTTATAAGCAACTACAGTTGTTCCAGGAGATGACATCAAAATGAAAAAGGAGGCTGAGCTCTCCCAAATCAAGTATTTTCTAACCAAGTTCTGAAAACAAAACAATACAATATTAAGAACATCTACCTAAATGATAATCTCTACACTCATTTTCCTGAAATCCTCGTACTGTTAACGCATCAGAAGAGATCTCTTCACAGGACTCAGGTAGGGGTTGTACAATATCCAGTCGAGGCCGGGCACAACACTCCACTTCCTGGAAAAACATCAACATCTTAGTTGCATCCTGCATGATTTACCTTAGCAATGTCAGCTGATAGACACCTACAAACAGGGCTGAAATTCAAGAGCTGCAAAGACTACCAAAGAGTTGCAAACCACCCAAGTTACATAGTTGTGTACCACAGATTAGCTGTAATTGCTACAGAAAATCATCCCTACTCTTGACTTGCTTCCATTGACCAAGTCAGTGTAGTGGAGGTTTAGACAAGACACAGTCCTGATCTTTCCTTTACCTACCTTTCTGCTCCCGTTCACAGAAGTTTTTATGGCTATCAGATGATCAGCAATCTTTGCATTCAATAAGCAACAAGACAATTTAAGACACATTCTTGGCTGAACTCAGGGCCTGAATCAATGATATTATGGTACCATAATGAATTTGTGGTTTATTGCTTTGGTTTGGTTTTAGCTGGTGTTTGTGTCCAGTAGCAGCAGAGAAAAAAAGTCATTTGAGAATAATCTAAAAGCCTTGCTGATGATCTCAGAGTAAGGTGAAGTTTCAAGTGCACTGTATGTGGTTACGGTAAGACCACATCATGGATTTTCATCTTCTATCCAAGAAAACTACTGTCTTCAGCCAACTGTATTTTTAATTAAGGCAAAGTCCAGGATAATCCCTTATTTTCTACTTCTGGTTGTGAATGATAACAAAACATAGAATGAAAGAGAAAGGAGGCATATAAAATGGATTTAGACAGCTCTAGCTCTGGCAGCAGAACCACTCAGGTCTTCTAAATCTAACTATTCCACTACAAGTGATAAAAAATTGGAAGCAGGAGGTGGGAAATCAAAGCTAGCCACAAGTTCCATTCTGATCCAGTTTTTAGAAGTAAGATGCTGTCATTTAAAACCTGTGAAACCAAGGATAGAAAGAAGGATGTTCCTCACAACCCAACAGGACTTGTAGCAAGTAGCACTCCTGCTGCAAGCTCGGGTCGCTTGGGCTCCATGGAGCCAAGACGCTATTGAGTGTTTCCTAACACACCAGGGCACAGATGTGGTGTCAGGGACAAGAGTAATTTTCTTTCCTTGTAGAGTTACTCAGAGAAGTGTGAAGTTACTGAAGCTCAGCATTTAGAGCTTGTTTAAAAAGCTAATTAAAAGCAAATACACAAAAAGTCTTTCCTATGTTCCATTACCACAGCACCTGAAATTCTCTTTTCATCTTCCTTTCTTGAAGCAATTGGAATGACTTGAACCTCTATTAGTCACTACCTCCTTTGCACCAGCCCCTTTCTCATGCTAATTCATTCACAGCAGCTTCCCAACTTGCAGCTTCCCAACTTTCTTGCTCCCTAGTATTTCAATCCACTTTTTCCTTCCCTTTTCTCATCCCATTTGTCTGCCTCCTTTTCTTTCACTGACTCTCCTGCACTGGAGAACTACTGTACTGGCTCTCCTGGGGACCACTGCTGTGACAGCATTATTCTCCTTAATATAAATAAAGAAATAATAATCTGACATCCTGCAGCAGAGCTGGAAGCTAACCTTATTGATTTTAGCAGGCTCAAGCACTTGCTTGGACCTACAGCAGTTCATTGCCTAGCAACTTGTGCACCCAGTTGCTTAAGGTTACTATGGTGATGGTTGTCTAATGCAGAGGTACTATCAAAGAGATGATCAAGAGCATTTGCCATTCTCACACCACAACTTCAAGGATCTCTTGCTCTGCCTTGCCTTTCATTTGGCAATATGAAATAAGCACTGGAGACAGATGCGGCGTTTGCCTGCGCGCAGTGCAAACAGCTGACATGAATTCAAATGCTGACCTATCTACACATGCACGTAACTAAAACCTCAGAAGTAAGAGAGACAATGGTACCACTAGCTCACAATCATGCACTCTAGCCCACGCCAGTTGTCTGAGTTGATCAACTGCACTACTCTTATTTTGTCTAAGATGCAGTGCTAACAAGCCCCTCACAGCTAAAAAAAAGATTCTCTATTTCTTTTGGTGCAGAAATAGCAGAAAGACAGAAAAGGAAAGAAAGAGAGGAAAGGAAAAGGGACTAAAAGGAGAGAAAGGGACTATCTGGAAACCTTTTCTGCATTCTCCAAGAAATAAAGGAATCTGGGCAGGACTTCTGAAGCATAAGTTCATTAGTTTCTAGCATCACCTCCACTGACCTTATTTTATAGGTCACAGAGGTTTCAAGCACTGTTTGCTACCAGTGGACTGCATTTTTTTTCCACAGCTAATCAGATCTGCATGACCAGTTTAAGGCCCAGCTCACAGGCCAGTTTAGTGCTACAAGGAAACTCTAACCCCAAAACAATTACCGTCTTTTCAGAGATCTCCTTCACGTATGAAAGAATAACGAGCTGGTCGCAGAGAGGGGCGAGTCCACTGATATAGAACTCGGTGTCAAACTGGAAAACTGAAAAACAGGGAAGATAACAGATTGTTAAATGGATGTGCAGCAACCATTCCCCAACAAAACCCACACAACTGATCGTTAGCAGAAATCAACAGCATGCAGCAGCACTTCAGAGCAATGAAGAGTCACGATATGTTGTGCTAGTTTGAAGCTAGCTAGAATGTTTTGGTGAGAAGAACTAGATTACAGGCTGTGAAAGGAAAACAATGGTGATGGCTACTTCGCTCATGGGCTTGCTAAGAAGTATAGGAACAAGAAATAAAAACATTAGATAGCCACTCTCGCTGGGGCTGCTGGCTGAGCTGCATCTCTCTAACCTCACCCTCCATTTTGGACTAATCCACTTTGCTTCCTAACCCCTCTGGCCCAACCTCTATTCTTCCTTGGGACTGGGGTAAGGTTGAGAGGGATAGGGGGAAGGTGAAGGGGTGGTTGAGAGCCCCTCCTGGGGACTCAGGTTTCTGGGAGGACTGTTGTGTTTCTGTATTACCTTTTATCTTGTATATTTCTGTCTATAACTGTATATACAGTAAATATCTGCTTGTATATTGTGCTACCTGTAAATGTAAGCTTCATTCATATCTCCAAACCCAGCTGAGTCTAGTCTGGGTGATTTTTAAAGTGTGGGTGGGGAACACCCAAACCATCACATATGTACGAAACCCACAGACTTGCCAGTTGGATCAACAACACAAAATATTACAGTTAACAGATGAAATGGCATTAAAGCTTGCAAGAAGAAATATCTGTGGTCCAGGATATGCTAGAGATGAAACATTTGAAATAAGTGGTCAGCCTGATTTTCAGTAATCACTTGGAAAAGAAGGAAGCGAAGCAAAAAAACCCTAAAAATCAATAAAATAGGCAATAAATAGAAGGACTTCATTGGTTTTACAGATTCACAGCAAGCTTATGTGGCCATAAGAGAACCACACCTGGTACATCCATTGGTGTGATTTATGAAAACACAAAGATCATAATTTATTTATCACCACTTGAAACATCACAGGAAGATTTACAGATACCCTCATTAGAAAGAAAATGTGGTCAACCCCCCCCCCCCCTTTTTTTTTTTCCTCATAAAATTGAAAATGCAATATCCTAAATTTGGCTTGAAATTGTGACAGGTCCATTATGACCATTTTGAGAGAGTACTGAACTGTATTTACAAAACAGTTCAATTAAAGCAGATGTCTGCCAAAGAAAAAGTGATGTAGTTTTATTCTGTTGCATTTATAGTACAGCTGCTCTCCTAGGAGCCCCAATCCAAGTGCTTGCATCAGGAAACCTAATATCTGTTAGTTAAAAAGAAGCATAGGCAAAAACATATGCATTATCATTTTCACCCAAAACATGGTTTTAGGAGAATCTAAGTTTCCTTCCTTACTGCTTACCAGGCTACATGACTAATATCTACTGTTTACTAGAACAGTGACTAATTATTTCAGGAAAGCAAACAGAAAATGCATCACAATGACAGTAAAATTAATTTGCTTTAGCTGAAGCAATAAGAAGGAACAGGAGAAATAATCATCCTCCTGCTAAAGAAGGAAAAAACACTGTCAAGTAGAGTACAGCTTTGACACCTGTCTCTCAATGAATAAGCAAACACTCGTTTTCTCTTAATGATTGCTGACACTTGGACATCACTGAGGGACCAAAGCCTGGCACAAGGGTAGAGCACTCCATCTATTCCAGAAGAGAGTAAATTCACATCTGTAATCCTGTAGAGTTGCTTCGTTCTAGCCTGCAAGAGTGATGAGATCACTTCAACTGTGTCACATGTTGCTCTGAGGGATGATTTTGAACAAACCATGTCAGAAATACCTACATAACATATCTTAATCCCAGTTTACGAATTAGCATTCTGAGTTTTGAGAGAATATGGAAGGCAGGAAAAGAAACAGCCTGGGTAAGAAAAACAAAGTTTAATCCATACTGCTGGCAAGAGGAACAAGCCAAGAAACATCCAAAATGGACAAGGGAAAGTTCTCAAAGGCATATAAAATATTGTGGTTTGGGTTTGGAGAGGAAAGCACCACGGTGAATCTATTTAGACAGATTATGAGGGTGTTTTAAATGAAAGATGTGTGTGTCTTTCCCTGGAATCAAGCTCCTTTGCCAGTGAAAATGTTTGCAACACAATGATGCATATAAGGCCACGCAGTGGTACTGCTCTGGGAGACAAAAATAAAGAGATAAAAATCATCACTTGAAGATTTGTTTTTAAATAGAGTTTAGTTTCGTCGGTTTCACTTTCAGCTTTCTCATAGCTCGTCCTCTTCAAGAGGCCTTGTTGAAACGCAGTGCTCCAGCTCTGCTGCTACAGCCTTGAACAAAGAATAGCTGGCAAAGACAGTGCTTCTTGACCTGATAAAAACCTTTGATGCAGCTAATCAAAAAAACCTTACTGGAAAAAAATATGGAAGTTATAGCTGCACAGAACACTAATAGATTTATTTGACTTACTCTCTGGACACTTTGTTGCGCTCAACGGGGGAAAAATGAAGTTCATCACAGAGGCATGGTAGAAACGCTGTTAATTTTAAAAGGATCCAAACCAATTAAAACAAAGATAGCATTGAAGCAAATGGGAATGACTGAGGTATGGCCATGTGTCATACATGTTTATGCCTGTCATAAGAGAGAATGGAAGGTATGCTGACAGTGGACCTACTCTATGTTCAGCATCTATGTACAGCTGTCAAACTAATTACCACGATGCAGAAAGAAGAAACCTGTAAATCTTTTTTTCCCCCCATTGTTCATTAAATGAGATGTCTGAAATGCAGCATGCTACACAAATAGAACAATTTATGCAACATGATTTATCTACAATTGAAATTCCAGAGACACTTTCTGTAGAAAGATCCACACACATGGGGTGGACCAGACGAAGCCTATTTTGTTAATCGAATCTCAAAGAACAGCCCTTGCAGATTACAGAGTGAAATTCTGGTTGCAGTCAGTGCTTTTTTGCCCATAACTTCAATGGGGCCAAGGTTTCACTACTCTCCTTTGGGAAAGGAGGGAGAAAGCTGAATTAGCATGCAGAGAAGTAACAGAGACTTTAAATGTGTGGAGAAAAATAATGATTTTGTTTGGTTGATTGATTTTGGTTTTCTTCATTGTTTGGGTTTTGTTGGGTTTTGGGTTTTTTTTGGGGGGGGTTGTTTGTTTGCTTTTTTCAATTGAGTTTTTTCTTATTTCACATGATATAGGAACAAAACTGAAAAGCCAATACACAAGCTAAGCTTTAGGTAGTAGCCTGCTCATATCAACAGCGGTAGAGCCACAGAACACCATAAACCAGTCCAGCTTACCAAGAACTTCAGTGTGCTCTTAGCTGTTGGGGTGGTCCCATTATGCAGTCCCAAATTCCCTGTCACCCCCTTACATCAGGTACACCTGCAAAATTTGCAGTCATTGCTGCAGGCCACAGTGCAGCATAGCATTTAGTGTTTTAAAGAGGGTATCTCCACCAGCAGTACTTGTACTGAGCCAAGCTATTTATGCAAACCAGAAGTTGACACAAACAGGCATGTATTGATTAGCTGTGATCATGTCAATGAGTTGCATTTGATATAAAATATAATAAAATACCTTTTTTAGTTTCTGGTAGAGGACCAGAAAAGATCCCATACGAGTAAAACTTAAGCTTTCTTTAGATGCATAGAAGGAAATCATAAAACATAGCCACATATATATATGTGCATGGTATATTTATTGAAATACCTATCTTTATTCATGTGTTACAAGCATATCCACCAAAAAAATGTCACTTTTAAACCTGAATTTGACTGTGGAGGAATTTGGACACAGGTGCTCAAGAGGCATTGCTGGCTGACTGCCACTTGAGGTTCTTCAGATAAAATTTGGGCTAAAATAAATTGAATAAGAAGTGTCTCATCAACTTAAAGCCTTCTACTGACAGCCTGTATTAATCTCTACTTCCTACTATCATTAACATCTTGGGTAACTGAAGCTGAGACAAAGTACTGGTCCATGAACATATATAAAATTCTGAGCTGCTAGACAAGGCCAGTGAAGACAAGGTGCCCCATTTCACTTTGAAAAGGCATCTTGCTAAATGCAAAGTGTTAATTAGTTCTTTAGTAAGCACCATTCTCACAGACTCCAGCTGAGGAAGGATTCCCTGTACAGACCACAAGTTGTCCAGCATTACAGCTTTTGTGCACACATCAGGAATGAGCACAGAGGTCAAGCACTCTTTAAGCAGGATCACAATGGCATTTAGTCCCTGTTAAGCCTGTAATTCAATACCAATACTTTCTAATCAATACACTACTTCATAGTGGTAGCTGACAGAGCTAAAGTGATAGAATCTGCTCAGCTAACATACATTTAAACCTAAATAGAAACATTCCACTGGAGTTTATCTTTGACATTGAATGAAGACCCACAGGGGTAATGAACTGTAACATACAACCACAGACAATGGAAGCCATTGCTGAAGCAAAGCAGCAGCAATGTGCTGAAAGATGTAAATAAAATTAACAATGCCACACAGGACTCAGTGCACAAGGGTCATATAATCCATCTAATATCTCACACAGGCAATCACAGCATGATCTTCTTTAAAACAGGCAGCTAGAACAGTTCAGTGGTGATACTTTTTCACATTATGGATTGTTTGGTTTAGCTTCATGGTAAACATGTATTTTTTTCCTGCCTCAGAGCAAGTATAGCTATGTGTCAAGACAGATGAGGAGGACACAGAATCCTACATACCTAACTTGCAATGCAGAAAAATGCTCCTATTTCCTTATTCACTGGGCTACAAACCACTAAGGAAACATTTAGACTTTCCTAAAGCCATCACAGTTTACAATGGTAGTCTTGTGGAACTCAAAGGCCCTCAGAATGGTTCTAAAAGAACATATATCTGAAACTGCTGAGATCTGAGAAAACACTGTATTATCATAGACTTTATATCTCAGAACAGTAGAGGTTGGAAGGGAACTTGAGAGTTCATCTAGACCAACCCTCCCGCCAGAGCAGGACCACTTGGAGCAGGTCACACAGAAACATGTCCAGGCAGGTTTCAAATGTCTCCAGGGAAGGGGACTCCACAACCTCTCTGGGCAGCCTGTTGCTGTGTTCTGCTACCCTCACAGTGCAAAACAGAAAAGCCTTAGGTTTATGTGGAATTTCCTATGCTCCAGCTTGCTCCTGTTGCCCCTTGTCCTATCATTGGATATCACTGAGGAGATGACTCTGTCCTCCCTACAGTATCCCTTCACATCTTTACAAACATGAATGTGGTCACCCCTCAGTGTCCTCTTCTCCAAGCTAAAGAGCCCTAGCTCCCTCACCCTTTCCTCATAAGGCAGATGCTCCACACCCTTAACCACCTCTGTGGCTCTGTGCTGGACTCTTTCAAGTAGTTCCTCGCCTGTATTGAACTGAGGGGCCCAGAACTGCACACAGTATTCCAGATGTGGCCTCACCAGGACAGAGTAGTGGGGGAGGAAAACCTCTCTCGACCCACGAACCACACACCTTCTAATACAACCGAGGATGTATTACCCTGATGAGCAGAGAAGTGACTATGCAGTCTCCTGCTCCACTTCTTGTTTTCATTCCAGGTGCAAAATTATAAAAGCAGAGAAGATGGGAAAAAAAAGCATCCCACACCACTAAACATGGCAAAACCTATGGTGTACCATGGGTTCCCTTTTTTGTAAGCCTGTTGCTAAAATGTTATGAGTCAAATCATCCATGGGATATTCAGCTATCCTGCTACTGAATGACACTCTTTCTTTGTATAAATTCTTTACAGCATTAAAGCACCAACTTAGGCATCCACTCAGGATGCTGATGGTCTTACAAAAGACTATGCTGATTGCTGGTCTATCCATTAATAGTATCCTCTGAAAAGTAAAGTTGAAATAAAATTGAAATAGATACTATGGCATGACAGCTCCCAAGAAACCCTCCTATGTGACTACATCAAAAGCTACTGTGATTTATATTGAGACTTGAACAAGTAATGTCTCTCTTCACTCCCAGTCTAATACCCATGTTCCAGTGAGTGCTGCTGACTGCATTTGGCAGAGCTGTTTCAGTGCTTTGACCTGAAACACGAAATAAAAATCTCAAGCACATCATTAACAGGTTAAATGAGCTAAAATAACAATCCTTGAGAGCACAGAGAGCATTTTAGGTTAAAATTTGTAAGATGAAAAAGTTACTTCCACAAAAATCTCTTAACTTTCAAGTCTGCACCTCAATACTCTGATGACAGCTTTTCTTGCTTCCTTTCTTTTTGAATGAAGTTTCAATAGCCAGAGAAGACTAGCTCACTCCACATAGACACATCACAGCTGAAGCAGAAGTTGCCTCTCCTGGCTTTTCACTATGAAAACAATGCCAATCACTCTGTGAAGAACTTCCTCCTAATAACCAGCCTATACCTCCCCTGGCACAACTTCAGACTGTATCCCCTTGTTCTGTTGGTGCTTGCCTGGCAGAACAGACCAATGCCACCTGGCTACAACCTACCTTCAGGTAGTTGTAGGCAGCAATAAAGTCACCCCTAAGCCTCCTCTTCTCCAGGCTAAACTACCCCAGCTCCTTCAGCCTCTCCTCATAGGGTTTGTGTTCCAGGCCTCTCACCAGCTTCATTGCCCTTCTCTGGACATGTGGCTTTGTTTCAAACCCCCTCTGTACCTCTAAATTTCTTTTGAATTCAACATCAATCTTTAATTAATTTCTAAGTTTTGTTAAGACCTGTCCCACCAATCAGCAGCAACGAAATTTACTCACATCACCTAGACTACACAAATAAGAAGGCAAAGAAGATCATAAACCACAGAAGCAAAAAAGGTAACAAAAAGAAACTAAAAATTATTTTCTAGCACCACATTGAAGAGAATTTGCTTCAAAAAGAAAAAAGATTTATGAGACTGTAGTCACATTTGAATTAAGAAGTGCCTAGTTTCTCCTTTCTACACTGATCATTATTTAACCAAGACAAAAAAACCAAGTTGTCTAGGAATGTGCATGAAGGGAAAGTTAGCACATTCACAGTTCACACAAGGATCTCTGATTGTAGATGATCACAAAATGTAAGTCTTTAGAAACACAAAAAAACCAGCAAAGTATGCAGGAGGACACTATGACAATCTTACTAACTAAAAATAAGGAGATGCTTAAATTATTCTGACCTGCAACAGCTTTTTCAGGCCAGAATGGGAAAACAGACTTTTAAAGCTCATAGAATTTAAAAAAATGGTGGATGTGCCTCTGAGGACAGACTGTTAGAGTTGGGGCTGGAGAAAAGAAGCCTCTAGAGACCTTACAGCAGCCTTCCGGTCCTGAAAGGGGCTTACAAGAAAACTATGCCTTTTTACAAGGGCTTGCAGTGACAGGATGAGAGGGATTGGATTGAAGCTTGAGGAGGACAGAATTAGACTAGCTATTAGGAAGAAATTCTTACACCAGTGAGGGTGGTGAGACACTGAAACAGGTTGCCCAGGGAAGCTGTGAATGTCCCCTCCCTGGAGGTGTTCAAGGCCAGATTGGACGAGGCCTTGAGCAACCTGGTCCAGTGCCCGTGGCAGTGGGGTTGGAGCTAGATGATTGTTAAGGTCCCTTCCAACAAAAATCATTCCATGACTCTAGGAGCTTGTAGATCCTTACCTATTTCCACATAGCGGTTCGGGAGGTCACGCATCTCACTGGCATGCCGCTCTTTCACTGAGCAAACCTAGGAAACGCATTTGGAGTGTCAGTATGGTGAACAAACTGCAGCTCCTCAAACAATACTAACTTCTGCCCAGAAACTCCCATTTTTTATTAAGGTGTTCTCAGACATGCCTTTCTGTGTTTTGAAATAGGCAGTAATAGAGTGATGACGCATCAGTGATGAAGAAAACCTGACAGGAAAGCTGTAGCTGTAGCCCATAGCCTTACAAATACGCTGGAGGAGAAGAACTGTGGACCACATAAGAGAGATCTGAAAGCATTTGCCCACTATGATTCTTCATAGTAGCATACATGCAAGTTTGGCTTTGGTGTCTTCTCACCCTTCGTGTTTCACTACCTTACAATATCAGTATGTACATACAAAGAAATGCAAGCAACCCAAATGTTGTGAAGCATACCCAGACCAAGGGGAAAGACAGGTGCCAAGCTCAGAACACATCTCCTCATTTGTAAAACTCTATGTTTGATGCTCCACAAGCTTTTCACGCTTCACCTACCTCACTTAACCCTCCCTCTCCATCTACTCCTACTGTGCACTTTTAATTTCCCACTGTGCAGTGATGTGCCAGTCTGTTATTAGGAAACAGCTAAGAGGCTTGTAACAAACTCCTGTCAGGTACTGGTCTGAGCAAATCACAGTTAGTCTGCAGCACACAAGTCTGAAACGCCAGTTCCCTGCTGAAAGCAGAACAAAACCCCAAGCAGCCTGTCTCTCCACCCCACCCCATTTTTCTTCCCCCCCCCCCCCCCACTTTACTGCAGTCGTGTGGCTGTTTCAGCAGCCGCAACCTCTTCAGCCTCCAGAACAATCCCATCCAAAAATACCTCATGGTAAATTGTGTTTCCTTAATGCTAATCAAAAGAAATTAATTCAACAGCTCACTAAAAGCTTTCCAAAGAGGAAATCTCTGCAAGGCACAGAGGAGAGAAGTGTCCCTGAGGATTACACGTGCTGCATGCTCACACACAGAGACCTGTCTGACCGCTGGGTATCTATCAGTCCTCCTCCTCAGGAGGGTCAGTCCAATGACATTTCTACGGCAGCAGGAGTTCCCCACACTGTAGTCAAACTAAACTATTTTTTTTCAACTGTCTTTTGCTTTTCAGAAATAATCTTCTGTTTGTCTGTGATAACAGCAAGCATTTACTACAAAGACAGATAATTGCACCTTTACTGAATTTCCCCAGCCAATAATCAGCGTTAAATTATCCTTCCAGCAAAGGCTGCAGGGATACATATCCGGGCGAAGGCTTATGTCATCTCGAGGTACATTGGTAATCCTTTGCTTGGAGATCATGTCAAGTATCTTCACACCCTGAAAGTTTAAATAGAAGAGAACTTTATTCACTGTGACAAACTCAGACTCACCACATCCCACAGTGTTTTGTATGCTCAGGCAGTCATGGAAGTTTATGGCATAAATTTCAGAGTAGGGCTGAGCAGGCCAACAGAAAAAGCTGTTGATGCAAAGACTCATCTAGTCTAGGAGGTGACAGAAGGGACAACAGGGTTAGTGCAAGCTAGATATTTTGAAGTTCACATGCCAAAGGAAAAGATGTAATATGGGAAGAAGTGGCAGATTAGCAGCTTCAGTCATCACAGAATCAACCAGGTTGAAAAAGACCTTTAGGACCATCGAGTCCAAAACCTGTTCAGCCTTTTGGGCTGGTGCTCATAATGGAGAAATAAAAAACAACTAACCCAGCTCTTCCACAACAGCTCCTGTAAAGAGGAAAGAATTTCCACCCTGGAAAAAGAATGGATGTGATGCAACAGCTCATTAAGAGTCAGCCAATCTGTACGTCTCCAGAAATGCATTTCTCCTCTGACATTAAAACAGAAAAGCAAGCAAATTTTAATGATGTTTAGGTTTGTATGCTGTGATTTTTCACTGCCTCCTCAGGGAATCTCCTAACCTAACAGAATAAAAAGTGTAAAGAAAAGAAGATTAAAATGATTTGAGAGGGACCAAAAAATAAAGAGCCATTATTGGGATTTTTCCATGCCACTTAGATGAGGTGAGCTATAGCCTAACCAATGGCAAAACAGAGATTAATTTAGGTGTTAGGTAATGATTTGTTCTTAGAAATAAAAGTTCTGAAAAATGAACTAAAGTATTTTAGTAGATTTTTTTTCTGCTCACTGAGCTTAAAGAACAACTCTCATGATCACAGACATGGGGATGGAAGGGACCTTCAAAGGTCAGCATCCAGGATGCCATTCCATGTTAGGATTTTTCTAGTGATAGAACTGCTTTAAAAGATTTCTCTGCCTGTTCCTGTTCCCCCCCACTGTGAGTTTCTCTGTCCCCAGCTGCAGATTTGCCCTTTTGTTTTGTTTTTAATCACAAGGGGCATTAAGTGGTATGGGGGTGTGCCAGGCTTTTCCAGTGATCTTTGTCACTGAAGAACTGTAGGCATGGAACACATTCCTACTGGCATCCCTTTCAGAACACCAGATCTCTGGATATGACAAACAAAAAGCTTAGGCTTTGTGTTTTCTAAGCTCAGCCAACAAAATTTGCAGTCCTGTTTGAACTGTATTATAATAAAGATGTCTTTTATTAATTTTACCACTTGGGTTTTCAGATAATGGTGATCATAGCTTCTGGTTTCCTACGTGGCAGCAGATCCTGCATGGGATAGACTAGCTTATGTTTAAAATGCTTTTCCAATCAATAGCACAGGATTTGCTAAAGTTATGTTATTTGCATTAGGAACTGCATGAACTTCCACTCAACCTCCTATCATGAAGGAGGAAAAAGCCTGTTCAAATAGCAGGTAGGCAGCAAAATAGCTGTAAGCATCTGTTCCTTACCTATCTCAGTTTGCAAAACCCACTCATAGCCATGGATTAAGAAGAGCAGCAGTAAAGAGGGATTCCTTGAGCATCTGACAAGCAGAATTAGACCTTGCCTAAATGACCTCAGAATATCCAATGTCTAAAAACCTCACATAAATGTGAGCCCAAACAAATCCCAGAGCCATAAGAAAATTAAAACTAGGTAGCCATGCAGAGACAGTAAGAAGTAAGGTTATAAAAGACTTCCTTTGACTTTGAATGAAAAAAAAAGGAACAAAAAAAGCTTCCCAGAGGATGGAGATTTTTTAAAAAGGTAAAGGAGGAAGGGAAAGGCCAATAACCAAATATATTAATCTTTTGGAGGGCAAGTGTCATTTCATTTTTCACTGAAAGATAGGCCCTGACCATGGCTTTTTGTCTCTGACAGATGGCTCTCAACATTTTATTAGTATTCTGTGTTCTGATGTGGCACATCACCTCTAGGGAACTGTCCTATCTATTCCCAGCAGATTCACCTAGAATATATATTTTAATTGTGTGGCTCTGAAAAGAACAAATCCTTTAAAAAGGTAATGATAAGTCGATCAAGCAGCCACTGAAGTTTCAATTCTAATGCAGTTATTAAAGGGGGTTGAATAAACAGAAGCCTACCCCTAACTATTTCATAACAAACCGGTTGTGAGAAGACTAAAAGAACAATAGCTTTAAAATATTTCAATACAGCCTCCTCTTCAAGAGGAAAAAGCAACAGAAGGGAAAAAGCTAGTGTTTCAAAAGTACTTTAGCACATTTGAAAACAAGACTTTGGAATTTAGGCATGATACACACTTAAAAACATATCCCTCACTCTTGAGCTTTAAAACACAGACCTTGACCCATCAATTAGATATACAGCGATAGGTGAAATGCAACACTCAGCATGAAAGCAATGGTTCCCTTTAAAATATGAATTGCACTTAGAGCAAAAAGGGTCTATTTTCTCCTAAGCCTAATCTTTTCTACTGACCTACCAAAATGAGAAATCATTACTTCATTTTTGTACAAAACCTGCAACAGTAGATGTGCATATTAGAAAATCCAGATGTTTTTGTTGTTGTTGTTTTTTGTTTTTTTTCCCAGGGACTGGCAAAGTTGTGTTACTTATATAAAGCAGAGTTACACTGGCAGTCCTTCCTCACACATTTTGCTTCAATAAACTGCACTAGTCAAACCTCTGCTATTCAACAGTATACAGCAGTGACCATTCCCAACAGTGGTAAGTGGAGCCACGTTTCTTAATCTCTTCACAAGTGGAGAACAGTGACTAGCCAACAGGAAATGCCAAAAGAAATGGGATCCAAACCACCATCCTTCAACACCTTTTACACTTGATTCTTCAAATGTCCGTTTTTTCAAAGGTGTACTTTGGCAATTAACATTGCAACATTTCCAGCATCAGCATAAGGCAGCAGTACTTTTGTTCTTTGACCTGAAGTTAACTGGTTAACTGGCTGATGTTACTGCTCCACCACTCTCCATCATTTTTGCCAAGTTGTGGCAGACAGAAGAAGTGCCTGAGGACTGGAGGGGAGCCAGTGGTGCTCCAGTCTTCAAAAAGGGCAAGTAAGAGGTTCCAGGGAACTACTGACCAGTCAGCCTCACCTCCTTCCCTGGAAAAATGATGGAGCGGCTCCTTCTGGAGGGCATCTCAAGGCACTTGGAAGGGAAGAATATTATCAGTAGTCAGCATGGATTTACCAAGGGGAAATCATGCTTGACTAACCTGATAGCATTCTATGATGACACAGCTGAATGGGTAGATTCAAGAAGACCAGTGGATGTAGTCTGCCTTGACCTCAGCAAGGCCTCTGACACTGTCTCCCATGATATCCTAGTGAGCAAGCTGAGGAAGTGTGAAACAGAAGAGCAGACAGGGAGGTTGATTAGGAACTGGTTATAAGGTAAGAGTTCAAAGAGTGGTGATCAATGGTGCCAGGTCCAGCTGGAGAGCTGTAACCAGCGGAGTCCCCCAGGGATCAGTGCTGGAGCCCGTGCTGTTCAACATCTTCATCAATTACACTGATGAGAGGACAGAGTCTGCTCAGCAAGTTTGCTGATGACACCAAACTGAGAGGTTTGGCTGATACAGCTGAAGGCTGTGCAGCCATCCAGCCAGACCTTGACTGACTGAGAGCTAGGCACAGAGGAACCAGATCAAGTTCAACAAGGACAAGTGCAGAGTCTGCATCTGGGGAGGAATAACAAACTCCACCAGTACAGGCTGGGAGGTGATCTGCTGGAGAGCAGCCCTGTAGAGAGGGACCTGGGAGTGCTGGGGGATACCAAGTTAACCATAGTACAGCAAAGTGCCCTTGTGGCCAAGAAGGCCAATGGGATCCTGGGGTGTATTAAGAAGAGTGTGTCCAGCAGATCAAGGGAGGTTCTCCTCACCCTCTACTTTGCCCTGGTGAGACATCATCTTGAGTACTGTGGTCAGTTTTGGGCTCCCCAGTTTAAGAGGGACAGGGGCCTGCTGGAGAATGTCCAGCAGAGGGCCTATGAGGATGATTAGGAGACTGCAACACTGCCTGATGAGGAGAGGCTGAGGGACATAGGACTTCTTAGTCTGCAGAAAAGACTGAGAGGGGATTTAATAAATGCTTATAAATATCTGAGGACTTGAAAAAACTCTTTGAGTCCCTTCCAACCCTTGACACATGTGATCCTGTGAGGTGACAAATACTCACCATATTATTGGCCCAAGCAATTAAGTGTCCTCTCCATTTTACATTTCTTATATTTCCTTCCCCTTCATGTAAAACTGAAGGCTTCCACCTATTCATCCAGCCTCTCTCATACAGCAGCAACTATGAAAAAACACAAGAAATATGTATCTGACACAGTTATGTATGTAAACTTAGGAGGTATTTTTTGCTTCATTACCCTTTATTCTGCTTGGTTTCAAGGCCAATTACAAATACACACCTATCACAAACCAAAATCAAATAAAATCAAACATTTTCATACAAATACATATGCACTGAGAATCTTGTGTGCCATAGAATTCAAGTTATTTGCATAACTTTAATAATACTATCAATGTGCATGCATTTTCTCCAAAGAATGTATAATTAATTCTATTTTAAGGATAAAAAAAAAATTAAGTCATTAGCAAACATAATCCTACAAGACACTAGTAACAACACTTCAGAAAGTTGGTAAGGAAACCTGGCCACTTCTTTTCTATTCAGTGATCTCGTGATAGGCTCCTTCTTCCCTCCAAAAAACAGGTAGTCAAGAAAACTATCAAAGTCCCCCCAGCTTGTGGCCTTTGATTTTTTTGCTTGGCCCCAAGAAGAACTACATGCCCTTCCACAGTGCTCCAGAGATGCTGTTTGTTAGTCCCACCTATGCACACTGTACTGTACCACAAGCAAAACTGGGGCTACTGGGAATCCTCAGCTCTGCAAATAAGGAAGGTATTTTAGCATATCTCATTGCATAGATGATACAAAAGTCTTTGCAACAGCAAAGAAAAACCGAGCTACATAGAGTTTGTATGACAGCCTCCCTCTTGTAACAGTTCCGGTATGGTTTCAGAAAGTCAGTTAAGAGGATCATAGCATGGAGCCACTTCGCATCACTTGGAGGGACACCTAAGAAGTGGAAGCACCTACAAAGATTGTATTCTAAGATACCTGTTCTGCCAGCTTCTGCTTGAGTATGCCCATGTACAAACACGTGCCCAACCTGAGCTCCCACACACAAATACACGTACAACCTGAGCTCCCCTGCACCACCACGCACCCAGCCTGAGATCCTCCCACACCACCATAACACCATATGCCCAACCTGAGCTCCCTGGCACCACCACATACCCAACCTGAGCTCTCCCACACAAATACATGCCCAACCTGAGCTCCCTGGCACCATCACATGCCCAACCTGAGCTCCCACACACAAATGCATGCACAACCTGAGCAAACCCTGCACCACCATGCATCCCACCTGAGCTCCCATGCACAAGCACAGGCATAATCTGAACCTGAGCTCACTCAAGTGGACAAAGAGTAAAGAGGTGTCAAAACTGCTACATGCAAAGAGTGTCACAATGCTAAGAAGCTAAGTCGAGCAACTGTGCTGCCAGTATTTCCTGTCTGAGATCCAGCCGTAGGTGCTTTCTATCTACATGGTTTCCCATCACCCTTTTTTGCATAAATCGGTGAAATAGGACAGTAGGTGTTTACAAAAGAAGGGATTTTTAAGAGCACTTGGACTGCCTGTCTCTCCTAAGGCCACAAGATGGCAGCAGAAGACAAGCAATTCCTTTAGATGTTCCAAGCAGGAGAATCTATCAGAAACTTCCGAGCGAAGTGTCCTGCAGATACCAGAATTCTCACTCTCATCACTTCAACATAAAATAACCCTCAGCCCTTCACAAAGCTCACCTGACAGCCCACCTTTTAGACAGTGTAAGTTGTTTCAAATCACCTACAAAAAGGCCACTCAATAAATTAACTCTTACAGAATATGCTATTTTACAGCAACCAAGACAAGACATTGAAACACTGGCACAGGTTGCCCAGGGAGGCTGAAGATGCTCCCTCCCTGGAGGTGTTCAAGCCAGGTTGGATAAGGCCTTCAGTGATTTGTGCCTATGGCGGGGGGTTGGAGCTAAATGATCTTTGAGGTCACTTCCAACCCAAACAACTCTAGGATTCTATGAAAGCAGGTGTAAGATCCGCAGTCATAGGAAACTTCTATTAGCAGTCAGGCAGATATGAAACACAGGAGCAACTGTCAGCCTAAACTAATTAGCTCCACTCAGAAGCTAAAAATGTCACAAAAAAATAAACTCTCTGCTAATCCAGACTTGAAAAAAATAACTTTTTACCTAGGTCACAAATGCCTAAGCAGAGGTCCAGTGGAAAAAGAACTGTCAGATGCTTATTCCAATACCACCCAATCCATGCAGCTTTTCACCTGAACTTACTGGCGAAGGCTATGGAAACTGATGTGGCTGATGCTCACTACATTAATTGAACTTAGCATCTTCTCTGCTTGTGACTGAATCTTGATTGAAGCTTATTTATTAATAGAAGCTTATTTACTACACAGAAGATGCAGAGCAAGCTTGAAATGACACTCTGCAGCTACTGTGTTACTGCTCATGGTGTGTGACCATCATGCTTTTTCATGACTCTCTACCCAAGTAAGAAACACTAAAGAAATTAACCTCAGAAAGAAGTGGGTGAGGAGAAATCATGCCTCAGTCTACACTCAACCCTAAGCACATGCTTAATTACATTCTCAGACCAGGGCAGTATGAGACAACAGTCTGATACTGCCTGTACTGAAGATGGAAAGTGAATCTGAATCACCTAAGCACCCAGAACTCTCCGTTTTGTTTCAGTAAGTGCAAGAGGTCCAGCACTGAAGCCAAAGGGAACTCAACATTGTGGTTCACAATAAAAACCCCCCAAACATGCTTTACTAATTTATTTGCAATGCAATTATCTGCACTCCATTTATATACATAATGTGCTTCATTTATTCCCTCTTGCAGCAATGGCACCTGGGAACCAAGTTACAGACTCCAGAACTGTGCTATGCATTTTGGAATGGGCATCCACTGAATGCATCTCTCTCAACACCAGCAGCCTAATTTATTTCTTAGTCTTCCTTCCTGTCTTCGCACTGAAATGTTTATCGCACCAGAAAGCCATCTAAAACTGCCAGAGAAGCTAGACACATAACAAAAATCCACCCTTTCTGGAGGGGTTCCTCCTACCACCTCCCTCTTCTTTCTTTTTTGGTACAGGAGAAATATTTTAGGGCTTTATTTCCCATAAATCCCCTATTTTGGCAGTCAGCATTCAGAGTACTTATATTTCAACAGAAGCCACAAACCCACTTTCCTGCATTCTCTTGCAATACAGTTTGTATTTTCCTCTTTCTGATTTCCTCTGGTAAATCTTTCCAGTCCTTTGTTCCTTTAAAGAGCTGCTTAGAACACGCTTCCTCCAAAATCTCTTGCCCACACCAGGACATGCTAATATAGCTAAAATACAACAAAATCTGACTTTAAGTGACATACACTGCAATCTTCTGATAGTTCACTACGTATTGTTTTGTTAGTCTTCTTAACTGCTTAGGCTTGTTCAGTGGATTGTTAAGGAAAAAAAACCCAGACTGAAATGCCTGAGACAAGAGGATGGTGCAGGACACTTTCTGGTTTTAGAAACAAGTGGATATAATTCTCTTGGATCAATGAATACATCTCTCTGTATCTTTCACTACCAAGAGATTAACCTCCTCCATAAACAGCTCCAAACTCTATTTCAGAGTGCATCCACTGAAGAGAACTGCCTAGTGCTTGGATTTAATGGAGCCTCTCATGCAATTAGCATTAACACTAATTACATATAATCCCAGTCTTTAAACTGTGTACAGGAATTCTCAATCCTCTGAACAAAGATGCCAATGACTGCAGCTTTGCTAGTATCAATACAGGGAAGCAATTCAATCCAGATTCACCCCACTACCAAGTATCACTTCCAAAACACTGAAATAAAAGATGTCTGTCCTTACAGTAAAAAGTTTCAAACAAAACAGACTTTTGCTGAAGCACCAAGCACAGCATCCTTGCTTTGTTTCAGCAGAGCACCTTCTCTGCAAAGATCTGGAGCAGTCTTGCAGAAGAAAAAGGCTGAGGCTTCAATTTGTAATGAAAGTCAACTTTCCCCATTGCAGCATAGAATCCTAGAATCAGTCAGGGTTGGAAGGGACCACAAGGATCATCTAGTTCCAACCTCCCTGCCATGGACAGGGACACTCTACCCTAGCGCAGGCTCGCCACAGCCTCATCCAGGCTGGCCTTAAACACCTCCAGGGACGGGGCCTCAACTACCTCTCTGGGCAACCCATTCGAGGGTCTCACCACTCTCACGGTGAAGAACTTCCTCCTCACATCCAGCCTGAACCTACCCATCTCCAGCACTGTTGGATTAGGTTGTATTTCACAAAATAAAAATTAGGAAAAAACCTCCCTGTGTTGTCCTTGTTCTTTGTACGCCTGAGCGTGAACCTGTGCTTACCTGTGGCATTTATTCTGTTTCTTGGTACCCGTGTCACCAACTCCCCCCTTAGCCAGGCAAGATCACAACAATCTAAAATGCTACTGCCATGGTTACAAGTGATCACTACAGAAATTTATTGTTTCCAGCATAAACCCAACATTTACAGGCACAGCCAAGATGAACAGATACCTGAGAGCACCACCGAACCGCACGCCACGTGAAGACTTACTGTTTAATCGTGCATCCCTAGGAAAATATATAGCAACAGTAAAAAAATTATCACTTCTGTTTGGAATGGTGATGGACTGGATGAGCTCAAACGAGGCAGAGAATAATGTAAACCTCAAGTTTTCAATTGAAGATGGATTTTTCAAAACACTGTCGCCAATCACTGTTGTCTATGGAGCTGAGGTGTGGATGGAGGGGCGGGTGGGAGGTGTAGCCGAGGGAAATCGAGCAAGGAGGCACTGGGAAGTAAGGGATGGCAAGTGAGAGGCAAACCAGGAGCTGCTGCCCCTGTTTATGCACAGAGAAAGTAGAACTTTTGAAATGTTTAATAGAAACAATGCCATCTGACTTTTATTAGGCTGCACTTTTAATAACTCAACTGCTAGATTCCAGCTGCCGCCTCTTCACAGCCAGCTACGGAATTAACACCTCAGACAGCAAGTCTGCAGCCTTGCAGGCAGAGACAGCAGCTCTCACACATTTCATGTATTTAGGTCCTCTTCACTTGCCACCTCAGGCAACGAAAGAAAGTTTTCTAGCAGACATTTGCCAAGTACACAGCTACACACACTATGATCTATTCTCCCTTTACGCTACCCGAATCTATCTGTTACAGCACAAGGAGAATGGTTTTTGGGTTTGGGATAAGGAAAAAATGCACATCCAAATAATCTGCTTACAATGCCAGCAGTGCATCACTACATATAAAAGTCTAATCCCAGTAACGTGGGATACATCTGGGCATTAGACATTGGAGCAAGCAAATCTCAGACCAGTATTAGTGCGGCTTGCTTGCTGCTACAACTTGCTTCCTGCTTATGGTAAGTTATCCAATGCATGGACAGAAATTGCACAGTGTTTACTCCTCCTTCACTTAAACCAGACCTTTGAGTATTTAGCAAGTGACATTTTATGGCTTACAAAGCAATCTGCCTTTCTTGTCTGGTACTCTTCTACCCAAGATAATGCCAAGCAGCTGACTATCTGCTTTCTAAAAATGGACTGTGCTGCAAACAGCATCCTGACAATTTAATAATTTCTCCAAGTAGTCCAACCAGTTATTACAAAGTACATATCATAGAGTTCAGAGGTAAAGGTCATCTACTTACTCAGAAAGCAAAATGCATCTGCTGACACTAAAAAGTAGACAATTAAAAAACAAAACAAGACCCCAACAACCAACCCTGAGACTTGCCCTGGTAGACCTGACTTGAACATACAAATTCTACTACCCACAGCAGCAGTAGCAGATCCCAAGAATGCCATTTCTCTCCCCATGTGTGCCTTTTTTGCAATTCCTATCCCTTCTCTGTCTATGACATTGCTCCACCTGTAGGGGAAAGCAATTTACATCATAGAATCATTCAGGTTGGAAGGCACCTCTCATGGTCGCCTAATCCAACCCTCTGCAGTGAGCATGGACATCCTCAACTAGATCAGGGTTCCCAGAGCCCTGTCGAGCCTCACCTTGAATATCTCCAGGGATGGAACCTCAACCACCTCTCTGGGCAACCTGTTCCAGTGCTCAACCATCCTCATTGTAAAGAACTTTTCCCTAACATCCAATCTAAATCTACTCTTCTCTGGTTTGAAACTGTTGCCTCTTATCTCTCTCCATCCTTCTTGTAGACCCCTTCACATACTGGTGGGTCTCCCTGGAGCCTTCTCTTCTCCAGGCTGAACAACCCCAGCTCCCTCAGCCTGTCCTTGCAGCAGAGATGCTCCAACCTCCTGATTATTTTTTGTGGCCCCACTCTAGACCCACAGGTTCATGCCCTTCCTATATTAAGAGCTCCAGACTTGAATGAAGTACTCCAGATGAGGTCTCAGCAGAGGAGAGTGGTAGAATCACCTCTTGGGATCTGCTGGCCATGCTTCTTTTGCTGCAGCCCAGGATGTGATTTGCCTTCTGGGCTGCAAATGCACAGTGTCTGCTCATGCCCAGCTTCTCATCCATCAGCACCCTCAAGTCCTTTTCCTCAGGGCTGCTTTCTACCACCTCCTCCCCCAGCATGTATTGATAGTGAGGGTTGTTCTGATCCAGATGCAGGACCCTGCATTTGGTCTTGTTGGACCTCATGAGGTTCACCTGTGCCCACCTCTCCAGCTTCTCCAGGTCCTTCTGGATGCCATCCCATCCATCTGGCTGACTGACAGCACCACACAGCTTGGTATCATCTGCAAATTTGCTGATGATATACTGTCTATATCATTAATAAAACCATTAAACAGGTCCCAGCACTGATTCCCATTTGTCTCCTACCTCACACACCAAACAAGATGACTGGAGTGACATCATGAGTCTAGCCCAGCAGTCTAACATTAAAATAGAATTGTGTATTTATTAGTTTCTTTTAATGACAAAATTGTCCCAGGAAATGCTAAGTTCTCTCTGATTTAATAACGGACATAGAAAAGAGAATCTAGTGTTTAAGCATGGCGACTGATACACTCAGATGGTAATTCTGGGAGGATACATGGGACAAATATGTTCAGACACATCTGCATTTGAAAATCAGTTCTTACAGCACATCTTCTCCAGTGAAAGCAATATAGACCTCATGAAAAAGATGGGGTTTTCCCTCTATTTCCAACATATATATACATGATATGGGTACATAATGCAGATCTAGACACAAACAGATATGAAAATGAGACTACTGTGCTGTACCCAGCGACAGGGTAAATTTTCAGTTTTAGCTTGGTTCCCTAGCTCCTAAAAGGTTTCAGACTGGATATTCACATCCACATTTAATATACAGAATGCATGTTTTCAGGAAATGAGGAGGCTGAGTCCTTTAAAACACTGAATAGATTACTCTCACACTGACTTCAAAATCCATTCACTTTATCACGCTGAGTTGCCACTACCACGCTGGGTAGAGAACCCTGCAAAGAACCTTCATTAGCACAGATACAGCAGTGACTCAGCCACTTCAGAGGATCCACTCTCCTCGGAATTTTATGACCAAAACCTTTGCTTCTGGTTACTGATGTTAATGAAAGCATGAAATAGGGACTCTCATCAACGCCTCTGCCAAGAAAGAAACCTTTAGTTGTCTCACTCTAAGTTATCCTTACATAAGATGCAGTAGCTGGTTCTGAAGTGATCCAGCTTTGACTCTGTTAGTTCTGCCTCTTTGACCCTCTGGCCATAACGGGTGCTTGGACTTTGCAATAGTGTTCATTTAGCTGGGAAAGACCAGAGCTCTTACCAGTTAACTAAAGAACACCTTGTTTTCAGCTCTGCCACCCTCATTTAGGTGCTTTTACCCTGCTATTTTTTAAGATTAGACCCTCTTTTAAAAGGTAGAAGGTTATGGCCTTCAAGAGCACACAGTATTTGTCTTTTCCCTTGCTTTGAAGCTCTGCTGTCTTCTCTGGAGAGGACTGGCCTGTTATATACAATATAGAGTGTTATTTTTTCAGGGTTACCATCATCTGCCAAGTCATCACAATGGGGGTGTAGTTAATTGCAGAGATAGGGGGAGGGGAGCAGGGAAGCATCTCTGTGTAGCACGGTTTCTACTGCTCCTCACTGTGATCACCTCATTTCCCTAGTATCTGCCTTGTTTCTAAGCACAAATAATATTAAATCATTGAAAAAAGAGGAGGTGAATAAAAATGTTTTCCAGCCCAAAACAGAAGTCAAATTATATTATCCTCAGCTTAACTAAAGTTCTTTACTTTTAAAAACTAATGCTTTAGTAAGCAATTTAATTAGTTCATAATACAATTTAGAGAAGAATTGCTCTTAAGGCACTTTAGTACGTGCCTAGTTAAGCAACTGTGTAAAAACATGCACAGTACAGCTAAGCTTCCAACAGGCTGCAATGATTTAAACAGTTACCCCAGGGAGCACTGCTCTCAAGTCAGCCTTAGGTCGAGTGGAGTTTCTGAGACATGGCAAATCTCAGCATCACACAACAATTCACCCACCTGTGCTGGGAACCAAGGACCTGCACTGAGCATCCCTGAAGCACATCACAGTGTCCCTCCCCTTCATTTATTTTTCAAAAGATATTGTTGCTCACCTTCACCTTCGGCAGCCTTCTCCATGAACTGAAACCTATTTAATATTTTGTGTTGCTATGAAGAACAGTATATTTCTCAAAACACTATAGCAGGTGGTGTAGCACCTCCATTGAACTAAGGATCCTACTGAGGCAGATAATTGGCTATAAAATTAATAAGCAATTATCAAAGTGTGTGTTTTTTGAAAGGAGACAGGGTGTTAAAGTTGGAGGGGCAAGTTCTTGCTTCCTGTGTGCACGTGTGGTTTGATTTCTTCATTTGCTTTCACTGTAAACCAAAATCAGCATCCAACTCAAGCAGGAAACCAAGAACATCCTTCTCATATTCTCAGACAACAATCATGTTCATAATGCAAGTAAAGGGGGTTGAGGAAAGGACCAAATTCCTTCCAAGATGCTTTTATCTCCTCAAATTATCTTAGCAAACCATCTTTAAACCCCTCAACTAAATGCATTACTGTCACTATCTCCCAGAACAACAAAAGTCAAAGACTTCACAACCCTTTGAGTGCTAAGCTCACACACTACATTTTCAGAGTGCAGATCAGGGAAGGTGCATAGTGTGAGGGTTTTAATCAAAGTGTTTTCTCTTAAGCTTGATCCAAAATGAGAATAGCCTTACCTCTGTCCTTACTGCTTTCCCTCCCTTGGTGCTGGTGGAGTGAGAGGCATCATGTTTCCCACCACTGCCACCACTATCAGCCATGAGGTTGCTGTATCCAGGCAAAGACTAAAAGTGCAGAGACCTCAGGACGTCACATCTCCTTCACTGAAGGAGCTCACCCAACTACCCAACCTCCAGACACAGGGAGGTTCACAGCCTGAGGTGGTATACTTTAGCCTGCTTCTCCATGCTTCGGCAGACCAACTCCCTGTTGCCTGCTGCCCCCAATATAGCTCTTTGGCTTCATCCTTAAGAAGAGGCTAAATAAAAACCAGGGCCTTTTTCTTTTCAGAACAGGAAAACTGATAAATAAGCAGAGAGAATTTAGCTTCCTGAGTTTTCACAGAGAATTTGTTCTTACCTTTACACAAGCACATAAGCTCACTTTGGAAGAAAAGGGCAAGGGTTTCTACCACAAGGCTAAGAAGTTCTATTTTTCGGGTTTATATATCAATAAAATCAAATTACAAGTGCTAAGGGACATTTATTTCTATGCTAAATATCTTATGTTAAGGTGTCAATTAAGATTTTCCTGAAGAGGAAAGTTCCTTAGCAAAAAACGAACGCATTAAGAATGAGTATACCATTCCCCAGAGGACAGAATATAAAACAAGCTGTCAAGTAATCAAAGATAACCAAAGAGAATGTGTTAACTCCCTGATGTTTTTTTCTGTTCGGCATCAGGTGAATGCAAGCTCTTTTACCACCTGACGGAGCCCTGTTCTATTAATTCCCTGCTTCTCTCCTTCCATACTCCTTTTATCAGCACTAAAAAGCTTCACAAACCAGTGGCTGACAAAGACATACACTGACTGTGCATTATTTTAAGGACAGCACCAACTTCGACCAGGCAGCAAAAGCTGTCAAGCATACATGCCACTTAAAAAGCAGAATAGAGCACAGCTATGCTTTGAAACATACTGAACTGTTAATGAAAATTAAGTTCAGCACTACAAGTCTGTATTTCTTACATGCAGGCGAGGGAGAGCCACAGCATTCAGTTTGATGCATCTTTAAGTGAGGATTGTTCATACTTAATTCATAAGAGAAGGCAACAGGAAAATTCCATGAATTCAAGAAACTGTTCCTAATCAAACTTTTCAGGTTTTGACTAAAAATACATAACATGGTACAAAATACTTGTAGGACCTGGAAACATCTGTGATCTGGAGGTCAGAATTGCACCCTACACCAATAAGACACCAAATATACATCTAAAGGAACAACTACCCTAAGTAGAAGATTTAAACTACACAGATAGAAATACTTTAAAACATGGGCATTCTACTCCAGTAAGACCTCCCCTGAATTACTCTTGAAACATCCCAAAACTCTCACACCGTGAGTAAGAACTGATTTAGATATTTGGGGTTGCTTCCTTGGAAAAAAAAAATGAAGGAAAGGCAAAAGAAAAGAAAAAAAACAGAGAATGGCTTAGGTTGAAAGTGTCCTCAGAAATCATCTACTCCAACCTCCACACCACAGGCAAGGATGCCTCTCAATTAGATTCGACTGCTCAAGGCCTCACCCAATCTGGCCTTGAACACCCCCAGGGAGGAGGCATCCACAACCTCCCTGAGCAGCTTATTCCAGTCTCACCACCCTCCTAGTGAAGAACTTCTTCCAAAGATGCAGTCCAAATCTACTCTCCCTCAGCCTCAAACCATTTCCCCTTGTCCTATTGCTAGACATTGTTAAGAAAAGTGCCTTCCAAGTCTTCCTGTAGGATCCCTTCAGGTATTGGAAGGCAGCTTTAAGGTCCCCCTGGAATCTTCTCCAGGCTGAACAAGCCTATTTCCCTCAGCCTATCCTCACAATAAATGGTTTCCAGCCCCTGGATCATCTTTGTGGTCCAAAACAAGACCAACAAGCACTGTAAAAGATCAGTTATTGAGGTCTAACTTCTGTTCCCACTTCAACAAATCACAATGAATAGAGAAAATCTGACCTAGGAAATGCAGATGATATTTCTTTTGGACTATGTAGGCAGAAGTATTTCCACTCTGAAGCTCACTTTATGGCAGCATACTTTTAATTAAAAAAACCCCACACTTCTCCCCAGCCCTCACCCTCAGAATTAGTCTTAATTAAGAAAGGCTATGCATAAAGAGAAGAAAAAAGTAGAATTCTTCACTGTAGATATTAAAAAAATCATATACGCTACCTTCTGAGCTTAGAAGTTGGTTAAAAGCAGGTGAAGTTCATTACACTGCTTACCTTTTTCCCTCCTGTTACAAACTGCTTGAAGTGGGATCTTACAAAATGAGGATGGACAGCAACAATCTGGAGGGAGGGGAGAAAAAGAACAGAAAGAGAGGACCGTGGCTTAAACAAGAGTTTACAGGGAGCATCGCATCACTTTTTAAACTAGATAACCCTTTGCTGAGTATTACAGCCAAGTTCTTTCTCTGAACTAAAGCCTAGTTGTTTCAGTTTTCTCTCTTTTTCCCAGAAGAGGAAAAAAATATGTTATCTGGCATGTGACAAGTCAGACACCTGACACTGAGGGCCACGTTATACTGAACAACTACTTTTCCTTGCACAGCAGGCAGCAGAATTAGGACCAGCAGAACAGGACTGCCATGAACAAGGGTTACCCCAATTAAGTTTTGTTGTGGGCCTGCCTGGAGGGCACACACATCTCATCCCCATTGCAGGATGACCTCTTGTAGCACCAAGACATCTTTAAACAGTCTCTTTGCCCTATCTGTTAGGTGTCAAGTGTGGGAGATACAGATGTAAGAACAGTAAGGGCCTAAGAAGCAAGTGATCAAATCTGAGGTGTGTGAAAACTTAACAGCCTTGTTCTCTTTTTTCCCACCAAGAGCAGCTGCAACACAGAAGACACCAAGCAGCAAAACGCAATCGTTTGCCCACACCATATTTCCTCCTTCAAGAAACATTTAACTCTAAGAAATATTCTCATTTAAGAAGTCAGATCTTCCCATACACCAACTAGATGTGCTCCTTCAGCAGCCAGGTGCCACAAATCGCTCAAGAAGACTATAAGTGAAGTTTTCCCTTCAAACAGGGTACATCAGCATCATCACCCACTGTTTTATCCCAAGGTAGCTTAGCAGGTATGGATTGGCTGCAAAATATTGACCTCAGTTAGCAGAATCCTTGGAATTTGTAGCACAGATCTACAAAGAAGGCAATACGTTGAGACAGGTAACAGCTGAACCAGGACAATTTCTCTTTCACTTTGCCTTCTGTATTTGAAAAGCTCAATAATATTTCATATAAACCCAAGATTGGCTTTCTCCCTGCCTAACCAGATCAAAAGCTTTTATGTTGAGATGGGTAACTATTTTCTACTGACTTGAATAACATTACACAGAAGTGATACTCCTCTCTCTCATTTAGATTCAATGTGACCTTTCTGTTATTAAAGACCATGACAACACAATTACTAAAGATTAAAACAAGCACTTACTTTAATAGGACAGTCAAACGTTTCATGAAACTCTTCTGCTGAATACAGTCCAAACACCTGCACCTAAAGCACATAAAACACAAAAAAATAATTCACCTAATAACCACTTGGCAAATAAAGGTGAATGTACATCACTAACAACTAAGATACCTACCTGAATGCTAACAGCTATATCTTTTTTCCCAAAGTGAAAACCTCACATGTAGCAAGGCAGAGTTACCTGAGACATCTTCAGCTTCTATTAGGGCACGTCTCTAAACATTGGCAGCAATGAAAAATACTTTGAATATTTTCCCTTTTTTCTGTCCTTTTTTTTTTCTTTTTTTTTTCTCTCTCTTTTCTGTTTTCCTTTCCCCCTACTTTCTTTTTTCCTTTTTTTCCTATTTTTTCATCTTTTCTTCTTCTCCTCCTTTTTTCTTTCCTTTTTCTTTTCCTTCTCTTTTTTTCTTCCTTTTTTTTAGCTTTGTCTTGTTGGGTTTTTTTGGAGAGGGGTTGTTGGGGGTTTTTTTGTTACTAAAACTTCTAGCTTTAGGCTGCGCAGATATGTTTACCAAATACTGGTCTAAGTAAGTTAAGAGTAACTGTGATGGTTTGGGTGTTATCCACCCCCCCCCTACATTTAAGAGAAATCACTCAGACTAGACTCAGTGGCTGGAAATTAAAGAATGAAGCCTTGTATTTACAGCTTAGCACAATATACAAGCAGATCTTTACAATATATACAGAAATATACGAGTTAAAAAGGTAATATAGAAACACAACAGCCCTCCCAGAAACCAGAGTCCCCAGGAGGGGCTCTCACTCACCCTTTCACCTCCTTTCCACCCCTCTACCTTATCCCAGACTTTGCCTTATGTTTGAGTTTGGAGAGTTGGCCAGGAGGGGTTAAGAAGCAGACAGATTAGTTTAACAGCAAGTTAGGGAGAGAAGTGCATGCAGCCAGAGCCCAAGAGCAACTCTGCTATCTGTATTTATGTTCTTGTCTTTATACATCTCATCAAGCTTATGAGTGCAGCAGACATCACCAGTGTTTCCTTTTCACAGCCTACCATCTAATTCCTCTCTCTAAAATATCCCAGCTAGGCTCAAACTAGCACAGTGACATAGTAACATTTGAGGAAGATAAATTAAGAACTCTTTCCTTCTGGGAAAGAACTGTGCAATTTCCCCCCCCCCCCTCTGCCCACACAGGGTTTACACAATAAAAAATTTGTGACAATGAAGCAAAACCAGCCTGAAAACCACCAAGTCCATATGTTCCCTGGCATCCTCTCCTCCTCCCAAAGGCATTCAGAGCTACTCTGTTTTATTCCATGGTGATGGGAAATGCCTTTCTCTGAAAATTCCTCTCTTCTCATCTATGTTGATGTTTCAGAACAATTAGTAGTCAGCACTATAGGTCATTAGGATATCTATCAGAATTAATCCACCTGAAAAAGATTCAACACTAAAAAAAAAAAGCCCAAAACAACAAGAAAAGTAAGTTTTTACTGTCAGGAGAATTAACAGCTGTTTAAACATTTTCTTTACTTCCAGAACGGGTGCAGAAGTACCCAGTGTTAAGAAATACTGTTAGATTTAAATGTTGTAACTAAAGAATAGGCTTTCTGAAGGTTTTTGTAGAGACAACTCCCTTTGGGGCTCATTTTCATCATAATTTTAACAGGTTACCACCAACTGACAGAAGTTGTTGGAACAAAACCACTCCAGCAGGAATGGACACTGCTGGTGGGAGAAGAGAGGAAAGAGAGCATCCCATCAAACAATCAGTGGAAAACTGCATCTGACAGCAAATTCACTTTAGAAGGTTCTTAGGCAGGTTTAGACACTCATCTTTATTTTCTGGGAAAGATAAAATCCCCCTAGTCTGCATGTTCACAAATTAGCCCCAGCGATTTAGGAGACTTTTTAACCTTACTTCTTTCTCTCTCATTGTCATTAATTCAGGGAGAAAACCAGCAAGTAATAGCAACAGAAGTCAAAAAACCCTACAGGAGAAAGATCTGCAGAACCAAGTCAGTAAACCCTAGTAATGGGCCACAAAAAGTGTGGCTTAATGGCTCTAAAAAGATCAGTTCAGAGGATGAGCACCTGCAAGATTCCTGCAGATAGTCAAGGAGACAGAGTGAAAAAAAAATTGGACTTCAGGTAAACTACAAGAAGAACCAAAGCCATCCTCAGAGTGCCTGAAAGTTCAGCAGTCTCAGTGAAGTTAAAAACATCTCAAACCACCTCATCTCCCTTTCAAGCTTGTCTCCTGGATACAACTCCTAAGCAGCATTATCAGCTCTGTCCATTACTCATTAGTGAATATACTGCCTCTAACAACACGCTTTAAAAATACTGCTGCATGCACTGTGCAGGGCTGAGCTACTGCTCCAAAGGATTAGAAAATCAATATTTGGAGACAGTGAGATGTATCACAAAGCTGTGATTATGTAAGTCAACCAAAGGGTTGTATTTGAGTTGGGCCTGGCTAGAAGCCGAGGAAACCTTCAGGCTGATGTCTAGAGGATTTTGTTTTCTGAGTTTTTGTTTTCATCAGCTGGCACAGCATATACAGTGCAACAGAACAAACCAAGTCACAAGCAGAGGAAAGAGAAAATAAGACAGAGCTAAGAAAGGAGAAAGAAATAGAACAGATATCATTAAAACACAACATCGCAAATCCCACCAAAGCAGAATCTTCAAAACACCACCAAAACATCCCTCTCAAATTAAAACTCATCAAAATCACCATCAGCCTTACACTGCCTTCACCATTTCCACAGTACTGCATTAAATATGGCAATGTTATACTCCTTTAAGAGTATGAAAACAAAATGGAGCCAGTTAACTAAAGAGCTAAAAACAACTCAGCATAAAATATATGCTATCATGTTTACTCTAGGGACACTGTGTAACAGTTTATTACTTCTTAATGCATTTTATTCTTCAGAGAGAAAGTGATTTTTTTTTTTTAATATTACAAACTTATATTGGATTTCTCTCTTTCTACTTTCTATGTCCATTCAGCCCACAATGGTTTTGGGTAGCTGGAAAAAGGAATGATGATGGGAGTCCACTACATTTAGCCAGTACTGTCTGATTTTAAATATCCAGAACTCATCACTTCATTCAGACTTAGCTGGTCCTTTGCTTTGACATGTACAAGTAGCAATCAGTCTTCAGTCACCAGAAGTGAAGAAAACAAACACATTTTTTAAACTTAAAAGCCACATTTCTTGGAACATGACCAGTATAATACTTTATGGATATCCTTAACATAAATGTTGTCAGAGGCATTAAACATGCCTCTACAGCAGATAGGAACCTGGTTTTTTTTTTTCAATAGAATTCATATTTCTTCATACAAAAAAAGTTACAAGCCAGTAAGGATGCAAAGGACATTGCTGTCATGTGATGACATAAGTGAGCTTCAGCAGAATTGGGAGTCAGATTCAGATTTTTCAGTGCAGAATATAATTAAGTAAAAAAACTAACCTTAAAAAAATCCCTCCATGATTCCAAAGCTACAAGTCTGCTTCTCTTTCTATTTACTCCAGCACCAAAACTCTCCACTTAAAAGTCCATCTGGTGGTCATAATAGAGTGGTAGTGGGTTTGATTTCTGTTCCTCTCCATGCCAGTGGTGAGCAGCTGCAGCTGTGCCCATTGGCAAGGAAGATTTTCAAAGAGCCAAATGTGCAGTATAGAAAAAGCTGCAAGTGGCTCCAAAAGCACTTGCTGACCACATCTGACATAGAATCATAGAGGTGACAGGTTTTGTCATTAGGTCTGGATGTCATTCAAAAAGAAGAGAGTTAGAGAATCACCCTGTGCTGCTATGTCCCTCTTCCAGCCAATGAAGCTAGTCCAAATCTAGTCTGAGAATGGGAAAAGAAAGACAAGAGCACAGCTCTGAGGAAGGAGTTCCTTTGGCCTTCCTTTGAGAAGACAGTTTCCACCTCCATCATATTATATCCATACTGATATGGAAAAGTAGGCTTCTGCCTATCGAAAAAATTACTTCCAGTGGTCTAAAGAACATATGATCATCAGAGGACTGGGGCACCTCTCATCTGAAGATAGGCTGAAAGAATCTGGGCTGTTCAGCTGGGGAAGGCTCCAGGGAGACCTTCTAGCTACATTTCAGTATCTGAAGGAGATCTATAGAAAGGCTGGAGAAGGGCTTGCAGTGATGCGAAGAGGGGCACTGGATTAAAACTGGAACAGGGGCGATTTAGTTTGGGCATAAGAAGCAAGTTCTGCACAATGAGAGCAGTGAAGAACTGGAACAGGTTGCCCAGGGATGTGGTTGAGACCCCATCCCTGGAGACATTCAAGATCAGACTCTATGTGGCCCTGGCCAGCCTGACCCAGTTGTAGGCAGTCCTGTTGACTGCAAGAGGTTGAACAAGATGACCTTGCAAACCCCATGCAATGGGTGAGTATCTTCATTAGCTGGTAGAAACTATTTGCACCAACACAGCTGGCTCAAAATTCACAGGTCTTTTTATTATACTCCATTTTGTTGTTGTGTTTTGGGGTTTTTTTTGTATGTTTGAGTTTTTTTAATTAAGAAAATTAAGCTCTTCCACATTTTCTTTTTTCTTACTTTTAAACAAAGGATTTCACTATTTTTACTTATTTGTCAGAGGTAACAATGATTTTGAAACCACTTGTTCAAGTGTGAAACTTCTTACAATATGAACACTCTCAGAAGTCATAAGCTAAGAGCTACAAGGAGTGCAAAGTCACTATTAGGTTATGATCCAGAACTCAGAAGTTCTGCATTATCTGGCCAGGAATTTCTGCCATGTAACATAACATACAGGGGTGGACTCCTTCACAGAGACACGTTTTATGGTCAAGTGCAAAGTATAACTTCGTAAACACCTGGAAATGCTCTTCAGTGTAGAATACAGTGGTTCACCAACCTCCCTGGACTCTATGAATGCAAAACTGATGAATATTGTACTTGTGATACTCCAATCCTGCATCAAAACCATTATTACAGGTTTAAGAAGCACAGAATTGAAAAATCCTATAGGGACTTGACAGTCCAGGAGGTGGACTCAGGAAACTGTCATATTGTTATCCAATCTCATAATTCTGCTATCTCTCTCTAAGTTGGCAACAAGGCCAACTCGTGCTCCTTTTCTCCCTCATGCCTGCTCTCTCGGGTGGGAGTCCCTACCTGGTAACATGGGGGAGTACAGAATCTAACAGGTTGGATGATACCTCCAATATCATCCAGTCTAGTAGGCCTGTTCAAGAGCAACAGAGGCACTGGCAGGGGTGAAGAGGAACATTTGATATTGTAGTTTATTTGGGCTGGGGGAAAGTTTAAGGGGATTTTCATGTGTCTTGCATATATATTAGGGATTAAAGATTTCTGTGCTCTGTATCTTTTTTGAAACATAATTATGTATTTCTTTCCCATTCATGGAGAGAGGTTTCTTTTACTCTTATGGGGGGAGTAAAGTTACATCTGTCTGCTCTTTAAAACCATGACAACTATGACCATAATCAGCCCTGGATTGGGAATCAGAGTTCAACCTTTCCTATATAGTATGTAATGTCACCTGCTGGATGCAGAATAGCTGTTTGACTAAATTAAGACAGATTCATTATTTCAAGTACTGGCATCTTTTCAAATACAACCACAGCAGAGCAAGGATTACAAATTTTTGCATGACTCTGAAACCAAATACAGATTTTTTTATGTTAATATATGAAAAATGTAGTCTTGCTGCAAAACACATCTTTTGAGTCAGTAATCCAAAGTCACATCCAAGAAGCCCTTATAGCAAGAGTTTCCTTCCCCCCACTCTTCAAAACACCCAAATCAGCAATGCTAGCTCAACATTTTTATTATCTTGCACAATTACTGACCCTTCCCTTATCTTGCTTAGACAATTAGGACACTCTCACTGTGTTTCTCACAGGCTGTAAAATCCTACATCCCACTTTGATAGGCACTAGTATCCCAATTACTGTGTCAAGACACTGACATCAAGATATCTCTGTGAAACAAAAGGCATGGATACATAAACTGCCTGCCTGCCTGTTGAGGGGGAAAAATACCCACCCTATTTGGAAGGCAAAACACACAAGAACATACAGTCTAAGCTAAAGGGGCAGAAAAAACCACAAGCACATACAGTCTGAAGGGGTGGAAAAAAACACAAGCACATACAGTCTGAAGGGGTGGGAAAAAACACAAGCACATACAGTCTGAAGGGGTGGGAAAAAACACAAGCACATACAGTCTGAAGGGGGGGAAAAAAACACAAGCACATACAGTCTGAAGGGGTGGGAAAAAACACAAGCACATACAGTCTGAAGGGGTGGAAAAAAACACAAGCACATACAGTCTGAAGGGGGGGAAAAAACCACAAGCACATACAGTCTGAAGGGGTTGCTTCCCCATTTTGCCTTCTGCAAAATCCAATTTGATTTTCAATTTATAAAGCTTCTACTGAACTGGATGCATCTGTTAGGGTTGCTGACATTCCTCTTCCCCTGAAGTCTACTCTCCAAGAAATGTTCTCCTCAGTAAGTCAAACAGATATTGAGAAATGATTTAAATGATTTTTTAATGCACTGCATTTGTATCTGAGCATTACATTTAAAAAGATGCTTAAATACACCCTGTGCATTAGAGTTTCATCACTGCAAAACCCACATTAGAAAATACTGCCATCGACTTAAAAACAAAAAAGACATTCTAATAAGTGGAAAATCAATCACCAAAACCACTAAATGTCACAGCTCAACATTCCAGAGAAGCACTGATAATTGTTAGTTATACACTGCACAAATGATCTATGGCCTCAGTCAAGGAAGTAGGTGCCAGTTTTTTAGGAAACTGTACATATATTGATTTTACATTTATTTAATGTGGCTGTTGTAAGACACTTTATTCTTCTGATAAACTATGATTGCTTATCAAAAGATTCTATAATTCAAGAGAAACATTCATAACGTGTGTGAAAATGAAAACCACCAGCCCACAGAAATCATGCCCACAAAATCCAATTTTGTGGATTTATAGCAGAAAGGCATTAAACTACTGTCTTGCAGGAACAGCAGAGTAGTCACTGAAGTATAACTGGCACAGCAGTAATGATTAAGGTGACATGTCCTCCTGCCACAGCTGTTAATCAGCTTAATACCAGTTACATTATTGACATTCTTGTAATTACTTTTCCTGCTACACATTTGTGCAAAATATATTTGACTTTAATTTTGACTATTCAAACGTGAGCTCAGTTCTCAACATGAATGGGCAAGGCGGTGGTCCCAAATGCAGGAATTAACTCCACAGGTATCACAATTACCTCAAGTGTATTCCTGAGGACTACCTGCTGCCTCAATAAATATAGAAAGGGGTTTGGCATACCTTGCCATCTTCTGAACAGACACCCATGTGTTCTCCACTTTCATCCAGGCTGATCTGATTTATCTTCACTGGGCTCTAAAGAAAGAAAACCAAGAAAGAGAAAATACTTTTGAATTTGACTTCCAAGTTACATCATCAATCACATGTTTTAACACCACTCATACTTCCTGTGGAATGAGGGAGCTGAGGTTGTTTAGCCTGGAGAAGAGGAGGCTCAGAGGTGACCTCATTGCTGTCTACAACTACCTGAAGGGAGGCTGTAGCCAGATGGGGTTGGTCTCTTCTCCCAGATAACCAGCAACAGAACAAGGGGACACAGTCTCAAGTTGTGCCTGGGGAGGTCTAGGCTGGATGTTAGGAGGAAGTTCTTCACAGAGAGAGTGATTTGCTATTGGAATGGGCTGCCCAGGGAGGTGGTGGAGGCACTGTCCCTGGAGGCGTTCAAGAAAAGCCTGGCTGAGGCACTTAGTGCCATGATCTAGTTGACTGGATAGGGCTGGGGGATAGGTTGGACTGGATGATTTTGGAGGTCTCTTCCAACCTGGTTGATTTGATGATTCTATGTTTAGATGCATAAATGTTGTGTAGTATTTAGCTGCATGAATAATAAAAAGAACACAACCCAGAGAACAGGGACTTCTAAGATGATGCCAAAACACAGCTTTCTTTTCTGCCTTCTGCCTAACCCTGAAATTTGGCCTTTTTTTGGCCTCAGAGCTCTGGAGCTCTGTCATGAAGTGCCGGGCTCCCAGACCTCCAGGACCTGCATCTGTGCACCTCATGTTTGCGAAAATCCTCTCCCACTATTACAAGTCAACATGAAACACACTGACCACATGAGCATCAAGACAACTGAAAATTAGTCTGGTTTGGTCTAACAGCCATCAGTCAATGCAGTGGGTGCTATGATCATGGTTGTTATAGAATCATAGAATGGCTTAGGTTGCAAAGTACCTTAAAGGTTGCAAACCCCCAACATAGGCAGGGACACCTCCCACTAGAAAAGGTTGCTCAAGGCCTCATCCAACCTGGCCTTGAACACTTCCAGGGAGGGAGCAGCCACAACCTCCCTGGGCAACCTGTGCCAGCTATGTAATACTTTCCTGGAACAGCAAATAAAAACATGTTCAAGTTACTACCCTAATCTCAGACACAGCAGGGTAAGGGTTGGAAGTGACTTCTGAGGATCATCTAGTCCAGCCCCACTGCTACAGCAGGGTCACCTACAGTAATCAATTAAATGTAGAAATAATGTGACAGGGAGGTGGAGGAGTCACTGCCCCTGGAGGCGTTCAAGAAACATGGGGATATGGAACTTCAGGACATAGTTTAGTGGCCATGGTGGTGTTAGGTCAATGTTTGGACTCTATCATCTTAGAGGTCTTTTGCAACCAAACCAATTCTGTGACGACTATACTGGTAATTGTTTCTTCCTTGAAATCTCTTTCCTTGCTTTCATTTTCCCTCTAATAGTGTTCTCAGAAGGTGTATTAAAAGGTACTGAAGTGCAACATAGGTGTATTCAGATAAATACCAAGGAAAGCCTGAAGGCTGCCCCAATTTAATAAGCTTCCTTTTCCATATCCAGATATACTTCTGGTTCTACATGATGACATGGTTTACTTCAGCTTAAAGATCTATCCTTACCTTAAACACTGAGGACTAACTCTCAGCATCATTTGGGTACCACAATGCATGTCCCCTCACACACAAAACCCCATCCAATTATATTCAAGTACCAAGAACTTTCTAATGTACCATGACCCTGATTTCACCCTCTCTAACAAGTATCTCATAATTTCAAGCATCACTGAAAGATTTTCACCCAAGTAAGTCATCTCTTACACATTGAAGAACAACTTTTCATACTCTCATAAAATTTTGAACAGATTGAACCATGAAGAGATCTCTTTGGTGGTTCTGAGCATGATAAAAGAGAAATCCATTGCAGGTTTGTGTGAAAAGAAAGTGTCACTGGAACAACACTGGGGTGGTGGGGTCATATTAGATGTTATACAGCTGTGCCTAAAATATCACAGATCCATATATATGCTATGGTAGTTGGAATTACACAAAAACACATCATAAAAAGAGATATAAACCCCACACTGTCCAGAGGGACTATCTACAGGGGATAAACTGGGGTTTTCTCACAGCTATTGCAAAGCTTTTCCCCACACAATCTTTCATACACACAAAAAAAATTCCATCTCAGGGAAACGAAATTTTCCTCTCTTCCACCTTGAAAAGCATGACATGTTAAAAAAAAAACCCCTTTAATAAATATGCCAATATATCTCCACCATTCCCCCTACAATGAGGCCTCTAGCCCTCTGAAAGAACAAACATAGAAAGCTTGGCTCACCATGGAAATTGCACAATTTTTAGCTCTGGGCAGCATTTAAGTTGCCACTGCCACAACATGTCCACAAAGGTTCTTCAAATGGAGAGGTAAAGAGTCCATTTTGAACAGCTCTGTCTTGACATGGGGTCATAGATTAATGTACAGTTTTCCACTAGCCATAGTCTTCTCATCTCTCCAGCACCTAACCCAGGGCTGATGTGACAGCAACAACAGATCCAGCAGCACTCTGTCTCTGCAAAGACCCATCATACCAATCTACTACAACAAAGCCTGAGACAAAAAGAAGTAAGGACACACCAGAAGAGTTGACAGCTCAATCCTACAGTTCATGCTGTTCCTATTGTGCTGCCTAAGAGCTTGGATAAAGTTTGATGTTGAAAAAGTGAAGTGCAACAAGCAGGGAAGGTGGACTTCAACTGCCATGCCAAGTGGCACACTTACATGACTAAATATAAGATTGCACCCAGGTAACCAGACAAAGCAAACATCTAGCAAGGCAAAACATCTCCTTACACACAGAAGGTTGGTGGTGGGGTAAAAGGTGATTCCTTATTATGTGCACCTTTTCCACATTTGAAGTTGTGCACAATAGTTCAGAACTGTTTGTTGCTTCTGACTCTAATAGTTGCCTCTAACTTTTCCTTTTTCCAACTCATTTTCTTCCTGTTGTCTGCACCAATACACAGATAACAACTAGGGAAGACAAACTCAACTGAAAGCAGATCTGCTTGCTTACACAAACCTCCGGTTATGTTCCAACAGGAGAAGCTATCCTAGGTGATGTACACAAGGCATAGCAAGCACAGAGCACATCTCTTCTCAGAACTTGATGAATTAGCACTCTTGGCTAGTAGCCTGAACACTGATTTTACCAGTCAGAACTTTTAATGGAGTTTCAGAAAGCAATGATAGAACATGAACTTGAAAACACTCAAGGCTGCATAGGAAATGCATTCTCAACTAAAGTTGCAGCAATGCCAGGATCTTATTGTTCCAAGCTGAGTAACAGTCAAACCCACCAGCTTCAGAATTACATTCTACTGGAAAGATGTGTAAGATTTTAATTAAAGCTATGCAGCAAAATCAGAAATAAAAGACTGCAGATGAAATGAGAAGATGTGTTATCTAATCTGAACTGTTTCTTCTAGAACCAGTTTCCATTGATCTTTTCATATCAATTATTTTTATGAACATACTGCTTTGTCAGTCAGCAAAGTCACTTAGCATTTAAAAGTTGTATTTGCATAAGTCTAAGTATTAGCATAACAGTTGTATTGGCCAACCCCCTATGGATAACTTGGCTATTTCAGCAAAAAGGAGCAGAGATAACTTTGTGGGTTAGCCTCCCTCAACCCATTTTATTTGTTATTCATATTAAATGTTTTCAACACAGGCATGGATTTAAAATTATCTTTCTCTTCTGTTTTGTGGGGTTTTTTTTTTTACACCTTCTTTTGGCTAATCCACCGAAGACTTCATTTGCCTGGCAAAATAAAATAGGTTTTGGGTTTTGCAGTCAAGAGAAAAAAAATGTCCTTCTTGCAACAACCAACTTTACAGGTAGATAAAAGATGAACCTTTACAGGTGGATAAAAGATGAAAAAACATTCAAGGTTTAAGAGGATACAGATAGTCACTAGCTCATCATTATCTGGAGGATTGATCTTTTGGTAGTCAGAACCAGGATATGCTCTGAGGTTTGCTCAGCTTACTGTTTTGAAAGTATTTTTAATACATGGGGTTAAAAAAAACCCTGCCCTAGCTTACATGCCTTGTATATTTTTAGAAATTAGAATTAAGGATTCCAACAGCAACCTAAGGTCAATCTAAAAATTAGGACTATGTGAATATCACTCAATTAATAGATGATCTAATCTTAAATCTCATGCCATAAAAGCACAGGCAGGCACAGATAAAATACTGGGGAAATAACTAACAATTTAATTATCAAGACACTGGACAATCTCTTTTGTTTCTAACTCTAACCAAGACCCCTAGCTTTAGGCCAAACAAGCAAAAAGACATAACCTCTTTGTTGTCACAATGATACCTCCAGTACTATATTAATAACAGTATCAGACACAGTATTTCTAAAGCAACAGGAGTCAAATCTGGCAATAGAGAGGATCCTGTTAGCTAGGAAGGGAAATACACTGAAATGATTAACCTAGAAACAGCTTCAGAATTTCATACGGTGTGGAAGTTCTGGCAAAAGAGGAACAAACGCCTTCAGCTGAATTTCCATTAGCTGCAGTTTTCTTTCTGATGTAGACATGTTTGGAATTCTGGACAATATAAGTAAGTTTGACTGTTCAAAATCAATAATGTCAAGCTGACACTATAGAACAAAAAAATGTTACCTTAATGGAAGAAGGAAAAGTTTAGAGAGAGAGGCAGGAAAAGCTAGGAGGCACCTTGCACATACAGATCTAACTGCAGGCTTTTGCAAAACCCTAAATTTAGAGGAAAGGAAAATCAAATGCCAACCAACAAACATACCTCGTGTGATAATCAATTGCCTAATGTAGAATTCTTGAAATAAACACATTTAGTATGGATTCTGTCAGCTCTTCAATTAGGAGCAAATTCACAGCCACTCAGAAAGCTTCTTTTAATTGTGTTCTTTGTGGCAACTCCTTCTCCCTCGACGCTCATCATCAACCCACCTTATACTATCAGTCCCCCAGTGGTGAACCTGAGAAATCAATCTGCTAATGTATAATTTGTAAAGCTCCTCTGACTAACAAATGGATAATTGATTCTTTCACAAATGCTGCATCCCAATGGATATGAAGTGGATGAACAAGAGACACAAGGCTGGATTTCACTCCAGCTCTGTGAGAAATGCAGTATTTACTAGCTAGGAATTTAGGCATTTTGTGACTTCATGCCTTTTAGCCATGGTTAGCAGGAAAGCAACACACACATTAGGAGTGTGAAAAGCAAAGCAATGTTCAATCATACTTACAGAAAAGCTCATTTTACTTCAAGAGGTTTCCAGTGCTAACACAACCCTCTTAAGCAGTGTTTCCATCCATTCTTTAAAAAGAATTTTCATTAACTTCCCTTAAAATAACCCAAACATTTTTATTTATCTATCTATACACACAGATATGGATCCTCAAAGCAGAAAACACCTCTAGGTCTTTTGTGCTACATTAATATCAATCTGAACCTCCATAAGCACTGTGTAGTTGTTCTCTATACTAAGGCAAATTGCATGTATATAGACTGTGATTTGTAATTAAAAGTACAAGTCTTCTTCAAGAGTCTACTTGTCACTTAGTCCTGTTTCCATCTGCACCACACTCACATTAAACAAGCATGTAAAACTTCCATGTACATCACAATAACCAATCTGCCTACCATTTGGAAGTCCTATGTTATTTCCACCATAGTGGAGATAACTAAGTGCAAAACATTGATCTGTAAATAGAAACTGTCTCGGTTATTGTCATAACCATGTCAAGATCCAAAATACAAGCCTTCCTCTAGGTAAGATGAGGAGCTTGCTCTGAATAGAACCCTACATCTTCAGGTTTTATATCCATAAGTTAGACATACACATCAACATCAATGTATTTGAGAGTTAGACATCATCTTTAAGACCAGTGGCAAAAACCAAACTACAAAACAACTCAAGAGGTACTAAACACTTTCTTTCTCCAAGATACCCTCAGCCCACCTAAACAAACACCTAATTTACCTAATTTGTAAAAAAAAGGTGTTCTGTTTATCAGAGTGATAGGAAATGACAACAAATTAAACAACTAGTGAGAGGGTTTTCAACTATTAAAAAAACCAAACTCGAACTACAACAACAAAAACCCTCCCACAAGAAGGAAGGTGCACACCAGCACAAATGTATTATGTGTTGCTTGTCCCATGTGTTTTGCCTTCAGAACACTGATGCCTAACCCTAACCCACACTTTAAAAAGAAAACATTGAACCCACACTTCTCTTCTCCCAGATGCTGCAGTGCTGCACTAACTAATGAATATTGTGTGTATTTGCAGAGTTTTATTGATATTATAGAGGGAAAAGCAACTCAGAAGAGCAAGTTTTGGTGCTGTATTATGGTTTACCTATAACAAGGTCAAAGCACACGTGCACCTATGCGTTCACACCCAACTGAGGAACATAATTCAAAGGTTAAAATTGAATAGGTAGCTTCAAAACTTACAGAAAAAGCTCTTTACCACTGCCTCTAATACAAGCAGCATATTCTAAACTTCCAACACTTAAATTTTCATTTCATGAAACTTTACTAATACCCACACCACAGATGTTTTGTTCAACGACACCAGCAGCCTAATTGTGGTAAACAAGCGTGGATTCCTGCTCCAGTGCTCTTCCTATAGGACTCTTGAATCTGTCATTCTCCAAATGAAAAATGGGAGATTATATTGGTTAAAAGAGAGAGGAAAAGCTGGGGAGACTGACAAGGTCTGGGACACAGGACAACAACAACATTAACTGTTATTCTCCTTGTGAGAAGGCAGACCCTGCCTGCAAAAAAGGAAGATCTTTAAAGCCTGGGAATATGAGGACAAGGAATCTCTCATTTATAGTCTGAGAAAGTGAGAAAGCCCAAAAAGCCTACAGTGATTTCAGTATTTTCCACATCAGCGAATCCCTTAATCTTGTTTGTCAACTACAGGGACTAAGAAAAAGGAAAAAAAATTAGCAAGGGATGTCCCTAAATCTGTGGTAGTTACTAGATAATCAGGATGCTTGTCTAGGAATGATGGAACTATTACTGAAAACAAGTCTATATTGAAAGCCTGCACTGCTTCCTAGCAGAGTTTAACCATTAGCTGGTTCTTGACAGATCCAAAGTAGAATTCCTTTTCTGTTAAAATACTGTTGTATAAGGAGATATCCTCCCTGGAGCTCTGTGCCAAAGAAACTACACTACTCCCATTTCCTTCTCTCTCTGGGTCCCCTTCACCATCTGCTGTATAAATGAAGAGCTTCAACTATGGTACATTCTAAGCCTTCCTCTCTGTTCCTGTCTATTAAAGCCATCTGAGAACATGAAGTAATGTTCCCTATCACACAACCACACGGAGGGCTGAGGAAAGGCTGCAGGCAAGGACTACACACACTTTCCTTGGAAAACCCAACACAGCATGGGAGAAGACTCTTGCAGGCAACACGGAGGGCTTACCTCACTGATTCATCTAACTGTTTTCTTTTCAGAACATTCCCTCAAGAACAAGAAACTGGATTTAGTAAAATTCTGGTCCTCAGATGGGAAAAGTATAAGATTTGTCTCCATTTCTTGATATGCTAGCCACATTTCAGAGCTGTGACTGATGAGAAAGGCCAGTCAGGTCATACAGCACAAGTTCTTGTCAGGACAGGTTTTCCTTTTAGATTATTTTATTGGTGCTTTGACCAAACAACTTCTAGAGCAATAAAGATGCGCTTCACTACTCTTTGAATCATAGCATGCACCAGGTTGGAATGGATGCTTGAAGGTCATCCTGTCTGAGCCCACTGCAATAACCAGGAACATCTTTACCTAGATCAGGTTGCTCAAGGTCTCATCAAGTTTGACCTTGGATATCTCCAGGCACAGGGCCTCTACCATTTCTCTTGGCAACGTGTTCCCATATTTCACTACCCTCATAGTAAAGACCTTCCTCCTAATGTCTCCACAAGGGTCAAAGACATCACTTCCAGGAAGGTTTTGACAACAGCCATGATGCTCTTCCCCCTGTGTAACCTAACACATGACAGAAGACAGGACCATATGGAGCCTCTCCATATATTCCATCATATAGCAATTACTTTCTTGAGAAGTACATACTGCCTTCTATTAGCTCCTGCAATCACAAACTACATAAAGCTATTTTTTCCACTTATTTCAGCCTGTCAACCATTCCATGACATAACCAATCATATTCCTGGTGCAGTTAAACACTACACTGGGTGATCAGTGCTAAAATTCAGCCAACAGCTAGAGCTGAAGTGCCATTTTCCATCTAAACATTCAGTTATCAGCACTGGTATAGACCAGCATAAGTCAGAGCTCTATGTAATAAACACACTTCCTGCTTACTGAAAGCACTGTATTCTCTTTGGACATCAACTCTGGAACTTCCTTTATTTGCAATTATATCATCTGGGAAAATCTCACAAAGCCATCAGAGATACTGAGCAATGATCAACGCTGGGTGTCTGGTTCTTGACAGGATACTAAAAACAAGTGCAAATCAAAAAGATGGTGGGGAGAGAGGAGAGTACTCACACAAGTAGAAACTATGGATCATGAAGTGCACTGTAACTTACCGTAAGCAGCGCGTTGTATGTCACATCCTCACTGTGACAGTAAGATAGGGAAAGCTGAATGTGAAGATGAATTGATCCTGTGCAACTTCCTCAATACATTTACATACATAGAGGTTCTATTTCAACACCAGTGAAGCAAAAAGCAAACAGATTCATTCATTCCTCCATCTTTACATTGCTCACATTTCCAAGCTTCTGTCTTCAAAACTGCCAAGACCTGTAGCTACTACAGACTTCAGTTAGCAGACAGTGGCAAATCTTCCAAACCCAAAATGTTTCTGAAATTTCTTATTCTTTTATTTCTCTGTCACAGGACACTGAGTAGAACTTAGCTTCTTCAGCAGTACCACAGTGGAGACTGCCAGCTCAGAAGAAGGTACTTCTGTCAGCAGCCACTCTGAGGGCATTAACACCCAAAACTGGTCAAATATGGACTAAGCATGTTTAGCATTCCATCAGGAGTGAAATAAACAAGTGCTATACACACTGTCATGTCTTTTAAAACAAATAAGTCTCATCTTTCAGAAAGGAATCTTTATTAGGTTTACCAAGTTCATTATCAATAATATCTTACCCCCTATGGGAAAAAAATACTTAGTTTTGCCTTCATGTTCTGTTCATCATATTATGCCCCTGTTATGTCACTCTGTGTTTTTAATAGAGCTGCATTTTTATTGTTAATGGAAACAAAGGGCTGTAGCTCTATCATTAATGTCAACTTGTATAAAAAGCACTGTCCTCCAAAACTCCCTTGCTTTGGACTTTCTAACTAGGAAAACATTTTCTAATGCAAACAATATTTTATTAATGTCAGAACTCTGAATAATTCTGACAAGCAAACTGCTATTATTCTGTATATGTGCACATAAGTGCCTGCCTTCTGTAGAGAGGAAAAAGGCCATCCAGGTATAACATGCCATTTGAAAGGAAAACAGCTCTAGGAATCAGCAGTATAGCAGCTTCATATGAATCAAACCTTTCCAAATCCTCTCTACACTTTTAAAAGTCGTCAGGGTTTTTTAAAAATGCATGTTTGTGCAACCAGTCTTTTAAGAAAACACTTCATCTGTGCTACCTGAAACTAGCAGTTTCACTGCTCCTAATAAAAACTCCAGAACAAATTGGCCCTGTAGTCCAGCTCTGCAGCAGCAAAGAGCATTTAAGAAGGAGCATGAGAGAGAAGTAGCACAACATTCTGAGGTGACTGGAAAAAGAAAGCAGTGAATCACTGAACATATGTCTCATACCAGTCAATGTCACCTGGCCAAACCAGAGGGATCCCACTAAGGCAGGGACATCCCTAATGGTGAGAAGTTCTTCAAATACCAACAAGTAGTAAAAAATAGAAGCACCTAGAAGCATCTAGAGCTTTTCCTGTTAGGGACTAAGACTCTGGAAGGTACAGAAAAGTATGTTCCTTGTTTAACAGTTTGAAATATGTCGGGAGTCTTTTGAGGCAGTTTTTAAGATCCAATTACACTCTAGAAAAGCAATCTTCTGCTTAAACCAGAGATGAAAATATTATTGTGCATGATGCTTTAATGTATCTTTGAAATTAGAAAACTGGCTTTCCATGTTTTTTCTTAGGAGCAAATAAACTTTGTTACCTAATATTGTTGTCAAATTACAGCGCACAGGGTAATTTTTTAGAGAAAAGGTCAGCAATAGGTGCAGACACAAATTGCATTTTCTAAGTAATCACAACATATAGCATGCATTCAAACAGCCTGGATGGTAAAAGAAGTAGAAAACTATTAATACAAAGCATTTGCTTTGATGCTTTTGATGTTTCTGCACAACATGCCATGTAATTTTTGTTCAGAAACGTTTGAAAGCATGACGCATAAACTCACTTAGCAGAACCGCAGTAAGGTCCTTGATCTTTGACAGAAATAAGACTCTGGGCTCCTACAAGGTCTTTTGGAAGAAAAACAACAAACAAAACCACACACACACACAAATTTGAAACTTGGCCCTTTCATTGACCAATGATGTGGCAGGAAATACTATAGTAGTAATGTCCTTCATTTTATAATCCTCCCATAAGGAGATATTTTTCCCTCCACTCTGTTCTTCACAGAGTGATTGGCATTGGAATGGGCTGCCTAGGGAGGATGGTGGAGTCACCATCCTTGGAGATGTTTAAAAGGAGGCTGGATGAGGCACTTACTGCCATGGCTTAGGTAATTAGATGTTAGGTGATAGGTTGGACTCAATCTCAAAGGGGCTCCCAACCACCCTTCCACCCCTCCACCATCCCAGAGTATGCCTTATGCACAAGGTGAGTTTGGAGGACAGGCAAAAGGGGATTAGAAGCAGAGGACTTTTTACACAGAAGCAGCCCAGGGAGAAATACAGACTCTGACAGAGACACACACACTGTCTTATCTGTGTTTATGTTCTTGTTTTATCCATCTCAGCAAGCCTATGAGTGAAGTAGACATCACCATTATTTCCTTTTCACAGCTTATAATCTAATTTTTCTCACTACAATATTCCAGCTAGCCTCAAACTAGCACAGCAACAAAAAAGTAGCTGTAAAACATTCTGAAGGCTATACTGACTGAGCAAGGACTTTTGCCTAATCAACTGCAAAATGAGTATTAAAGTCTACACCCCAAAGAACAGTAATGAGCCAAATGAAGTTCATGCTAAAAAAACATGACTCTGTTACTCAGCTCTCCATCTCAATCATTCTAAATGTCAGCTAGAAAGGAGGGACAGCCACAGGTAAGGTATAAAAAATGACAAGGGGAATACCTTGTTGCTGGGTAAAGATTTAAGATTTATAAGAGACAGGGATGGTTGACAGCCTGTGCTCCTTTTCCTCCAGCCTAGACAGGGACATCTTGGTTAAGAACTGGCCAGCCTGATCTAGGGTAGGGTGGCCCTGCCCACGGCAAGAGGGCTGGAACTAGATGATCCTTGTGGTCCCTTCCAACCCTGACTGTTCTATGAGTCTATGAACTGTGCCTTCCATAGAAAACTTAACTTCTGCTGCAATTCTGTTACATATGAGCATTATTGTAACAACTTGTACCTCCGAATGCATCCGATGTTTTACCCTGCAAGTACTAACTCCATCACTTGCCATCAGTGGATTAATCACCAGCAATTCTGAATCTGTTATGTCACTTCAGTAAATTATTCCAGCCTATATTTTAACTTCTCCAAACTGTCTCAGTTGAAGTTCTTGTCGGGGCACTGAAAGGGGCAAATGCTAAATGTTCAGTTTCAGTAAGAGACCTGAAGCTCTGAGACAAGCAGACACTGAGTGAGGTCTTGCCCATAATGTGATAGTCTCAGAAAGGGGAAGGAAATCTGTCTCCTGCATATCAGAAGCCTAATTTTCTCTTTGGTTTTTGGAGCCTACATTTATAACAGCATGCTTGGTTTTGAACAAAACAAAGACTTCAGCTTCAAATTTAACAGGCACAGTGACACCCTGCAAGTACTAACACACTGTTACCCAGATCTCTACTCTAAATTGTGTTGTTTCGATTCATTTTCCAACTTAGTCTTCTTTCACAGTCTGACAGTGACAACTAAAATGATGTAGTTAAAGTAATAAACAGGGAATTTTAAGTAGACTGTCAAAATAAGTGTCATCTATATCATCTTAGTTTTAAACTCTCATGTAAAGTTCCAAAGTAACTTCTTCATTACACAATCAAATGCTAAAAGTTACCTTCCCCATTGAAAAATGCTGCATTATCATTCACAGCAGTTAGCAGATCCTTTCCATGAACAGCATTTAGTGCTTAATAGCAGCTGTTTCCTCATTAGAAATACGCTTTTCTTGCTAGCAATTAATCTCCTTCAAAAGCATGTCAAGCCAACAGAAACCCCTGACATTTTGATTGCAACATGCTGAGTTATCAGCAAAACCAACAGGTCGGTGACTGACCTTCAAGAAAGCAACACACTCACTCCGGAGGCTGAAGAGTGCTGCAACTTCAGCAACCCAAGGGCAACACAGAAGGAGCTCCCCTTTAATTTTTCAAGGTAGCAGAGATGATTTAGTGCTTTTGGATTTCTGCCACTTTGATTAAAGTAAAAACAAACATAAAGAAACGTTTATTGCTGCACAGTGTAAGACAATTAGACAAAAATGGTGAGGACAGGAAAGAAATATATGATAAAAAGAAATGCTGCAAGACAACTTAAAGTCTAGTTCTTTCTGAAATTCCAGCAGTCCTAAATAGTTCACAAATGTTGCATGCTAAAAGGACTTCAATTTCTTTGCACTAACTGAAGCTTTAAAACACTATTTACATTGTTTGCTAGGCTCATGCATCACCTCTGAAATCCCTCCAATGCATTAAACATTTAAAACTACTACCACATGTAAAATAGGCAGCGTTCTCCCTCTTCACAGAAGATCACTGGCACCAGCCAAGACTTCTTAACCATTTTTGCTTTAAGCTTGATGTTTATTAGAAGACCAGAATGGGAGCAGGTTTTCTTGCCCTTTGAAAGGTTTTTGATTTGTTACTTAACTAAACATGTTTGTAAGGCTTTCTTCATATCTACAAGTCCTTAATCCACGAGATGTCAGTTGAGGCAATAATTACATTAATAAATTGTAGACAGTCTAAGAAGAAAAGAAAGATAGAGAGGCATTTGGAATTAACATGCCGTGAATCAGTCCTGCATCATCCTTTGTCAGTGGCTTTAGCAGCCTTTCCCCCCACCCCTTCTTGTTGCCTTTTAGTAATAATTTTCAGTGCGTTTGACACATTTCATCTCACTCAATGCACTGAACCCTAATACAAAAGAACACCAGTTTGTCAAACATACGTTATTGGAGGATGCATATCAGTTAATCTTCGACGGCTGACATTGTCAAAGACAGCCACACTGGCAAGAGCTAAAAACATGCTAGGCAAGGAGGAATTTTGCCTGTTGAGATACCAGCACCACCGAAGACTAAAGCTATCAAATTCCTGTCACTCCATTTTCCCCAAACCAAGTCTCCCACACATTTCCACTGCTGTAGGCAAGACTACTGATTCACTCAGCACAGGATCCAGCATTTGGAATCTTAAGAACAGAGCGAGAGCAAGACTCTCTTCTGAAAACTTTCTAGCTGTCTGCAGAAGTCTCTGCAAACATTTATGGGTCACAGAAGAACACAACTGTATCATGTTATCATGATGTTTGATAACACTGTTTGATCTTTGATAACACTGAGGTGAAGTCTGATGTTTGATAACCCTTTCAGGGTTATCAAACATGCGAATACTCTATCCGGGGCGCTGTGGTGGAGTCACCATCCCTGGGGATGTTTAAATGGAGTGTGGACCTGGTGCTTAGAGACATGCTTTAATGTTGACCTTGTAGTGTGGGGTAGAAAGTCAAACTACATGATCTTGAAGGTCTCTAAGTAGATATATTTTGTGATTCTGTCTCTTTGCAAAACTAGGGCCAGTATCTGCAGTCCAGGATGCCCACAATGTTTTGCTGCTATAGACATTACCAGTTGAAGTCCTAAATGGTTGGGCTTTTAAACAACTACCAAACAGAAAAGCATGGTATAACAGCAGAGCTCCTAGGGATGTCAGGCTTTACACTTCAGTGTTTCTCACAGCTGTTTTCAGCAGTTTAAAATGTTAAAGGTTTTTGATCTTCAACAGGAGGGCCATCATTCAAAAATTGGCCATTTTGCACCTGTGAGTTTTCTCCCCAAAGGTTCACAGGAGCTGGAGACATGATTAAGTAATTATGCTGCAAGTCCTCCAAGATCTGTCTCTATTTCTGTTTTACAATTTGGCTCAAATCCAGATGTGGGCTAATACAGAAAGTAAATTATTTATTATGAAACCAAAACTAATTTCTTCAGTTTCCAAGAGCATTTACATTACATAGTTACTTGTGATTAGAAGTATGGTAGCAGTAGTTGTGTTTTCTCCATATATTTATTATGAACTTGCCATTAAAATGGTTTGTTTCTAAAAATTAAAATAACCTCCCTCTCTCCATTTTGGTTTATTTCATACATTACTACTATTTCAGATCTAGTGACTTTTAAAATGTCTTGAGTATGGGTTTTTTTTTCTACTTACATACTTAACAGATTTAGATGAACAGAAGAGTAGTTTTTTTTTTTCCAATCCTTAACTTGCCTTTAAGAAAAAAACCCAAAACCCTAAAGCCCTGGAAAAAATACAGATAGAGACTGAAATGCAGAACAACTCATTGAATTACTTAATTTCCAAAGGGCTGCATGTCATCATCCTTGCTATGAATTTCTGCCAACTCACAAGGCAGAAAACATCTGCTGAAAAAAACTTCTTTCAAAAAGAAAAAGATGTAGAAGTCACTCTCCAAGTACACTGTTTGCTGCAAATAATTACAAGTTTTCAGTAGGAGTAATATTGTTTGCTTTATAATGAGAGATTAATTTATTCACTCAAAACTATTTGTCTACAATATTAGTTTCCACAAATTCATAACAACAGACACTTCTGCTACCTACAACTTCAAGGTAAAACTTTATCTACCATTCCACCAGAGAAAATGTTTCTCAGAGGCAATTTGCTCCTTTTGGACCCAAGAAGGAAACAGAGGGAAAAAAAGCAGAGAAAATACTCATTGGCCCTGCACATCTAGAAGGAATGCTCTGCATCTGTAGGTTCTCAGGAAGTGACTTCCTTTCTTCAAGAAAGGGTTAGGGTTTATTTGGGATTTACAACATGGTAGTGCTGGAAATCCCCCACGAGGAGAGGCAGTAAACAGATGCTGAGAGGAAAGAACAGAGGCTAGACCCCAGCAAACATTTTAATAGTAGTGCCTCTAGTTTGCAGTCCAAGATCTTGTAAGTTCAGGTTAGAAGGAAAATATTCTGACATACAGCAGTAAATTCAGAATAAATTGTCTACAGGTTCAACAGCTGACAACATTCATTCAGAAAACTTCTGTATATGCAGTCATGAACATCACAGAGCTGCTGTGTCTCTCACACAGGCAGTCCATTCTGTCCTACAACACCTACTACTCTCTTGGAAAACTTTTCTGTTAAAGGCAAGTACTTCTAGATCACAATATTTTTTCTTCAAACTATAGGAAAAAAATGCACCCTTTCCACCTGATGTATGATATAATTTATCTGTTGCACTGGAGACATGCACATTACAAAAAGAGACAGAAACATTAAGAACACAAACTAGAAACATTTCTTGTTCCTATTCTCTATCTCAAAAAGTAGTTTGTACTCAATAGTGTAAAAATGAATCATTGCCATCTCTAGAAGACAATGCAGCACAAAAATCTTCATCCTGAAGCAGGCAAAGTTTGGGAAAAAGATAACCAAATAAGCACTGCAGAGTAGAAAGTGGTTTATAGAACCCAACCTTAACTTTGTCATAAGAAACCACTCTCTCAGCAGGCGCTACCAGGACGTGTAAAAGGAAAAACGAAGGAAATAATAGCAGATTTGGGTGGCTGCATATAAAGAGGTTTTGTTTTATAGAGACATGGGGGGAAGACAGTGAATGTCCTCCACTTTGACTTTCATGAGGCTTTCAACACCATGTTCCATAGCATTATTACAGGCTAACCTACGAAGTGTGGGCTACATGAGTGGACAGTGCAGTGGATTGAAAACTGTCTCAAAGACAGACCTCAGAGGGTTATGGTCAGTGACACAGAATCCAGTTGGAGGTTTGTCACAAGTGGTGTCCCTCAGCAGTTGGTGCTGTGCCCAGTCCTGTCCAATATAGTCATCAATGACCTGAGCAAAGAGATAGAGTGTACGCTCAGCAAGTTTGCTCATGTCACAGCTGGAAGGTGTGGATGGCACCAGAAGGCCATGCTGCCATGCAGCAAGACCTGGACAGGCTGAAGAGTTGGGCAGAAAGTAATCTTATGAAGTAGCATATATGTTCTTTAATCAGAACTGAGAGGGAGACACCTCTTTTGAAACACAGCCAGCATCTCCTCTGTGAGGCTGATCAACATAAACATTTCAAAGTAACAGAAGAACACAATTAACTTGACTTGTACTAATACATACTAAGAGCACTATCAGTCTGACAAAGGCTATTACAGCATTTCCTCAAAAGGCTGTGCCTAGGACTCTAGGTTGTGGCTGTGACATCCCCCTGGCCCCTTTCACAGTTGCATAATTAGATTTTTTTCAAAAACACAACCAAAACCTTTGACCCCTCCCATGCAGCCAGCTGTGTCAGCTTTACAACATACGTTGTATTTGCCAACATGCCAACATCTTGTGATGGATACTCTGACAAGTGCTGACACTGCTATGAAAAACCAATGCTTGGCTACTAGATTTTGTAATAATGGCAGGGGGGAAAACCCACTGTTAATTCTCTTCCTCTCACCTCCCATGGAAGACAGGCAATTTTACAATGAGGTATTAAAAAAGCATAAAACATTTCAACAAACACAATTATAATGAACACTTAGTACTCTAGATCAGAGTTTTAGATTTAGGATTTCACTCATCTTCTAATATCTGGAACCACAATAAAGAAAAAGTGTGCTGCTTCTACTACAATCAATATAACCTCTTCAGAGCCCAAGCTTCAAAACATTCACATAAAATATTAGCATTATATATTTGCAGAAGATAAACTGATCCAGCAAGGCAATCAATCAATTTTCAATTACTTGTGGCAACTAGACAAGGTGATAGTGCACACACCAACAACGGACAACAGTCACCTAATGAGCAGGCTCATGCCTTATGGAAGTCAAGAACTTCCGGGTTACTTAAGTAACAGCAGCCATTTACAATCATAAATATGTATTTCCTCCTCTGTCTTCATGAAGAAAGTTTATTATATGTACACTGAGATATGCTCATCACCAAAACCAATCAGTGAAACTTTTTTTTTTTCAAGGACCATACACTGCCTCTTCTGTTATGGGGAGGGAGGTCATGAAGTGCATTAGTAAAATTTCAGGTGTGTCAAGAGTGTTAACTTATTTATTACTTAATACATGACAGCATTTTTACATCCCAGTGTTCTGAATAATAGCATACTTACAACATCGAACTTCTGTGTGATGTTCCCTTGGACGTCAAGCAAATAAACTTTGCCATAATGTGTCCCCAGTGCCAAAAACTGTAAAAGAAAGAGACTAATGACATAAACACAAAGACATTGCAACCCAAACCACAGCACTGCTAAATGAACTTCAGGATGTTTAGCAGACTAATGATTAGCAGCACCCGGGGAAAAAAAAACCCACACATCATACCACCACCATCTACAGACAAAGGTTATTTTAACTGCCCCTAAAGAATAGAACAGGGCTTCAAGCCTATATTACTGTGATAGTGCAAGTTAGCTGTCAGAATGAGTCATGAGGACCCTCATCCACTGACAACTAATGGTGTGTCTGTGGTCTGTACACACTACTTGATAGACTGTGGCAGCAAATTAAAAATGCAGTGTGAAAGCAAGGACCAACGCAGACCTGAGATGGCTCCTAGATCCTTCCCACAGCTTTGTTTCAATTGCAATGGTTTCCTTCAAGCAGTATTTTTACTTCTCCTTCTTTGTTCACGTAAAAAAAAGCATTCAAACACCTCAAAAAGCCACCAGTAAGCCATTGGTAAAACAGTGCTGAATTATAGAAGGTCTCTGACAGTGCATTTAAGCACAAGGATCAGCACTGGGTTCGTTTTCCTCCACGTAACAACATTCATTCATTGAGCACTGTCAAGATAAATACACTTTTCCTTGGTAATCTCAGGAATAAAGAAACCTCCACACAAATACATGCTATCATAAACTTACTTTGATACCAACAAGAAGGGAATTGATTCTAAGAGATCTGCTGTTAATTGAACCACGTGAGCTACACCTAAACAGAAAAGGAAGAACTTCGGTACTACTTGATTTACAACAGAGGTTTCTTTTATTGCTCCCCTCCTTTCAGCATTACTCAAATAGTCTGGGCTCCTCAATTCTCTGTATTTCACTGCATGTGACCATGCTTCATTGCAACCTATAATGAAATGCTCAAATTTACAGGCACTGCTAAGCGTGTCAGTCAGGCAGCACAATCTTTAAAAAATAACCTTACAGAAAGTCAAGGTTTAAAAGGATTTATCAAAATGGAATTGCTTAAAATGAAATTTCAGTTCAGGCACTTAAAATATGAAGCTACATTAAAAGGAGTCAAGAAAGGGAAAGAAGGGGTTCATTAGAAATTCATCCCCTGCAATGCCTTTCACTCCTGCAAGGTTGCCTTTTTTCAGGAAGAAAAAAGTCCCCCGGGTAAAAAAATCAATACTGGTTAATAAAACATCAGGTGTGCAGACATAACTAGGTATGACTATTCCACTGCACAGGCCTGCTTGAATGCACCAGGTGCCATGACGATTAGTCATCCAGTGCAGACAGCAAGCCTGGTGAAAGTATGATGCTTTAGCAGTGAAAAGAAAAAAAATTCTGGGGGGAAATTAGTCTGAATATAGAAGCCAGATTTTCAAGATTCCCAGCCAACTTAAACTGTTTTAATCAGAGGCATGTTTTACATAGAACTGTGTCATTTCACTAATGATAGCTCTTTAGCAGGGCTCTTGCTGCTCTTGCAGAGAGAAGAATCAAAACAAAACAGAAAACACTCTCACAAAACCTATAATGCAGCTTCATTTTCAAGCTCTCTGTTCAAGAAACCTATTCCTGAAAGACTCCAGTACCTGGCTTCTAACAATATTGATTCTTCTCTTAAACAGTGTTTCCAGTTTGCTGGAAAACTAGAAGTGCTGGGACACTTAAACAGCTTTGCTGTATTGTAGAGCTAAAACTCTATCTGTGCATATCCTTATAGGAAAATCCTGTTTAATTCTCAGCTTTCAGAACTTACCTGAGGCTCAGGGTAAAAATATGATACAAACAGGCCACAGACTGGGGGAAACACTTGCCTATGTTCCAAATATCTGTGTAATCCCAAGTTGTCAAAAACATTTTTAAAAGACTTATTGTTTTCATTCGCTTCATCTTAAGAGCCTCTTGAGCCATGGCAACAGACCTTTGAGTAAAAGACCCACAGCAAAAGTCAATCTGAAAATATAGCTAAATAATAGTGATAGATCCCCCAGCAATAACAGTTAAGGAGCTATTACCAGCTGTTAAAAATTATACATTCAGAAAATAGCCATTAGGTTTTGCCTACCAATATTCAGTTAACTCATACTTCAAGATGTTCTTCAGTACTCCTCAATAGTTTAGTGTTCTTCAGTATTCATAAAAGACAACTCAGAAAAAAAAAAGCCCACCACAATTATTTAAATCATTTATGTATAAAGTTTCTTTCTTATAAGAACCAACGAAAGATTCTTTGGAAAATGTCTACTTTGCACTGTCCATCACTTTCTCCCTTTTAATCTCATGCATGTCTCAATTCTTACCAGTATTAGAGTGTGTGCATTCCCTCTCTTTATTTTTTAACATATTGAATCAGGGAAGAGGAACAGGAAGTGCCCAGAAAAGCCCTGAACAATATTGTAATTACATTCTTCTACACTGTATTAACAAAAACTCAGCTGTCTTGCACAGGTGAATATATGCTAAGCTGCCCCTGGCATGGTCAAGTCTGTCTTCAGTAATCACAGAAACACAGAATTAATCAGGTTGGAAAAGACCTCTAGGATCATCAAGTCCAACCTATCACCTAACCCTTCTAATTAACTAAACCATGGTACTAAGTGCCACATCGGGTCTCCTCTTAAACACCTCCAGGGACAGTGACTCCACCACCTCACTGGGCAGCCCATTCCAATGCCAATCACTCTTTCCGCGTAGAACTTCATCCAGCCTAAACCTGCCCCGGCACAGTTTGAGACTGCGTCCTCTTGTTCTGACACTAGGCTACAACCTTCTTTCTGGTAGTTGTAGAAAGCAACAAGGTCTGCCTTGAGCCTCCTCTTCTCCAGACTTAACAACCCCAGGTCAGTCAGCCACCCCTCACAGGACTACACTCCAGCCCCCTCACCTACCTTGGTGCCCTTCTCTGGGCACAGTCAAGCACCTCAACATCTTTCTTAAATTGAGGGGCCCAGAACTGGCCACGGTACTCAAGGTGTGGCCTAACCAGTGCTGAGCACAGTAGCAGAATGACCTTCCTGGTCTTGCTGGGCACACTACTGCTGATACAGGCCAGGATACCATTGGCCTTCTTGGCCACCTGGGCACACTGCTGGCTCATGTTCAGCTGTTGACCAGTACCCCCAGGTCTCTCTCTGCCTGGCTGTTCTCCAGCCATTCTGTCCCCAGCCTGTAGCGCTGCATGGGGTTGTTGTGGGCAGTGTGCAGAACCCAGCACTTGGCCTTGTTAAAACTCATGGCACTGGACTGTGCCCATTTGCCCAGCCTGTCCAGGTCCCTTTGCAGAGCCCTCCCACCTCAAACATATCAACACACGCTCCCAACTTAGTGTTGTCTGCAAACTTACTGACGGTGGACTCAATCTCCTCATCCACATCATCAATGGAGGTATTAAACAGGACTGGGCCCAGCAAGAGTATATAAATAATTACAACATATGCCAAATTTCTTTCTGAATAAAGGTAAGTTGGGACTGTAGTTCACACTACTGTCCATAACTAAAACCAAGTCAGAATTTTCCTAGCACCTTATGAAAACATCCCATCTAATGAACATTGCACCTAGAATTCTCATCTCATTGTCTTACTGAGAAATTGTAGATTGTTCAACACAGGTTAACCATCAACTCTGTTTGCATCAGTGCTGGCTTGCACTGCTCCTCTAGATTTGGCAGCACTTTATGTAGAAACACACTGATGCACTACAATCCCAGGCCAAGTCACACTGTACCTTTTCATGCACGGTCATGCAGCTGGCTGCATCCTTCTGGAGAATTTCAGTCACGCCATTAGAAAGCCGTTCATACTTCAGCTTGGGTTCTTCTTCACTCTCATCTTCCTAAATTTTTAGGAGTGTAAGAAAAAGCAAGCGAGAGAAAAAACCAAAGAGGCATTTAGAGGTTGATTTCAGATAAATTAAAAGATACTTCAAAACTACCACATGGCAACAGGCGAAGATGGATCACTGCTATCTCTTAACAACAGCCATTACAATCAGAAGCCAAACTTTCACAGTTTTGTCACTGAAGGGGGCTTGACTTGTGCATTTCTTGCTACTGGTTTCCCTCTTTACTGGAAAGTCCCATGTGCAAACAGACTGCATAGCAGCATATCAATTCAGCTGTAAGAGGCATTTAGTCAGTATCTAAAAAGCAGGAGAAAATGTTCATGTGTACTTTGTTACATAAAGTTTGTCATTCACAATTTAGAAGGAAAAGAGAAACGGGATGGATATGAAAAACTGGACAATGTATGCCACCGTAGCCACAATTAACTCTAAGCTGAAGCATGCAGGTTACAAGAAACTTCAAGACCTTTACAAGATGTTGCACCTCTGAAGGAAGGATAGAGGCAAAATGCTGTAAACAAAAATAAAAAGAATCCACTAGGAATAAGTAAGTTGTATAAAATGCACCAATGGATTTGCTTTTTAAAGCAAACAAACAAACCAACCCCAAATCACACAACCAAACCAAAACAAAACCTCCCAAACAAAATGAAAAGTGTAATTATGTTGTTGCAAAACTGTCTGGGAAAAGGACACAGGCAGCATATTCTTATGGATCATCTACATCACTTATGTTAGGAATATTTCCTGGTCAATACCAGGATGGTATTTTCAAGCATGTTACATTTTACCAACCAATCACCACTCAGTTACAAAAATATGAGGCCTCAAGTGCATGGAGTGAAGATAAAGACTGAGCTAAAAATCACAGCAGCAAATTCAATATCAAAGATCACCCAACATGTCTCTCCAGGGAAAGGAAATTCCAAGGTGCAAAATAGGTCTCTGGTCATAGACATCTATCTGTAATGAACAGTGAAGTTCAATGCCAGAGAGAGATTTCATAAGCTTCTGTAAACCTCAGTTAATAGTATACAGGCACAGACACACATAAACACACACATAACCCCTGGTCCTCACTGCTGAACAGTTTATCTGCAATACTAATTTCCTACACTCAATATTATTTCTAATGAACACATAAGCACTGAGTATGGTTGCCACATAAAACATCTTTTTTATTCCTAAATAACCAGAGCACAACAATGTAGTGTAGGTGCTCTAGCAAAAAAGCACCTTGACCTCCCACCAAGCCTTCTAATCTCTAGAACAGAAAATTGAAGTGTACCATGTCAGCCTATGGCAGAACTACTGCACTTGTGCAACATTTTCTAACAATGTGAGAAAGAAATTTGGAAAAAGAGACATGTCAAGTGTTTAATAAAGCAGATTTTGTTTAAATTGCTTTTTGGAATACCACAACCAAGCTTTCCCAAGATAACTATTAAAGCCATTTACCATACGTGCTTAGCATCGCACACGGTTAATATGCACATTGCCTCATACAGAGCATACAAAAGCCATACAGACTTAGAGAAGCATTCAATATTTAGGCCCATGCTTATATAAACACACTTCTAAGAGAGGCCCTTTTAAAATGTATTGAGAGTTTTATGACAGAATAGAGATGAGATTAATATAGGGATGTCAGCAGTCCATGACGTAGCAGCCTGAAGAGAGGTGTCAAAATGTCCACCAAGAAACAATTTTATTCAGTAAATCTAACACTGAACTAAGTTGTTACCAGACAGAATGACAATGTCAAATTACAGGACTGTATATAAATCAGCCAAATTCCTTGTGCCTACAGATCCTTAATAAGTAACTACAGGGTGGAGGGAGGAGGTAAAGTCAAAGGAAAAAGCATACGTGTGATGGAAGGAAGGCGTAAGGAAGCATGAGTCCATTTTACAGTAATTAATACATTACTGCATTTTATACATTGCTGACAAAGACTGCACTTGAAACGCATGGGTAATCATTGAATGAATCCATGGAAAGTAAAAATTGAACTCAAGTCATCTAGTTTTCATAAGATCCCACATGTTGCTGGAGTCTGGACATCCAATGTGCAACCAACGTGAAAAGGTAATTCTAGTCCTTCAAGTCGTTTGCATAAAAGCATTCATCCATGGACCATTAGATAAAGTTACTGTAAATAAGTTTTGCCTGTCTTATTTATGAGTGAAAACTAAGTAATTTTTTCCTGCACATGCATACACAAAAAATATATACTTTCAGAAGTCAGTGCATTGAAGCATTCTGCCAGGCTTCAAAAAAAGTAAACAAAATGAAAACTTCAAATACTAAGCACGACGACCATGTACCCATTTCATGCTTTCTTGACAGGTATCTTTGATGTTAAGTAAAAGTCAAGCTAAAAGGTGAATTGAAGTAAGGTGGGGACACTTCACTGCAAACACAAAATGAAATGAAAAAGGTGATTTGCAAAAATGCAAGATTTCTCTACTGCTTCAGACTCTACCTGCCACACTCAATGCCTCCGATGGTCTCTTGTTCAGAATATCAAAGTTTAATTATTTTAAAGGTAATTTTCTATCAGGAAAAGCTTTTATGCAGTCTGAACTTCTAAAGTAAAGACAAACCAGCGTTAATAAAAAGCAAATCAATAATTTTTGTTAAATTTTAATAATCCTGAAAACCTACAAATAAAACCATCAGCAGCCTGAGTTGAGTTGACAGTTAGCTACGTTTCTATGACAACCTAGAGGAATAGTGCAAGTCTTGACTTGCAGCGAAGCTAAGATATAAACAGAGTGACATTTACCCCATACAAGAAAACTCACAACTTCTGTTATTTCAGGAAAAAAATAAAATCAATTGTTCAACTAACATGGATTTTTACTAAATGCATAGCACTTTTAATTAAATACAAGTCCTTTAAACCATCCTAGAGGATTCTAAACATCTGAAAATCAATTTTATGGCATTGTCTCCTGTATCACTGCTTAACTCTTCTTCTGGGGTCTTTAGCCCAGAACCAAAGACTTCCTAATAACACTGAGTTTTAAAATTCTTGACAAATGTATTAAGAGAAAAAGAAATATATATTGGACAAAATGTGCAACATGCTTCACATGCAACAACCTGAATTTCTGCAAGGGAAGGAGTCTCAGAGCTAACCGGAGGAAGCTACTTTCATGCTGTTGTACAGTAACTTGTAATCAGTTTTCAACCACAGCAACGCTTATTTGAAACACATATTCCATTTAGTTTCCTACTTAGATTTTACTACTGAATCTAGTGGTTAAATTGCTAAAAATAAGGTGTGAAGAACCTGTAACGAATAGGTATCCATAAGCAGTTCCCTAAACACTTTTCCAATTGAATTAAATACTCCAATTAACCAGAGAAACTTACTAAAAATCCCTTCCTATTAAGACTTCCATTTGTCACTGATAAACTCCTGAATTCAAACCAATTTTCTCTTCCCAAACCTACCACCTTGCTACCAACTCTCCTTCTGGAGCATATTTACAAAACTAAGGAGAGCTGCAAATGTGCAATAAGGTCTCAAACAAGAGGGATGCTCATCTGCCTTTACAAATGCAGGTCTGCAATCTTCTTTCAGATACCCTGCCCCATATTGCCTTGCCTCCAGGAACAAGTGTGGTGGAATCACGAATAGAAAATACAATCTGAAATCAGTCCTCATGAAGAAAATTTCCAGAAGGAACCTGTGGGCAGTTCCTGGAGTTATTCCATTAGCCCACATTTGCTACTGCAGCAGAGGATCTGCCCACAGGACAGTCTGTCACATGAACTGCATGCTCTACTGATTGTGAATACTCTAATTACGTTACGGGCACTGACAGCAAAGTGTCATCCTTGCTGCATCATTTGCCCTCCAAGTTTTCCAAAGCCTTTATGGAAATAAACGGTGCATACATTATAAGGCCAGTGCCCTTCCCCTTTGCTGCACATCTTCTGTCCAGCTCCAGCTACAATTCCAATTACTAAAGGCAATTTCCAGCCTTGCTTAAGCCTTTTGACCCTGCAAAGCATTAAACTCAGATACCTGAGGTCCATCACTCAACTCCAAAGGAGCTACACTCATAGCCTGCTGCAACAAGGCCACACTGTGACAGATCTTCCCAAATTGCCATAACTTAGCAAACCACTCACAGCTCATTTTCATTCTTTCATCTTTTCTTTCAAGTTGATGTTAATTTCAGAGGCTCTTTTAAAAAGTCTTAAATGAGCTTAAATGCTACCAAAAATGCTCTGCCTCTGTGAATCTGAACAGGCAATGAACAGTACACATTCAAAAATCTCATTCAAAAAGAAAAAGATATAAACCAAACTACCAAAAACCCAAGCAACACTCTGCTGCCAATGTCCAAACTCAACATAACAGTTCAACAGTGAAAAGCAGCTATGTAGCGATTTGTGACAGTAACTTCTCCTGGCATTTCATATAGGCCAGATCAAGCATTCTAATGTATTTAAAGATTCACCACTATCTGCTAGAAGAAAAAAAAAATTAAAATTCGGGAATTATTATTATTATATTTACAAATTGTATGCAAAACATCTCCAGTAGAACCAAAGACACCAACTCCATTTATTTCCAACTTAAAAGAAAGGTTTGCAGAACATCCTGGGTAATGCAAAATGGAATGAGCACATGCTTGGCACTCTGCTTCACTTCATATAGAAATCCAACAACAAATATTAAAGAAAAAAAAAGGGAAAAATACCTCAAGCCCCAGGATGCTGCCTCTAGGGAGAATTACTTCTAGATGTACAGAAGCACAAAGCATAGTAGAATAAACAGCAGGATTCAACTGCCAAGAAGGCCTTTTTCAGTCTTCATGTCTTGACATGATCCAAAGCACACCTTTTAATTTTGTTATAGAAATGAGGCCTTCATTGGGGATTGGATTGGTTATCTCAGTTTTTGTTTTGAAGGCCTGTGGGACAGTGGGCTGAGAAGGATTTCATCTACAAATCCCCTAAGTGATGCAGGAACAATGGGTAGAATCATAGAATGGTTTAGGCTGGAAGGGACCTCAAAGATCATCTACTTCCAAGCCCCCACCACAGGCAGGGACACCTCCCACTAGAACGCTCAAGCCTTATCCAAGTGGCTGGTATCCTGCTGAAAGGGAGAACCAGCAAATCTTAACCACACTCCTGTGAGAAGCCCATCATCAGTGAGGATTTACATCGTTGTCCAATCCCCAAGCCATATCCAAAACCTCTTCACCAGCACTGCCTGGGAGGGTGTGATCTACAGGCTCTGTAAATCTCACTTAGGCCAATGGAGCCCAACAAGCAACTTCAGGAAACCATCACAAGACTGCCACAAGGAAGTTTGTATTACCCAACAAAATATACAGCTGACATTTTTTATTTAACCTTCATCTCATTACCACAGCTGGGAATTGAACCACATGGGCTGCCATGCCTCCTTTGGCCTGGTACAGAAATTCTGATTATTTTCACTCTTTATTCTTTCCAGTTCAGATGCTAGACCTTTATTAGAACCTGACTCCATCACTCGAGGTCAAAATATACTGCAACAATGATTTACAAACAAACCCAACTTGAGCTTTGCAAAAGCCTCAAATCCTTCAGAGAAAATACCCACCTGGGTCCCTCAGACAAACAGGCTCACAATTTCACTCATCTTGTCACCTCTAGCTCTCTCTACCCAGATAACATGTAGTCTAAATGTGCTCCAGATAATCTGGTAATCCAGGCTACCAGACATGAATCCCTGTATTCCCAGTAGAACCTCAGGAACATCCATGTACATAATTTCCCACTCCCTGTTTTACCAAATTCCACACAACGATATGCCCTTATTTTTATAGCTGTAGGCTAAACCACTGAAACTTCCTATATTTTTGGTACTCAGGGACAATAATGAGGTCCTCCCTCCCGGAAAATAATGCCTAAATATCTCAAGTTTGGACAACTTTAGTCACCCAGAACAATGGACAGTTTCTTCAGCCTGCCTGGGAGGACAAGGCAAGGTGCAGACACAGCAATCAATTCTTTACTGCAGCAATGCAAGGCTGGGTCTGCTGACTAGGCAACACTGGGATGCCAATCAAAATGGAATTAAGTGACTCCACTCATCACAACATTACATCAGGTGGAGGCTGAATGACTTCAATACACCAGGCAGTCCCACCTATCATCCAACTATCTGAAGCCAACAGGTTAAGGCCGTCGCCTCCCAGTGTCACCCTTAATCTTCACTTTTAAAACTGCAGAATTCTGAACTCTCAGCAAGCAAGAGACAAATATAACATAGCTCTTCTCAAACACCTCACAAAACCCTCCCAGCCTGGACTTCCATCCCAATTTTAACACTTTCCAGTGTGCCTCCCAGGAGCCCCATCTTAGAATCATAGAATTATTACGGCTGAAAAAGACCTTTTATATCATCAGGTCAAACCATCTTCTTTTCAAAGACAGCCTGAACCAAAACTGGGACATAATCCCAACCTTCCTTTATCCAGAAAGGAAGTCGGCATATACTGCAATTTACATCCTGGATTTCTGAAGACAGACTTGGCCATGCCAGGGACCAGCCTAGCACATATTCAGCTGGGGACGATAGATGAGCTTACTTCCTACCTACACTGTATTAGCAGAATTAACAATATTCCTTTTTTGTTTGTTTTGTTTTAGCAAATGATACAATCATTAGAATAAATACTAAAAAAAAAAAAAATAGTCAAGTTTGAGTATGAGAATTGGTTTCTGTTCTACAACTATTGCTACACAAGACCACACACAAAAGGCATGAAGACTGACATTTCCAAACCATGAAAACACATTTGTGGCTTAAGCTGCTGAAATATTTCCCCTTGATTCCATGGTGAAAATACAGTAATGTTAGCTCAGTGAAGGAAGTGAAGTGAATAACATCCCATCCAGTTCCTTTATGATTTCTCATAAGGCAAATCACCAATACTTCCCCTGTACCAGGCTGTAAAATTCGTAAATATGGATTAGGATGGTAAAATTTCACACAGCAGTTTTCTGTTCTCCCCATGCATTTTCTGCAGGGATTTATTTAATACCTTGACCTCTTTGGGAAAATGCAGACATTCAACAAGAGCAAGGAATTAAGATGATATGGCTGCCTGTGAATATGTATCAAAATGGGCTGCATTCACAGTATGAAATGACACACAGATGAAAAGCAAAGCAGAGAGCATTTTATTTCTTTGCCAAACTATTGTGGCAATACAGAATGTCACACTGTATTTGGGGAACACAGATTGAAGATTCACTTCTACAGGTCTGAAGGAGCTGGGCAACAGCCAAGCTGTGAAGTAGAGATGACACACTGAGATTTCACACTGAGCATGAGCAGTCATCATAACTGGCATGTTAAAAAAAAATAAATTGTGAGAAGTCCATACAGTACAATTCCCATCAACTTCTTTTATGGCAAAGATCACCTGAAAACTTTCAGCTCCATTTCAGTATTCAAAAGAACAGCATCAGCCCATTCACGGGAAATGCACCATAAAGAGGCAGCACAAGATGGGCTATTTTAACTCAAATCTCTGAATCAATTCCAGTACTGAAAAAAAAATCAAACGCAGTTCAAACCTCACAAAACTACACATGTCCACTTGTATTTCTCTTCTGCTGAGTAAGGAACTTGGGCAAACATTTGTTTCCCTTGTGAACACTACTCAAGCAGCCTGGTTGCCACCTTGTGATGAACTGCAGATGAAAACTCTACAGCGCAGCTTTGGGGACAGGCAGTTTTTAAAGTTCACCCACTCACCACAGCAGATGAGCCAGATGGTAAACAGCTGAATTTTCCTGCTCCTTTCCTTTTTCCAGCCCAGAGTGTTATTCCACCCAGATGTACAGACTTAGCACTTGGGGAAAGCCACATCTGCATACCTTGTAACCACATTCACTTTGCAACCACATTTAATTTATGTAACATGCACAGCAGCGTTTTCACTTTTTATGTATTCCACAACACAGAGATGGAACAGGCACTTCTGGTTAATATTAATAGCTCATTAAATGAAGTATCTAATTTTCACTCAAAACCAGAAGGTATTAAAAGAATATAGCAATAATCCATTTCTCCTGCAAGTCAATCCTCTAATGCTGTATATTATAATGTTAGTTACTAGTCACTGCAAACTTGTTTTTCAAATTAATGTATGAAAAGATTCCATTTAAACTTGAATAAATAATTTACTATGCTCACCCTACTGACTCAAATTGATAAATTATTTGCATGATACATTTTCTCATTAATAAGGAGAAGAACCTTCTATCTGGAATTCATATATCCTTCCTTTCCATTCTCTCCATTTAAAAGGCCAATTTCACTTAAAGCCATGCAGAGGAGGCAATCTCTCTTCAGATTGCTCAGGTATGCTAAACAAAATAAGCTTTTTGGAACATTTTTCTCCCATTTTATATTCTTAAAATGCCTGGAACAGAAAAATGGCAACCTAGTGGAGAGCTATTCAATAATAAAGAGGCATGGTAAAGTTCTTTGCCAGACAAGAGAGAGAAAAAAAGGCAAGCTGGAGTGGGGTGCAGTAGCCAAATGTACTTTTCAGCCATTTATTTTTTGTTGCAATGGTGATGCCCCTTCAAAGGCTACTATCCACAGGAGGACTCACCTCTTCCAGCCCAATGCTCCACACTCCATGTTAAGAGAACATTTTGATGGAAACAGACTATGACAAGGAGCCTTTTTTACCAGATGCTTTATTTACTTGAAATGATTTAATTGCTTTGACCTAATACAGACCCAATCTACAAGACTAAGATCTGGAGTGCACCGAAAAGGAAAAGAAAACATCAAACCTTTTTAGTTGCCTGTTTTTAAGGCTTTTATGGTTTTCAACTGTGTTTCTCCTCTGATCAGTTTTTAAAACCTTACAGAGGGAAACTACTATCAATGCAGAAGTGTATCACTGAAGAGTGTTTCTAAACCACCATGAATTGTTCAAGCATTGGGTTAACCAAGAATTTCTACACCACTGAAGAATATTTCTAAATCACCATAAATTGTTCAAGCACTGGGTTAACCAAGAATTTCTACACCACTTTCCTCTCAACAAACTGTCATAGAATCTATTAATGTTTTAAAAACTACAAAGAACAAGCTAAACCCCTTTGACTGGAAACGTATGGAGCACTGACAACTAATGCACACAAGTACCTTGTGAAAGAATATAAGGCAGTGTAAATAGTAATGCAAAATGTTTCCTAAAAGCAAACCCAAAGAAAAGTATTTAGAGTAAATTTTTTTGCAGACAAATTAGCATCTGTACTCTCCTACCTTTTCTTTTGGTGGTTTCCTTTAACAAGCCACCAACACAACCCAAGAAATGTACACTGCAGCAGAAGACCTCACAAAAAAATACATCAAACTCCTCACAGAATCATAACTGCAGGATCATCTCATGGGACACAGCACTCACTCTGTGATTCCATTGACACTTTTCTTGAAAAGGTGCTCCCTGTAAAGAAGACACTGGACAAGGGCATTCCACTCTCAGACCCAGAAGTAAGTTAGAAAGGAGCAGAAAACTTGAACAAATATCTAACTGTATCCCAGGATGGTAACTTCACTTCGACTCCTTCAAGTAGGATGATTCTGGGCTTTGGTACATAACGACTTGACTTTGATCAGTATCTCACACTCACATACGGGGTTTGTAAACCCTGTCCTTTACTTCTCAGAGTGGGAAATTATTGCTCCATTTTAGGAGTGTGGGAGTCACATAGGCAATAAAGAGGCAGACCATAATTAACCCGTGCAGGAAAGACGAACATCATTAACCTGTACAGGAAGTCTGAGGCTGAGACAGAAGATGTGGGTCCTGAGACCCTGAAGCATATTTCTGCTCCATGCAAGTTACCTGAAATAACTAACTTACACAGCCTAGCAGTTTTCCAGAGTGCAAGACATGCTTTTATCAATACAAATCAAGTCTCAATGGAAACATTCTGTGCAAAACCAAAAATAGCATTCACCTGACCTCACAAGATTTCACAGTGTAACATAATGAATGGTGACTCTGCCATACTGTACAACTACAACACGTTGTAAATAAACACACTCTAGAGCAAGGCCATGCAGAGCAGCATGAAGGTTCAGGAAGACTCAAGAGGACTCTTCAAAAAGCTGATACAAAACCAGTTCCTCTCTTCACAGCATGGGATTCAGGAGCGCATTTCACAATACATGCTGCTGTGCACAATTGCCATCATCTAGTTCCAATTCCCCTGCCATGGGCAGGGACACCCTACCCTAGAGCAGGCTGGCCAGAGCCCCATCCAGCCTGGCCTTAAATACCTCCAGGGACAGAGCCTCAACTGCCTCCCTGGGCAACCCATTCCAGGCCCTCACCACTCTCATGGTGAAGAAGTTCCTAAATCTCTAAATTTGTCTATAACATCCCTTTGAAGAATTCCCTCTTGAATTAGGATCTGTAAATAAATCTAAAGTAGTTTTGTATATAGTTTGGGGGTGAGGTTTTCAGGAAAATAAAATAATTCTATTTTTAGAATTCCTGACTTGGCCACATTAATTCCCTGCCTCCAGGACAGAAATCACTTCACAACAGTTGTCATGCAACACAATGGGATTCTCTCACTAAAAGCAAAACTTAATGAAGATAAAACTACAAGCTGAGCAGCAGCATCAACTTAAATTCAAGCAAAATAACATTGCACACTTGGCCTTACTACCATGTTGCACTGCTACTGAAGAAAGCTTAACTATTTATACACTTAGTGTCATCTTTTGCTGATTAGCTGGGGAAATACAAGTATCTGCCTGACAGAAAACAGTTCAATTGAGAAAAATAAGATTTTACAGAAACAGATATTGCAAGGGAGGAAATTAATTTGTAAACATAAATTCAAACCCAGGTTGTACATATTTTAAGGAAATTTCTTCACAACCAGCTAAAAGTCAGATCACTTTGTTGTCTATTTTTAAGTTCTCATCAAAAGTAACAGTTCAAACACACAACTCCAAGTGCTATAAAATAAGCCAGGATTTAATACTAGGACTTTAAGTCAAAACAAACCTGTTCAGACCCAGCCCCAAATGTACCATGACGGATAATTAGACACGCGTGCTAGTTTGAAGGTAGCTAGATGTGATAGCTTGGATTTTCCCCACCCCCCCACCCACTTAAGAAAACCACCCAGACTAGACTCAGCAGCTGGAAATTAAAGAATGAAGCCTTATATTTAAGGCTTAGCACAACATACAAGCAGATATTTACAATCTATACAGCTATACACAGAAACATACAAGTCAAAAAGTAATACAGAAACACAACAGCCCTCCTAGAAACCAGAGTCCCCAGGAGGGGCTCCCAACCACCCTTCCACCTCCTTTCCACTCCTCTACCTTATCTCAGACTTTGCCTTATGTTCAAAGTGAGTCTGAGAATCAGCCAGAGGGGTTAGGAAGCAAACAGATTAGTTAGCAAGTTAGGGAGAAAAGGGAGGCAGCCAGAAACCGGAGCGCAACTCTGTTACCTATCATGTTTGTGTTCTTGTTTTCATACACCTCAGCAAGCCTATGAGTGAAGTAGACATCACCACTGTTTCCTTTTCACAGCCTGTAATCTAATTCTTCTCACCAAAATAGTCTAGATAGCCTCAAACTAGCATATTAGTGTTGGGAAAAGTAAAGCAGGTCAATACTGAAGTGAACAAAAAGAAACGTGCTTCAAGTTTGCAGTAGAAATATCCAAACCAAGTTTTCCCCTGAAAAGTGTAAGACTGTGGTAGACATACTGCACCCTAATCATCATGATGTAATATATAGCCGTCTGTCTATAGGATGAAAAAGCTTGTATTATCTATTATCATATATAAGGATCTGACATAAAAATGTAAGTTGCACTGCAGTTAGTAGGAAAAAAATCTGTTCTGTTTCTAGAAGTGCTGACAGAAGTAACTAGCACTATCTCCACACTGGAAGGTCTGCTTAACATCTGAGCACATGCAGCACCTCTTAGGAATTCAATTTCGTGGGAAGCAAGAGCTGGAACAAAACTTAAAATGAAGGGCTCTTAGCTGATACACATTCAAGACAGTCAATTTCTGCAGAATGCCAGATCTAAGGACTGTTATAAAGCTCTACCATCACATCTTTGCAAATAAACATTCTGTCATTTGAAACAAACCAAGCAGGTAGAGTTTGCATCTTATTTACTAGGAGCTACTAAAAGAAAGATACTGAAAGAGCTGCTACACGAAACAGAATCAGTTTGTTTGAATGTTAACTAAGAATCCAGGTGACCAAGAAGGTCAACAACATCCTGGCCTGTATCAGAATAGTGTGATAAGTAGGACTAGGGAAACAATTGTCCCCCTGTACACAGCACTGGTGAGGCTGCTCCTTGAATACTGCATTCAGTTTTGGACCCCTCACTACAACAAGGGCATTTTATTGCTAGAGCATATCCAGACAAGTGCATGAAGTTGGCCAGGGTTCTTGATCACAAGTCTCACATGGAGCAGATGAGGGAACCGGGGTTGTTCAGCCTGGAGAAAAGGAGGCTGAGGGGAAACCTCATTGTTCTCTACAACTACCTGAAAGGAGGTTGTAGTGAGGTGGGGGTTGGTCTCTTTTTCCAATTAGCAAGTGATAGGACAATAGGACATGCTGTACTAGGAGAGGTTAGAGTTGGTGAAGAATTTTTTCCTCATATCCAAAGAACTGTCAAACACTGAAACAGGCTACAGAGTCTTCATCCCTCAAGGAACTTAAAAGTGGTGCTCAACGACATGGTTTAGTGGTAGATTTGGCAGTGCAGGGTTAACGGCTGGACTTGTTAATCTTAAAGGTCATTTGAAACCTAAACAATCCTCTGGTTCTAAGATAATGGCACAGCAATGTAAAAAATACAAGGCAAAAAGAATCCATACTTTATTTACACACCTGGTTCAGACAGGGAATTTAAAAATTACTCTTGTCAATAATAGAAAAGATTTCTGCAGCATAACTTGGGTATGCACCACATGCCCTCTGAAACCAATAGTAATCATTTCCAGTTTTATGGGAAGAATTTCAATTAAGTGCACAACCAACTGTATATGCAAAGAATCTTTATTACCATGATAAGATGTCTATAATATCCATGCCATAAATACTGTCTCCTATGATGGGTAAAACAGAAGTCAGGCTGCAAAGATTACAGACTCAAATTCTAGTATTGGCACCATAAAATCCATCCCTGATTATTCAAATTTTGGGCCACTCCAAAGAAATAAAACAATTTCACAATTGCAGGACCAAAGAGCAAAGCCATCAGTTCAATCCTACCTCTGATCATACTTTGAGTAATATTGACAACATTGAGACTTTTTGATTCTAACATTGGGTTTGGTTTACATCTGAATGATTACAAATACTCCAGCAAGTGATGTAAATACTGACAATTACATTTTCAATTGAAGAAAATAGCAGTGCAACCACTTCAATTTGTCCCTTAACAATTCTTTAACTGCTGCCAGATAATTGTGAGTTGCTTATTTTTTAAACCTAAAGAAACTTCTAATAGTAAGTAACAGCTCCCTTTTAATAGTTTAAACCCAGATTAACACCCCTGTCTACATAACACCAGCAAAACTTCTAAAAGCAACCAAGGAGGCAGCATTCTTCCCTCCAGGTTGACAAAGAGCTAGCATTCAAATGGACTCAAGTAGGAAGCTTTTCAAGCAGGCTTACCTCAGATTCATCTGTTGATTCCTCATTAGACCTGGTTTCCTGAAAATGACACAAAGGAGAAGGTAGCTGAGTAGATATGTAGCTGAGCAGTACTCCCCTTTTTAAAGTGCCTTTAAAAATCTCTATTAAAGAACAGAATGGGAAGCAACTCAGTTTCCAACCTTTCCATTCATACCAAACTCACGCTTGCATCTGCAATCTAGTGCCACACTGACACTCAGTGGCATCAGCTGACTGTGATACTACTGTCAATTACCCTAAAAGAGTGATTGGATCACCTGAGAATTGCTCTCTGTTAAAGTTTCCCCCCTTCCACAAATGGTAGTAAGTTTTGCAAAGCAACTATCCATGTCTTGACATGCAAGTCAGAAGAGCATTCTCAAGTTAACCACAAACTACCTTCAAGTGTATACCTATAGAGCTGTTAAGAGTTTTGTATTTCACTTAAATAATTTCAAGCCATTTTCCACAGAAATATGGCATTTAGCAAGTTTTTCCCTCCCATCCCACGTAAATCCAAGCTATATGGATTTCTCTTGCCTTTAAAGAAACTGTACCTTTAAAACATCTCTCTCTGGCAAGACAATCATTCTCACTGTCCTACACAAAAAATTTTCTAAGTCAACTCCTGCTAATCTTTCACCTGTCCACTGAGAAAATCTGCTGATGCAATGTCTCCTCAAGGAGGTCAGCAAAATGAAGATTTACTTAACGTATTTATCGTTATCAATAGCAATAAAAGGTTACAGCTAATACACTGACAGTGAATGTAAGCATTTTAACAAGAAAATATGATATAAACAAAGAACGAGCAAGAGAGAAGGCAGCATTTCAAATCTTAGGAAGTACTATTTGGACAGCAAGATAAATGGGTACAGAATATCATCAGAAAAGGAAGAGAAAAATAAAATGAAACAAGGAAGACAAGACAGGGGAGGGGGAGAAAAAAAAAAGTATACAGTTCCCAATAGTTTAAAGATAAATAGAAAGGGTAGAAAATTCAATGCAGTCCCAGTATCATTTTTGTCACATTTATATACTTTCTGTATTTATAAAATGCATTGTGAACTCTAGGTAAAAAAGCAAGTATCTCATTTGCATTAGTAGAGGTTCATCTTGAGCCACTTTAGTGACCATCAGAATAGATAGGGGAGAAGAAAAGCAGCATTTCTACTTGCTACTTGAAACTCAGTGCAAGGCATAACCATGATTACTGCTGTGTGTTTCCTCCATTTTAATGGCTGCAGCCAGATCCACCACGAAATCACATATCCTGTAGAAGGGTTATCTGCATAGTCTATACTCATGAGTTGGGAAACTGCAAGTAGAAAGAACAGGCAAATGAAGGGAAGATGGAATAAAGCCTGGCAGCTTTTCCTGGTTAGGTTTGACTCTCCATCTGTCTCAAAGTCTCTAGCCACAAGATGCTTTTACCTTTCAGGAAATTTTAATTTTATTGCACAATCTTTAGGCATCTCAAAAATCTACTGAACAGTAACCAAATGAGAACAAAGCTAAAATAACTGTGGTGGCACACTACCAGCCTATTGGACAATAAAAAAGTCCTACCTATCTCTCCTGAAAACCAAGAGCTGCTTACTCAACTACTTTCCACAGCAAAACTATTCACACTACCATTTTGATATTTTCATACAATTCAGAGTTTGTAACAACATTAAAATCTATTTTAAAAATAACAATAATAATCTGTTCTAAACAGCAACAAAAAAGGCAGCTACAGCAGTTAGCATTTTTGCTGATATATGAGACTTTCTGGTGCAGCTACACTACTTACAATTATTTTCCTCCTGTAGTTCTATTTGCTTTGGCTAGTCCAGAGAACACAGATCTAAGGATAGCACCACAGACTCACTCACACACATGCAGGATGGAGTAACAGGCCACTTGCTGTTACAGCACCTGATCCTTACCTCCACCTGAATCACTTAATAAATACTAATCCAAGTTGCAAGTCTTTAAGTGTAAGGGAATCCTTATTGACCTACCAAACCAAGGCACACCAGAAGTTGATTGAAATAAACAGTTGGTGTGAACCATGAAAGTATTGATGTTTTGATTAAAGACACATACCCTGGTAACTCTACCATATTCACAAGCCACTGCAACTGCAGCTACTGAATTTCATAAATGGCATACAAATTCAAGCAAATGCTTCACAGTCTCTATGTTTTACTGCAGAAAATGGCATGCAATAATTCACAGGGAGTTTGGGCCTAGGCAAAAAATACAGGAACTGTAGCTGAATGTGCTTGGAATTGGTATTTGCCTGCTAACTTGCTTCCTTCCTTTTTGCCTGAGTTCTCCCATTCCAAGAGGCAAAGTGGAAGAGTAAACTGTAGTTATGACTGCTCTGGGGTTTTGTCAGGTTCTTCTTCCCTCCCTCCAAAAGCATCAACCAAGAGGATTATCCCCACTGCTACTTTTTAGGCCTTGTAACTGTGAAAAGGAAATCCAACAGGGATTTGTAGATGATCAGAATTCCAAATCATGTAGGAATAGCTGCTACTGGTAGGTTTCAAACTCTAGGGGAAAATCAGCAATACACTTCAGCCAGCTGGGAAACCAGAGAATGCACTGGGTTGGAAGGGACCTTTAAAGGTCATCCAGTCCAACCCCCCTGCAGTAAGCAGGGACTGTTATGACAATGCAGTTGCTCAAGTAGCTTAAGAAGGGAGAAAAGAAACTATTCAAATACGAAGTGATCTCTCAGCATTTTAATCTCTCACCCTACGCAACTTCTCTGTATATATATACATATATATCTCAACATAACTGATACAGAGTTTTCCATTCCCTGCCTTCACAAGCACCAGGGGCTATCCACTACATGTTTAGACCCCCAAGTCTGCTGCAAGAGGAAAACCAGGAAACCTACATGCACAACATCCACATCCCTTTCAGCAGGAAATAAACAGAACTGAACATGGTAACTTTACTCCCGTAGTCCAAAGAGAGGAAAACACAGCCCAAGGCCCGGCTCTGGTAACTTTACTCCCGTAGTCCAAAGAGAAGAAAACAGCCCAGGGCCTGGCTCAGCAGAGAAACATGGATAAGGGACTGGGAACTTCACTTCTTGCTTTTACTTGATTTTTTTCTCCGGAACGAGTGGTCTAAGCAAGAAGAGTTTTAGGAGGAACCCACTTCAGAGAACCACGGGTCACGAACACTGTGTCTCAGGAGAAAACTCCCCGGTTGAGATGGACTTTCCCGACGCTTTCTCACTGTTTCAGAGGAACCCTTCGACTCCTTACTCCAGACCACAGCAGTCTCGGCTGCACGTTTAAACCCCTCCCTCCGGTTCAACCCCCTCTTCCTCTGTCAGGGGTTATCTAAAGAGCGGAGCCCTGAAGGCTTGCGCCACCTCCTCGCCGGTCTACCGAGGTTTTTAGACAAAACCCGAGAGGCAAGCCTGGGCAGCCCTATCCGCGCAGCGCGGCGAGTGACGAGAGGTCCCTCAAGGCCACTTCCATCTTCTCGCCCCCGCCCGGCGCAACAAGGCTCCAAACCTCCGTTCCCTCACCACCCCCGCCGCCCCCCGCACGGCTGGCCGACAGCCTCTGCCCCCGTACATTCGCGCTGTCCCTTCGGCCCCTTGCTCCCAGGGGCCGCCCGGGCCCCGCACTCCCTCCGCTCCGCTACTGGCCCTCTCCGGCGGGGTCCCCTCACGGCCTCTACCTTATGCTCCGCTTCCGCCATGGCGCGGCCGGCAGGCGGTCATGTGAGGGGCGGGAAGCGGCGGCGGCGGCGGCGGAGCAGCCTGGGAAGTGTAGTTTTGGCGGGTGTGTGTCCGCTCCCTCGCTTCAGCTGTCGTGGTGCTTGGGTGGCTGAGGTGGTTCCTCCCCACTTCTGCCTATGGGAGCAGTAGCTTACAACCCATACCAACAACAGAGCCAAGGCTGGACCAAACAGGGCCAACACACAGTCACAGAATGGACTGAGTGGGAAGGGGACCCTTTAAGCTCATCCTGCAGCCAGCAGACCCCTTCGACTAGACCAGATTGCTCCGGGGCCTGTCCAAACCCACCGGGAATGTTTCCAGGGTGAGGCATCTGCAGCCTGTCTGGGCAACTCCTGCCGGTGTTTCACTACCCTCAGTGCAAACCTGAGCACTCAGGCAGGTTTTCCTTCTGCCCTCAGTCTAAAGCAAGACACATTTTCAAGCAGAATTCCCTCAGTTGCCACAGGACTTGCACTCAGCTATGACAAAGCCGAAGGTGGCCGCCATGGTGAACGGTAAGATGGCCTCTGTTTGGCAAGGGTCTGGGTGCAGGTGAAGCTGTATGCCACTTGCAGTGCATGAGTGTGTCTATATTTAGCCTGTGTCTGGGGCCAAAGAGTAGAGGTTGTTCTGTCCAGCAGAGAAGGAGAATGGGGAATGGCAGAGAACACCTGCAGGGTGAAGGTAAAAGAGATTTCAAGAAGCAGCCAGAAATACCAATGCCAATATAAAGCATACAAAGCTGCACTCAGTTCAGCAAATGCATGGTGGTCACAACAGCCAGGAAAGCAGCTCCTAGGACAATGAAAGGATGAGCAGGAGGAGCCCAAACAGGAGGCTCTGTCCTCAGCAAACTTCCCCCTTTGTGATGACCACAATATTTGTGGCTGAGGATACACCAGCTCGGCTCAGCCATCCTAGCTGGCTCAGAACTGCTAACAGCTTTTAGACAGTTGGCTGCTCTATGATTCTGTCCCAGCACAACCAGCACGCTGTGCCTACTGCCACGCTGTACTCTACCATTTCTCCAGGAAAAGACCTATTTATGCTGCCCATCTGACATGCATTAGGCACAGATCTGTTTCTCCTTCTATCCACTAGTAAAATGTGTAGATGTGTAGTGGCCTCTGTCCTCTCTCTACTTTTTACTTCATTTGCCAGTGTTGAAGTTGGCCTCACACCAGTGTCAGGATAAAAAGCCTAAATATCTTCTAGGAGCTGCCACATTTCCTCTTTTCCAACTTTAAAACAAACTTGAGCACCTTGTTCACACTCAAATTACTTCTGTTAAAAGCACAAACAAAGTGAAAAAGCAATAGACAGCAATTTACATTACTTGGATTTTGCCATTGAGGCTACTCCACCTTTAAGGCAGAGCTACAGTGTTAATGTACCCAGTCTCTATCCTTGGGATCAAAGCCAAGAATTTAAAACGTACAGGTCAACCTTGGCAATAAAAGAGAAATCCCAGAACATAATGCTGGAAGACCAAAAGCTCATACAATTGAAGTTAATAGCAGAGAGCATTACCCTGGATGGGAAAATCATATATATTGTTGCCATACCTTTAGAATCTAAGTGCCAGAATTTCAACTGAGAAGAGAAAGAACTCTTCTTTATAATTAGTATGAGAAGTTTACAATAGGAGAGACAGAGCTATCAAAGTTATCGTTCTAAGCACAAGAACACATGATTTTAAGCATCATAAGTACATTTCATTTGCAACTAACATGATCATAGAATCATATCATAGAATCAGCCAGGTTGGAAGAGACCTCCAAGATCACCCAGTCCAACCTATCATCCAGCCCTATCCAGTCATCTAGACCATGGCACTAAATGCCTCATCCAGTACCAAAACCTCCTCTTCTGAACTGTTCCCAGATGTCTATGAACTATTAGGGTAGTATGGCAAAGGAGTATGTAAATGTCATCCTGGCCATGTAAGTCAAAGGATGTATGCAGCTGCCATTGTACAAAATGCTGTTGATAATTCAGCTGAATATAATAGTAAATTTCAAGTCACTTTTGTTGCAAAAAAGATTAATTCAAACTGGAAGAGGGCAAATAATCACTAAAAGGATCACAGACATGTAGGCTCAATTCTGTTGGAGAAGATTGAATAAAAAAAGGACTTGGCTCCTCAGCCTAGAAAGAAATAAATACAGAATAAAAAGCTGAAGAGGAAGAAGAGCTATTAAAGTAAATGGTATGAGATCAAATAGGTATCACCTCTTTTCAGTGCATTTAGTCTGGGAATGAGAAGTAGATTCCCATGAGTCAGACTTGTGTGGTCCTCAGAAGAACCTTACTGGCAAGAAATTTAACTGATTTCAAGATGAGACTTAATAAACTTATATAAGAGACTGTGAGAGATGTCTGCTGACAGCTGGGTTGCTTATCCAGAGAATTCATTCCCATCCCATTGTGACCTTCTTGAAACTTAGTACTGCTTGAATCGATGAAAAACATAGCATTGCTGTCAATGGAGCCAGGATTTGCCCTGTACTGTGTAATGCAAAAGATGTCTTATCTGTGTGTATCCAGTGAAAGGAAACTTTGTCCACTATGGTTATTTTCCCCACTTTCAAGGGAAAAGAAACAAAGTAGAAGTTTTAGGTTTGTTTGTCTGTTTGTTTGTTTTTTCAACAGAGACATTTTGTGGCACTTTTCAAACAGAAATAAACATTAATTATTGACTTCACAAGTGCCAATAAAAAGAGAGTGTAAGGGAAAGGATGGCAGATCTTGTAGACTTTGCTATCATAACAGCTAAGTGCACATTTGTTACAGAGAGCAGTCAAAGAACAGCTGTTCCTTTTTTCATTGGACATAGAATAAGTAGCATGAACAATGTGATTTTCTTACAGCATGCTACTTATTTCTTGCAGAAACACACAAAACTAATATTTTTTCTTGTTTAAGTTTCAGATATGAATTCAATCTGCCCTGATTATAGGTGTTTAATGATTCTGCCACCCTTTGCACACCCACCCTCCAAAAGTGCTGAAAGCCATCAAGAAGCAATGACATCAGTGGGGTTAAAAATCTTTTGGCACATCCTGCAAATCACTAAGAGTCCTACAAGGTTGAACCTGAGAACATTCCAGGCAACCTTTGTAGAGAAAAATCTTAAGTGCAGTTCAACATAAGTGGTAAATATAGCACTGTCTAAGGGAAATAAATGCTGTGTCCTGAGTTTATAAGCTCCTTTCTCTCTCTGTCTGCCAGCACATAGATCTGAAGTCAGTTGTACAAGAGTTAGAGGTTTGGGATCCTTGGTGAAATTGTGAACACTTAGAAGTTTTGGTAAAGGATTTTGGCTCAGATTCGCCTCAAGTGATAGGCTGTCCTGACCTTATTGTTTAGTTTTAATTAGGCTCACCAAAAATAGTACCATTCCTAAGTATTTTTAAATAGAATGTTTAGCTATACCATGATGCTTTTAACATCCATAGTGCCTACATTAAAAGCAGAACTTCCAACTAATGGGAATTCTGCAGGGAACTTCTAACGGGATGCTCTCACCCACATCCAGCTTTCCAAAAGTCAAGTTTATCAGGAGTTTCTGATTTATCTTTTGGACCTTGACCAACATTCAGATTCCAAATACTTCTAGAACTTTTATCTCTTCCTAACTACTGTGAAACAACAAGTACCAAGTATCCATGTCATTTGGTAGAGATTATTGTATATCAGTCTCCGAGAGCTCTCAGTTCTTTTCAAGTAGGACTGATTCATCCAACAAAATATTCAGCTGGGTTCTTTTCTCACCACTTTTGCCCACCACTTATTCACTGGAAAAAAAAAAGAAGCCCAAAACAAACAAACAAAAAAACCCAAAACAAGCCAAAAAGTTGAAAGCATTTAAAAACACTATGCTGGATAAAACATAGTTAATGTTGTTGTCAGAATAATAGAAGTTCAAAGGCTTTTCTCTTTCTGCTTGCTTGTAGAAATAAATTTGCCAAGGCTTTTCTTTTCTGTTTAATTTTTTTCTTCTTCTTACTGTCAAGGAATTATTTCTGTGAAGATGTTTTCAATTTGTATCATAGCTTCCATAAATGTTCAGGAACTTGGTGCTTTAGAAAATACACTCTTTCACCTGTTAGCATTATACTGGTTTGCAGTTATTTTCCTTTTTCTTCTTAATCCACTTCTGAAATACATTTATCACATTTCTTCCTGACATAAGTCCCTCAACAATGACTGCAAAAACTATTCCATTGTTTAAAAAAATAATAACACCCTTAAATGACTTGAAGTTAGATAAACCATGCTCATAAAGCTAAGCTTATATGCAAATCTTCATGGATAGGATAAATAAATACATTTTTGTCAAACTGAGCATCATAGTAACTGTCTTCTTCAATTGGTGCTAAAGATCACTCTAGTGGAATTTGTAGTATTGACAAGAGAGTGAGTAAGTGATGGAAGTGTGCATTACCACTGTCATAGAATGGTTTGGTTTGGAAAGGACCTCCAAAAGTCATCTAATCCAACCACCCTGCAGTCAGCAGAGACATCCACTGCTAGGTCAGGTACCCTAGAGCCTTATCAAGTCTGACCTTGAATAATCTCCAGGGCTGGGGCCTTGACTAACTCTCTGGGCAACTTGTTCTAGTGTTCCACAACCCTCATGGTAAAGAATTTGTTCCTCACAAACAACCTAAATCTGCTCTTCTCTAGTTTCAAGCCATTGTTCTGTCACTACAGGGTTTTGCAAACAGTCCCTCTGCAAACTTCTTGTAGGCCCTCTTCAGGTACTGGAAGGCTGCTATTAGGTATCCCAGGAGTTTTCTCTTTTCCAGGCTGAACCACCCCAATTGCCACAGCCTGTCCTCATATCAGAGGTGTTCCAGACCCCTGATCACCGTTGTGGCTCCCCTCCTCTAAACCTGCTCCATCAGGTCCACGTTGGGACAACAAAGCTGAATGCAGTACTCCAGATGAGGTCTCACCAGAGCAGAACAAAGTGGCAGAATCACTTCTCTAGATCTGCTGGCCACATTTCTTTTGATGTAGCCAGGGAGGCCATTTGCCTTCTGGGCTACAAGCACACACTGTTGGTTTGTGTCCAGCTTCTCATTCACCAGTACCCCCAGCATCTTTACTGGGGGGCTGATCTCAATCTTATCATCCCCCAATCTGTTTTAATATCACAATTACCCCAACCTAGATGCAGGCCTCTACAATTTGCCTTATTGAGCCTCTTGAGACTCTCCTCAGCCAAACTCTCCAGCCTTTTCAGCCTGTCCACTATGTCCCTCCACTGCAGCATATTTAAATTACATCTAAGTGATCAGCTATTTTTGTAAAAATGAGTGATAATAATATCAGAATGAGTATTACTGTTTTAAAAACCAGGTGATGGGTGTTCCTTGCCATTTAAAGACTTCTCCAAATTACAGAGACTTATTTTCAAATCCTCCAGGAATAACATTTCCCTTCATTTTTTCTGTCTTCTTCTCACCCTCACTCCCTGTGTTTCTTCTGCTCTCCTTCTTCATCTTCCTTCTTAGGCAGTCTTTATTGAAAGACACCTTCTTGTGCTGTGCACAGCACACAGAGAAGATGAAAAAATGTGAAGAACAGTAAACAACATAAAGCCAGTACAATTATCCATTTATTAAAGGTAAACAAGGCCTATATATAAAGGAAGAGGTAGTGAGGGACTGTCTTAAAAAACCTTATCGTTAAAAATATAAAGGGCCTAGCAGAGAAGGAGCAAGTCTGAAACTGAAAAATTATTATGCCAGGAGAAAGTTTCATAGATCTAGAGATTATGAAGCCTGGGAGTAGCACTGTGATTTAATTGGAACTCCTCCCTAACGTGGGCCATGAGATCTACCTGAATTAATTCCTCTTTGTACCATTTTTTATTTAAAAGGAAACATACCTGGACATAACATTTCCAATTACACAGAACTCTCTCCACTTCTGCTAAGTCATTTCAAGGGCAGTTATAGCCACTGTTAGAAAAACAAAGAGCCATCAGAGCGATGTCTTCCCAGGTGTGCTGGTTTGAGGCTAATTGGAATATTTTCATGAGAGAAATTAGATCATTGGATGGGAAAAGAAACTAATAGTGATGTCTACATTACCCATTGGTTTTGCTTAGGGATATGAAAACAAGAAACCATAAGAAAGATAATCAGTCTCTCTCTGTGGCTGCCTGCTTTCTGTATTAACTCCTCTGCCTGGATCTGTATAACCTGAACTAATAATTCTTCTAACATCTCTTGGTGACCTTTCCTAGCTCACCCTGCACATAAGGGGGATTCTGAGGTAAGGGAGGGGGTGGAAAGAAAGTGAGAGGTTGGTCAGGAGACCGTCGGGCAGTCTGGCTGCTTGGGAAGGGGTTTTACATTTCTGTATTACTTTTAACTTGTATATTACTGTGTATAGCTGGAAATATCTGTAAATATTGTATATATATGCTTATAAATTGTGCCAAGCTATAAATACAGCTTCATTCCTTAACTTCTAGCCAACTGAGTTAGTCTGGGTGAATTCCTAACTGGGGGGGGGGAGGGGGCAGGTAACTCTGAAACCTGCACATCAGGCCACAACACTGGTCCATCCAGCTCAATGCTTGGTCCTTGGTAGTGACAGAAAGTTCTGTTTGGAGGTAACACATGCCTCTGAGCTCCACTCCCCTTGTCTTACCTCAACATCTGCTGGCATGGAATTGGTGATATTAGAAAGTATATGCTTGAGTGCTCCTTTCAGTATCTGTTAATGAACCTGCTGTTGATGATTCTGTTTCATTTGGATCTGCTGGCATTACTTCCCTTGGCAATATCCTGAGGCTAGGAAGCCCAGAACCTTTCTGCCTGCTGCTTGAAGAACTTTTTCTCCCCTATTTTTAAACAGCTCTGTTATGGTTGTCCTGCCCGTTTTTATAAGTGTCTGTAGTGATACTGCAGGATTAGATACATAATGAGTTTTTTCCATCCCTATAGCAAATTTAAATTTACCTTACTTCTGCTTTTAGCCACTCCATTATGTCCACTATGGCATCATCTGTCAGCAGATTTTGAAAGCTCTGTATAAAAAGTTTTCTGTTGCCCATGTGAGTACTTGTAGCCTAACATGGAATCACTTAGTTATTTGCCAGGAGAAAAAGGAGAGCTCTTTTACAAAAGATGGTTTGCATCCTACAAATACTTTTTTTTGGTAGGCTGTCTGCTATGCCTGCAATCCCTTACCACCTTGCTTAATTTGTGCCTAGAGGAACACGACTCTATTAATGTTAAACTGCTGCAATACACCCACTTCTCTTGCATTCATTTCATTACTGTGAGTAACTACCATTTTCAGCTGTCATTCCATTCTTTAATATTTCTTCTCTTTCCTAACAAAATTTAAACACTCCTTGTCTTTAATTCATCTAGCATGGATTTATTTTTGTTTCTGCTTCCCATAATATGTATTTTTATGATTCCTATGTTTTAATTTAAATTTGCTGCCACAGTTTGGTTGTTGTTTTTTCTTTTTCTCTTTGAAACAACATACAGAAGTGAAAGTCTATAGATATAATCCTATAATGGATGCTTTTATGTCTTCCTCAAGGATATTTTGTGCTTTGTTGTCTTCTTGTAAAGTCATTCTTTTAAGACTTCTCAGGTACCATTTCTGCATTCCTCCTAGCTGGCTATTCATTAATTTAATCTGTTTTGAAGCAGCATTGGTGTTTGTTTTTAGGAAGAACCATATTCTGTTGTCATACTTAAATATAACTTGAGTCATGAGCATTGTCATAAAAGAAATTACTCAGATTTGATCTAATTTAAAATTACCACATAATGGTTAGAACAATCTTAATATACAGTTTGGTCCAAGACTGTCAATAACAAGCTTAAATTCAATCCCCATGTCCATAGTTAAGTTGTGTCAGCTTTTAGCAATTAGATTTCCTTCCTGTGTATCCAGAAATGCTGTCTGTCTTTGTAACTGACATCAATTCTTAAAATAAGATAAAATACATATTTAAGTAGGACCCCAAAACTTGACTGCAGGATTTTATAGTTTTATTAACACTTCTGGTGTTTGAAATTGAAAATCCAGAATTGCAATTTCTCAAACTTCAGATAATTTTTACAGATGACATGTTTAGCAATGTGACCTCAGCAGAACTGTTTATCATGTGTGCTACTGGCACAGAGGAGTCCTTGTCATTACTGGATTATCATGACATTTCTGTCTGTGTGCTTGTTGCAGGTTGCACCAGCAAGACAATCCTGTCTCGCAAGATGGTTGGCACAGTCTGTCTTGATGCATTGTGAGTTTCAAAATCTAAGTACCTGAAATGATGTGAAAATAGTTTTTACTGTCTGTCAGGTGGGTGTCTTGAATTGTGCTGACATTTTTCATGTGCAGGAAGGAGACACAAAGAAATATGCAAAGGCACAAAGCCTTCTGAGTTAGTGCTGGAGGACTGTCTCAAGAGGAAGGAGCATCCTCTTGGTTATCAGGGCAATGAGGAGATAAAGGATAGGTAGGCACTGGAGATAAAGACTGAATCAAGCTGACAGTATAGACCCATGCACAGAATAATTTTGTTCTCCTGTGGTCTTTCTACGTACGGGTGATATTGCACAGGTATTTTGCTTTTATTTTCCTTAGACTCTGCATGAATCTCAGTGACATACTGCTGCTTTCACTCATACTCACTACAGCTCCTTCTAGATACTGATCATAGGCAACCAGAAGATGTTGTAGTACTAATTTTCCCCACAGATGTGTGGGATGTGTGAGCACTTATTTGAAAAGCATCTGAACTGCAGTTACCTAAACCAACACATCACAAACATCTCTGTTTTCCTAGTCTTAGTGAGATTCCTCTATATAAACTGTATTACAGTGTTATATAGATATGCTGTGGACATATGTGATCCAATTGTACTTTAATGTAAAGAAAAAGGAAGCTACTGGAAGAAGCTACTGGACCAGGTCCAGAGAGTGACCACAAAGATGATCAGAGGGCTGGAGTACCTCTCTTATGGAGACAGGCTGAAAGAATTTGGGCTGCTCAGCCCGCAGAAGAGAAGGGAGACCTTATAGCTACGTTTCAACATCCAAGGGGAATCTACAGGAAGGCTGGGGAAGGACTGTTTAGAAGGGCTTGTAGCAATAGAACAAGGAGCAATGGTTTGAAACTGGAGCAGGGTAGATTTAGGTTGGACATAAGGAAGAAGTTCTTTATGATGAGAGTGGTGAACTACTGGAACAGGTTGCCTGGGCATGTGGTTGAGGTCCTATCCCTGAAAACATCCAAGATCAGACTCATTGTGGACCTGGGCAGCCTGATCCAGTTGGACATGTCCCTGATTACTACAGGGTGGTTGGACAAGATGACCTTTGAATGTGCCTTCCAACCCAATGCAATCTGTGAATCTGTGATATTGTAGAATAAGATTAATAGAACATAGGCCATCCTTCTTTTAGTCTTGAATTTCATGCCTGGAGAATGTTTTGTTAATTCAAAGTGTTAATTGAAAAGATTGGCCATAGCAACATTGGTTCAAGAACCAGGAGAAACATTTTGCCAAAAATATTGAAGGAGCAGGTTGCTAGCTAAATGGCAACGTTTTCATCAAAGACAATCCTGAAGAAAATGCAATATGCTGCATTGATATTTATGTCATGGATAGAGGAGTTGTCACTGCAATATGAAGATTCTTTATATCTGACTTGGGCTGCCTCACTTGCTGTGTTGTGAAAACATAGCAAACCTGTTTGTTTATGCCACATCTTCTCATTTGTTCTCTCTTTAGAGTTCTTTTGGAAGCCTTTTCTCTTCCTGCAAACAAAAGTGATACCACTTTCTGAAGTAAAAAAATGACCAAAAAGTAGTTTACAAACTACTTCAAAATAACCTCCTGCTTCTATATACCAAAAGTGTTCCTAATTAGGTAATATTTTCAAAAGCAGCTGCTTATCCTTGCTGCTGAAGCTGATAGGAGATTTATTATTGATTCCAGTAGGAAAAGATTTAGACCTACATTTTTAGGCTTTTGAAAGTACCAGCCATTATGCTTCAAATAATTAATATAGAAGAAATAAACAGTTAAAACATTGGCATACAGATACAGAAAATTCCATTTTCTTCTTGGCTGTGTTGTATCTTGCCTTTGACTCTCAGGAGCCAAATCACTAAAGCTTAGTAAAGCTCTCTCCTATTCCTTTTCTTCAGAAGTGTTATTTCTGATAATTATTTTCCCTCACTTCTTTTGATCTGCTCTGTTACTGAAGGTTTTTAATGGAGTCAATGTTAAATAGATCATTGGAAAATCCATTTTGTATTTACAGTGAAAAACACTTTTCTTCTTCTTCTTCCTCTTGACATACACTTAACCTCAAGGAAAAATACTTAGCTTTCCACTTACTTAAATAGTGTACATAACATACAGGAAATGATTGATGAGGTTATCAGAGTTCCTACCTCAGGATTACTATATGCCTTCCATGCATAATGTTCTGGTTATAACCATAGAGCATATTACACTAACATTCTGAAGTGAATTTTCAACTTTGCCATCTTTGTGTATATATTTTGTAATACTGCTTAGCTGAGATCCAGAGAGTGGAAGGAAGGAAAGAACTAAAAATGTGAAAAGGGAGGAGAAGCAACAAAATAAATTAAGCCATGATTAGACTCCTGCCAAGCAGATATCTACTGATGTTGCTTTTTGACAGATGTGACATGAAACTCTGGTTCCACTAAATTGAATAAGGATTTTGCAATTCATCAAAATGGGGTTAAGACTTCACCCAGATATTCTATATTCCCTGTTAAACAGAGAGCTGAAACATTCAATAGGTATAAACACATGAAATTAGAGGTACATATCTGGCTACAACAGGAAATGAAAAAGGACCATGCACTTTATGATGATGTGTAAAGTTGCCTTCATCCCCAGTTATTACATCATAAATGAACCATCTTAATTAAGATGCAGATCCAGCAATTTCATTAATGAGAGAAGTTAAGTTCTCTGCAGCCCAAAACCTTCCTTTAAACATGCCATAAGCCTGTGCAGGCTCTCTAGCTGGTGCTGCCACCACACCAAGATGCTACACTGCTTCAGCAGAGGTGCACAATGAGTCCTGCACAGAAGAATAAGCCCTTGATAGTCTGAACAAACTCAGCTTTCTTTCCACTTGCATGATATTCACACAAATAATTGTTTGCATCTCAGGCCCTTTTTACACTCACAGAAAACAACAACAACAATAATAATAATAATAATAATAATAATAATAATAATAATAATTAATAGGCTTCAGTGTAATTGAGGATCAGGCCATCAGTTTATTGCCATCAGGCCTTTTAATCACAAATTCCTGTACCTATGAGACAACCTTTCCATTTACAGAAAGCACAATCTTCATTGTGGGTTCTGTTTTCTGGTGCTCTAACCATAACCTACCTTAGGAAAAGAACCTTCTTAAAACCTTTCTTCCATTACATCTTCAGCTGCATGTATCAACTCTCTACTTTGCACAGCTATGTTTTCCTTGCCATCTCTTCCCATCCTCTTACATCCCCTCAGGATTTGACCTTAGATCACATAGCTGAAGTCTGAAAGTTCACCCTGGGACAATCGTTGATTATGAAGCAATGTCAGAGAAGCAATCCAGGTCCCTGGGGTGCAGGGTAGTGTCTGTAAGTGGTGCCTGAGGTAATATACAGACTATTTAAGTATCTCCTCTTACCTCCGTCTGCCTTGGAGTGGAGTACCTTTTTAGTCAAATATGTTCTCAGTGAGTTTTATTCTGATGTGGGGGACCTACCTAACTGACAGTGTACCAGCAGATTTCAGCAAACTCAAAGTAAGGCTACTGAAGTTACATTATCCAAAGGCTGGGGATTAATAAACTTCTCTACAGTCCACCGGCCCCTGACACCAAAACAAGACTTGTCAAACATTAATAGTCCTGCTGAAGTCAGTGGGCCCTACTAAGGAAGTGATTAAACTCCAAAGCTTTTTAAAGATATGAGTATTTCATAGAAAAAAAGGCCACACAGCTTTTATGCATAGTTTTCCTACACATCAATCTATGTAGCATGTGGTGGTGGTATGGAAATGTTCACAAGAGGCTTGCTCTCAACAATGGATGTTGATAAATACAGCTGCCACATGGCAATAAAAGGATGATATCCTCCCTAAAAGTCAGCTTTTGCATTTGAAATAAATTCTTGCCATTCTTTCAATTCTTTAGCCCCCAAGAAGGTATTTGGTGGATAATAACATTTTTTTATGAGCTGTTGGGTCGGATATTGAAGGGAGCTGCCCGTTGCATGCTGAACTTGCACAGCAGTGCCAGAACTCCAGCCCTCATCTTCCCACTTCATTTAAGCAGATTTTTAGCATGGTGCTAAGAAACAGCCTTAGTTTTATCTGTGCCAGCAGCGGCAAGTGACAGGTCACACCAACAGCATTCCCCCACAGTGTTCACTGCCAGCCAGAAAAGACCCACAGTGCTTGAAAAGTGTTATCATGCTTGCCTCATGCAGCATCCGTGAGGAGCAAGTTCCCATTTTTCAAGTGGGAAAAGTGAGGCATAGAGCAATACTGACTCATTCTAAACAATTCACTGTCTCCTGATTCCCAACCATATGCTTTGGTTATAATGCAGCTCTTCCGCCCTTCCTGGCCTGCCTCAAGTACTGCCTTTTTCCATTAAGCAAATATTGATTTTGTTCTCCTGCTTGAAAACAGAGCAGAAATTAACATGGCTCCTTTTGGTTACTTCATTGTATGTGAATCACATGGGAATAGTATTTATTAGTTAACTGCTGTTGCTCATCCAATGGGCACTCACAACCTTTTTTTTCCCATGGTATGTGTTAAACAGCAGCTATTAAGAATGTTCCTCTGTGACAAAGTGCCAGGCTTTCCCTTTAACTATTTAACATCACACAGACTATCCAGCTTCCAATGTATAAACCAGATGGTACAATTTAGAAGAGACAGGACAGGGGCACTCAAAGACCTTGTTATTTATTTTATGAGCATCTGGCTCCTTATGATAATTAGCCATTTATATTGTAGTGGTGATGATAGCTTGCTTCTTATTTTTGAACATAAATGAAAAGACACAATTTTTGTCTGAAAGAACAGACTTCTAAACCAACACAGGATCTCATTTGAATTCTGTCTAATCCCTTGAAGTAGCTGAGATTAGTAAGAGATGGGGAGGATCAAAGGGTGATAGGAAAAGATGCCATGATGAGAGTTGGTGGTGGCAGTCACAGCACATTGGGATTTTGGAGGTTCTCTAATACATCTACTACTAGTCCTGGGGCACCAGAATACAGTCCTCCTCTGTCATGAGATACATAACATGCTACTTTGGAGTTTAGTCAGAAGTGAGGCAAAATTACTGGAGTAACAAGCCTAACTATTATTTCCTAAGGCAGTCACTGTGAAAAAACTTGATTGAGATGATGCTGTCGAAAGGGAAAGTCATGGGAGCTGGCTGCTATCCTGTGATGTGCCTCAGACTCGTAAAATGATAGGGGGAGAATTGTTTCACTGTTCATACCTCAGTTTCCCCATCAATGAAATAGAAGTAATGAAATGTACTGATTGTTGTGAAGTATTTTGATATCTAGAGATGAAAAGTCCTAAGAAGTTGAGGCTCGATCCGAAGCCCTTTGAAGTCCTCAGAAGGCCCTTGATTCAGCTACCCTAATTTGCATTTGCCTTAGTCTGCAAGTCACCCACCAGCCTCCTGAAATTTGGAAATGTGCCACCCAATGCATTTCTCACAGGTGGAAAAATAGATTCTTAAGTAATCATTATCATTATCTTTGCCTGTTTAACTATTCAGCTCGAGTTTACAAACCAGCAGTGCAATGTATGCATTTGGATTATTTGTAATATTTTACAAGATCAAGGTGCAAACTTAGAAGATGGAGAAGGAAAAAAACCCAGCATGTTTCCCTGACACCAAAGAAAGAACTCTGACAGAAACAAGCTTTTTTCCCCCTTATCTTTCTTCTCTGAAGATAGATGAAAAAGATCAGGAGAAACTATGTCTCATTAGAAGTAAATGCAGTCTGTGGTAATCCATACTAAATTTACCGGGTCGTATCTTCATAGATGATATTAGGCACCAAAGGGCAGATAGAGTGCAAAACAAAAACCCCAAACCCACCACTTGCTAAAAGTATTTAAAAGTTGGTGCTTAATTTTTTCAAGATAATAAATGAAGAGGCACAGACTTGCCAGAAGAATTTTAAACCTTTCAGTGTGATAGGTAAGGTGCGCGAAGGTTGTAAGACGAATGACAGTTTTGCTCATTATTCAACAAAGCTCACAACAAATGAAATGGCTGTCTTCAGAACACACTTGGTTTTCTGGGTTTTGGTGGTTGTTTTCTTTTCTTTTACTGGAGACTAAGCACCTTCTTTTTGCTAAAAGAGAAATATTATCTTTATGAAGAAAATATTTTTCCTAATCAATATATATTTTTTTTTAACCTCTGGGTTATTACTTCCTCAAATCTCTTTTTACTTTTTTTCCCCTCAAGATTGGTCTGTGTACTTTAATGAAAAATCTGCAGAACAGACACTTGCTATTGTTCACATTAAAGCTTTCAAAGGTTATTAACTGTGATGGGGCATTACTTGTCTTCAGCACATTTTTCTGTATTGTATCACGTTCTTGGGATGTATGTGTGTGTATTTATATAATTGGGAGCAGAAAGAATTAGCTGTTGGCAACTCAGAAATATCCACATGCTGGTTAAAGTCAAAGATTCAGGAACTACACATTCTGTTCTTGCTATGTCACATATTCCCTGCATCTTGTACCTGCCACTTTGCTTCTTCCTGCTTCACCTCGGGTATCTGTTAAATGGGATTAATAACATAGGGGCATTTATAGATCTTTCTTGACCATTTCAGAAGACAGCTGTTTGCTGAGAACTTTTGTATTTAAAAACTTCCTGTGCAAAAATGTAACTCTTTGTTTGAAATATTTTTTTTTTACTTTCAGAATAGAAAATAATAGGAAAAGTATAAGAAATTATTTACATTTATGGCAGCTAGTAATTCTCTAGAAGTCTTTCCTCTTCTCCTGCCAGGTCATTATTTTGCATCACAAAGCAGCTTAAAGTCTCAGGAGCATAAAATTCGAGGTTGCTTCTAGCAGTGCTTTGACTGTTGAAGATCTGTTGGAATTAGCCCAACACTATTTCTTTTGGAGTCCTTCTTCCAGACCTAATACTAGTCAACGGGTTTGAATGTATACCCTCTTACTAGATGTAGGCTGTACATCACAATAGAGCCTTAGATGTTTTATTATTTCTTGAGCCCTGGCCAGAACAGGATGATGAACACTGTGTTTGAAACTGCTGATGCTATTGAAAAACCCTACCATAAAATATCTCTTGCTATCTTTTTTACTTGATTACCAAGCTGAAAGCAAGATTTTATAATAAATGGCAAATCATGATCACTTTCTTTTCTCTGTCTGTCACCTATCTTATTTGGAGGAACTTGGACAACTACTGTCTGATTATTGGGCTCAATTCCAGTAAACTTGTGAAATTTTGGTGTTGTCTCTTATCCTGATCTCGTGTTATCAGTGTTTCCAGTGACTTTTCAATCCTCTTACAAGCTACATTCACTGTCCCACGTGAGTTTGGGTGGGCAGTTTTAGCTGAGCCAATATCACAAACCTGATTACTTGTGTAAAAGTAGATAAGCAGCCCAGTTCTCACCATACTCATAAACACCTCTGAATTAGAGCCATGTCTTTAAACTGCAGTGGACCCACTTTGAATTACTCTTCAAGCTAGGTCCAGAAAACTGGTTGTAGTAAAAAGAAAGATGAATGTGTAAGTGGGAATATATGATACAGTAGTACGTGACATCATGAGACTGGTCTTGATTCTAGACAACAGTTCCTAGTGTATCTGCTATGTAAACATGAAGTTTTGAGGGTTATGTTTGCTTTATTCCTATTTTTTGTTTTATTTTATGAGTTTGGGGACTTTATCAAAGTGAACAATATTGGTTTAAAGTATATATAAATGATACAGGAGCACATTTCTTACACAATCTGAGCTGACAGAAGTACAGGGCAAAGTTGCTGACACTGCAGGGAAGAAGGTGACATTCCAGCTTTATATCCAAACTCTTCTACAACTTGAGGCTGTTCAGACTAGGAGCCAATATTCCATACATCAAACTTTTGTTTCAGAATTGATTGCATGCAAGAGTTTGCCACTTTCTCTTGTGTTTATGATCTGATGCTCTTAATAGAAACTTTCCATCTATTTCAACTAGTGTTACATCACAACAAAAGATAACAAAATAGTCCAGTGGATCAATTTTTCACTCCACAGGTCCTTAAAGTTACTTAATATTTTAGAGCTCTAAGTCATCAGGGAGGAAGAAAGTTACTGTGACATTAATATCAGCATAACTTCAGGGAGGAAGAAAGTTACTGTGACATTATCAGCATAACTTCATTAGCAAAATGTACACTATTGTTCCTGCTCCTGGTGTGTTGAACACTACATTGGATTGAGCAAAGGAAAACATTCTGAATAGAAATCTGTAGTTGAATAATTGTCCTAGGCAAGCAAATGAATGAGAAAATAGTTTACAGATACCAATAGATACCTTAATGAACCTCATGTTCCAAAAATTCAGCAGAAATTGGTAATTTCACTATCATTATTACCATGCTGTCTCTATCACATGGCGAATTCACTTCTCTGCAGTACTGCCAAAACAGATTATGTACAACATGGCTAATGGCTCAAAAAATGTAGTTTCGATCTTGTGGCTCATGGAAATGCAAATGGAAGGCCTTTAGAACTGTGAAAGTTAAGGCTCCCAGACCACTATGCAGCACTACCCTAGAAAGCCCTGGATTGGTTTATTTTAAACTTATATGGTAAATCCCATTCCATTTTTACTGCATCTGCTGCAAACACGTGGCTATGTTAGCCAGGGAGGCACAGGTTCCATTATAGCTATAGTCACAGTGATTAACAGGTAATTAAGTTTTTTTCTTACTTGTTTTCCCTCTGCATCCTACTTGCTTTAGTTCTGCTCACGTAAAGAATCAACACTGATCACAACAATGGGTAGTAAAAAATACTACTGTCCTTTGAAAGTTTTCTTCTAAAGCACAAAACCATGTCTGCTAGTGAATGAATACCTAAGATACAAACTTACTGAGATTAGCATCTGTTTTCTTCTAAGACCTTTCTTCCAAGAAAAACGATGTGCAAAGTACCTTCCAAGGTCAAGTTCAATGGCAGGAAATCTCCAGGCGACAGAGGTGTATAGGATAACTGTTACAAGCACATGCTGAAGAATGAGAATCTGCAATGAGTGAACATCCACCTGCAGCTTTTCCCTCTGAAGCATTAATATAGGACCACAGGAAGCTTCTGTTGTTTCAGCTTCTCAGGAATTATAGGTTGCTTCTCTATCTTGGCGGTACATTAGACAGAGACTGAGCAATGCAGATGCATATGAAGAGCCTCCTTCTGACATGCTGAGCAGTTAAGGATGATGGCACCTCACAAAGTTGGGCCTCAGAAGGAGATATCCCTATAACTTTGCTATGAAATACATGCTATGGAACAGCTATTCTAAAAAGCTCAGTAACAACATTTTTTCCCCAGAAGAGAATGTGTATGCATAGGATGTTGAGAAGAGAAGTGAGAGAGCTTACTGGCCCAGTAAAAGCTGTTATAGCCAAGTATCTTTCATTATTTATGTTCTGGTTTAAACATACGCAGAAAATGTAGACAAATCCACACTTTAGTAGAGCTTGCAGAGGTCTCTGTCTTGCTTAGACTGAGAGTAGAAAGACTCCCCATCTCCTGGAATTATGGAGCATTCAGTTTGTCTCCTTCCCATCTGAGCACTGAGCTGCTTCTGATACTTTGGACCCCATCCTCCACCAGTTTCCAACCAAGGTCTGACAAGTGAAGAGAGGATTATGTTTCAGAGTGCTTGAGCACAGCAGATGTGAAAGTATGGGAAGGTTTGTTCTTTGGCTGGTCAGGGACTACAATCTCTGCCTACTTCTATATCATACTGTAGTATTATTTTTTGTCCTTGTTAATCATCTAAGATTAGCAAGATCTTCTCTTTGGGTCTGATCTAAAGTCCATTAAGGCAGTAGAAGTAACTCCTATGCAGCTCCACTCCGGTTTAAATTTCAACTCATTTGGGTTTTAACACAAGTGAAACAAACCCTGAAAACAATTAAATCGTGCATTACATTTCTACCTTGCGTGATTGCTTTCTGCCCCTTGCCCACTAAAATTCCCAATGCAATGGGATGGGGTAGATTTTGAGAATTAACTTTAAAAACCACATTTTCTCCAACATTGCAAAACACAGTGTAAGCTCATACATAGAGATGCTACAAATTACAGAAAGACATTTCAAATGCATGCCTCATTTCTTTGTTTATTTAAAATACTTTTTTCTGGTGCTGAACCACTTTGATCCTTGATATTTTAGATGAGACAAGGAACATCTCTGTAGCAATTCTGACTAGCAGAGAGTCTCACTAGAGTAACATTGCAGTGCAGATGAATTATGAAAACAGATGGTGGCCAGTGGCAGCTGAATTAAAAATAACACCATTATTAATCTAGCAGCATTTCTACAGAACTCTTTACCCACAGGTCTCAGCAATTTATAGATGGATTTTTAAACTGAGGAATCTATTCTGCCTTTCAGCTGCACTAAAACCAGAGCACAGTTCTGGCAACTGTAGGCAGCAGTCTGTGCTCCATCTGTTGTGCTCCACATCAAGCCAGCTCTGCTGGCATTTAACAGCAGGTGAGATGGTGGTATCATATGTTGAATAAAGTATGCTTTGCAGGAGTGTAAGTCCTATCCATGCTGCCCGAGAAAGGGAAGGACTTTTGGGAAGTATTGTTCCCACAAGGCAGAAAAAAACACTTCCTCTCCTTTTCTGTAGAGCTGGAGACCTATATTCAATCTCTGATCATTACTCAGCAATCTCCATAGGTGCAAGGAGACCACATCTGAGTTAAAAGATTATGCTGGTGGGTTGGGTGGTTAACTGAGTCCATCAGTCTGAACTATTTAATGAGGTATTGAACTACTACTGACTTCAGCTTTAGGCTATATCTGTCTAGATGCTTCTGTGGTTCAGTGGTGGGCTTGGCAATGCTGGGTTAACAGTTGGGCTTGATGACCTTAAAGGTCTTTTCCAAGCTAAATGCATCTGTGATTCTAAGATCCCTGCACTTGTGCTACTGTGAGAATTTAAGACCATGTCTGAAACAAGGGAAAGTCTTAAGCCTGCATTCCTGTAAACAGAGGTTTACTCCAGAATGTCATTGATGATGTTGTAGTTGTCTGTGCTAAACAAACAGAGGAGCAGAAGCAGAACAGCCAAAATTTTGATTCCAGAAATGAGAAGTGACAAAATGAAGTTCACTGTAACGTTATGGAAGCATCCTGAGTAGATACTGAGACTTTTAGATCTATAAAATGAGTATTGTCAGTAGGAGAGGAAAGATGAAAGGAAAGAATTGGGAATAGAAACTTTCTAACAATTTGCAATCTGGCTTCAAACACCCATTTTACAATCCTCTTTTCCCTTTGTGTACACAGTACTAAATACAGAACTGGTGCAGTGCCAATAATGGCTTTTTCTCCATCGTCTAACCAAATTCTAGAACATGAAAATAAAAAACAAACCTAAACCAATTGCTGTTAAACTGCTAAAGAGAGAAGAAGCAATCACATAAGATAGTTGTTCTGCCTGTAGAAAGAATATTCAGTTTCTTCTTCTGCCATACCCCTAGTTCCTTGCCAAAATGACTTTATCTTGCAAACACAGAAACTTGTTCACTTAAAGATCATGAAAGAAATAATCACTGAAAAGTAAAAAGAAGAAAAAAGAAAAACCAGTACAAATTACACTCAGTAAAGTTAAAATCCTGCAACTGACATGGGATATATTTCACTAATGTATCACACAGGAATCCTGATGTTTTCCCTGTGAGACTTCTGCGATGCTAACTTCAGTAATGCTTTTGGGTCTTGCTTTGCTGCTTCGGCTGACTTGTTGCTAATGCTTACATACTGCAGCCAAGGCAGCACCATAAAGCCAAGAGACACTCTTTTACTGTCCTTCATGTTGTGCTTTTGTATTAGTGAAATCTTTCCCAAGTAAGTGTCATGAGTAGATTCAAACCTTTTAACTGGTTTAACACCAAGTGTGATCACAAATAGCACCTTTCAGTTCAGGTGTCTTGGGCAGTAACTAGACTGCTCAGCTGCAATTTCTTTTAACCCTGCACCAAGGACTTTACTGGAACAGGAATTTTAGAAAAGATCATCTGTACATTCTCCTTTTTTATTGATTTTTTTTTACTACAAACCCAAGTCTTGGGATATATTTTAAAATCACCTCCAAAATAAGCTAGAAGATGAGCTACAGGTTGTTGTTGCTTAAATTATGCTGATTCTGTCATCTTTATCCAAAGCATTAAATTATGTCCCCCCCTGCCTCCCCCCCAAAAAAAAATAAAATCCAACAAACAAACAAACAAGGAAACGAACAAAAAAACCACAGCAAAAGATCTTAGTCCCTTTGTCATTCTTTCTGAAGCAGAGCAGAGTTCATTTCTACTCCAGGAGGCTTACAAAGCTGCAGTGTTCGAAAATCAGTCATTAGCAGCCCATCTTTCAGATGACTAATATTAGCAGTGCTGTCAACACAGGTTACAGATTGTGTTAGGGAAACAAGGGATGAGCTTCTCTCCCTGCCCTTCAGCCTGCCTGTGAGTCCCCCAGACCATTATCAGTTCTAAGTGAACAGTTCTGTGCTTCTGCTCAAATCCTGAATATCTATGTGTTTCTTGGCCTGTTAGATTGTTGGTATTCAAGGTGCACAGTAAAACTGAGGATGGTTATACACAAGGCTCATCATGAAGGAATTCTAGGCAAGACTTTGATAGGAGTTGTGAGTGCTCTGTGAATTTGACAGGACTTACTTGATGTCCTGAAAGAAAAGCTACAATATTTATATAACCAGTTGCTGGAAACATGCTTGATACTGTTTTCCCCCTGAAAATATTCAGCTTAGTAAAATATATTTACTGTATTGATAAGTCTGAAACATGAACAAAACAGAACCATGCCAATGGATTCCAAAGTCATGAGCCAGGACTATAAAACTGGCTTAAATTATAAAATTATATGTACATTTCATTTCTATTTTTTCCCAGGCCATATAGAATAGTGATGGCATATTTTCAAGACTTGTCTACATATATCAGTATTAGAAATGTAAGTCTTCAGATTAATTCTGCAACTCCTGGTCACTAAAGACTCCTGGAACTCAAATTTTAAGGGAAACTGCAAGTTACATTTCACAAAATCACAGAAACATTCAGATTGGAAAAGAACCTCAGGATCACCAAGTCCAGCTGATATCCCTACTTTACAAGGTTCACCTTAAACCATGTTCTCAAGCACCACATCCAAACGACTTTTAAACACATCCAGGATTGTCTGTGGGCCATTCTGCCTTCCTGGAGAATATAGTTGATGCTGCATTAGTTGACATAGCAGGTGTTTTCAGCAGTAGTTATTCCTAGGTATTTAGCAAAATAGCAGCAACCCCCCTGGCTTCCTACAATAAAGAATTTAGTCTCTGCAACCAGATCACTGTGTTCCAAACCCATTGTGTGGTGCCTCTGGCTTTTCCAAAATCTTGTGGTATTGAATTCCATAGCTTTGGGTGTTTGAACTATGCTATTTGATCACATCACTTGCTTTTCTTTAGCTCTTGCATTTTAAGCAACAGTGATCAACAACTCTGTCCACATTATGCTTGGTTTTGATTTTCCCAGATCCTGTTTTACTCCTTCTTAGTCTTCTCTGCCCTAGCTCCTGCTTTAAGCCACACCTCTAGAGTCTGGTCCCTAAGAGACCTTACTCCATGAAAAAATTCATGTTTACTGGTACTCAGTTGCATCCACCATAACTCCTCAAACATTACAACTTCAATCCCTTGTAAAGAAAGTGATGAGTTGTGAAGGTTTGCTAGCCAGGAAATGATATTTGTGCACTACAGTCATTTTATTGGGGGACTGGAAAGTGGCTGCAATTGACTGCAGATAGATCCTGAAGTGACCCTATTCTGTTATTTTTATACTTCCTCTTTTCCTTCTCCTCCAAAAATAGTTGGGAGTAGTGTCAGCTACCAAGGCAGTAGAAAACATCAATAACTACTTTACCTATCTCAGTGTTTCAGTGACTTGTGACAGAGGACTTGGGAACTACTTAGTCAATACCCTAATGGAGATGCCTGTTAAAAATACACTGTTATCTGGTTGGTAGATAAAGAAGATAAAAGAAGAATGTACAACAGAAAGTGTTACAACAAATCAAAATGGTGCCATTCTACAGTGCCTCACAGGAAATGAATACACATTCAGTGAGGCAACAAAAGGAAACTTAACATGTTCAGCTAGCCCTAGGCAGATAGAGACTTGGGTGTTTGGTTACACATCTGCAACTGCTGCCTTCGGTTTGGGTACCTGGTCACATTCAGCCTGTATCCTGGGCTAAACTGCAGTAAATGCTGTATCTCCCAATGACTCCTCCACAGCAGAAGAGGGGAATTAGGAAGAGGAGGAAAGATATGGGCTCTGAAATGAAAATGGATTGAATAAAATTGCCACACTGGCACCAAAACCATCGTAAAGTATGTAAAAGTATACTTACCTCAGTGAAAGTGCAACAGTCACTCTGAAGAGGAGGACAATCTGCAAGAGGAGAAGCTCACCAAACTTCTCCCTTTATACTGAGTCTGCTGCTGGGGTACACCTGCAGCCAACTCCAGTCAGCTATCCTGACTGACTTAGAACTGCTAATGGCCCGCAGCCCGTGGCTGGCCTGTGGTTCTGTCCCAGCAAAAGCAGCAGAGTACCTCCTTTTCATTACACATGCTTGAGAGAGGTAACCTTTTCTCAACAGAGATTTTGAAGAAAAAGATTTCTTATTTTTAATTTTTTAAAGGTCTTAAATTCCTAGAAGTAAGAAAGAGAGAAAATACATAAAAGCCGAGGCACTGCTTGAGAATTCAAGTGAAGGATTAAGGGTGCAGTTTTTCAGAACTCACCACATGAGAAAGGCTTCAGGTCTTGTCTATTTTTAGAGTAGCTGCAGTAGTGGCCAGCCAACAACAAGTGCACAAGAAATTACGCACCTGACCTTGCCGTGCTAGGAAAAATCCATTCAAGTGCAGTACACTGTAACGATAGAACTCGCTTCAGACACAGGGCAATAACATTAACATAACGCTTCCAAGTCGTTTTCATTTGTGTTTTCCTTTTGTTTCTCATTATGAGCACTCTTCTAGTTACTGAACAAATGAAACTACACGGTGGTAATTCTGAAAATCACCTTCTAATTTTACTGGGAGGCAATGGTTACAGCTATATACTTCTTGACTGTAGCAAAATTGATAAATCTATTGTAGGAGTCTCTATTTGATTACCAAATCCCAGCCAGACAGAGGCAGGTCACAAACCTCCAATGGACAGATATGTGTGAGTTTTTCAATCAAATCTGACAGAAATTAATTTGAAGCTAACATTTCCCTTTGAGATGCCTTCTCTGTGTGTTTGCACACAAAATACAAGCTTTTTCCTGCTGGAAGCTCTTAAAGAGGACCTTGATTTTAAGGGAATAGCTTTTCCCTTGCTGAATAGTAATAGGATTTGATATTACATAAGACAAGATCTTTGAAACTTTGATTATCCCACCAGAGAAAATACTTTCATGTAAACAGGTTTAAGTCATGACATTCCTCTTTCTGGCTCTGAAGACATTTATCTTGTGGCTTTCTTCTGCTTCAGACATTTTACTTTATTTCTATAACATCAAATGCTAACATTATTCAGTTGCTATTGTTTTCTTTGATGTCTTGATAGCAGGTGCTTATTGAACTGGAGCAAAACAGAAATAAAGGCACATTCAGGTGGGTGGGTGAGGCTTTGGGAATAGACAGAAGATCAGACATGAGTAATATTCCAATATCTGGGAAGTATCTAGATTCAAAATGTATGCTAGACCAAATAGATCTGCTCTACACTTGCTTTAACATCCAGATCCCTTTCTGTGCTGTCCATCAGAGTTGTGGCCTTCACCTTGGTTCAGACTACCTCCTTCCTGTCTCTAGAGCAAGCATGATGCTAACAGAAGGAATTTTTCGTCTTAGCTGGAGGAAAAGAGAGGACAACAGAGACAGACAATGATTCATTTTTTAACTTCCCTCCACCTGCACCTTTTCTTTTATGGTAAAAGAAACCAAAACCAAAACCAAACAGCTTGGAGCACAGCAGCTGCTATGTATGCAAGAAAACAGAACTTCTATGAGTTCCAGAATGGAGGAGCTTTGAGGAGTTGCGAAGCAATTTCCTTCACGGGGTGGAATACCTTAGAAAAGTATTTTAAGAGAGGGACTGTGCTGGGTAAAAGGAGCTATACCATTAATGAGTGGATGTGCTTAAAGGCCTTGAATGCCACCTGGCCACACAGCCCCTTTATGAAGTGCTGTCTCAAAGGGAAAAGTTCTTATCTTCTGACAAGGTGAGACTGGCTCCAGCCAGGAGGTTGTGAAGGAAAAGAGAGCGATCCCATTTCAGTCTCCCAGCTCCCATCAACCTCTTCCCTATTGCATCTGGTAGGTCTGTGTTTTCTTGTTGGTTATTGTGAAACAGTCTGATGATACTGATCATTGCTAGCTGGATACAGCCAGACATAGAAAAAATATAGTAGCCCAGAGGCTAGCGCACTGATGGCTCAGAGGCTAGCATACTGGTGGCTCAGAGGCTAGTACTTTGATGGCTCAGAGGCTAGTAGTGAAGAATCCAAAGTGCTCCAAAATTTCTAGACTATTTCCAGATGCTTCTTGCTACTGCAATGTATGGGACAGAGACTGACAATATCCCAAGAGATCAGCAAAGAGCAGGATACAACATTTTTAATGATTTTTCCAGTTTTTATTATAAACAAGGAGTCTGTCCTCTGCTGTGGTCCACTGCAGGAACAGACAAGCTACCTATGTAAATCCCTGCTCTTCTTTTGTCCTACAAGTCTTCACGCAGCTTGAGCCAAATTACCTGAGCAGGAAAGAGCTGAGGGAGGTCATGTGCTGGTAGAGAGCAAAGCTCTGGACTCTTAGCTAAGGAACCAGAACTGTAAATAAGTTTAGAAGCCAAGATGCTATGCTAGGTGAGGAGGTGAAGGGAAGCAAGGTAAAGACATTTAGGAAACAGTCTGCAAGAAGTTTCAATAAATCAGGTCATGTAATTTTAACCGTGAGGGTGTAAAATCTAGTCTCAGACTCAAGTTATGGCATATGCCATAAATACTAGCTTCATATATATTCAGCCAGTGTCTGCTAGAGTATTCAGATCAGTGCCTGCAACTGGCCCAAGCAGCCTTCCCTCTAAAGGCTTATAATGTTTTTGCCATGGCCCGAAGAAGCATCTCTAACAATCAGGAAGGTCTTCTCGATATAAACACAGGGAGCTGTTAACCTTAGTTCATGGGATCTATGCTCTTAAACTGATCTGCTGCCTTTGATCTGTGAGGGAACTTGTACTGATCTTATGAGCCATTAGGAAAATTGCAATTCTTAAAGGGACCGCTGAGAGGTTGTTTATGTCCTAAACTTTTTGAGAGGGAACGAACATCTTTTTTACAGTGATTATAAAACCTAATGACTTTGGTGCAATGGTAATTCCATGGTGTGAATTCTTATCATCTCTCTTTCAGTGTTTTCAGTGCAAGTACTGAAACATTGTGCATTAAAACTGGCCCAAGACTGAGTGAAAGTAAAAAAAAAAAAGGAATGTTGCATTTTTTCGTCCAACCTAAAAAAATCACAGTCTATAAACTGAAAGCAAAAAGAGTGAGAAGTACTCTGAATTTTTATTGATTTGGCTAGCCATATCAAGTGCTCAGACTTTTCTATCTTCACCCAAATACATCCATTAAGATCTTAAAACCCCACTTCTCAGAAACAGCTCCGTTTTGTGAATAAAGCTGCCTGAAGGAATAAGTTTGTGGAACAGGACCACAAAGGTCTTCCAGGCATAAGAACATGTGAAGACAGAAGTCATTAAAATCATTGCATGATATGATTTCTTACAAGTCACACACAAAAAATAATCCAGAAATGTATGAGCTTTATGCATGCCTTAATTTACCTTGAAAAGCACTGTAGTTGAAACACCCAGGAGCAACATAGATCCACTGATAATGCTGAAAGCAGCTAGCAGGGCTGGCTTACATACCATCATGTGCATTTAATACAAGTTGATTTAACCAGTGGCATACAATATTAATAATAGTTCTCATTTTTACACTCTGTCCAACTTAATCCAGATCATTTGAAACTAAAAGAGTTGATCCGAAACACTTTGCATGTGAATATGGGATTTTTTTCTGGTTCTTCATAGTCTCAGGAGATGTAAGTCAACATAGCTTCATACACTTTAAGAATGCCACTCTGCTTTACCCAAGTTTGGCATTCAGTGGGAAATTACTTCTATTTACTCAGTAAATACTCAGTTTAAAATTAGTTCTATAACTTCATAGAGTATATGTTGATAAAATGCACTTCTGTCCCGCTCCACTTTTCTCTGATGTGGATGTTTCTGTCATCAGTTCCCTCGTCTTAAATGTTTTTACCCATTCACTGGCTAAATTCATTCATCCTTGAAAAATAGCAGAGACTTCTCCCCTAGCTAGGAGGAGCCAGCAGTCTCCACCTCTTCGTTACTGTACTGCTTGTGCCATTATCTCAGCTTGTTCTCTTCGTGGCTGCTGGCACCTATTTATTTGATGCAGCAAATCTCTCGTTGTAGGCTCATTAGCATCCATGTCAAGACAATGTGTAAAGTCCTCCTCTTTCAAGACTGATGAATGCAAACAAGTAGAGAACAGAACCCATGAGCAATCCGTATCATTTTGCTGCCACATTAATACCTCTAATTCTAATTGACAGGGTAATTAAAACCCACAGATATCCCCAAGAAAGCAGACTGGGTAGCTGTGATCATGCCCTGTAAGTGACACAGAACACATTCACTGAAATAGGATCAAAATGGTTTCTCTGCATTTTGTGTCACCAAAGCAGCTGTCCTGATTATTCACATCCTATTAAGTGTGCTTTGAGCATGTCATAATCAATTAAAAATAGTTGTCATTTCAGATAACAGTTTTGGAATTTCAAAAATAGGGATGGCTTCCCTGGCATAAAGACTCCCAAGGGCTCTCTTCCATAGGAGCCCTGTTACTCATCTGCCTCTTACTCCTCAGGTTTGTGACAGTTCAGGGTCAGTCCTCCACAGGAGACCTCCACAGCAGAAACACAACTTTATCGCTCTACTCTCTCCCAAGTCTCCTTTCAGAACTGGTGCCTGTCTATAGTTTCTCCTCAATTGCTACCAACACTCTTTGACCTCTTTCTAGCTCCTGACGTTTTATTTACCATCTCTTATATTACTTGGACTGTTCATTCTTCTTTGTTGAAGGACCACTTATATGGAAACACTGATGTTGCGTTTGCAGACAATGCAAAGATAAGATGGTCCTGTATTGGTTAAAAGTATGGAAGCAAACAGTTTTCACACAGATATTGAAGTTTATCGGTTATGCTGGCCAAGCAAAGACTTTTGCCTAATTATCTGCAAAATGAATGTTAAAGTGTACATCCCTAAAATATAGAAATGAGCTTAATGAAGAGTGTGCTAAACTTACTTGACTGTTACACAGTTGTCCATTCAAACTATGCTAAAATGTCACATTAAAAACAGGAACAGACAGGATTAGGATTAACAAAACAAACCAACCAACCAAGCAACCAAAAAACAATGAGAGGAATATCTCTCTGGGAGATAAAAAGAAGGCTGGGCAGGACCACTTGACAGGCTGTACTCTCTTCACCCAAGACAAAGAAACCTTCTAGGTAAGCATTGTGCAGGCAATTAGTGAAGGGGAAGGTCGTTGCTGATAATGTTTGTACGAGTAAGGAAGTGACTGACCAGGAGGTAATCTGACACTAAAGAGCAGCTTTAAATTGGTGACAAAAAGAGAGGCCCTACACACCTATAAGAGTGTTGCCAAGCACTAAAGATTTTGCATTTTGCATGTCCACGCAAAACCACCTGAGAAGATTACTGTGATGAAATCACTGATGACATCATTTAGATAGAAAGGGTTTTTTTTGCTCTGATTAGTGAAAGAAACTATGAAAACCAACATTCTAGCATGCAGATGATATTTGCTTTTCAAAACTTGCACAGTAAGTACAGAAAGTTGCCAAGACTAAATCTGTTGATTTGAACCAAAAAAGGCTCAAAATCTTGACAAATAACTATCGGGAGATATTCTCCTTGATTGTTCCCTCAGAGCTAGGTCATAACTTGTCTTCAATCCTGCCTTCTTCGTGCACCTGGAACCTATGATGCAGCCCTGTCTCCAGGCTCATCGCCTTGCTATGTTAATAGCTGTTCATGGACCAAGTTGCTAGCCTGCTCACATGGCCAGAGCCTGTGGGATCATAGAATCTTCGAATCAACCAGGTTGGAAGAGACCTCCAAGATCATCCAGTACAACCTAGCACCCAGCCCTAGCCAAGCAATTAGACCATGGCATTAAGTGCCTCATCCAGTCCCTTCTTGAACATCTCCAGGGACAGCGACTCCACCACCTCCCTGGGCAGCCCATTCCAATGCAAATCACTCTCTCTGGGAAGAACTTCCTCCTAGCATCCAGCCTAGACCTCCCCTGCCACAACTTGAGACTGTGTCCCCTTGTTCTGTTGCTGTTGCCTGTCAGAAATTACCAACCCCACCTGGCTACAGACTCCCTTCAGGGAGCTGCAGACAGCAATGAGCTCTGCCCTGAGCCTCCTCTTCTGCAGGCTGCACACCCCCAGCTCCCTCAGCCTCTCCTCACAGGGCTGTGCTCCAGGCCCCTCCCCAGCTTCGCCACCTTTCTCTGGAATGGGGACATGTCACATGCCAGGGTCATCAGCAGCTCCTGGCTCACCCACCTTCAGTGAGCAGCTTGCCCTTGCTGCTCCCCGACAACCTCCTTGCATAGTCTCCAACACTGTGCAGCTTTGCACTTCCTATGCCAGAGAGCATCCAAGTATTCAGTGACTGAACTGACCTGCAAGAACCTGCCTTTTTTCTGCCAAACTATAGACACAAACTGATCCTAAGCAGGCGTCTGAACACTAAGGACTGACACAGAGTCATAAACATCTTAAATCAAGGAAATAGTGGACAAGCTTAAATATTGGTAAACTATGTACTTAAATGTATTAAGTATATTAAATTAAGTGCCTAATTGTCATACCTTAACAACTTTCCTTTGTGCATAAGAAGTTAACCACTTGACTGATAGATGCAACAAACCCAGAACAATTAGTAGATGGCAGCTCTTTCAGTTGCTCAAACCCATCTCATTTTCACTCCTGATCCTGTGCAATACTCAGCAGGGTATAAAGTGTGCAACCAAACGATGTGAACTGACTATCAGCAGATCAAACATTTCTCACTGCAAGATGTCCTAATGTAATGCCAGAACGTACCTCTCTGTATATAGCATCCCTTTGTTTGACACATGAAATATTCAAACATCAGCTGAAGTGCTTGAAGCAAGAGAAGCACAGATATATAGGTACATCACTTCTCTTGGTTTTTCCTTCATGGGAGAGAGGCACCTACTTAGGAGCCGAGGCTCAGAGGGATACGTAGTGTGTGCAAAATAGGTACTTGTACTGGTGCTACTCAACCATCCTGCCACATGTGTTATCCACATGTGGATGTCCACATCCACATCCATGTCCACATCCACATCAGTCTTTTTAGTTTTTTTCTCTGATGATTCTGTCACTCCATTGTGTTGAAGCGTGAGTAGCAGCTATGCAAAGTGAGCCACTTACAGCTCGAATAAACAAAACCAAATAGATCAATAAATAATCATCATCACCCTCACTGTGAAACCACCCCACCTGCTTTCCCCTCTTGATGTGCTAACAGCATTACTCTCCTGAAGTGTTGTATGCTGCAAGGTAACTAATACATTCGTGTTATTCAATAAAAAGGGGGGAAAAAAGCTTTCTTTTTTTTTTCTTTTTGATGTTTCTGCTCTGTTTGTCAATGGCATGTCCTAAATTCTGCTCAAAACCTTGCAAACAATTTGGAGAAAGACAATTGCCTTCCCTTTTTGCTCATTTTGTATTCCTGGACTGCCTTTCTTGAATGATATTAGCTCACGTGCTGTAAATGCCCAATATTGTTCATGCTGTATCTGATAAGGAGATGGCTTATGAAGCCTGTTGTGCCAGAAACTGTAGGAGAAACCATGAGACATGAGGAAGGTAGTTTTATTTGACCACTGTAGTTAGTAATGCATCTGGGAAGTGTATTCTCAAACTCAACTCAGACACTATCACCCTTGTTTGCTAATCCATCTTGCCTCTTGGCATGTTTTTCCTCCACAATTCCATTTTACCTGGGAGATATGTGACATTAGCTTGTCACCTGGCTAATTAAGTTTCAGGATCACCTCTAGTCAGTTTATGTATGATCAAAGGAGGAAGGTGCTGTTTCTTTACTCTGGAGACAGGAGGAACCACAGTCCTATTTCCTAGGGATTTTTTCTTAGGAAGTGCCATCCATCTTATATAAATTCTAGTTTAATTAGGAATCTGGACGAGCAATTGTCCTCCATAAAACAATGAATATGAGTTTTCAACCTAACTAGCGTGTTAGAGCCATCAGGAAAGAAATAGAGTTTATTACTACCTCCCCAAATATACAAAAAGTCTTTTCTTTAAAATAACAAAGAGGAAGAAAGTTCTTTTGCAGACATTTTCTCGAGGCACTGGAGGATAGTGCTGTGGGACAGGGAGTCATCCCATTGCTTACACAGGAATGAGTGAAAGGTAGATTATTGTTAGGCCTTGCTTCAGCAATTTAAGCACAGAATCATCTTCTTTTTCCAAATTTCCTTTCCATGATACAGCCAAGTGCTTATAAGGGGAAGGAAGTGCAGTCCTTGAAGTGAGTAAGTCCTAGTAGTTCAGCTTTTAAAACTGGAGCTCTGGCAGGGGGTGGAAGGGACGCAGAAATTATGCATTAATAAAATCTGGAGGAGAAGGAATTAGAAGCAGCAGGGATTTTCTTAGTAGCAAAATTCCCTTCAAAATCAAAAACGATTGACCACAACGAACTTGCACAGGGAGAGGCTGTAATCCATTAGTGCCTCTTAACACAAAACAATCCTTTTGGAATTAGCATAAATGAGAGTGGAATTTTGCTCACATGGAAAACCCACTCGCATATCCAGGGAAATCAAGATGCAAAATGCAATATAGTGCCTGGCTGGCAGAGATGGATAGAGAGAGGGAGAGAGAGAGGAAGAGCCATTGACAGCTTAGAATTAGGCTTGTTTATCTTCGAAGAGTGCAAGAGCGAGCCTTGCGTGTTTAACCTGTTCAGCACCAGTGAGTAAAGGGCCTGTAGTGTGAGGTACAACCGCTTGCTCTGTCAGTGCCGAGCATCCATCACTCCAGAAAAGAGGAAATATAGTCCCTCTAGTGTACCAATGCTGTAAGAAGCAGCAGGATCTCACTGCAAGTTCCACTGTGGCATGTGAGGAACTGTAGAAAGGTGTTTGCAGTAAAGCCCTGGGCTCTGCAGACAGCTTTTGAAGCAAGGAACCATAATGAACCAGAAATAATGAGCATTAGGAAAATTAATGCGTCCTTTAAAACGTTTTAACTACAAAGTAATAGGAGTTTGCATTGCCGTGTGATTTTAAATCTTGCTTTTTTCTCCTGTAAGAAAGAAAAGAAAGTGTTATAAGCAGTCATGCTGTTTTCAAAAGCTCTTCTTTTTGTAGCTAAGAAGTAAATTCAATCATATTACTCTAGTCAAAAGTGATGCTTTATTTTTTTTGTTGTTTTAATTAAACTGGGGAAGTGTACTGCAGATAACTCATCAGGGGAAAACACAGACTTTGAAAGGCAGAAAGTATTCAGCTCCACCAAGGGTTTTTCCTGGATGCAAAGGATCCAGGATGCAGCTCAAAAGTTTTGTACCACTTTGAATTTCTGCTCTTACAGATTAGGTAATAACAGAGCCTTCTCCACATGTAAGACTTGATCATGCCCTCTGACTCCCCAGTAGTTTTAGCTACAGCTGTGCAAGCCTGGCCCTTTCTACCAGGTGCTGTAGTGGCACACAAGAAGGCAGAGCTTCCATATACTGCTGTAAAGCATTTTATTCTGGGCTGTTCTGAGGGAGAGCCATGGATAAAAAGTTTCAAAGGAGACCAGAAAGTCTCTGCTAGGAATACAGCACAGCCATTTGGGAAACAGTATTTGTCATTCTGTCCTTCAAAGCTTTTCCTCCAGTTGGCAGCATTAGAGTGAACGTGGCCTGCCGAGTTCCCCTTTGCACCCTACTTTCCACCCCAGTTTGCCCTGTGCAGATTAGGACCTACCCTGCTCCCTCACCTTTTTGACTGCTGACAGGAGAGCTAAATTACCTTTTGAGCTGCAAAACACAGGGGTATTGGGGGGGGGGGGGGGGGGAGGGAGTGGGGAGGGGGAATGGGGATGGGTGAAGAGACAACTCCTCATATTAAGTAAAAGACAATATATAGGACAGATACCTCTTGGAGGACAGCTGGTGGAAAGCCCAAAGGGAGAGAAGTGAAGCTGGAATGGTGCCTAGGGACCAGCTGTAGAGTGCTTACAGGACCAGGTAGATCTAGCCGAGAGAAAAGGTCTTCAGCTCCACAGACATAAGGACATCTCAAGGGATAGCAGAGGAGGCTCTTAACAGCTGTTTGGGTTAACAGTGATGCCATGAGAGCTGCATGGACATTGTTTTACAGTTAACAACATTTCCTGAAAGTGTGGGTAAGAAGAGGGGCAGAAGATATCTCACTTCAGGAGGAAGAAGCTCTTGTAGCTCTGCCAGAGTGCACATGAGTGTCTGGTCAGTTTGTTGGTGCATAAGGGTGCAGCAGATTTGTGTGCTTACAGTGCTGTGCTTATTTATGTGCTGCAACATATGCCAGGGTCAGTTCCTTGCTAATAAAAGCCCCACAGTGGTAATTGTTGAGTATAGCTGTTCAGGTTAGTTAGGGGAGTTTGAAAGGTGTTTGTGCATATCTGCTGCAGAAAAGGCTTCTCCTAGAGAGAAACTGAACAACCTTAACTTTTCTTTTGGATTCATATATAGTATTTGCCTTCAGTGTGTCTGCTCTCCTGGAGACAGCTGAGGCAATCTCCCCTAGTCACTCCCCCATTTGCCAGTTGTATTTCGGATTGCTTGTGATGAGATGGATGTTGATTATGGCCTTCACAACGCTGCCTGTTTCTCCCACAGAATCGTCCTGAGGGATGAGACCGCAGCGAATTCTCAGCTGACCAAAAGGCAGCCCAAGGTATTAGTTCAGTGCATGTTCTTTCATGGGTAAGGAGCAGATAAGATTTCAGCACAAATGGTGCATTTTAATTATATTTATAAGTGAAATACAGAGCAGATGTTGGAAGAACCATTTCCAGTATCCCTTTCTTGTCCCAGAGGCAACATTTCAGTGTTGATATCATATATCTGTTTAAAATTCTTGATTTGAAAAAACTTTCAAAGCTACATTATCTTGTTGGCCTAGAAGCACTTCTAGGTCCCCATGCGTCTGTGTGTGAATTCTTTTCCAGTTTTGGGGTTTTGAAATACATACCAAAGCATCCTTTCTTAATTTTCTCTCTTACCAATTATTTTTTTATAGTACTATAAAACCTTGAAGAATGCAAAGTAAATTTGATATTCACAGCCCACTTAACTCTCCTTAACATAAATTCTTCCCTATACCTTCATGCATATGCATACATGTACATGTACACATATATACAGACATACAGATCTTCACACTCATGCATATGCACTCCACATGACAAACACTCCTGGATGTTTGACCTTAAAATTAAATTGTAGGAAATATCAGATTGGTAAGTGCTGTGCCTCCGATTGGAATATTATTGATACTCTCACATTTCTTTGGCTATTACATGCTGAGATCAATATCATCAATATCTTTACAAATGAGACAATAACTTCAGAATGCTGCCAGAAACTTACTTAAAATGGAAAGGATGCACAATATTAAGCTTCAAGACTAGACTGCTTTTTTCCACCCCACCCCCCCCTGCATTTTGGCTTCTGACAAGCTTTGAAAAGCAGGTTGTTTGCACTAGTACCAGAAATGCAATTTTAGGAGAGCAGAAAGATGCACTAATATTTATATGAAGCTGTAGTACAGCAAAAAATGATATGAGCTGTTATTCTGCTATATTGCCAGAGGACTGTATTGATCTTCGAAGGGTTAAAGTGCTACCGGGTTACATTAATGTCACCCTCCAGCAATCACTGGCCAATAACATATCAGCAATCAATGCTGCAGCGTGTTGTTCACGACACTCAGTTTGGGGAGACAAGTGGCTGATATATTTTGACAAGAAGAAAAAATAGTCTTGGAAATTCTTGCAAATCTTAACTCAGAAGGGAAGATATATGAAACAAACTGCTTCCATTAGAAAAAAAAATGGTAATGTTTGCCTTCATAAGTAACAACATTTTATGTCAGTTCAGTGGAGCAGTGAATGAACCAAAACTCTGCTAACCTTCAAAATGGAAAGGATTCCGTAAGTAGGATTTACATAGTCTGAATATTTTATATTTTGAGTGCTCATCACAGCTTGCATAAACTAGTACTTAAATATATATTTCCAATAAAGAAAACATTTGACTTCTGGTGGAGTAAAGCAGTGAGGCACGTTTCAGCTTGTGAGTACAGAAACAGGTTTCTCAGCCCCTGCTCCTTTTTTTTTCCCCCTATCATTGTTCTTCTGTCAAGTTCTCATAATTTGTGCACATTCAAAGAAGCCAATACAAACCTCTTCACTTTGACACAAAAGAAACTTGAAAGAAAAAAAAAGAATTAAAAAAAAAACAGGAACTCAAACAGCAGCAAAGTAGAAGTGCAAAGGAGGGGGGGGGAAGCAAATAAAAAATAGATGCTGCTAGAGGATGCAAGGGGTTAAAGTTCTGACCACTGCCTGCATATATAAAATTATATCACCTTATCTGAAAAGTTTAGGCTCCAAAGCAAAGCCTCGGTTTAAAATACCTCTTAGGTTTATTAAATCTTTAGGCTGAAGATTACAGCAAGTGTTTTGTCTTTGGTGAGTAGCTGTTTGTCTCACTTTATTTACTTGGTATTGGGTATTTGTCAATGTCATTTCATATCTGCAGAAAATTCATACGTTCTATGGAAGTATGTATGTGTGTGAGTGTGCTGAAGGTCACATGACTGTTTCATCCTATTTGGTGGAGCAGCTTGACTTTTTTTCCCTTGCTTTTGGTGATGGTTGTGAGTGCAGAAGTTGATTGACAGATGCATGCCAGAAACCCCCATTCTCCTTTTCAAAGACTACATATGATGGATTGCGATCTTTCAGCTCAGCAGGACACAGGGACCATGCAAGCTGTAATTGGTCAGGTATGGAGTCAGCCATTTCTCAACTCCCCTTTTATTTTTTATTTTTTTTCCACAAGGGTCTAACCATATGATTCACATAATTCATATTTACAGTACCATCTTTCTATCTGTATCTTCAGCTACCAGCGAGCGCAGGACTGAAAGTGAGAAAGGCAAAAGAACCACAATAATCTGGCCAGGGAATCACTAGTTAAACCTAAAATACCATGCTTTTCTTCTAATAAACCCAGGTCATAATTTAGTCTGAGCTTTGCCAAATCAATCTATTTATTAATTTGCTGTTGCATTTTGTTTAAATGTGCTGAAGTAGAAAAGCTGAGGAGTGAAAGTGCTATGTTTGCTGGGGAGTTGCTTTCTATTTCTAATGCTGTTCATTATTTTTATATTGACTGTATTCCTGTACTACAGGCTGTGGATTTTTTTTTTTCCTTTTTCTTTTTTTCTTCTTTTACTCCTAACCCAGATAATGTGTGACTGAGCTTGGTAAATGTAGTAGTCTTTGCTGCTGCAGAGGGGCAGCCTGCAAATTAAACACTGCCACAATCTGAAAGGTCCAGGTGGTCTGCTCGTGCTTCCTAATGCAATCCAGCACAACAGCTTTAATAAACAGCTCTATTTAGTTCTCCCTCCCTGTATCCAGGGAAGTGAACTGGTCTGGGGCTGCTGTGATGAAATGCCAGAGGAATATCTCTCAAAGGCCTCACAAGCTGATTTTTAGAGCTTTTCCGTTTTGTCGTCTTTGTCTTCCAAATGGGTCAGTGAGTCCTTCTCTTTCTGTTTTGTGATTTCTGATAAGTCTGTAGTTTCTGTGTGTGTGTGTTTGAACTGTGCTGTTTCCAGCTTTAGCCAGAAGAGAGAAGAATCATTGTCTTTTCATTTGCTTCAAATAATAACCTGAAGTGGGGAAAGAAATTAAATTATTGGGTCCTGATGTGCAGGGAGGGCTGTTTTCCTATGAATGCAGCCGGAGTCGGATGAGGGATGCCTGTTTTGCTTTCTCTAACAAAATTTGAAGTGCTCAACACTTTTCTCATTAACCACCGACTTGTAAATCAGTCTGTGGCAAAGGTTTATTTTTGTTGAACTCTCAAAAGTTTGTGGGTTTGGTGGGGTTTTTTTTTTTTTCCTTGCATATGTTTCCAGCGTGGTGAACGCACGCTGCCGAGGTGATGACATAGTATTTGTGTTTTCTGTGTGTTGATGCAATGGTGGAAAAAAAAATCCGCACCCTACGCACTGTTTTCAACTAAATTATGGCAAAGCACAGAAGTCCCTCAAAGCACATGGTTTATTAATACCATCGTACACAGTAATGCATTTCTGGGCGGAAAATGTCAAATATGTAATACCATGTTTACCACAGACTTTTAGTGCTTTAAATATTTTAAAAATACAAGATCCATTTTTTATTAAAAATCCCCCAAACATTATCAGCTTCCTATTAGGCTGATACCCACCACACAAAAAAACAAAACAACCAAAACCCAACCCATCCAAAAAGTGGGGCATGTTTGCTAGTATTACCTTCTGTGAAAATATGTATTTTAGAGAGGATTAATTAGCTTTTTATGCAAACCTGTTCAGTCTTAAAGAAAGGCAGTTCATGATTTTAAGGCAGAGGCAATGGCAAGGGTTTGAGCAAGCACACTTGGCAGAAAATGCACCCTGAAACAGTGATAAATCTTGGAGCTTGTAATGTCTCTTTAATGTAACTTTTGCTTTGGCATGTAAGAAAGTGTAAGTTAGCTCTTTTATGCTTAAAGCTTGCTGGCTCTCGGAAAGTGGTTTTGAGGCTGGAAAGGGTAGGAGCATGTCTTTTTTTTCTTTTCCTTTTTCTGTGTGTAATGTTCCATATTTCATCAATTAAAAAAGAAGCTCAGTGAATGCCTGGAAAAAAATGTTTATATCATGTGTTGGTGTATTTCATTTCCTAAAAAATCAATAACAAGGGCATGGACTTCAAAGAGAAATACATTTAGCTGGTTTGGGTGACTCTCTTCTTTGTTTTTTGTGGTTTTTTTTTATATCTCAGAATTTATTGAAATTATCATTGCGCAACTTAATGGGTTTGATGTTGCAAACATTTTATTTTTGATTAGATCTGTGTGTTGAGAGCTGCATATTAACATATCACATGTGTAAGTGTGCATATAAACTCATGAAATTTTGAGGCATGTTTTTGTTTTGATTAATTGTCCAGTGTTGGTTGATATTAACTGCCACATGTGAAGATGGAATAGAAAGTGCGAAAAATATGTTTTTCTTGGTAGAAAGGATGTATTTTCTAGCTGTGTAATAGAAGAATTAGATACTCGGGAAGTACAGAGCAATCAGTATAATTACCATACACTGCTGGAAATAGAAATGGACTTTCTCTGTGAACTTTAATACTCAGCTGACAAGAGAAAATGACTATCAGAAGGCAAACTCCATGCCATAAAATCCTTCCACTCTGCCAATATCAATATTTAGTATTGATAAATAATAAAGATTTGCATATTTGGTATGTGTATATTTTTAGAAGAGACATTAGTTTTCTGACACTATTGTTTTAGAAAAAGTTCTTAGTTAACTTTCAAACCTTCCAAAGCAAAAAAAATTGAAACCGGTATTTATCGTTTGGCCTTTTTATTTCAGAACTGTGTTTTTCTCCAGCTATGAGAACGAAATTTTGTTTTGACTAATCCTTCAGATGTAGCTTTATATTCAGTCTTGTTTGCTGCTAATGGAGTGTGAACTTGCCTAATTAAAAATCCAAACTATATGTGTATAGCTCTGCTCCAATGGAGATCAGAAACACTAGCAGTTATTTGTAGTTCAAACACTAGTCTGTGTATGACACGAAAGTAATAGCAGGAGCATGCTGATTTAAAGACATTTTCAACCCCAAGTACTTGTTCATCATTAAATGCATTTTCTGCTGTTTTATTTTGGGATTTTTTTTTTTTTTGGTTGGTCTTGGTTTTTTGTTTTAAATATTCCTGATTTCATCTGTGTCCAAGCACCAGCGGCCACAGTGGTTCCCACTGCTGATGGCAATGGTAGGCACATTGCTACCAGCCTGGCCATTACCTAGCACCTGGGTGTACTGGCTCCATGGTGCAGAATTGCTTGTATACCTTCCCTCTGGATTTTTCCTCCCCCAAGCAAGCAATAAAACAGCCAAGTACTCTGAAGAACAACCTCCTTGCCTAGCGTGTCAAGATCTAGAAGCTCATTGCTCATTGTGATTTTGATTCATAACTGGAGTGTTTGGAATGAAAGCCCGATCCCTGTCAGCAATAGTCTGTAGCATCCTTCCTCGCACGCTGAGCCATAATACCCCTTATTTCCTCAAATGAGTTTTGTTCTTATAGAACCTATTAGCTGGTTTTTTTTGTGCTACATTCCCTCTATACCCTGAGCCCATCTAAACAAACAGGTAATTAAATGTGTCCTTTAATTATTCTAATTATGCTGTAGTTTATCTTCCTCGCATGCTTTCTGAAACCTGCACTGTACCTTTCTCTTTCATTTTTCTTCTTTTCCCCCAGCTTTTTTTTTTTCCCTCCTCTTTTATTATTTTTCTTTTCCCCAGACCTGAGCTTGTGAGTGACAGGTTAGTTCATCAGCATTACAGCCCTCCTGTTTTTGTCTCATCTCATGCAGACAGGTCACTGTGTCCAATCACCCTTCTGGCTCTGCTGTCCCCAGGGGAGCCCAGGCCAGCCTGCCATCTTGATCCACCGGCCTGAGGGCCCAGGCTGGCTGCACATTTCTGTGTTCACTGGTTCTTGCAAATATAGTAAAACGGGAAGGGGAGGGGGGGGCAGCTTAAATTAGATCTCTGTAAACTGTGAGGAAGTAAATTAGGTAACATTCTTCTTCAAATAAGCAGTCATCTGCAGTTATTCTTGCCGTGTTTGAATTCTCTTTCTACATGTTAACCGTGTTTATTTTCTGTATTTCAATCGTATGCTCCATGTGACCTCATCATCTAGAAAAAGCTATTTATGCAAAGGTAAACATGCACTCTTTTCCCATAGAGAGTTCTGCTCTGAAGCTCCATTTATGAGACTGATACGTTGCTGCAGCCAAGGTGGGTCTTCCAGCTCTATGTCTGTTGCTTTTGTGTGTGTGTGTGTGTGTGTGTGGTTCCCCCCCCCCCATTAACAACAATAAAGCAGGGGAGTAAATGTTTTGGAGCTCTTGTTCACTTCCCTAACTCACAGGCCACTTTTCAGAAGTTTGATCTGTTGTCAGTGTTGTTTAGTAATGCAGATCAATACATACTCAGGAGTTTAATTCTTAGCAAATGAAGATCAGGTCTATAATGTTAGTTTATCTTTAGCAATCTTCAAGTGATTCTTCTTGTAATAGTAGTAGGAAAGATCTTCTCTTGAAATTCCCAATTCCATCTCTAATCAAGTATACATAAATACTTAGAACATACACAAACAGAGAAGAACTGTTTTACTTATAAATTTAAGAGCCACTTTTAAATTACAGCCAGGAATTGTGCCCTTTTGTTTAGAGTTTGGGGGTGAATCCTGTTCTCCCTAGCAAGAATTAGACCCATCACTGTAAGCATGACTACTTGCATAAGTAAGGTCAGACTACTTGTCCCCTTGTCTGCTTAGTGTATGTCCAGCACAGACATCGTTGTCCTTCACAGTCACCAGCAGCTGTTTTCTGCAGTTTGAGACTGTGAGGGAGAGACTTATGGACAGGTACACACTGACTGCTGTTTTCAGAAGTAGAAAGACAATATAAGCAATAAAAATCATGTTTGGGAAACTTCAAAACCATATTTTTTAATATTTATGAACAAGCTGCTCCTCTGATAATGAAGCATTCCATCTCCACAGAAACCCACTGGTTTATGCACTCTCTAGTAGGCTGTGTCTTTAAGAATTATTATTGTAAGGAGATGCAGGAATGTGGTTGCAATATTTTACAGTATAAATATTGGCTGTAGAGGAGTTTTGATCTTGTTAATTTAATATATGTAAATTCTTTGGTCTTAGTCCTGGATTCCAGCAAAAGAATGCATTTCTCAGTAGACTTCTGTTTTTACAGCAGAAAAGATGGGGTTTTATCATTTTCATTCATACTTTAAAATATTTCCATTGTTTTCACTCTGAAATAAGATTTTAATTGATACCAGCCCTTGAAAAAAAAAACATCTTTAGTAACCTCTCCTTATTGAATTTCTTTATTCTTTGCCTTTTTGTGCTACTCTGCTGTCTCATCTGCTAGTTTGTGGGTCAGGCCAATTAAGAGGTCAAATCTTTTAAAGGCTGTAATTTACACTCTGTGTATATTCACCATTATTCTAATTGTAAGAGAAAAATAAAGTATGTCAGATGACCTTTAAATTGCTGGGTGAGCGACACTCGTCTGGTGATGTAGATTTTTATCTTTTGGCAATGCATTTACATTCAAGTACCTCTGCTGTGTTTCCTAGATTCTGGACTGATAAATTAAATACCAATCTGGGCCACTTTCATGTGTTCAGTACAGAGAAGAGACTGTGGTGAGCCTCTTATCTTACACTGACCTGTAGCTGTAACAAGACTTTCATTCTTCTTCTCTGATCTGAGCTGCAACGCAAATGGAAGAAAATAAAAGGACAATTGAAGACAAATTGTATATAGCATTTCCTACATTAGATGAGGACATGGCATAATGTTCTCTTATGCTGTGATTTACATCTCTGTGGCATTTGCTTGTAATGCTGCTTCGGATTCTGAAATTGTACACATGGCAGGGAGAGCTACAGAGTGGCCACCTCTGAATGTATGCAGCTTTGCCTCTCGTTAAAGCTAACAGGACCTTAACATGCACTTAAAAGTTGGTCAGCAAATCACTTCATATTTATACAAAGTCTACAGCTGCTGCATCTTTAGGTGCACAGTAGAATACTGAACTCCATGGGACTTGTCACCTAAATCACACTTTGCAGAATCTGATCCAACCTGCCTATTGAGTAACTGTCACTGCTAATAAAATGCAGCAAGGTCTCGTTTTAATGGTAGCTAAATGATTGCTATGCAAAATCTTTTGTGATTAGAACTGTCTATTGGGATTCAAAAGTGGTCAGTCGAGGCTCTTGAACACTTATTTTTTGAGGGTGTCAGGGCTACAGGTAAATGGACTGTAGCTTCAGGGGTTTTGTTTTATCATTGGCTTTGAAACCTCTGTGATATGTAGGAGTATTTCTTCAAAAGGGAAAGATTAGTTGTTGATATTTGCTGCTGATCCTCTGTTGACTGGTAGTGCTGTTCCATAGCAGAGCTTTATCTAACTGTTAGATCAAAAGAAAATTTTGAAGATCAAGAGACTGTTCTAAATTTCTAGCCATAAAAGCCATTTCTAGCCATAAAAAGTGGTGGTGGGAGAAAGGTAAGAAAAAGAGGAGGGAGCATGTGGGACCCAAATATCTTCCTTCCAAATCTTGCTTACATGGCAAACAACAGAAATTAAATTTTCTTAAGCTGCTTGGAATAGACTTTGTAGTAATCACACTAATCTGTCTCTCTTCTTTTTTCTTCTCTGAGTGGTACAGTTTGCATGCTCCATGCCACGTTGTAGCAAAGATAAGTTCAACACATTTTCATCCACAGTCTTCCTTTTACTCACAGGAGTAATAGCAGTTAATGTCATTAACACTATCACCTAGACTTAAAGTTGAGGAAATGTGTTTCAGAGAGCTGCAGAAATGAATCTTGCTCTCCAGTGTAGCTGTCCAGCTGTCCTCTGCCTTTTGCTCATGCGAATGAGGATTTACAGGATAGGACACCGAGAGCTGCTCATGTCAAAATGGATAGGTCTTGCCTTGATGAGCTTTCCTACACTACCACACTGAAAAAGAAATCAAATAATTTGATAAGTAGTGCTGCTAAATCTTACTTGCCAGGCTAATTTTTGATCCTGTGCTATTTCCTGTGAATGTTACCTCAATCACATGCTACATATGATCTATTCCCATAGGGAATTCTTGCCAGAGTAAGGTTCTGAACCCACAGATGGGGAAAGGCATTGTAAAGAGAAAAAAAGTCTTGAAGCAAAGGGAATCAAGTAATGTTAGAAAACAGATTCATGCTACTTCAGTCAGCAGCATCAAGTATTTTTTATTTTACAAGTTTCTAACGTTTCTGAGGATCTCAGACTCACATGTGTTTAGAAGACAAAATCCAGCTGTGTAATGGCACTCCCAAAAAGGATCTATTAAAAGGGCAACAGTAAATGACAGAAGTGGTTTTCAGTCACTCCCTGCTATGGAAACAAGAGTTTCAAGCAATAGAAAATAGCAGAGCATAAGGTTTTTAGTGAAAGTCATGTTCAGAGTACTATGCAACAGCTGCTGCTAGACATATTGTAAGAGATAATTCTGTGTCAGAATGTTGTCCTTTTCAATAAATTGTTTACATCTCTAACTGCTTTTCCACTTACTGAGCCAGCTTCTGATGCTCTAACTCTGCTTTTACTTGAGCTTTGCTCGTGTTTCATATGCAATGAAGTATGGAGGAGTTTTAGTAGAATAAAAAGTCTGGGGTTTTGTTTTGTTGAAAAAGATGGAGCTGTAGCCCATTTCTGGAAGTCATCTTTTGGGGAAAACAAAAGAAGTGCAAAAAATTGTAACAAACTAGAAATGTGCAGCATAAACTGACTGAAACAGACTAAGACTGAGGCATCAATATTGAATACTACGATGTTTCATACCTTTATTTCATGATTATGACTTAAAATCACATTTTCTCTCATCAAAGACAAATTCATCAGCTTCCATTTATTCACAGTGCAACACACTATAAGTTGTGGTTATTATTTTCTTTTAATTTACAACAATAGAAAACTGGAGCTGATTGTTACCAAATTCAGTTTTACAAATAAAACAGGGCTAAAGATGCAAATAACTCCTCCAAAGCTTAAGTCTGGCAGTCCTGAGGTACTGTGTTGATGACTATTAGTGTTGGGACCAGAACGAGATGCTGTTAAGTGCTTAATAGTGATGGGCTGAGAAACAAGATTGAAATCACCAGACTCAGACTAGCTCAGAAGGTTTGGAAGTAAGAAAAGCTGTGTTTTACAGCAAGCTAAATTCACAAGCGTATATACAAAATATATCTGTGTGTATTTACAATTATATACATTTATTTACTATTTGGAAATAACAGAAAAAATAGAAATTTTATATCACTCCCTCCCTAGAGGTGTTCAAGAGTAGGTTGGATGAGGCCTTGAGTGACCTGTTCTAGTGAGAGGTGTCCCTGCCTATGGTGGGGGGTTGGAAGTAGATGATCTTTGAAGTCCCTTCCAACCTAAACCGTTCATGATTCCATGATTCTATGAAATCCAGTCCTCCTCCTCTGGATAAAGAAAGGCCAGAAGGGGCCAATGCCACCCTATTCTCTTCCCCCAGATAGAAAACCAGCAAGATCTCAGATGTTATCTGCTCAGCCAAGGTTAACATTCAGTCATGTACAGAGAAGCAGCAGAGGAGGAGGAAGGCAGAAGGCAAAGGGAACAAAGAGTTAGAGTTGTTTATATATTGGCTTTTTATACCAATTAGCAAACCAATGAATATTCTAGACTTCATCACTATTATTCTTTTTACAATCAATCCCTTGTTTATTCACTCTATATTCAAAAGAATGTCCAGAAAGTTCCTCTCTCTTGTTTATAATTTAGGACCAAAATAGAGCCTTAGCTCTTAAACTGCTGCATTAATCATTCCAGAGTTCTGGGTTTCCCACCAGCATTGTTTGGCAGGATTCTGTTCCAGTAAAGCCTGAATGTTTTTGCCTTCTTTGTAGGCAAGAGTAGGCCCTGAAGCATACGAGGGAAAATTTGTCATTTGATTTGGTTTTACTTATTTTTTTCCCCATGCTCAGACATTGTTAATGAAGGGAGAATTGGGAGGGTTCCTGTGAAAATTCTTCTCTTTAAAGCAAAATAAACTGATCTGGAATGAGGGAGAATTATGATGCTCTAGGATACAAACAGCTATCGCAGGATTCCTGGCCCTGAGTCTTACCTTCCCTTTGCTGTGTACAAAACATGCTTCACATTCCTCAGATGGATTATACAAAGCAGAAATAATATCTGCAAACAGGGGGTCCCAGTCTTTTAGAGGAAAGGCTGAAAGTTGTGGCAAATGTAAAAGTAGCTTCTAATGTTGAAGAATAAAGCAGAGAACATCAAACTCATTTCACTTAGTGTCATTCATGATGATTTATCATTGTAGTCAGGGCAAGCTGTGATCTCAGAGCTGAAACAATTTTGCCCATTAAAGGGAAAAAAACAACCCCAAAAACCAGAATGTTCCAGCTTGGTTCTTATATCCTTAGGGCTGCAATATTGAATTCAAAATTGGGGAAGCTTAATCTTGCAGCCAGATTTGACAAGATGCTGGTTGAACAGTAGGTAGAAGTGATGGGTTTTGTGCTGTAATACCCATGGTGGGAAATAAAGAAAAATAGGAAAATTTTTCCAGAAGTCTGGATGCAATATTCACCACCTGCTCCAGCTCCAGCTTCTCACCAAAGTAGGCAAGAAAACCTGTGTGTGCAAGTTGGTGAGCAAAGCTCATCATTTCAAAGCCTGACAGAAGACAAACTGGAGTACTCCGTGAGGATGCACAATGGTTCTGAATACAGTGATCTTTTTGTTTGCCTGGTTTAGTATTTTTGCTTATTTGAAGGGTGCTCATGAAACCTCAGTGTCCCCATATGCTTACTGGGAAAGCCCACATAAGAACCACATTGTTCACTAGAGTATATGAAGCTAAAGGCTTGGATCTCATCTGGCCTCAGCGTGACATAGATATGTACAGACGAATGAAAACAAGCCACTTCTTCAACTCCACTCAGTTAATCCTCCAGAGAAGGAGTCTGTGGCATGTTGTGGCATGAGGGGAAGGGGGCACAGCCAAAAACTTGGAGGTTACATCTGAAATACTGAAGGGTGAACAATGTATTTTTAAAGTTCCTGCTGGATTCTCAGCAAGAGGAGGAACTGAGGGTTGTCTCTGAACTAGGGATTTAGAATGACTCTGTAATGAATTTTAACCCAAGAGGCACTGTGGATATTCAGCAAACCTTTGTTCTATTCTGCTCATGTCCTTATGCTAGACCCATCACTGTACTTATTAGATCTCAAGATTACATTCTTTGATCTAGTGCTTTCTAAATCCTTAAAGCACAGTTTATTTATTTAAAAGGTCATATCCAGCATTGGATTGGATTGTAAAGTACCCTTTGACTCTTTCATGAAGGACACAGTAGAAACACATGCTGCTGAAGGAGTATTTCCTTCTGATCATGAAGTACCACAGACTTTTATTGAATTAAGAACTACACAAGGATTTGTGCTTTTAATCTGGCCAGTGTGATGAGATTTTTTCTTTTTGCCTCATTGGTATCATGATGTTATCCATTTCTGATACAACAGGCATTTACTAAAGTATGTAAGAAAATTTCAGATACTCTCTAAAATGGAAAAAACCAACAACAAACAAACCAAACCAAGAAAACCAAACTAAACCCCCAAACCTTCAATGTAGCCTCATATTTTCCTAAGAAAATAAAAGCATACCAAACCTCAGACAGATGCTGAAAATGAGGATGCCCAGGGTGTATTGTTGGGATCTCTTTTTGATCTGATGCTTACCAGGGTTCATCACAATTAACTCTGTGGAGCTAAGAAGAGCTACAATTAGATAAACATGATCATCAGCAGCTTTTAGGGTTGTTCCACTAGATGCAGAAGTCCTTGGATGAGTAAATTTAACAGTGTAGTCCACAATGCTTGATGAATTATGAACTGTGTGATGTGACTCCCAAGTTAGCCAGCAAGAAAGCACACAAAGCAAAATAGGCCACTAGAACCGAGTCCAGTGTGCTCCACCCTGACTACTACTGATTATACTTGTCTCCAAACTGATTTATTTTTCCCCAGTTAGTCTTGCAATGCAAAGTTTAAAATTTCTCATGTAACTTCCCTTAATTCTGGAGAAGTGGAGGCTCAAATGGGTACCTAAACCCAGCAAATTTATTTGAAATAACTGCTATCATTTCATGGTTTAATGTTTGTGGTGTTTTATTCTTTTTTTGTTTTGAGAAGCTCAGATCCTGGAGATAGTAACCTGATTCCACTCTTTGCTGAGACTTCTTTGTCCCATCTGGTAGTACAAAGCAGCTGTAAAGTGGGTGTAAGAGTGTCTGCTTCAAAGCTTTTCTATATTTCCAGAATGGTAGAAGCCCACTTTAGGGTAAATAGCAATCAGATCCAAACAGGTGGAATTTCTGCTTTTTCAGGTGAAAATGAAAAAGGGATAGGGAGAAATCCGACTTGGGGAAGAGAGGAAACACTAAGCCTGATTTAGCTACAGAGTTCATTACCATCCATTCTGAAGCAAGAGGCAGACAAGGTGAAAGGGCTCAATCCTGTTTTACCAGCCACTTCTGCCAGTAGGAATTAAACCATGAAAGGGAGGAAAGTGAGCACCAGTCAGTCCGCTGTAGACAGAACCTGACAACACAACCAAACCAAAATAAAGCCTGCTTGCTAAATCAGTCCAGGGTTGGATGTTTTTAAAAGGATCATGCTGAAAACAAAGGACTTAATCTATTTATCTTTTCTTTTCCCCCCTTTTTACCTCCATGGGCTGCAGTGTTGCTGAGACATTTGATGAAGATCTATGTTTCTTGGGCATTTATTCAGTTAGTACACCTGGATTAATGAAAAAGAAAACAAATGAATTTCATAGGAACTAATGTCAGCTAAATTCCTTCTTTCTACACTTCATATGGTCAGATGAATTCTTCCACTCCAAGTCAAAGGGTCACTGCAAACAGCAAACAAAGAGAGAAGCAGTGAAACAAAGAATGGCAGTTATGTTAGTGGAAAGCATCTTAAAATTTAGCCAGACATGAGGGAAAAGTATTAAAATAGCAATTCTAAGCTTGACCTAAGAGTTTCCTTTGAAATTTTGAGAAGATTCCTACTCCATTTTCTTTCATAATCCCTTTTAAACAGGCACATAGGAGGCTTAAGGGATTCTGTGCAGGGAGTGGGATATTTCTCTCGTTGCTTCCCGGTGTTGTGAGAGCCCAAGGGAAAAATATTGGCAGGGCTTGTAGAACTTTCTATAATTGAAGTAGCCCTGTATTTCCTATCTTAAGACCTTTGCTGCTGCTGTTGTTAGCATTTCCACCCTACCTCTTCCTGAACATTTTTAAGAGAATTTCATCTGAAATAGTTCCCAGCAGTTCCTGAGAGGGATAGGGAAATAGGAGATAGCTTTTCTCATTTTAAGGCATCCCACATTTGAAAGTAAATCTCTGAATTTGGTGAGGAACTCCACATTGTGTCTGGGATGTCTCTTCTGGTATCCTGTGACAATCCACTCATGTTTGATTCTGTTCCAAGCTTTTGAGAAGTGTAGCTGGCACATGTTTACTTAGCAACTCTAAACAGCTCCATCCCATAAAGATTCACAGAAAATAAAGGTGTGAAAGGAATCTCAGAAAGTCATCTGTACATAAACAGGATCAGCCTCTCTGAGTCACATCTGACAGGCATTTGTCTAAGTGCTTGCTGAAAACATCCAGCAGCACCAATTCCACAGTACCTTTATGCTACCTGTTGAGTTTAACTGTGCCTGCCCTGGCATACACTGTTAGAAAGTTTTTCTTTGTGGCAAAAAGAGTCCTTCTTGATCCATGTTAAGCTAATATCTTCTTCTCTTAGAGATATCAGAGTATTTCTGCAGAACAAGCAGACAGAGTCTCAAGTTGTGCCAGGGAAGGTCTAGGCTGGATGTCAGGAGGAAGTTCTTGCCCATGAGAGTGATTGGCATTGGAATGGGCTGCCCAGGGAGGTGGTGGAGTTGCCGTCCCTGGAGGTGTTCAAGAAAAGACTAGATGAGGCACTTAGTGCCATGGTCTGGTTGCTTGGCTAGGGCTGGGTGCTAGGTTGTACTGGATGATCTTGGAGGTCTCTTCCAACCTGGTTGATTTTATAATTCTATGAAAACCTACGGGGCAGAAATTTCTGCTGTCAAATCCAATTGGCAAAGCCTCTCAGTTTTCCTCTAAAAAATATGCAGGCACACACTTCAAATGTGACATTTTTTATTCGCATTGTTAAGCCACAAAATTCAAATTAAGTCTCTTTACAGTCATAAGTTGTTTTCTCTGTAAATACATATAATAATACATCATTTAATTATGTCAACAACCACCTATGCCACACAAATTTGGATTCCATTACTGTGACCTCAGTTATTCCACACTTCCACTTATCTTCCTATGCAATATTGGACAAAATAGGTAGCATTTTAATATTATATACTTATGTATGAAGAATATATATTCTTATATAATGATTTTTGGCTTCCTAAAAAGGGCAGAAAGTTTTGTGTATGTATGTATGTATACATACACACACATATGTATATATAGATAAACCTACACACACAGAGAGACATATATATATATATTCTGAGCCAAATTCCAGGAAAGCTTTTAAATGTTTGGAGGTTTGGATTTGCATATTTTTTTTTAAAGATTAAAAAAAGGAAAAGAAAAGAGAAAGTGAATTTTTAAAGAAAAAGTAACTTTGAATGAAGCACTCAAATTGTGCTGCTTACAAAATGCCAGACTGAAAGAGATTGTTTTAATTCCCTTTTTCCTATGAATGGTAGGATTAGTGGCTTTTACATAGGTGAATTTTCACTTTGAATGAACACACTCCCAGCAATCCTGCCACCACTCTTTTCAACAGACAAAACCCATCAATTTCTCTAGTGGGTTTGCTACAACAGTGACTGACATCTAGAATTTTTGGATCTCTATACAAATAAACACATGAAACTCCTATGATAGATGATCCTTGGCTTTTAATTCTCTGCAGCCTCAATTAGTCATTTACAATGTGTAAATAGGAAGCATCACAAAGCCAAGTGCTTTTGCACTTCAAGTGTTTAACACAGTTCCTTTACTGCAAAGTGAAAGCTTCAGGTTACTATGGAGAAACAACACTGGATTATCATTTGAACAGATATAATCACTACTTTCAGCAGCTTGAAGTCACTTTAATTCCTATATTATTCCACCAGTTTTATCTGTGATAGGAGGGGATAATTTCTGAAGCTTATTTAGCTTTTTCTTCAGCATTATTTGCAATAGTGACAATATCCTAATGCATGGTGTAGAAAGAACAGGCCATCATGCTGAAGGAAAACTGGGAATAGGCAGCTAGCATAGAGTCATAGAATCAACCAGATTGGAAGAGACCTCCAAGCTCATCCAGTCCAACCTATCACCCAGCCCTATCCAATCAACAAGTCCACAGCATTAAGTGTCTCATCGAGTCTTTTCTTGAACACCTCCAGGGCAGGGATAGTAACTATAAACCACTTACGTGGGGCAGAGTCACATGAAAAGAGAAAGGAGTACCTGCCAACATGGAGATGTGAGAAAGGCAGGAGATTAGAAGAAAGGGGGAGATGCAGGGTGGAAGGAGGGCATGGCAGCTAGAGAAAACATGTTTTGATAAGGCTGAAAATTTCAGAGTTATTTTTTAATAGATTTGTTACAGTTTTATATATTGAGCTGGTGGCAATAAGAACTCACTCAGATTGAAAGATTAGGACAAGTAGCTAGCATTAGGCTGTGGCAGAAAGCTGTGAGAAACAGTTCTGTACAGGAAGACTGGGAGTAATAAAACTACACCCATGTTATATCCTTTCTTTCCACCTGTATCCATTCAGCATCTGCCCAGATGGGTCCAATTTTACCAAGAGTCAGCAAAGCATTCTTGTGGTAGTGGTGGTGCAGTAACAACTGATATCAGCTTAAAACCAGGGCTTGATGCCATCACTTTCCTGTTCTTTACTGATACTTTGCAAAATGTTCAGCTATTACCACCATCAATGCTGATATCTCTTAAATTTCACTTTCATGCTTTAACCAAAGGTTGGAATTGTCTGGTGTCAAACTGGGGCCTACAATGTTTCAGATAATGAATGCAAACCCAAGAACAAGTCTGTGAAGCTGTCCTGAGAAGTGACTTAGATTCAGAGGTGCTCTGTTAGTACCTAGTTGCCTTTCTTCAACAAACTGATTTAATGATTCTTTTGAAAATGCTTGTCTAAAAGACACTTTGGTCTTTGCTCATCATCCTTCTGTTTTGGATCAGCTTCTGCTTGGAAAATGCCTTCTTGGATGCTCACTTCGTCTGCAGCTGTTTCAGGCATCAGTTAGGCTAGAAGAATAAAGTACATATTTTGGGGCCCACTCTCACACTTTCATCTGCTACACAGCTCCTCTTCAGGTTTCCATCTTGTTGTAACTGACCCTGTACTGAAGCCCACTTCTTAAAATGGTACAGAAATAGACCCAGGTAGGTACTTGCATCCATTTCTGTAGAAAATACCCTAGGAAGCTGCAAATAACAATATGAAATCCAGGACAGCATTTATTTGGTCACTCCTCACAAAACTTCATAATCAGTTTCTGATGTGCCTTGGTGTATTTGTTTATGCCAAGGGTTAGGACTGGGCTGGCCACTAAACAAGCAACAGGTGCTTTCAATTAACCCCTCTCCCTTCTCAAAGAGGAAGAGAAAAGGAATAAAGGAGAGAGACTTATGGGTGGGAAAAGAAAACTACAAGAGGTTTAATGAAAAATTACAATAAAATTAAGTACATACAAAAACTGTGTTGAACCCAATCGCCTGACCACCACCACTGTGGCAATTATGTCAGCATCATCACTGATGCTGTGGACAGGCATGGGGGAAGTCCCAAACGGGAGTCTCCAACACACAAGAAATGAGTTCAGAGGCTGGATTCTGGAGCTGGATTAAGAAACATACAGGTCCGGATTAAGAAACACACAGGTCAGGATCAAAGAGCAGATCAAGTCCTCCTCTGACACCAGCCACTGAAGAAGAGAGCTTGATCCTTGTGCTGCCTTAGCAAAATCCCTTGTTGGTCACTTTAGCACCACCTGAGCCTAATTGTGCAGGTGCAGCCCTTTACTTCTGCACCGCCCAGCACAGGTGCAGCCTTTTACTTTTGCACCGCCCTACACAGCACACAAGATTTAGTTGTGAGCTTGGGCAGTGTAGGAATGAGTTTAAGTGAGAGTCTTCTGACAAACCAGCTTTTGGTTCTAACTATAAATTTTGAGTGTGAAGACTTCTAAAGCAGGCACTGTCTGCATAAATATGCTGTTAAATTGCAGAAGCACAACTTCTGAGAAGATAAGTAGCAGAAAAGTAAAGTCAGTGAAGAGAATTAATTCTCTTCTACCTTCAACTGGGACAGTTTGCTAGCTCCAATGAGTGTGGAACAAGCCCTTATACTGGCTTCATCAGTAAGGTAAAGTGACTGAAATCTTTTGTGGTTTTCTTAGAAGTTAAAAATTGTGTTTACAGAATTATTGTGTTTTAATTTTGGGGCGGGGGGGGGGCTGGAGTTTTCTCTATTGGATGCATGGACAATGTTGGAAAAAATGTGGTTTAATTTTGCTGTGTTACCCTGGAGGAAGCTGCTTGCACTTGGAGTGTATTCACTCTATGAGCAGCTGCAGACTGTTGCAAAAAGCTGTTGGTCAGGAAATATTTAGGCAACAACTATTAGAAGGTTCTAATTCCTTTTTGAAGTGCTGCCTAAATCAGGTTTATGAAATACAGTTCAGAGATCCACAATAAATATGTAGCTTGATTTTCTGCATGCATTTCAGGATTGGAAAAAGTGTTTAGTTTATTATTCATTGTCTTGTTAGTATCTGACTTTGCTGTACATTTTAGTTTGACTAAGAGGAGGCTGTGGGGAGACCTTATTGTTGTGTACAACTAGCTGAAGAGACATTGTGGAGAGGCTGCTGCTGGTCTCTTCTCACAGGTAATTGGAGACAGAACAAGGGGGAATGGTCTCACGCTGAGGCTGGGTAGGGTTAGATTGGACTTTATGAATAAGGTTTTCATGGAGAGAGTGATCAGACACTGGAATGAGCTGCCCAGGGAGGTGGTCAAGTCACCAACCCTGGATATGTCTAAGGGTCATTTGGATGTGGTGCTTGGAGATATGGGTTAAGGTGAACCTCGTAGAGCAGGGTTATTGGTCGGACTTGATCCTGAAGGTCTTTTCCAATCTGGATGTTTCTGTGATTCTGTTCCTGTGATTATTGTTTGAAGGCTGAAAAATTCCCCAAACCAACCATTTCTAAGACTTAATTTTTTTGAGAGGTGGAAATCTTTTCTTGAAAGAGAAAAGATGTTTCACAGATGAAAAAGTAGAACATTAATGGAGAGCTTTGAAAGCTTTTACTTAAAGGAGGAACAAAGAAATAATTATCCTGCTGGTGCATACAAGGATATGGGTTTCACCTTGGTTTATACTGAGGTCTTTCCTTAACTGCCTGGTAAAGCTTTTGACACTTAAGTAGCAAAGATGAGAAAGTCAATTCTTACAAATGCATTCTTGTATTTCCAATCTCATACTACCTCTTGCAAAATTTCTCTTCAGCTAAATGAAATCGGAGTCAAGCAAAAACTGTGTTTTGAGAATCTGTCCTTTGCTGTGCTGCATCAAGGATGGGGTTACAGCATTGCTAACACACCTCCTTCTCAACAAAATGAGTGATGGGCTCACTACAATTAGTATCCACTCTGACTGCTTTTTTGTTCTTGTAGAGGGCTTCTACATCAAAAGGGTTTAATCTTGGGTAATATGTCAGTGTGTCTGCATAATTCAGAACAAATCTCTCTTTAGTGTACTTAGATATTCCAAAATGTTTCACAAATGCACCATTCTCCTGCTTCTGAGTCCTTCAGCCAACTGTGAGGTGAAATGGAGAACTATGTAGCTGAGCCTAGCAACTGGGCACGGCAGGGTGTATATGAAAGTAGAGATGTGTTACCAGTGGAGTTTAAAGGAGTGCAACAGATCCAGAGTGCAGCTTGGGCAGGCTATCAGCAGTGTTCTGTGGGAGGTTTCCATTGTCTTCTAATAGGCAAGTGAGGAAAGTCTCTCCAGCTGCAGTTCCACAGGCTGCTTTTTCACCATAGACCTCATTGAGAAAATAGATCACAGGTGTGTGCTCAAGCACAAGGTAGTTTGCCTTCCAAAACCCCTGTTCTTGTATGCTTCTACCCGATGCTCTTTCCAGTGTAGGAGATTGTCCTCAGGTGTTTTCCCAGTATTGCAGCTCCACTTCGGTTAGGTAGCAGTATCAGTAGATGGAATTCACGTGGCTCCCTTCATATCCCTTCTTTAAGTTCATAACAGACATTCACATATTTTAATTTGCTGCTCCCTAGAAAAACCTGATGAAACAACCCCCCTCCACTTCTGTACTGAAACATACAGAGCTAGAGTATAAAATGACATGCAAATTTCCTCCTGGTTGACCTTAATACAGAGCCTTGTTGAAAACACAGGCAGTATGTGAGGCTGTGGTTATGATAGCACTGCTAAACATGCCATTATCAATACTGCTGAACAGACCTTTATCATGAGTGTAGTCAGATCAAGTGTAAATACTAATTAGAGCCTAATCCAAAAATCTATTGAAGTTTGTGGCAAGATTCAATGTGCTTTGGACATGTCCCAAGGTAAAGAATTAATCACTATTTTAGTAGGGCTCTGCCTCTGCAGTTGAGAAAATTGCCTTGCTAATGAGGGACTGCTGTGTTTACCTGAGTCCTTCCATTTTCTGAAGCCCTCCTGTTTTTACCTTGGTGGAAATAATGTGTAAGCCCTTAACAAGTATGAACTGACTGCAGAGAAGCAGCAACAGCAAGCACTTCTTTGTTGCATATTGCTGTAATGGAAACTTACTTGTATAAATAAAATGCAGGGCATTTATCTAACTTTACTGTATTGTCAAGCTACAAATTCAATTAAGATTGTTTACAAAAGTCTATGGGGGGAAAAAAAAAGGATGAAAATCCTGGCTTCACTGGAGCTAACAGGGACTTGATCATTAACAGGTATTACGTGGAGAATCTGTGGTAGTTCTGGGTGTAGGAAGCCTGTACTGGGGGCAGAACAATTCCAGTTTTTTTTCTCTGAAGGATCTTGATGAAGTGACATTAGGGAGGAATTCCTACCTTTGAAAAGCTACAGGTTGAGTAATAATGTACCTAGAAGGAAGTCAGATTATAACAGCTTTGAAACCTGAATGCTTGTTTATTCTCAGTAGTCTAAAGAACACCACCTTCCAAAGATGAATCTTTCTTCTTTTTTCTCTATTGCTCTTTTTAATTTACAGCAGTACCTACATCTCACTGTAACCATTCACTGCTTCAGAAGTGTTCAACACAAGGCCCCTGTTAATTACATCTCACATTTATGACAGTCTTTGATACAGCATTTCAACCTTTTATGCTATATGTTAATATTAACGTGTTTTAGGGCCTTGTGACACTTGAAAGCTACTATGGCAGCAAACATTGAATTATATACAGTCAGACTAAAGAGGATCTGGTTCAGCAATGGTTTAGTAACAGCATTTTTGAGCCCTGCTTGTGTGGCAAAAGACCTGCTGAAGTCAGTGACGCTCCTCACACCCTTAAGCATCAGAGTATTCTGCAGGTCTTTGCTGGATTAATGCTATCTCTGATAGGGTGAACAAGATGAGAGTGGGAATGCCCATAACAGGCTTCATGCAGTATTCCTCTGTTCATGCACTCTGAGCTATGGGAATGTAATTGTCTCTATCAACTTCAACATACCTTTGGGTTCAATGCTGAGTTGTTCAAATCTGATTACTTCTGTGTGATATTTCTGTTTAAGGTATGCATCTCCATGCATTTGTCCAGAAAAGCCAACATCCTTTTATCTCTTTCTGTTGCACAACCTATGCAAACTAAAAGATATGTATTCATACATGCTCTGCCAAAGTATAATATAACTGGACCTTGCTATGTTGATTCGGTTCCTTTGAAGAGAAAGATATTTCTTTTGGATATTGGGGTTTAAATTTTTTGGTTTTTTTTTTTCCCCTTTCCTCCAAGGTTTGTCATTTTCATCTGATTAAAAAGATATTTGCTGCACAGATAGGAATTATCCCTTGCCCTAATTTTTTGGGAATGTGACCTGAAAGGTTTTTGAATTGTTACAAATATTTCCTACTTTTAAATAATTCCATGTATCTCATAAATGAGATTGGGAGATCAACATGAAACTGCAGCATGTTTATGGTAACTGGAGGGTAACTTGGTACAAATAGATATTTTGATGTGAGAATTGCCTGGCACACCTCCAGCTACATAATTTAGGGAAACTATTCCAGTTTTCCAGGTATACTTTTTTTAATGAATCCCTTAATTGTCAGTGAGAAAGTTTCCTCATCCAACCTATAATTATGGTTAGACTTTTTCTCAATGTGTCTGTATGCCTTCTGATGCTGAATTTCTTGGATGACATTCATCTGCTCTGAATTAGGCATCTTAACATTTATATGTCGAGGTCTTAGAATCCTAGAATCAGCCAGGTTGGGAGAGACCTCCAAGATCATCCAGTCCAACCTAGCACCCAGCCCTGTCCAATCAACCAGACCATGGCACTAAGTGTCCCATCCAGTCTTTTCTTGAACACCTCCAGGGATGGTGACTCCACCACCTCCCCTGCAGCCCTTTACAAACAGAAGGTCTGCAGTGAGGTTAATTCCATTATCCCTATGGAGTGGTGTGTGCACAAGTCCATGCCATGGGTCTCAGGAGCTGTATCCTGTGTGGAGTGACATACTGAACTTGAGTCTATGTAGCCTGTAGGAAATAGTTTGTCTGTGCTGTAGAGCACTTAACTATATAAAATTTATGTCACTGGAGAAGGGGGGGAGGGGAAGAATGCTGAATTTTTCTTCTCTGTTCCATTTCTTGTCTTTTATCATATTAATATATAAATTTGGATTGACTGAATTCCAACAATATTCTGACTGCTGCACACTATTAATGCCCAAATATGCTTTTCTCCTGGGTTTTTTCTGTCCTTAACTGAATTGAATAGATAGTGGCACAAGCTGGGCCTTCTTTCTCTCTGATCTACCCCTTGAACTGCTTGTTTCCAACCCCGCTCACACTACTGCAGTAAATTTGAATGAAGTCTCCTATCTCCATACACTGGTGTCTGGATAGAGCAGTGGAACATTATGACATCTCCACTAAGGGCTTAAAATAATGTTTTCTTTCATCACAAAAATTCTTAAGAGCTGCACTATGCTGAAACTGTTTGGGTTACTGTAACAATTATTTGATAACATGATACCTAGATAACTAAAAGCTGTTAAAATCTTGATAACTTGGCATCCAAAACATCCTGTCCAGTGCAAAATGAGGCAGGACTTTTCCATTATGCACTAATTCAAGGAGAGGGGGACTGTTAGAAAGGTTATGGGCCCCAATGGATGGGCTGGGGCAAAAATGCCTACAGGTGATAGCACAGGCTATTGAGGTGAAATGATTAAAGGTGAATGCTTGAGTTTTATTCCATTGTGAACTTGCTCTCACCATGCATGATAATCATACTGATTAACAAGAGAGAAGATTTCCTTAGTAGTATTTCCATCTTGCCCTGCCAAAGGAAAAAGACATCTGCTGGCAGAATCTTCCTTCTGGTTGTATCTGAGCAACATGTTTTTAAGTGCGCCAAGAGCTGTTTGTGCTCACACCATGCAGTCTCTCCACCATCTCTACCCCCTTTAGAAGAAAGAATTGGGATCATTCTCCATCTTTGTTTGCAGCAGAAAAGACTCAAGGTGAGAGAGAGAACAAATCCTGTCAGGCAATTCTGCCACTCGCCTCATCTTCATAATCTTTCCTTGGCTTTCTCTGCCTTCTAACCCTGGTATTGATCGTGTCATAGGCTACAGCAGACCAAGGCAGGGGGCTGAAAACCTTTCCAAACAGCAGTTGCCAGTCTGCCTGTTGCAGCTTGAAGAAGAAAAACATGCTGTGAAAACAATCAGTGCATTTGCTTTAGATCTAAGTGATTCCAACTAGGTCGATGCTTCATGCTGATGTGTTGAAAACATTTAAAAATTTTCTGAGAGTTGGATTTCAACTGAAACATTTCAGCATGTGTCTGGCTCTCTGAAGTTGTTATTTCTCTCTAATGTAGCAGACAACTGGTAGGGTTTTTCCCCCACCTCATCACAAAGCAGTAGGGAGACTGGACCTTTTGTCTGGATAGGTTTGTTTTGAGTGTTTTTTTATGGGAAGAGGAGGATTTGTTTAATAAACTGAGGCTCTTGCAAATTGACTTCAGAGGAGTAGTAGTTCATGAAGGGAAAAAGAGGTAATCACAGTTGCGCAGTGTGTGAATGAAAGTATAGCTGCACTTGAACTGCTTTTGTTGTCTGTGTTTGAATATTCTTTTGCAGGCAGGCTAGATCATTCATAAATACAGCAAGAATATTGTACTCTTTTGAAAGCACATGATGCTTCTTTGTAATGTGTTTGTAGTCAGCGTAATTGGCCTGGTTCTCTCTCAGCTTGTGATCACAGACCAAACGAAGCAGTGCAAAAGGGAACCATCCTCATCCAAATTGTCTTTGATTCAGTTTGCACGAGTGGCAGAAACCCAGGACAACATTTTTGTATCAGATGGTAGCACAATTGCATTCTGAACTGCTTGGAGAAGACCACAGAGAAACAGAATTTGGTGTGGCTTCTCTTACTGCTTAGTTTGGTTTGCACATGCTCTGCAGTCGCTATAGTCTACAGGAAGCTAAATCGGGCAAAGGCCACAGGACTGCTGTCCTAGTTTGAAGCTGGCTGCTCGCTGCTGTCTGAGAGCAGATCAGTAGGACCTCACCTCTGTGCTCCATTGCACTTCACTGTGTCCTCCTTGTTTCATGTGCCCTTTTCCATGGCAAGCATTTATCAATGCCTTTTGCTCTCTTTGGGATACTATTTTTTTAATTATATGGCATAAAAATATATATTAAATATATGTTGGAATTCTCTTCCCTCAAGGAAACTAAGTCACCCAATGTGTTCTTGCCATCTTTGCTGCTTGCTTCAAATAATACAGAGAATATTCTTGCACTGTTCCAACAGGAAATAGTGAAGAAATACTTGCCTTGAGGTATTTCATTGAGTTTCAGGATACCAGGAGACAGAGATGGTCCAAAAAATAGATATTTTGTTGGGAGAAAATAATAATAATAATGAAAAAGCCCCAACTTTAAAGGCTGCATTTATCTGTGGAGAGGAATTTCCCTCCCCCCGAACTAAGCCATTGCAAATGCAGTGTGTGGTGTATGTGGCACTAATGGATTTCATACTCCAGCATTTATTTCACCAAGTATCATGCAGTGAACAATAGTTGTCATTTAAACAACTCTAGTTTGCAACTGTGTAAGCTCTAGATATTAAAACCAGACAAGACAGTGTAGGAGGGGGTGCGTGAGAAATTCTGTGGTCTAAGTGGTGTTATTTCACTCATTCATGTCTAAAATTAACTCCGTGGGGATGCTGCAGAAGTCCAAGTTATAATTTGCATGTGTTATTGGCAGTCTTGTTTATTATGGATGTATACACTTAATGTATATGTTCAAGCTGATGATTTACTTAAATACTTGATTTTTTTTTTTCTCCCTAATTCTTCCCCACCCTTGAGACTAGAGAAAGAGAAACATCAATGTTGTCTAAGAAGCTTATGCCTGGCAGGAATTTAGCTAGATTAAACTCTTCTACTGTGATCTAGTAGGGCTGCTGAGCCATGTGGAAAACTTTCTTTCCAAGAATAGGCTCCTCTCATGGGAATTCTCACAGAATCACAGAAACATTCAGGTTGCAAAAGACCCTCAGGATCATGAAGTCCAACCTATAACCCTTCTCTACAAATTCTCCTTGAATCGTATCCCTAAGCACCACATCCAAATGTCTCCTTAAACACACCCAAGATGGGTGACTGCACCACCTCCCTGGGCAGCTCATTCCTGTGCCTGACCACTCTCTGTGGAAAACTATTTCCTAATGTCCAAACTAAACCTACCCAGCCTCAGCTTGAGGTCATTCCCCCTTGTTCTGTCTCCAATTACCTGTGAGAAGAGACCAGCAGCAGCAGCCTCTCCACAAGGTCTTTTCAGGTAGCTGCAGACAGCAATGAGATCTCCCCTCAGCCTCCTCTTTTTCACACTAACCATCCCTGGCTCCCTCAGTCGCACCTCATAAGATTTATTCTCCAGGCTCTTCCCTAGCTTCATTTCCCTCCTCTGTAGTCCAGCACTTCCGCATCTCTCTTGTAACCTGGTGCCCAAAACTGAACACAATACTGTAGGTGTGGCCTCACCAAAGCTGAGTACAAGGGGACAATCACCTCCTTACTCCTGCTAGCCACAGCATTTTTAATACAAGCCAGGATGCTGCTGGCCATGTTGGCCACCTGGGCACGCTGCTGGCTCAACTGTTGAATCCAGATTACCCATTGGATTCAACAGGACTACATATGTGAAGGGAAGAGGATCATTTTAGTGATGAGTCCTCAGTGGTCTGAATGTGTTAGCTTCTACTAGTGTGGATTTGTATTTTGACTTTGCAGTGGTTCACATACCACTGGAACCTGCTGGGACTTAGTGTTTGCCAATACAGGCCCTGATGAAGCAGCGTCATCGATACTCAAGTGTGCAGTTCCTCCACTGCATTCGGCAGACATGAATTAGCAGGTGCTTGTGTTCGCCTTTTTGGTGGCTTACTGAGGGAGTTCTTAAGGGTGACTCTGCTACCATTCTGGATATTCTGCTGTGCCTTTGCTTCAAATCACTTCCAGTGTAACCTTCCTGCTTCCTTGAACTGTAAACAAAAGTAGGTTTCAGTATCGCTATGCCAAAAGGAATTCAAACCAAAATTGTTGTGCTTCTCTGGTGTATGCTGACCTTCACCCTACTCTTCTGGATGTATTTTTTTTAAGCCTAAGGTTTACACAGCATTAGCCATAATTGGAACTGACACTGGAAAACCACAGGAAGCAATTCACTTAATACGAATTTGTTGTGAAACTGGAAACAGAGTTCTGCCTGAGTTCTCTGTAGGTTTCCTGGCAGGAAGCATCTTGGCATTTTCAGGTGAAATTTGTTCAGAAGGACCTTAAAGAAAGGGTCTTGCTTTGATCTGTCTCTTACAGAAGTCAATGAAAGAGACTCCATTGATTGTAATGAACACTGGGAAGCTGCCCCATTCAGAGCTACATGTAATTTCCACTTCTGGACAATTGGTTTTCCTCAATAGCAATCCAAAGAGAGATTGATGTAAGTACAGGGAAGAAAGACAGTAGTGAGTAAGAGGGAGCTCATCCCAAAGAGCAACTGAGCTAGAAGGGAGTAGAGCATGATGACTGCTATGCTTTGTTACCGCTCGTGGCCTAAACCAAAGGGTGGAAATACCTCAGCCATATGCTGAGATAGAAGAAAGAAATAAAGGAAGAACAAACTTCTTGGATACAGTTGGCTGTGGGGCTCATCATCCTGTAACATTTTAAACTTTGCCTTCAAATGCTCTTTGTGCTTAGGTTCTTTTACTGCTATAAATAAAGTGTATCAGTATATCCAGGAGGAGAGAAAAAGCTTGCATAACGCTGTCTAACAACTACCTATACCTCTACCCTGTTGCTTTCTTCCAATTGTCTCCTTTGCGTGACGGTAATACAGTTTAAATTGCCTCAAATCTTTTATATACCAAGGTCAGACTACTAATGCCATGTATCCTGTAAGTCTTATACAATTTCAGCAGACCTGGCTAGCTAAATTGTCAGCCAGATCATACACCTGTGTTAGATTCTTTGCTACAGAAATCCTGCAGTGCAGCCCAGAGTGATAATTGAGACAGATGGATGCTAAATATGGCAATGAGAAGGAGACCTATTATTTCAGATTTGGCTCTGCCACCTTTTGATACAGTTAGGTTGCTTGCAACTTAAGAGGACTAGTACACCAGCAGCAAGGGCACTCACCAAAATGGTAGTCAGCAACCCAACAAAAACCTAGGCTAACAAGTGTGTGGAGCTCCTGTTCTCTCCAAACAAAAAACCCCCAAACAAATGACAAGAAAACAAACAAAAACTCAATGTAAAAAAACAGGGACCAGTGGTCAAGAGACTGTTCCTACTGGGAACATGGGTGTGGGGGAAGGCATTAGCAGAGTTGTCATGTGCTTGCCCCCATTGCAGACTCCACATCATAAAACTCTGACTTCGGCATCTGACAGCATGGGTATAAATCCACTCTTTGCATGGACTAAGATATATACAAAAGTCTTTCTCTGTAGTTCCTGATGGCCATCAAGGGAACTAGCTAGTGCATGATCAAAAAGTTTGTGTGACCACAGTACTCTAAAATCAAGGCAAAACTCCTTTAGCAGGGTTTCCAGCTGCACTATACATCCTGCTTACCCTAACCCCCAAACTTGTCTGCCTTTCCACCCAGCCTGCCAAGCTCAGGGTTTCTTTTTCAGTTATTCCCCCACCCCAAAAAAAAAAAAAAAAGAAAAGATATAAAAGTGGAAAATAATTTTCTTTATCCTTTAATCCTTTATTCTCTTTGCTTTTAAAAGTTTATTTATTTCCTACATGTGGCCATCCTGAGCTTCTGCCTCTCTGTGTCAAGGCTTGCTTAAGCTTGAAGGTTGTTTTTAGGCTTGACCAAGCATTGACAGCACTATCACAGAAGCTAATGCTAGAGCCTGCCAGTTTGATGGATTAAGTAAACTTATTGAAATCTTTCTTTCTTTAATTCTAAAAGATGCCGAGGGCTGTTTTCTATTCCTGCTCTTTGTGTGAAACACCCACTGACACTAATAGGAGTTCCATGTGTGGAATTAGAGTAGAACGTGGCCCTTAATATTTAAAAGACTTGTCAACTTTGTGCATGAGGTAATGTGGAGGTGTGTTGTGATGCTGCTTGGCTCTGTTCTCCTTCTACCCTCTGCACTTCAAAGACACTTCTTGTATGAACTGCATGGCTGCTAGCATCAGAACTAATTAACTTTATCCCTTTCTAAAGCTATTTAAAAACATATTCTTGCCTTTTTCCTCTTGAGACATCTGTCTTCTTTGGTCAACAAAATAGATTTCAGCTGTTCTGGTGTGGTTGGTAAACAGTCTTGTTGCCCAAGTCGTTCATGCTGCTGCTCTGTTGAGGAAGAGCAGGAGGGAGAAAGCTGAACAGAGAATGTCTTTCCAGTGGCCTTTACATTCTTCTCAGTGTTAGAACAAAATATCTAATGTTTCACACTCTTCCAACTTTGATTCCCTGCTTGTTCTCATGCTGTACCTTGCTCTAACACAGTGGTGGTATACTGGGTAGCTAAGTAGAGTTAAATCATTTATGTGACAAAAAAGTTCACCGTGAACCTGGTTCCTATTTCAAATGCACTCGGCTTATTTTGTTAGAACTAGGGCTGCAGCTCAGCAGGGCTACCAAATTGTCGTGGATGGCCATGGGCAGAACTTTGAGATTTTAAGAGCCAGCTGCAAAGCTGGTGTCTTTATCTTTCTGGAAAGGCAGAATTTCTCTTCCTCCGTCATAGCTCTTGAAAGTCTCTATCTTTGCCCTGGGATAGCTGCTTCTGCCTGCCAAGTAGGCAGCTTTTTGGCAGGAGGGGTAGAGCTGGTGGTATAATTGCAAACCCTTAACCAAAATTTCGGTTTTGAAGATAATTTTGACATTTGACTTCCAGTCTCAAATGCATTCATTTACCATGGCTTAAGTCTTTCACAAATAGGGCTCAGTGTGCTCATTGTCAAGTAGCATGGGTATTCTGATAGCATTTCTATTAGAGTGTTACTGCTTATGAAAATTCTGAACATGCTGCCCAAATCTGAATACAGAGTGCAGTAAATCTGCTTCTGCTGATGTCAGTGATGTGAGTTGGATCCTAGATGTCACACAGATGTACACAGAGAAATCTACTGGAGCTGAGATGGATGGCATCTGTGTTCTACAGTGGTGTGGCCTGCTCTGCAACCTGTTATTAATTAGCCCTCAACAGATGTAAGCATGTTCATACAGAAATCTGCTGCAGCTAATATGAATAACATCTGTGCTTTACAGTGGTGTGGCCTGTAGTTTCTAGGGATGTTTTAAAAGGCATTTTTCCAGAGGACCTGCCTGATACTCTACTGCTTGCATCTAAAAATTCCTTGTATTTTTAAATTAAATCACCTGATAAATCAACTGAAAGATAAATCAAAGTTAGGTATATGGTTCTGAAAACATGTATGAGCTTCAGCAATGAATATGTTCTCTTGGTATGTTTACTGGGCTAGCATATTAATGGTTAGTCAGCCAAACCCAGGGGTGACTGCAGGAGGTTAATGACATAAACAAGCGATAGTTGCAGTTAAAGGTGCAGAATCACCTGAAACTGGTGGAAACCCTGAAGTTTTTCTTCCTGGACTCTGCACCTTGAAATCATTAAAATTTACAGGAAACACTGCAGCATTTCTGGGTGACAGCAACACTGTGCTGAAAAGATGTCTGAACTCAACTCCTTTGTCTAATTCTTTTTTGTCTTTAGTATGAACCAGCAGAAGGCTCACCTGGCTTTTTTAACTGGGCTTTGTTCTGTAGATTCACGCTGCCCATTTGCAAAATGTCTAATGGGACAATATGCAAATGACATTGCTCCATTTCTCACTCTGATTCAATGTGCTTACAGCTGAAATTGGTTAACTTCAAAGCAGAATGTTGTTCCAGGTCTGGTTTTCTTCTGCTGCTCCTACTGTTCCCTCCCAGACACAGCCTCTCTATAGGGAGCTTCTTTTTTCCCCTCTGTCTTCCTTTTTTACTCCCTATACAGTATTTTCAGGTATTTCTTAGAATCATGGAATGGTTTTGGTTGTAAGGGACCTCCAATGGTCATCTAGTCCAGTCCCCCTGTCAGTCCAAGACAAACTAATTTTAGGACAGAGTGGCTAGAGAGCAGCCAGAGAAAAAGGGACCTGGTGGTACTGGGAGATGGTAGACTGAAGCTGAGCCACCTGGCACACTGCTGGCTAAGAGAGCCAGTGGCATCCTGGCCTGTATTAGGAACAGTGAGGCCAGTAGAACAAGGGAGGTTCTCCTTCCCCTGTACTCAGTGCTGGTCAGGCCACACCTTGAGTGCTGTGTCCCGTTCTGGGCTCCTCAATCCAAGAGAGATGTTGCGGTACTGGAAGGTGTCCACAGGAGGGCGACAAAGCTGGGAGGGGCCTGGAGCACAGCCCTGTGAGGAGAGGCTGAGGGAGCTGGGGGTGTGCAGCCTGCAGCAAAGGAGGCTCAGGGCAGAGCTCATTGCTGTCTACAACTGCCTGAAGGGAGGCTGTAGCCGGGTGGGGTTGGGCTCTGCTGCCAGGCACCCAGCAACAGAACAAGGGGACACAGTCTCAAGCTGTGGCAGGGGAGGTCTAGGCTGGATGTTAGGAGGAAGTTCTTCCTAGAGAGAGTGATTGGCATTGGAATGGGCTGCCCAGGGAGGTGGTGGAGTTGCTGTGCCTGGAGGTGTTGAAACCAAGCTGACTGGGGCACTTAGTGCCATGGTCTGTTTGATTGGCTAGGGCTGGGTGCTAGGTTGGGCTGGAGGAGCTTGGAGCTCTCTTCCAACCTGGTTGATTCCATGATTCGTGATGATGATATAAATTAAATTTGTCATGAACCAATATACCACATCAGTTACTCCTCATACAGTTTTTGTCTGTAAGTTGACTTCAGTCTCATTTGTTCTGGTGGACATGGAAATGGTAGAGACAATAGAGGGGGGGAAAAGAATTTTAAACAGTGTACTCTCTCAAGCATAGAACAGCCTCTTCAGGTACACTTTAAATGCCCTCTGCACAACTAGGACCTGGGGCAGCATCTGCTCTCCAGGACTCTGCTTGGTTTTGCCTTGTTTAGAAAAACAAACAAAAATCCCCATAAGAGCCAACAACAGACAAGCCAAAAGGATTAAGGAAATCGGGTAAGTAAGTTCCATGAACTGTGGAAGCCTACAAGGTGTCAGGTCTTCTGAGTACAAATAATGATGGCTTCTGTCATCGTTGTACCTTCTGGAAAATGCCAGGGAATCTTATTCATCTGTGCAGTTTGGTTTTTAGGATGTCACTAGCTCCATTGGACTTCCATGTCTTAAAATAATCAGAACTGCACTGTAGAGGTCAAACCTCATCCATTTTGGGGGGCTCAATCAAACATGAAGCAGTTTGAGTGTTGCACTAAAGATTTTTCCTGCCTATGTCTTCCTATCATATTTGGTTTGTAGTGGTACTCTGGACTTCCTCAGACTTGATTTTTCTGTGTTAGTACCAAGACCTGCTTGCAGGAGAGAGTGGTCTCCAGACCGCTGCTTTCTCTGGGCAGCAAAGGCTGCCCCCTCTCCTCCCTGCTTTCTCAGCATTAGGGAGAGGGACAAAGCTCTTTTTTCCTTTCCTCAGCATGTATCCCCTCAAAGATTACCACCCAGAATACTTCTGGGCTGGGAGCGCCAGGAACAGAAATGCAGCCCAGCATGTTAAGTTTCATACTGGCACTGGCATTTAGGATCGGAATGGACATTTAAGTGCCCACACTGTGCATATTACCACCGCCACAGAAACAACACTACAGACGTTTCTGGCAGGATCCTCTTGCTCTTTGCAGCAGGAGAACGAGATTGTGTATAAAGGACAAATGAATTCCTCTGCTTGCAAGCACAGCCCACTTCTGACTTGGCAATACATTTGGGCTGTTGCTGTAGGCCGTGTTGTTCTGCTGTCTTCAGGCAGGTGCTGCTTTTGCTTATATGTAGAAATCACATGTTTAAGTACTGCATTGCAATCTGATTTGAAGGAACTAGTACACACCATCTGGCATTTACAGTAACTGGCTGAGCACCTTTCAGGTCTGCGAAGCACCTAGCAGAGTTAAGTTGCTACCTATGTTATAATTAACCCTCAGTGTCTGGAAAATGTAGCTGTATCTGTGTGCACATCAAACACAAAAATCATACAAATGCACACAGTGTAGTAAATATTCATGTGTATTCCAGAGCATGGACTACTTGTGCAGGTAGAGAAAGAGTTATATAGTAACAAACATATATGTGTGCATGGGTGTAATGACATTGCCTCGTATCACATCTATCAGGTTACGAGCAGCTAATAATTTTCTTCTTTCTACTCACAGCCAAGCATTATAATGGCACATACTCATAAATCAGCATCAACATGGAACATTGCTTAGCAAATATAAATGTGTGTGCATTGCAGAATGATCTGAGATTACAAAAATATATCAGAAGTCAAAAGTAGCTGGTGGAGAAATGCTATGTCTTTAGTTTATTGAGATTGTTTGGAGGATCCTAATGTACTGTCACTGAAAGAATAATTTTTCCTTTACAATCTACTTAGCAAAGATTTATCGATCCTTTTCCCCTTCATAGAGAATTACTGATCCATTTTAGAAAATCAGATTTTCACACCTTTCATGAGAATGTGCACAGCGCAGTTCCCTAGGGATTGCCAAGGAAGTTGACTTTGACATGAAATCCCTAGGTACCGGCACACAACAGCCTATAGTCTCATCACTGATTTGTTGCGCAGGGTGGTAAAATACTTTTATACATTTATAGAGAAATGATTGCACTGCAAGGACTTCTTTTTCCATGCTAGTGGATGTATTCAGGGTCCTGTTATTTGTGTAAACAGCATTTTTTTTGAGGGGGGTAGGGGGTGGGGAGGAAGTAGGTCTGTGTTTTTTTTCCTCAGCTGTGATCTCATGAAGGGTAAGGTAAGATAAAAGTTGTTGAAATTCATGTTGCAAAGCAGTAGGGTACTGTAGAATTTTTCAGTGTGTGTAAATAACTTTCCCCAAGATGTGCCTACTCTCTGTCCTCATTATTGTAGTATCCTAGGTAGCTAAGCATTAGGCATGTTATATTGAAGTATGCATCATAATGAAGGTGATTTATTATAATTAAAACAGCATGGAGAGCAGCTTTTATTAGACATATTGTTTCACAGGAGAGCTTAATAAAGAGCATTATTATTAGTTATAGATCTGTGTGAAGGATGTTGTTTACTGAGAGTTATGTGAGTATTAGTCAAAGTCTGAAGTTGCTCATTTGAGCTGTCCACTGTAAGGGGGGAGTGGGAAAGGCACTCAGCACAGCAAAGAGAAGAATTTTAAGATTGGAGGGGAGAGAGAGTGAGAGACAGAGAAAAGGAAATGCCGAGTGCATGAAGTGTTCTCTGCAGGAGCAGTTCTAGAATACTTTATTACATATCTACGGAGACAATGGCATGGACTGTAAGTAGCTCCTGTCTCTCAATATAATAATGCACATAAAGTCGGGGTCAGATTGGGTTCGCTCTGGGCTTTGATGCTGCAGAAGGTCACCAGGGGAATCGATGGACAAAAACGAGACCTGAGTTTCATGCAATCAATGAGATTTTTCTATTTAAAGTGGACACTGCTGGGTGCGAGTCTCGGAGCTTCAAATGTGGTTTTGCTCAGCTTTAGCAGATTGAGAGATAGATGCACTGTAAATGTATTGTTTGTTTTAATAACTCTGCTGGCACAAGGGGTGTACATCTTAACAGGTTAGTCTGGCTAACTCTATTATGAAGTTGCATGAGCTGCAAATAAATGGGCACATTAGCAGCTACTTTGAATGTTAATTGCACTGAGTTTTCTATCCTTTTTCTGTAGAGTTATGGTTGCCTGGCATGTAGGTAACTCTTAAAATATGATTACAGAATTACTGCATCATTTGTTTAAAAATCATGTGGGTTTCAGCTGTTCTATACAATGTACTTTCTGCTATTAATTTCTTAGTCCTCTCTACTCATTTCCAAATTAAAGAATTGGCTATAGTTACTTGCTGTTCCACAGATAAAACATTCTTATAGGCTGTTGGTTAAGAAGCTTCATTCTTTTAAGTAGCAAGTGGATAGCTGGGAAGGAATTGTTTTGGTAATTTTCTCCTTAAAGTTTTCAGGCAGCTGAAAGATGATCTGTTGTTTTGCCTTTATTGTGTACAGTGATCTCTCTAGGATGAGGGAAGCAATCAGGAGGAATGTGATCAGTGTCTGACAGAGCGGTAACACTGGCAACAGCGAATAATTGACTGATACAGGAGATTTATCTCTGCTGTGAAATGGTTAAGAAATTAAAGCATGTTATAGACCAATTTCTAATCACATCTATATGATTTTAACAGCTTTGCAGTCAATGGAATTGTTGCAAGTTTGCGCTGACCTGGCAGACACAGGTCCTGACACTGTTTTCAATTTCAAAGCAAGTCAGCTCTTGGAGTGTACTTTGTGAATGAGAAAGCCACTTAGATCTGGGGTTTCAATGATCTGATTGGTTGTTTTTCAAAAGTAAAAAGAAAACAGCTAACACAGTTCTCTCCACACCCCCCCAAACTATCCTCTTTCAGTAGAGAATGCATCCTACATTTTGAGCTTCCATTTAATAAACAGAAGTATTCAGTCTGAAGGACTGTTTATCCTACATCACTGCATAAGTAAATGCCCACCAGAGGCTAAGAGGGAGCAAAAGGGGAAGCAGCAACTCCATCTCTCTGTGTTTTTCAACCTATGATTAAAAATAGCTTTTTGACAGTAAAGACAATCAAATTAGATAGGAAAAGAACCAAGCACACATAGGTGCAAACCAGTCCCCCCCCCCCCCAAAAAAAAAAAACAAAAAAAAACCAAGCCAGCCAAGGCCTTGATAGTCTTTTTGAGTTAAACATCTTAAAAACAGAGTAGTTGAGGATTTGTGAGAAGGGCATTAGAAACCATAGATTTTTCTGCAGCTCAGGTCTAAATTTGTTTGCCAGAACCTGAAAAATGCCCCAAAGAGCAGATGTACAGAAGACGACTTAAGCTTCTGCCCCAATCTAATTTTGGTTAGTAGGGTCATTTACAATTCAAGCAGAATTTATGTTCACCTGAAATGATTTATTTGTGTTTTCATGCATGCCTTGAGTAAGAACACTTCAGTTTACATTATTCTTACTAAAAAGAAAAGAAGAAAAACGTCCTCCACCTCAAACATCCTCTTTTAATGGCCCTACTGTTGCATTCTTAGAACGTGTTAAACATTTTCCAGCTAAGTCTTCTAAGTAAAGCATAGAAAGAAATGCATTAGTTGAATTTTGCATACAAAAATACTGGCAATGAAAGCCCATTGCAGTAACCATTTCCATTGTAAAACAGGTCTCTGGCAGATAATGGAAAGAGCTATTGAAGGTGGGTTATGTAAAGCTCAACGAAGAGCACAGTGAGCCACAAGAGCCTACACAACCTAAAATAAATCACAGGGTGATACTGAAAAGGGGAGGGAAGAAACTACCACATCATCTGTAACACTTTCCTCTAGACACACCTTGTCTACCAGTGATTCTATTTGGCTGCAAAAGTAGGAAGGTGATAAACCACAGCAAGTACACATTCACTTATTGTCAGTGTGTAGCCCAATTAACCTTTTTTAACCAGTATTGAGGTGTTTGTCTTTTGGGGACAGCAGATCTGGCATGGTTCTCAGTGCAGGAGTCACTGGAAGCTAATTTATGTGCTTTGCAGTAGACAAAATGACTGCTACCCTTTAAGGTATTTCTTTGAGTTAAGCATATGCAGCCTCTTTGGGCCTCCCCAGAGAGATCTGTGGGTTGTTACAGCCAATGCCAACAGGATCTAGCTCCCAAGACTTCACTCATGAAAAAGTTTGTTTTGAGATTTACAGTTAAATAACTGCTTGCAGCATCTGGAGCAGAGGGAAATCTCTTCCCCTGCAAGGACTGCATCAGAATTAGGTGCTGAATTAGTGGGTGTTTCACTTGTGTATAAGGCTAATAAAAAGGTGTTTTTCTCATTCTCTGTTTTTAAGGTATTGTATATTTCATCATGCTTCATCTTGCTGAGTGTTTTAGGAAAGGGCATATGAAGAGCTACATATGCAACAGCAGAAGCAAGAGCCAAAACATGAAGTTTAAAAGTACAAACTGTCACAAACTCAGGGCACAGTTCAAATGGAAAAAATTTGCACCCTGGAAAAGGGTTGAATGCCACTCATAAGGCCTTCCCCTTAATATTCACACTTAATGTACTTTAATTTTTGTATTCTTTAATGAACCATCTCAAAAAGCAATTTTTTGACACCTGCCTCCCCTACTCAGTGTTTTCAAGATACTGGGAGAGCAGACATGTAAATGAAAGCTTCCCACAGACATGTTTAACTTCTGCAACCAGCTCTTATTCAACATATCATCCCATGTCTCGCTGATCTTAGCAGCATTACAAGGATCATATTTTCACACAGATGAACAATTCATGGCAATTTCTCCAATAGCTTTGACACAAACATTCTTTTCTTTGATATCGGAGATAGAAGCTTTCTATTTCTGACTTATGTTTTTCCCCCAGACGACATATTTATTGAGGCTATTGCAAGGAAAATCCCATTTTCCATTAATATTTGACTTCTTTTTCTTCCTCTCGCAGTATTTCAGGCTGATAGAGCAGTAAGAGAGTCTTGGTCAATGTCAGCTTATGTATGTGCATCCATTAATGAAACCAAGACTAATGTTTATTTGCAGTGTTTAAATAAGCATATACACACATGCAGTGCTTACTACATATGCATGATTCACTTTTGAGTAGATGCCCTTGTGATTCTGCTGTGGTAGATCAACAGGTAGCCTTTATTGATCTGTTACAACAGCCTTTCCAGTTCCAGTGAAGATTTTGATTGATTGTCCTCCATCCAGAGTGAGTTCTTGCTCAATCTCTCCAAAGTCTTCAGTGGCATTGGCTGCAGGTATAACAGACATGAAAGGTTTCCAAGAGTGACATGTGTATAATTGTGTTTGCATTCAAAGTAATTACTCCTATCTGAGCAATCTGTTATATCCCTTATGCTAAGAGTATTTAAACTGCTAGGTAATAGTACAGATATCTCATGTCAAGCCTGCATTCTATGGAATAAGCTAATTAGAAATAAATGCACCACATGGAGCAGGAAAGTATTTTGTGACTTGCACTCTTTCATCAAACAAGTCTCTTCCTCTCTTATCTCTTACATTTAAACCTAAATGCAATGTTTCAAATTTAAGAATTTCCATCATGCAAAATATTATATTAAGAAGGTAGGAAATTATTTCAATATCATTTTGATCTCCAGTATTCAAGTGTCAGATACCATTCCACATATTTCAATGAGAAATGTTTATTGTAATGACAGTTTCTCACTCTAACAGACCTGGATCATGAGGCAAAGATGCATTTGTATTTATTTAGAGAAATAAGCCACTTAGCCACTACTCACTTTCCTTATCCTGCCTTATTCCTACCTATTTCTAGGTCTAAATGATCTCTCTCATTGTATCTCTGAGTTTCCTATACTTGTTGAACGAAATAAATAAAGGGAGCATGACCTACACCTTTTGCCTCCCTTTTACAAACTGAAATAATCACCACAGAAGCCTGGAAAGGAAATGTCTGAATGCCCACACTACTTCCTAGGGAATCTCCATCAACCAGATCTCTTGCTTAGACTCAGTAAAATCACTTTCTCCCAATCACTGTGAAAAATAAATCTCACATTATCATGAGCACTTCAATAAATCCTGCACCACTCCCTTGTTCCCATGCAGTTGTTTGTCAAGGTTTTTTTAGACCAACAATACTTTGCCCTCACAAAGCTTTGTGTGCATGCGTTTAACTGACCTGAAAAATGAAGCTGCCAGTATGGAGTTAATCAAGTCCTCTGACAAGCTAAACTAGAAACCTGCTTGGATAGTTCTTTGCAATAGATCTATGCTTGGCAGTGGCACAAACAGTAGATAAGCTTCATGCCCCTGCAGAACTGAATTGCCCCATCAGTTGTATGGCTTCCTGAAAACTGGAGTGTCATGTGGGCTGGAGGGAGGTCTTTGTTTCATGCCAGTTCAAGACTTTGCTTGCTCTTGAGCTGCAGTCTACCTCTGGATGGCAGTACGGTCACTGTGAACTGTTTGGAGCTACTCCAGCATTCTCTTAGGAAGTAAATTGCTGGTAAATTTGTCTAAGTCTTCATCTCGCCCCTGGTATTGCTTACCTCTAGCTTTCAGCATTTGATGCAAGAAGTGAAGCCTCAAGGCTGGGGTCTCTATGCACAGATGAAGATCTGCAGAAAACTTCCTTTTCAGCTGCATTGTTTTCAAGGCTTTGTCTCTCTAACTCCAGCTGAGCCATCAGTCACAGTTGTTCAGCCTTTTGAGTGCCTGCTTCTTTTCCAACTGGATGTTATTGCAGTACCTGCTCCAAATGCTCTCCAGAAGTTGCTGAGAAAGGAGGAACTTCTCTCACACTGACTAACTGTTCTCACTTATGTGGTTTACTCGCAGCTTATTTCTTCCAACAGATTTAAGCTCTAAGCTTGAAATATTTTCACGTTGCATAGGAAATTTCAGCTTTCTTGATAATAAGCTTTCTTGAGCTACCAAGAAACAGGAGTCACAATCAGTAATGTGACAAATTTCAGGGCATGTAGTACTTTGCCCTGCTGCCTCACGACTTGCAAACAGGAGTTCTCTGACACTCTCCTCCAATTCAGGTCTTCTTTCCTCTCTTGGCTTTAGAATCTGTCTGGCTTTGTTTGTTTGTGGTTTGGCTGGTTTTGGTTTTGCAACTGTTGCAAGGCAAAACAATGGGATTCGAAACACTACGGGGAGCCAAAAAAGGAAATCTACCACGAAATTCTGTAATCACTGTGCTTGTACTCAAACCAAGGTTGTCCTCTAGATATCGGTGCGCTTGGTGGATCGTTCTGAAAGTACCACATCAGTGTCAACACATCTGTGGAGCAGGCATCCTGTGTGGTGTGGGTCTAGGACAAATCGCCCTACTATAGCGACAAAGGCTCTCCAGGGACCAGAAACACTTAGGGGGATGGACAGGCTACTGTAAGCTGTTCTATATTCCTGTCTTGTATCTCCCTATATAACCAGGCATCTCAGCCAGTGCTCTCTTGCTCTCTTGCTCTCCCTTCTCTCTGCTCCCGCTGCACGTGGCGGTTTGCAGCCTTGGCCGGCAAGTTACACTCTTCCTATGTGGCTTGGCCTAGCAGTGAAGCCTGTGGTGGGGAGCTCAGGCTTGGTGCGTCCAGCGTGAGAGCCCTGTGAGGCCTGGTAAGCCTGTCCTGGGTGAGAGCCCTGTGAGGCCTGGTAAGCCTGTCCTGGGTGAGAGCCCTGTGAGGCCTGGTAAGCCTGTCCTGGGTGAGAGCCCTGTGAGGCCTGGTAAGCCTGTCCTGGGTGAGAGCCCTGTGAGGCCTGGTAAGCCTGTCCTGGGTGAGAGCCCTGTGAGGCCTGGTAAGCCTGTCCTGGGTGAGAGCCCTGTGAGGCCTGGTAAGCCTGTCCTGGGTGAGAGCCCTGTGAGGCCTGGTAAGCCTGTCCTGGGTGAGAGCCCTGTGAGGCCTGGTAAGCCTGTCCTGGGTGAGAGCCCTGTGAGGCCTGGTAAGCCTGTCCTGGGTGAGAGCCCTGTGAGGCCTGGTAAGCCTGTCCTGCTGGGGGGCACTTAGGCCTGCTCCTGGGCCTGCTGAGGCTGTGCGTGTGTGGGGGGGCTCTGGAAGGGTTTGGCCTGGTGTGGCCAGGCAGAGAACTGGGCGTATCTTGTGTATGTGTTCCTTTGCCCTGAATGCCCTTTGTGTTTCTGTCTGTGTTAGTAACCAGCAGTCATGTTCAATCTCTAGTTGTGTGGGAATGTGCTCATTTTACTCCTTTGGGCCAAAATGCCTTCGTGTCCTTTGGCCCTGGGCAGCTCCTGGTCCACGCTAGGATGCTGTGCCAAGTCAGACTCCGCTGCTGTTGCTTCTCTGGGACGCCAGCTGTGAGACTAAAGAGGTGTCTGCCGTGCATGGTCATCAGCAAGGCTGCAAACTGTGCTCCCCTTTTAGACTGCCATTCTAATCTCAGTGCCTTAAATGAAGTGTTAAAATACACTTGAAAATCCTGGTGGAAGACTGGAAAGTGTTACTGAGGTCATAGCTTAGTAATGCCATGAATATGGCATATGAGGCAGGAGGAAACCCACTTGGACAGAGATCCTAGGCTGAGTCTGCAGAGACAGCCTGTAGAGGGAAACCCAGCAAGCTTGGGGAAGACTTTTGGAGAGAAAATGAACACAAAGCCATATTTTCTGTCATTTTTACTTCCACTGTCAGTGCAGAGTTTTAATATTTTTTTTTTTTCCCCCCCTGTGTAATATTGCAAAAAGTATTTCACTGAGAGGCATCAAGTGCAAGGTGACTTTCGGTGGTACGTCTTGGAAGACACCATAAGCATGCAGGGTTGTGCATGCCTGTGTTAATCATTTGTATTGGTTCTAGTTTAAGCCTCCCAGCGCCCAAAATAGCTAACAGAACAATACATTACTGGGATGCTTTCCCCTGTCTCCCTTTTGGGAAGAAAAGAATTAGGTGTGGAGAGGAAAAAGGGGTAAACCACCCAAAGAATGGTCTTGCTTCGATTTGGAAGGTAAAAGGAAAAAAAAAATACCTGAAGTAGTTTTTATTTATTGTTAAGAGGAGTTAAAAAAATATAGGGAAGGGAAACAAGTTACTCTCTCTATATATATATGCAACCACATAGATGGCAATGGATGGAGGTAGATTCAGGAAGGGTTGTCCCACCATGTGGTAAGGTGGACAGGTGGCAAAACCAGGAGCAGCAGGAACCTGAGTGCTGCTGGCAAGCAGTCAGACAGGTCGGAGAGAGAGAGAGAAATAGAAAGTTCCTCAGTTTTTATAGAAGGTCTAGGCGAGAAGTGGGAGTGGGCTAACCGCTACACCTGGGGTCAGATTCAGACCACCTCCAGGAGGATTAACCCTTTACAGTATTTCCATTGTACAACAGAAGCTCCACTATCAAGAAGAGAAGAGCTTTTCCCACCAGTCTTTTCAGGAGAAGGTTGTAATCTAAGCACATGCTTTTCTCTGTGTGGTTTTGGGTTTCTTTTTTTTTTCTGTTGTTTTTTCTTTTCCCTACACACATAATGCCCATTATATGTTTCAATGTCATTTTCATCCCTTTCCTCCTACTTAGCTCTGTGGTTACCTTTGAGCAATTTGCCCCAACTGCTGTGATCCTCACGAAATCTGATCATATAAGTGGTCACATTGATTCCAGTACATATACTTAGTGCAGGGTTACATGCTTGAAGGACCAGTTTATACCCTTCAGATATAGATAAATGGCTATGGTATCTTGAAGCCATAATTTAGCCACAGCATATACATGGCTTTGTTTTCACTGAAGCAGTTCAGTTCCTCTGTCACAATAAATCTGGTTGGGCTTCTTTTAGTGCTTTTCAGTATATTGTCATCTTTTTCTTGAAAACTCTTCAAGATCACATGTCCTAGGTCATTGAGGAGAAAGAAATCCTATGGGTGGAGTGACTGTACAGGTGGGTAACATGATGAGACCCCTAAAATCTGGGGTTTGAGGCACAGTGTAAGGGCTCCCTTGTGATGTTGCTTCTGTGTCATGCATCCTTTTTGCAGTCTTCCAACTCACTTTGATATGTGGTATTCAAGCAATGTGTGGACCTGGCATTTGGGTGCATAGTTTAGTGTTGTCCCATGAGTGCTGAGCTGAAGGTTGGACTGGATGATCTTAAAGCTCTCTTCCAACGAGATATGTTCTGTGATATCAGAGGTATTGTCTGTCTAGGTACTTTTAAAAGCATTACCTTACCTGTGCTAGTTGTGAGGAAGAGAGTTGGAAATTAAATATTTTTCATTTAATAATTTCTTATCATAAGTTTACTTTCATTCTTTCCTCATGTCTGTAAAACGAATAAGAAGGTGGAAGCCTGCAGCTAGAATTCATCTTGAGAAAACAAGGCCATTAACCTGATCAGCTGTTTGTACTGATAGGTTATCTGTCCTTCTCCTTGGTCTTAAATGCTGTGCTGGAACCGAGGTAGGAACTGAAGTAGAGCTGGGAACAGTTCTCTGAAAAAGGGACTGTGCCTGTGGCCATGTGAGGCTTCTAAGATCATAAAGGCTTTAAGTTACTAGTTAAGGGAGTCTTTGCTGTGATAAATTACAAAAACTGCTCTTTAAGCACATAATTCATGTTAATGCACCATAAGATCTGGTGAGTGTGTTATAGTATAGCCACTGAGTAGCTGTTCTTAAACTGCTACTAATATATAATCCTGGAAAATGGAAAAGCAGTCCAGCCTAGTTTTAATGGTTGTGCATTTAGGTTTGTCTCTTTATTATTAACTTCCGTTGCATGCATCCCTTGTCTTTAGAATATGAGAATGATACTCTTGGATTAATCCCCGTGACCCTCCAAACCTGGCATTGTTCTTCAGTTTTTGTAGGGTTTTAGTTTTTTTATTTTCTTATCTTGAAATGTATTCCCTTCAGGATTCAAGGTTTAGAAAACCTTGAAGAAAGTTTTGAGCCTGTTGTCTGTGTTTCAAGTTTGAAGTTGAAAGGTGAGCAGCAGATGGAAGTTTGGGAACTGCTGTTAGAATGGTGTGAACAGTATTAGTGACGTGGAGGTTTTCCTCTTTTCCACTAGAGTGTTTTATACATGTCCTGGTGCAGCACAATGAATCTCATGTCCTAAGTATCTAGTCTGGGAATAGTTACTGCTTTTGCTATTTTGACTACACAGGTGAAATAATTGTGCAAGTGATTTGATTCTATGTAGATGCTGTTGGTCATCCACGTGACGGTGTAGAGAATTATTGGTATTACATTGACGTTCTCTTGGAAACAAGCAAATAGTTAGTGATAGTCACTGAAGTGGTGTTATTGTGCTCCCTACTAATGTGCCCTACTTGTGAGCACAAAAGTGGTAGCATGCTCTTAGGGGAAAAGAGCTTTTTCCAAAACCATTGTGGCTGCTATTGTAGTAATGGGATATCAAACAGGCAAAATTGCATGTGTTGTCAGTGGCTACAATATAATTTCATTGACTTACAATGTTTAAAGTGAAGGCATGATGGTAAGCTTATGTAAGGTGTCACATTGAAGTAATTGCCCACCAACTTGATTTTTATGGCCAAAGAGAACATTTTAATGTCCTCACGAATTCTAAAGATGTTCTAGCCTGTGTGGAAACAGAGATCAAAGGATGCAATTAAATGTTCAGATACTGTAGTGCTGAGAAATACTTAAATAACTCAAGAAGTAAATGGATTAAGAGAAACCTGATTTAATTTTTTTTAGGCCAAGTTTTAGTCATAATACTAAGAAGAAAAAAGTAATGGATTTTACTCACTCCAAATGTAGCTTGTTTTATTTGTTTGATGTTTGTCTATATCTTTTTACTTCTGTTTCCATTAGACCAAGATTTCTGATCAGCACTCTCCAAGCTAATGTTAGCACACTCTTTGGAGCCAGGTGATAGGCAGAAACCCATGTCTGGCTCCAGAGGAAGTTCGCAAGCCAGGACTGTAGGGCCTGGGAGCTGAGCACAGTTACACAGTTGTGTGACAAGAGCTCAAGCAGCACCAGAGATGTGTGTGTAGGGGGTACACTCATTTTCCTAAGTTATAGACATGAATCCTTGTACTGGAGCTGGCTGGCTGGAGAGAACTTCCCTCACAGCCCAAATGATGCTGTGTTTTGGATTTGTTTAAACTCATGCTGATAACATGCCATGTTTGGCTACCACAGAGCAACGCTTGCACAGTGCCTGAACTAGAAATTGTCAGGCTAGAAGAGGACACAGGCATAGCAGGTGACTCAAACAGATCAAAGGAATATTCCATACCATGTGATGGAGTGTTCAGTATCCAAAGCTTGGAGAAAGAGGGAGGAAGTAGGAAATGCTCGTGGTTATATCTGTCTTCAGGTGCAGTGTTATGCATACTGTGGCCCTGCTGCCCTGGAGGTGACTGGATATCTACTTGTTAAAGGAAGAAGTGGACAAAAATTCCTTGTTTTATTTGCATGTTCATCTTATGCTTCCCCTATCAAACAGTCTTTATTTTGATTCACAAGTTATCCTGCTTTCCTTCTGCTTTTTTTCTTTTTCTCTCATCTTGTGGAAGAGCAGGCAGTGTAAGCAGGCAGCTGTGTGGGTACTTGCTTGCTGGCTAGGATGAGCTCACCACACCAATGCAAATCTTTAGGAAGCAGTAACTGCTGTAACCACTTAAACTACGAATAAATGAGCTTGAAGAAAATCTCTAAGTCAAGGACTAAGAACCATCTACTGGGATTTGAAGCTGAGTTGTTTTGAACCTCACATTAATAACCATTTGCAAAGAGGAGTATTCTTGAGAAAACAGCAATGGTAGGTATGGCTATGGAAGAGAAGAAACAAGGATAGGGCCTGTTAGAAGCATAGGTGACCTCTACCCCTGTTTTACAGTACTTTATTCCCTGTTTTTTCTCTCTGGAATGAATATCTGCTTTCCTAATTGTTCTCGAGATCTTCAGTCTGTGACAATGAAGGAAACATTGTGTACTAGTGAGTAGGTAAAAGTAGCACCTTTTGTTCCTAGAAGACCCTTGCAAGTTGGGCCAGTGTTGGCTTTCCCAGGCATTATCAAAACCTGCTGTGTCTCTGAACTGCATCAGATGTGCCAGCAGGTTAGGACACGGGAGAGACAGATTTTTGTTGAGGTGAAAATTAAGATGGTTAAATATGCAGACAGTGATTATTTACTCAGCACATGAAAAAAGGGATGTCTGTGGACATCAGAAATAGTTAAATTGTCAAAAGACTATGTTAACAGAAGGTATAAATGGAAGTAATGGGATGAAATTGATAATGGGGCCCATTAGGGTGCAGTGCCCATTAGGGTATTTTGCCCTGTAGATATCATTAAAACCTGGGAAGTATTGGTTGAGGAAGGTGGATTTTTATGAAAGTAAGTTAGATGTTGTTATGCACCACAAAAGGATAGGTCATCAAAAAGTTGAGTGGAGGCTCTGTGGGGATAGAGTAGGTAACTTTGCATGCTTTCACAGGAACAATTAAAAGTCAAAGCCAAATGCCTTAATCCTGCTCTCTTGCAAATCAGACTATAGAGATTAGTGACCTGGTCAGCAACACAGAGAGAGGTTCAGTAGCAAAAGTGAGCCTCTAAGTGTCAATCCTTCTAGCCACCTGGTGGCAAACTTTCCCACAAAGGAAAGTCTACTTTTCATTAAAAGTGGACTAAAAGGAAAGTCAAAGGTGGTTTGTATACTGCTACACGCTCACAGCTCTGCAGAGTACACTCAAGCTTGCTGAGGAAATCCAACTGGCTCTTTGCCTTTGCATGTATAAACTAGCTCCTAGATGCAGAAAACAGTCATGATTAATATAGATAATGCATATGTATTTTAATTAAAAATATAAGATGCTTTTCAAAATGCATATTTGCCAAACACACTATTAATATCCACTTAAACTGACATATAAAAATAGCTTTCAATGGGCAAATAATACAGGATTGTGATAAAAGCTCTTCACTTTACTGCTTTATAGTTTTGTGTTTCACACCCTGAAGTTGTTCAGGACTATTTATATTTTCAGCATGCTGATCTATCTAAAAGCAGTTTCTGCATTTCTCCATATTTGTGCACGGGTTATTGCATTTAGCCCTACACAGAGCAAACATCTGCAAGTTAGACATTATGAAAGGAAATCTTTAAAACTGAACTTGCTCATTGTGGGTCCTAAAATAATATGAAGCTTGTAGAAAGTTGAAAAGAAATCAGAGACCAATGAAATGATGAGATGGTTTTGACCTGCACTTTTTTGAAGCAACTAAGCTATCTTTAGGGTTACCCACTTGACTTTTATTCATTTCGGTGATCAGAAGACCAGGGCTTTTCCACACATCTCAGTGACTTTATTTTTCATGTGGAGGATTGAGTCAGTGTTTTTCAGTTGAAGTAGATGTCAACAATCCAAACGCCTTAAGTGGGAAGGAAGAAGGACCATGCAAAACTTTTTTAATGTGTATAATACATAATATATGTTCATATGTGTATATAGGTCTATGTGATAAACAATAACGAGACCTTTAGAATTATTTGTCTGCTGTGGAAGCAGGAGGAAACCAACAGCACTTCTGCCTGTGCTGTGAAAGGTAAAACTGAACAGTTGAGTGATGTTGGCCAGTTGCTAAGAAGGGGTGCAATCATCAAAGTGTTATTGTAGTTTCTGTTTTGTTGTACTCTGTGGGTTTTCTGCCTTAAAATATTGTTTACTTTGAAGGAGTTTCCTTGGGAAGCAACTGTGAGACAGCAGCAAAAATTTGCATGGCAACTTTTCTGTTAAAAATGTCCCAAACAAATGAAAGCCCCAAACAGAAAGCCAAACCAATCTAATCAAGAACATAATTGTCTTTGTAGGAAAATACCAGCAGAACTGAGAAATGCTTCATTCATGTTTTATTGATAATCCAGTTACTATAATTGCTGCTAAAATGATCAGTAAGTGTTGTGCTGTTTGCCTGTTGTAAGGCATTAAAGAGAAAAGCTGCTGTTGTGTGCCTCTGAATTTAAGTGATGCTCCTCTATGCCCAACACACAGTATCATGTGTGACATACTTTATATTAGCATAATGAGCAGAAACATGGGGAGTTTATACCTGCAGCTTCCACTGACAAAGAGACAAAATATTCTTAGGGATGGAAGTTCTTAAAGGAAACGAAGTCCTTATGCAAAATTCACTAGGAGCATGAAGCTGTGTGATAGTCCAAGGCATGCTGAACTTCAAATATATTCAAACTGAAGCTAAATTGTTGTGGTCTACTATGTGAAACATGTGGTACCTAGGTATTGATGAAGATATTTAATGACCAAAACTAGAATTGCACTCATCAATAGGAAAGGCTTGGAAAAGATAAAACCCATAACATTACTGATCTGCTGTATCTGTGGTATTATGTATGGTTATCAGCTTTAACAAGAGGTTTTGCTGTTAAATTAGCTCAACATAGGGAGATGATTTCAGGTGGTTAATCTGGGAGCTGCACATTTTATGGAAGTGCACCTTCTAGTATCTGGAAAAAGAAAATATTTCAGTCTATGAGACGTGATTCAGGTGAAGCTCTCTTTCCCTGAGACAGGTATTACTGCTACTTCTATTCTATGTATAGAATAGGTAAAAGGAATTATGAAGGTCCATCCCTAGTAGATTAGCCATGAGAGAAATAATTTCCTGCCCTTGTCACTGGAATTCTGGTACACTGTATTGAGGCCTAGACCATGAAGCATGCCTATGAGAGCTGACCACCTTGTTAACCACATAATACACAACAGGAAGTTGAGATGTCATAATACCAGATTGAGAGTTCAGAAGCCTTCATTCTTGCTTAGGTAGAAGAGTTCAAGGCAGACCTTCCCACTTGCTTCAAATTGGCAAAGAACAATTTGATATGGAAATGAAGTTTTTGCAGCAATTTTTGCTTGCACTAGCCTGAAGTATTACTTCCTCATTTATAAAGGATTTCAACAGGTTCACAAAGAAATACACTAAATTTCCAAACTAGGTTGTGACTCTGCTTTGCATTACAGGTTGTAACTGGTTTTAAAAGGGGCATTCAAGCCAAGAACTGCATGAAGCTGTAATTAGATATGCTTTGAAATATCTTGAGTTTTTGTTTTTTTCCTGATAAGTCCCCATTCCAATATATTGTCTTTTGTTCTGTCTTGGGAATTTCTGTTGAGAGACAGGAAAGAACCATCCTTGAAGCAGAAATTACATTGCTCATAATGGGTCAGGTCCATGTCTGGTTAGAGATTTGAGCCTTCCTAGACCAACACAAGTAATTGAACTGCTGAGCTAAGTTATGGTTTAACATATGGTCTGTGTTTCAAAAATGTAATGGTTTCTTTGTTTTGGAACTTGCAAATCCCAAGTTTTCCTCTAATTAAGAGAATTTCTTTCAGTTTTTGTGAGTCCCTTCTATGCTGCCTAGTCATGTGTCTCACACTTCATCAACAATCAAAAGTTACTGTGAGTTTGGTTTTAGTGTGGTTTTGAATACATTGTTTTGGTTTTTTTTTAGAAGAAAGCCATTTTAGCTGAGTTCTAGCTTTGGTATTTCTTCCTTTTTCAAGTTGTTTTTGGTGTATGCATAGTAGGCAAAGCCTGACAAATCAAAATAAAAACTGTATGTAATACCATACTCAAAACATCAACTAGGCCAAATTAATAGCACTTGAATGCTTTGTGATTGATAAGGAATAAGATTAGAGGGTTTTATGGCATTTCTTAGATCCTAGCTCCTAGAAGCCATTTAGGGTTTATTCTTCCTTATGAACAGCAGCAGGATTGTGTTGACTATGAGTTGCTCTGTGTTCTAGAAGGACATATTAAGTAGCAAGACAGTCTGGAAAGGGAAGCCTTTTGCTTATGAGCCTTGAAAACAGAAATTGGTAAAAATAATGGCAAGCTATGGAACTGGCAGGCTCCTGACAAAAGGCACTCATGTGAAGAGGATTCTCTCTTATAGGTCATCAGTGTGGAGACTGCAGCAATCCAATGTGTTTTGATAGCCAAAGACTTTTAGACAACTACATCTTTATTACATCAGGATAGAATGGTAATTATGTTTGCTTTCCCTAAGAGGGATAAGTACCTTGTATAGAAATAGCTATTTTTTTTTTTAATGGAACTAAAAGTCTTTGTAACATAAATGTTTTCAAGTCTCCTTATAAGTTTGCCTCAGCATAGAACTCTTAGAAAATCCTGGCTATTCTTACAGGCTTATTTTCTGGATTGTTTCTTATGTCTGACATGGCTCCCCACAGAACAAGACTGACAGAGCGCTGTGAACCTTGCTCCTTTGAAGAGAAAGTGTCAAAGACTTACTCCTTACAGGAACCATCTTCTAATTGCAGATATAATTGTTCTCCTATATTATTTCTTTCTTTTCTGAAACCAGATGGCAGAAGTGTAGGAAATATCTTGATTCAATGATCTTAAAGTTCTTTTCCTACCTAAATGCTACGAACCAGTGCTTAAGTCTCTTGAAGACTTGTTCCATCATGTTGACCCCAGTGAAAAAATGTTCCCTTTTAACATACCTTTGTCCTGTCACTATTTGTTTAATCAAAAAATATAGTCTGCTTTAGTGTGGATGCAAGAATCTTTAATGAGAAAGCTGCTTTTTCTTGGCACTCCCAAAACCTGTTACTTCTCCTGGTACCTGCACGGTGTTTTCTATCATGTGTTTTGAAGAGCATGGTAGCTTCTCTGTCTCTTGATCTCTGAACACATACAAATTTCAGCTACATGTTCATGGATGTAAAAACTCCTTTCCAGTAAGCCAGAATATCCTTGAAACAAGAAATCATAACTGAGCCACGGCAAAATTATACCTCTTTAGCCTAATTAATAACGGAAAGCTTTCTATAGCTTCACTCTCTATGGGGTGAAAAACTCTAAAGATGAAATGGTTTACAACAAGAGCAGAACAATTCTTAGATAGGATTAATAATAGGATTGGAAGCATTAAGGTCAACTCCAAGAGCTGAAAGCAACATTTGGAGGCAAGTTTCTGTGCTGTGTGTACTCAGGTATTAGTGATTCCTGTGTCATGTGCATCAGGGCAAACACAAAGTCTGAATTCATACCTGCAAGTCTTACTTTGCCTACCAGTTCCAGGAATGGCTTTACTCAACCAGCAGTGCAGTAGTTTCCTACGACCAGGCAGCTGTTCCTCCGTTAATTTAAACTCGGTATTAATGACAACATAAGTTAGTTGATATACTATTTTTAAGTAAAACATGCTTCTTTGCAACTGCAATCTGGACACTACATGTGAATATGAGTATGTGTAGTGTTGAGAGAAGGGAGAACAACTCCTATGTCACAAATTTTCATAAGCAGCATAAGTACCATTCTAGATGAAGAAAAGTGGAGACTGTTCTGGGTGATAACATTCATATCAAGTGAGAAGAGCTGAGAATATATCAGGGCTTGCTGCAAGAGGAAGGAGAGGCAATAATGGAGGTTTTAGTAAGGTGAATATGAGTAATACAGGTAATATAAATATATAATGTAGTAAATAGAACTAGAAGATCTAAGTAGTGAGGGGAGATCAGTGAGCATTTCAGCAGTCTTGTTTGTTTTTTGCTTATAGAAACATCCATCCAAGTGTGGTAGTACAGCTGGCTGTGAAGAAAACAAGAAAATTCCTTTCTAACTTTTTCTAGGGAAGTGACAGCCAGCAGGCAGTAGTAGTTGGAGGCTAGTGGTGCACGAAAGGCTGATCCAAAGTAGTCTGCATAAAACAGACTGTGGATAGACTGGGATGGAAATATCATCACATCGCTTTATTTCATGTCATTAATGTTTAAAGAAGAAAAACAAAATTGAGGGTGTTGGTCCATGAGACATCATTATTTATGGGGGAACAAAATGATACATTTAGAAGCAACAAAATGAATGAAAGAGTAGTTGGTAAGAAGAAATCCCAAACATGACTGGTACTTGACGCAAAATAAATCCAACCCTTTCCCTCCAGCAGAGTCTTTATAATGTATTCCTTGCTTAAAAACTAAGATCTTGGAATAGTTTTATCCTAGGTTATGATGGTGCTCTGTCTTGATTTAAAAAAAAATAAAAGCTACAACCTGGGAACTTTTTTTAGTGTAAGCATTAGAATAAAATATGAGTATATAAGCAGTATAAATTTCATGTTTATTGGTCATATAATTGGAGTGCTTGCTCAGATGTAAACAGCCTGTATGTCTCAGAAGTGTGCACAAGATTAGAATGTGGGGAGGGACAGGACTTAATGTTCTGAAAAACATCAGAAAGTTGATTTCAAGTCTAGTTTGAAGGGAGAGATAGTCTGTGGAGAATAATTCCAAACTAAAGATGAAATAAAAACCAAACCAAAAGATCTTATTTCTCATTTTAATTAAAAGTAGTAAAATCTTGACCAGCAATGTTTATGGTGCCAGTGTAAGTACAAAATTTAGACCAGTAGTTAAGCCAGTGCATGAAGCCTTTATCACCCAAGTCCTGCATTAAGGATAGAAGTAGTTTGTTCCCTAATTTTTTAGACTTTTCCATAGCGCATATTTCACATAAAACCCATATAGTTGTCTTTAAAAGCTGTCTTTTATTACTAGTTTTGCTTAGAATCTGCACCTTTAAACTGCAGAGTCAAAGCTTTTAACACGGTGATAAATGTTCTCCTATATTTCATGAGGTGCTGCGAAGAAGATGACAAAGATTTTAGCTTTTAAAATAGGATGTGTAACCAGAATTGTAATTTGCATTTGCAAATCCACGTGATTTTTGCTGTTAAATGAAGACAAAACAGTTTAAGTTGTTGGGCAATGGTTGAGCCAAGCAGACGTGTAGCAGGTATTGGGCCTGAATTGCAGGAGGTATTACCCACCATTAAGGGAGGCAGACAGCAGGGAGGATCACTTGCTGCACAAAACTGTCAGTGACATCTCGTAGACAACAGGCAAGGCTTGAAACACTAGTGCTAGTTGGCCAAGAAAAACATGACAGTTATGTGGATATTTGCAGACAGAAGCACGTAGAGTTTGTCACCACATGGGTGGCATATACAAGTATATTTTGAGTAAGGAGGATTTGCAATTCCTTGGGTTTCACTTAACTAGAACTTTGCTCTTGTGACCATACCATGGGAAATTCTGATGCATTGTGTCCCTTTTGTGTATCCTTACCTCTTACTTAAAACATCCAAACCCTTGTCCTGAAGTTCATTTTACTGGTTGTTAAGGCACTCTTAGACTTGGATGGCTGCAGGGAGACGGAAGATCCTGTGTTAAGTGCAAGGTGTAGCCAAAATGCAAATGCTGAACCTGAGCCCCCCAGACACCCAGGCCACAGAGGAGAACAGATTCTGACATGACTATCCACCAAAAATGTGCAAGCAGCTCCTTGCCTAGATGAATCCTGTCCAACACCACAGATCCTTTCTGGGATGGACTTTGTAGGCGGGCAGAGGATGAGGAGAAGGCCGCTGAGCCTGCAACTTGGCATAGCAACTACTTGAGAGCTTTTTGAGGGTGGGCTACTGGGAAACACAGCAACAATCTTTCCAGTTCCCAAGGACCAGAATTAGAAGTTGTTATACTTCTTATAAACACAGTCTTTAATAATGTATAATTGACTGCAGAAGAGACACATTCTTAAGGATGTAAAGCAATTGAAGACCTGGAGACACCATGATGTTAAAAAATGCCTGTTTTTAAAGAGTGTATTTTTGAAGGAAACAAACCTGCCTTCAACCCATCATTTAGGTGATTTGTTTAGTCTTCACGTAGAGTAGAATTTTAGACAGTATCTAATCCATCTGCTTATAGAGAAAGTTGTCATTCATTCACCACTTGACAGAGAGCGCTACCCTGGGGGTTAACTACAGGTTCTGGTACCTTCTGAAGGAAGGGGGCAGCAGTTTGTTATTTCAGTTTTTATAGTCCACGGCTGTGTGTTTGTAAAGCTGCTTAGAATTCACTGATTGGAGTCTGCCCAGCTATATGAGTGGCTGTTGATACTCACTGCAATGTTGGTCTCTGTGAGATCTTGTAGTAACAGGTTCCACGGGTTCCGGCCCCAAGTATGTTATTAGATTTGAGTCTCTACCGTTTCTGTAGAAGTCCCTTTTCTCCCCAGACAGGGATAGAGCAAATCTATGGGGGTATTGCCTTCCCTGTATTATTATGCATATTTTGATCCTGCTTATTACAATTTATTTGGTTGTTTTCTGCAAACATTCCCAGGCCTATCTATCCCTTTATCATTCTTACCCTACCTCTGTCTGGTGCATGCTTCTTAGGCCAATCAGAAATGAACAAAACACTCTAAATGAGATCAAATTATTGACATGCATAGCAAGTAAAATCCTCTTGCCATTGCAGTTGCTGGGAATTCATTGGTATCAAAAGGCTGAGGTTCCTCCCAGCGTTGTCACATTTCCTACATTTTTCTCCCTTCCATTTTTCATGTTCAACTTGAAAATTTGGCATCTGAGACCTTAATCTAGATTCAGCATCCTCCATTAAGTTACTGTTAGTCCTCAGGTCAGCACTGGATCTTAGTGGACAGCATTTGCCCTCCTCAAAGTACTTCGAAAAGAGTGAAATGTTGTCCCTAATGACTTTTGTTAGGGAACCACTCTTGATTCAAGTTTTGAATATCTGAGACTTGAGAGCAGCATCCCACAGATTGAAACTACCCTGGTTGTGTTGACAGTGACCTTTAGCTGCAAAAATGTGCTAAAATACATGATTGCATGTATGCAAGCAAGCAAACACAATTTTTGCCTCCTTAAATGTCTGTCCCTAATGCAATATGAATATGAGGCAGGACAAGGCAGAGGATTTTATACAGCATCTGCAAAAGAAATCTGTTAACTTCTCTTTCCTCCCCAGAAATACCTTAGGAAATATTCAGCTTGCTGCTGGCTAATAAATGCAATGTTAATAAATCACCAGCAATTTAGCCTGACAATAACATAGATTGACCACATTGATTAAATTGATTATGTTTCATATATTTACAATATGTAGACACAAGGCTAATTTATTTTCTGAAGAGTTCAAGGTAGGTATCACTGGTTTAAGAAAAAAAAAAGGCAAAACAAAACAATGGAGTCATGTTTGTGGTTGCTATCTGCAATAATCTAATGCTGACAGAGAGCAGTATTTTATTTAGTAATTAACAGTGTAAAGGGGAGAGAAGCTGTCATGTTGGTTCTTAAGCTGGGGAATGTGATGAAAGATGATATCTGCGATCTCATCCTTTCCACTTGTTTAGGATTGTCAGGATGAGAAATGTCAGCATTATGAAAGCTCAGCTCTGCTCTTGATATGATAAAACCCTTCAAAAGCCAGTCTTTCTCTCCCTCTCCCCCCTCCTTTCTCCCTCTCCCTCTTGCACTTGCTTTTTTATTTATCCTGTTTTGTTAGATGGCAGAAATATAATTCTTTTCTTTCTTCCTATTATAAGCCACCATTTTTGTTTTATTATATGTTTCACAACCCCTAATGCCCCACTGAAAATTACCTTGTTAAATGACAGTGTTTCAAAGCCATGAATCCTTTCCACCATTCCCTCAGAGGTTTGAAACAGTCAACAGACTGTAAAGAATAAATAATAAAAAAGTATTGATTATTTTGATGACTGTGAGATTCAATTAAGTATTAATTTTGCCCTCCAGTGGACCTATCAAGGTATTCAAAAGGGAGGATTCGGCTCAGCTAAATGTGTGCTGAGTGCTTCAGCCTTAAATAGGGAGAAAATGTGTTTACCTACAGTATTTGAAGAGGAGTGCATTGATGCACAGAGTCCAATATTTAAGTGCTGTGCAAATTAAGCCCTGGTGACAGTGACATTGTTTTCAGCGATATGAGTATTGACTAAAGAAGTGCATTTGATGACAGCTTAAACTATTTGTATTGATTAACATTTTCATAGATTATCATGTGTCATATCAAATTCACTTTTCAGACATGAATACATTAAAAAAACCCATAGGCAAACATCGACCAATGTGAGGACGGGACAGAGGAACATGCTAACCAACCTACTTGCTCGCTGGTCACCTGTTCTCTGCATAAGAACCATTTAGGCATGAACTTTGCAATAAATAGCTGCTAGGGAGCGCAACAAGGTCACTTGTTCCTTACCTCTTCTTTTTTTTAAGTATTTTTTTATGCTGCTTCCTGTGTTGTCATGATCCTATGCCTATTAGTTTGTAAACGGAGTAATAGTGTGTGCTTGGAAACGATGCCTGACCCCCAAGTGTCCTCAGTGAGCAGAAGATAAGACAGATCCAAATTATCAAGGAAACAAACAAAATCGTGTGTGTGTGTGTAATGTTTTATTGGGGATAGCATGTCGCAAACACAAGAATAATTGCAAACTGTGTGTAAGTACCCTCCCTAATTTTATCTTTTAAAAGCAAATGTTTTCTGTGTTGTGGGGTTTATTTTTATATATATACATTATTTTCAAAAGAGCAAAATGTGTGTTTATGTGGACTTTTGGAGCACAGTATCCCAAAGACAGGAATAGTTAAAAGCAAGCTGTATCTCCGGTGAGGGTATGTAATGAAATGGCTCTTTGCTGCTGTGTGCTTTCAGAGAAATGCTGGAATGCTAGAAACTGTGTATTTGATGTTGTTAATGTTGTACTGCTGAGGATGCCTCTTTAAATCACTGCGGAGCGCTCACAGGGTGCTCCTCTTCCGTGGCGGTGGAGCATAGAGGAATTTCTTTTCTTACTACGTTAAGGACAGGGTGAGGTGTAAAAACATACACCAAAAAAAAAAAAAGCACAGCCCACAATTAAAGCTGTGTTGGTTATGTTGCTTTCATAGAAGTTTTTCTCTAAAGCATCCTGAATCTCTCACATGCTAGTTGAGCTTTAATAGGGTGGGGAGTAATGGAAAACTCATTGGATCTGTAATAGCTCTTCACTTGACTGCAGCCAGCAATAACAGCAGGAGCAGCCAGAGATAAGAGAGAGAGAGAGAGTGTATGTGTGTGTATGTGTGTGTGAGAGAGGGAGTGGAAGAGAGACTATACGCACACCAAAGCCGACACTTTTTCCCCCCCCTCACTCCCTTTTTTTTTTTTTTTACTCCTTCTTCCCCCCCCATCCTAGGATCCAATGATAGCTGGACAAGTCAGTAAGCCCTTGCTGTCACTGCGGAGTGAAATGAATGCAGAGTTGAGAGGTGAGGACAAGGCAGCTACTTCAGACAACGAGCTGAATGAGCCCCTGCTTGCGCCTGTGGAATCAAATGACAGCGAGGACACTCCCAGCAAGCTCTTCGGTAAGTCTGTCTAGGTATTTCATTTCACTGCTACCATGTTGTCCGGAAGAGCAATCTCCCCCCGTTCCTGCTGGGTTTTTTCCTTTTCCTTTTCCCTTTCCTTTTTTTTTTTTTTTTTTTTTTTTAAATTTATTTTTTGTGCACACAATTTTCTTCTAAGTACGAAGGAGTAGCTTGGAGTGTGCAGGCATCCAACCTTTTGCTCCTATTGCAACTGCTTACCAGAATGACAGCATCAGTGCTGGAAACTTTTGTCAACAGTGAACTTATTCTCTGCAAGTTGCAGACATTGTATATTATTTCTTCCTCTGATGTCTCGTGTTAAATAAATGGGGGGGGGAGGAAGAATTTTCTTGGAGTAGCTCATTAACATTTATTGTAATAGATACTGATGTGTTTCATATCCAGCCAGCTCTTTCTATAGCTGGATTACATTGAAAAAGTTATTCTTTTTATAAGATAAAATCCTTTTATATGAAATGATTTGGTTTAGTCAAGGACTTGTCAGTGTAAAACTAATGATTGGACTCGATGATCTTGAAGGTCTTTTCCAATCTAAGAAATTCTGTGATAAAGCTGGCTAAAAAGAGCTTGAAGCATTCCTATAGAAAACTGAGTAAACAAAGGCTACCAAGGATACTGCACATGGAGCTAAGGGGTTGGGAATTTAAATCAGAAATATCTGTCCTAATGCCTGTGCAAAGAGGAATTACCTTTTGATTTTTTTAAACTTATTTTTCCATAGTCTCAACTGTGCCAGATAAGCATAACCAAAACAAAAGCAGCAAGAGTGGCACTCGAACACAGACATCTGTCATTCAAACAGATGACACCCTGTAAGCCAACTCAAGCAACTCTGATCTCTAATCAGAAAAGGGAGCGGAGTTGTTGAGGCGCGTGCTTGAGTGATAGATGTTGATAGATGTCTGGGCTGGAGTGGCACTGTAAGGTACATAGTGACATTTTGGGTTTAGAGAGGGCTGCTCTCCTGTACGAGTTCCTTTTAATTATTTTTGTTTCTGGCTTGAGACAAACCTTAATAGAAACAGAGCATTTCCTTATTTTACAGGATCCTATAGGTGGAAGCTGAAGGGGGGGGGGGGGGGAGATATTGTTTAAAGGGTATGCAGCTTTCTGAGAGAGGGTGAGAGCCCATTTTCTAAGATTTAAATTTTGATTTCATAATCTGTAAGGAAAACTGTAGTAGTGTTCAGATTTTAGTATTCCAGCTATAGGAAGAGCTGCAAGGTTTATCTTTAAAAGAAAACAACACATGCAGTTTTCTTGCAAAATGTTTTTTACCTCTTACTAAAAGAGATGGCACAATGTTTTACTAAAGATCATCTTTACAGATGGAGGGAAATCCTAAAATTTGATTTCTGGATTTCAGTAATGACCATTACTGCATATCACATCCTTTTTTTTTTTTTTACAGCACCCTCTTAGTAATCTTTGTTTCCATGGAAAGCATAATTTCCATTAGCAGTTTGAATGTTCAAAAAGCAAGAAAATTTGTTTTAGTTCCTTTCATCCAGGAAAGAATTGTAATGTCTGAAATTCAGAGCTGTCTAGAGCAGTATAAATATCTTCAGCTGAGTTTATGTATTTGATTTGCTCAAATGCTTAGGGTGCATCTATTAAATATAGCAAGACATATACAACAGCAGCAACAACAAAGGGGACTTTTTAATTTGAAGGTAGTGAAATGTCTGTTTGTATATCAGGCAAGTCTTGTAATAAAAGGCAGGATATTTTCTGAGCCATTGTTGTGGGGATGCTCTAGAGTGATAGTGAAATATACAGACACTTTCATTAGAGTTGCCATGTGGGATACTGAAATGATGTGCAGCAATTAATCATGAGAAGGGTACCTTTTCAACAATAGTACCTGCTGCAGGTGAGAAAAAGGCAGGAGCAAAATTAATTGTACTTACTTTTTACTTGGGAATGTATGCAGTAAACTTTTGTTTCTCTTTATGGGTGCTTGTTCTGTCAGTGACAAAGCAGGTGAATTCTGTGTCTCCTTGGGTCTCAAATACCAGGACAAGCTGGGATAAGTTTCTGATGACCTGAAATAGTTCCCATCTGAAACTGGTGCACAGGTGTCTGGGAAGATACACTTTATCACTGCGGGGCAGTTGTTACCTGTGAGTGATGACAGGAGCAGCTGTGAATAGAGGGGTTGTGTTTGCTTGTTGGATGCCTGCTTGCTTTCTGTGGTGGTTGATTTGGGTTTTTCATGTTTTGGGGGGTTGTTGGAGTTTTTTGTTTTGTTTTGTGTGCTGTTCTGGGGGTTGTTTTGTTTTTCTTTTTTGAAAGAAAAGGTTGTTCTGTTGTCTGGGGATTTGCATCTGTAATCCTTCTCTGGTGAGCTTATGCCAGTGGACTTTTTGGAATCTGCATACCTATGTGTAAAAGATTTCTTTTTTTTCCCCAATGCTGAAATAATGTGAAACAAGAAGAGAATAATATTTTCTGAAGTGCAAAATATTGTTAAAGGACTGTATAGTGAGAGACATTAGCTCAGAAGCACAGCTTTGAAGTATGGAGTTCAGCACAGCTACAGTACTTCAGTTACAGAATTCCCAGCTTTGTGGAGCAGCATGAGGCAAAGTTGCTTTGCAAGAGATCCTATGGTGTATTGTTTAATCTTGAAAATGTTTCTGATGTGTTATGTCCTATTTATGACATAATTAAGAAACAGGGAAACTGAGTCTGGCTGTTAGCATCCCTGACGGTGTCATTTTCAGATGAGCTTGTCTTGCTCTGTAATGTGTTTCAAAATAGTAACCAAGGCCAGAAGCCACAGCTCTTACAGAGAAAGCTTTTGTTAATGCCGAGTAGTGGCTTCACTTGAATAAACACAATGGGATTTGATCCTAAATTAATTAATCCTATTTGCCTTTTTATACAATGTCTTTAGGTTTAGAATGAGTTGTGAAGTTTTCATTTGGAAAAAAATCAGTGGGAACCTTCCCTCTCTTCCCCCCCCCCCCCCCCCCCCCCCCCCCCTTCATGTTTAGTTGTGTCATACAACTGCTTCGATTCAAATGCTGCTGTAGACATCAGGGATATGTTGTGCATAGAATTCTCTGTGCAGTAAAAGTCTCAAGAAAGAAGTAGCTGGTCTAAGCACCAAATGCCCCTCTTGGGCTAGGGCTGGCTTTCCTGGAGTTATATCTTGTCCTTCATTCACTCTTAATTGAAGTTAATTTGTGTCATAATTAGCCAATGGTAAGAAAACAGCCAAGAATTCACTTGCACGTTAAGGTAATTTTAGTATGTTGTTAAAAGTTTGTCTTTGAGGCTGAGCCTGTAGTTCTTAACACCAAACTTACTGAAATAAAGCAAGCTGCAAGTAGTTAGTGAAAGCAAGATCAAGCTTATAATTGTAGAGCACAAATGTTTCCTGTCTAATAACTACAGGACAGGGAAAAAAAAACCTGCTAATTTATTTTATTTCTTTCGTTTTGTTTGTTTGTTGTTCTGGCAAGATTTTGTTCCAGTGAAAGTAAACCTTACGCTTCCTGTGCTGGATCTGAGGAGTGTGGTTTCATCTGGTTCACTACCAATTTCTCTCATTTATTTTTTTCCTTAATGCTGTGTATTCTTGAAATACAGATCAGGGATATATGAGTTAAGTGAGTCTGCACACATTTCCATAAACAAGGGTTTATTTTCAACCCCCTGCGTTGGGTTTGGGACTTGGCTTTCCTATATTGCCACCCACGTTTCAAAGCTACATGCAGCTTATATGAGTTTACATGTACCTGCTGCAGCAGAGCAGGATAGAAGTTGTTGCTAAGCTCACTGCATTTTGCTAGTAGGTCCTTTGTATTGCTCTGTAAGGAAAGATGTTATCCAATATTTTCTCTTTTTTTTTTTTTTTTGTCTGAGTTGCCTTGATTAGAATTTATGGCACTGGAGTAATTTCAGTTACGAAAGATAAAGGACTAAATTGTCTTTTACCTCTTGAGACAGTGGTCTCTGCAGGTCAGAGCAGAGGTCATTGCCAGGTTGCTGTGAGGAAGCTCACATTATCGTCATTAATGGTGTATCTAGCCTGTGGGGGGAAAAAAGACCTTCACACGAAGAGCTTTCCTTTCATCAGTGTATTTAAGGATGATTCTCAGTGTTTTTGTTATACCCTCAGATTTTAAAGGCCTGTGAGATCTTTGCCGGCCAGGAACGCTTTGATGAGGTTTGGTCATTTCAGTTAAAGCACCATGTGTTTGCCTCTCTTACTGCGTTTTAAACCTGCAGTGAATCTGATAGGGAAGTTCATGGTCCAAATGATCTCAGTATTAAATCAGAGCCTTCTTTTAGATCCAGCAAACATTTGATATATGCTTAATCTGTATATAAAGATTCTTTTTTTACTCACATACTTGTGTTGGGTCACTTCCACACTGTGGATGCTTTGTTCTGAGACACTGTCAGTTATCCATGCATCTGTAAGTGCCATAGGACTTATTCTGCTAGTCCATAAATGTGTGAGACTTATATTGAGGCAAGCAATCTCTGAACGTGGAGCACTATTTCATTAGCAAGACCGTGTCAGCAAGGAACATAAATGAGTATCACGTTTACAGAACCAGGTCATTATACAGCCTTGTAAATCCATTGTCTAAGAATGTTAATTGAGCAAGACACCACTACAAGTTAGTTCCCAAAGAATCCGAAGATCTGTGTGATTGACTGTGTTATTTCTGAAGGATCTATTTGATGTGAGCATATTTAAACAGCTGTTTACAAACAGTTAGGGACTTGAATAACTACTCTGAATAATGTTGTCTGGTTCCTTGGCAGACTTCTCATTGAAGCCAATGGGAGACGCAATTGTGAATGGGCAGTAAATGCCCATTGAAGCCTAAAAAGATGTTATGACTATTTAAACACAAAGCATAATGCAATGCTAAGACACAAAATCCATGCTTAGCTCAGTGTTTCTGCTGTGTCGAGCTATTGCAGGAAGCTCGGGCAGTGGTGGTACTGATGCTAGCATGTATATTCCAACTGAGAAGGCTGGAGTATTACTTCTTCAACCTTTCATGAAAGCAATATTGGGCTGGTGTAGGGCAAATATTGCAGCCCCACTGATTTCCATACTAGCAAGGGAATTTGAGTCTTATTGCTGTGGCTGAGTTGTGACACAGCCTATTTTAAAAAAGCAAACGAACAACAAAAGCTATTTTGAGTATGGAGAAAGCTAATTGTCAGGGCTTTGAAAGACAATTGTTTGTTCCCATGAATTTCTAATTATTTCTTGGCTGCCTTTTTTTTTTATCAAGTACACTATGTGTTTCCTAAATGAGGTTTGAAGTCTGATATTCTGCATATAAATACAGAAAAATGCTGGAGAGGGAAAGAAAAGAAGATTCAAGTCCTGGTATGTAATTGGTATGACTGATTGACAAATAGTTCATTTTTAATTAGTTAATCTTTCTTCTCCCTGCCTTTGAAGTTACAAAAATAACAACTTATGTTGTTTAAAGGCAACATAAATGGGTGGCTGTTTCAAAGGGGGCTTGCTGGCTACTAGGCAGTGAACAGGTAATTTGTGAAAGAACTATTACGTCCTTTGATTGAGATCCTTGCCCGTTTGTGTTTTGAGATGAATAATAGATCAGACACTTCCACATTAAAAAGGAAGCAAACATAGGAAAGAGAAGGAAGGAGAATTGGATGTTTCTATTGGACTTCAGATGATTAAGCAAGTTCTCTGTGGAAATGTGCAGGTGAGGCAAAGTTGATTTGTCCAAATGTGTGCACATGGCACCACTTAACACCTCTCTTGATTTCTTTATGCTAAACAAAGAGGTAGCCAGGGCTTATACCAAGCTGGCACCCTGTCAGGGGGCAATCTGTATAAAGTTTCCTGCTGGCAGGTTAATAAATTTTTTAAAAATATCCAAAGGCAGAAGTAGCTGTAGGAAGCTCACAGTAACAGTTGCCATTCTCCTGTGGATCATTTTTCCCTTTAATGTCCTATGTAGCGCTTGGTTTTCCTTGTCTCGTCTTCCTCGGTTTTGTTCTTTCTGACATTTGTGGGTTCTTCTTTGTTTTAATTCTTTTTCCTTACTAAGCTGTTTATTCTCCTGCATCCATCAGCTATGGTCCCTTTATTGAGAGAGAGGTGGCCAGAGGATGGGAAGATCAGCTTTATGGCTTTTTATACTTTGATTAAGTTGCATGTTTGGCATATTAGTGTTTCTTCCATTAGTGGTTTAGTTTCTGACTTATAATATGACTATTGCTAGTGCTGTGAAAATATCCTTATTTTGCTAGTTAGAAAATAATTTCTGATGAGCTCAGTGGTAGAAGTTACATTAAAATGACAACCGAATGAGAAAATTAATGCTGAGCAGAGGCGAAATCAGAATAAAATGGAATGTGTCATAATTTGTGGGTTCCAACTGGAATATTATTTTGTCATGGAAATGGTTTGATTTTTTTTTTTTTAGCTTAAAGTACCATTTTTATCTTTTTCTACCATATCAAAATCAATATCAGTATGAAACAAAGGAAGATTTGTATTGTGACATGTCCTGTTTTATGTTGTGATACTGCTTTGATGCTCTTAGAAGCAGGACTAAGCCTTTTCACTTTGAAAGCAGAGGTCATCTAGAGAAGAATAGTACCTCATCCTGTCTGGCTAAATAAAGCCTGCTGTTTTCAGAAAGACTGATGTTGGGCTTGTTCTCTAGATATTACAGGCATATCCAAATCAGTGCGTGGCCCACAGCCTGCCTGCTTTAATACACATATAACACTAAACTTCTGCTTGTCTATTCCTAAAAGTAGTTTGGATTTCTGGTTTTAGTTTCAACTGTACAAGAAGAGTTGTTGGGAGAGAAGCATGTCCTTTCTTTTTAGAAAGCTAAGCCATTGTTTTAATTAATGAGGAGTTTGAAGTCATCTTAAGGAAACCTGTGTCAGAAAACAAAGCAATCACAGTACTTGAATACGATTACAACATACAAATATATGTATGCATTTACTGTAACTAAAATTATCAACCAGTGTGGGGGGGGAAAGATTCCAAACCCAGTCCTTGTTAATCTGAAGGCTGGACTGCAAGACAAATGAGAAATATTTTTTCTGTATCAAGAAGAGTATTCCCTACAGCAATTTATGAGATTAAGACATTACATTGTCTTTGAAAATGAGCATGGAGTTTATGTAGTCACAGTAGTTCTGACATCTTTGTGCTATTCAGTTCAGATGGTGATTGTGTGTTTTGATGACCATTATAGGTTCTGCTAAGACAATTTTGTTTCCTAGCTTAGGCTCCTATCTGACTTAGTCCAACTTCTTAAAACCTTCTTATGAAGTTGATGAATAAACAATTATTTGCAGTCCATTGCCTTCCAGCAGAAGATTAAAGGAATTCCACTCCAAGACTTCACTGGACACGGTCCTAGCCTGTTATCCTCTCCACAAATGCCAAGGTTTTTGAAGTAGAGGATCAGTAAAAAAAACAAGGTGAAAAATTTGTTTCACCTGTCTTTCTCCTTAAAGCCAGGTTTGAACTGTTCCCTGCTCTTCTGCTGGTTGGTCTGACACAGCTGGACAAGTGTACAGCCGTGCATGGGCAGTTGTTGCTCAGGTCTACTCAAATACATTTTGCCTTCATCTGTTGAGGTCTGCTTTAGGTTTCCATGCTTTGTTTGGAGCTCAGTGTTCAGCGAGGAGGGGGTTATTCCTTGAAGAGGAGAATCTAAAACCTGTGTTTAATCAAGAAGCCAGAATTGCTTTTCAGTAAATATACCTTAAGGTATACTTTAATATATTGTATTATTAAGTATATGTAATTATTTCTTGAGCTGGCACAGTATTAAGTGGAAAGGAAGAAAGATCATTTTAATTCAGTCTAATCTCATGAGCAAATACAATGTGGGCTAGTTTTTGTATTTTCTTTTGAATACAATTAGGATTTATTCACAGGGTGTAAAGAGGTCACATTTGCTTAGTGATTTGAATAAACATGAGGCTAGGTTCTGACTGGTCTCAGGTGCCCATCCATCATGTACGCAGGAAGACTATAGATTTCAACAGGGTATTTGTCCAACCCATACCTGCACAGCAGTCCATGGCCTCCATCTCTCTAATACGGTTACTTCTCTACAGCTTCACATGTACTGGACCTAAAATCAGCGAAGCAAACACTCTGACAGGGAAGAGCAACCACTCTATGCTAAGGTGCCTTCATACTTAACAAAAAATGAATTGCTGACCTAGTCCATGGAGGTCACTCTGTGCTTCAGTTATGTCTCATAGGCACATGTATATATTGCAAAGGTTCTACAAGTCCACTGCCACTGTTTTGCCATGGCAAAATGTGAGTAGTTGTGGGAGGAATAACATCTGACCTGCTGGGAGCAGAGACTATGTTGGTGTCAGAACCCATGTAAAACTTCCTTAAAGGTGGAGAAGATTTTAGGGGATGTTCATAGGACAGCTAGAGAGGATTGTTTTAGCTATGCATTCAGAAATAATTGAGGACCATAATGGTAGTTAGTATTGAAACAAAAACATGACTGGAAAATTGAACAGTGATTGAAAGAGGGGGGAGGAAGAAATTAGACAGATACATACGAGCTCACAGGTGATTGTAAATGTTCAGGCTTGATACTTCTCCTCCTTTCTCATGCTTCCTTGCCTGAAATCATAAATATTTGGGACTGCAAGCCACAAATCTTGCTGGAGGAATAATGAAATTTACAAGTGGAAGAAAGCAGACAATGAAAAATACTCTAGAAATATTTATTTCTATTAATTGTGTATCCTTTACTCTCACCTGCACAATATATGTCATGATAGTACCCAGAAAGGAAAACATCTGCATTTGAGATGTTGTGTGGTTTTTTTGACCCTGGTATGTAGAGTGCAAAGGAAACTCTTGTGTGGCTCTGTTGCTGGGATTTGATGCATTGCTTTCGGAGTCTCCTTATTTCAGCTGCATGGCTGCAGCACAGTCGAACCTTCTCATAACAGTTGCTGACAAGAAAAAAAATAATCTTTCAATCAGCTGGTCTGCTCACTCTTCCCCAGCCCCCACATCTCTTTGCTTTTATGAAGCAATGAATAAAAGAGGGACCAGATGATGCAGGGGTTTACTCAGATGAGATGTCCTAGTCAATGAGCAACTTCGGATTTGCAGGACTCTGGCTCATGACCCCGTGCCTCAGGGATTGAGTTTGGGGGCTGAGCCTTTCTCACATTTCCTTTATCTCATTTGTGTAAAAGGCGAGCTGCTGTATTTTGAGCAGCACTTTCCATATTTCATATTGCATGTGACAGCAGTCCCCTGTCTGGTGTAAAAGCTGGTGTGCTTTTAGCATGATACAACAGGGTGCGTCTTCCCAGCAGAGGCAGTAGGGCTGTACTGGTAGGGTGAAGGAGGGCTGAAGGGAAGGGTTTGGTTTGTACTTGGAAAATTCAGGTGTAAAACATTCATGCTTATCAGAATGAACAGAATCAGGTCCTTTCTTTCAATGATTGTTTTAATAATTACAAAATAATTTCTAGGCTCTGGTCAAGTTGTAGAGTATATTTTAATAACCCATTCTTCTGGTATTCTGCTCTCTTTGTGTGTGAGTGTGTTCACATAGCTGCTGTATTTCAAGCCAGGTTAAGACAGTTTAAAATAGCAAGAAGGAGAGGGGGGGGAAAAAAAGGTTCCCTACAAGACAGCTTACTGCTGACTGTTTTATTTTGTTTATATCAGATATTTCTTATGGTATTCAGATGGCTGTAATAGACTAGCACAAGAACTGCATGTCTTGTCATCTGTACTGTATCAATACGTTTTTATAATGATACAATAACCTGAACCCTGTAACAGTTTATGATCCATTTGAGAATTCTTATGGATTCTCAGAGTGACGGAGACCTGAGAAAAGAACTTGACTGCTTTTGCAAAACTGGTGCTGTGACAGGAAAAACTAGTGTGCCTGTGATTTAGTTGCTAAGGAATCATATTGATCTGATTCGGCATTAAACTTTTAAGTTGTGGGGGGGGGAAAGAAAGAAAAGTCAAGCTGGTTGAAGGTTGGGGGGGGGAAAAAAAACCCAGTGATGTGGTTGTGATGGTCTGCAGTACAGGTAAACTGTGCTGTACTACTACTGCTATTGATTTGTTATGATTAATAAATATGATTTTATGCATTGCCCATGTACTGTATCCATAATAGTGTTTTTGGTGGGTGTATTTTTTAAAGAGAGGAAGAAAATTGCTTCTTGCTCTTTATTTCTCATTGACTGTTTTTAGTCAATGATAAATATAGAAGTTTAACTGCAGTCTGAACACGGGAAAGTCAGGGCTTTAAAACAGAAACGTAGCGGTAATGAATAACCACGCAGCCATCTTAACATTTGTAATGGTGCTAATTTCCTCCTGCTTTTTAAAATATGCTTCCACATGAGCTCTCAAAACCCATAAAAGCTTGGCATGTAAAGTAAATTGTTTGTCACTTGCTGACGACCTGCCATATTTATTGTCAGGAGAAATGGACATTAGTTGGAAAAGCAGTTGTTAAAGGCCAAACAATTTTTAAAGATGGCAAAGATGTGCAAGGGCTTTCCTTTTTCTAACAATGAGCCACCCCTTCAGACATCAAAAGACAAGATAATAAGACACTTCAAGCACAATTCAAGATTATATTCAACATCTAAAGGCTCATCTCTTGTCAGTTTGCATTTACTCTCCCAGGGATGTGATGCTTCTATCATCATTCTGTCAAGAGGAGTCTGGCAGAAGCGATGAGGGCCCCTCATTTCACACACTTAGTGTTTTTTATCAAATAGCCCACGCTCATTCTGATTCAGCCAAAATGGAGGGATAATTTGAAGAAGGTCATGCACAAGTACAAAAATCTTGTACTGATTTGTGTGATTAGAAGGCATTAAAATTGCACGTTTAGGTTCGTTTTGAGGTTTTTTTTTCAGTTTATTTAGTAATACACTGCTGAAGCATAAAAAATGTGGTGTGGGTTTTTTTTTTTTTAATGGAAAAAAAATGAAGTGTGCTTAAAACAACACACATTTTATTAGCAAATATTTTCACCAGTGAGCTGTTCCAAATGACTTTTTTTCATTTTAAAATAAGCTTAAAATGCATTTGCATTCACATCCCCTTTTCCCCTCTGAGAGTGGAGTCTTCAAGCAGTCCAGGGATGAAACCTGGGCCCACTCAAACTCATTAGGATTTCACTCACTGGTAAATACATCCTCAGAAGTTTTGTTTGGGTAAGGATTTAGGAGTCTGGATAAGGATTTAGTAGGCTGAGTTTGCATAATACCAATGTACAGGGAGAGGTTTTAATAGTTTCTTTAAGCATCCCCAAGTACGGACTACAATTGGACAGCTCCAGTTGGGTTACCAAGAGAGGATATTGAAATTACACCATGGAGTCATCTTGGATTTGACACATGGCTGTTTTGTACCCTTTTGGTATTTGGTAGGGTATATTTGTACCCTAGTTTGGTATAGCTATTTGGACCACGTTCTGGTAACTGGAGCTGTGATAATGTGCACTGCTTGAGGACACATTTCCAGTCTCTTCCTTCCCCTTTCCATTCTGCACACTTGTTATATGGTATTGTACCTGCTATTGTCTCCCTCTCTGGAGATATTAATGACTTGCCTGGATGCATTCCTGTGTGATCTTGTGTAGATGATCCTCCTCTGGCAGGGGGGTTGGACTGGATGAGCTTTTGAGGTCCCTTCCAGCCCCTAACCCTCTGTGATTCTGTAGTGAATAGAGAGGCAGTTGTTCTGTGTTTTGGAGACTCATAAAGGAAAGAAGGGGATGTGACTAGAGAAACAGTTCTGTCTGTTCCTGTTTTCATAAGGCTTAGGTTAATGACAAAAGTACTAATTATTAGAGATAGTCTTTAAAAAGCAATATTATTAATTCTAGTCGAAATATATGATGTGTTTTACAGTGTCTTCAGGTAAACCATAACACCTGTAAAGCAATGATCACTAGACTTAAATTGTACACCTCTATCAGTAAACAGTTTTCTCTACATATAAAGAATATGTTTTGGAAATAGAGGGGTGTGTGTGTGTACTGCTATAGTAATATGCACATCATAAAGCATACACAAAAGGTAGTGTAAAAAGGAGTGAGATGAAGATTAAATAAATGCTCCTTAAAATATCTTCAGTTTTATTGGAGCTCCAAAAAACTTCCTGACTTGCTAATGGATTGCCATGCACACTCCACATTGGACAGCACTGCTGTAGAGGAGTGAGAACTGAAAAGGGAATAAGTAAGCTACTTGGCTGTTTAGACCTCCTGTGCTCAAAATCCTCAGTGACATGGGTGGGCCAAAAGCTGTATTTATTTTCACGTCTGCTGTCTTACCAAATTCCATGTGGGTCCTCTAAAGAAAAAGGTGCAGGAGATGGGTGTTGTGTGTAGAATTTAGTTTCAACTGCTTAAGTAAAACTGAGTGTTGAGAAGGATATTGAATCAGTTGAAAATGTGCGGTCACTTTGCTTGTACAGGCCTCTAGCTTTACAGGAAAGAAAGACAGACTGCTGCCTTAGTGAGTGTTTTATTTTGGCATCTCTTTTGGATGTCACAAATGAAACTTTTTTTGTGAAGGTTTCTTCTGTGGTAGGTATTATTTTCATGTCATCTGGATCCTGCCGCTTGTTGGCATTACAAAACTCTTTTTGCTGACAAGGAATATGAGGATCTGATAGAGAGAAGTGCAAAATAGTTGAATGGAGTGAAACTTTCTCCTCACTTCATATGTTTTAGATTGAAACAATAAAAAATAAAGGCTGGATTGTGCTATCAGTGTATCTTGTGCAGGCTTCAGTACACAAATGGCACATGGACCCTACAACACAGTGAGGGGCAGGCATCTTCATTTCCAACTGAAAGCAATGGGAAGTTAGCCTGTTTAACCCCTCCTAAAAAGGAGGCACTGCTAAGGGACTTGGCTGGAGCTGTTCTGAATTTGGAATTGGGAATTTATCAACTCTAGGAAGGGACTGTAAAAAAATGTGTATTTGGCCTTATGGTTTAAAATACAAAAAAAAAAAAAAAAAGAAACCTGCTCTGTAGTTTGCCTTTGTGCAACACTGAAGAAAAGGTAACCTGCAATCATGGTTTGTTCCAAGGGGTTTCACCGGGCAAGAAACCACAAGGGAATTGGGAAGCTGTGAACAAATTGTCAAAAAGACAGATGGAATCACTGGCTGACCTACTGGTAAGATACACTAACAACTTCCACCCCCGTGGTACAGCATTTATGCTGCAGTGCAGAGTGACTTCTCAGAGGAATTTGCGCTCAAACACATGTAAATGCTTTTGTGTATATAATATATTAAAGTAGTGTGCAGTATTTCTAGGAAACTTAAGAGTAGAAGTGAGTGTGCATTTAAACAGCTGCAGGTGTTAAAACTGCCACACTGTTATGTCCAGGAAAAAACAGCATCCTTTTGCTTTCACTGAAGAAAAGGCTTTTTTGGTTTATTTGTAAGACCTGCTGATAGTCAGAAATTTGGCTCCTTTGTGCTGAGTTGTTTTGGAGAACTTATGACTGTCGCCCCACCAATGTGATTCTCTGTGCATCCACTTCTGCTCTGCTCCACACTGCCCGATGGAAAGCTAGCACCCTCTGAGACTTGAATGAGGAGGCAGGGAGATGCTTCTTTTGCAGGATGCTTGCTGTGAAAACATTGAGTATCCAAGACTGAGGGGTAAACATGACCAAAGGGTAGCATGAACGTAGTTGTGCAAGATCAATAGTACTGCTGGGAGTGTGTAAATGGTCTCTCTAAAAAGCTTGTATTCCAAACAGAATTTGGTTTCTAGTAGGACAGGTTTTACTTGTGAAGTTTTCACCAGGTCTGTGAGCCAGCTCAGGCACGGTTCATGGTCATCTCTTTCATCAGAAGCATTTGGGTTAGTAACAGCTCAGGTTGCTATGTGTGTATAGCTGTGTTGGTGAAGTTGCTCCCCAGTGTAGTTGCTCCACAGTGTTTGTATCCATTAAGGATCAGATCTTGAAATGCTGTATTACAAGGGGATGGTCGGGGCAAGGGGGGAGACAGAAGACTGACTCGAAGTTATAAAACCCTTGGTATACCTTCCTTTGTGTCTGAATCTGTCCTAGTTGGCTTGTACATCATCCTTAGTTCATCCCTTCCTTGGTGCTCTAGATGTTTCCCCCCCACTCCACCCTGTACCTGGTGATGTCCTGGCAGCCTTCTCCTCAAGCATGAATGTGCAGAAAGCAGACTCTAGTAACAAGTGCTGTTGAAGGTCTCTAAATTGTTTTCTATCTGCTCTCAGATCCCACACTGTGGAAGTTGTAGGGATACACGCAGGGAAGCTAATGCAGATGCTTACCGGCAGCGAACAAACCAAGCATCACTACACTGAGCAACAGCTCTGTTTAAGAAGTATTTAAACTGCAGCTATTGTGCACTCCATTGGAAGCTTTCACAGTGGGACCCAAGGAGTGAAAATTAATTCAGCTAAATGAAGATAGTGGAGCCGCTATGTTTAAGGCATTGTGGATGTGTTTTACCTTTCTACCTGCACTCCTACAAGTAACAGGAATAGATAGTAGCTTCTGCTGAAGTAATTACATTGATTTGTTCTGTGCTGTGCACCCAGCTGCTTTCAGAACCACTCTTAGCTGCTCTGGCAAGAATTATTTGGTACTTGAGAGAACATCATGTGATAGCCAGAAAGTTCACATGTGAAGTTGTGAGGACCACAGTTGGTGTGCAGTAGGTTATAAAGCATAAATACTGAAAATTGTTTTGTTGACTTCAGAATCAAACTAGAAAAAAGCTGGGATGGCAAATTTGACATTAGCTGTGCATTGTCAGTGTACAGGAAGGCATCTTTGCCCTGAAGCCTGCACTTAAATGCAAAGAGGTTGGGAGGAGCATGCACTTCTGTAATGCAAGTGCCTGTTTGAGCTCTTGCACAATGACACTTTCAATAGTTCTGCCTACTTCTGGGTTAGTGTTTACAGGACTTGACTGTGCATTGTTTTCGTGGCTAAGTGGCAGTCAATAAGCACGCATAAATGCATCTTGAAGACACAATTCAACCTTTTCGTGTTGCCATTCAACAGCACATTTTTAAACTATATCCTCAACTGTGCTCTAAGACATTTCCTGCCCAACAAACAGCTCATTAAGTCTTTGATAAGGTTCTGCTAAACAAATGCTGGGTAACACAAGATATCAGTCTGTCAAGCACGTGGGTGAAAAGTTGCACTTACCCAGTTTTGTGAATGCTGTTGTGGATTTTCTTTTGAAGTGGAGCTGTTGTTCAGGCCCAGTAGAATTATTGAAATTATTGAACTAGCTCCTAAATAAGTAATGAAACCCACAGCTGTGAGATTTTTTTTTTTTGCATTTTTTAAATAATTACCATATTTCTTATGTGTATTTTACTCTCTTCCTAATAAGACTTTCATCTGCTCTTCCCTCAGGGACAGGAATATGGAAGAGCAAACCTAGAAAAGCAACAGGAGCTACTTTTGCAAAGCTTTCTGTTGCTGCATCCTTTTGTCCCTAAAAGCCAAGCTCTGATACCAGAGCTTAAGTCATACATCCCTGAAAAACACAGCTACAGGACTATTCGGTTTTGCTGAGGAAGTTTAACAGCTTGGAACTGAGGGGGAAAAAACAAACCCATGTGCTGATATTGGTTTGGTATAGTACCAGGTGTTTAAGGTTGTCCTCTCACTTGTACTTTGCAAGTGGTGAATAATTTCACTGAGTGCTGGTATTACCTGCCAATACACACTTGCTACATATGGCAAAAAAATATAGCAGAAGATGTGCCACAATATCTAGAAGATGGGAGAAGTGTCTTTCTGGTGATGCTCAGTCCACATTGAATATCTGATGTGATAGTTCTGCATGTTTTGTGTGTAATCCAACCCAGAAGTGATTTAGCCTATGTTACAGTGAAGGCAGCTGAAACTCAGTAAAAACAGGTGAGGGTGGGTACAACCTGAAACAGGCTCCAGAGTTAGAAGCTAGAATTGGTCTTGGACAAAATGACAGAATCAGTCCACAAGAAGGTCACCTTAGAGCCTCCTCTTTTCCAGACTGAACAGCCCCAACTCTTTCAGTCTGTCCTCACAGGAGAGGTGCTCCAGCCCTCTGATCATCCCAATGGCCCTTCTGTGGTTACGCTCCAGCATGTTCACATCCCTCTTGTAATAGAGGCTGCAGAACTGGGTGCAGTACTCCAAGTAGGGTCTCACCAGAGTGGAGTAGAGGGGGAGAATCTCCTCTCTTGACCTGTAGGCCACACTTCTGATGCAGCCTGGAATCTGGTTGGTTTTCTGGGCTGCAAGTGCATACCTCTGGCTCATGTTGAGCTTCTTGTCCACCAGCACCCCTGAAGTTCCTCTCCTCAGGATTGCTCTCCAGCCACGGCCCAGCCTGGATTTGTGCTTGGGATTGTCTCAACCCAGATGCAGGACCTTGCGCTTGATCTTGTTGAATGTCATGAAGTTGGTTTGCACCCACCTCTCCAGCCTGTCCAGATCCCTCTGGATGGATCCCTTCTCTCCAGCCTGTCCGCTGCACCACACAGCTTGGTGTTGTCTGCAAACTTGCTCAGGGTGTACTCAATGCCTCTGTCCATGACACCCACAAAGATGTTGAACAAGACTGTTGAACAAAGATGTTGATCAAGTCTCTAATATAGTTACAACTACCTGCTTGTTTTTTGAGTATAGGCTCTTTTTGGTTCCAATATGAGTTAAAGGGAGATGCACAGATAGCTAGAGACTGGCTGTCTCTCACCTGCAGTGAAACTCAGATGCTGGTATAAAAATGGGGTGTGGAATTTCAAAGGCAGATATTTCATAACTCAGATATAGGGAGGAGGGTGGGAGCTAGTACTCTTCTGTTTTATTCCTTTAGTTGCTAAGGGCCATGTAGAGAGGCAGAAGCAGCAAAGACTGCCTATTTGTCAGTCCCAGGACAACAATTTGGTTTAATTATTTAGCAGATCATAAACCACAGAGCATATAGGGAGATGTGTTGCAACATTGAGACCATGCTTGGTGGCCGTTCCTATTCACATGCCATGATATTGGTTCTGAAATAACTCTCCAGTTTTTCCAGTTCAACCTGCCTGTTCTTAGAGAGAATTGTTGTGTAAGTGCAGGTAAGACCAAATCTGCTTGTTTAATGAGAGGTGAAAAATGACAGTGGCTTCAGATAGAACATGCATAAATGTGTCTTCCTGCTGTAAAATAAGACTTCTGAATGTAGTGCTTCTAAAACAATCAATAGTCACTTAGGAATGATTTTTGGGAGGTCTATTTGCTAGTCTGCTACTGTCCAAAGAGAGGACTTCCATGATGCCAGCACTGTATGTTTGTTTGCCAGAAGTGTGATGATGATATGAACCCTGCTGCTTTACCATGCTTTATTTTCCTACGATGTAACTGTAGCAGAAACCATATTGACCCTTTTTAGACAGAGACCAAAAAGCACCATCAAAACCCTTCCACTTAATTATCACAGCAGGACCATGCTGCATTGATTTTCAAAATAGGATCTTAAGCAATAAAACCAACCTCAGTAACATGAAATGTTCAAAGCTACACCTTAGCTTGCTTAGCTGTGGTTCATGGAAACTCCTACTCCACACTCTGATGGAGACACATGGCCTGTAACTTGAAAGAGAGGAGTTTTGCTGTAAGCATATGACGAACTGTCAAGGGAAATTAAGGGAAGCTTGCCTGGGCTGGTGGCAATATGTAATAACTCCAGGACAAGTTATGATCATCCTACCAGGCTCTGATCTGGGCGTCAAGCAGCACCTTCAGCTGTGCAAGGTAGCTGAAAGAAGCCTACACCAGGACCTGGAGACAATATGTGTAGTAAAGCACAGTGACTGTATGGACGAAGAAGTATTTACAACCTTTAAAGCCATCCTCTTGTCTGGGATGTGATCCCTCTCTCCTTGGGAGGATTAACACTGGGAAGGATTCCAGTGAAAAGCTGGGGGGTGATATTCCTCCCCTGTACCCTCATTTACCTGTATAGGATACAATTCTCTCCTATTGTTAAAAGGAGTATTTATATTAATCTAACAGAGGTCACATGTGTCTGACCTGCACTCCTATAACATAAGAGCTAATTTCTACCTCACCCCATTAAGGTCATTTACCCCCAAACCCAGCGTGTGCAAAGTGCTATCTTGGCAGGGTGGGAATGCGTTACGCCTACTAAACACAGATCTACCTCTGGTGCAATGCAGGAAAGACTTTTCTACTTTGGGATTATGTTTTTATCTCAAATGCAGCACAGCAATATAAACCCCATAAGCCCATTTATTTTTTTTTATAATCATGTACTGCTGTAAGTCACAGTTTTAGCTGACATTCCCTACTCTTCATTGACCTGTTTTGTGAGCTTTTGTAAACTATCTAATAAACCTTTGCTCTTGCTACTCAAGTTTAACACAGTACACCAAAGTCACAGCTGAAATAACTATGTTTTAGATAATTAAAACTTGTTCAAAATATCTTAACAGTAAATACCTTGATATTTGTTCACAAATATGTTTTATTACATCCTACTCAACCTAAGACTTTCTGACCTTCCATGTGCCCTTCTGAAGCACATATTTCTGAGTTTGGATTTGCTTTGTGTGCCTTGGGCAGTGCTAATTGCATTTTCACATAACCAAGAGGTTCAAAGCAGTTTTTTTCTAATAGTAGCTTAGCCTTTAGGAGCTGAATTGGAGTCTAAGGTAGTGGAAGTACCACAGTATGTCAGGAGTTGGAAGGCACTTCGTGAGATTGAGTCCAACCCTCTTGCCAAAGCAGGAACACCTACTGCAGGCCACAAAGAAATGCATTTGGAGGGGGTTGGAAGCTTCCAGAGGAGGAGATTCCACAACCTGTCTGGGCAGCCTGTGCCAATGCTCTATCAGCCTCAGTTTTCCTACTCATTTACCATCTTTGAAGAGTGAGAGTGCAGTTTAGATGACAGATGTTGGGAGTTGTGGGTATTATGAATCTCTTTGTTAGCCCAGACAATGGTATGACTCTACTGGGATAGCATGGCAAAGTTTTCTGATCCTTATTTTCAAGTAAAATAAGAAAGGTTTATGGATAGGAAAGCACTTTTTACCCCCCAAAAGTAATTAAAATCCTAATAGTTTTTGAATTCTCCTGGTTTTTGGACTTTTTGTAAGTCCTTCCAAGCTCCTCTCTGCAGAGAATTTTCCATATGCTGCTTTCTAAATGCAGCATCAACTCTCCAAAGATCTCTGCTGGTGGTGGCTGTGCAACACTACACTGCTGATTCTGGTTTATTGTGCCCTGTTCTGGGCCACTCACAGAATCACAATTCAAGGACAATGAAATGCTTGAAAAAGCCCAGTATAGTGCTAGGAAGATGGTTAAGGGAGTGGAATATCTTCTTATGAGGAAAGGCTGTGGGGGCTAAGGCTCTTGAGCTTGGAGAGCATGTTGAGGAGTGGCCTCATTCAGGTTTAGAAAGATGTGAAGGACTAATGGTGGGAGGACAGAGCCAGGCTCTTCTCAGTGATGTCCAATGATAGGATGGGTGCAAGCTGGAGCATAGGAGGTTCCCTGTGAACATAAGAATAACTTTTTCACGGTAAGGGTAACAGAGCGCTGGAGCAGGCTACCCAGAGAGGTTGTGAAATCTCCTTCTCCAGAGACATTCAAAATCCTCCTGGACAAGCTCTTGTGTGACCTAGCCTAGGTGATCCTGCTCTAGCAGAGGGCTTGGTCTAGATGGTCTTTTGAGGTCACTTTCAGCCCATAACTTTGTATGATTTTGTGATTATTTCTTCTGTGGGTTCAACCCAGGTTTTATGGCTAATGTTCTTTTAACTAAAGTAGTTAGGAAAACATGTTCCATTTGTGGCATGTATGGGTGATACCACTGTGGTGTTAACTGGCTACTGCAAGTTAGTGGTAGCTGTCAAAGGAATGAATTTTATGCCTGAAGAATATTAATGTGAGTTGCTCATGCATAAAGAAAAAAAGGAAGTTAGTTGAAATTTACATAACACTTCCTGCACCTGCTTGAATGAACTGTTAGATTATTGTACCGGGCTGCCTCAGTTCAAATGCTTCAGCTTCTGCCATTCTCAATGGATTAGTAAAAATAATTGTGTGGTTTGACAGAGGAATTTATATTGTGTTTGAGAGTCTTTGAGCAAACACTAGAGAGTGAAAAATACATTATAGACTTGGTGAGCTGTGCTGTGGGAAATGTAAACGAAAGCAATGATATATCCTTAGGAGTTGTTTCTCTTTTAGTACTCCTGAAATACCTCCCACTTTAATAAATTGTGTATAAATAACACTTGTGATATGAACTGATGAGTGAAATTCAAACTGTAACTATCACACTGTGTTTACCAAGGAATAAGGGAATTCATCACATATTCCAGAGGTGAAGTTGAATTTGATCTGAGGATGTGCCCAAAAGCCAGCTGTGGACTCCAGTGGTTATGTTTTAAAGACTAGATTTTTTTTCCTTGTGCATGAACTTGTGGCTCCTCAGATTTTGTGATGAGAGAGAAAAGTAGCCTTTATTTGTTAAGATGGAGATAGTTTTGTAATGTCTTCAACTACTTATCTCCCTTGACTTGTTCCTTCTGTTTAAGAATGCAGTAGTTATTGATACTGTAGATGTTGACTGTTAGATTCCCATAGCTGCAGTAACTGTAATAGGAGTTGAAACAGAGTTATTATAACCTATACACCCAAGGGTCATATGGAAGAGAGAACAAAATGAGATGGTAAGGGTAAAGCACTTAGTGTACTCTAGATTTCCTATGCTTAAAAACAAACAAAGTGTTATACAACTTAGAGGTCAAATCCAGGTACCCAGAAGATAACAGGGAAAGCAGGCTTGTGGTTGAAAGTGCAGCCATAAACAAAATAGCTGAGGTGATGCTATATAACACAGCTATTTACAATTCTAAACCAGTTAATTTGTTCTTCCTGACTTAGGTTGCATTTCTGAAGTAACATGCTCATTCCAAGCCACTCTGGACTTACAGCTGTGTTTTAGAATCTAGTAATAATGGTCCTTTCCTCATTGTCAGGGGTTTGGGCTGGGCACTAAATGAGTAACAAATGTTCTCTATTAACCTCTCTCCCTTCCCAAAAGGAAGAGAAAGGGAGTAGAGGAGAGATGCATGGATTGCAAAACTAAAACAGCTTTAATGAAAATAGTAACATGAAATCTATATAAACAAATACAAAACTGTTACAGGGGACACAGCCTCAAGCTATGCCAGGGGAAATTTAGGCTTGAGGTGGGGAGAAAGTTCTTCACTGAGAGAGTCATTGGCTACTGGAATGGGCTGCCCAGAGAGGTGGTGGAGTCGCTGTCCCTGGAGTTGTTCAAGGCAGGATTGGACGTGGCACTTTCTGCCATGGTCTAGCCTTGAGCTCTGTGATAACAGGTTGGACTTGATGATCTATGAGGTCTCTTCCAACCTTGGTGATACTGTCATAATGTCACTGTCACTACTGACACTGTGGCTAGGCACTGGGAAAGACCTACACTGGACTCAGTGGCAGACAAGTGAATTCAGGAACTGGATGGAGATTGAAAGCCAAAACAGGAAGAGTCCTTAATGAATGTCAGCCATTTAAGGTGAGGCTTGACCCTCACAATCCCACAGATTCTTGCTGAATATGACATAGAGGAATTAGAATCCTTTATTTGGTCTGTTCGTGGTCACCTGAACTGTCCACTTCTCCCTGCGGGTGTAGCCTTTTATATGAATCCCCAACACAGCATACAAGATTTAGCAGTGATCTTGTTCTGCACCCCAAGCCTTGGTACTGCGTCTTAGCATCGTTGTTGTCATTGCTACAAGCAGACAGTGTGAAAACATACTGTTGACTGCAGGAACTGCCATCACTGAGAGCTGAAAAGTAAAATCACTGTTCTGCTGTTGCTCAAACCGGGACACTTGTTGGCATTGCAATGCATAGTGCATTCTATTGCTGAAGTTCCAACCTTTCTTTAAAAGAATAAGCTTTAGAACATCACTATCATTTTACTGCATGTAGTTAAGTTTGCACCCATTGCTTTGTGTATTTTAAATTAACATCGGAGTTATTGCCTCTTACTATCTATCATACTTGATAAACAATTCCCTTGATGTTAGATGAGGGATCCTCTCTAAAGTTAAAGCACTTGGGTGACTTTGGAAGGTATTGTAAGCTTCTCATAGTGCATGAAGGGCTTGAGATGTGACTCATCTGGGAGCTGTCTGTTCTGAGGCAGTAGCTTATGATTACTTCTTTTTTTTATGCTGTTGAAGAGGTTAATATTTTGGGGTTATGTGCCAAGAGCAGTCAGGGGTTTATCAGTGCTGAGTTTTGTTCTGTTCTATCACTCATTACCACATCATAGAATCAGTCAGGGTTGGAAGGGACCACAAGAATCATCTAGTTCCAACCTCCCTGCCATGGACAGGGACACCCTACCTAGAGCAGGCTGGCCAGAGGCTCATCCAGCCTGGCCTTAAACATCTCCAGGGATGGGGCCTCAACCACCTCCTTGGGCAACCCGTTCCAGGCTCTCACCACTCTCAAGCTCAAGAACTTCCTCCTCACATCCAGTCTGAATCTCCCCACCTCCAGCTTTGTTTTATCCCCCCTCATCCTGTTACTCCCTGGTGGCCTAAAAAAGCACCTCCCCAGCTTTTTTGTAGGCCCCCTCCAGATCCTGGAAGGCAACAATAAGATCACCTTGGAGCCTTCTCCTCTCCAGACTGAGGTCGTCACTTAAAGGCAGTTCTCGGTCACTAATGTAGGTGATAGCTCTGTGTGCTGCACTACAAATGTGATCTGGCCTACCATCTCAGTAAGATAGCAACATTGAGTACTGTAGTTGTAGGGTTTAAATCTGTTACATTAAAAATATATATATATATATAAAAATCATGATAAAACACACACATAAAACCACCTAAACAGAAAAGGAAGGCACACCTCACAAACACAAAAACCCAACACCTGCACACCCCCCTCCAAATCTGACACAGTGTCATTTTCAGGTTTTTTCAGTCTGCAGGATACCTCATTAGGCAGAGATGGTCAACAGCATCAGGCTGGCCTGCTGAAGCCACAGTAACGGCAATTTGAGGTTGTTCATCTCTGAAAGCCAACTTGCATTCAAGGTAGCAAGAGGAGGAAAGTTGTATGACTGAAGCATTGCACAAATAGCTATTCTACTGAAAGGACAGACAGACCAGATTCAGAACTGAGGCTGTGATTTGTTTAGGTGTGTTTTGTGTGGAACACTTCTTCCATGTCTGAAGAAAATACTTTGTACCCAATGCTGTCTCTGGTCCAGGGAGCATCTGTAGTTCTCAGCCTCAAAGACTGAATGCACTGACAGTCCACACCAGCAAGCTGTAACCCAGAGACTTGGTTAAAATCCATCAATCACTCTTACAAGCTGCTTACAAGACAATGGCAGTGATGTGGGGGAAGTGGATTTCTTTGGCTTTTTATTTTCTTAGAGTAGGGAGCATCCATGCTGATCCACGGTTCTTGGTTCCTGCTAAATCCAGTGGCAATGTCTGATTTCTGTCCTGGATCTCAGCTGGCAGAGGGAGCCAGAGGCTAACACTTAATTTTGCCCAGGATCTTGTGTCTTTGACAGTTGGTAGCTTTTGGCTCCCAGCTCACCACATGAATGCAGTAGAACTGGACCCTGTGATTCCTTGTTCTTATGGATTCTGTACCTTACACACTATCCCTCTGGCAACCCTTAATGTACTCGAAGTCTTAGTCTCTGAGCTCTTTCAGGTTCCAATGAGGCTCCCAGTGTTTTGAGGACTCTCAATTTATGGAGTTCAAGTTCTTGGGCTGGATCCTGAGACCAAAATTCCTTCACGCTCGTCTGTATGGGTATTCAGCTGTGTGCTGTTGAGTCTAAGCTCTGACACCATTCACTACAGAACTGCTGCCAGTGTCTCAGCTCAAGGAAACTCGTGGTGCTTAGCTTTCAGCAAGTCTTCAAAAGGCTTCCTGCCACACAGCATGCACAGCTACAGTTTTAATACATTCTCTCCTGATTTAAGATTAAGGATTTGTCAGTTTGTAAATTAATTAGTAGCTGATGTTGCTTTATTAAAAAAATATGGTTTAATAAAAGTCTCCTCTCTAGCTGCCTTCACAACATCTGAAATCTACCTTCTCCTGAGAGCAAGGTTATAAATATGCAAGGTAAGAGAGAGCAAGATACTATAGCAGTTTTATGGCTATGTAAACAAACCTCCTTTGTCAGAATTCAGTCAGCTTTAACAGCTGGGAGGTGAGCTCCTAGTGATGGTGATCACCTTCCAGATGATAGTACCTACTTATCCATCTCACAGTAATTTAAAGAGGAGCCACAGCTCATCCATCTTTTTCAAAGAGTTACAATGAATATTTGACTGTAAGAATTTAGCATTTACCCTTCATGGGTCAGTGGATGGGTTAGTCTTAAAGCATCTTTAGGGAGAGATTATTCTAATAAAGCCTCTTTACACACAACATACTGTACTACTATTTCATGCTTCTTAGAAAAAGAAATCAAACTGTAGCAGGCTACATCTCCTAATAACCCATGTTTCAGACATAGCATACTCACAAGCTGGGGATGATGTGGGCAGTGGCAGAGCAGATTAATGGAAGTATTGTATTTTAACCCTTTGTTTCAGGCAAGTAGATATCCATAACAAGCTTATAGAAAGAGACTTGTTATAAGCTGGTGCTCTAGGAGCATTTATCTTAAAGGCAATTTTTTTTCTTTTTCTATTCTTTTTTATCTTTATCTGCATTTAATCCAAGTTTTCATTATTTCATTATTTGTCTACAGGGGGTTTTATCTTGAGATTTGCAAGATGTGCAAGCGTAAGGTCCTGCACCTGCGTTGGCACAATCCCAAGCACAGCTCCGGGCTGGGTGGCGAATGGCTGAGAGCAGGCCTAAGGAAGAGAACCTGGGGGTCTGGGCTGATGAGCTGGCAGTGTGCGTGTGCAGCCCGGACAGCAACCCTGTGCTGGGCTGCATGAAGAGAAGCATGGCTAGCAGGGCAAGGGAGGGGATTCTGCCCCTTTACTCTGCTCTCATCAGACCCCACCTGGAGCACTGTGTGCAGTTCTGGGGCCCCCAACACAAGAAGGACATAGAACAGTTAGAGCAAGTCTAGAGGATGGCCACAAAGGTGATCAGAGGGTGAGAGCAGCTCTACTATGAGGACAGGCTGAGAGAGTTGGGGCTCTGCAGCCTGGAGAAGAGGAGGAGAATGTACCAGTCATGTTTTTAAAACATTGCAGTTTTTTTTCCCAGTGAAGTACAATTATTATGAATTTCCATGTAGGCTGCATGTTTTGTCCTGCCTGATTTTCATCTGCCATACTTGCTGTGCTTGGTAGCTCATGGTTTTACAAAGTAGCTCAGGACAGAGACTGGAGAACATCCTATTTAGTTAAAAGTGGAAGGGGATTTTAGTTGCAAGTGTAACTAGGAGGATGACGTTGGCTTATCACGTTTCCCTGCTCTATCATTGGAAAGAAAAGTATCTTTTCTTCCCTGTGTGAAGAAAGTAATAGGAATGCTACATGACAAAATTCTGTGTTAATGTATTAAAAAAATCCTGTAGTAAGCATTGTGGAAGAGCTTAGGATTTCTGCTTGCCTGCTAGCATTCCCTATGGTAACCGCCATGTCTTTAGGAGGATTTGGTCTCCTATTAGTGTTTTTCTCATAATGAATAGCAGCTCTGAGCTCCTATAAAATACTAAGAAATGAAAGATCATAACCTCTCCCGGCCATAAAGCAAACCTCTAATCTCAAGAGAGTGTAAAGCAGTGCAGTGACATCTACCTGAGGTCTGTGAATCAGCTTAGCCTTGGCTAGGAGATGTAGAATTGATTCGCTTTGAGAGGAATCTTTGAATCCTGATGATGATACTAGAAATGACCTTTACAGTTGTTAGTATCAATTAATTCACCAGAAGAAGACAGTGAGCTTCTGGTGTGTTTTTTGTACACTCCAAAGGCATCTTCGTGCTCATCAAATGTCTTCTCCCTGTTCCTTGCCCTGTAGTTGAAACCTCAGCGTTTCTATGTCAGAATTTGTAGCACTGACCCATATCAACAAGGAAAAGTTTTATGCCCCTCAAAATTTACAAGCAGTTTAAAATGGACAGAGGAAAATACTTATGTTCTCAAGTCATTAATCTACTTCTAAAATTGAGCCAAACTGCCTGAAGATTTCTGGCACATCTTTGGGAGTGCAAGAGAGTTCAGACTCTTGCTGCAGAGCTTGGACCAGGCAGGCTCAACCAGAGAGAAAGCTGTGGTATCAAAGGTAAAATTGTCATCTTTCTACATCAGTGAGATACAAGCTAGTAATTAGGATGCATCCTGTCATTTTTAACGTGCAAACTGACATTATTTTATTTGAACTCAAAGTTTCAGAGGCAGCTAGCAGCAGCCTGCTAGCCAGAAATCAGCATAAAGAGGGGTTCTGGCAGAAGAACCAACATGAGCTCCTGGATTTGGGCAGTTGCTTCAGTGAGAGAGATCACAAAGAGGGGGGAAAAAATGGTATCTCAGAGAAGGTGTTTCTGAAGCATTGGAGAATCTAGGGTTTGAGTCACAACTTCACAGTTTTTCTACTTATGACAGCAGTGGGCACAGACCAACTTCTACTGATATTAAAACTTTGTCCTTGTAGGCATGGCGAGTTCTCAACTGGTTTTTCGTGTATGACTTAGGTGCATATTACTCAAATGTGAGAATCTGGTATTTAAACACCTTTCAGTATCTGGTCCCTGAAATTTTGAAGCTTACCTTTCATTGAGTTTTCACTGAATTTTAGCCCCTGTCTGTGATAGTCACTTTTGAAAATGGCTATGGAACAAGAGACCCTCAAAATAGGAGGATCAAATGAAAGAAGGAAGTGAAGGGACACAAATTAAGGCAATTTCATGTTTCTGTATGGACTTTCTCCTAAGAGTTTCCAAGCACTTTAGCTTAATGCTAGAGTTTAAGCACTGTAAAAATGTGCCTTATCCTTGCTTTACTTAGGTTCCCTCTGTATAAAGTAGGGATAATAGCTTGTCCCTGTCTCACAGTGATAAAAACATGAAAAGATTGTGAGATTTTTTTTTTCCAGTGCTACACTAATGGGGGCTCTATAAACACCTTAGATAGTGGAAAGGTAAGTTGAACTGGCAAAGCATAGGTCATGAACAACTAGAGAGGAGATGTAGAAAGGGGCCAAGTTGTGCAAGGCCTGGAAGGCCTGGTAATAACTTTATATACTGTATTATTTCTAGGAAGGAGAATTTCAGCTTTCATTGACCTTTATTTTGAGCCTTTTTCTTTTCTATTTTATTTACAGTTGCACGTGCTGACATTTGTACAATTTCACATTTGTCAAAGACAGAAATCTGGCAGTTTTCTCCTTCAGACTTTGTTTTAAATTGTGTGCCTCTGTGTGCATGTGTGAAATTAGGCTTCTGTTAACTACTATGGCACACAATTAGGACTTGCAGGTACAAGGCTCATTCTTTTCGTGATTGTAGAGGCACACATGCATTTGACTGGAGCAGCAGCTTTACCTAAGAATGATTCTGGACTTTTTTTATACCATAAGAATTGGAAGAAACTCATGTAGCAAGGCTTGCCAAAACTTTGCCACTGCAAGAGTCTGTCTTCAAAAACTTTTAAATTTGTTAAGCTTCAGTTTTGATTTTTTTTCCTTAAAATTCAATCTAAAATCTTCTATGTCATATATTTATCTGAGGGTAACTTTTGCCTGCAGAAATGCTAATTCAACAATTTCCTGAGGTAGCAGCAGGAAGATGACTGGATAGGGCTGGGTGCTAGGTTGGACTAGATGATCTTGGAGGTCTTTTCCAACCTGGTTGATTCTATGATTCTATGAAATACTTATTGTCTGGTATTGGTGCTTGCTTTATGGGTTCTCTCTCATGTACTGAAACAAAATTTATCAGAGAAATGTCCTCTTCACACCTCCTTTAGATTCTGCCATAATTTTGCTCTTGTATAGTTATTGAGAAATCATCTTTTTCACCCTGACACACAGTTGGTCTCTGACATCTAAACTACTGGAGAAGTCCAGGTTGCACCCACCGGTGAGATTTGTCTGAGCAGGACAACTGCTGTTGCTTATCCATGTTCTTTGGCAGCCCAGAGACAAAGCGCTGTGTCTAGAGAACAGTTTTGGTGAGGGATAGGTTGGAGGAAATAAAAGCAGTGAAAAGGGTAAGACACCATCCAATAGCAACTGAAGGAAATTACTTTTTCATAGAGTTCAGAAATTATTCTGGGGAATAAATAATTTCACCATGTGCTAGAAAAGTGTGTCTTACCCACAAGGTACCTAACTGGCGTGTCCAGAGGATCCCTGCTGCCTTCTTATTTCACCTGCATATGGAATCAAGAACTCTGAGTCCCACTGCAGGCCCTTCTCAGAACCTGGTCTGTGCTGTGTAATCCCATCTCTGCTGCTTAAGTTCAGGGTTTTTTTTTGTTAGGACATGAAAAATCCTACTGGTGATCACTTCAGGGTTATTAGATGGCACCCCTAAAATCCAGATCATGTTAGTACTTGTCTGTTTTTACATGCTTGATTGCAGTCTTATTTTTCTTTTGCCCTAGTCATCTGGGTGAGAATGTGGTTCTTTGCTTTGCCTGAGTGCATGGAGCACTAAGCATATTTCCATGAGATGTATGAAGGAGGAAAATCGCCTTAGCCCCAGGGTTGTCTGTAAATTTCGTCTCCTGTAGTCGGTGGTATCTTTAGGAAAGCTTATGCTTTGGGTAAACAGATGGCCTGATCCTGCTCCTGCTGGAATAGGGGGATTTTCCATTACAGCAATAGATACAGGGGTCAGGCCAAGAAGCTCCTGAACCAAGAGGCTAGAGAAAATTATCTTTCAGACCCTTTCATAATTTTAAAGGTGCTCACTGATTGATTCACTTTTTCCTTGCCTCGTTTTGACACTGAGTTATCTGGCTAAAAACCAATCTTGCAAACGACCCTTTGGAAGCTGATCCTGCCAGAGGGCGACCACTTCTTTAGCAGCACAGAGCCCTCTCACCACGAGAGAGAGGAGTTGTGCGCTGAAGATATTTGCCTCTCAGCACCTTGCAGCATTTCACCTAGTATGCCTCCTCTTGCAGGGATGCCAGATCTGTAGCTGTCATATGGCGAGTTTGTAGGGTTAGCTCCACCCATTGCCCTTTAAAAGTAGTTGTCTAATGATGACATAAAACCTGAGCACATTTGTGTAGGTGTGTGTGTAATATGTGTGTGTGTTCACACACAGCAGCTATGTATTGACTGCCTGTGCCAGGAAGCAAGGCAGGAAAGGGTTTTCTGCTTAGCATGGAACTTCTAAAGGTGTATGTATACATGCATGTGTGTATATATATGAATACTACATATACACGTGTGCATGCACATTGCACGCACACAAATAGCCCTGTCATCTGCAGTGCATTATAAAGCAGTGCGTTTCTGCTTGCTCTGCTTAAGGAACTTGGTACAAATGTGTGTTAGTGTATCAGTCGCTGTATTTCAGGAGAGAGCAGCGCAGAGACATGCAATCTGAAGTTGTTTCGTGCTTTTAAAGGTGAAATTAGATTCATTGCTTTGATTATTCCATTGTGGGCCCCAAGTTATATTTTAGTGTCCTTCACCCTTTTCTCCTTTATTATTTATAACCCACACTCTTTGAGCAATGACCAGGACTAATCTGTAACCTTCTGTCCTTCTGCCTGATTCGTTCTCTTTTGAAACACAGAGATTGAAGCAAATATTCTCAGACTCTCTCTCAAAATATAGATAGGTAGATATTTCTTCCATATGTCTTATGCTGAAATAAAACTTAATAGAGGTTTTGCTTTTCTAATTCAGTCTCAGTGGATCTACTTCAAAGGAAAATAGCAAAGGGCTGGGAAAGTATATAGTTGGTATTCATTGTATTATAATGTATCTACAGCACATAGGTATTGTATAAACATTCACCAAATGGTTTGTGTGGCCATCTTGAGTGTTAGATTAATGCAGCTGTGTTTTGTGGGCTCCTCCCCCCACCATGTTTGACTGTTTCCCTTGCAATGTTAGCTGCACTTAAATAAATAAATTAAGTAGTAATTCATTTGTGCTCACTCTGCATCACAAAGAAGTGGGGCATAAAACAGCATTAGCAGTGAATCCCCCGAGGACCAAAGAACCTCACAGGGGTCTGGTCCTCTGAATGGTCTCTGTCACTCCCTAGCAGCTAATGACTGAAACGGGATCTATTGCCACTGGGAGCTTTTAATTTCCTTACATTGTACAGATTGCTCTGATCCGATGCAAAGTGACAGCTACCATTTCAGTACAGCTCATTAACAGCTTGTGCAAAAGCCAGCGTGCACCATGCCTCCACGTATGCCCTGTTCCCATCATCTCTGTTCGTGCAAGCTAGGATTCAGCCTTTGGATCAGTCATAAAATAGCATAGTTGCAGGCGTAAGAAATGCAATGTCTGAGATACCTGGGGAAAACAGACAAGGTTTTTAAACTTATCTTGGGGCAGAACAATTCATGTCCATACTTCAGAATAACTTGGAGCAAACTCAGGGATTTGCTTGGTGAGAGACAGGCAGTACCGCACTGAACAGCGTAACAAAGGAAGCTTTCCAGGGAACTTAGGAAATGTCAGCATAGCTGGCAAGGGAGGGGGGAAAAGGAGCCAATTGGTGAAAATAATTGGAAAATTAAATGAATATTCTCAAATTATCAAAGGCACATGGAATAACAGGGTGTAGTTAGGTCTGCCAAGCACAAGCAACAAAACTAGAACAACTTTTGCTGTTTGAGGTGGGGTTTGTTTGTGTATTTTTGCAAGCACTAGGAAATTGTAGCCAGCTGAGATGTCTTCAAAATAAGCAGGAAGTCTTGCTTTAATTTATACAGCAGTGTCTATTTTTCCAGCTTATGAGTGTATTGGGGAAATTGTATTGACAACTTTCTTTTCTTTGGTTGGGTTTGTTTGCTTTGTTTGTTTTTTGTAATAATTTTTGTTTAAAAAAAAAAAAAAATCCATGTAACACATGGAAAGAAAAGCCTGGATTTTAAATTTACAGAAGGATCATTCAGGTTGAATAAGAAAAGAGTAGAAGAGACCCAGAGCATCCTGGTGTTCTTCATCCTTCAACCATTTGAAAGGGGCAAGAACTGTCCATCTGTGGTCTAGTAAATCTTAATATAATTGATGAACCCTGAAAGAGTGACCTAAATGAAAAGCAATGTTGATGTTTGCCCTTTGATGAGTGTATGGGAACATATCTGTGGTGCTTCCACATCAGCATCTTGGAGCTGAACATGTCAGAGTAGGTTCAGAGCCTGCAACAAAAGGTACAGTTACAACAGACTCGGAGGACACTGCTGAGTAACTTGTAATAGTAGAGGTTTTTATCAACTCCTGCTCAGCTCGGTGAAATGGAAAGTATTCAACACCTTCAGTGGTTATAAAGAAGAGATGGTCTCAGAACTGAGAGTATAAAATATTCTGTGGGTGTTTGCTGAAGGTGACATTTAGAGTCGCAGAATGAGAAGTTTCAGAAGTCTGATGGGAAATAGGTTGCCCTTAAGTAAAAAGCCCTGACTCTGAAAGATGCAAGACCTGAGAGACAAAGCTTGCTCAGTACCTTGCTCAGTAAAGGCAACCAAAGTGCAAGGCGTTACAACTGAAGTTCTGGTTGTTGTGAAACTGGTGGGAGTCTAACTGCCTTGAGTGGGTTAGATTAGCTCATGGGATAAATAACATCAAATGGAGGTAATGTGATGAGAAAAGCTATGAAGTGATATTTAGAGCTTGCAGTGTAAATGCAGGAGTTAAGGAAAACTGTTAATTTAAGGCAGAAACTTCCATTTTGAGGAACCTTCCTCTTATATTTCTCTTTTTAATGCAGAAAATTAGGAAAGTGCAAATCCTGTGCCTATAAAGTAGGTGAGTTGAAACAAAGTCACTGACAGCTTAGCAGTACGGAGCTAGGTGACTTGTAGGGACAAGTAGTAGGTGACCTCTAATATCCTATTGTGAGGACAGCAAATGCTTGTTTTAATGTCCAGTGCAAAGAGCCAAAATACTGTGTTGCTACAAGTCAAGCTATATTTAAAAACATGTAAATCATTCTGTAAAACAACTACAGCTCATGAACTGCTGTTCCATCTGCATTGTTCTTCTGACACCTCTTGTTCTTCGCTCATTTTTTTATCAGTATGAGACAGCCTAAAAGAATAGACATGTACATATTTAATAAATAATGGAAGGACAGCTCAGTTTATGAAAGAAAATTAGATATAGGTCCATGGTAAGATAGTTTGGGAAACGAGTAGGGGGTTGTCTAATTGTACACAAAGGCTTGCAAGCATATATAAAATAGAGAGCATCAGCAAGAGTGAGTTAAAAAAACCATGGCTGTAAATGTGTGTATCATGTTGCATTAAATGTGCACACCTCAGAAATAAGGTGTGTTATGATGGAAAAGCAGCAAGTCAATGTTGATGCATCCAGTGAACAGAAGGTGTGGTGAATCTTCATTAATCCTGCCACTTAGAGGAAGAACTCTATCTTAGCAAAATCTTATGCTCTTAACGGTAGCAAGCTGCTATGACAAGTACATGGATTTGGGTTAAGTTTTGCCACAATGAATGAATATTTTCCCCTTAAAAAAAAATGATTGCACTAAATAGGAAGATCTGAGAACAGCAATAAGAGGAATAGGATTGTGGCTCAGCTTCAGCTGAGGCAGCTGATTTATGGAGCTCTGGAGTAGTCAGCATCTTTTCTAGATAACTTGACACGATGGTTTGGCAGGACAACCTGCTTTGAGACAGTGTCTTTACTGCAGCCTCTAACTTCTTACCAGGGAGCTGCTGCCTCCTAATCTCAAGGTGCCTTGGGGCTTGTCTGAATGTGGGATTGTGCATGTCCCACTTCTAGCACAGCTTTGAAGTCTCTCTAGCTAAACTAGTGCAAAAGGCTGGGTTAACCCTTTGTTTGGAGATTATTCAGCCATATTCACCCATCAGCAAAGGAGTGAAGTGTAATTTTAAATAAGCCAGTTAACTGACTTACGAGTGAAAAAACCTTGAATCACATTTGTATGCAGGCAGACTTTTACTTACAGTTATTGTCACACACACTCACAAACTATCACTTGTGAGTTCAATCAGGCACATCTCTAGCAGCAGGAGACCAGCACTGTGCCTAGTGATATGCTTCCAATCATCATTTTTCTGTTTGTTTGGGAAAAGTCAATTTTGCACAGCTACATGGTGTTCCTACAGTAGCTTGTGCCGAAGAGTAAGGCAAGAAAGCACCCAGCCACATGTCTGACATCTCTGGCTGAATGCATAAGCAGCCTGAGTACTGAAGCTCTAAACAACAGGTTATGTTGTCTGCCTGTGACACTCAGAAGTATGCAAAGCAGATGTCTCAACATTAATTAAGATTATGGATTAAGAGTAATTAAGGACGCTTAGGAAATTTTATTTTCACTTCTGACTTTTCTGTAAGGTGGAAAAATGTAACTGCCAAGGACCAATTGAAGATCCTGTCCTGTGGCCTTTTTTTGCACACTGTCCCCCTAAACTACAGTGGCAGTTTTTCAAGTGGAAAGGTTATGTGTGAGTTAAATTGCAGGGTCAGATGCTGTTCTTGGATGTGCATGAAGAATCCAGTTGATGATGATAGATGAATCACCTCAGGTGGTGAAATTGGGGTATTTTGCTCTTTAAGTTGAAGTAGAATGTGGATGGCCACATTTTCAGAAATACATAGCAACTGCATACCCTTAAAAAAGTGTTCCCAAAGTAAGTACTCTGTATTGGCACATGTGAGCAGAATGTGCCCACAGCTGAATCGCTCTGGGAAATCAGCTTCCCAAATCCTGCATATCAAAGTCATAACCTTTTTTAGTGATTTTTTTTTTTTAAACAGTAATTTCTGGTTTTCTTAGGTTTTGAGGCTCTGTGCTCCTTGTATTCACATGTCTGTTCTCTAAAAATGAAAAGTTGAGGTTTGGGGTTCTTTTTTTTGTTTTGGTTTGGTTGAAGGAAAAGAGAAAACTCATCTGTAGCCACTTGACTCTCAGGACAGGATCTTTAGAAAAGCATTAAATACCAGGAGTCTCAGTGAAGCCAGGTGACTGTCATGTGGTCATGACAAAGGACCTTGTGAAAATTCAGCAGATGTCTTGATTACTTTTTTAATTTGGGCTACAACTTCTACAATTAATGAGCAAGACTTGATGATTCTTCAGAAAGTGTAGGTCTAGCTGTGACAGAGGTATCGTGGGACAGCGTGTACTGCCATACTTGCATTTGCAGTCCAGTCTGCTGGCCCTCATCAAGAGAACTCAGCTTTAGGATAGTTCTTAGCCGGGCACCAGGATGATGGTTGTGATGAGCCTGTGCAGTGCCTGTGCCTCTGCTAGGCTGAATGCTCAGGAAATAGTGTGTGCTGATGTTTTCCCTTGGCAAAGAAAGAAGATGCCATTGCATTGGTCGTTCCATTTGCTTTCCTCTTCCAAATATCGTCTGGTGGGGTGCTGGGCATGAAAATGGAGGCAAATAACCTTTTTTGACAAGGAGTGAATGAAAAGGGGAAAGTCTTAACTATGGAAAAAGATAACTTTTTTTACTAGGGCACAGGACTAATTTTTAGTCTCATTCTGTGGGTCTGATTTTCAGAGAGTAAACTCAGTTGGTCTTACAACTCTATGTGTTTATCTTAAACAGCTTCCCCCATCCTCCTTTGAAGGATTTGGGGGCCAGCAAAGGAGTATGTCAGGGCCTGGGTTATTCTAGCTGCAAAGAAAAAGGAAATGGTATTTAAAAAAACATTTAATTAAATGACAACACTTGGGATTTCATTTAGTTCACATTACAGGAGGAATTTAGACTTCCACTGCTACCACCTGCTGCCAGGCTGAGCCGCGAGCGTTGTTGCCGCATCTCACCGATGCAGGTGAACTTACTGGCGAACCACTTTCACAGTCCAGAAAGCATGACATTCCTTGTTACCAGTGGGAGGAAAGGCTAATTGAGAAGTGTGTATAAAAGCTGTAATGAGTAGCATTTACATGTATTGATTAGAAGTAGGGCCACCGTCTCTCATTTATCACCACCAGCAGCTGTGAAATTTTCCCCACGTCAATTGGCACGGCTCATATTCCCGCTCCTCTGGTTCTTTATTGCTTTTTCTTCCCCCCACCCACCCTGAACCAGAGTGCTGATCCACCAGCTGGAATGGGCTGGTAATTGCTCCAGCTTCTCCACCAGCTGCCACAATTGCCAAACCGCTGGAGTGAAAAATTCCATCCCGCATTTCCGATTTTTTACATTACCACTGCATAATCATATTTGACGAATAATTAACCTGGGTTAATACTTCAGGGAGCCATTTGCAAGTAAATTGATAAGCTGAGTGCTGTAAAGGCACACAAGGGCTAAAGGCTTCAGGAAGCTGCACACAACGGCCCACAGACTGGGCTGTTTTAATATGCGTGCTCCTCCTGACCATCTTAATTAAAAGTGGACCCTGGGTGCTGTCCTCCAGGCCTCCTTAAGCAGAGTGTGGCTCAGGAGGAGGGAGAGCATGGTAAATACACTTAGACTGAACTCTGTGCTGTATCTGTCTCATGGCACTGGTGTAATGGATGTGAAGAGGAGTTTTCATCCCTTGCAGATTTAGAAACGAAGACCGTTAAATCGCAGACTCATTAGGGTTGAAATCAATGGAAATTTTCCCTGCCAACTCAGTGGAGCTGGTTGCAGGTCAGGTTGGAGAGCTGTTTTCCCTGCCTTTAATCATGGCATGCAGGTCAATGAGAGAGCAGAGTTGAGTCCTTTTGGGAATGTATATATTTGTGGGTTGATTTTGGTGTTTTTTTTTTTTTCAATTAGGGTGGCTGCACTGTGTTTCAAATGCATGCCTTTGCTTTAGGGTTGATCCTGGACTTCTGAGATAAGTGGAAGACCTCCCTATGAGACTTCTGTGGTTTATAAATCCACTCTTTCTTCAACAACAGCTTCTAGAGCGTTTCACATGTATCTTATTTGGAGAAGGATTGCACTGAATAGTTATTTGTAGCTTTCAGCAAGGTTTCTTGGGTGTTCGGGGAGATGTTGAGGAAAACATTTGCAGTTTGTTCTTTGCTTTTCTATCACCTAGTGGTACACATCTATTTTCATCATTTTCTTCGGTAGGTGTTTTGTAGCTAAATAATATTAAAGAATAAGCTTATCAGAAGTGAACCAACCAAAAAAAGAGTATATCATGCTTGTAAGAATCCCTTTAAAAAGTAAATCAAACTAATTTCTTTGCCAAAAGACAAGAATGTTCAACTAACATATGCCACCAAAGCTTTTCCTGCTGCAAAGCCTTGTATTTAGCTTCATCCAGTGCAGGCTCTTTGACAGATCTTTGCTTGATAATCCAGCAAGAGACAATAAAGAAGCCTGCATCCTTTAGGAAGACTGGTAAAATCAATTCTGTTTCATCATCTCAGTTGATATCTGTAGTGTTTTCTGGACTCAAAAATTCAGAGATTGGTTCAGGCCATGTAGAGGATGTGGATGAAGGGTCCAGAGAATTTCTGTTGTGTTTGTTTTTCTGGCTCAATGTTTCTTCCTCAAGGTGGCCAGTACGTGCCATAGAAGTCTTCTGAAGCACAGATTTGGGTAGAGTGAGAGGCAAGAATTAGAGTAGCAACATTCCTTAGATTCACAGAAAAATCTCATAAGGAGTCTTAAAATATACTTCTGTGTCTGTGGAGAAATGCCAGAAAACAATGTCTAAATGTTCTGGAAAAGAAAAGAACCATTCACTATTTCCATAGGAACTGTGATTTGTTGTCTCCTCAAGACTGCCAAAGTAACTACAGATTTTTGGGAATATCTGGTTTGATACTATTGATGGCAGCCCTAATGCAAAGCTGTAAATCAAGAGAAGGTTGGTGGATTTGTCTACCACATAGCATGTCCCATGCTGGCGGCATGCAGAACATATCGAGGCAGCTTTAGCAGTGGAGTTACATAGCAGCTGTACACTTAGCAGTAAACAGGCCCCAGCTTAGGACATTATCTGTCTGAACTACCTGTGCAAAGCCCTGTGTACTCCCCATGGCACCTCAGCACGTCCTGTCCCCAGGAATACTTCTGCAGATGGTGAATGGGCACTTGGAGGCTACAAGAGCTGCGCAAGTTGTTTCTTTGTATGGAAAAGAACGGCCATCAGAGGAGAGTTAAGAAAAATGTGTTCATTAGGGTTGAAGAGATCAGGGCAGATTTGTTATTCAGATGACTCAGGAGAGAGATGCAGATGGGCTAATTTAAAATTAGACATTGTTACTACAGTCCTACAAAGGACAAGCTTTCTGTAATGCTGCTTTCTCTTATAGGCATGCTGAATGTGAGCAGAGTTGGGTAGGTTGCCTTGAAATTATAAACTGGGTACCTGAAGGTAACACCTGGTAAATATTTATTTAGGAAACAAACTCTGACCATGTGAAATATTATCTCTCAACTACATCTTTTGCTTTAAATAATAGGCATTTATCAAGAGTTTAATCATAGAATCAACAAGGTTGGAAGAGATCTCCAAGATCATCCAGTCCAACCTAGCACCCAGCCCTATCCAGTCATATAGACCATGGCACTAAATGCCTCATCCAGTCTTTTCTTGAACAGCTTAAGCTTGTGTTACCATAGTTCTTTTGGGTGCCTCGCTAAAAGAAAGACATTGAGTTGCTGAAGCATGACCAGAGAGGGACAAGGCTGGTGAAGGGTGCAGAGAACAGTTCTGTTGAGGAGCAGCTGAGGGGATTGGGAGTGGTTTAGGCTGGAGAAGAGGAGACTGAGGAGAGACCTCACTGTCCTCTACAACTCCCTAAAAGGAGGTTGTAGTGAGGTGAGGGCTGGTCTCTTCTCCCTAGTATCAAGTGATAGAATGAGAAGAAATGGCCTCAAATTGTGCCAGAGGAGGTTTAGATTGTATATCAGGAAAAATGTCTTTATTGAAAGAGCTACCAGGCATTGGAACAGACTGACCAGATGCCATCCTTGGAAGTGTTCAAGAACTGTGTGGACATGGCCTTTCAGGTCATGGTGTAATGGCAATGGTGGTGTTAGGTCAATGGTTGGACTTGGTGATCTCGGAGAACTTTTCTAAGTGAAACATTCTATGATTCTGTGAGTTTAAACATGCCTTTTTATAACGTGCAAAGATTTACCCTATTGCTGGTGAGAACCTAAGGATTTCTGGGTCATTTTATGTCATTAGAAATCTGTAGTTTCACAGAATTCCAATTGGAAGAAAATTACTTAAAATGTTATTTGTATAATATTCAGTGGGTTTGCTATTTTTTTGCAAATAAACTCTACTTAGAAAGTACTTTATAAGAAAACTTCTTCAATGCACAGGAGAAAAAGGATAACTAAACACTAAATTTGTTCTTTAAGCCTCACATTGAGAGCTGTGTGTATTGTGACAGATGTACAAGCTCTCTATAGATCCCTGTTAGGGTTTTAGTGCAGAGGGTTTCTATTACAAATACAACAGACCAAAGACCACCTCCGTTAGGTCATTGCTGGTCAAAACTCTCATGCACAAGGTGAGTTTGCCTTAGGAAGTAGTGCTGGAAACCAAGGCAGGCATGTCAGAACGTGGCCCATGCACAGTATAAGTGACAGGAATTGGCATTTTCAGTTCTGTTCACTTCCACCGTGCAACTTCCCAGGTCTGCTTTATTTTCATGTGGCCAAATTGCTTGTTGTCTGTGAGCATCCTCTTTCAAACCTAAATAGCATGGCACAGGATGGCCTGGCAACCAGGAAATAAATAAAGACACAAACATGGCATGTAAACAGTCTGTTTTTTTTCTAAAGTACAGCTTCAGTGCGTGCCCGACTGAAAGTCAGCGCTGGGCATTTGTCACCATGCGTGGTAATGCAGGCGAAAGCAGTTCCTTTCAGAGCTCAACTGTAGCACTAAGTGAAATCAATGGCCAAACAATCTAACACAATTGGTCACATATTGATAGAATTAAACACCGCTGTTAACGTGACTTGTCATTGATCTGACAAAAACAGAGTCCAGGGTAAAAGTGGCCCGAAGCCTTCAGACTGTGTTTGTGTAGCAAAGGTTGGGAAATGATTCGCTCCATCTGCTTCTAACAGAATTATTTTTATTATTTATTTTTGCTGACAGTAGTCTTCACTCTGACAAACACTTGCACAACTTTAACCTCTTCATTGTCAGAAACCTATGAGTATGCAGCAGATACTTGTCATGTGGTTTCCCTCTTAGTTCTGGGCATTGGACCAAGGAAACCTTACAAATGTTGCTCCAAGTTCTGGGGAGCTTGGCTACACTGAGAGCAGAGAGGAGGACTGGTTAGCACAGGTACCTAATCGTCTAGAGCAGCTGCAGGTAGTTTTGCTGGCAGGCAAACCCAACTGGTGCAATGCAGGGTATTACTGACTTTGAAGCAGGGACTAAGTACATCAGGAAGCCAAAACTGGTCCCCATACTTTCCCGTGTCCAATGTGTCTGGCCGGTACAGTCTATTGTCCTGTCGTTGCTGTGATTCAGAGGGTAAAAATACTGATAAAGACCTAATAAGAGCTGCTTCCCTTGAAAATCATCTGCATATCTGGAATCATATTTGTTGAGCTCCAGCTTTGCATCTCTAGTTTAGCTGTTGGAGTTTTGTTGGGGTGTCAGAATGCAAGGGATTTTACCTTATGAAATCTTCAGCTAGCTGGAATAATTGCCATGCGTGCTGGAAACGAGAGCCTAACGAGCGCCTGAAATATCCCAGCAAATTGCTCCAGTCAGCGCAGGGGAGACTTGCTCTTAGCGCTGCCGAGTTCCCAGATCTGACCTAGGAGTCATGCTTTGCTTTTAGGCTGATTGCAAACCTGATAATGTTTTCTAAAGTACCATAGGAGGAAGGAGCCTGGGTTTGTAAAAAGCATATCATACCGGTAACTTGTAGTCACAACATGTCAGCCCTGTGTTTCTGCGCCATTCGCAGTGTCAAGGCAGGCATTCTCACCTGCTCGGCGCTGACGATCACTTATCTCCTCTGCTCCTATGGCTCTTTGCCTCTTAGATGTCTATTTTGTTTGCCATAATCTTTATGATACGTTAGAGGTTGTAGATATTTGACACTTTGATAGTGGGTGTTGCTTCTTTGTTTATCTTCTGGCTGCTGAGCACAGGCATGGCTGGCGATGGTGCGGGCAGGCTGTGCTCCAGCACATGCCAGCACTGCATGCGGTGCTCTGGGGCGGCCCCAGCACCCCACGGTGATGGGCAGCGAAAGGCTGCTGTGCACCTCAGGTTCTGGGGGGAAAGCAAGGAGGAGCTGTGTTTGTGGGGGTTTTTGTTTACTTTTCTACCCAATGTTACAGTTGTATAATAAAAGCTTTTCTGCCCAAGTTCTGTGTAGATATTGCTGGTAGATTGTTGTTGCCTGTGGCGGCCACGATGGCAAGTTCTGCTGTGCTATATGCAGCCTAGGGACTCCAAGGCAAGTTATCACACCTGCACGGCTCCTTCCTTTAATTCACAAACCTTGTGAAGGTGTAGGGAGAGAGGGAGGGAGAAAAAACTTTAATGTACACAGTAACCTAGTCGCAAGGGAGAGAGAATCAGAAAAGACTGATGCTGCTTACTTGCACTTCTGGCAACATTACAGAAGCAGACAGGTTTCTTCTGAGTGGAATATGAGTTTTTCCAAGATTATTAGTAGAAAGACATTCCCCCAGTAGGAAAGGAACAAAGGTATCTGTGCACAGTAATTGCATTCTCTCAGTCTGAAGCTCTGTGGGACACTGTGATGGGGCTAATTCACCTTCTCTGCATCCTCATCATGAAACACCAGCTCATTGATGGTATACACATCTGAACTAGAAATGTGAAATGCCTGGTAAACATTACCCTATGCTGAAGTCGAAAGCTAATTGCCCATCATGACAATTCCCAGTAGACTCGTAAATCTGAAGTCTCAGTGTGAACACTAAAAGCTCATTCCAGGGGTTAAAGAATCCTGCTGACAGATGGGATGTCAGGAGGGAGGCATAATTGCACAACAGAAGTGGTAACCTGTACAGCTTGGAAAGAGAATAGGACACCGCTCCTGCATCTTCAAAGAAATAGCTACGGCCAGGCCTCTGAACTCTATCAGGAAAGATCATCCCACCAAGACACAGCAATGCAACGTGCCTTCCTTCATACAAATTCTGCCTTCGTCCCTCAGCCGTACCCCTTTTCTCTTCCTAAAGTGGTCTGAAAGTTCTACAACTTGGTGATGAAATACCTTAATGAATGTAAACAGTGTGTGAATACCAAACGTACTGCAGTGTGGTGGCAACAAAAAGAGCTCTCATGCAAAGGCTTTCATCTTTCTCTCTACACAGTGGCTGGACTAATGTTCAAGTAACTTCTTCAGCAGTTGTACTTGGGTTCTTTGAATGCACCTGCAAAATCTGCTGAAGCAAGAGTAAATGATGTGAGAAGAATTTCAGGTGTTTCAGACTATCCACATCTGAATAGTGGCTGTAGTTTTAGGAGTCCATTTTGACATGCAGTGGGGAATTTAAGGTGCTTTTGTAAGATAAAAGGTTGCATTTATTTTTTCTCAGTAAAATGCTTTATCTCTAATGGCATTTTCTCACTAAAGGAAATTAAGACAACTCAATTTAAAGTAAACTACACAGACATCTCTTGGCATCATTTTCATGTTGCATTAACATGAAGTATCAGAAATGCTCATCTTGTTTCATCAGTCACTGTAAATAAAACATGAAAAAAGTGAAAACCTCTTCATATTTACTTGATGCATCCTTTCCTTTTAGAAGGTAGAGGTTAGAGTTACCTTTTAACTTCTAAGTTGTAGAGCACCAGAGATTTTTTTTTTTATAAAGTTCCCTAAAACAAATCTACAAGCCTAGATTTACAGTGTTACCTTTGGATTATTTCTTTAATGAGCAGTAAATAGAATTTCTATCTACAAGCTGCTCAAAATTTGTGCCAGTTCACTTTTCCTAGATTTCCTGGGTTGCAGGAGCAGTGGCAGGCTCTGCCTTGTGTTTGTTCCTAGCCACTAGAGTTAATGATGTTTAATTTCAAATGAGGAGCCAGTTAACTACATGTGACCTTCACATTAACATCATTTCATCACTTCCCTTGTTGTGCAGTACTCTAACAGGGAATTAAACTAAATACCTTAGATGGACTTGCAGTGATGTATGGTGGTCACTAGAGACATTTTAAACAGTGCAGCCAAGTGAGTGAGGTTTCTGTGCTATCTTTATCTCTTCGTGTCCATGAAGTGTTTAGTTCTGATTACAGCTTACTTATGCAGCCTAGGATTGAAATTTCCCCTCCCCCCCACCTTAACTTAGGCAATTGGCTGATCAAGGACAGCTCTTTAAGCAGGGTTGAGAGATCTGTAATAAATTATCAAAGACCTGGGAAGCCAGCTTCATAATAAATTATCCCAAATCCCATGCAGTCCCTAGCACTGCAATTGGAATTCATGGGAGCCTGGCCTGACATGTCTCAGGAGAAAGTCTTAATCCTTCAAGTGGAAGCCTGAGAAACTTGGCGTGACAGAGTCTGTAAGATAAAGCCATGACGATCTGCCAAGACCATTTTAGAGATGTTGTGCTTAATGGCCTCAGCTATATTTCTCACTTGTATTGTTCTGCCTTCAATGGCTCTTTAAATCTATTGGCATGTATGGGTGGATGGGCCAATAAGACAGGTGAACTTTTAATTATCTGTGCACTGCACTTCTCTTGTGAATACCACAGACATAATTATGTCTGTGTGTCCATAACCACGCTGACATCGTTAATTCCACCAATGGGAACAGAACATGAGGTGGCAGCAACCTTTAATGAGGGCTACTGCTCCCACCCCACAGTGTCTCTATCCACTGCATCAGTTCCCGGTTATAAGAAAGCACTCACAAACGTGCCAGCAGAATCAGAGCTTTTACCTGCTTGGCATTCACTTTACTGCAGTTATTTTTTCTGATTCTCAGGTGTATTTGGATCAAGCTGAACTGAACAAGGCTCAGAGGGATCCATAAAACCTTCTGGAAAAAAAAAATCTTTAAGTATCTTTTCTCTACATAAAATTGTAATGATGTTGAAGTGTTTTCAGTGGAGACTTTCCGGTGTAGAAAATGTGTTGCTTTGGGAAGCTGAGAATCTCCCTTTTAGGGTAACAGTCATAATTTTTTTTTCTGTAATAGTGTTGTGAAAGGTTTCCACCTTAAACCTACCATTAAAGAAAGATAATCTATTCTCATATCCTGAGCTAATTTAACTTCTGATGGTAGTTTCATTGCTTTGGAAAGTGACCAAGGAGAATGTGGCTGAGAGACTGCAATCAAATAATGATCTATTCAATTAGTTGTCTAATAAGGGGATTAAAGGTTAGAACAAACAAATGCATGTAAGTTGCATTAATTAAAGGTTTCTATGTGGCAGAGCAGGATCTGAATGACAGATGTATGTTGTGCCATGCAATATTGTATGGATAAAGCATCGACCTGGATTTGTAGCTCTCTAATATTTGTATTGCAGTGCTTTCTGAAATCCTGAGAACAAGTGCATGTTTATAAGCATGGGAAAGCTGGTCAGGAAAGTGAAGATACATGGTGATAGCTGTATTTCTGAGGAGAGAACAGTGGAAGCAGGCTTGGAGAAATGCCTGTTGGTAGATGATATGTTGTGTATTGTACGATGTGTCTGAGGGACATGCGACATTAAAGGGAGGCTTCCTGTCCTGCATGGAGATGTTTTGCCCTGTGTCCAGTCTGCCCAGTGATTAATATTAGTGTTATCCTTCCCTTTTGATTAAACTCCCTCTGGGGTGGAATGCAACCAGGAGCTTCAGCATTAGAGAAATTGTTGCTAAAGTTGCAAGGCTTAACCAAATGGGTAACCACAACATGCTGTTCCTCTACAAAGATGTTGACAGCGCTGCATGATACCATGTCTCCTGCTTGTGACCAAGCAAGGCACTCATGATCAGTTTCAGGACAAGGATGATGCACTGGATCAGCCCAAGAGGGCCTCCAGCACCCTACATGATCAGTTAGCCCTGCAAGGACCCTTTGCAGTCATGCCCACAGAGCTGGGCAGGCACCAAATTAAAAATTTGCTTCCCTTCTACTGAAGATGAGGAAAAGATCTCTTCATTCCACGAAATGTTTCACAGGACTAGGTAACTGATGATTAAAGACATTTCATCATGTAAAACGAAGGACACTGAGATGCTTGAGCGTGTCCAGAGAAGGGCGACGAGGCTGGTGAGAGGCCTCGAGCACAAGCCCTCCGAGGTGAGGCTGAGGGAGCTGGGGTTGTTTAGCCTGGAGAAGAGGAGGCTCAGGGGTGACCTTATTGCTGTCTACAACTACCTGAGGGGTGGTTGTGGCCAGGAGGAGGTTGCTCTCTTCTCTCAGGTGGCCAGCTCCAGAACAAGAGGACACAGCCTCAGGCTGCGCCAGGGGAAATTTCGGCTCGAGGTGAGGAGAAAATTCTTCACTGAGAGAGTCATTGGGCACTGGAATGGGCTGCCCGGGGAGGTGGTGGAGTCGCCGTCCCTGGGGCAGTTCAAGGCAAGGTTGGATGTGGCACTTGGTGCCATGGTCTAGCCTTGGGCACTGTGGTAAAGGGTTGGACTTGATGATCTGTGAGGTCTCTTCCAACCTTGGTGATACTGTGATACTGTGATACTGTGATACTAACATTTCCTAAAATTATATGTATATCAACTCATTTATTTGATGCTTGGTGCAAGACTGGTAGCTTTTGAAGTAGTGGCATGTAGTTACTTGACAGCATTATCAACACTGAAAACTTCTCACACTTACTGGTAGATAGTAGGATGAACATGAGCCAGCAGTGTGCCCAGGTGGGCAGGAGAGCCAATGGCATCCTGGCCTATATCAGAAACAGTGTGGCCAGTAGGACAGGGGAAGTCATTCTTCCCCTGTACTCAGCACTGGTCAGGCCACACCTTGAGTGCTGTGTCCAGTTCTGGGTTCCTCAACTCAAGAGAGATGTTGAGGTACTGGAATGTGTCCAGAGAAGGGTGATGAAGCTGATGAGAGGCCTGGTGCACAGCCCTGTGAGGAGAGGCTGAGGGAGCTGGGGGTGTGCAGCCTGGAGAAGAGGCTCAGGGCTGACCTCATTGCTGGCTGCAATTACCTGAAGGGAGGCTGTAGCCAGGTGGGGTTGATCTCTTCTCCCAGGCAACCAGCAACAGAACAAGTGGACACAGTCTCAAGTTGTGCTGGGGGAAGTGTAGGCTGGATATTAGGAGGAAGTTCTTGACAGAGAGAGTGATTGGCACTGGAATGGGCTGCCCAGGGAGGTAGAGGAGATGCTGTCCCTGGAGGTGTTCAAGAAAAGACTGAATGAGGCACTTAGTGCCATGGTCTAGTTGATTGGATAGTGCTGGAGGATAGGTTGTACTGGATATCTTGGATGTCACAGTACTCAAGGTGTGGCCTGACCAGTGCTGAGTATTGGGGAAGAATAACCTCCCTTGTCCTGCTGGCCTCAATGTTCCTGATACAGGTCAGGACACCATTGGCTCTCTTGGCCACCTGGGCACACTGCTGGCTCATCTTCAGCTATCTACCAGTACCCCCAGGTCCCTTTCTTCTTGGCTGCTCTCCAGCCACTCTGGCCCCAGCCTGTAGCGCTGCTTGTGGTTGTGGAGCTATCTCTAGTAGTTACAGTGTTTTTGAAAATTGAGGAAAGCTTAATGATGTTGGGAATGATAAATTAGTGGAAATGAAAGCTGAAGAACTTTAGGAGCTCTTCTCACTAGACACTGATTAATTACAAAATGCCAAAATCTTCCTAATTTTCAGAAACCATAGTACTGCTTTATGTCTGACAGGACTAAACCCTACAATGCTGAAGCAACTAGGATACCAAAGAGCAGGAGTTTTGTTAAAGCCTTTTCAGTTTCCTTGTTCTTACAGGATGCAAAAGAGCAGAGCATACAACAGCTAGAACCACAGCAGCATTTTTGCATACATAGGAAAGTAACAGAAATAGTAAGGCACTGATACACATGAGAAGAATTGCATCAATACTTTAGTCATACATCAGCTTATGAATACTGTATTGATCTGTTTTTCTTCCTGCATCGAGATAAGATTAGTGTTACATGCACAGAGCTTCCTTAGCTATTGGATGTGAGGATTAGTGATTGGAATATGAGGGCTGGTAGTCAAGAAAACCTGAATCATAAGTTGGACAAAACATTCCTGATTTTCTTTTCTTGCTTTCCCTACCTCTTATTGTGTCCAGAGAGATATTTCATACTTGACTGTTACACAGGTCTGATGTCAAGTATCTGCTGGACAATTCAAGTGATTTCAAAATGCTATACGTGCAGAAAAGCTGCTGCTGTTGTTCTGGTCCATTAATGCCCCTTTCACACTGTTGCATTTTTTTGCTTTGCAGTATTTGTGTGGCTGAGGCAGCCAGAGGCCCAAGCTGAGTGCTGTGGCAGTGCATAAGCATGTTGTAGGAGCTAGTGCTTGTGTTTCTGGAACCAGTGTGTGCAGATCTGAAGGCCTGCCTGTTAGTAGAGGCAGTTTTGTGTTCTCCATCTCTCCAATAAGTAATGTGGCTTTCTCTCCAGAGCTTGCTGTGTGTCTGCATCTCAGGGACGCGAGAGAGTCCTCTGATTTTGTATCATACTTAAGGCAGCAACGAAAATAACAATAAAAGGAATCGGTTCCTTAAGAAAATAGAGTTTGCCCAAGCATCAAGTTGTGGTCCCAGTTTCCTCCTTTCTCCCTTGTGTTTTTTGTAGGACAGAGGGGAAAGTGGGCAAAACAAGTCAGGTAGCTTCACATCATGACAACAGATGATAGTAAGCAGTTTGAGTGGCCTTACTGCTGAAGCGTTGCTACTTTAAACAACAATTTGGGCATGCTGCCTAAGCATAGGAGGAGAAATGAGCTGGTACAAAGGAAATGTGGAGTGTCCCATACTTAGAGAAGCACAGATTACTTTATGAGGAAAACTTCTCTCACTGGCTTTATTGGAAATGAATTCATGCATGGGAGGAACCTGCTCGCTTTTATATTCTTACTTCAAAGCAATTCTGTGATAGGAGGTGATCTGGCCAAGCCCTGTTAGGAACTTACCATGTTGCAGTCCAAACCAAAGCCATGGAACTGTTGTATGTTTTGAGAGCTTTTGGAATCTTTTGGAGTCCCAGGTTTACTTTCTACCTTTGTATTTTTCTCCTTTTTTTTGGAGTTTTTGTTTTATTTAGGGTGTGGGGTGCAAGTGAGGGAGAAATAACTATCAAGATTTCTGACAAGTAAACAGGCTTTGCAGAGGGATTTTTATCACACCACTGCTTTTATTTAAAGCATGCTGCTGTTCCTGTTTAGCAGCTCAGCTGCCAAGCTCCAAACCCAATCTAAGTTTGCTCTTCCCCTGGGAGTCCCCTTCACTGAATTTGTGGTGAGTCAGGAAGTATTTCTGCCTCCCTCAGTGTGCTCCTGGGACAACAGGAGCCAAAGAGGAGAAGGGCTTTTGCCTTTCTGCATAAGCTGCTGATCTGATTTGCTCCCATCAGGTGATCAGAAACTCAGTCAGGGGTGATTTACCCCTGTGGCTCTCTCTATGACAAGCAGGCACTCCTCAACAGGAGTTATCTTACAGTCTGGACTTATTGCCTGTTGGTTTCGTAGCAAAAGACCATTTTCAGTCTTAGGTTTGTGCACTTCTAGTCTGCAGCTGAATATAAAATCCATCATGTCCCTAACCTGGGTCTAGCTGCTTGCTTGTTGCCCCCTTCTCCCAGCTCAGTGAGTCCATGTTCAGTAGCAAAGTGTATTGCTTACAGGCAGAAAACCAGTGTAGATGCTCTCCCAAAAGCTGCATGTAATACTAAACACTAATTCTTCAGTGGCAAAAACCCAGTGGAGAATGCAGTGCTCTTTGGGAGTAATTCCATTTCTTTACATGCTTTTCATGCCATAGCAAGATTAACCTACCTGCATTTCACCTCTTTATGCCAGTGAGAGACATGATCCTTCTGATCCTAAGTATTTTCTCTGCAGTTCATCCGTCTAGAACATACATATGGAAAATTCATTGATTCTGAAAAATCTTTCCTCTTCCCATCCCAACTAAAGATGTGTTTTAGGATTAGATTTTAAGAGATTGGGTGAAAAATGCTGAAAGTACCAAGATAAAAGGAGAGCCAGTTGCAACTGAGGCCTTTTCTCAGGTGGTAAAAAAAAGAAGAGCTTCCAAGACCTAAAACTGCAGCTGCCCTTCAATTAGTTTCTTGAATCTGCTTTTACCCTGCAAATGTTTCAAGTTCTCAAAGTGAATGTTTTACAGAATATAAACTAGCTACATACAACTATGGCAAGCAGCAGGTGCAGCATTTTGCCTAGGGATAAGACAGTGAAAGGAACTGACTTTTTGAGACATATCTTTATTGTAGTTCTTTACCCATCTTAACGGTGCTGAGGCATAAACTAGCACTAATGGAGGGAGAAGGGAGATTGCATTTCTACTTATGTAGAAGTCAGCCTGTTTGCAATTCAATGTATGAGGTTACCTGAGGACAGTTTTACTCAACAAGAAGAGAAGGAAGGGGGGAGATACACACTTGGGTATTACAACAAACAGGCTATTTCCAAAAACTTATTGAACAAATAAAGCTTTTATTGAATAAAATAAAGTTTATTAAAACCACCCAGCCTGCTTCAAATAGTTTGTGCCAAATTCAGAAAAGCCAGTATAAGCAACAAAATAAATGGCATCCCTTTTGCATTTAGCCTGCATTAATGTTGTTGGTTTGTTTATGATATTTTGGTTGTCACATCCATTTTGGCTTGCTTCATTCTTAGGCTGTTTCCAGCAGGCTTTTAGCTGGTGTGTACATACATTACTTCCTCACTTTTGTTTGGTGTTTTAACTGAGGATGAACCCACTTAGAAGGAAGCGTAGTTAAATTTAGTTGACTGCATTTCCCCCTTCTCTTTCTGTTTCTAATTCTTTTCTAGCATGCAAATGTTTTAAAAGCAGCAGGCAAACCATTCCATTATAAACCAGTACTTCACATATAGCCAAATGGTCCTCATCCAACAACCATCTTTCAAGTCAGTGGGAGTCTTTCCGCTGGCCCTGCTAGGCCCTTCTGTCACAGGGAGGCTTATGTGATTCAAGTGTTTTGCCAGGCTGAGGTTGGCTCATGCCCTCTGCAGTCATTCAGAATAGGCTGCCCAGGAAGGTGGTGGAGTGACCATTCCATGGTGATGTTAGGTTGGCAGTTAGACATAATGATCTTAGAGGTCTTTTTCCAATGGAAACAGTTGTATGATCCACACTCTTGTGAAGACTGTGGAAGAACGTTGCCTTCCGTTCCTCCAAAAATGACTGTGCTGTATCTCACAGCTTGTGCTGGCACTAGGAGGTACTGAGTGACATTGGATTGGACACTCCCTCTGTTTAAAATGGTCTTCAGTTTATTTTGTCGTTGCAGTTCCTCAGACGCTCACCAGCCATCTACTTTGCTCCTGATGTGGTAGTTCAGCCCCATGTCAGGAGGAAGTCTTTTGTAAGGCTTTGCATGAGAATGGATCTGGCTCCCAGTGCTCTGTTTGGTGTCTCACACAGCTTTGTGAGATTGTTTATTGTATTCTTTACAAGTTTAAAATCATGTCACAGAATTCCATGCTCTGCTCTCGATTCCCATGTCCAGAAGCAGAGCTCAAACTTCTGCTGTCTCTTTCTGGTTGTGAAATCTCACATTATTATGTGCCATCAGCATTGCAGACCTGCTGGCCCTAATCTTAGTTATCCTTTCAGTGTCTTATAAAACTTTATGAAGATGGGGTGACTGAGATGAATATTTTGAGAAGTTTGCATGCCATTGCTGGTACATGACAGAGCTATAGAGAAGAAACAACTTTCTCCATTCCTTTTACTATATTAAAAGCTATTTTAGGAGTTCTTTTTTTCTTTTGTTGTTGTCATTGTTAGAAGTATTATTGGAATCAGCTAGTCCTCTTTAATCAAAATATTGAACTCTTGCTTGATAAAGACTTCTCTAACTGTGCTTTTTGAAACACCTGGAAAAAAATGCTATGAAAACCCATCAGTTAGGTGTTTTCTACCCCCTCCATCCAAAAAAACCCAAAATCAAACCATAAAACCTTTATCTCATCTTTATGAACAAAAAATGTCTGCAGTAGTAATAATAAAATCTCAGCTTTTGTTTATTTGTTGTTGAACATGAAGACAGATAAAGGTACATTCTCCATGATTTTGAGTTCTTGTCATTGGTTTAGTCCTGATTTGAGAATGAGCAGATGAATGTTTCATAGTCTTCATTATTTCCTACCATGTTAAATGCTAGAAACAAAATATTAGCCTCTTTAGAGGGCAATTCCTATTGATATCTGGATATACCCTTAAGTAAAAACAATTTTGCTTATATGAATGGAGCTACTCAGATGAGTCAAGTCCTCTTGTTATGCAGAAGTTGGATCCAGACTGTGTGGCATTATCCTAGCTGTTTTCAGGGACACAGTGGGAAGCAGAAGCAATTTCTTTCATATTGTGCATCAAAATCCATTCAGATTTCCTGGAAGAGTTTGGTTTATTTTCACTTTATTAAATGTAGTCTTGCTTATCCTCATACTGATTGTGTGTGTCTGTGTGTTTTCTGAATGTATCTTCCTCTATTTATTGTAATACGGGAATATTGTATTTTGCAGTCTGTAAATTAGATATTTGATTCAATGCTGTGGCAGAACACAAGAGTGTTAAAAATGCCCAATTCCAGCAGGCAAAGCCGAGAGATGTTTAAAGCTTGGTGCATATAATGTTTATATTACATTAAGTACTGTGTTATTGCACAGGATGCTTATTGTTAATGTCTGTAGGGAGAATCAGTTCCAAAGATTTCAATTTCAATAAACTGATTATGCAGTTCCACCCCATACAATTAGGAATGTGGTAATGAAACAGTTATGAAGTCCCTTGGCATTCTGCAGTTGGTTGTTTTTTATTATTATTACTATTATTATTTTTTAATTTTGTAAATAACATCAGGAACCTTCTAGGGGGAAGTGTTTATGTATTTATTTATTATTGATTTAAAAGAAAATACATTCAACATTACTAGTTATTGCAAATCCAGTCTCAGCAACAAGAAGGAGATAAGCTGTTTCCACATTATTAAATGCAGGATGCCTGGGGAATTGAGGAGATTTATCCTTTATATAAATACATTAAATATTAATGAATAGTGATTACAGAAATTAATTTATAGCTGCATTTAATTTTCTAATAACCTTTCATAGCTTTATTCCTCTGTTGCAAACAATGCATATTTAAACACAGCCCCTTGACAAATACCCTGGGTGACTACAGAATGATCTTGTCCACTAATCAGTGCTGTAAGCCCTTCATGGGGTAACAGAGTGAGAGAATGAAGTGGAAAGAGTTTGAAGCCAGTCATTGCTCTATGAGTGAAGAAGAGAAGCATCTCACATCTTCTGTGGGGATAAATGGGTAACACAGGGGAGGATTCAGAAACTTAGGGAAGGTTGCTGTGTCTTATTACAGGCTGCCCTTGACCCTTTTGTGGAGACAGTACCCATTGTTACCTGTTTGGAAAAAACCTACAAGTGTCTGGTTTGCTGTTTCTCAACCATTTGTGTGTCTATGGCTTAATTTTCTCTAGGTTTCTTGGGAAGGAATATTTGCATTTATCTCATGTGCAACTTTTTATCCCCATGACTCTGTTTTCTATTTTTCCATCTACCAATAACATGCATTATTTTGTGGGTTTTTTGTACCATGACTTCCTGTGGCTAACTGCAAAGCTTCTAGGCTTCCAAAAAATTTATTAACTCTTTTTTTTAACCTCCCTTTTTTAATTTCTCCCCCCCCACCATGTAGTTTATGGCTGGGAGTAGCATAGTAAAGAGAAAGTAACTCTGCCACAGGTGTCTAGGTTTTTTTTTTGTTCAAGCTTTGTCTGGCATCTCTTGGGAATAAGACAAATTAATCATAATATGAGGGCCACTGGAGGTCTATGGGGAATTTCTACAGAAGTTGAATATCCAAAAAGAAATATACATTTTTTTTCCTGTTCTTTTCCCTAGACATGGTTAGAATTGGGCCATTACTGTCCAACAGGAGGAATGCAAGAGGAATGCTGACATTTAGAAAACAGATTTTCAGTCATTAACTAGATTTTTCATGATTAAGTGTTCCTGAAAACTTTGCCAACAGTAAATTCATCCTTCTGTTAGCAGGGAGATAGCTGAAGAATACCTGGAGAGGAAGATATAGAGTGGAAGGCAGCCATAGATTGTCCCCTTCAGAAGACATGGGGACTAACTCCCACCAGCTCAGACATAGAACTAGCACAAGAACAAAACTTCCAAAGATGATGACATGAAACAGAGCTGGACATACAACAGAGTAGCAAATTGATTCGTAGAGTTTAGTAATACCAGCTGGACAAGTTGCTTTGCTAAGTAATTCTCAGCATGGCTAACAGTGATGGGGAAGTGCATTATCTTCTTCATGTAGGCTGATTTTAAACAGTGGTGCTTCCTCCTTCTCATTTGAATTGTCTGCTACAGACCTGAAAACAATGACACTCACTTTTAAGTACTTGATAAGAGGGAACTGCCAGATGTCTAAAAATACGCTCTTCAGGAGTGCATGGAATGCTGGTGTGTAAGAGACAAAAAGTAGGTGGTTCAGGGCTTGCTGGATCCTTGGCAAACCTCACTGTTTGCATCTGTTCCTGGTTTTTATTAAAAGATGACTTGATGTTGACATGCCAACTCAAGCTTATAGAAGTCAATGAATGACCTTATTGTTCTCTACAACTACCTGAAATGAGGTTGTAGACAGGCAGGGCTTGGTCTCTTCTCCCAGGCATCTAGTGACAGAATAAGAGGACACAGCTTCAAACTGTGCCAGGGCAGGTTTAGGCTGGATGTTAGGAAGAAGTTCTACATAGAAAGAGTGATTGCCCATTGGAATGGGCTGCCAGGGGAGGTGGTAGAGTCACCATGCCTGGAGGTGTTTAAGAGGAGACTGGATGAGGCACTTACTGCCATGGTTTATTTAATTAGAAAGTGTTAGGTGATAGGTTGGACTCGATGACCTCAAAGTTTTTTTCCAGCTTGGTTAATTCTGTGTTTCTGTTAATGTCCTTTGTATTGCAATCAGCTAAGTTTGTGGCATGCCCTGCAAAAGTAAGAGTTCTGCCCATGTAGCGCATCCCTGGCTACCAGGATGGAGCAAATCTCATAACACGAGGTCCTTTGTAGAGTAGATAAGTCTAATTCAGGACCAAAACTGCAACTTGATCAAATAGGCCTGAGTTAAATCTTCTAAATACTCTGTGTATATCTATTTTTAAACCAGAGTATGAGGCCTTGAAAAGTCTTTAAACTGTTGAGCACTTGGAGCCAGACAAGCTCCCTGGGAACCCAGTGTGATAGCAGTGCATGTGTTAGCTAACGTGCAGTTGAGCAACCTGTCAACAAACAGTGTGAAAGAATACTGCAGACATCAGAGTCTGTTCGTTTGAGCATTGATTCGGGCATGTATCAGAATACAAAGAGCTACTTTGGATCTTATCTTTTGGCCTGCTGCCAGGCTTGCTTCCAAGCTTGCTGTTTCAGGCTGCCAGCCTGAGCAATCTGTGCTGTTGTGCATCTGGACATACCAGCTCTGCTTGCTGTTGGTGAAACACATGCTGTTCTTTGTGAGAAGGCAGGCAGCTGCTCTGCACTACTGTGCTGTGCTATTTGGAGGGAAGCAATGTTCCATGAGGAGAGGAATTTTTGCATAACACTAGGTTGTCAAGCTTTCCTGCCCTCTGGAGTGCACAAGAATCCAGAGCAGATAGTGTTGTGCAGAGGTGTTTCAACTGCATTACAGTGTACCTGTCTGAAAAGTGAAAGCAAGATATTCAGCCTGCTTTGCTTCTTGGTGTTTCCACTTCTGTCTGCCGGAGCAGAATCTCACAGGCTTGGCTTTTGTGGTCAGGATCTCAAAACTGGCCCATCTAATATCTTGTCAGTGTAAGTCCCAATCAGTAGATGCTCAAAGGTGAATCCTTTCTGCAAAAACAGCCATTAGCACCTTCAGTAGCACTGATGATTGTGTCCTGACTCTGCCCTGACCCTGCTCTTTCCTCTGCACTGAACCCATGTGTTGGGGCAGATCAAGGAGCCCATCCTACTGAAAGGAATATTTTTCTTGTGTTCTCCCTGTTTGCCATTGGAATGGGCTGCCCAAGGAGGTGGTGGAGTCACTGTCCCTGGATGAGGTACTTAGTGCCATGGTCTAGTTGACTGGATAGAGCTGAGTTGTACTGGATAATCTTGGAGGTCTCTTCCAACCTGGTTGATTCTATGATTTCCTCCAGATGGGTCACCATGCAGGTGCACTAAGAGGGACGCCAGCTCATCTTGTAGTAGCAGATGTATAAACACATGGACTAGGTGCAGAAATATATGCCACTGTTCCTCCATGCTCTCTGCAGAGGACATGATGTTTAAGCATAAAAATAAGCATGCAAAAGGGGTTTTATTTAGCTGCCACTCAATCCCCATGCCTACACATGTCAGCATGTGACTAGCTATACCCAAATTAAACAAAGGTGTGGCCTTAAAATGGAGCAGTAAAAGACATTGATGCAAGCCTGCCTGATCTAATGTGTGTCAGGATCAGAGCTGTAAACTCCAATAGAGGTGGAGGACAGTCAGACCTTCACAAGATTCATCTTTTGCAGCAGTCTAGTGGAGCACTCATGTATTTGGCTGAACTGGTGAATGTCCAAGAGCAGCAAAGGGGCAACTAGATGTAAATTTGGGAAGAAGTCTTCCACCCTTGGGCTTAGTCTTTTCAGGAAAAAATAGTATTTGCTGAGAACATCTCTGAGATAAAAACTAAACTGGCAGGGGATTTTGCCTGTTTTGTGATTCAATTACCATAGGATGGTAGTAACTGAGCACTGTTTACCACTGAAGTGGCTACATGAAGCCCATGGAGGAATTTAAACCATAGTTTGTCAATGCCTGGAATGACTTCTTGAAACACCTTTATTGCTACTAAACTGACTGGCAAAGATAAAAGTTAGCAACTTGTTCTAGTAGAAGTCGTTTTCTTTTGTATTCAGGGTTTGCTGGGTAAAAAAAATCCAACTAATACCTCAGAAGGTAGCAAGGCAGTGTGCTCCCACACAGACTGTCCTGGGCATGAATGGGCCCTAACTGCTTAACAGAGTGATGAGCATGTGGATGATAGTAGAGAGTTACCTGGTGAGAGTGGAACACACTTAACTGCACAGTGTTGGAAACACCAAGGAATGCACTTTGGGGAAACTGGATGTAAAGTGGTTGTGCAAACTCTTGAGCCTAGGGTATGGTAGTAAGGTCTAAGCATTTTGCACTATTCAAAGATACCTGTTTGGGTGATGATGGTTCTGAGGAGCTCCAACGTCCACTTGGGAGCATTGCTACAATTCTACTGGAGGAGGGAGTAGATTATGGAAAATCCTTGAGTGAAGAGCTGCTTTGGAGCTTCCCCCATTCACTGTTCCCTAATGTTTAATCCATAAGGGATGGGAGTTTGACACAAAATGAACTGTGGACTGGGTGTGTTTATAACAGTTCTTGTTAGCAGGAAAACAAGGGAGGTCATTTCCAATGCTTCCCAGGTGTTTGTCTCTGTGGTAGTACATGGTGAGAAGACTGCACAGATCTGTTAGCAAAGTGAGTCCATTTCAAAAGCTGTGAAAGTGAGCATTTGACTGCTTGGTTTGGGATTTGGATTCATTCCTTCCAGCTTCTACTATCTCTGGGAAACTGGGCTCCCAAGGTAAGCTGAGCTGAAAAACTTTTATGCTGTTAATATTATCAAAGGCCACAACCACATCATTACTATTTCTTGTCATTTTTTAGAAGTGAGTGATGATTCCTTGATATTCACTGGCATTACAGTAGGAATTACCTGCAGTTTTTGTTTTCAACACCAGTTAAAGATGAGTCTAGGAATATGAATGGACCAACAAGCTGTGAATTTCCCAGAGGAGCTAGGAAACGATTTTTAGACTCTGGTTTGTGAACTTGAGGACCCATGGAAAACAAACTGTTGTACTTGGGATGAGATGATATTGATGACTCTATATCTGCTATTCCAGCTGTAGAACAGATGGGGTTCAGAAACCAAAGCCCCATAGTACGTGAAGACTGAGAGCTGACTAAGCATGCTTCTGGTATTTGCCTTGGTATATGGCACTCCTCTCACAGCCTTTTGCGTCTGTGAGGATAAGCACAAACAAGTGCATATGAAAGAAGCCAGGGGTTATTCAAATTCAAATATTGGTTTGGAAATCAAGTTGTCTGTTAAAATGTAGGGTAGATACATGGTGGGAAAGTCTATTTGTTTCTTTGTGGAGTGCAGTTCCACGAGATGTGACTTCCAGATACCTTAAACTCAGACTTGTCTCTTCTCTTCCATTGGAACTATTTAAAAGGCTATTTAGAGAGGAGAATGAGGATGATACTTTAATTGCCTGTTTTATTCCTGTCAATTGTTTAAAGTTTAAATGGCAAAAGCACTATAAAGCAAGGAACTGTTCTTTTATAGTACAAATTCTGTAGGAGTTTCATTTTGTCCCAGAGTCTGCTTTTGCCACCTAAATGCTGTAAACGCATGAAATGTAACATTTGTGGTGGTTATAATTGGCCTCTCAGCTGAAAATTGTTAGCCAATTGAGAATTATTAGGACAAGTGTGATTTTTTTGGGGAATGGGGAGAGGGAGACAAAGCTGTCTTTGGTTGTGTTTTCAGCATAACTTTCAGCCTTGCTCAGAGGGGGATAAAATGAGATGACATTGGGAAGAAAAGTCCCTCACCAGAGCTTGTAGCTATTGCTGTTTTGAATGCTTATGCAGCTGCTCCACTGGAGCCAGATTGATCCATTTCTAAGCAATGGTCATTATATATCGCTTCGTACAGAGAAAGCAATGCTTCTCTTTTCAGTAGTCCTTTCTGATGGATGTTGTTATGCTGAATCTCATTGCATTATATTACAGCTCTGAAATATTAAGATATTTGTGTCTTTGGTAAGTACAGGAGGAGAGCGTAAATATGATGTAGTGTTTGAAAGTATTTTTCTTTGCAGAGGAAGAAAGTATCTTTGGAAGATGAGCTGCTCCTACTGGGGAAATTCTGCTTTCTGTGCCAGCATGAGGGGGTGAAGTCTATGGGCTCTTCAACCTCAAATATCATCTGATATGTTTTAAACCCTTGTGTTAGTGGTAGAATCTGTCACTCATCTACTCTGCCTTCCTCCACTCTTCCCATTTTAATGCAAAGTATTTTTTTCCAAGAAGAAAGGTACTTTAAGAAAACAGTGGGTTTGAAGGTCACCTTATATAGTGCATTTGAGATTGTTTGTTTTTGAGAGCTACTTTACTTTTTCAAATATAAACAATTAATCTCATATTGCTAATACTCTTGGAGTCAATTTTTCAGAGTTTTTGTCTAAGAATCCTCATAAAAGTGGAGGAAAACAGCACAGAAAAAGGGGAAGCTAAGCAGGAAGGGGAGCCAAGTAAGCCAGATGTAGGTTGAGACCTGTTCTTTCTTAGAAGAGATGTGTCTGGTACCGGGCTTGAAGTATATGTGTGTTATGAAAGTGCAGCCCCAGTAAGGAGTCTTGTGGAAAGATATGGGGATCACTGCAGAAGTATCTGCAGCCTTTTTCTGAAGGTTGGAGGGTATCTTTGAGATTAGGTGATCAAGAAATGGTTGTCTATCAAGGTCTTTCTGAATCAGAAGAGATGATGTGATTTTTCTCTGGCATTTGTCACTTATCATCAGAGTTAAGAGAAGAGCTCAGGATTAGATTTGCACCCTCTGCCTTTTTTATAGCTTTATGACTACTTTATGATAAATAAATAAAAGGTGCATGTTCTTGTACCCCTCTTACAACTGTGTGCTTCAAGAAAAAAATGAAAGTTAAGAGAACTCCTGTTTCACCTGGATACAAAACACAAACATTGTCATTATTCTTTTCAGTGGCTAAAGTCACTTTTTCCTCTATCCCTTGAGCTGTGTCCCTCATAGTGGGCGAGCCTGAAGGTCTGATATGAAATTATTTCAATGCCTGGGGCTCTCAGCATGGTGCCATGCTTTCACTCTCTGAAGAGCCAGGCCTGCTCCTGAGCCATACACCATATGGGATGTACAAACCACTGACCAGGTCTTAACTTTGGGTCTGCCTTTCTTGATGCTGCTGGTCTAATATTTTGGGGAGTTATCCTTAGAGAAGCTGTCATAGAAAAATCAACTGTTACTGAAAACAGTATTAGCTAACATACTGCTAGAAGAACTTCCTTCCACCATGCTTCTACTCCTCAGCCTCCAAGTCTGCTGCTCATGGCCTAGAATATCTGGTATTTGTGCTGCTTTTCCCTTTGCCTGGCACTTTGTGTGCTGTAGAGCAGCATCACAGCCCTCTTCGTTTTTATCCCACTGGTATTTCAGAGCAGTTGAACTGCCAGGACTGTTGCTGAGGGGATCCCAGCATAGATGTGCTGCTGTGGGTAAGGAGTGTATGTAGTGACCTCTGCTGCAGTGCAGGCTCCCCCGAGAAAGCAACAGCATCCCTGCTTGCAACCCACTGTGATGACCACTGGCCCCAGCACGACAGCACAATCGTCCCACCACCCTGCAAGATGGCACGTATAACTCTTGCATAACCCGGTGTTTAAGATCTCAGACTGCAAAAAGTCAGAAGCACTTCAAAGAAAACTTTTTCTTTGGTGTAGAACAGCAAGAATGTAGATTACTGCCACAGTTTGCCTTGGTGTTACTCTATGAAAGTTAGAGGGAAGAAAGCAGCTTCTATGCAAGGAATTTTCATTCTTTTTACAGTAGCTACCACTCTATGTTAACTGTGTACTTGCCAGAGCCTAGTTCTTCAATGCCAGATAAAGTTTATTAAGCTAAGGAGAAATACTTAAAATCTTGCAAAGCCTTGAACCTCCTGACCTGGCTCACAGAGTGGATCTTAACCTAGGAGCATAAAGCAGCATACCAACACCTTATGCTCATTTTATTCAGTGAGTCTGCTCACAAGAGTGAAGGTGTTTACTGATACCTTTGTAGTATCAAGCCAAATACACCTGAACTGCAACACACTCTTCTATACCAGGGACAGTGAGAGTAGAAGTCTTCTTCAAATGAAACTCCAAAATGAATCCCAAACAGCATAGTCTTCTGTTGCTCATAAACTGGATTTATACTCTCTATCAATTTTTAAAGCATGTTCTGTTGCCAGGGATTTTTTTTGCTTAGATTAAAGTGTAGGAATGTGTCACTACCCTCCATTAGTTTGGATAACCCTGCCTGTGGTCAGTTTTCAAACACAAAGGATTTAGAAGATGCTGTTGTACAAAATGCACCTCCTGTGCTGCTCTGCAGATAGCTTGTAGGCTGCTGGAGCCATGCAGAAGGGACTGGCATTTGCGCCCTGACCAGTGCAAGACAGTCACTGTATCCAAAAGCCAGATGTGATGTTAGGACATGTTTCAGCAGTGACTCGAGAGGAGAGAGATTTTCATCTATAATAGATTATGTGTTCATCTAGCTACAGAAGACCAAAGAGAAAGATATTGTATCTATAAGTCTAAGTAAGCCTGTGGGTGTGTATTAAGGACTTAACTCAATTTGAAAAATGCTGCCCAAATTTGTTTCTCATGTGAGTAAAGTGTTTGTAAGCCTCAGATGAGTCATTATATTTATCTAGCATGACATCTGTTAAAATATTTTTGAATGGAGAGCCTGTATGTGGCATAGATAATGAGACAGCATTTTTGGAGCGTGCTGGTATTCCTGATAGATGAGAATGGCTCATTTGGAGCCCTCCCAGTTTTATGCTGTTGAGAAGAGGTGAGCTAGATCCCAGATGAAAACCCACAAGAAAATGCAATTAGTGGAACAATATTTAGTGCCTATGCCCTATGGCTAGTTTTTACATTGCAGCAGCTTTGCTGTTAATTTTTCTTCTTTGAAGTACTGAAAGAATATCAAGTTAGGGACCTAATCGCATTACAAAAGCAAGACTTATTTTCCAGTGCTTCTAAATTGGTTGGCTGTATTTTTTTTTTCCCCCTTTCCTTAAAGAACACTTCTGAAAGCGCCCAATCCTCTTGTCATTAAGAAAATAAAACAAGGCTCATGAACTTTGATTCTAACAGAACCCATCTTGATGGAAATACCCCCATTAAAATTAAATGGTTGACTTTCTTGAGTAAAGATTTGTAGAATTCGGCTTCTAGTTCACCAAGTTTTAGGCCAAAGCAAATTTTCCAGGCAAGGTATAAATATTTGAAAAATGAGGAGCATGATGGAAATGCTGACACAACCTAAACCATAGAGGCATCAGCAGCACAGTGTACTAATCTGGCAGTGCTGTTTTGACAGTGGTTGTATGATAATGCACTCCTGGCCTGGAGCACTTTTAGCTAAATGTATCAATATGAACCTAATTTACTTAGACCTTGATATAGTCATTCCCATTAAAAATCTCTAGCACTCTGACATATATAGATCAAGACAGTTTCTTTCTCCATGATTTATGCCAGACAGGTATATGTTAAAGTGCACAACAAACAGGCAGAGTATTAAATAGCCGAGGTGGTGTTTCTTCAGACTTTTCTTCAGACCATCATTTTGCTAAAGAATGTCTTAAGAGTTATATATCCTTTGGAGTGTTAAAATGTAACCAGAACAAACAGAGGACATAGGAGAGGTGGAGAAAAGTTAGATATATAAGCAAGAAAAAGTGAGTTATTGATTTTATTGACTGGTCTGTTAACTTCTGACATTGCAATAAAGCCTTATTTATTTGTATACAGAAGACTCAATTACATAGATACATATCATTTTAACAACTGGGTTATTTACAGGAGAATTGCAGCTTCATAAATAATACAGACCTGCATTTTTCAAGCTCATGTTTATCCATTGTTACCATTTAGGGAGTTGTGGTCTCCACAAATCCTCTTTGGAGGAAAGTCATTAGAACAACATTAAGTAAACCCAAGGCTATTATAACAGTACATGCTCCAAGTGCACTAACACATGCAAGTGGTGAGCTTCACGAGGACTGAAATAAAACCTATTGCATTCTGCTTTCTGTACACAGATGTCTTATAGGTACATTTGATATTCATGGTAAAGGGCTGGATTTTCCCTAAAAGCTTTTAAAATATCATTTTAATTGAGGAGATAGTGAGTAAGGATATAAGTATTTGGGAGGGATTTTTACTACATTTTCCATCTAGATTTAGTTTTAATACTAGACATCCTTGTTGACTGAAATCTACTTAGTCTGTGATCTGTATCAGTAACAGGCCCTGCAGAATAATGAGGGGAGCAGTCTGAGTGATGATAGTCAATGGAATGACTGATTGTGACCAGAACCTCACTTGGGACTGTATAGTTGGTAATCAGCAAATGTTATTCTCGTCAGCAGTCCTTCGGTACCCAGTATGTGGACAGATGTAAAGACAAGCTAAGTACTGAGAGCGGGAGCTTCTTGTGGTGATGTGAGGATGCTAGGAAGACATGCAGTGAATTTGTCCCAAACACAACAAGGTTATCCCAGAGATACGAGTTCAGATTCTTTCAGTGTGGAGGAAAGTTCACTCTAGAGCCCAATTATGCAGACATTGCACCATATCCAACACATGTGTTTGTCCTAGATAGAAGAGTGTCAGGCGGCAAGAAGTCTGTGGCTGCAAGAAGCAGCGTTCTGTTCACACTTGCTGATGCAGTCACTCTGAAGGGCTTCTATGGTTCAGGGCCAGTATTTACCGAGGATCCAGCATTGCTCTCTAGTATGACGTAAAAAGAGCTGCTGAAAGTCTCACAGGGATTTTGTGATGGTTTGGTTCTGAGCCTAAATCTTGCCTTTACCAGATTAGCACCGTGTCTTTCTCTCCTTTGTGACAGCCACAATGAACAAATGATGGAAGTACTGGGTATTTTAAACCAACTCTCTCTGTCTGTTGCATATCTTCAAAGCTACAAACACTAAAAGGAGATAATAAGAAGGTGATGGCAGTCCACTTCCATAAAGAGCATCTGGTGTGCTGAACGATTTGTTGACTTCTGAAGGATCTAATTTGTAGGAAAGGTGAGCCTAAGGTCTTCTTTGCCCTGGGTTCTCTGTGCTCCACTGTGGCAAGACACAAGATAGTTTCCACCTAGCATCAGCACAGCTGTGAGAGTGGAGTGGTGCACACAGTGTGTATGTATAGGGCACCACACGAGCACAGGTGTGGCTTTCACACCAAAAAAATCCTAATCCATTTGTCTATATGTACCTCTAGATGCTTATGTAAATGTAGATAGATTCTTCTAAGAGGTTGCATGGGTTAAAATTAGATGGCAGAGCTTTCCAGAAATACAAAATGGTTAAAAGAGGTTTTCTTTAAAAGCATTTTTAGAAGAAATCAATGATTACTTTTTGCTCAACTCCAAATTATGTTTAGTAGGCACGTCCACATAGTCTGAGATCTGACATAATCCTCCAAATAAATAATATGACAAATGGAAGCTGATGCTGGTTTTGTGTTGTTGTGTAATGGAGTTAGAATAATGACAGGACAATAATATAATAGAATTTGCAAAGCCCTCGCTCTACTTGACTTTAAGTGGAAGTAAAACCTTAGAAATGAGAGGACAATAAAATAATGCTTTGTAAAAAGGATAAAAGAATAATGTTACCTAAGTCTATTAGTGACATAACACACTATGAATGCACTTGTATTAATAGCATCTTTTACCAGTAGATATTTTTCAATTACTGTAATGCTGAAAAAATAAACAGAACAATAATATAAAAATGACAGGGAGGTAGGGAACTAAATTGTTTTAAAATATGTATCCATATATAGAACAGCATACATATATATGAACAGAAGCATTCTCCTGTGTTAGAAACTGTTTCTACGCTCCCTGGAATCCCTGGAATGTAATCCTGTTAGGATGCATCACATTGCCCTCTCTTTCAGGCAAGTTGCTGCCACTTGGTGTTTTGGCAAAGCTAAGGCCTGTGGCTTCGTTTTGCTTTTTTTCCTGCCTTCACAGCATGTTGTTACAAAGAGGTCTTGCCTTGACAAGGCCTTACTAACCAGGAGATCTTTTATGCAGTATGTCTGTCCTAGGATATATGCCTGCTACATGTAAGGCTTTTTTAACCTGTGCTGTGTTCTCAAACCTTTCCTGGAGAACTAATCCAACATATGTTGGATTGCACACTGCAGGAACACTATCCAAATGTTTGTAAACCACTTGATTATTTCCCTGCAGACCTGTTTTAGGGCACTTCTAGTGTGTGAAAGACTATGAGAGTGGTTGCTGCAGAGCGGTTTCATGTCATTGTCTGGTAAATAGCTGCTCGAATTCCGGAGGCAGACAGGATGATAATGATGAGTACTTCTTTAGGTCCTTTTTATATTTTTAGCTTTTACACTGCAGGGGAGGGAGGGAATTGAAGTATGTTGGGGGAGGCAGGGCTGTGTGGTTTACACTTGGTTTAGTGATGTTCAGGCTTGACATGGGTTGCAAGACCAGACCAACAGGCTGAACGCTCTTTAAAAACAAAGTGTTTGGAAACCTGTAGCAAAAGCTTCTGTAAATAGTCACTACAAATTATTTCAGACAATAATAAAGAGGCAGAAGTTAATTCAGCTCAGGATTTACTAGATTTGAAGGCATGCATACCATGAGTTTCTGCAGCTCCCAGCCAACACTTTCATTTGAAATAATGGCTCACCCTGCTGAGCCACATCATGGGAACTTGCTGCAGATATCAAATAGCACAGACACCTTTGGAAGAGGGAGGGCTGCTGAATTTTTGTAGCTAGGAATTTCTGAAAATACTTGTGCAGCTAAATAGGTTTATAATGTAGACTTACTGGTTTTGTGATTTAGTCTGATCTAGGAATGTGCTCCCCTGCCTACAGAGTTGCTGCCACTGTTAGGGTTTCGTCCTGGATCTCGACTGGACTCCTACAGTATGCTGCTCTGTGGGATGGCTCTTTCAAGAGTCTCAATAAAGTCTGAACAGCTGAACAACCTGTAATGAGACACTTGATGGAGCTGCCCCACAGGGCTGTGTAAAGACCACAGCAGAGAGTGTGAAATTGTTGAAGACACCACAGGGACGAAACCAGACAGTGAACTCGGTGGCAAGGGTGATAAACCACTGTTGCTTGACCATGTTTGCTGGTCAGGACACTCCACTATGAGTTTCTGTCTATCCGGGGGTGCATTTTGCTGCATGTTGGCTTTGGCAAAGATCTAAGTGCAAGGTGCTTTTGCTAGGTTTCATTGAGTGTGTTTTTTTTTTTTTCTTTAACTTGAATATTCCTCAGTCACCAAAGCAGGTGATCTGAATTTATAAACAGGCTCTCATAGGACTGGGGGGACGCTAGGTTCATCCCCTCCCCACCTCACAGTTTTCTCTTTCCAGTCCCTGCAAGGTGTCAAAGCTGCGGGTGAAATGTCTGTTGTCAGCCACCTACCTGTGCCCTATCCTTTAGAATCAATCAATGTAACTTGTAAAAAGCAAAAGATATAGACACACTAGCCTTTTCTGCAAGCCAGAAGCCTGAATTACTGTGCACCACAGGCTGTCTGTATATTGCCTGGCTTTCAGTAGCCTCTAGATAGAGCAGCCAGCCTCATAACATGTAAATTTTGCAAGGTTTTCCAGGCAAACAGCCATATATGTCCTTATAGGAAATAATCATAGTCTCCATTTTTTTGGGGGAAGGGCAGAGCAGGAGAGTCTGAGCAAGCTGGGCTTCTAGTGGAAAGCTTGCCCTCTGCCCTATTTGGAATTAAAAGGCATGCACAGATAAATGCCATAAAAATCATAAAGAAATCGTAGTTACCTATTAAAGACGCCAAAGTGTAGCAGTTGTTCCAAAATAGATGTCCTTTAACATGCTCACTTTTTGGCATTTAGTAAGGTTCCAGGCATGGAAAGAAAGCAAAGTTTAATTTAGAGAAGCCTCCTGCCCTTCTTAGCTAGGGATCAGCTGCCCAACATGAAATAATAATGCATTCACCTGCCCATCTTCTGGCAAGTAACCTTTAGCATCATTGCATTCACCAGCACTAACAGCAAACAATGAGTATGAAATGCTGTATAAATTCAGGGGAAACTGATAGGGTCTTTGTGACCTTAATGTGATTATGTTTGTACTAATGCATACAATATAAAAGAAACTGGAACTCTCAATATGAAGGGTCCAGTTCATAAAAAATGTATGTATCATTAACAAGGGACTTTTATGCACTCTACTTAGGGGATGAAGAAAAGTAGAATGAGTCTATTTTGAATAAAGAACATAGTTTTGCAATTATTTCCCTTCACCTTTCCTGTGGTAGCAGTGCTTCTTTCTCCCATGAAGCACCTGAAGTGGAAGAATAGTCATAGAGGTGCCAACAGGAAAATACAATTTTACTTGGGAAAAAGAGAAAGTGCAGATAAGGCAATGATAGAGGAAGGGAATAAAGATGGGAAAGAAGAAAATGTCAGGCAGTTGGGAGAGCTGAGTTTTTGTGTTGCCTGTGATTTTTGTGCCTTGGAATGGTAGTTGTTTTGTTTGGTGGTAAATATAACCCAATAGTTGCCCAGGAGAAGTTCTCTGTGACATGAGTCCCTTTAATAGCCTAATTTTCATCATCAACACTTGTGGAGTTTTAGTGTTAGCAGTCTTGATCCAGAAAGGTGCAGGTGTATAAATATAAAGCAAGCTGTGTGCATATGGGGAACAAGTACAACGATTTTGGCTACCTTATGTATTTTAAGAGAGAAGATCCCTTAGGAGAAAATACCCTCAGAGACCAGGCAAAGGTGAGATTTTGTGCTCTGTTGGCAGAATGATTTTGAGCTGTGAAGTGATTTTGGTAGCTTTGCACTAGCAACTGCGTGGCAGTTTCAGATAAGTATAAAACTGTGGGATTTTACTGAAGTACTGAATGATACAGTCAGCAAAGCAGGTCTGCTCTATTCATTCTACTGTCTAATTCAATCCGTTTTATATGTGGGATTTTTAGCTTTTCTGTATAGGATATTACTTTGACATATATGTCGATATGGTAGATCAATATGGCATTTCCTTATCACACCACAATCATTTTCAAAGGTAAACCAGAGAAGTTTTGTACATCGGTGGGGAAAAATTAAGAGTGAGAATTATGCAACTTGGGAGAGTCTGGCATTGTGGAAGATAAGCACAGCACTTGTGTGTTGTATGAACAGCGAAATAACAGTATCAGCATTGCATCATTGTTAGGTTTAAGAGGTAACAGGTGCTGGTGGTAATTCTGCACACAGCTTGACCTCTACTTGGTTTTCTCTGTGAGGCTGAAATTGCTGCCTAAAAATAAAAGCTTAGAAACTGAAGTAGAGGTCAGTAGGAAATGATGAATTGTTTGGCAATCTGTGGGGGTAACCAGATACCTAGAGAAGTTTTATCCAGTCCAGATGAGTGAATTGTAGGCCACACCTTGGTCATGGGCTGGAAGACAGATGACTACTTAAATGAGAAGCTCAAGCTTAAATTCATACCTTTCAATGGGTTATTCATTATTCTCTTTTAGTTTCTGACCATAAATTTATTTGCTGAGCTAACAGGAATATCGTCTCTGATAAATGTAGAGTAATACTGATGTAAAATAGAATCTTAATTTTCAGCATAGAATCTTAATTATTTTCTCCTGCAAGTATTGTAAGACTTTGTGTTTGGGAAATTCTGTGTGGCAGTCTGACTAGTAAAGGTTTATGGTGAGGTGATTTGGAAAGTCTTCCTACCTACTTGTCCAACCTCTGAGACAGTAGGAAAATGAAAGTAGTGAAATTAAGAGCAACAATATGGTGATTTGTGGTGGAATGAGAGTTGCTTGGAGGCAATGCTTTGCTTTTTTTTTTTTTTTCATTATCAGCTGCATCTTTTACTTTGAGCTATTAAATTTTGTTCAGCAAGATTGAAGATTGCTCCTGGTATAATTGCTGACAATTAGGAGTTCATTTAACAAAGAGTTGAGCTTCTCTAATCAGAGATGATGGACTTTCACATGCCATACCTGATAACTTCAGTATTATCAGTTAGTCTGTTTACTTTCTTTCCAGAATTCTCTTTTTTTAAAACCTGATAATATGGCTTATGATCTGAATGCAGCTTAATTGTAAATAATATTTTATTTTAAGAGGATTATTTTACAATTTTTACAGTGCACTTCAATTTTTTATTGTGTCATGCCCTCTAGCCCCTTGGTAGGATGAGAGGTGAGAGTGTGTATTATATAATTTATAATTAATTTATGATGAATCACATATGATGAATACTGCTTATGAAATATTAAAGCCTTTTCTACAGACATAGCTTTACCCTGGCAGTAGCACTTCTGCCTGTTCATATGGTATTACTAAGCAAACTCCTTGACTTATGCTGTGATGACAGCACTCAGTAGTAGAAGTCTTCACTCCCTGCCTAAGCAAACAGTGTCCAGGAGATATATTTCTCTTTCCAGAGCAGGTGCCTTGCCCCCTGTGCCTTAGCAAACAAAAGTGGAATGAGAGTATGGTCTGCTTGAGTCAAAGTGTAGTTAAGAACAGCTGCTAGTAGCTTCCCAAGCTCCATAGGGCCCACAGTGAGTTCTGGTTCCTTGCCATCATACCCCTCACTGACAGAAAGCTGAGCAGTGTTGGAGGACAGCCTAACAGGAGGTAACAGCCTGGATCTGGACAAGTGAAAAATCTAGGCTGAGTTTTGACAGGCCAGTTTAGTTCGTGAGGACTGGAATTTGGACAGGGATACAATTCACCTGCAAAGGTCATTCCAGCATCTGGAACTAATAAATTCACAAATAAAGGCAGCTACACAGAGGGGGAAATAAAACAATAACAGAGGATAACAGAAGATTGTGTGCTGCCAGATTAGGGCAATGGGCTTAAGGAAAGTATTTTTTCCAAATTAGCAGCAATGAGTCTGTGAATCAGAAATAGGTGTGACACAGAGCTCTCCTGACTCCTTACCTCCTCTGAAATGAGGATGAGATTTAACAAGGCCAGCTGCAGGGTTCTATACTTTGGCCACAACAACCCCAAGCAGTGCTACAGGCTGGGGACAGAGTGGCTGAGAGCAGCCTGGCAGAAAGAGACCTGGGGGTTCTGGTAGATAATAGCTGAACATGAGCCAGCAGTGTGCCCAGGTGGCCAGGACAGCCAATGGCATCCTGGACTGGATCAAGAGCAGTGTGGTCAGCAGGACAAGGGAGGTTATTCTGCCCCTGTGCTCAGCACTGGTCAGACCACACCTTGAGTGCTGTGTCCAGTTCTGGGCCCCTCAATTCAAGAGACATGTTGAGATACTGGAACGTGTCCAGAGAAGGATGACGAAGCCCTGTGAGGAGAGACTGAGGCAGCTGGGGTTGTTCAGGCTGGAGAAGAGGAGGCTCACCTTAAACCATATCCCTAAGCACCACATCCAAACGTCTCCTTAAACACACCCAAGATGGGTGACTGCCCCACCTCCCTGGGCAGCTCATGCCTGTGCCTGACCACTCTCTGTGGAAAACTATTTCCTAATGTCCAATCTAACCCTACCCAGCCTCAGCCTGAGGTCATTCCCCCTTGTTCTGTCTCCAATTACCTGTGAGAAGAGACCAGCAGCAGCCTCTCCACAACCTGCTTTCAGGTAGCTGTAGACAGCAATGAGGTCTCCCCTCAGCCTCCTCTGTTTCACACTACCCAGCCCCAGCTCCCTCAGTCGCTCCTCATAAGATTTACTCTCCAGGCCCTTCCCCAGCTCTGTTGCCCTCCTCTGGACCAGCACTCTCTGGTGTCACGGTGCCCAGAGCTGAACACGACACTCGAGGTGTGGCCTCACCCAAGCCGGGTCCCAGGGGGCAATCACCTCCCTGCTGCCGCCGCCCGCAGCTGGTGAGCAGACGGAGTGCAGCCTCAGGAGGTTTGCACACGGCACTAAAGCGGGTGGGACTGGGGACCTCCTTGAGGGTGGCGAGGCCCAGCAGAGGGATCCGCACAGGCCAGAGCAACAGGCCGAGACCAAACGTCTGAGTTTCAGCAATGCCAAATGCTGGGTTCTGCACTCTGGCCTCAGCATCCCCTGGCAGGCCCCTACAGCCTGAGGAGGACTGGCTGGAAAGCTGCTCCGCAGGGAGGGCCTGGGGACATGAGCCAGAAGAGTGCCTGGGCGACAAAGGCGGCCCAGGGCGGCCTGGCCTGTGTCAGCGAGGGTGGCCAGCAGGAGCAGGGAAGTGAGTGTGCTCCCGTACTCGGCACTGGTGAAGGTGTACCTCAAACACTGCATTCAGCTTGGGCGCCCTCACTGCAAGAAGGACGTTGAGGTACTAGAGTGTGTCCAGGGAAGGGAAATGAAGCTAGAGAAGGGCCTAGAACACATCTTATGAGGAGCAGCTGAGAGAACTGGGATTGTTTATGATAGAGAAAAGGTGGATTGAAGGGAGTCCGCCTTGCTCTCTACAGCTACCTGGAAGGAGGTTCAGCGCAAGCAGCCACTGACAGGACAAGAGGTAACGGTGTCAAGTTGCACCAAGAGAGGTCTAGGATGGATATTAGGAAGAATTTCTTCACAGGAAGGGTTTATAGACCTTAAAACAGCTTATCCAGGGCAAGTGGAATCCACATCCTTCGAGGTATTTAAGAGTCTTGTAGATGTGGTGCTTAGTGATATGGTTTAGTCAAGGACTTGCCAGTGTTAGGCTAATGATTGGATTCCACAATCTTAAAGATCTTTTCTAATCTAGGGAATTCTGAGGTTCTGTAATTTCAGTCTGAGAATCTAACATGCCTAATTTCCCATGTGGTGCCATGGAAGACCACATTCAGGTGCGTGAAAGCACATCCTGCTTTGCTGAGGTGCCTGCATCACATGGCAAACCATCTACAAGCAGCAGTCAAAGCATTCCAGCACTGAAATAAAATCAGGTGTCACCTTCAATGACTGACCATGTAAACCTGAGTGATACCAATTAGTGCAATGTAAAAAGAGAGCAATTAATTTTGGCTTTACAGTCCTGTATAACCCACTCATGCTACGTAGAGCTGGTCAGATGAAATATTGCAAAATCTTAGGATAGCTGCACCATGGAAAAAAAAAAATTTAAAACACAGGTGGATCTTTTCAGAACTTCTTATTTATTTTCTCAGAGCTGAGGCTGTAGTAATTGCAATAAAATTGAATTCCAGAAGAATATTTTAATTTGGTTTTGGTTTTCTCCCAAAGCATTCACAGGACAATTTAATGATGTGGCAGGTTATAAGGAGCTTGTTTTAATATTAATTAAATCTCACACAAAGACAAAATTCTTAGCCCTTAAAATTACATAAACAAATTTGATTTATAAGATTTGATCTTAATGGGGAGTGATATATTCATTGGTATTGAGCCTTTGATCCAATATTACTTGTGATGAGAAGATTAAAAAAACCCAATAACAATATGTGGAAATTACCAAAGGTAAAAATTTCTTTGGTCTGAGGCATGGCAGCAGCTCTAGGAAAACGAAAGCAGAAACAATTCTCACTGAAGCTCAGGTATCTAGTTACATTTCTTTCTTTTCAAGTAACTCAGATGAGTAAATTGCACATAAAAAATTTAGTGGCTGGGTCACTGTTTGCATGTTATTAGGCAATTGTTGGAGTCCTCGCCGATTACAGAAGGTCAGCTTAGTCTCATTATTAAATGACAGTGGTCATTAAAATGCCAAACATATTCTTACAGAACTCCCTTTATAAAATGTCAGCAAGCCTGTGTGTTTTTATTAGTTCCAAATCAAATATTGCAAGAGACAATTTGTAAGTATTCCCAAAGCAGTGTCCATTTCTGCCTTTCTGAGGCCACATGAAAATACTACAAATTAATCATATTTCCAAATTTCTGCATAACTCTGCACATTTATTGTTTAATCCTATTCTGAAATGCTATTATGATTGACATCTCGCTGTAGAGATAGAAGTCAATTGAATAATATGTAGCAGTCAATTTTATTTGTACCTTAATGTGCAGAAGGTTCTTGTTGGGTGTTTTTTTTTTTTCTCCCACATTTCCATTATTTATAAGTTTGTCCCCTTGGAGAATATATAGAAGAATTTGTTTTAAATGAGCTGATAATACCCTCTTTAAAATTTATAAGCATAACAGAATCGTATCCTTTTTCCTTACGGTGCCAGAGTGTGCCAATAAACTGGTTCTGAATTATCTTGCACTTGCTATTCATGGGACAAACACAGAAAAAGAGCACCTCGTTAAGGTTACTTAGCACAAAATTTCAACCACTCATCAGCAAAAGCTAACAGAGCAGGAGCTATCAGAGCAGCTGGGAAACCTGACACCGGTGCCAGAGTTTTCTTTTTCAGAGTACAGGACTCTTGCAGCTACTTTTGATACTTTCTGTCATTCTTTTGACTTCAAAGATAAATGTGGGTCTGATCATGCTATCAGCACTGAGAAACTTTGTGGATCAATAAAAGTCCTTTGCCCAGAGGAAATGGAGGATTGGACGTAATTTTCAGAACATCTTGGTACTTTCTTAGGATTCACAGGATGGTTTTCCTTCTCTTTTTCCTTTTCAAATCTGTATTGCAGACTTCAGCAAAATTCAGCAGGGCTGGACTCTGTTCTGTGCTTAGCAAGTCATTAGTGCCCAGCATATAGTTCGATTGTTGGATATTGATCAGCTCGGTAAATGCTGGAAATCCTTAGTTTCACAGAATTTTGCTTGCCCCCCCCCCCCACATGTAATTTAGAAAACAAGCTGTCATTTGGAAGCCTACTTCTTCTCAGTTTTCATAGTGCCTTTTTATTGCACGCAGTACAGCCTTCACTGCCTCAGTAACCAACAAAAGAAAATACTTTATTAAGATACAAAGTAGATGTGACTTGATTGTTTTTCAGATAATTTTTGCTTTCAGAAATTAGAATGGCTGATGCTCACCTAAGCGTAAAAAATGCAGTTCCCACACACTCGGAGTGCTCATGCACTGTATGTAAATTGATGTATAATGCAACCCACATTAGCTGGGTTGATGATAGCTTCAGTTTCACTGCTGTCAGATTTTTGTAGCTCCTTGAATGAGTCGGCTGGTCTGAATGAATGTAAGCATAATTTATGCAGCTAATGAGTGATTTGAGTGCTTGAGTTATTGATAAAGCACTTTAACATATCATTTTCAGCTTGATGTTATGTGACATCAGAGTAGAAGGTAATGTGGCAGTCCCCAGGCTTGAGATTAAAATCAGTCTGCTCTTTGGATTTCAGAGGCCAGAGGAAACACGGGGCTGCCTGACGCGAGCCCAGCAGACCAGCACCAACCCAGTCAGTCCCATCCTGCATTCCCTGTTGGGCCTCAGGTCAGTATTTTTTCCTTCTGACTAATCAAGACATGCAGTCTGAAAGTAAATAACTGCAATTGATCACCTTTGATCTTTGTAATGTAGGAAATTCGACTCTTTTGGGCTGCATTTAGTATTACAAAAAGGGAGCATGTATATATCACATGTATGTTTTAAAAGCTGTTTGTTTGGACAGATTAGCTTTTTGTATGCTTTTCTAAAATAAAACCACAGCAGTTTTGCATGTTTAGGAGGTTAAATTATTTGGATGCCTTATAGAAGTTTGTTTGGTTTTGTTGTTTTTTTTTTTTTAATATATGCCATAATTTAATATTCAAAAGCTTGTGCAATTTTAATACAACTTTATTGGCTCTGGCAGTTGTGCCTGGCACACACAGCTCCTGCATTAGTAAAGGCATTTCATTATCTTTTATGCCAGGTATTTATTTTCTTTAGAGCAAAATGCAGGCATAATAGTATGGCATTATATACCATTTAAAACCATTGCTGTGTCACTTCACCATAGTATCCAAGTCAGACATACTCTAAGATACTCAACATTCTTCCACTTTCCAGGGCAGTCTTGGTCCACATAGCTTCTGGTAATAGTTCCTATAGTGTTTTCTGTTTTCATCAATCATTGTACAACTGGGAAAATATGGGATATGTTGGCATTTAGGCACTCAGAAACTGACTTGAGTTAGGCCTTCTCATGTTCATAAATTATCTGCAGTGCATGTGTAATGAGTTTTCTAGCCTTAACTCAACTGGGATTGCTACCACGCTACATGACTGTCAGGCTTACAGCTGCAGCCTGTCAGGTTTGTCAGAATTGTCTGTGTGGATGAGAACGGATGCTCTGAGATATTGGAAGCACTGCCTGTCCATAATGGAACACGAAGGATCTCAAGTCAGCAGAGTTGTGAGCGCCTAACACTTAGCTCCGCACAGCAAAATGGACCTGCTGCCTGTGTTTTGTTACAGCCGCTACTGACAGCCCAACAGTTAGCCTCAGCAGTAGCAGGGGTGATGCCAGGAGGCACTCCAGCCCTGAATCAGCCGATCCTTATTCCTTTCAACATGGCTGGGCAGCTGGGAGGCCAACAAGGACTCGTCCTAACTCTACCTACAGCAAATCTCACCAACATCCAAGGGCTGGTTGCAGCAGCTGCAGCAGGTGGCATCATGACTTTGCCACTGCAAAATCTACAAGGTAAGCCATGGTTATCATTTTTCTAATAGGTTCTTTTGCGTGTTTGTTTCATTTTTTCTTTAAGTGGATTGGTCTCTTCTCCAGTGAAGTGTTGCTCTTGATGTGTATTGAAAAATTAATATCTGGATTGTTTTTGAATACTTGAGAGATACTCAAGGGATATTTCCATTTTTATGAAAACAGGTTGGAGATTGATTCTTAGATTCTATGGATCAGTAACATAAAGTACTTGTATGATTCATTAGGCTTTTCTGTCACCAGGGATCAAACTTCCCTACTCACAGGTGAATTCAGCATGAAGACAAGTATCTGTTTCATCACCGCTGATTAAGGTAGCCAAATTAATAAGGACAGAAAACCACAGTATTGCTTGAAAATCACTTTAAAAAAACCCAAAACTCAAGCAAACAAACAAAAACCCAACATACCTGTTATAAAATCAAAGTTTTTTCAGCTGTCATCAGTGTCCCAGATATGCAGTCTTGTTGTGGGAGATCCGCCTTATCAATAAGGTTCTGCTGTCCTCATCCAATCTTCAAGGGAGTTGCATCACTACAAAGCCATTATCAAAAAGTCCATTTCTGTATGTGTCCTCCCCATCACCTGAGCTGTACCTTATTTGCAATAATTCTGCCTTAGAATATCTGCTGGTTTAAAATCAGACTGAAATGCTATTCTGTAAGCTCTCTGTTCTTCCTTATCATTGTCTGCTGTTCAATCAACACATACGATACTAGGGACAGATGTATTTATTTACTACTCCTAATTAGGTTGATTACTTGTTAGAAAGTAGTTGCTGCTGAATGGAATGGAACCAGGTACAGCAAAAGAAATATCAGCCAATACCTTATGATAGAACAGTACAACTTTAATGCAAGAAGGTGGTAAGAAAGTGAATGTCCAATGTGTAAGTGGTAAAGGTATGAGCAGGAAGTATCCAAGTAAAGCTTTAGTTCTTTCAATTTATTTCGTTTGATTTCTTGATGATGTAAATGGTAGGGAAATTTGTCCTAGAAGAGATTGGTAATTTTTGTTTTTTAATTGAATGCTCTACATTGCCCCTTATCTACTTCTAAGTTAGTAAATTCTGCTGGTTGCTGATTACCAGATGAAGTGCTTGAAGCACCATATCCTACAGGTTGTGAAACAGAGAAAAGGAAGAGACAGCTCATGTGTTGAACAAACTCCCTTACAAACCACATGCCTAGTACTCTCACCTGTTGGAGCAGCTACTTGCCTTTACCTTGTGCATGTTTTAAAGTTTAATACCAACAGACCTCTCTTATCATAGTTGTAAATGGTTTTCACTTTAATGTTTAAAATAATGTCTCTCTCATACCATTAAGCTGCGCTGAAGAACCTGTCATTCATAAATCATAGATGAAAAGGACACACTAATGCACAAATTTTGCTTGTTTAAAATTTGAGAGTGCATGTAAAGTAGGGAACTGGAGATTAAAAAAATAATGTGGGAACAGGAGTGGGTAAAAGCAGATATAACAAAGTGAAGGGGAAGTGGCTTTTTAGCGTAGGTGGATGATGAAATCTTAATGAAGAAACAGGCATTATAAAAATGTATCCTTCCACTCTGGAGTGCTCCAGGTTGTAGTTGCTGGCTATGTAGTATTATAAATAAACATAGGCCTATGCAGTTCTTGCGTCATTTATTCACCCTATGTGGCAAAGCTTGAGGGTAAGGATTAAGCCAGGCAACCTTTGCTCTTCAGTTTAGCCATGGGTGTCTAATTGCTAGCTAAAAGGTGTAACTGCTGCCAAATAAATTTTGCAAGCAGTGACCTTACCAGATGAAAAGATTTCCTCTGTAATCTTTACTGGTAGGTAGAAGCATGGAATCAAATAAGGACTTGCCAGAGCATCAAGTGTGGTTCCCTGTCTATGGATGCAATCATGCCTTCCATAAAACAGCTGACAGGAACAGAAAAGACAAATTTGTTTAGTTATGCTGCTGTTTGTTGTGTTTTCTACTCTTCCCACCTGAGCCTCTAAGCAAGTGTCGCCACCTTTAGTATTTGGAAGTGAAATTGATATTCAAGGAAATGAAGCTACTTGGTTAAGATAGCTCTTAAGAGCCCTGAATCCCAGTTGTAGCTTTCTCTTGCTTCCTATGTAGCCCTCTACCTAATGTGCATGTAAACGGAGGTGGGAGTCAGGTGAGAGTGGTGTATCTCTAGAGGACGCAGTTAGCTGTGTTTAGCTGAAATACAATCATAAGATATGTGCTCTGATTTGTTGCCATCACTTTTGTAGGTATACTCCTAGAAGCCTGTGCTTCAATACAGTTTTAGTAATTCCTGCAGTTGGGGAAAAATCAGACTGTATTCATCAGATTCCATCCCTCTTAAATCTCCTTGTGGCATAATCAGCCTAGATGACTGGGGGGACAACTTTTCACAAATATCCCGGAGTTTCCAGTGCAGTCAAGCATAGATTGCCACAACTCCTGTGAGCTGAGTCGTCTTGTGTTGTCTTTTTCTCCTCTCATCTGTAAACTTCTAAACCTCTTCCTCAGAAACTACACCAGCCAGGTAACTCAAAAAAAAACCAACAAACAAAACCAACAAAAGAACCAACTACTCTGAAGAGTTTTTGAATAATGTATGGATTCAGAAAAGTTTGGATCTAACAGTACTGAAATTCGTACAGAAGTTGATCAATGTTTTGTATCATCCACATACACGTTTAACTGATTTTCTTATTGAGGATCTTCAGCTCTGGGTCAGGACGATGTTTATGGTTTTCTTATTGAGGATCTTCAGCTCTGGGTCAGGATGGTGTGCATGGTGCCTCCAGGTGACTGGATAAAACAAGGAAAAGCCTTGCTAGTGGAAAGCAAAAAGAGCATTCAGTGATAGGAATTAGACAGGAAATATGTTAAGTATCTAAAATGAGGAAACAAGAGTTTCTTTAGAATTTCAAGGCAGCGGTGAAAAGGAGTGACTAATTATATGGAATGTAGCCATGTGTTATATCTTATTCAGTGAAATTACCTGTTCTTCACTTGTCAGTTACTTATAAGATTTTTTTTTTTTTTCTTCCAAACGTATCTGTGTTGAATTTTTCAGTTGCTATGCAGCCCTGATTTTTTGGAAGGGACCTTAGTGGTTATCTAGTTCCACCCTGTCTGCCAAGGGACACCTATTACACCACTTTTGACCAGGCTTGAAACACTTTCAGCTTTTGGGTCTCCACAGCTTCTCTGGGCACTCTGTTCCAGTCCCTCACCACCCTCAGAGTGAAGTTTCTTCCTTATGTGTCATCTGGCTTTTTCCAACTGTCCTATGCCTTTGTAAAATGTCCCTCTCCAGCTCACCTGTAGCCTACTTCAAGTAATGGAAGACTGATCTAAAGTATCCCTGGAACCTTCTGCAGGCTGTAAAACCCAAACTTTCTCAGGCTGTCAAATGTATGTGAATGGAAGGAAGGTAAATGTGTAAATTCTTGTGTGAAACCTAAAATAATATGTTTCCCTTGGCTTCTGTTAAGCAAATTTCATATGCACAAGGAATAGGCAAAGAATACAATTAACTGGGATACGAGAGGGTTGGTGTCAGAACAGAGGCATCTGCTTCAGACTGAAAAGAAATCCCTAAGTGTAACTCAGATTCGTCTGTGGAACTTTGGCTTTCCAACAACAGTTCTTTGAAGAAAGCAGGACAATCAACAACCATAACTTTTTACTGTAGTCCACTAAAAGCACTGAAGATAAGACTTTTAGAATCACTCAAGAAAACAGCTGTTGTCCCACCAAATTTACACATCTCTTTTCCCCTCATGGTGCCTTAGAATTACAGCTGGAACACAGCCACGCTTCCACAAGCAGCAACAAAATGTAAAGGTGTTCCAACAGCAGTGATGAGGTTGTGAGAAGAGAAGCGAGACAGGTGCCCTGCAAGATAACGTGTTGCTTGTCTGTTACTTTTAGTCCCTTGCTTCTTGGCCTGTCCCTGTTGATTCAACACAGAGAACACCGTGACATCTTTCCTCTTATCATCCAAACTGATGCTCATCAATATTCAGCTGTCTTTTGGAAAATCTCCTCAGTTTCAGCTCCTTCCTTTACTTTGCTAAGTGCATTTCTCTAGGTTCTGGGGGAAGGGTGTTCTTTCTTTTTTTAATTTTAGGTATCTTTCTCAAGAATCTCTCCTAGGGACTAGTAGTTACGTAATGTCAGAGTACTCAATAACGTCTGGGAGCTGATATTCATGGAAAGACGTTCTCTTCCATCTGATTTTTATGTCTCAGTGTCATGTTTCTTTATATCTGGACAGAAAGATACCTTTTCTGGGGGCTCAGTTTGTTCTATCTTGTTTTCTTAATAGAATTTTTTACCCCTGTTGCTTTCCTGTTGAAACTACTGGGAAATGGGAAGGTGTTCCAGTATTGAGGAGTTACTAAAGGCTGTCCTCTCATATCATTCACTTTTCCATGAGAGCCACAGCAGCTTTAGCTAAAAATGTAATGTATCTGACCTAACCTTTTAGTATAGTATGCATCTTAGAAATTAGGAAAAACTTGTGTGCTACTACCTATTGGCTGGCTGCTGGCCACATGTGTGGCATGGATAACAATTTGTGAGTCACTCTGCCCAAATATATTAGATCACATAATAATGGCACGAGAGTGGTTTAGACATCTCCACCAATACACAGCTTGAATGACACTTGAACCTTTAAAGAAATCAACAAGTTGGAGATTCTAGCTTCCTGACACTGAAACTTTGTGTATTTTATTTCCACTACACATTGTACTGTTCCTAAAGTGGGTGTCAATAATTTATTACCAAGTCAGAGTTTCTCAGTCTTGAGTTCTGAAAAAAATGAGAACAAACTATCTCCCCAAATCATTAGTGAAAGGCTTCAGTGCTGAAAGGAAGCCTTGGATGGCTGAAAATGTGAAATCATTAAATTACATTATTTAAACCGTGGGAGGTCATATTTTAGCTGCAATACAGTGGAAGGAGAAATGTATTAAACATCTTGAGAGCCAGGAGACAGCCATTAAAATGCACTGATATGGGTAACAATAGGCATAGATGGTGGGGGAAAAAAAGAATTAATAGGCTTTTTTTTTTGTTGTTAGCTAAAGACAAAAACAGAAAGGGAAAAAAGTATTGTTTACATTTATTAGATCTTGTTTCATCCAAGCACAGATTTGTATCATTAATTGTGCAATAGATAAAATAAACATGCTCTGTCTCCATTCCTCCGTGTATACACACCTTAAAAATCAGAGAGAGATGAAAAACAAAAAAGAGACAGAAAAGGAGTAAACTACAAACCTCAATTGCTTGCTGATCGAGAGTCCAAATTCCAGTTCCTTAGAACATTCTCCCCTTTTAACTAAAGTGACGCAGTCCCTATTCATTTGTATTCCCCTTCAAGTAACATGAAATAGCTTTCAGAGTCTACAGAAAGGCAGTGTTTCACTTATGTATTTTAATGAGCACCAGTGTCAGTAATAATCAAAATGATGTTTCACTTAGAGGAATAGTTTATTCCCAGGTACTTCTGCAGTGTACTAACATAACCAGAACAAGAATGACAACAGCCAAGAAAAGGAGCTGCACTTGCTAGCAATTCCTGTGAAGCCCTCAAACCAAATATACCACTCTAAGTGCTGCACATGATGCAGTCACTATGAAGGGCTCACTTACACAGAGAAGGGGTTAGCCACCCCCTAAGACTAACCTTCCTGCTTTAATAGATGGAAGGAAATAGGAGAAATTTGTGCATCCTCAAGCACACTGTGCCATGCACGTAGCACTCACACATTAGCAGCTGCTAGAGCAGGTTTCCTTGGGCTTACATCTGTATCCCATCCAACCCATGATGTAGGGGAGCAGAAGTAATAGGCAGAGGTCACTAAAGATGGGGTAGGTAGAAGCTTTCGTGTCTCCATCTGCTCTCCCAGCAAACATGCTGTTTGGGAGGCCTAATGTTTGCTTTTGGGAGAAGGGGCAGAACCTGCTTTTCTGAGCAGGGGAAGTATCTTTCTGGATGAGGGTTTTGTTTGGGTTTTTTCCCTACCACAGGAGATTTCTTCTATAGGAGTGCTGTGGCATTATGTTAATTGTTCATCTTGTTCAGCAGCAAATTGCTGACTTTACAGAAGGAATGTGAAAGGTTCAGGGCTTTATTAGTTACTAGTTGTTTATCGATCACTCCTACTATGTTAGCCATTTGTTGTTCGGATTTTCTACCCCATAACTTAAAGCTCTGCTGTCAGAGGCATTAAAACACAGCAACCTTAATTCTTGTGTGCTCTGTTGTTGACTTCCACCTAGAACAGACCTCAGATATGCCTATTTTTTTGCTACTGATAGTTATGGAACAACATCAGTGAGGTGTAATGATGTGATGTAGGTCAAATTAATTCCAAAATCAAAGTCCTCACACCTATTTAAGCTTTGTGGGATGAGATTTGTCAGTCTAACTTTCCAGGCTTGTATGCCAAGAAGCAGATGGGAAAGACAAGTGGTCTGTGCCTCCCCAAAATTTCCACCTAAACCCTATTGGTTAACCATCCTCTAGCAAACATGACCATGGGACTAGAAGTTGTGGTGTGTGACTGGTACGCAAGACCTGGGCATTTCTGTGTATGCACCCCTTCATTCAGCCCTGACTCAGACTGATAGTGCTCCTGGCAGGAATACTCTGCTTGCAGGATTAGAAATGAAATTTCTATCAACCAGAGCATGGATGCATTTTAATGTTGCTTTTAAAATATATCTTTGCACCTGTTTCCAGGAGCCTTTAATCTTCTTCTTGAATTTAGACCGTGACAATTTAAATTAACCTAGGGAAAACTCATTCCAATAATTTTAAGCACTTAACTTAGTGTAGTGTTACAAAAGCCAAGAAATTTCAAATACAAGTGAAAATTCTAACCAGTGTTTCTCACACTTTTTCTCTCCTCCACATTGTAGTTCACATGCTGCATGCACTGGTAGGTCACGCTCACAGAGGCAGGTACATCTAGATCACATGCATTTAGAGAGTTGCATCTATATGGCATGTGCACATATGACTTATATGCTGATCCAAGACCCTTTACTGAAATAGAGTGAGTTGTAGAAAGATTACCAAGATGGATTTGCAGCCTTCACTCTTAATTTCCTTGCCTTAGTGGATTTAAGTCAGACATTTATAGTCTTTGTGGTTTAATTTCCTTTGTTTTTCCATGGTGTTTGTATTAATAAAATGCCTGTGATTCGTGTTTTAAAAACTCCCTGGACACAAACTCATATTCTTGATAGACCAGTGAGATTCTAATCAAGCACATATATATTTAGGGACTCACAAAAACAACAAAGTCTTTATTGACCAACTGGGTTTACAGGCATTTTTAATAGTGTCAATTTTGAATGCATGGAACATACAAACTAATCTCCTGGGAAGTCGTTTTTTTAATGAAATTTCTTCAAAGTCTACATAGTTCTGTGCCACAGAAGCAAACATCTTTTATTTTTACAGAGATATCTTTTGATGTTTCTGTTTGTCATGGAAAGTTCTGAAGATGTCTTACAACATTATTATTAATGTCTCAGTCTGTGCATCTTGAAACATTTTACAGGGGTTTGTTGGGTTTTTTTGGTTGCTTGGTTGGTTTAGTTTGGGTTTTGTTTTTGTTTTGGTTGCTTGTTTGTTGGTTTTGGGTTTAGGGTCTTTTTCAAGGAGAGGGGGAAAAGAGTTGCATCTGCCACTAAGATTGCTCTAGAAATGGAAACAGGACTTGTCTGGTGACATCAGAAATGATGAAAGTGGAACTTCATTCAGTTTTCTTGTCCCTGGAACTCTATGCAATCTTATGTCCTTTGGCTAGAAATCTGTGCTCATGAAGATCTTCAGGCCCCAGTCCCTTTTCCTGCAGATCCCTGAAGCTACTTACATTTCTTGAATGCTTCGTCTTTGCAAGCCAATTGGTCTGACACATGCAGCAGAGAGCGCAGATGTGAGACCTTTGTTCTGCTTTGTGCTCCACCCCAGAGGTCCCATGTGATGGCCAACAATCCATGCATGTTTCCTACAGCTCCCTACCCACCTGTAAATGACTCTGTGCATAGTTAGCAGTTTGCTTTCCTATGCAGTGGCTTAAACCACTGCTGTTAGGTGCTTTGATCTCCTGAGACACAGACTAAATGTCCTAAATTCTTAAGCCTTGCTCTGGTTCATAGGCCTCTATAAGAAGCTAGATATTTTTCAGTGCCTAAAATAATCAGGTGGCTTTTCCTTATTTCCTTTGGCAGCCCAAAGGATTGGAAATTTCCACTGGGCTTAAGAAGATCCAAAACAATATGGGGTTTTAGACTGTTGTCTGTTACAGTAATTTTTAACGTGAGTATAGTTTTTAAATGTAATCATCTGTAGACTTGACATATCTTACAGACTCTTCTTTGTCTTAGTTGTGTTTTGTTATGATAAATTATGTGATGTTAAAAATAAATCTCCATCATAAAGACAAGTTTCTCATCTCACTTCCATGATTAATTCTATTCAAGTCAATGCTGCTGATTTGGATTTACATAATCTGATTCTTGCATCTATTTCTGTTTCTCAGATTCTATTTCAGTCTCTTGTCCCTTTCCTCATCCAGCATTGTTTCAATCCATGCTTTATATTTCAATTCCAAAATTATTTGCAACCCAAAAATTCTGGATGTATTTTGTACTTTGTAGCTAATTTCCCAGTGCATCAGCAAGGTCTGGATAACCCTGCTGTCACTTTGCCAATGTTATGTCTGGATTCTGTATTTTAGAAGATGCAACTGTAACAGGACATGAATCCTATCTAAGAAGCTAGGAAATTATAGCAGGATGTTTTCAGGGAATTCACTTACTGGCAACCTGGAAGTTGCTTCTTTTATTTTGCTTAGTTTTAAAAGGATAAAACCTCTCAAGAACAAATTTTGAACATGCTTTCTGTAAAGTGTAAGTCTAGCAATCTGAACCATCATTTTCAGATGCTCTTATCAAGATGTTATCCTTTTCTTTCTCAAATCAATGCCTGTGAACTGTAAAGGAAAACCATGCTCCCATCCTTGCACTGTAGCATCTTTAAGAATATTCAGTCTCAGGTGGGTTTTTACCCTTGTTTATTTTACTGGTAACAAAAGGAGCTCTTGAAATCCCCCCACCATACACACACTTTGGTTATGCTTTATATTAGATAATTGTAATTTCACAAGCACTTTGACCAGCTGCAACCAAAATTAAACACATATACTATTTGTCAGGAGAATATCATTGGTTGTGAGACTGATCAAGTGTATCTCCATGCATTTATGTTCCCATGAGTGCCATTATTTTAAAATTTCTTAGTGGTATTTATATATATTCAATGTTTGACATCAGATAATTGTAGTTTTCTATGTTTGTGAGATAACTCACAAGGGAGAAAGTTGTATTAAATAAATAATAAAGATAAATTTTATACTTCCATATATTTCAAAGCTAATGCAGCTAACTTGCAGTGGAATGGTAACATGAAGACACAGTGCTATAATATGATTGATTTGTTTTGACAGCACCCAAATAATTGAGAGTGAAAGGTGTCAGCACAGATGAAATATTGTATAAGCCACATTCAGAAGGCAACCCCAGCAGCAATAGCAACTGGAGTTTTATTTCCTTTGATATCGCACTGTTACTCACTTCCAGTTTATTATAAAGCCATGAAAGGTACTCAACTTTCCATATGATGGAGGCTTTTATGGAGGGGAGAGAAACAGAAGTTTGTCAGGTACTTGAACAATAGATACTGACAATGGGATTTATGGTGGATACAATATACAAGAGTAAATTATCTTAATCTTTCCCCTTGGTTTTCTCTCTTCTTTTAATCCCTTTTTACAGGCTACTGCTTATCTGGCATCTTACCTCTAGCTTGGAGGGTAAGTGACTCCCTCCAGAGCAACCATCAGTGTCAGTCTGTGGATTGCCTGGCAGGGGATTGATGCAAAAGCAGTGCTGCTATTACCCTCCCCAGCAGTGAGACTTGTTTTTAGTTCACCTCTTCTGCACGACAAACTATATCCATTCTGGCTAACTGAGACAGAGTAAGGATTGTGTACTTGCATCATGGCATCCTACTGCACTGCAAGGAACATGCTCTGCTCTGTGATTCTTTGTGATTCTGTGAATACAGAATCTAGCACATCCTCTGAGCCTTAGGAGAGTGGAAGTGTGCAAGTAACATAGGACAGAAGGTAGCCAAATAGACCAGCTGACATAATGCCTGAAAGCAAAATTATTCTGAAATCACTACTGGCCTTCCTTAAAAGCACAATGAACAAGAGATTAGGGCATGCCTGTGAAAACACAAGCTATAAAGCTTCCTTTGTCCCAAAGTCCCATTGACTTTAGTGAGAGCAAGAGTCCAAGGTACAGTTTGAAATGAAATATGAAATGTATATGTCCTGCCATTTATTTCAGAAATGCTCCATTGAGAAGACACAAGTCGATGTGAATGACAAGGGCTCTCTGTAATGAGCTCTTGCTCATGCAAAACAAAACAGCCATGACAACCATCATGTTAACAAGATCAGGAACCCTTGTGGCTTTGTAATGTAACATCTAATCTATATCTATACCTACACCTATACAAATATAATTATCTGATTTGGAGAAAAGTAAATAACAGAATGGGATGAGATAACAATACAGAACAGTTTATACACAGTCACATTTCACTTGCATTCTCTTTGTCTCCTGATCTGATAATTTCATAAACAGCATGGTGGAGATTATAAACCAGGGCTGAGAAGCAGACTTACTGGTATTAAGAAGGGGAAAGTTTTCACTGAAGTGGTGCAGAAAGGCAGGAGTTTAAGACATTTTTGATATAATAAATTTTAGTACTTAGCAGACTGCATCTACTAGGTATGATACTGTAGAGAAGTAGAACAGACTTGAAATTAGTCCCTCTGTTTCCACCATTTGCATCACGTTAGTTTAACATGTGTAGACCAGATTACCTTTGGAGGAAACTAAATTAGAAGTTCCAGTCCAGGTACATGCCAGCTGCATTCCAGACCCAAGTGGAGATGCAAAGGCCTAAACCAACAGCTGGCCCTTTAAACAGCTCCAAGGCTCACATGTTTAGTGCAAGAAACCAGACTAAATACAATCCAATGTAAAAGCCCTGAACTGCAGGTAGAGTGGAAGCAATGGACTCAAAATCAAATGCCTCCTTCTAGCGGTCCTTTCCTACCGAGTGGTCCTTTCCTACCACAACAAATCACTTGCTAATGTTGATACAGGTTTAAATTTGTGTTAGTGCTTCAGGAAGTAGTAATTGCTGACTGATGCACATGCAATGAAAACAAATCCTCACTGTTGATGGTTCAGAGCAATGCTATTTAGGTAGAAACTTATCTTAGAGCACTGTGTGTCCAGGTTGCAGGGTTGCGCAGCTTACGTAATAAATAACTCTGCCATCAGCACCTGCAGAGTTAAATTTAACTTGGCAGCTCTGATTTTAGCCACCAGCAGCTGTAATGTTCTGTTTAGTAATTGTAGACAAAATGCTGAAAACGGAATGCCTTCATGCTGTGAAATGGGCACGTAGATATCCAAACCTGAAGGTCTGGTTTGTATTTGCTAGTGTGATTCAAAGTGGAAGCATAAGCTTCCCAAGCATTGTGTTTTCTCTTAGTCTTCTCATCAAGAAGTACTCAGAATTAAATGAAAACACGGGTGATTGAAAAGACTCTCAGGAGACTGCATGGTTTCAATGAGAATTATTTGCTTTTCTTCTCTTTCTAATATCCCTTCAGATATTATATTTTTCACATCCCAACTTGTACCTATTAGCATGTTCATATATCTCTGTCCCTTTTAAGCTTTATATACTTCTGCACCTTTAACTTCCCCCATCTAAGAGCCTCTGTCTAGTAAACTGTGGAATAGAAATGCCTCCTGAGAAGAACTTCACAAAGTAATGTAAAGATGTAGAGGATTTAGTTAATGGAAAGACAATCAAGTATCTTGCATGCTTTCTGCCCCCCATGATTGAGATACCTCTCTGGCTGCTCACCTCTTGGCCATTAGAGGTGTTTGCCAATCCACTGCTGATGGAACAGAATGCTACCAAAAGAAATATGAGGGGAAAGATGAAGACAAGTGAGATAACCCACTTCCAAAAGCACAATCTTCTGGTCTTTGGCTGGTCAGGAAAATGGAAAAGAGGGGGGAAAAAGCTACTACTCGACTGAACTGACTCACAAGCATCTCCCACACTGAATGTTTTTGTGGGCCTTCTACTGTGCAGTCAGACAACCCAACCAACCATTTGTTTATCTAAAGTATTTAACTTCAAAAGTTGTGTTAGAGGAGCAGACAAGCTGTCATTTTAGTAACCCCTAATCCATAAGGATTCTAGTGGCTATTAATAGATACATTTTTTGAGACTTTGCTGTTGTATCAATAGCTTCCTTCTTCGATGATGAGTTTTCTCTAAACCAGCAAGGGAAGTAAACATTTTCTCCCACACCTCTTCATATCTGAAGTAATTCCACATCATTGTTACACATAAGTGGTCAGTTCTAAGTGGTGATTGTGATATGCCAGCACAGAGCCAGATCTGGAGGCCCTCAACTCTCAGTTTTAGTGAAGCAGATTCACATTAGATGTGATGCTTGAGGGCCTGTTGACATTTGGGAGTTTGGATTTTAAAAATCCCTACGTGAAGACCCTCAAGGTTTGGCTGACTATAACCTGCAAATGGTTTGGCAAGACCCTATTTACAGAGACTGCTCAAGAGCCTTTCCCTTCCCCCATTTGAGTGGTCAGCACTGACATATTGCATTATGAGAAAGAGCCCCACTTAACGCAGAACTACTTTCAATTGTCATGAGCACTCAGCCTTATTTAAACTGACACCCTCTCCATCACCCCCAAGCTAGAATCCCAATGTCAGAGTGCTTCAAGAACTTGGGATTCAAAGCTGTACTGTCTTGCTAAGAGCTGTGAGAGTGGTACAAAACAGCACAGAAGTGAACTTCAGAGATGGAAAGACAATCCCAGTGGTGGAGTGAGATAGAAAAGTATGCAGAGAAAAATAGAGTGAAGGGAAGACTGGCATGTGGGTTCAAATTAGAAGAAAGACCTGCAGGACTGACGTTTCTCTTTCTTTGCACTTAATTCATTAGTCTTCAGTGATCTGAATTCATAGCATTAGAAGGGATTACAATTCCTGTGTTCCAAGAGCAGATGCAGTCCTTCCTTCTCCCACCACAACCGGTTGTTCTGTTGAAGTCTTTGTCCTTCAAGGTTTGGTGCTGAGGTTCTCAAGTACAAAGAAGCACAAAGAAACAATCTGAGATTAAGCAGCATGGAAATTCCTGGTGTGTGGAAACAGCCTACCTATAAAAACAGTTAAATGACTATGTGCTTGCCTCTGACTGATTCAGCAAACACTTATGCCCTAGTCATCTCTGGCATTTAAGTGCTTCTGCTTAATCTGAAAAAAAGGATCATTTTAATGATCCATTGTTTACTAATGAGGGAGCTAAGATAAGCACGCAGTAATAAAGTGGCTGCCCTGTATTTCTCAGCAGGATGATACCAAAACCCACCACAGAGACCATGCTTCTCAAGTCCAGACCATCAATTGTACATTTGGAAATGGGTAGAGGCAGAGCACCGTGTTTAAATTAATGTAAGAAAGGAACATTTCAGAGACTACTATTTCAGGACATTTTCTGAGTATCCCTAGAAAACATTTCTTATGTATTGCTTTAAAGATTGAATCCTGCTTGTCTCACAGGCATCTCTCATTGGTTTTGGGGTGGCTACTTCTGTAAGTAAAGCTACTAATATTCAGGTTTTTATATATTCAGAACCAAGCAATGGTTCTCTTATAATCAGAGAAAAAAATATTTCAAAGAGAGCCCAGGCAATGGTTGAACTGTGAATGGCTTTCCTCCTTTTCTTCCTCTTCTGTCATCAGTTTCCCAGAGAAACACAATTACAGTAGGGGTTTGGAATTAAGTAATCATGTTTCCTTTCTGCAAATCTAAAGCAGTTTATATTTTTGCCTGCATTTTTGGTTCAGGAAGAAAAGTCATTGTCATGAATGACTTTTAGCTTCAGACTCGGTTGCATTTCAGAAGTGTACCTGCTTTTTAGAGAAGAGGGGGAGGAGAGGGGTAGGAGAGTACCACTACTTGGATCTCATGCCAGACTTTAATGTAAAATTAATTCCTTTAAAAAGATTTTTTAAAAACCACAACATTTTTCTAATGTGCATTAAGAATGTTGGAGAGCTCACTGAAGCATATGCTTTGAGCTTTCAGGAGCAATCTGTAGTCAGGCATTTTAAATGAAAATTGATTTGTGATTTACATGGTCAGTGGAAAGAAAATTAACTTATGGAAGGTTGTAATGAAATATTAGACAAGTAAAAAAGTAGATGGTGATCTAGTGGAACTAAAAGTCCCATCTGGAAGAATTCTGTGACATTTTTACATTTATCTGTGTTCTGCATGAGTTGTAATGTTAGTGGTAATTTTATGGGACTGAACTGAAATGAAAAGGGTGTTATCACAGATAGCCTACAATATAGGATTGTGTTCAGTGGAGAGTCCTGTATCCTTTTCTCCATTTTCCTATAATATGACTCATTGCACTTTTTTCAGCTACTATTGTTGAATTCATTCAGCCTTTTACTTGAGGTTATTAAAGAAGAACATCAAACGCTCACAAATACAATCTATCAGCACATTTAAAAGCAACACTGCTGCTTCCACTTACTCCTGCACAGTTGAGGCATCGTCCAGGAGACCCTTTAAAATATATGCTAAAATAGCATGCCACTGCTCTGAAACACAGTTTAATAACACAGTTTTTAAAGTATGTTGTCTTCTGATTTGTGACTCATCAGCATAGTGAGAGTAAAGAATTAAATCTTCTCCAGTAAAACATACTGCCTTACTTCTATTCCTCTGTCCTTTTGAAGTCTAGTATTCAGTGTACAACATCCCTGATTGCTCTTGCTGTCAGCTTCTTGGAGAATGAAGAAAGAGAAACATGTCAGAATAACATGCTGCTGTACTCCCTGCATTCTTCTCTTGCTTTTGTACTAGAAAAATCTTTCTCCTGTTTCAATAATCCAGACTTTACTGGTATTGGAAAGGGAAACTCTTGTACTGTCTTCTAACAGATAATCTTCCTTTTTCTGTAGCCTCCACGTGGGACAACTTCTGATATATCGTAGTTTACACACTTTGAAATGTAGGGCTCTGATTTGGCACAAGATTAATATACTTTGCAGGCAGTAGCTTCTATTAAAACGTTTGGTGAAGCTGGTCCCATCATGGATTTTAAATACCATTGATTTTCAAAATCTAGTGAAAAAAAAATCTTATCAAAGGCTTACTTCCTTCTGTTATTAAATTAATGAACTCAATGTCCTAGCATGTCTTGTTTGTTGTGGACATCCCATGTCCCTCTTCACAGGAGAGGTATGTTTGTGTCAGCTCCTTAGGGCATCAAAGCTTATGCTATTTATTTTTCTCTGTTCCTTTGTGAAATATGGAGGTCTGATTTAAATGTCTGCCAAGCATTCTAGTTTCTCTGAATTGAAGAGAGTTTCAACATGGCTCAGCACCATGCTGAGCAAACACAGACTGTAGATTGGTACCTCTTCCCATCGTTACTCTTCTTTAATGATCACTGGAGAATAAAATTTGCAATTATACCACAGGCACCAGCCTCGTTAGCTGAAATAGTCTTAAGCATCAAATTATCCTACTAATATATGTAATGCATTAGTTTGGACAAGTGTATTATTGAAGAATATAGTTTGAAACACACCAAGTTATTTCTCCAGGAAATGAATTTTGAAAGCATATTCAGAAGAGGAGACATACCACAAATCTATCAGAAGCAGCATATATGTTTTTTCAATAGAATGGTGTGGCTAATGATGGTAGGAGCACCCTTTTTAATCATGGGATACTGCAAAGGTCAATATTAGGTATTGGCTTTCAATCCTGTCCATCTGAAACGATATACCATAGTGAATGTAATCAGTAAATGGTGGTAAATGAACCTATTAGAAACATTAACATTGCAGAAAGACAAGTTTTGAGAATAGATGTTAAGTGGATCCTGCAGCTGGTAATTGTCATCCTGGGAATAATTACACTAATTAATAGTTGCTAACCCCAGACTCTTGCGCCGTTGACTTTGAATGAGCTAATGATTGAGTTCTGGAGAGTGTATTGCTGGTGGTTTTTCAGTACGTGTCAGCAGAGTAAAGAGGCCCCAGGGAAGAGACTTGACTCTGACGATCTTTAGGGTCCCCATTTTTACAAACCACAACTACATCACTGAACGATCAGATAGCATCTCCACAGACCACAAAGTAGTTGGGGGGTTTCTAATGAAGAGATCCATTTCATCATAAAGTTCCTGATTTGTAAAGTTAATATTAAGTTCATGTAACCTCAGACTCATAGTCTTTGCAATCAGCAGCTTTTACTTTTGAGACCGTGCTTTAAATGAACCACAAAAGCCTTTTTTTTCTATTGTCTTTCCTCCTGACCCTAGTTAAGTGGACTCTGTTTCTGCTTGAGTTAATTTAAAATGCAACCAAATCTTTATTGATATAATTTAAATTTTTTGGGCTTTTAAAGACTGAGAAGTTTATTTTACATGGGAGAATGGATCTAGTTGGTTTGCCAATTCTGTTCTCTTTCTCTCATCCTTCCCACCCTTCAATAAGTATATGAATCCTGCATTATCCTTATGTTTGGGACACCTCATCTAGCTTCTAAGGGTGAATATCAGGGATAATCTTGTGTCATTAATATCAGTGGTTGATAGGTGTCAAAATGGCAACAGAAGAATCCCACTAAAGTCAAGATTGTTTGTCAAACACACAGGAAAATGTAAGGAGAGCTGCACTTCTCTTGGTCTTGCAGTCTTTAAAGAGAAAAGGATTTTTAATGTACTTTGGAATGTGTTCTTTGATCAATGGAATGACAAAAGACTGAGGGCTGCCCCAGTTTGAAGATGTCTTTTTGTCTAAACGAACTTAGACTACCAGGCTACTAGTTGATAACTCCATGAAGACAATATGAAGAATTAGAAGACATTGTAAAGAGAGATCTTCTGTTAACTGCATTTGTTGCTTCTGATGAGATTTCCCATGGTCCTCCAAATGGACAAGATAACTCCTTCAGGCCAAGATGAGTTGTCCTGGTCTGAGCTGTAAAACTGCTAATTAACACAGGTTGTAGCCATCTTAAGTAGAAAGGAGAAGTGCTTATAGAAAACTCTTCAAAGAATTGGAAAAAATGGTGCTTAAACGTTGCTTTGAGTGCAGAACCTTGAATATAAACCTAGTATCTGCACAGTACTTTGAAGCAAGAATGAACACAGTACTTGTATGGACAGCTCAATCTTTTTCTGCAATAGAGAATTTCTGTTGTAAACTTTTTCTCCTTTTTTTTTTTTCAGCACTTATCCCTTGTAGATTTATGCTATTTTTTCCTTTGCTTCATTTTGTTTACTAATTGTGCCCATAAAAGGTGTCTATAGTGCCAAAGATAGATAAGAATGCTGAAGTTTACAAGAAAAGAGGCAGAATGAAGCCATATAGGTACTAAATAGCTTCTTAAGATAACAAAGCACTATGTAGACAGCGAGGAAAAGATCCCCAGGCTTTTGAAACCTGGTATAAAAGTTAAATCATTGTTATCTCCCTTAATGAAGAACCTGTGATTCTCCACATGCCAGTTTATTGAAGAGTTTGTTTATAATAGTGAGTAAATTTGTCTCAGAAGCAGCAAAGTACTCAAAAGATATTAGAGCTGCAGAGTGAAGAAGGACTGAACAGATAAAGAAACGCATTCCTTTGCCAATAAAAATCATTAGTTCTCAAAGTCCTTCCAAAAGACTTTTATCTCTGACAATATATTAAAAAAACCCAAACAAAACAACAAAAAAGAAGACAAATATTTAAGTAGTTCCTGTTACATTATGCAATAGCAGTGATGATGAAGCTCATTTGTCTTTATCTTCATCCATACCCCTTGATAAGGGTGGCAAATAAAAAGATATCAGAGCTGACTTCAGGTCTGCTTGTACTCTGTAAAGCAAGAAGAAAATGAACAAGATTTGTGTTTTGATGTATTGATATAGAATACATCAAGGATGCTAATGTCAATTTGATTAGTTAAAAAAACACCAAAACCAATCGAGAGTAACAGTAAACTTTAGGGGTTACAGAAACTGTTGCAAATAAGAGAATCACTGAATCAACGAGGTTGGAAAGGACCTCCAAGATCATCCAGTCCAACCTATCACCCAGACCTATCCAGTCAACTAGACCATGGCACTAAGTGCCTCATTCAGTCTTTCCTTGAACACCTCCAGGGACAGCGACTCCACCATGTCCCTGGGTGACTCCTCCACCTCCCTGGGCAGCCCCATCCATCTGGAAGGTTGTCAGGCAGGATGAATCATAGGGCACTGAAAATATGGCAGCTGTCCAAAATGGTGAATATGATATACGGGGAGGGGGGGGGAAGAAAGAATAGAAAAATAGTAGAAAAGAAATTGCTTTGGAATGAGTAGGAGGACTTGGAACTATAGAGCACTGTCTCTTCCTCTGGAAACTTTCAAGACCCATCTGCATGTGTTCCTGTGCAATCTGTGCTAGATTATATGGTCCTGCTTTGTCAGGGAAGTTGGACTCGTAGACCTTCAGAGGTTCCCTCTGACCTTTAACATCCTGTGATCCTGTCTGAGTGTTTGAACTCAGTGGCACAAAGAGCTGGCACAGGAGATACCAGCAGTCCTAAAATGGCAATAGAGCCTGCGAGGTATCTTCACATCAATGCTGAGAGTGAGCCTGCCTCTGGAAGACAGCAGCCATTACTCTGTGACAAAGCTAACCAGACAGTGCATGAACTCTCAATGTTTGATATCCACCAGGCAGATGATGTCCTTTATTCCAGACACTGCAAAGATCGTGAGAGGGCAAAGGACACAAATTGGAGGTGTGCAGTGAGTGGTCTCATTTTCCTCTGAGTTGCAAAATTAATTAATTTCACTCAGAGAGTTCTTAGATTGGTGTTGCTGAAACTGGGAATGTGGAGGTAAATTTCCAGAGGACACTATGACTAGATAGAGTCTGTCCTCATGATCTATAAAAATTGTGGACTTCATTGAATCCTGTCCAATTAACTCTCAAAGAGCTCTCAATGCCTTTTGTTTGCTTGGTTTTAGACTCTGATTCACTGTGCTTCAGAAAACTTCAGCCTAAGCAGGAAAAGTTTGGTTCTGAATTAGTATTACATGGATAAAAAGTTAGAAGAAAATTGCAAAATGAAAATTAAATCTGGATTTGAGGTGTACAGAGAAACAGTAAATCCAATGAGACAGCAAGACACAAAAAATGCTAAGAGTAAAGCCAAAGTAAGTCAGTAAAGCTTGGAATTAAGCAAAAATGTGAAGTTCTGATCCCTTTGGGTAGAATAGCAGAATTTCTCTTGATTTAAATCAGATCAAGATTTTGCCATCATAGCAGACAAACAGAAAGCCTAAACACACAGGATGAGAAAAGAAGAATGTGGGAGAGCCAGCCTAGGAATGACACAGATTCTGTCTAGAGGCATCAGAGAATCTTGCTCTCTGATCAAAACGCTTGGCTAAATTGCACCTGCCATTGGGAAAGGGCGTAGAGCTTGGAGAGTGAGCAGGGAAAGTATGCATCAAAAAGGGAGACTACTTCTGGTTCATCAAAGAAATATTACTCCTTTACCCTTGTCTCTTTGTGACTCTGTCACTAGCATCTTTGGAATAGGGCAGCAATAATTCAGCCCATGGTAATAAGAGGTCCATCGCAACATCTGTTGGCAGGGAATAGAACACTGATGAAATAAATATTTGAGTCTGACTGCATATGCATTTTACTTCCTTTGTGAGTGGAATGTGGGAGATGTGTTGCTAATTAGAATTAAGATGGACAAAGCTAAGACAGGGAGACTTAATAAAAAAGAGAAAATAAAACAATTGAACAAACAAACAAAAAGTAGGAATAGAATTATGTTGTGGCTCAAAGTATCTTCTACTGGGTTTAAAATTACTCTGCACAGTATAACTAATTCATCCAAACCTCCCCAGAGGTGCAATTTTATCCAATAAAGATGTAAGAAAAAAGTAAGTTTGGCTACTCAGTTTACAAAGTTTTTCAAGCACAGCCACTACCATAATACACAGACACAAGGCAGTGTCTTTATGCTGGATATCTTGCAATGTAGCTATCAAATTTCAAGAGGTTTCAGAAGCTTCTTTTGGATAGAATTCTGGAATTTGACCACCTTTCCCAGTGCTTGTCTCTTCAGTGAAGCACTGCAGCTGGTAGCCATAAAATGAGACACACTCAATTTATTTTTAGCCATCATTCCACTTACCATCAGAATTCCAAGAAGTTTCTCCTTAGTACTTTGGTGTACCATATTGCAGGAGTATTTACAGTGTACTAGGATTCTATGGTTATATGTCAGGAATTCTTCTTATGAAATGTTTTTGTAAACAAAGTAAATTCCACTGGGAAATATACAGATCTCCTTCTATTTTTTCTTTTCTTTTTTTTTTTTTTTAACTGAGTGGGTTTTTATTATTATTTTTAATTAATGCTCTCCACAGAGTGTTGCAAGTTATGATAAGCATTTCCTGGAGCAGATTTTTTCACCCTGTAACTCTTGAGGATGAAATATGCATTTAAAGATGTTTCTTTATATTTTGACTCTGAAGGGGATTTGAAAAAAAAACCCAAAATACTCTCACTAGATGCTTTACAGTTTCTCTTCTCAGAAGCAGTTATAAGATATCTAATGAAGGAAGTTTATCCCGGCACTAAAACTGAGCTAAATTTGTGTTGGTGTCTTTATTTTCTAAACTGCCTGACTTGAAACAGTTAAAGGCCCAGGCTCAGCCAATATGGAAATAGAGCTGAATTTGGAATTTACTATATGCTGGTTCTGCTTTTCATTTTTTACCATTTCACACACCTTGTCCGCATCTCGAGCAAGCTTGTAAGTTTCCAACGCATACATTTCTTGTGATGATATATTGTCCTGGTGGAAAATTTCATTTACTGGCTGTGCCCTTTGCTGAACCTGTTGCTAGTCAGGGAACATGATAAGCGTATAAGTAGCATGCTACTTCATTTATCATACATCGTTTTAGACACTCAAATATCTCATATACAATTCTGCATTCTGCACCAAGGGAAACCACTAAACTTGCAGGGAGGGGGAAAAAAAAAGAATCTACAAATAAATTGTCAGTTTATAATATATAAATGTATCATCCTAATAAAAATTAATCATAGTTTATACTAAAAATGTAAGTGCTCTTTATTTTTTTCTTTTACGGGCTCAGTAACCACACACTATCAAACACTAATAGAAAATATCTGGCTTTTGTGATTTGGTGTGCAGCAGAATTGAAAGATATAAAAATGCTCTCTATTTTTAATAATTGAATTACATTGCAAATAAATCACGGGCTTGAAATATCCAGCAGTGCTGAGAACATTCTGCTCTCCTAGCATTTCTCTCTGCTTTAAGCACTTGCCACATCCTGTATAAAAGAAAATTAGATTCCAAAAGCAGCCAGTACAAAATAATTTAACATTTAAGGAATTTAGAACTCGCCAGAAAGAAAGCAATTGCAAGAAACTTAAGGTCAGATAAAACCAAGTTTATCTGATGTACTTGCTGTTCCCAGAGAAGCAGGTCAGGCCTCCCTAATTTCAGTAACTTGTCATCTATCGCTTTCAAAGCTTCTTCAGACCTTTATTGTGATATTTTACTACCAGCTGCTTTTTATGTCCAATGTCAAATAATCTTACATCTTCTCAAGATGTTGTATTCAAAATGTTGAGTGCAAAGCTCTGATTTATGTTGAATGGTGCTTACAGGAATTGCAACCTTTCACTATTTGACTACAAAAAGGTGTATCTTACACCTACATGGCACCTTCATCCTGCATCAATTAAAAACTGTACATAAAAGTCACTTAAGCTACCTCTCATAGATGTTCATTTCTAGCGAATAGAAGCGTTTAATGGCTCACAGTGACATTGCATTCTAGTTTGAAACTGGAATTGAGGAAGGTTTTGTTAATCAGAGTTTAATTACCAGAACTGTAATTTTACTAGGCTATCAGAGCAAATGCAGGTATGTGTGGACAGAATAAAGGATGAAGGGAGAGAAAAAGAACAAAAAAGCTAAACTGGCCCAGGTAGCATAGACCTCCAAAGGAAGGGGTAAGGAATCTGCATACAAATATTTTTGTATGCCAGGGAAGGTGATAGAACAGTATCTCTGAAACGGGTTTCTCTCAACTGAAAGGCTTTCCCTTGAAGTCCTTATCAGAACTGATCATGCTTGGCCTATAAAACACAAAATGTTGATACGTAAGTGATTTAAATATGAAAAGTTGCAATCAATATTCACATAGATTAAGAGAATGAAAAGATCTGAAGCTCAGTAAATTGCTCATGTACTCACCACATGTTGTAAGATGTGGACAGGAAAGGAATGAAGTACAAATGGTGCATCTAGACTAAAGCTTTCTGTCAAGGAGATTTCTGCTCACTTATCTCTATTATCTTTTCTTAAGAGCAAAGAGATCACAATTTCAGTCTGACCTGTTGGATCTGCATTTTAAACTAATAACTATTACCAGCCTACTGGAGAAAGAAGTTCACAAGAATTAGTTTTAAAGTGTAACAGTATTTTTTGTATTTAAAACTCGGTGATAGAGGTCAAAACTTAAGTCAGGCTCAGGACTTGCAAATTCTTCTCTAGAATTTCAAATGTAGATTCATTTACAGTTGGAGACATTCAGAAGCTTCTGATGAAGGGCTGGATGACCTGTTGAGCATCAATAGAATTGCTGAAATCAGGGGCTCCTTTCAGGCTTGAGGGGTTTATGCTTATCTCTATAACCAGAGGATTGCATCTACTGCATTAGTTGGTGTTTACATTTTGTTCTTTCAGCTCATGGATTAAAAGAAATTACTGGATAAATGGGTCTTTGTACATTAGAGGTACTTTTCTAGTATTTTAATTATAAGACGTTGGGGTGAAACCTATTTTATACAAGAACTGTTCAGAAGAACAGATGGTTTCACAATTACAAAATAGCAGCTTGGTGTCTTTGTGACCAAGGTACTTCAGATCAGTGCAAGAAAACAAATCTGCTTTTGCCTTTTAGAAAGCAATGCAATGCAAAATGATTAATTACCAAATTCAGACCTTGCATCTGGTTTACCACAACCAACTAGAGTGGAGAACATGTGTCCTATTTTCAAATGGTTTAGAATTTAAGCAACCATCAATTTTCCCTTAAAAAAGAGACAATGGCTCAGCACAGTGAAGGATCAAGCTAGAATGGAAATAATTTCTCACACTGAACATGCCTCACCTTCCTTACCTTACCAGCATCTTTTATATGCTGTTGAAGTACTAAAAGATGCTCATTCACTTTGGTTTTTTTTCAAGCTGCTGATAAAATAGAGTGTATTTAATATGAGTATAGAGGACAGGAAAAAACTCCTATGTGTTATGGAGGAAAGATTGTTGAGATACTTAGTCAATGATGTTCTCATTTGTTCTCCTTAAAGATATCCAAGGCTGGCTAGTAGGACAGTTGATTTTATTGTGAAGAGTTTGTAGATATGATGATAGCCTTTGAAGAAAATCTGTGCATAGCTACATTAGAAATAATAAAAAGGCTTTATTGTGAAGAAATAGTAGTTCACATGTCCATGATTTGTATCATCTTGCTACCTAAACATGCTCTGCAGCCATTAATTAATATTTCACAATACCTCTATTAAGTGATGTTATATCTGTTCCATTGCTTGAGGGAATTTAGATGCTGAGAAGTCAGGGAGTGGTAGAACCCAAGATCTGCCTCCAAATCTTTTCATATACAATGATCCTCTTCCTTTCTATGCAATATTTTCTTCCCTTCCATGCTCAGGCTGAAAATACCTACAGAAAGGAAGCATCCCTAGAGAGAACAGAGACTTCAGAATCAAGAGCTGTTTGGTTTAGAAGAAGAAATTTCTAGTAAGGAAGGATTAGGCTTCTTGATTTTAGTTGCTGTCCCCTTCTATGTTTCTGGAGACAAGTGTTTTGTGTTGGTGCCCTAGATTTGCAGTACTTCCAAGTACAGAAAAGAGTTCTAGTCAAGGAGTAGAACAGAAGAGGCTCTGTTATCCTCTTCCTGCAGAGCTACTTGGCAAAGGCAGAGCAGTAGAATGCAGTCCTAACACAAATATTCAGAGGGAGAACCACCACGTTAGCTGCAGCTATGCTCCCTTGTGTTTTCCTGCATGAGAAACATGGTCAGCCAAAAGTCCTGACTGCCTACGCTTTGATACGTTTGATGGCAATTTTTCTCATGGTTGTTGGCTCTGGGTACAGGATTTTCCGTGGAATACTGAAGGCAGCTATTAAATACTCCAAGGTTTACAACATCTCTGTGTTACTCTGTTTCCACAGAGCAATGGGACAGACCTTGCCCTCAAGTTGCTCTGGGTAGACTACCTAGATAGAGGTATCTCTGCAAAGATTTATAATTGGTTTTGTTTGGTTGCTTGTTTATAATTTGTTTTGTGTTGATGCCTAAGGAGCAGACTGGGACCCCATTGTACTCTGCACTTAAAAAATGTGAACTAGAAGGGCTCCCAGTGCTGCATGTAAGGCAGGAGGCCACAGATTAATATGATCAGATACAGAATACAAAGAAACAGTAAATCAGTAATGGTCATTATGGTCTTAATACACACTGGCTGTCCTTGAACAGTAAATGAAAGATAATGGAGGAAAAAGAAGGGCAGAGGTGGGCTTCAGGGACCCTTGAAACTGAAAGCAAGCAGCTAGCATTTAATATGATGATGAAAAAAGGGTAAGCTAACAAAATGTGAAAAGATATCTCAAAGAGTAGCCTTGAAGAACTATTAGCACTCTAGAGAAGTGAATGGAAACCAAGCTGTTTTCTTGTGAGCAGACAAAGGATGTCATCAAAGTTTAGGCAAAGTTTTGGTTGTGCAAGTTGACAGGAAGAACCTTAAAACAGACTGTATAAAGAAACTACAATGTAGCAGGCAGATTTGTTTGCTGTCAGCATATAGGTAGAATTGAGTTTGTGTCAGATAAAGTATGAGGAGGACCAGGATCTAAAGAAACTGAAAGTGGGAATGAGGCACTAGGGTCTTCTGCAAGGCAAGATAATGAAGCAATTAGAAATGTGAGATGTGAAGTGCTTCAGAATGGAGCACTGAATCTCAACAGGTCTTGTTGAGTGCAAATGATAGGAGAGGTGTTGTTGAGGTATATGGTAAAATGAGTCAACAACTTCAGGCTGTAATTATGAGTGTATGTTTAATTAACTGGAGAAGGCAAGTGGAGCAGTAATTGCAGTATTGTGTGAGATCAAAGATGAGTGTAAGGCTGATATTTTTGTATTTGTTTTTCTAAACCTAAAGTAAAGCAGTATTTTGAAAAGTAAGAGCAAACAGGTCATGATAGGTGATGAACAAAAGGAAATTAGGGAATCTCCAGTGAAGAGAAAGGACTGACTTAGTGGGACTAGTGCCACACCCAGTGAGAAACTGATGGTTAGAAAAAGAAATTTGTAATTGCACTGTGTTTTGTCAGGACGTGGAAAGAGGGCTGTAGAAAGCAGAATGTGAGAAGGAAGCTAGTGGGTTCCTCATGAAGAAGCATCTCCATCAGTATGAGGCTTCAACACAGTAGAAGGGAGACAGGACTTCGAAGCAGGGTTATTGAAATAAAACACACAAGAATAAGAATGATGCTGTGACTTGAAGTAGAAACCACAGAATGAGAGAAGGATCTTATTTTGCACCCAGTCTAATTCAGGTCAGGCAGTACTGGCACAGGAGATGCTTCCGCACAGGAGATGCTTCCACACAGGATGGTTCTCAAAGCATCAGCAGCAGCAGAGCAGTGGCACACAACTGCCAACCAATCACAAATTCTGATCACCTCAGAAGTGCACTCTGTATTCCAGAAACAGTCAAAGAGGGGAAGGCAAAGAGAGTAATGTAATCACTTTAATTTTCTCCCTGAAAATTAGTATTTAAAATTCTGCCTCTGAAGAAATGCTCAGCATTAAATTAACAAATTCTTCAACTGTTCAATGCAAATCCATAATAAAAATTAATAGCTTCAGTTTTTCTTTGCCTTCCTCTCACTCTTAACTTATCATTGGGAGCAACTACTTTCAAACTTGTTGAAATATATTGATTTTCAGAAGCAAATGGCTCTTCAGGAGTGTCACAGCAACTAGTCTCTGCTGTCACTGTCCCTTTCCAACTAGAATAGCAGTGGAAGTGAAGTGGATAATGATTTTCCACATCCATTGACATCTTTAAGAATCTTGAGCAAACTAATTATCTCTGCATTTTATTGTATAGCCACCTAACCATGCAGTGTCTTTTCAACAAGCATACATCTCTGTATGTACATTATATTTTGGGGTTCCATATTTGCCAAAAAGATGTTGTTAGTTCAGTGTACACCCATCTATGAATTAAGAAGCATGGGTGCATCATTTAGAAGGTGATGACCTAAGATTAGGGATGAAATGCAGCTTGTCCTTCAGCTGCAGGGTTTGTCTTTTTAGAACACTATGGTTTTCCCTCTGTTCTTTTTTCTGGTTAATCTTGTAACATAATAGATTATATTAGAAAGCATGCATTAATTTTACAAGTGTTAATGAAATGTGGGAGGCTTTTAAAGCCATCTGTGGAATATTCCTATTCTAGAATACATTGTCTTTACTATCATGGGTTATGCTTTAACATATAAAATTATTATCCCACTAATTTCTGTGTGGTACTACTCAGCATAATTAAGGTTGGCAATTCCAGGCCTTCTGTAGTCCTATGTGTACTTTCTTAGTTTGAAAGTATCTTTAAATGAAAATATTAATATGAGAAATCTGAAAAAAGCTACACAGGAGTCCAATAGGACTTCACACCACATCCCTCATGAGGGAATCAAGCTGGAAGATGTACTTTCCAGATGAGTATTTTTACAGCAGTTGTTAGCAAGTAAATATTTTCTCAAGGACATTGTTGAGCAGGAGGAAAAGACAGAGTAAACTAAGCCCATGCATTCACTCACTAAAAGCAGAATTATAGGACAGGAAGAGGGTAAGCAGCTGAGAAAGTTAGAGGAGCCTTCCTTCACATCTCTGACTGGTCACACACATCCTCTGACCTGTTTGTGACTGTACAAAGTGTATCTGTACTAGGAGTGCCATAACATGTTCAACTATCTCATTGAATTTCCTTCAAATCCTATGCTTTCAACAATAAATAGAATATATTGTTAGGGGTGAAAAAATCAACACATATAAAAAAAGTTATGTTGCTTAGAGGTAGTGAAACTTTTGTTCTTTCACACCCCCTAATTATTAAATTACAGGAATTTATTAGGTTTAGTTGAAAGCTGTGCTGGTTTGTCATCCCTCAATGAAACTTCACTTAATCTTCACAACAGTGATTTTTGAGTGTACCTGTCTTCAGGCTTTCCTAAACTTGCATTGGTTTGTCTCTCTGACACTTTGTTTTCCCGGCTTTCACCATTGGTAATCACTTCTGGGAACGTATCCCCTCCATTAGGGTGTCATTTAACCTGTCTTTGACTTCCCTATTTCTTTCCTTGTGTGTACAGCCTTCCCCAAAACTTACCATTCTAATGTTTGTAAACAGTCCTAGTAGTTGCTCTCTACCAGTAACAGAACTTTTTTTCCATCTTCTTTCTTATTTTGATCTCTTTCAGTCTTCCTTTCCCATTAAATGCTCTTAAAGGTCCCTGTTCTTTCCAAGCTCAGCCAGTAGGATCTCAGTTTCTCAGCCTAATGTCTTTGGAAGCTGTGAACTGCTACAAATCTGTTGTCAATGTTTATGCTTCATGCCGTTAAGGTTCTGCTCATTCTCTCTAATTTTCTTGACACTTCCTCCCTTTTTCGAACAGTTGAAGTAGCCTAAAAAGACCTCTGTGAAAAGTACAGAACATCTTCTGAATGAACCATCACTTGTGCATGGATGTGCCTTTGTTCTCAGGGCACTCCTCCATTCCAGGGTTGTATTGGCGATATTTGTTCATAGTGGCACAGTGTTGATTAACCTCAGATACCTTTAAATTTCCCTGTCTGTATGTGCATGCATTAAAATATTTTTAAGACATTCTCAGGATTTTCATTTAAAAGGCTGAAGTACACCACATCAGCAATTTCCTCATTTCCTTTCTTCCTGCTACAGTTTTGCCCTTTCTCAGATTAAGGGTTTTATTTTTCTCTATGTGTTTTTATAGCATCTTTCACTCTAGGTAATTCAGCTGTTTGAGTAGAGCTGATAGAGTTAAGGTTTGTTTGTACTTGAGTAACAGTTACAGATGCTGATAAAAGACATGTGCTAGAAACTTTGCAAATGCCCATTAATGCAATTATTCTTGTCCTGGGCAACTCCCAGTTCCAGCAATGACCAGATAGATGCATAAGAGCACCACACAACAGAAAAAAAAAAAAAAAAAAAAAAAGAAAAAAAAAAAGAAAAAAGAATCTCTGCAAGTTCACCATCCACATGGCCAACATGCCCAGGTGGCCAAGAGAGCCAATGGCATCCTGGCCTGGATCAGGAGCAGTGTGGCTAGTAGGATAAGGGAGGTTATTCTACCCCTCTACTCAATACTGGTCAGGCTGCACCTTGAGTACTGTGTCCAGTTATGGGCTCCTCAATTCAAGAGAGATGTTGTGGTGCTGGAACATGTCCAGAGAAGGGCAATGAAGCTGGTGAAAGGCCTGGAACACAAACCCTATGAGGAGATGCTGAGGGAGCTGGGGTTATTTAGCCTGAAGAAGAGGAGGCTCAGGGTAACGTCATTGCTGACTACAACTACCTGAAGGGACATTGTAGCCAGGTGGGGTTGGTCTCTTCTCCCAGGCAACCAGCAACAGAACAAGGGGACACAGTCTCAAGTTGTGCCAGGGGAAGTATAGTTTGGATGTTAGGAGGAAGTTCTTCACTGAGAGAGTGATGTGCTGTTGGAATGGGCTGCCCAGGGAGGTGGTGGAGTCACCAACCCTGGAAGTGTTCAAGCAAAGACTAGATGAGGCACTTAGTGCCATGGTCTGGTTGCTTGGCTAGGGCTGGGTGCTAGGTTGGCCTGGATGATCTTGGAGTTCTCTTCCAACCTGGTTGATTCTGTGATTCCATGATTCAACACTCTCTAGCAAAGTTTTTAAAACACAGTGACAATGGAATAAGTTTGTGGGTACTTCAATACAGTTCTTCCATGTCTATGGGTGAGAAGATATTTCTCATTAAGCTGTAAGAATCGTGAAGTAAAACCTGTGTGTTTTGTCCTCCTTTAAGAGCTGTTACTTTTCAGTCTTCAAGTTCTTCTAATATGGCTTTAATGGGGCACCTTTGTATAATTTCTTTAGGGGAGAAAAAGTCAAGGAGAGAATTTCTTGTTCAGAGCAGAGGAAACTGTGGCTATTCCATGAGCAGAGTAAATGTTTTTTTGACGCCCGCACTGTAGAATCACCCACATCTTCTCCTCAGTCAGCTTCAACTTGGAAGTCTGGACTTCCTTCAGGGGAAATATTGCCATTTTGGTTTTGTAGTCTTCCTTAAGCCAAATCTTGAAAGTTGGTGAGGAACTCCCTGCAGCTAGAGGAGTAATTGCTGTAGGAAAGGGTTGAAAACAGGAATATTGGTCAGCCTTTATCTGATGGTGGGACACCATCAGCTTCTGACAATGTTCTGTTACACAGACTTGGCTCTTTCATTTGGCATGCCTGATAAAGCAGGAAAGCTCAATACAGAACTTTGTGTTTAGGTAGTTGTTGATTCCTTCCAGCAATAGTCATTGTTTAGGCTAAGAAAAAAAAGAAATATCAGAAGAATCAGTATATTCTAACACAGGAATTTCCTGTTCTTTTTATTTCTTCTTTCAAATGATCCACTGCAGACCTTTATTCTATGGAGCTGGTTTAAACTTCCACAGGTAAAAGCATGCATTGCTCCACCTTCTCCTCTGACCTGACAAATAGGTGTATAACCTTTCCCTATGGTGGTGGAAAAAACGGGCAAGCAAGGGATTTATGTGGCAGCACTTAGAGTCTAAGGCATATTGTCAATGTCTGTGTTCCCTGTTGCATTGGGTTTGTTTTTTTCAATCAGCACTTGTTCAGACACATGGTACTCAAGGCTTGACAGACACCTCCCATAGAGCTACAATGTGACTCTCTGTTGACTAGTTCCTATCAGGCATCAATCTACCCTCTGAGTCAGCAGGTGCCTTCACTCTTCTTTTCTGCTCCTCACAAGAAGCAGATGAATATTCAGGCTCTCTCCCAGAAGGATTCACTGAATCTCCTTCCCGTGGAACATAGAGGTTTCATGCAGTTATGTGACCAGCCCAGTCACGTAATACAGAATGGTTAGGATTGGAAGGGGTCTTAAAGGATCACCTAGTTCCAAACCCCACTTCCAGTGGTGGTCTCTTCTGTGTCCCAGGTGGACCTGAAAAGGTGTAGCTATTCTGCAGGTAAACTTTCTACCATTTTCAGGCAGAGGATTAGCATCTGGAGTACTGTGTTCAGTTCTGTTCCCTCCAGGTCAAGAGGGACATAGAACTGCTTGAGAGTCCAGCAGAGCCACATAGAGGATTAAGGGAATAGAATATCTCTCTTACAGAGAGAGACTGAGGGAGTGGGGGCTCTTTAGCTTGGAGAAGAAGAGGCTGAGGGGTGACCTCAACAATGTTAAAAAATATTTAAAGGGTGAGTGCCAGGAGGATGGAGCCAGGCTCTGCTTGGTGATGCCTGATGACAGGACAAGGGAGAATGAGTGGAAGTTAAGGCATAGGAACATCAGGAGGAATTTTTTCACTGTGAGGGTGACAGAACACTGGAACAGGCTGCCCAGGGTGGTTGTGGAGTCTCCCTCTGTGAAGATGTTCAAGACCTGCCTGCAAGTATTGCTGTGTGATCTGGTATAGTTGATCCTGCTCTGGCAGGGTGGCTGGACTGGATGAGCTTTCGAGGTCGCTTCCAGCTCCTGACATTCTGTGATTTTGTGATAGCAGGAAAACAGAATGGGAAACCTTGGTCTGAGGGAGCTTGGCCACTCCAGCATTTTTAATGAAGTCATTCAACCAGATGCTCTCATCTCTTGAATAAAGCCTATTGAATGGGGCTTCAGAGCTGGTTTTTAGCTATGCTAGTCCAGATTCTGTGGATGAAAACTGTTTCTTGGTTGTGCCAATTTCAGAAGCATCCTATGCCCTCATTACACCAAAAATACAGAAATTTGATGGCAGATTTTGGCTAAAGGCACAAACTATTCACAGAAAATGTTGTATTAGAAGAGGATTAAAATATTGTCATCAGGATACTTGGACAGATGTTCCAACTGGCAGTATTTATCTATTAGACACAACTCCTTGGTGAAATTTGTTTGAGGAATACTGTGCTCAGGCACTCACAGGTGGCTGTGGCTCTGTTGCAGGCAGATAACTTTTTGTTGGGAAGAATTCATTTAGGAACTTTTCATTATATTTCTATAGCAAACACCAATGTTTTGTAAGGTAATTTGTGCTGCCTTTTCATCCATTTTTATTTGATTTATGGCTAGAAAGAGACAGCTTTTTTCACCCACCCCATGTTTAATGGTGTGTCTTTGAAAAAAAGGAACCCATTTGATCTCTTCTAATTAATCAGCATTACAGAATGTTTTAAAAGTGTGAGTCACAGCTAAAGGGGTGCACAGATGTCAAAAAGCTGAATATGGGAGTGAAGTATATTTTGTAATATAACAGCAGCAGCCACTATGGAATTTGAGGATTTCTAAACCAACTAGCAATGCATTTCTTAAGCCTTTCTTATCATCTGTATGAATCACTTTAATCATTACCTTCAAGATGCAACAAAAGTAGAAGCTATTGATGAAAAGCTTGTGAAGTCATCTAATAAAATAGTACTGTGTACTTACAGTGGCAAAAATGCAGGGCAAATTAATTCCTTTGCTGATCAGAGGTATTTTTTTATGGAGGGGATATATGTAATTTTCTTAAAGTAGATTAACAGAGTTTGTTTCTTATTTCAGACGTTGATTTTGCCCATTTATTTTCTAACACCCTTATCTATGTCTAACAAAGAAGTGTTCATTCCCTCTTTACTGTTTCTTGCAGAGTGTTCACCCTGATGTAAAACTACATCTTCAAAGTGGTTTTGTTTTTTAAAAAAACAAACCATGAGGAGTTAGGGTTTGTTTGGTTGGTGGTTTATTTCTCTTATTTTTTCCCCTTGTTTTTCTTAAACTCCATCTTTGTGGACCACATCAGTCCACGTTTAATGGGCAGTATTAGCATTTTGAGCTGCAGCAGCCTGCACAGCCTGTGCAACATCCCTGTGCTTGTGTTGTCCTCCCATATAAAAACAGACACCGTGTACATCTTTTTTAAGACTTACATACTGGATTTTACTCTTTCTAAAATAACATCTGGGAAACTGAGAAGCTTCTTTTGAAGGATTACATTACAGCTTTGATTTTTATTTATAAAACATAAAGGACTAATATATATCAGTTAGGACATTTTGCTTCCAAAGTGCATTGTAGCAAAATAATTGGAAGGCAGTTGTGGTGTGAAATATATGACAGCTTTACAGGACATAAAAAGGAGCTTTTTCTTTGTAATAGTGTAATTGCCTTAAACCCCACAATCATAATTGTTATCAAAAAATAATCCCAAGGAAAGGCTAATATAAGGTGAGCAGACTATTATAAGAGCTCTAATACACTCAATTCCTTGAACAGCAAATGCAGCCCCTCAATCTCCCAGTGCTTTTAGTGTCAGTCAGAGAGCACTCAGTCATTTCTGTGCATCAAGCCTGCAGTATTGATTTTTCCACTGACTGAAACAGCCATATAAGCATAAATTTTGCATGAGGCTTTCACTTTGTAGACTCTCCTTTGGTCAGATGACACATGATGTGAACATGAAGACTGTATAATAACAATGCATGGTCAACCTGCAGGCATTAAAGCGTGGTCTCTCACAGCTTTGAAGGACAAAAGCTGGAATGGTGCATCTCTGGTGTGATAGAAAACAAATATCATTTCCATCTTGGCAGCCTGCATTCAATTTTATCCTCTCTCCCTCACTCCCCACCCCCACTTTCCCATTCCCCTGTTAGAGAGGGAATGCACACGCACAGGTACCGACATAAAGTACACTTATCACTTATATCCAGTCCAGATAAAAATCAGCTCTATGGGAAAGCAAAGCTGTGATAATAACTGTGCATCAAACTTGAACCCTTTGCTCTACTTGCCTTCCACTTTCCTGTGGTGGTGGTGGTGTGTTGTTTTGTTTTACAGTTGATGCCATTTCTTTTAAGTCAGCCCTTGAGACTAAATATTGTACAACAGTGTTTGATAACATCCTGTATCATGCTGAAAAACCCTTATCTAAAGATTCGGCCTGGTGATAGACAGGCAGGAGTGAAAACATTCCTTAATAGCAACATTGCTTTCATCTCATTGCTGCCCTGTAGAAGTTCCCCTGCTCATTAATATTCCCACAGTCACTCTCTCTCTCTCTCTCTCTCTCTCTCTCTCTCTCTCTCTCTCCCATTTTATTGTTTAAATGTTTAGTGTAAAATACGTTCATCCTGTTATGGGATCATGTCAATGGAATGAGACAGAGGAGTAATCCTAACCAGCGTGAGCCTGAAATAACAGCACGAGGAGTCACTTCTCACTAAGAACTGCAGCAGTGCATTAACTATTCGTTAAAGTGCATTAAACTGCAGGCACTTGATGTAATTAATTTATAATATAACGCAATGCAACCTCTTAAAATTAAGTTGAATTGACCCAGAGGAAAATTTATCTCTAAGCAAAAAGCTCACTGATAAGCCAGCTTCAGTCAGTGAAAAGGAGGGTGCTGTTTCACCTTAAATAACAATCACAGGAGGAGAGAGGACCCTACAGTACTGAATAATTGCAAATGAAGGCTGTTTTAGTTTTGTAAAAGAACCCCGACATCATAATTGCACAGCAACATGATTATTCCAGCAATGGCAGACGTTAGAAACACCACTTCTGTTTCTATTTATGCACAATCCAGATAAATGTTTAATGTTTAAATAGTAGGAGTTAGTCCGTAGCATACTCAGATTGGTGTTCAGTACATTAAAAGAAGAGTCTCATCTTTTTTCATTTGAAAATGCTCTGCCAAGGGACAAAAAACAAACCTTCTGACCTCTCTGGTCAGAAGGAGTGGTTTAGATTTGTTTTCTTCATCCTCACCCAGCTCTGCTTGTCTCCTCTTGCGCAGTTAGAATAACAAAGTGATCTCAATACAGCAACTCTGTAAGTGCTACCTTTCTCTCCTGGCTAGAGTTGTGAAATTACTTTTATTTCTGGTTGAGCATATCTCAGAAGATGAGGATGGGATGTGCTTTTCTTCAGTTTTGGGCTTTAACCCAAATGAATTACATTTTTTTCTTCCTGAAATAAGCTTTTTTTTCCCCCACAGAAGGACAATGAGCATAACACTTCCATATATGAGCTTCATTGCTTATGCCTGCTAATGAGACTAAAATGACAAGAAATACAAACCTAGGACAAAAGTTGGTTCGGGATTTGCAGTAGTCCTAGAATTAGAGGCAGGTTCACAAGTACTCTCAAATACAAATGTGTCTATATACTGTAGTTTACACTGTAAAAAATCTGGTTAGATGAGCAAAGCATTAAAAGCACTGAGAAAAAGAACACAACCTGCCAGCTTTATCAGAGAATTGCAGGATGATAATAGAGATGGAAATAATTCTCAAATGCAACTGATGTTTGGCTTTTAAGTAAATCTTCAGGCATCTGAATTTATGGGCAGTTTTTTAAAGGGCCACAGCCCTGAGTGTTTGGGCAGTCTGTCTTTTAAACACTAATACACAGATTGAAGGTAAAGACTCTGGTTAGCTCTGCAGATGTGGGATGTTTTGTATCTTCTCTCGCGGAAGCTCCCAGTCCAAATCCAGTGTGGGTAGCGGTCCCATTATTTGAGAAGAATTTAGTGGCACATTCAGAACAGTTAACTCTCCTCTGAAATGCATTTTTCTTACAATAGCCCAGCAGGTTGTCGTCTGAACGCCACTACTGTCCGGAAAGTCAGAGTTCCAGACAGTTTCAGTTCTGAAGGCTTGAAACCTGAATCCTTTCACAAACACTGAGCTTTCAAGGGCAAAATGCAAGTTTCCTGCATGTGTCAACATCTCCTGGAGGAAGTGAGGACCCGGGGTTGGGACTGTCTGTAGGCTTGCCATTTGTGAGACTGGAAGAGGCAGGAGTGAAGGAGGTGTTTGGGGTAGATGTTGTTGTTTCCAAATCATTAAGGCATATGACTAGGTGAGTATCATGCAAGTTATGGCATCTCCAACAACAAGCACCGTTCTGGTGAAAGCAAAGGAACTGCAAATGTGAGATGAGACTTGGATCATCTCTGACTGCAGCTGAAATCCCAGGATCTAGATGGCTACTTCCTATGATCCAGTTTAGATTACCATATGTTTTGTGACACTTCTCTTTCTGTGCCTTTGTTTAGGTGTGTGACATTTCACTTTGGGTGTCCCCGTTTAGAGAGAGCGAGCTGAGCTTTTTCACAGTGTTGCAGAACAATGATGTTTGCTGTCTCAGAGAGGAACTTTTCAGCAGTTTAAGTGTTAAGTAGTCTAATGATGCATATGGCTCTGGGCAACCTGATCTAGAGGATCCATGACAAGAGGATTGGAACTAAATGATCCTTGAGGTCCCTTCCAACCCTGGCAGTTCTGTGATTCTGCAATTATTACATTTCCTTGTGGTTTACTGAGAGAAAGCTGACTTTTAGGAATCTGATGCTATTCCTTGTATCAGTAGAGATTTCTCTCCAATTTATTGATGCTTGGGAACAATATTAGAGCAGCAGTTCATCCTATATAAAACAGTAAACAACTGCATATATATTTGGGAATCTTTGACACAGCAACAGTGGACAAGGGAAGGGCAACTGACATCATCTACCTGGACTTGAGTAAGGCATTTGATGGAGGTCCCACATGACATCCAGGTCACCAAACTGGAAAAACACAGACTTGATGTGTGGAGCACTGCTGGATGATCCCATGCAGAGGGTGGTGATCAACAGCACAATGTCCACCTGGAGACCAGTGACAAGTGGCATCCCTCAGGGATCAGTGCTGGCACCAGTAGTGTTCAACAGCTTTGTCAGTGATATGGACAGAGGCATTGAGTGTACCCTCAGCAGGTTTGCAGGTGACACCAAGCTGTGTGGCACAGTCAACTTGCTAGAGGGCAGGAATGCCACCCAGAGGGACCTGCACAGGCTGGAGAGGTGTGCCCAGGCTAACCTCATGAAATTCAACAAGGCCAAGTGTAAAGTCCTGCACCTGGGTTGGCACAATCCCAAGCAGAAAATCCCAGCTGGGTGGCCAATGGCTGAGAGCACACCTGAGGAAAAGTACCTGGGGATCTGGGTTGATGAAAAGCTCAACATGAGCTTGCAGTTTGAGTGCAGCCCAGACAGCAGCAGTGTGCTGGGCTGCAGCAAGAGCAGCATGGCCAGCAGGGTAAGAGAGGGGATTCTGCCCCTTTACTCTGATCTCATCAGACCTGGAGTACTGTGCGCAGTTCTAGAGCCCCCAGCACAAGAAGGACATTGACCTGCCAGGATGAGGTTTAAACTGGCAGAGGGAAGGTTCAAACTGGATGTTAGGAAAGGGTTCTTTACAATGAGAGTGACGAGACACTGGCACAAGTTGCCTAGGGAGGTTGTGGATGCTCCCTCCCTGGAGGTGTTCAAGGCCAGGTTGGATGAGGCCTTGAGTGACCTCTTCTAGTGGGAGGTATCCCTTCTGACCTAAACCATTCTCTGATTCTATGAATCAATCACTACTTAAAATAGGTAAGTCCCAGAACTATATCCTAGGTTTCTTTCACTCAAATATTTGATTGATTTTGCAATCTCTATAGCTTTACCTGTTCCTGCACCTGTATGTAGAGAGGTATATCTACATAATCACATGCTTTCAATCACACAAACACACAAGTGCCTAACACTAATGAGAGAGAAAGTTCTATTGAATCATGCTGAGAAAAAAATAGTTATAGGGTCTGGGATAAAATTGCCAAAGTCAGTGGTTTTCCAAATTACTTTAGCACACTTAAGCAGTAATGAGGGGGAGGGGAGAATTAAATTTCAGGGTCCAATATTGAAATAGTCTGCAAAAAAACACATCTATCCATTGGGATCTTTCAGAAAGAAAGGATCTCTGTTAAAGTAGTGTAACTCTTTGTTCTTTGGTTTCTTCTGGCTGATTTGAAGTTGTTAGGGAATTCACAGGGTCCTTAGCTGTTTTGCTAAGCACCCTTAGTTTTCATACACTTTGCTTTTTTGTGCAGTGGAAGTAGAGTGCAACCCTCAGAGGAGAGGATCTTTGAAATCAAATGTTGGCCATCCTTCTTGTAAAATGGAGGGGGCAAAGGAATGTGTAGAATTGTTCTGCTGAGAAGGAAGGACCAGGGGCACGAGTTCTCTGAAGATAGTGTTAGGCCTTGTGGAAAAAAAAGAAAGCTATTTTTCATAATAAAGTTGCTTGGGGAAATACCCTGTAGAAGGTGAAGAGGTGCTTGAAAAATGCAGAAAAAAATTGCACAAGTAAGAAAGCAATGAGGAGAAGATATGAATGCTGCCTGTGTTAGCAGAGAGTAACAAAAGTCACTTTAAAGAAGGGGAAGTGCAGCCATGCTCCTTTTTCTTGCTTTGCCTTTCTCTCAGGAAAGAATGATCTTTCCCATCTTTCTCCTCTGAGATGCTGGTAGATCTAGCAGAGTGCTTTGGGATAATTTATGCTTATAATATCTGCATATGTGAATAATTCATACTCCTGCTCAACTGTTCACAGTTTATAAGTGTGAAATTAGGATACTTAATTTTCTGTTAGATTGTCTAGTACTAAGGTCTCTTTTAGCATTTGGCTACTTTTGAGTAGCCAGTTTGCACGTTATCCTTAGCCTAGAATAGTGGTGAAGGCAGAAATCAACTAGATCTTTGAATCACAAATAAAGAGAACAGGTTTCAGAAGAGGAACTCTAGAGGAATGCTGTAAAACTGAAGCAAAGCCTATAGAAACAAAGATTAATTAAATCAGATGTGTAATTAGGAGGCTATAACATCATCTCATATAAATTGGTAGTTTTCTTTGTAACTAAGAGTCACAGAATCAACTAGGTTGTAAGAGACCTCCAAGATCATCCAGTCCAATCTATCACTCAGCCCTATCCAATCAACTAGACCATGGCCCCATCCAATCTTTTCTTGAACACCTCCAGGGATGGTGACTCCACCACCCCCCTGGGCAGCCCATTACAACTTCCTCCTAACATCCAGCCTATACTTCCCCCAGCACAACTTGGGACTGTGTCCCCTTGTTCTATTGCTGGTTGCCTGGGAGAAGAGACCAACCCCCACCTGGCTACAACCTCCCTTCAGGTAGTTGTACGCAGCAATGAGGTCACCTCTGAGCCTCCTCTTTTCCAAGCTAAACCCCTCCAGCTCCCTCAGCCTCTCCTCACAGGGCTGTGTTCCAGGCCTCTCACCAGCTTCATCACCCTTCTCTGGACACATTTCTGTATCTCAACATCTCTCTTGAATTCAGGAGCCCAGTACTGGGCACAGAACTCAAGGTGTGGCCTGACCACAGAACTCAAGGTGTGGCGTGACCAGTGTTGAGTACAGGGGCAGAATAACCTTCCTTGTCCTACTGACCATTCTGTTCCTGATCCAGGCCAGGATGCCATTGGCTCTCCTGGCCACCTGGGCACACTGCTGGCTCATGTTCAGCTACTGTCTACCAATACCTGTAGATCCCTTTCTGTCTGACTGCTCTCCAGCCACTCTGTCCCCAGCCTGTGGCCCTGCTTGGGGTTGTTGTGGCTGAAGTGAGGAACCCTGCACTTGGCCTTGTTCAATCTCATCCCATTGGCTTCAGCCCACCCGTCCAGCCTGTCAAGGTCCTTTTGCAGGGCTGTTCTATCCTCCAACCGATCAATGACTGCTCCTAGCTTGGTGTCATCTGCAAACTTACTGATGCTGGACTTAATCCTCTGGTCCAGATCATCAGTAAAGATATTTAGCATGACCAGACCCAGAACTGATCCTTTGGGGACACTGCTAGAGTCTTGTATGGAGAGTTACAATATCTAGAAAAGTCTCAGCCCTCCCAAATATAGGCTGATTATTATATCATGAAGTTCATAGATTGATCCAAACCATAACAATATCCTCAAGAATACCTGGATACAGACATCAGCAAGCTTGTGCTCACAAGTCAGTGTAAAACCAAAGTTCCATTGATTTCAGCAGCACTCCTGTGCCTTGGAGCAATGTGAGTGAGGAGAGATTACCAATACCTGAGCAAATAAGCAGAGAGGTCGTAGCACTCATCTCCTGCCTATAGAAAATGCTATAAAGTTGAAAAAGAGTAAGAAATTTATGTCAAAGGCATAATTTTACTGAAACAGGAGTCAGGACATTCCAGGTATACAGGTATGCTTAGTACCTGAGAAGACTGATAAATCACCAACTTCAAAACCCAAATGTACTGTCCAAAGAGAATAAACAGTGTTGTATTTCTTACTATGTGCTGCAAGATAAGAGGCTCTTAAAAACTGTATTTTTATGAAGCTACATGAAGCTAAAGACGGGGGGAAAGTAACAGAGAGAGGCACAATTAAATTAAAAGTCCAGAATTACAGAATTCCTCATCAAATCTTCCACAGAGGCTAATGAATCATTCAATTCCTTTTCATTCGTCTTTTCTAGTCCTCTCCTCCAGGCATTTGAAATTGCTTTGCATCGTCGTAGTCATAAAAAAGAAATTTCTGCCCCTCAGAAAAGATATGCAGCTTTGCAGGAAGTAATATAGACATGTCCAATTTCAGATCAGCAGAGTCCACCTTTGAAGAAATAAGGCTTGTCCAGGAAGCCTGAGTGGCTCGAGCAGTATCTGGGTAAGCTTAAGCAGAGCTCTTTCCTTTGCGCCAGGTTTAAAATTCATCTTCCCACCTTACTTCAGAAGAATACCTATCTGAGGTGCAGGTGTGGGGTTTTTGAGATGTTTTTCCTCTTTGCTAGGAGCATTGTGAAGGACAGGGGAGTGGTAGAACTGAAAATGGAGGTGTGTCACATTTACCTTCAAGCAAAACCTTGAGTGAGGGCACCTGGAGATTGTGCCTCCAGAAAGGTTCAGAATCCCAAAGATCATGTTGCAGCCATTTCCTGGGCTGAAAAGTCTAGCAGCTTTGCACTGAAATTTCCAAGTCAGTTTACAGGATTGTGCTAGTTTGAAGCAGGCTAGAATGTTTTGGTGAGAAGAACTAGATTATAGGCTGTGAAAGTAAAACAGTGGTGATGTCTGCTTCACTCATAGGCCTGCTGAGAAGTATAAAAACAGAAGTCAAAACATAGATAACACATTTGGCTCCACTCTCGCTTGGGCTGCTGGCTGAGCTGCATCTCTCTAACCTCATTCTCCATTTTGGGAGTAATCCACTTTGCTTCCTAACTCCCCCTGGCCGAACCTCCATTCTTCCTTGGGACTGGGGTAGGGGGGAGGTGAAGGGGCAGTTGAGAGCTCCTCCTGGGCACTCAGGTTTCTGGGAGGGCAGTTTTGTTTCTGTATTACCTTTTATCTTGTATATTTCTGTATGTAACTGTATATACTGTAAATATCTGCTTGTGTTGTGCTAAGCTGTAAATATAAGCTTCATTCATATTTCCAGAGCTGGCTGAGTCTAGTCTGGGTGATTTCTAAAGTGTGTGGGGGAGGGTGGGTAACACCCAAACCACCACACAGGATACAGATGCCACAATTCTTCCCATGTAACTTTACTTGAAGCATGTATTTTGGAAACATGACTTTTCCATCTGAAGTCAATGGACATAGAGAGGCACCTGCAGAATAAGCTGAGTGAGCTGTGAGTCAGGAACAGCCTGTGGTTTTCCATTGGCTGCCAACAACATCTAAGATGAATGAGGTGCACAGATTTAAATAGGTCAATTTGGTCTCGGGGGTCAATGCATATCTTAAAAATATTTTTACTGAGTACAAAGGTTCTCCTCCTAAAATTCTCACAACTTTTTTGTTATGGGACAATAAGGACAGTGAACTGAAAGCCACTAGCTCAATTTTAATAGACCAGCCTGAGATACGCTTCAAGTGACAAGTGTATCCACATTATCTGTGTTCATATATTTACTAGCAACTAAATATGATTTCAGATCCAATTGTGTGCTCTAATCTGGAACACTGCTGCATCTTCCAAAGGGTTGGTTTTCTGTTCCAAATAAGCAGCAAGGAGGAGTATACAAGTGTGTGTACATTTGCAGGTGCATCATTTTGAGTGTCTGGATGCCCTATAAATTGCCAATCTCATAAGCAGTAATGTAATTGGGGTAATTTCACCACTGTGGTCTGATTCTTTTTTAAGGAATTGGAGGTTCTTTGGTCCTGTGTCACCATGTGTGCTGAGCCTGTGTCTAGTTGGCTGTGATGGTTGGGGAGTTACACCACCACACCACACACACACACCCCTTTGAAATCACCCAGACTAGACTCAGCTAGCTGGAAGTTAAGGAAAGAAGCTGTATTTATAGTTTAGCACAATGCAGTTACATACAAGTTAAAAGTAATACAGAAACACAATACCCCTCCCATAAATCAGAGTCCCCAGGAGGGGCTCCCAACCACCTTTCCACCTTTTTTCCACCTTTTTTTCCATCCCTTTACCTTATCCCAGAGTCTGCTTTATGTGCAAGGTGAGTTGTGAGGCTCAGAAATGGGGATTAGAAGCAGAATGATTAGCTGGGCTACACAAATTCAGGCAGAATTCAGGCAAAAGCCCAGGGAGAAAACACAGACACTGACTCTAACGGTTAGAGACATTGTCTTATCTGTGTTTGTGTCCTTGCTTTTATACATCTCAGCAAACCTATGAGTGAAGTAGATATCACCATTGTTTCCTTTTCACAGCCTAGAATCTAATTCTTCTCATTGAAATATTCCAATTAGCCTCAAACTAGCGCATTGGGAAAGGCAGTGAGGTATCTTTCTTGCAGATCTCAACTAAGTCTTGGTTCCCATCAGTGTCACTTTGGAAGATGATACAGAGTTGCTGAGCCAGCAGTGTGCCCAGGTGGGCAGGAGAGCTAATAGCTACCTGGCCTGGATCAGGAAGAGTGCAGCCAGTAGGACAAGGGAGGTTATTCTTCCCCTGTACTCAGCACTGGTCAGCCCGCAGCTTGAGTGCTGTGTCCAGTTCTGGGCTCTTCAATTCAAGAGAGATGTTGAGATACTGGAACATGTCCAGAGAAGGGTGATGAAGCTGGTGAGAGGCCTGGAACACAGCCCTGTGAGGAGAGGCTGAGGGAGCTGGGATTGTTTAGTCTGGAGAAGACTTAACCTCGTTGTTGTCTGGTTCAGGGGTGACCTCATTGCTGTCTACATTGGAATGGACCACCCAGGGAGGTGGTGGAGTCACCATCCCTGGAAGTGTTCAAGCAAAGACTGGATGAGGCACTTAGTGCCATGGTCTAGTTGATTGGATAGTGCTGGGTGATAGGTTGGACTGGATGATCTTAGAGGTCACTTCCAATCTGGTTGATTCTGTGATTCTATAATACTGATTTTTGTCTCACCTACCTGCTGCTTCACAGCAGTACCCATAAAATTACTTTGTCCAATGTGTCTCATTTGAGAGGAAATAAACAAACACACTGCAGAAAAAAAACTCTCCCTAAGGTGGGAATGAATGCTAAAGAACCACCTGAATGCGCATAAACTATTATGAACAATCAGGACATAGTCATTTGTTTGACTCCTTCAACAGTTTTACCCTCATAAAACTTGAATTGATCAGTAGCCAGCCTGTAAATAAATGAAAATGGTACAGAATCCTAGAGCTTGTTTGCAACTAGGATTTGTTTGACTGTACAGCAGAGCCATAGTACAACTCATATCTAACTAGGCTTATACATGTTCTGATCAAGAGTACTTTTCCTCTTCTCTCTGACTTCTCGTTGACATTGAATGCTGCAAAGGCTCCCTCAGTTTCACATTAACAGTCCACCTTTCTGAGATTAAAGTATGCATGAACAAAACTCCAATCTCACATTCATATGAATGCCTCTAAAAGTCCAGTGAATGCAATTCCTATGGAATATTTGGTTTTTAGTAAAGAGGGAAAGCTGATTTTCAACAACACAAAATAATAGTTACTCTTATACTTCATCGTTAGCATTTTCACTTGAGCAGATTGCTAATGATGGCTCATTTCTCCATAAAAAGTTACTCCACTACATCTTAGAGAATCTGTATTTAAAAAGGCATTGATAAATTGAAGGGAGTTCATGGAAGAGAATCAAAAATGATTAAAGAGCTGCAAGTATTGACTTATGACTGAAGATTAAAATAATTGAATGTGTGTGGGCTTGCTAGAGAGTTCTTACAACTTTCTTCTCAAAAAAGTAGATGCTTGATTCTTCTTAATTTCAATTTTAGAACTGACAGAATTCTCAGGAAGAAGGATCTGATAGTAAAGGGGGCACATTTTTAAACTTTCAGACTCAAAGGTTGTTCTCCCGTAGCTACATATCTTGCAGAATTCCTTTCTAAATATTATCATTGCTGCCAATGGAGTATTTTCAGGGTAGAGAACTACATAACCTTAGTAAGCACAACTGGACTTAAAAGCAAGCTTTGGAGCAATGTATTATTTGAACACAGCTCTGAATTCTCAATCTTCTGTGTGCGACAAGGAATTTTGTTCATCACATTAAGATAGCATTTAGAACTGAAAAATAGTTTTGAGCTTGGTTCTGAATCTGGTGTTATGATGTGACTCACCTTTGTTGGTGAAGGAAATCATGTTATGGTACTCTAGGACTACCAGAAAAGCAAAGGAGCAAATCAGCTGCAAACCCATTCCTCAGTTTGATTTCCTACTTTGCTACTCTAGCTATCTGTCACTATCATGAGGGTTTTTCCAAGAAGAAATCCTGGAAAAGAAGGATTTATAAGTTTCAGCCTTAAGCTAAGAGTCCTGTTTGGCTAGTAATAATGTTTGTAGAGATGCTTCTTAATAGACTAGCAAATACACCCAAAATTACCTTGGTGGCTCAACTAGTCCTTCAGCTCCATACATCAATAGGCAAAATAGAGTTGTGAGGACCATGAGGAGTTTCACAGCATGATGGGATGTCAGAATCAACTTTTTAGGAGGGACTATTAAAAAGTTAACAATTATTAGAAAGAAATTGAGAGAGCAAAAGCAAAAAGCATCATGGCACAACTTTTCAGATACACAGTTTGGCATACGCTGGCTATCTCTACTTAGTTTTGGTTACTGACCCCAGAAACAGGCTGTAATAGAGATAGGTAGACCCAGACAAGATATGCAGACAACAATTCCAGGCTTTAAACAATGGCCAATTAAATAGATTAGATGTCGTTTTCTCTCTTTTCTTACAAAAAAAACCAAACCAAAAACAGGCTATAGAACTTTGTAAGTCATTAATTGCATAAAGCAACTAAATAAGGAAGAGTTACTCAGCATGTGCTGCCTCTTGAAAGTGCCAGAGAATTGCTTCAGAACAAGCAAAAGGACATACTTTTTCTCACAGTGTGTAATTTAATTGTGGAACTTGTAGCCACAGGGAGCTGAGAAAGCGAAAAGTATAAATGAGTTCAAAACAGGACTAGATAAATTAATGAAGAATTGGCTTGGTGGTTTTTCATAGTAATTAAATTCAATGGTTTAGATGTGACCTCAGGCTGAGGAAGTCCCTTGACTGCTGATTCTGGATCCTAAGATGACGAGCCAAGGGAAGAATCATTCTAACAGTGCCCTTAAACATCACAAAAGTCCATCAATGGCTGTGGTTGGAGACCATGTGCCATGTTAAATAGGTCTGGTACTAAAGAGTAAATTTGCTTTTGTGAAACAGAGGCTCTGACTCCTTTTCCCTGACTGACATCCATACATGGTTTATTCTTTGTATGAATATCCTAAGAGACCTCGATCCTGCATCACACCTTAGAAAAATTTGTATCAGATGTAGTGATATAAATCTGTGCCTTTGCACCTTATGCCTTAGTTGGATTTCAAAGATATAGCTATGTGGTTTTCCTCCCTACAGTTATGATTTACTGTAGCATTCAGAGATCCCACTCAAGAATAAAGGCATTGTGAAAACACTTAGATTCTTTGCCCTGGCAAAGAAATCACAAAGCTATTCAAGTGCAGTATTTTAGGGCCCTCATCTTTTCTTCACAAACAATCTGTTTGTTGTTTGGTTGTTGGGGTTTTTTTTGTTTTGTTTTGTTTTATTTTTCTTCTAGTTTTAATTCCATAGGATAAAGGTTGTTTCTGGTTCTGAAATGCTGGAATTTCTCACAAAGCAAAAATGGTTTCTGAAATTGTCTTATCTGTCTGTGAGAGAATAAAAAGTAAAGAGGCCTTATATGAGCTGTAGTGTTGTCAATGAGTTGTCTACTTTTCTGTAGACAAGTCACTGTGGTTTCCCACCTTCAGTTGGTAGCACAGAACACAGATGGGCAAGAAGGCTTCCCTTATTGTATTGGGCTTTAATAAATCATATTTTCCCCTATCCTGTTTCAAAAATCTCCTCTAATTCCTGTTATTGAAGTATATTTTATTTATATTCTCAAAAGAGACACATCTACACCTATTGGAAAGGTGAAGCAGCACACACTGTTCTTTTCCTATTGTAGTACTTAACCCACACCTCTTTTTGTTGTTTATTGTCATCTTTCATTGTTTACATCTAATTTAGACTGTAAGCATCTCAGGACAAGGTTTTGTCATTCTAATTCTCTGTAAAGCATCAGATTCACCCTTGGTGTTGTGTAAAAAATAGAGACAATATCACTCAGATGGGGAAGGTGTCCAAATGGATCCAAGCAAGGACTTTTTGATTGATTAAATTCCCATACCTCCTATTTGTGTTCATGGCAACTTTGAAAATAAAATGCACACCTGAATAAACAGAAGTAGGAGGTTGTTTTAGATTTGGTTGGTTGGTTTTATTTGTTTGGAATTTAAGACATAATCTACGTGTTTGGAGCAACTTCAGAGCCCCAGGCTGCTCGCTGTACTATCCTATTTACCCATCACAATGGAATCATGGATAAACTAATAGAAAGTTCATACTGTAAGCAACTAAAGCATGGAAATTATTTTTTTTCCTAACTGGAGTTGTTTTTTATAGGAGTTATATTTGTCTCTGGTGTTTTGATAAACTTTAGCCAACAGAAAGAATTAATTGATAGGATAGGTGAGGTTTTGATGCCCTGCTGGAAAAAATGCATTTTCTTCAGTGAGATAGCAAAGATGCTCTATAATGCCCTGGTGGACACCAGACTCTTTTATTACCTCCCTTAAGCTAGGTCGTATGTGGCTGGGGACCCACCAGCACAGTACAGGCTGCCTTGCTGTGCCCATGCAAAGATTCAACAAGTAATGCATATTAGTGTTCAAACAGCAGAACAAGCCAACCCCACAGACAGAAATAGTGAGCAAACTGAGAGTCTCACATCTGCATTGAGGCATTTTGTTTTGCATTGTGCAACATTATTCTTTAAATGAATAATACTGCCCAAAGTCAAGGCTGAGCAGCCATCAGCTCGAAAGGTGACGTGGGAACTAAGAGCTTAGTGGTGACTCTATATCTAAAGTAAGCTATTTTATCTTCCTTAAAGCTGGTGAATGTTGGTAGAGTTTGATAATGATTGGACTCGGTGATCTTAAAGGTCTTTTCTAGCCTAAGCCATTCTATGATTCTGTGAGTGGAGCTACTTCTATGTGCCGACAAGCGGAGGGAGTTTGCGTTGTTGCAAGGATCCTCACAAAAGCAGTTACTCAGTTTTGATAGAGATCCATTAGAAGTGATAACATTGGCAAAGATAGAAGAAAGAGCTTGAAAAATGGCTGGAGGGCTGGAAAGTTTGCTTTACATCTGGAAACTTCAGAAGTCTAGTGTCTCTTGCTGTAAAATGAGAAAATTAATCACAGCTACAAGTGCCTAGGTGAGGGAAGCTTTTGTGCTTACAGTGAAGGGCTAGCAGTAAATCAGTCGAACAGACAGAGCTATAGCTCAGGATGAGAGAAGGCTCAAGTTACATGGTGAAAAGATACATTCTTATAAATGCCATGGTAATTAACCACTGAATAATCACAACTCTGGTATGTTTCTCTGCCTTTTAAGTCTTTAAAGCAATACTCTGACACCAAATAATGCTACCTCATGAATGTGGAAGTTGACTCAGATGACTATCAACATGCCTGTCGTGTCCCTATGGATAGTGCCTTTGTGTTCAGAAGGGCTATTTCAGGTCTTTACATTAAAGACATGCCACAATCTTTGCTGGGCCAGTATTGGGTTGTCCACTTCCTTCTTCCTGCCTCAGTTATCTTTTCTGACTGTTTTGTAAGTTGAAGCCCCACCTCACACAATACTAGTTTTATTAGCTGAATCTGGCTTCTTCAATGCTCCCTCATGTCTCTAGCAGAGTTGCATGTCTCTTGTTATTTATTTTATGCATTAAATGCTTACAGTGTGCTTGGGGCTGTACAAGACATAAATATAAAGGGAGTCCATGCCCTGTAGGGCTTACAGCATGGAAGGCAGAGAGGAGTAATAGCTTGGGTGTACAGTGCTGGTTGTTTGTTCAGAAATAACACATCATTGTTTCAGGAATAGCCTAATGCTTGAGCCCAGGAGCATGGATGTGGGGAATGGATTGGGTTGAAGACGAGGTAAATGGGGCTTGAACAACAGTTGACACGTCAGGGACAGGACATGGCAAGTTAGAGAGCAGAAGTCAGAAGAAGGCACGAAGGGGACATAGAATGCCACAAGGTGACAGGCATGCGTGATAAGAATTGGGATGTGAAATGCAGTCTAGGGCACAGTTATACAGATCCTGGAAGTGAAGGAGGAGTTACTTAAACCTGAAACAAACATGAGAGAACCACAAATTTTAAATTTGTCTGAGTAGAGAAGAGGAGAGCAAGCTTCTCTCCTACTAGGAGATTGATGATCTTTAGTCTATTCCACAGAGGAAGTTGTACCAAAAGATCTTAAGTGACCTGAGTATGAATGGCATCAAGAGGACAGTTCCAGTGGGGGGATAATCATCAAATATTTGTACTTATGATTTCCTTGATGACTTGCAATCTTCCTTTGACTTTATTCCAAGTCCTTCTTGTCTTCAGGATAATCATGTTTGCAGTGTAGTGTATCTTTTGCCTTCTGTTTATAAATTGTACATAATGATCACTGCCATCAGTTTATTTGGTGGTCATTCTAGCTGCTGGAAGTATTTTATATCGCAGGTCGCTCCCATTCCCCTCATAATCTGAATCAGTAGCACTCTGATTGTTAATTTCTTCATCTCAACCTCAGGATTACACAGGGGCTCTGAGCTCAAATTATGTTTAATAGCTTTTGACATTTTGGATATAAAAGTCATGCTTCAAATTGTCAGCTTCAAAATGTTTTCTGGCTGATCTGTGTGATTGTAGTTTGGGTAGAGAAGAGAAAATCTGTAACATCACAAAACAGCCCAGGTGTGCAGAAAGCCACAGTGACACATGTAACACCCTTACTACCAATTTCATATGCAGACTAAAACAACATACCGGAGAAAGGTGACTGCAAAGCAATTCTGCTACTTAAAGGAGCTGCATTATTTATGGGAAAGTATTTTGTTGCATTTGTAGCTATTCAGAAAATGCAAAGTTCTTTCTTCTTGATCTAATTCCAACGTGCTGTCCAAAACCTATTTAGTTTAAGGTATTTTTATTGTGCAATTTGAAGAAGAGCTCATTCCTCACATAAAGTGCTCCAATGCTTCAAGACTTGCTTAATCATGATAGTTATTTGATAGCATTATCTGGTAATCATTTTATCAAACTCTGAAGATCACCCAGAAGCAGCTTTGGGCAGAATTGTTGAGAACAATATGGATTGATGAAGACAGAACTATTTGTTATTACGCGCTGGGCTCTGTGGCTTGTGGGCAGTAAATGGCACTGCTTTTCACATCTGAAGCTCAGAATGTATATTCACTTCAGTATAACACTGCATTATATCTTCTGAAAGGGAAACACTCTTGCAGCCCATAGCTTCTCTTGTTCTCCTCTCAAATAAAAAACAAACATATTTTGCTCTGCTCTCAGTAATGTGGTCACCTCTCTGTAGTTAGAACTGGAGCCTGTATTGTGTCACAAAGCTGATTTTGCTCCTCTTCTCTCACACCCTTCTCTCAAGAAAGAGCCTTTCAATTTCCAACTTTACCTCAGTGAATTGGATCTTAAGGAAGTAGGTTTGGGAAACACTCCTCTTCTGTCATAACAAAGTAACCAAAAATAAGGTTTTTTCCTCCATTCATTACTGGTGTGAGGCCTCAGAGCAAGAGTCAGAGGCAATGGCAGTACATTTGCCTGCACCATTGCAGGGAGGCACTTGCTCTTCGCCTGTCCTTGTAAGGAAGAGTAGTGCAGGTATTCACACGCAGGTATTTGAAATGTGTTCCCACTACCCCACGGAAACGGCACATTAGACCTAACACAGAATGTGACTTTATACCCAAACCTGCTCACAGACCTGATGTTAGGTAAAAAAAAAAAAAAAAAAAAAGGCCTGTGTGCTTTGCATGTGAATGAGTCTCTGACTCCTAGTAGGAAATGTGGTGCTTCTTCCCTGTGCACCAGATGCAGGTTTTAGGCACAGCAATAGAGCTGGAGTAGGACACAGTCTCAGTCTCTAGAAGACTTGCAGGTGAATTAACTGAAATTAGCACTTCACCTGGATCTGAACTAGGCTGGACAAGTCAAGCCTCCTGAGGATGATCAGCATATGTTCCAGGTAGCTAATGTGGTTTATGTTGCCAGACAGACACTCAGCACCCTCAGAATTTGGTGCAAATGTCCAGTAGTAAGGCAAACTGGACACACTTGGGTAATGCTAAAGATGCTGCTCTTCTGTGCAGAGAGCTCGACTTTTGATCCTTAACATGGCTGTTTTGTATCTGGAATGCTTCCATTAAGAGTCCTCTGGGGGAAGCACGTGTGTGGTAAGCAAATGTAGTAATGTATTGATTACTAAGGGCCTGAAAGGTTTTGAAAGCCTTCAGTCTCAGACTGTTCTTTGGTGCAGGCCTGCCAGCCAGTGTTTGTGACCCTGGGAGCTGATCAATGGCCAGATGAGCATGGAACTCCTGGAGTAGTTAATAAACAGGCAATGTCATTGCTTCCCCAGGGACCCTGGTGCAAGATGGGCTAAGGTCCGTGTGCCATCTACTGACCTTGAAAGCTTCTTCCTCACAGAGACTTGCATTTCCCAGCAACTCGCACGCTGGCCCTACTCTGATGGCACAACTCCACATGGGAAATCTCAATTGCATCGCTCCCAGTATAGAGGAATTGAGTACAGGGAACCTGTATTGGGGAACTGTGGTGATCATCTTGCCTGCCAAAAAAACCTCTTGCTTTTTGGAGTGCAAATCAGTTTTGATTCTCAAAGTATTCCTGCATACTTAAAATAATTCCATGCCAGTGGAAGAGAAGGCACTGCTGGAAGGAGATATGGTCATTTAAGCAACTGTTTAGGCCTTTTGAGGAATTCTCATTTCATGTCATTAGGTGAAAAGCACAGGTTGTCCTCAAGTCCCTGGTATGAACGTCAACTGTTTATTTTCTCTTTCCTGGCATATTGCAGACATACTGTGCCACATTCAGCCAGTCAAATCCATTCTGTGCACCAGTTTCCTTGTCAGTCAAATAAGATGCATCATCCCCTCCTTGTTAACAGAATTAACTTATTAACAGAACCCATGAAGCTGAGATGATGTGGTGGCATATCCCACAAAAATACAGAAGGAAAGTAGAGAAAAGCATAGGCCACCTCCTTCTTACATTTTACAGCTCTGTGCTTGTGCCTTCTTTGTAGATTCTTTCCCAACTTGGGGTATCAAACAGCATTACTGGGGCTTTTTTTTATATATATTATAAGCCACAGTGAATAACATGTACTTAACAAAATTACTCACTGTATTTGCTCTGAGCAGCACCCCAGTTCCTTTTCACTTCTGACAAGAAGAGCACTATCACCAAGAAAATAGCTGACCTCCATTTCCACTTCACTTTTATTTGGCAGAAAACAGTCAAGTTTGCCATTGGCTTCCTCTACTATTGTTCAGCTCATCTGGTATGAGATCACATTAAAGAAGATTGTTGCAATTTGTCTCATCTTGTTGTGAAAGCACATACTGTCCCTATGCACTGAAGCCATGCTTTAAGTATGAGTGATTGAGTGGACCTAAAGAATGCTGAGTAAATATGTTGCTGCAATTAGGGCTTGAGAGAAAAGAAGAAGAGTCTACCTAGTATTTTCCCTTCCTTTACCATTCGTACATAAAAGGTATATGTGATCTTTCCCCTCCACACACAAAACTTAGCAGATAAAATAGCCTGGAAAAAAATCCATTGTGTTGAGGGCCATTTTCTGTATTGGTTTACCTGCAGAACAACATAGATCTGCTGCTTGTGAAACAAAAGAGCATCTGGCCCTGTGAATATTAAAACTGTAATTACTAAACTCCCCTATTACAAATTCTAGTTTTTCTTTACATTTTGTGCATAAAGCAGGGATGTCTGAAACACATTATTCTAGAAAAGGGTGCTGCAAGATAGGAATCTCTTCTCCATGCCATGCAACGGTTTGATTTTGCATTTAAATAACATCTTCCACCCTAGATCTTGCAAGTTTTTAAAGCTAGTAATTTAGTCTCAGAACAGCCCTGTAAAGAAGTTACAAATGAACAGCAGATAGCAGTAGATGTAATAGTAGATAACTTCATAATAGGTTTATCTTTCTTCTGTGGTCACAGAGACCAACACAAAGCCCTGGTTTATTTTCTGTTTGAATATTAGTTTGTGATGCTTGTGGGTTTTGGATGGTAAACTAAGAGAGCTTGGGTTTTATTTTCAAAGAAAATTAACACCTTAGTTTTAGCTAAAATTATGAGTGTTTAGAAAGAAAATCAAGTGTTTGTGGTCTCAAGTTGTTTCCCAATAAACTGGGACTCTGTGGTCAATAAGTTACTTCAGAAAATATTACCAGAGATTTTTTTTGTCTTGTGTTACGTGGCTTATGTCTAGCCACATAGATATGGATAGATCCCAGCTCTTCAGTCTTAGCTTTGAGATGGTCTAAGTGTAGAAGCAGGATGCATGGAGTTAATGGATTGGGTGTATTTCCAGTCTTCTGTCTGAAATGCAATAAATAGCACTCTTCCTCTTGTATTGCTTCAAAGGTAAGGGAAAACTTCTTTACTCTGAGGATGATGGAGCCCTGAAACAAGAGACCCAGAGTGGTTATGAAGTCTTCTCTACAGACTTTCAAAACCCTTCTGTACATTTCAATCATGGGCAATCTCATCTAGATGATCCCCCCTAGCAAGGGGAAAGGAGTAGCAAATCTCTGGAGATCCCTTCCCACTGCTACCATTCTGTGAAAGGTGGTTCCTAGCGGAGTATTTCTGACCAGACTCTCCATTCAAACTTTGTTTCAAATGCCATTACTGTAGCTATCTGCTAGTATGCAGAAGACAGAACTTGAAGTCAAGCTCTTTAAGCAACAGTAACACCATTTTCCTGACTGTGTTTTAATTTCTGACCAGCAATAGCAGAATGCAGTCTTCAGTGTGTTAACGTTCATGTCTTGCACTTTGGGAAGAGCTTCTTTCAATCATATTGCTTTCTGACAACTACAAGTGCAGCCATTCTGCTGGCTGCATTGAAATTTTAATGAAAAACAATGTTGCTCTTTACATTCACCTTTGTTGACTTTCTGTTGAAGCCAATAGGAGCTTTGCTGGCTGGGTTCAGCATCAAGTCTCACTACCTAACAAATGTGTGTGTTCTAACACGGTGAAGATCTACTTTAGATTAATTTCCAAGGTAGCAGCAGCCAGGAGGACCAAAAACTGTTTTTAAAATGCCAATGATAGGTTGGTGATTAATGAGGAATTTATTTTATTTTGCAGTGTCTCTTACTTAACTGGATGCCTCTGGAGACATGCTTTAAACAGCAAGGCACTATCCTAGACTAGTATGGTAGATTTTCATCTCACGTTGACTCCATTAAAGTAAGCTTCTATAAACAGACATCAATTACAACCAGTTTAAAGGGTTTTAAAATGTAATCCAGCAGTGCTGCTTAACTAAATGAATCCTGAGAACTGATCTCCAGTGAATTAATAGAGCAATGTGTGGAGAGCTCACTATGAATCTGAGTTAATGACTGGAGAAGATCAAATTAATTACAACTGTCTCTGAGGACCTGCAGGGAAGAACTCTCTCAGATCAGCTAAGGTTTAGATTAACTCTTTGGGTACCAAACAGCTATTTTCTACAAGTAATTGTAAAGTAATTGCTGGCAAGACAATGAAGTGAGGCAGCCTGATATTTCTCAGGTGGCATGTGACCACCATGAGAACTGATGGTGCTGAATTTTCCTGCAAATTTCAGTTTTCAATTTATAAAACAGGTCTAAGTAATTTGTTATTTCTTATGGCCCTTTGTTTAGTTGAGGAGTTTATGTCTACTAGTAGTGCTAACATCACATTAAGACTTAACAAAATCACCTCATGGTATTTTCAGGCATTGGAATTGGCTGCCCAGGAAGGTGGTTGAGTCATCAATCCTGGATGTGTTTATAAGTCTTTTGGACTGGGGATATGGTTTAGAGTGAACCTTGTAGAGTAGGGTTATTGTCTGGACTTGGTGATCCTGAGGGTCTTTTCTGACATGGATGTTTCTGAGATTCTGTGATTCTCTACATGCTAATACAGACACCATTGGGATGATAAATTATAAGATTCAGCTACTAAGATAGGTCCCTCTGAACTTTTGTGTGCAACATTAGTATTGCTGCTGTTATCTGGACAATTTTGTTTGATCTTATAGTGTCAAAGAAGGTATGAAAAATGAATGAATGAATGAATGAATGAATGAGCAAAATAAGAAGATAGATACAACCATTAGTTTAAAGCATGGCTGTGGTGATGCAGTAATGAGGCCAGGAAGGCAGGCTGCTCTATACGAGATGAACTGATGCAGTTTTGAGAATGTGGATATCCTGGTGACCAAAATCCCCAAGTCTTAACTGAAGATAATTGGCCATCTCAGAAGCAGTGTGGATAGGGGTATCAGTCTAAACTTTTCTCTTTTCAGACACAAGCTCCCTCTTGAACCTTTGGCAGGTACAGCAAGCACTTTATTTTGTAGAGCTTTGCAGCCAGCATCCTTCATGAGAGGCAGACCAACCCAAAGTGTTTCAGACTCAGAATCATAAAATCACAGAATCTTTTTTGTTTGAAAAGCTCTTTAAGATCATCAGGTGCAACCACTGAGTTGGCCAGGGGTACTAGGATCCAACCCTGTGGCAGAGTTCCATTAGGTTTCCCTACAGAGTCTGAGCCGTTGTGTGTAACTGGAAAGAGACATCTTTCTTTCTAGAAGTGCTGATGCATTTGCAGCAGGCAGCATAAAGACTTGCCTTCAGCCTAAGGACCATGTTAGCAGCCTCTAATAGAACTGGCTGCTGCAGATTTAAATTCATTCCCTTTCCATGCTTTTGAATGACTCAGGCAGCATACTGTTTAAAGCTCTGATTTTATATTCAGCAACTGTTCAGCTCTTGTTTATTCCCACAAAACAGTGACAAAAGGAAATCCTGCAATGCATTTGACTTTACAGGACATTGGGAGAGTAATGGGGGGGCTGTCAAGAGGGAATGCAAAGACTAAACAACAGATAATTTTCAGGGGCCTGTGGTGAAGAGGATACACTCACTAAGGAGGGAAGGTGCTTGTCAACTCCTGAACTGTTAGACAGGGTTTGTAGTAAGAATAAGAGGAAGAAATGTGCACAATTAAGCAGATTATACATCTGCACATTCAAGAGAAGCAAGACACCTGTCTGCCTCATCCTGTAACTGAAGCTCCAGAAAGAATTTGGAGAAAAAGAAGAGATTTGCTTAGGTCTCAGCAATTTTAGAGTACTTTATAAGCATGGTGAACTAGGCATATGATAATGTGATGGATACTGTAAAACCAATGGAAAAACCTCTTTCCTATGAAGTGAACACAGTGATTCTAAGAACTGCAAAACAGCCTGATTTCCAAAGACTGACATCAATATTCTTCTCTATGCATTTCAGTTCTTTCACTGAATTCATATAGCACATTGAAAATTCCCATCATTAGTTTTTGGAGAGACTTCATTTTTCTGCTCTAAAGTGTGGCTTGTGTTGCATTTTGTAACTGGCTATGAGTAACATATTTCTTATCCAGAAAATATGCTTTGCAATCCAGTTTCACAGGCTCACAGAGTATTAAGGGTTGGAAGGCACTTCTGGAGATTTTCAAGTCCAACCTCCCTGTCCAGAGCATCTAGTGCAGGTAGCACAGTAATGCATCCAGACAGGGCTTGAAAGTCTCCAGAGAAGGAGACTCCACAACCTCTCTGAGCAGTCTGTTCCATAACCCTTACAGTAAAGAAGGTCTTCCTGATGTTGAGGTGGAACTTCCCGTGCTGTAGTTTACATCCATTGCCCATTATCCTGTCACAAGGTGCAAGTGAGAAGAGGCTGTCCCTTCCTTCTTGACACCCAGCCCTCAGATATTTATATACATTTATTAGATCCCCTCTCAGTCTTCTCGCTTTGTTTTAATATTTCAGACACTAAAAGTGTCATTTGTTTGTCCAAAATGCACTGATTTTTCACTCTGGAGTTAAGCTGGCATGCTTCTCCTAGAAAGATATCAAACCAAGAATTTTACTTCAGATCAGCACAAAAAATCTGTTGTTTTCCAGAGATCTTTTTTAAATGCCTTCATTACTTACAAGTTCTTTATTTTTTGTTTGCTTATACCTAAACTTCAGCTTCTTTGCCTACCTCGAGGAGTCTTTTAGTGAAATCAAAAGATCTCACTCGTTACTTGCTTGGCTTTGTCTCAGGTGGATTAAAGCTCTTTCAGTCTGTCACAGTGGTGTAAATTCTCTAACATTTTTCATACCACTTATACTTTTAAAGATCGTTTTCCTTTCGTCACCAGAACTTAATACAGTGCTCCAGTGCCTTTCTTACCAGTGGCTTTGTTAGTGAAGTAACTTTACTCTTGTCCTTTTGCACATGATGTTGCTGATTCCAGTGGTTCTTCCAGGTGCAGCTGTGCCTTGGAAGCTCTGTGGTATGCTAAAATAAGCAGTTTTAGCTTGCAGGAGACAGTTCTCCATCTGGAGAGACATCCTTTTACCTTGTCCATTTGTATATCAAAATCATAGGATGCTTTTAGTTGGGAGGGACATTTAAAGGTCACCCAGACCAATTCCCTTGCAGTGAGGGAGCACTGACCTTGAGTGTTTCCAGGGATGAGACATCTGCCACCCCTCTGGGCAGCCTGTGCCACTGTTTCACCACCCTTAAAGTAAAATACCTAATATCTAGCTTAAATCTTTCCTCTTTCAGGTTATAAACATTGCTCCTTGTCCTGTCACATCAGGCCCAGTTAAAAGAGCTGTCTCCATCTTTCATATCATCTTCTTTTAAGTAGTAAAAGTCTGCAATAATGTCTCTCTGGAGCCTTCTCTTCTTCAGACTGACCCGTCCCAATTCTCTCTGCCATTCTTGATAGGTGAGGTGCTCCAGCAGCCTGAACATCTCTGTGGCTCTCCTCTGGACTTGTTCCAACAGGTCCATCTCTTTCTTATGTTGTGGAGCCTAAACCTGGAGGCAGTAGTCCAGGTGGGGCCTTACCATATCATTGTATACTTTGCACTGTGTTAAAATGGATTTGGATCTGGCTTAGCAGGTGTGTCAGGTTACTTTTTATGACTGCCCAGCTCCTCACAGTACTTGCCTTTTTGCTGTATTGATTATATAGTTACTTGTTGGATGAAAACATTAAATATTATGAGCAAAAATGTAAGCCCCTTTGGGTATTACAGCAGTTGTATTTTCCTGTGTCCACTTTTGATCCATGCAGAGACTGTTAAAATACCTCTTTCACAGAATTTTGCCCAAGTGTCAAACTGTCAGTTAGCTACTTCTTAATCCGTTTGACATGCACTATATTGTTATGGTATCTGCCTGATTTCCTGGAAAGGAAGTCTGAGGAGTTCATGTCATCACAATCTCTTTGTCCAGCAACTTGTAGCTCTCTTGAACACTGCAGTCAGACTTTTCCAGCTAAGCCTGTTATTCATAGAACCACACTGATTAACACTGGTTTTATACCTGTTTCTTAGTTAATAGAATCCAATAGCATCCTTTAAAATTATTGGTTTTGGAGACTGAAGTCACATTAACATCTTTCTTATTTCCATCCACTTCTTCCCTTTCTTCCTATATCAAATGCTAAGACATCTGCAAAAGGCCCATGCTATGGCTGGTTGGATTGTAATAGACTCCTACCAGGGCTTTTATAACAAGCAAATGATCTACATGGCATAGAAATTAAGGGTAAAGGATATTGTAACTGAAGTTAAGAACTTTTTGAAGCATTTCACTAGATCATTTGATGCAATTCAGCACTTGATGGTGTTTGATAGTGATTCAGGCTCCAATACTGCTTAATTATGATTTAATTATGTGTTTCCCTAATGGCATCACAACTATGGTGATGACTAATACTACTTAAATATGAAGCTTCTGCAGTGTGTTTTACCAAAGTGCAAGACATTCTCTATTGCTTATCTTTTACTTTTCATTATTAATTATTTGTGTTGCACTGTATTACTCTGTAAAGCACATTACAACTTTTGCACTGCACCAAACAAAAAGCAGGGACTGAGATTCCATAAACTTAAAAGAAGAGGCATCCTAACTGTGGTGAAGCCATAGCAACTTTAAAAGATCAAAGCAACCAACCAAAAACCCAATCCCAAAAAACCCATGCAGAATTGTACAGTATATTTCATATGGCACTTACGGTAAGTGGTTGACCTTTATGGAGGTGTATCAGTCTGGAAGTTGGCATAGCTTAGGGCTTTTATTATGTTCCTGGTTCATGCCAAACAACATGCCATCTTCTACCTGCCAGGCACATAACACATCTCAGCACCTGCTCAGTGACGTATCATTTGTGCTAGTCTGTAAGTACAGACAGATCAGAGGGAATTTCCCACTCAGATTGAAGATCTGGGATTATTTGGTTTGTGTTCAGCTGATGCCATGAATATTTTCCTATATTTAGGGAATGATTTTATAAGCACAAAATTATGTGAAAAGCACTGCCGTTTAATATTCTGCCAGCAAAGGGAACGCTGCAGGTGCAGCTTCATTGGTAACTCTGACTTACCATAGCTGCTAGGTCACTGTGCTCTTCTCTTATTCGTGCTGGAGAAGCCTCTTGCAGCATTGCCAGCAGTGGGATATGCATATTCTCAGTATGAACAGTACTACAGCAGGAAGTACTTATATTGGCAATGATTTTCCCAAAGAATAATTTTAAGTAACAATTGAAAGAAGGGATTCAGGTACTTACTGTGTGTTGCAGGGCTTTTCATGGAATCTCACTACTCTCCAATATGCCAGAAAGGCACCATTGTTACTTTTAAAGATGAAAAAGGATAGACTGATCATTCCATAACCCAAAGTTGTTCTATATCTGGAAAGGGAATCATAAAACCATCTAATGGCTATGCAGCTGACCAAGTCAATGTATCACAGCAACTGTGCCTACATATGATCCCTGTAATTCCTATTATTTTAATAGTCAGAGCCACAGGGTGAAATTTGGGGGGAAAGAGAAAGAAGGAAACCTGGGACAGCTTCCTGGCTGTACTCTATATCACAGCAACCAAGGGCTGATGAGACAGGGACCAGACCCTGCATAGTTCTCCTGTTAAGTGCACACCAAAGAATATTAGGTATGTAGTATACTAAAGCATTTTCAATCACATGCAATAAAACAACAACTTCCATAAGTTCAGCCTGGCAGACTTCTGTGGCAGTAAAGCACCATTCCAGCTGAAAAGTGAGTCATTTTGTGAGTCTAAGGATACAGAAATTGCCGTATTGCATTGGGCCAGGAATCCATCTACCTTAATGTCCAGGCTCCAGCATTGACCTCCTTCAGAAAATGATGTCTGACAGTAATCTCACTGATAAATTTTTCATGTAAGAACTGACTGCAGGATAAGGCCCTAAACAAAGGATGTACAAATGGATGAAATTGTGTGGATGGATGTTAACAGAGAAGAGTGAAGCTGCTCAAGGATGACTCGTCATCCTGAGTGGACAGGTTTAACTTGGAGATGTATCTTTATTAGTGATTTATTAGTGGTTTTGATGTACATCTACAACTCAAAGCATGCAACAAAGGAGAAACAGTGCAGAGGCAGAACCGGGGACTGATTTCATAGCTCAGACATGGGATTGGAGAAGAGACCTAAAAGGAAAAATCACTGGAATTAATAACTGCTGTGAATAGGGAGAACAGAAAGGAGGCAAAAAAACTAACAGCTGAGATACACAACTGTGTTCCTTCTGCACGCAGACAGCAGTATCAGATCCTACAGGTAACCTCTAGGTTGGTGTTTGAACAGAAATACCAGCTGCTGTCATGGTTTAGCTCCAGCTGGCAACTAAGCACCACACAGCCACTCCCTCCCTCCCTGCCACAGTGGAAGAAGGGAAAGAATTAGAGGAAAGTAAAACTCATGGGCCAAGATAAAGACAGATGAATAGGACAGAAAAGAAAGGGAAATCAGAATATACAAAGTGATGCACAATACAGTTGCTGACCACCTGCTGACCAATGCTCAGACAAACTCTGAGCTCTGGCAGGCCCCAGCCAACTCCCCTCAGTTTATATGCTGGTCATGATGTCATAAGGTCTGGAGTAACTCTTTGGCTCATTTGGATCAGCTGTCCTGGACATGTCCCTTTCCAGCTCCCTGTGCACTCCCAGCCTCATCTGGTAACTCAGTATAAGCAGCTGAAAAGTCCTTGATTTAGTGCAAACCTAGATTAGCAACAACTGAAAACTTTGGTGTGTTACTAACATTATTCTCATCCTAACCCCAAAATACAACACTGTACCAAAACCTAGGAAGGGAATTAGCTTTATTCCAGCCCATTTGAAGAAATTTGGAATACCTGTTTAAATTGTGTTGCAGATTGTAACCCTCCCCCCCAGCACCAACTGCCACAGGAAAGGACAGTCCTTTTCATTAAGTTCAGATATGTCAGCTTTCCACTTAATCTGTCCCAGCGGCTGCTCCAAAAAGAACCAAATATTAAAAAGCAATAGAAAGCAATTGTTTTCTGAAGGCTTGATGCCTGCCAGTCCAGCTAGAGTAGCAGGAGTAGCAATTTGTGGTTTGGATAGCATGTGAGCTATGCAGCACAGTGAACACTGTAATAGGACAAGGCCAAAAAACTCATCAGTACCAGCGCTCTATCACCTCCCAGACTAATTATTAACATGGTTCTCTTCCCTCATTTTGTCCTTAATATAGAGGAACTATTGAGATTTCTTTTTTTTTCTAATTATGGAAGTATTTTATTCCACTGTTTCTTGTCACAGACTGTTTGTTATTGTTCTGATATTCATCTTCTTGGATATGGGCATCATTCTGATCAGCAGGTACATACTGCTCAGGAGTATGTGTGCCAACAATACCTAGCTGGAGAACACCCTTAATTAAGAGTTTTCTTTATTGAATTATTTCAGTTCTGTAAAGAACAAACTGAATCAAAACTTGCATATTAAAAGTTGTGTAGAGCACTGCATCTAAACTTGTTTGGGTTGTTGGAGGGTTTTTTTGCAAGGTTTAATCAACTGCTTTTCTTCTGTCTCTTACTGATTATGTGAAGTTATATATTTACATAATTGTGAAAGTGATAACTACATCTCAGAGGTTTGTGTTTAGAGTGCACTCATAACAGGTCATTGTTTCGAGGGTTTATTTTACCTTATCCCTGATCCCACTCTTTATCTGTGCTTCCTAAGCTAATAGCAGGGGGAGCAAGATGTTTCTCCAGCCCTCTTTTAGTGAGCGAATATGGCACTTTAGCTTGCTGCTGACCGTGCTGATACCATGACCCTCTAGGAGGGACAAGTGGCTCTAGGAATGATTGATGGATAGTATTTAAGATTTCAGTACTCTGCTAGATGACATCATGAATGGACACAGGCCTAGGAGCCATTCTTCTTGCTGAGACTAAACAGCAAGAGCATTGTGATGGGCGTGATCCTACCAAAGGGAATTCACTGCAGGGGGAGTGGGAGCAGTTCCAAACAGGGGAAAGGAACACAAGAGCCTACAAATCCTGAGGAGGTTGTAGTTGCAATGACAACACACCAGCTGGCAGGCTTCAAGTCCCTGAATGTTGCTTCCCAAAGTGTTTGAAAAGCCTCTCTCACTTTCTACACACTAACCAGTACAGATAATAAATAATAACTCACAAGTCAAAGATAGGTAGTTGTTTATTTCTCCAAAGGCAAGATCCAGGGGCAAGAGCAAGCAATGTTCTAATCAACGACTGGGTGTTAAAAGTGCAATTTGGTGAATTCCAAAAAGGAATGCTGGAAATTTAAGATAAGAATACAAGTGACAAAATCTTAGTTAGCACTTGAGATCAAACTGAAGTTATTTTTCAGAGGATTGGTTGTACCACTTCATAGCAGGAACCATTCTGCCAGTACAGAAGCAAGTTGCAAACATATTTTTCCTATGAACAGGCTACAGGAAATTTTTACTGACAGGTTATTATGACTACTTTAATGCACATATGACCCATTGTCTGGAAGACAGTTAAAATTATAAAGTGTTCATAAATTTACTGACACTGTTGGCAACACTGTTACAGCAGTAAACATTTAATTTGATCCTCATTTCTTAAAATAGTACTATTGCTATGCCTGCAGAAACACGAGGCCTCCTGTTGAAGAGATTTATTTCAGGTCTCTGCGTATTAGTCCTTCAGCCTTGCTTATGTGTGCTTGTGACAAATGAAAGTAGTCATATTAAATCTCCATTTAATGTTAAAATAGAAGTGACAAATTCATACAATTCACAGCTTTCTGCATTAAAGTTCTTCTAAAGCCTTACACCACAGTTCTAAGAAATCATTTCTGTCTATGATCTTTCTCTAAATGATTTTTTATGTAGTTGTCTGCCTCAGCTACTCGTGATACAAGCAAGGCATAAAGAATAAGCTTGTAACAAGAGAAACCCATAAGTTCTTACAGTTCTTACTCAGGCAAATTTCCTTCAGTGAAAAGGAATTATGCTCAAGTGATAATTGTATCATCTGGCTCATGGTTTGAGTATTTAGAGATCTTTCAATTCGGTGCCATAGAATGATGTTAGGATGCAATGAAGCGATACCTATAGTCCTCTACCCTTTGTTCACTTCCCCACATCCTGCAGCTGCAAAACTAAAGCTTTTTTTCCTCTCACACATAGGTAGACATCACTTTCTGACAGGAAAATCTTAGGAACAGAAAAGTGGGAAGAACAATTGTCTGCCTGTTTGATCTTTCAATTTGTGTATACTAATTTTTTGTTGTGAGGCTGGAGGAAGAGCTCTGAGTTTGACAGCTGTTGGTTATATGCACAGAACTTTCACCACAGCCAAGCTTAGAGAGGACAGTGAAACCCCTTGTGTCCGGGGACCATATTGCTATCAAAGCTCATTTTTCATGTTTCTAGCCTCTTTTGATGTCAAACACGTGATAGCCCTATACTGCTTGCTGCACACACCACAAGTTTATGTAAATGCCTCTCACTAGAGCTTCCCAGAGCCTTCTCTCTTACAAAACCTGTGCTTGTTGGCTCCTTGAGTTTTCAGAAAAATCTAGTTCTGGATTCATTTGAGAAATCCATGATGGAGAATTTTAGGATTGTCTTGAGGACTCCAAAAGCACAGCCACAGAAGGAAGGAAGGTATGAAAGAGATAAATCAACACCATCAGAACATATATGTCATTTTATGCTGCCTCATCATAAACCTGGGGCTCATCATGGGAGATTAGACAGACGACATAAAGAGAGTATTAATCCCAAATAATAACTGGAGAGAGCTGTAGAAAATGCTACAGTAACAGATTTATGTAAACTTCATTAAGAAAATGTAAACCTTAAAGAGCAGACTCTGTGCATTAAGGTTCAAAAGCTCTGAATGCAGAAAACCACATTCGTTGTGGATTAGGAATGAGGTTGGAGATGAGATGCTATATGCAGATGGGGTGAAAAAGTACTCCTCCACTTAGGAAGATGGGCTCACAATAATTCTTTGATGATAAGTGAAAGAGATGTTATTTTGGGTTATGTGTATCTGCAAAATGTGTAGATCTGACACACAGGGAAGTAATGACATCAATCAGGGAAGTGTTGTCCATGTCACCATAAAAAGGCTGTTAGCAAGTAATCATAACTGTGCACAAAATGGGGGGGGGGGGGGAGGGGTGGTGGTGGAATGTGGAGGTGAGATGGCAAAGTCTTGTGAGGAAAAGTTTGCTTAGGAACTGTTTTAATTTATGTGAACATTAGTGTTAAATATACCATGCAAGAAGCAGGTAGGGAGGGCCAGCCTGTAGTAGAAACCTCACCAGTGTCTGATTAAAGCACTAGTGAGAACAAAGTGCTGCTAATATCTTATTCAGGATAGAGCAGCTTACTAGACTTTGCCCTTTCTGTATTAATTATACAATAATTGAAAGGCCAAAAAGCATGGAAGAGTCCTCAGGCAGATGAGAGGAAAATTTAGCTCACTGTCTTCCTGTAAAACTGAAACCTTCAATAACATGGAAAATGGCATAAATTTTTTTCAAAATTTCATCTCAGCAGGCAGCTTTCAAACTGCTGCTGCCAAAATTGAAAGGATTTAACTGCTTCTCACTCGTATGGTTCAGTTTTATGCAGTGAGTATTGTAAAGATGATGTCTGATGGTCTACAGCAAATTCATGCAGGGAACTCTGAGGAGCTGCAGAAGAAAAAGGAAACATGGGGTGGGGGAGGATTAAAAAGAAAAAGGAAAGGGTAAAGGTTGAGTAAACTGAGAGAAAAGGGGATAGTTTCAAGTAAGAAGAAAGCAAAGAAGCAAATTATGTTATGCATGAACCAAATGACTTTGAGCAGACATGAAGGCTCATGTACCATCTTCTCTCCTTTATTAAAAATTTAGCACTTGTAATTGAGTTCCACATAGTTAACAAATGTTCCTTAGCTAATTAATGCCGAGGAGCTCTTAGGGACATGCAACTTTGGGTATCACCACACCTGGAAGTAGTGCTTGACAGTCTGCATCGCTTCCAGACTGTTGAAGAAAGGAACTGCCTGTGTTATATCCAGAGGGGCTTTTCCATGCTCTCTGCTCCCACCTGAGCAACAGAGAAGGACTTGCTGCCACCTCAGTGCGTTTCTGTGCTGGATGTGACCCAAAAAATGGGCTGTGACATTCCTAAGAGCGTGAGTAGTAGAGAAGACTGTAGCTTGTCGGGAGGAAGCGTGGGACTTCAGCAACAGTCTGTTACAAATTTGTATTCATTTGAGGAAGTTAAATGTGTTTATGGTGGCAGTTCTCAGCACAGTATCATGGTTCTGTTGTACTGTTTAGCTAAATGTCATCTATTAATATTTCAGTGAACAAGGCCTCATGCAAAAGCCATCTGGGATCTCATCATCAGTCACTTTATGTAACAAAAAGAGGCTCTCCTAGACAGAGCCCAACTCTATTTTCTAATTACTTTTATCCTTGAACTTGGCCTGGTCCTGCAGCTCTGATTCCCACGTAGTGATTGAGAATCATTCCAGGTTTTGAACTGATGTGCTGCTGCACATATGCAGAAGGATGTCCACACTGTGATATGACTAGAAAAACAGCGTGCAGTCAAGCACAGTGCTACCAGCAAAAATATTGTCTCTATTCAAATTTTAATTGCTCCTGTTGTCATCTAATCTCAAAATTGAAAATTCAGATTTTGTTGCCCCTGGAAAATTTGCAGTCAAGAGAAGCATCCTGAAGGAAAACTTAGTTTTGCAATAAGAAAGTTTTTTCTCTTTACTTTCCTTTTTTACTCTCTGTTGAAATTTCTTCTGATTTTATTTTCTATGAGACTTAGTCAAAACTGAATTGTTTTGGGTAACATTTTAGAAGCAGCTCATATTTTGTATACCCTCAAAGCCCAGTTGGGTCAAACAAATGCCAGTAGTTCCCCACGTTAGCCAGTTCTAAACTCCACCACTGCTGTCAAATACCATGTGAGAGTCAGTACTCTTAAGTTCTGAATTCACTAATTATTGTCTGCTTGTGAACCTCTTGTCTCCACTTCAAATAATTCTGTGATCCACTAGTCTATGAGTTCTGGGCCATTCAGTTCAAGAAGGACAGGCAGCGGCTTGAAAGGATCCAGCACAGAGCCACAAAGATGATTAAGGGAGTGGAACATTTTCCTTGCAAGGAGAGCCTGAGGGAGCTGGGGCTCTTTACTTTGGAGAGGAGGAGACTGAAAGGTGACCTCGTTCATGTTTATAAATATGTGAAGAAGATATGACATATAAATACATCAAGAAGATGGAGCCAGGCTCTGCTGAGTGATGCCCAATGACAGGACAAAGGGCAATGGGTGGAAGTTGAGGCATAGAAAGTTCCATGGAAATGTGAGGAAAAATGTTTTCACTGTGAGAGTGATGGAACACTGGAACAGGCTGCCCAGGGGGATTGTGGAGTCTCCCTCTCTGGAGGTGTTCAAGACCTGCCTGGATGCATTCCCATCCAGGTGATCTGGTACAGGTGATCCTGCTCTGGCAGGGGGATTGGACTGGATGATCTTTCAAGGTCCCTTCCAGCCTCTAACGTTCTGTAGGGTGTAATCTTCCACCTGTGGCTGGAAGCAAACAGAGACTAGCTTAGGTTTCTTCAGTGGACAGACCTTGAAACAGCTCTCCCAAGTTTCAAGTGGATAGTCTAATAATTATTTTGAAATCAGAACCTTTTCTTTTTGTTTAGAGTTGTCATTTATTTTGATCTTCTCTTCACAGTAAAAACTGATATGTTTCTGCAAAGCACTTTGAATTTCCTGTCCAAGATGCAATTCATGCAGGTGTTTTCACTGAAGTCACCACTTTTGCTTGTGCAAGGAAATTGGACCAGTGTGAAATGTTATTCTACACAGATTTAGCACAGGATTTCAGGATATTTTTGCCTAAGAGTGATTATAAATATTTTTAAAGGTCTTTTTTTTTTCTATCTAAAAGGAGGTATTATGTCAGTTAGTCAACATACTTAAATCACCCTGTGCAGCAATGTGTTTAATGAAAATTAATTTAGTAAGTCCTCTCATTGTGTCACAAAAAGGTTCCTGACTCTGTTCCTCAAAACACAGAGGCAGTCCTCCTATGGATAGGCTTCAGATGAGCTTTGTGCAATTTACTCTGAGATCCCTTTGTGAAAAGCACTCAATAAACATCAGAGTATTTCCTTTATATAAATGCACAAGAGGATAATTGCACCTAAACTTGCCTTTGACACAAAATGGTTTCATTTGAAGAAGCATTCTTCGAGTCACCAACTGCTAGCTTGAAATGGCATCCCAATTCAGGCCAGCTGAAACTTCACCACATAGGTATAACTTCACTTCAATTTATTTAGATGTTTAGTTCTTTGTAAGGGATTATTTGCTCTGTTTTTTTCTGAATCAGGCATATATAAATCCTATTCACAGTAAATCAATGGCTAATTTCAGTATTAGCATGATTCCAGTGGTGCACAGATTGTAATTAGAACAAAAAGTTTTGGGTTGGTTTGTTTATTTTTTCCCCCATAAATGCTTTTCAAAACATTGTATTGAGTTGGGTTTTTTAAGGATTCCATAGGAAGTGCACGGATTTATCCATGATTCAATTACATCACTGTGTGAGCTTCAGACCTGCTCTGATTTAATGACATTTGTATTCCTTCAGACGTTTATGCTGCATGTATGTTTTCAAATCCTTCTCGCCCTGGCAGCGATTTCCCAACTTCTCTGGGCAAAAAAATGGTCTTTAAAATTGTCCTCACTCTGTAGTACTTAAGAAAGGGAAGAAGTACATGAAGAAGAACCTCAAAGATGAAGGCCAGGCTTGAAGCACAGTTTCATTAATACTGGATGGCAGGAAAGGAGCCAAGTCCCAGATAATGAGGAAGGAGTTGCAATTTTTTTTAAAGCTATCTGGTGACAAGGAAAACAAAAATGACATTCAGCTGACGAATGAGAGGAGCTTGACCTAGCCTTTTGACCCTTGACAATCAATCTTACCTGCTGCTTCATAAAGAATTATAGCTGTGCCACTCACATTTGACTCTGGATTTTTACTATTCTCTGTTTCTTTCTTCCTCCTTTCCTTCTTTCTTCCTTTTCTGTTTTTTCCTTCTTTGTTTCTTCCTTTGTCTGAATACTTAGTCCAAGAAGAATAAATGTGCATGTTGCATGCAAGACCACAGAAACCAGAAGGCAGTCATGAAAAAGGGAGAAGAAGAGAGAAACAGCATGAAGGAAATGTACAACTGGGGCAGGGTGGGGTTAAAAGAAATACAGTGACAAAACAGCTCATACATGCAATTCCTAAGTGCCTGTGGTATCTTGGGGGCTTTAGAGGGTGACATAAACAAACAGCAGCTTGGCATCCTTCTCCTGAGTGCCCCGTGTGCAGTGGAATGTCCCTGGCATAGAGTCGTGCAGAGCAGCTGCTGGTAGTGCCTCAGGCTCTGCAAGGCCATTTTGGGAGGTAGTGCCTGGACTGTGCAAGACAGAACAGATTGGGTTTGCTCGAACACACACAGCAGGCTCCTAATGTGGTCTTATGTAATAGAGACAAGAAAATAATGGAACTGTTAAATATATGCTGCCTTTGCTTAATAAGAGTGACAACACAGCACAGGTGACTTATGATCCCACACAGCAGCTGTGAGGAAGCCAGTAAGACCCCAGGATTTTCTGACTTGTTATAGTATTTAGGTTTGAGCTGTATTGGTTTATTTCAAGTTATATTGCTGTGTACATTATTAAGAGTTTACATACCCACATTATGGAAAGGACACCAAGTCTAGAGAGCACATGTCTCCTACTTTATTTATTAAGAGTGGCAAAGCACGTACCAAGCACAGCCTTAGTGGCACAACTGGGGCCACAAGGAAATTGGATCCACAAGACAAAGAACTCTTAGAACTGTGTCACTAAAGGCCACGTTTTCCTCTTGGTTTTGGAAGTGTAAAATTCACTGACGCTGCTCTTGTCACTCTGAAACTCAGTGGAAAGTTTGTTTTGTTGCCCTCATCAGCCATGTTGATTTGCATACTTTTATTTGCAGCAGTTTTATTTTGAGATCCAAAAGGCAGGACTGGTCAGCAAGCACATCTGTAATGTGGCTCACTAGCTGTGAGAGGAGACAAGTGGAAGGCTTTTAGATTTCAAGAACAGGAGATTGGCTGAGGGAAAAGGAGGAATTCTGTGAGGCTTTCTTGTTTGTGTTTTCAATGCCACAGATTACTTTGAAGATGCTCCTCTCATAGACAAAGGAAATAATGATGTCTTGGGGTGTTTGGGTTTTTTTTTAATTGCATATTGTAAAAGTTTAAAGGTATGTCCTTGGTACATGGTTACACATGTGAATACTCAAATCTGTAGCAGATGATGGACAAGTTTTCTCTGGTTTTTATGGTACGAACACATTTTGCTCTGTCATGCGTGAGGAAGGGATAATTCTGGCTCAACTCATCTTGTGCCATCTTAGATTGGGAAGAAAAGGAAACAGAATATGAGCAGGATAAATCACAGGACTGCTTTCTCTTGAATTTTCATGGTCAGAAGTGGCCATACCCAGCTGGGCTGGATCTGGCCTCAGTAGTTACTGTAGGAGTAACTACTTGCTCCTATTCTGAGCTGCAATAAGGAGAGAGAGTATATATATCTGTGTGCTTCATCCCCCTCTTCTTCATCTCTCTCCCTCTCATGTTTCCCCTAATTCACCCTGGTCTGTTCTGCAGCTCCATGCCCACTCATGCCCATCTCCAAGCCCATCCTGTTCTGCCTAAGCCCACCATAGTCTCCCTTCAATCCTTTGCTTCTTCCTCTTTAATTCTGCTTCTTTTTCTTCTTCTTCCTCCTTCTTCCTGCCATGGGCAGAGGTGTCAGAACTAGCTGATCCTTGTGCTCCCTTCCAATCCTGACTGATTCTATGATTCTGTATAGCCTGTGTAGGTTTTATGTTTGGAGAATTCCTCTGAAACACCTCACATGGCTGTTCTCTCACCTCCTGTGAGCTCACAGAATGGCTACACGTTGTCAGTCTTTATAACACATGAAGTTCTGTCTCGCATGTATAAAGGTCACAACTACATGTGGACACCATAAAATATACTTATATTTCATGGTTTATCACTACTATTACTTGTAATAGATCCAGAAACAAAACCAAGCCAGCCTTAGCATTGCTGGTACTTAGAAACTAAGAATTATTTTGCAAGGAATTAGGAAGAGGGGAAGGGGCTGTTGAACAAGGGAGGGAGAGGACTTTCCATTTCCCATTTGTTCTTCTCAAACCTGGGAGGCATCAATCACAGGTGTAGGAAGGGAAAAAGCTCACACAACGATTCAAATTTCATAAGCATAATAAGAGCCTTGGCACAAAGCAGTGCAGTCTAATTAAAGGAGGAAGTGAGGTCAGTAGTCTTCAGCCTCTTAACAAGACAACAGGATTTATGAGGCACCATGATGGTAGGATGTGGTTACCTGAAGTCTATGCACATAACAAGCCCACCAGGGTCCTATAGTTACCACCTTTGTTTTCCTTTCTTCATTTTCTTTTGTCATCCTCCTGTTTCTCTGGCTTAGCTTACTGCATTAGAAGAACTACTTTATTACCTGTAATGTCCTGTTGGTGACATTTACTTGGGGACTTTTTTATCGTTATTATCATTAGCTAGATTGGTTTAACTGGCTCCATCATTGTGTCTCTGATGATCAAGGTGCTTGCAGTGGTGTGCAATGAACTCTGACTACTAATCTTCCAGGAAATCTTGGATTGTTTCTCATTCTGAGGTATCCTTTAAAACCAGTGTGGGAAGGCACCTAAAATGTGCCTAAGCTGAGAGTTCATCTTCAAAGACATCTTTACTGTTGGATATCTCAAAAACTCACATGAGGTGTTGGGAATAAAAGCGTTTCCCAGGCACTATTAATAAGTAAGGGGGAAAGGCAAATAAATGGGCACTTGAAAAACATCTCTCTCTCATTAACACAGTGTCTGAGCTACTTCTATAATAGTCTTTCCCACATGGAAATCAAACTTTGTGTAGCTTTGACTCACTTTACTTTAAGTACAGCAATGTGCACTAAGATACTCATCTAACTTAGCATCCTGTGATGAGGGAAGTAATGTTTATTAGCCCTCCTTTTCTTTTATAGAACAGGGAAGTGGGACAGGGAGATTAGCTGCCATGCCCAAGGTGGTACAGGTATGGTAACTTTGGGAACAGGAAGCAGGTTCCCAGACACTAGTCTTCATCCATAGGACAATCAGTCCTAACTTCTTGGTTCTGATCTGACTTGTTCTGCCATACAAGACCCTTTTTTCAGGTTGTTGTTTTAATTAGGAGAACAGTACCTTGCATCTTGGAAGCACAGCATCCAGGTGGGAATAGTATTTGTCACTCTGGCATATTTAATTATCGATGAGTGCTTTCTTTGTCTGATGACTTGCTAGTTATTTATGTTATTTTCCTTTAGAATATTTGATCACTTAAATAGCCTGAAATCAAACATTTGGCAGTGTTTACAGATTATGAAAATGGTTTCAGATTAAAGTGTTCCACAGGGAGATTAAGGTTTCAGACCAGTATGTAAGCCAAGGACACTCTTCTGAATCTCAGCTGTGGCATGTGCTCTGTATTTGTGTCCATGCTGGCACAAGGCACAGGTTGTGGCTCATGCATTTTCCCCATAGTCTCTTTGGGGCGCTTTCTTTGGAGTGCTCTTATGTCAGGGGACAAGCCAAGTCCTCTCATCTAAGTAAGATGTGGGTCTTCAAAGCACTCATCAGACAGTACCTGACAAGAAGGCTTCTTCCAGTCCTAGCTGAGAGAAGTGGCAAAACCATGCACACACATCCAAAGCTTATCTGTTTTGTGGATATATTGTGATCAAACCAGAAAGTCACTGTGGCATCAGCTAAATCAGCAGTGCCTCTAGAACTGCCAATGCAAGAAGTCAGATGTAATTTTACATTAAGGACTAATACAATTTACCTATTTAGGAATACTGCTGCATTAAAGAAATCACAGTATCACAGTATCACAGTATCACCAAGGTTGGAAGAGACCTCACAGATCATCAAGTCCAACCCTTTACCACAGTGCCCAAGGCTAGACCATGGCACCAAGTGCCACATCCAACCTTGCCTTGAACTGCCCCAGGGACGACGACTCCACCACCTCCCCAGGCAGCCCATTCCAGTGTCCAATGACTCTCTCAGTGAAGAACTTTCTCCTCACCTCGAGCCGAAATTTCCCCTGGCGCAGCCTGAGGCTGTGTCCTCTTGTTCTGGAGCTGGCCACCTGAGAGAAGAGAGCAACCTCCTCCTGGCCACAACCACCCCTCAGGTAGTTGTAGACAGCAATAAGGTCACCCCTGAGCCTCCTCTTCTCCAGGCTAAACAACCCCAGCTCCCTAAGCCTCTCCTCGTAGGGCTTGTGCTCAAGGCCTCTCACCAGCCTCGTCGCCCTTCTCTGGACACGCTCAAGCATCTCAGTGTCCTTCCTAAACTGGGGGGCCCAGAACTGAACGCAGTACTCGAGGTGTGGTCTGACCAGTGCAGAGTACAGGGGCAGAATGACCTCCCTGCTCCTGCTGACCACACCACTCCTGATACAAGCCAGGATGCCACTGGCTCTCTTGGCCACCTGGGCACACTGCTGGCTCATGTTCAGGCGGGTATCAATCAGTACCCCCAGATCCCTCTCTGTCTGGCTGCTCTCCAGCCACTCCGACCCCAGCCTGTATCTCTGCATGGGGTTGTTGTGGCCAAAAATCATTTAAAAAGAGACGTGAATTATTTCTGGTTTTGTCTGTACTTGTCTGTGGGTCAATGTCAATTCACAGACAGAAGTCTTATGCTCTTGGCTCTCCCTAATAATTTCCCAGCACAAAACATAAGATACTTTCCTGACATCAGTTTCTGTATGAATTGGAAAGCCATGTGATCCATAATCAAGTCTATCAAATGAACAGCAGTGTATACTGCAAACCTCCTCATGAAATCTGTTGCACCAAATGACTCCTTAAAGATCACTTGCCTCCACTTATGGTTCTTATCTTTGAAGGTGTTTTTCTGATTTAGTTTTCATCAGCCCTAGTGATTTGGTAGTCACTGGTTAAAACATAGCCCTGAACAGCTCTGGAAAAACTAAAGGCAGGAATTTACACAACTGCTTTTGCCCACAGTCACACGAATAAGACTTTCTGGGGAGAAAAAATAGCCAAATCTGCATCTCGTTCAGACTGCTGGAGTGTTAACATAGTTCTGCAAGCTATAACACAGTATATGTCCATAGCTGATAGGAAAAAGAAGCTGATGGGACTATATCTGCCCAAAGCAAGGGTTCTGTGTGAGAAGAACAGCAGCTGACTTACTGGAGATAGTGACGATGTGGGAATTGTTCTGCCCTATAGAATGCTGGAGGACCCCTGTTAAACTGGTCTTTGCAGGTAGTCTTTAGAGAAACATGAGTCCAAAACATTGCCTTTTTCTCAAGACTGTGGGAGGGAAAGAGATGTGAGTTGTTGTGGCCATGTGATTCTGAATGTGGCTCTGGCCCAAGGATGGAGATGAAAGAATAGTTTGCCCCATGCTTCCTGGCACTTGGATGGAAAATCAAAGAAAACCATATTAATTTCAGCTCCATTGAAACCACACAGTAGAAAAAAAAAAACATCCATAGCTGGCAAATGTAAAAGGTTTAAATTGCTGGTGGAAGAAACATTCATTTCCAAGCTTCTGAGCGAGCTATTAAAATCAACAGAGTAAAGACAAAATATCTGGCACTGAAAATGAAAGGAACAGTTTTTGCATCTACTTAGTTAAAACTTGGCAAAACAAATCTAAAGTAGTGGTTTCAGATTTCTGTGTGCACAAACTGTGCCAGCTTTTGTTCTCAGGGTTGCTGTGATTGATAGTTTATCCCTCTTGAGAAGCATTTTTTCCTCTAACAATTTTAGTCAGAAGTCAATTTAAGCAAAACATTAGATTTTGCATCAGCACTGGCATGTCCTTCTTTATTTTGTACTGCTCATTTCAATACACTCTTTTGGAAGGAGCTTGTACAGGTTGGGAGTTGATCTGCTGGAGAGCAGTCCTGTGGAGAGGGACCTGGGAGTCCTGGTGGATAACAAGTTAACTATGGCACAGCAATGTGTCCTTGTGGCCAAGAAGGCCACTGGGATCCTGGGGTGCATTAAGCAGAGTGTGTCCAGCAGATCAAGGGAAGTTCTCCTTCCCCTCTACTCTGCCCTGGTGAGATCTCATCCTGAATACTACATTCAGTTTTGGGCTCCCCGGTTTAAGAGAGACAGGGATCTGCTGGAGAGGGTCCAGTGGAGGGCTACAAGGATGATTAGGGGACTGGAGCACTGCCTGATAAGGAGAGGCTGAGAGTCCTGGGGCTTTTTAGTCTGGAGAAGACTGAGAGGGGATTTAATAAATGTTTATAAACACCTGAGGGCTGGTCAGGATGAGGGCACAGGCTCTGCTCACTTGCTCCCTGGGATAGGACAAGGAGCAATGGGTATAAGTTGCAGCAAAAGAGGTTCCACCTCAACACAAGGGGGAACTTCTTTACTGTAAGGGTCACAGAGCACTGGCACAGGCTCCCCAGAGAGGTTGTGGAGTCTCCTTCCCTGGAGACTTTCATGGCCTGTCTGGATGTGTTCCTCTGTGATCTGTGTTAGATTGCATGGTCCTGCTCTGGGCAGGGAGGTTGGACTTGAAGATCTCCAGAGGTCCCTTCCAACCCTTAATATCTTGTGGTCCTGTGATCCTTTTAGTTGACATTAGAGTTACTGCAGTAAATCCAGTAATGATATTTGCCCAGTATTTATATCTATTTTCACCTACACATCTCAATGGGTTTCCTGAGAAGGTTGAGAAATCTGCTAATATCCCAAGCCAAACTTCATTATCTATGGCCATACATTAGCAGTCAATTTCACATGATGACCAATATTTTCATTATCATCTAAATTTTTATCATTTTCTACAGTTGCAAGTTGGTGTTTGCATTGTTTTGTGAAAAGTTTATATATACTAGAAGAAACATTTAATAGATTATAATAATTGTTTTATGGAAACTTCACACAACTTAGTTGCATCACTGCCAGTGTGTTTCTATAGGATGAGTAATATCACAGTATCAACAAGGTTGGAAGAGACCTCACAGATCATCAAGTCCAACCCTTTACCACAATTCTCAAGGCTAGACCATGGCACCAAGTGCCACGTCCAGTCTTGCCTTGAACAGCTCCAGGGACAGCGACTCCACCACCTCCCCAGGCAGCCCATTCCAGTGTCCAATGACTCTCAGTGAAGAACTTTCTCCTCACCTCGAGCCTAAATTTCCCCTGATGCAGCTTGAGGCTGTGTCCTCTCGTTCTGGTGCTGGCCACCTGAGAGAAGAGAGCAATGTCCCCCTGGCCACAACCACCCCTCAGGTAGTTGTAGACTAGTTGTATATACCTATGAGGATACTTTTGTTAGTTTTCTGTATTTTTAGAGCAAATTCTGCAGGATTCTATCATAATTATAAAAGAATAACATTATCAGTAGATGTATTTAATATTTATAACAGCCCTAGTACACTGGCACACACTTTTTTCTTTGGTGTGCATTAAAAAGTTGTTGAAATTGTGTAATAGACTAAGGAACCTGGAGAAGACAGAGGATGAGAGGTGTCTTTGATAGCATCATTCAGGTTTGTTACAGCTAAATGTGGCCTTTCAGTATCTTAAGGGGGCCTACAAGAAAGCTGTGGAGGGACTTTTTAGGATGTCAGGTAATGATAGGACTAGAGGGAATGGAACAAAGCTAGAAATGGGTAGATTCAGGCTGGATGTTAGGAAGAAGTTCTTCACCATGAGAGTGGTGAGATCTTGGAATGGGTTGCCCAGGGAGGTGGTGGAAGTCCCATCCCTGGAGGTGTTTAAGGCCAGGCTGGATGAGGCTCTAGACAGCCTGATCTAGTATGAGGTGTCCCTGACCATGGCAGGGGGATTAGAATTAGATGATCCTTGTGATCTCTTCAACCCTGACTGATTCTATGATTCTGCATCTATGAAGCTGGTGAGAACTAAACCTTTAATTTAAATTTAATTAACCTGCATATTACAATTAAGGCAATGCTGCCTTAAGGAAAGTGAAGACTAAGCTGTGAGGGTTTTGGACAGCAACTGGTTACCAATCAAATTGGTTTTTTTTCCCATTATCTGGTCTGGGAAAGCAGGTACTTCCATTGATAAGGGTAATAAAGTACTAGTTACTGCTTCAAAAGGGTAACAGCATTCTTTTATATGTGGGAAGAAATAGTGAATGATTTTTAAGTAGATTTTTGGACAATTGTAAATTCATCCTTTGGATTTTGTTCCCTTCCTACAGCTGAGGGTTCCTGCTACATGTAAGTTAATACATGCTTTAAGTGGAAGTGCTTTTATTAATTGCAATGCATCCCTTCCAATTAAAAGCAATTAACCTTGAAGAAGCAGCTTAATAGATGAAGTAAGATCTGGAGGCAGCCTGTTCAAAGGCCTGTTGCAAGCTATTTTGCAGTGCAGAATGTATGAAATATCCAACAGTATGGAGGCTTCTGATGTAGTTCTGGAAGCAGTGAAGCAGACAGTGAATTGACTGGGCAGAGCAGTGGAATGGTTTTTCTAGACTCCCCAACTGTGGATGTAGCTTCATCCTAACACAGAATTGTGACTGACTTTATAGCATGTACGTAAGCAGCACCTAATAAAATCTTCTGCCTAAATCTCTCACCCAAATTTTCTCCCAATAAGCAGTTTATCTTTGTCCAGATCTATGCACTGTAACATCTGTCTTGTGAGGAAAGGCTGAGACTGGAGAAAAGACTGGGAGGAGATCATGTTAATGTTTATAAAGATCTGAAGGGTCAGTGGCAAGAAGAAGGGACCAAGCTCTTTCCAATCATGCCCAGTGATAGGACAAGGGGCAAGGGATGCAGACTTGGACACAGGAAGTTCCACCTTAACATGAGGGAAAATTTCTTTCCTGCGAGGGTGACAAAGCACTGATACAGGTTGCAGTCTCCTCCTTCAAAACCTACCTGTTTTGCTGTGGCTTGGTAGAGTTAGAAGGAGTTCAAAGCTATAGTCAGAATAACAGAGCCTATTGCTAACAAGCCAAAGTCACCGCTCCAGCAGAGCATTTGTTTGCATGGCCTTGCAGCAGGGTAGAACTGCCTTTTTCAGACCTGGTTCTTCTACTTGTTGCTGTAGCTTTATTGACTGTGCAGCAAAGAACTGGACTAGGCTGCATCTTTTCCCTTTCTCCTTAAAGTATACACATTGCTGTTTTCTGAGTCATTTCATGGCCTCTTCTCATGGCTGCTCAGCTATTTTCTGTAGCTGGAATTTGAGCACTAGGAACAGGAGTCACAGCTGCTTGAATCTTGGAGTTCTTAATAGAAAATAGAGGTGTCTCAGATCTCTCAGATTTCAGAGTAAACTAGAAGCAGAAAATTATAGAAACATGGATATAATGAGAGTCTGAGAGATGAAAGCAACCAATCACCAAGTCACCTGGTGAGCATGGTACTCTCTGCTGATTCCCTTAACTGAGACTGGGAGAAAGTGATGTCCTTTGTCATTCTCAAAACCCTTCCACAAGCTCAGCATCAAGGCCAGCCTTTTAAACCACAAACACTTTGATCCACTATTCATTTGTATTGTTTAAAAAACCCAAACACATACATGCACAAAACTCCAGTACATTTCACTTACAGTAACTTCACTTTTAGTTAAGGAAACATGACTCACTTCAAAGACTCTTTGAAGAGACTTCTACTAATTCCTGATCTTCAAAGAACTATTGCTGAAGCTATACATGGACAGATATTTCTTTGTCAGAAGAGCCATTTGCCATAAACAATCATAGAAGACAGAGCTGTAGATCTATTATCTGAAAGAACAAAAGATCATTCTTTGAAGCCACCAGGTAGTTTGACCAGTTCCTCTTGGTCAGACTTTGCCCCAAAGGGTCACATAACCATCTTGCCAGAAGAAATGACAGGGCACCCACTGGAGTGGGGGCTCATAGCTCTCTGAACTACAGGTCAGACTTCTGTGTAATCTCTTCCAAAGCTTCTGGGGCCATGTGGTTTTGCACTGCCTTTTCTACAAGCATTGTTGCTTCTAGGGACATCAAACACTCAGTCTGCATAAGTGCCATGGAAATTATTGTGCCCATCAATATTAGAGCATTTGAAAGAGACAAGGGTATCAAAGGTTGCATCCTGTTACTAAAGGTTGTATGTGCAGAAAGTGCCCAGCCCTTGTCTGATGTCCATTATGAGTCATGGTCATTGCTCTCTGAGTCAGCAGACTGTTGTTGCAAACTTAATTTCTTTGTGTCATTCATCTGGTCCCTGTCACATCCCTTTGGCTGTGAAATCTTTTACTGGCTCTGTTGGCCTTCACGTGATAATTTTTTCACTGTCAATTAGTCTCTTTCAAAGGAGTCCTGCACAATTTTTCCAAAGAAGCAGGAAGATATAAATTCTGGTCCCTAGGCTGGAAATCCAGACTGTAGGAACAGCATGCCACTCAGTTGGCTGTTCTATTCCAACACCTTTCTGCTCTTAGACAATCAGGGACCAGTCCTGTTCGCTATAACTAGAAAACTGATTTTATAAGGACTTGATGCTGAGGTGCTGCCCCCAGTCTCTGGGACAGTTGTGTTTTCACAAAAGAAAACAATCATTTAAAATAATTACATAACTCAGGCTGGTAAAATTAGGAATTTACTGGCTCTAGGTAGCGCTTGCTTGACACCCAGCCTTTGGCATTCCAACAACTACACTGCCCTCAGACTATGTTACAGTGGGGTTTTAATTGCCTGTCTTTGCATGAGAGTCCCAAGACAACTCCCTGATTGATCCCCTGTGTCTTGATGATACCCTGACTCACGTTAATGTTTCAGCCATCTGTACAGTATGAGGCCTAAGGTCCCATTTGAGCTGAGGAAGCAAATGGCTTATTAAAGTCTAATTTCTCCAGCTTGTTCTTGCCTTTGGGCATTTTAAATAGGTTAATGCAATTTTTACAATACACTCAGGAAACTTTACTCACAGAGTGTTGTCATAAACTAGAGGAAAATAGCCCCTAGATTATCTCAGAGTGGAAAATATTCCAAATATATTTGCCCTGGTATTTAGTCAAGTTCTCTACCTAGAACAACAACTTTTTCTTCTCTCTCTCTCTCTCTCTCTCTCTTTTATTTTTTTCCTTTCTTAAGATTTTAGTGAATTATTGTACATTTTAGGGTTTGGTAAGGGGAAAAAACAGTCAGATTTATATAATGCAGTGGATCATTTTTCAGGGAAGTTCCAGTATTCATCAAAACGTGGAGACACCACAGGCACCATATAAATTATGATGGTTTTCTTCTTAATACTTCCTTTTTATTGCCTATATTCTTTAAAGTGAATTTAGTGCTTATGAAAGATGCTCTGAAAAGAAAGTGAAGCCCTCTGTTTATCTGCAGAATTGGTACAGAGGAGTATTGGCAATGCAAGTTTCTCTCCATAATGCCATCTGCATTCTGAAGCTGTAATCTTGAAGGATCACCTTTGGGAAGAAGATGACTTGGTCTCCCTGCCCTTTCTATCCTTAGCCTCTCTGCTTAAAGTGTAAATAAAGATGTCAATTGATGCCATCCAAGGCCATAGTCTTTATGATCTTCCTAACAGGTATTGGGAGACCATCAATTTATTACCTTGACTGTATGGCAGACTGCATCCAACGCAAGCTCTCTGCGGGTATCTGTGTGTGAATACATCTTCTATACACCTAATACATCTTCCATAAGCTAGAAAAGACTCAAACGCACCATTAAAGTGCAATGACTTTTGTTCTCTGTTTTGACCTAGACTGGATTTGAACCAGTGATTTAGAAATAACATGCTCTGTATCCCATTACTAATCTTTTCAGCCACAAGCCCAAGCCTTCCCTTTTTCTCACAGAGAGGATGCTAACTTATTTAAAACAACTCAAATTTTGCTCTTTGCGTATGCAAAACCACGTTGGGCATTTGGCTAACATACCCCTCATTACCCAGGAGGGAGAGAGTGTAAACACAGGCTCTCATCTGACTGTTGAGCGTGTGTATTCAATCCCCAGAAATCTGTTTCAAAGCTAAGAAAGGCACATATCTCATTAGCAGAGAAACTACAAGGTGGAAAAACAAAGCGGGCCATGTCAGTTCAAACGCGAGCCCAGATGCTTAACTTAGTTACACTTTTCAGTTTAAGGCAATGCAAATCCATTCTCCATTACTAGGGAAGTGGAAAAAGGCATTAGGCCCTTGAAATGGCAAGAGCCAAGTTCTGTGCTCAGTCACACAGGAAAAGCTGTAATGTATGACTTTCTCCTTTTTAGCCCATTGTACGTTGTTTCGAGGCGCCAAAGAACATCTATGCAATTATGTAAATGGGAGTACAAAGGCTAGAGCAGCGCCGTAGTTTGTAGGCTGAAAATTGGTTCTTCTTTCTCCTACCCCTTCTTCCTCTTTACACAGAAACAAACATGCACAAAACACTAATAAAATAAATCAGACATTATGTGAAGCTTATCCACAAGAGCAGTTTCTAGATACAAATTGAATCCCCGAGCATTAATTTGATCTTCTGCCAAGCGCTGTAGAGACCTTAAGGATGGGAGTTTGTATTGTGAATGAGAGGTGAAAGAAAGAGTCCTAATTTTTACATCATTTTCATTATATAACATTCATGGGCATACTTCTGTTCCTTGCTTTATTGAGAAATGTGATTAAACTTTAAAATGTATATTTTTATTTAAAATATAACCGAAGACATTCCCATACTTATGCAATAATGTCTTAGCCAGAGGCAGCAGACAGCTGATACTGCTTTCAGTGAACACAACTAGGATTGGGATTTGAAGATGGAGCCTGTTCAGTTTTCCAACTAAGAAAAAGATTCAGTCATTCCCCTGTCATGGATCAGACTGCTACTTCTTTCAGCATGGTTGTATCAGAGGTGATTTTTTTTCTCGCTGCACCGCTCTACTTGGCAGAGGGGCATTTTAGTTTCATTTCAGTTTCCTGTGTAGGTAACCAGTAGAGGAACTGAGGCTACAAGAAAAGCCTGAAGAACCACATTTTATGTACATACTGTAAATGCATAGCAGCATTGTGCCTAAGGTATCCCCCAAAGGAAGGCAAGAAGGACTACGTCCCTTCGATCTTAACTTTCTCTAAGTCCTTAAAGGAGCATGAGGTCTGTATAGACAAGTACAGAAGCTAGTGATCTAAGAGACCAGGAAGTTTGCTTTCAGTGCCTCTTGATCATCCATTTGCACCATTTAATTCCATAACTCTTATTCTAATGTAAATGCCCTGATACTGTGGCTAAGCATAATCCGCTTAAAGCAGGATCATGAAACGTGGGGCGATCGCTTGGGAAGTGTGCCATGGCACTGCAACAACCAAGAAATTACACTTAAACTTAGGCTGAAAACCCCTCATGGCATTGTTTCTTCATAAGTTCTTACTACCTTCTTGGTTACCAGATATTTACTTACCATGTATTTTTATTAAGGAAAGTTGAATGTTGCACAGCTTTTGTGGATTTCCCTCTGGGATTTTTGTTTGGTAGCTTGCATGCATTTTTGGTTAATTATCTCTCCTCTAACGTGCCATTTTTTGTTATCTTTTTTAACCATGGAAAGACATTCTTGCAATTTTTTGCAAGGCTTTTTAACTGTTGAATGCACTTCTGAAAGAAAGTAGGAAGTTCTCACTTAAAATGTGCCAAAGTTTCACCCAGCTGTTTGCCAGTAAGTCACAAAAAGATTCCTGTGAGGTAGGCAGTGCGTGTTATCTTTTATACATGCAGACATAGCTCTCTTGTAGCACCTGAAATTCCATCAGGCTCCAAGCTCTGCAGAAAGTGACAAATGCTAGACAGGTCTACAATTTATAATGGATGAGCTATGCAAGCAAGCTCTGGGAGTTGGATTGGATTTGATTACAAACAATAATATGACACAGCTCCTGCTGTGGATAGGACACACATTGTGAGAGGCAGTGCAATCAGGCAGCATGAGCACCAGACTGCAGGCAGAAGCCAGAGCCCCAAATCCACCTTTGCAGTGCACCTGCTCTGTGGCTTTGGGAAAGCCTTGTCTTCACCAGTGAAGAGTAGCATTCCTTAGGGGTTGGTATTGGGAGTTGCACCATTTAATATCTTTGTTGGCAACATGGACAAGGGAATGGAGTGCACCCTTAGCAGATTTACCATCGACGTGAAGCTGAGTGATGCAGTCAACACACTAGATGGAGGGAATGCCATCCAGAGGGACCTTGACAGGCTTGAGATGTAGGCCAGTGCAAATGTCATGAAGTTCAACAAGCCCAAATGCACCTGAGTCTGGACAATCTCTTAAGCACAACTATAGTCTGTGTGAAGAATGGATTGAAAGCAGCTCTGAGGAGAAGGACTTGCAGGTGTCGATATTGCAGAATCACAGAAGTTCAACATGACTTAGACATGTGCATTTGCAGCCCAGAAAGCAAATCAAATCCTGGTCTGCATCCAGAGAAGCATGTCCAACAGGTCAAGAGAGGTGATTCCCTCTAGCTGTTCTGCCTAGCTTAGATCCCACCCAGAGTTATGTGTCCAGTTCTGGAATCTTCAATGTAAGAAGGACACAGAACTGTTGCAGCCAGTCCAGAGGAGGGTCACAATGATCAGAGAGCTAGAGCACCTCTATTATGAAGAAAGGCTGAGAGGGTTGGGGTCGTTCACTCTGCAGAGGCAGATGTCGTGCAGTCTCAGCACAACGTCCACTGACCACACAGGCTGATCGTGTGCAGGCATCCAGGGTCTGCTCTTGGTAACTCGCAGCAGTGAGGTTTGCCAGGCAAACAATAAGGCAATTGCAGCAGGCAACAGCAGAGCACTGCTGCGCACAGCAGAGAGAGCAGAGGAGCAAAGCAGGGAAGCAAGAGCAGGTTGTTCACCTGCGTATCTTCTCTTATCAATGTGGGCCGAGGTTAATTGCCCTTTGGACACAATAGCCAATCAGGATGGCAGTTAGCCAAACCTTACTGTATTAGGCAAAGCCATAGGCTCACTTTTACCCAAATTTGGGAAGAGCACAGGCCTTGCACAAGCTAAGTGTCTGTGTACCTTTTTTAACACAGGACCCTGGGCAGGCCAGACTCAGTGGCTACAGGTTCTTTTGTGTCCATTTCCCATGCTTGCTTCTCTGGTGGAGCAGAAAAACATGCCTAGGTAAGACAAGACATATACGCCTATTTTGGGCCTATCAGTCCTACCACAAGAAGTCAACTTAAGTCTTCAGTGGTTGCACATGCTCACATTGTCAATGCACAGAAGTCTGTTGGCAATAACCATCCAAAATTGGTTGCATTAACTGCTCAGTAGGACCTGAACCTGCAAAACCTTAGGCTGAAAAAAAATATGAAAGTACTTGAGGCATTTTATTCTCTTTTTCTTCCCTCTGGATTCAGCCCCTTGTTGTGTGTATTGGCAGAAGAAAGAATGTTCAAATCAACGTGCCCATTAAATGGAGTATTGGTTCTGTGGAGAATGGAAGTTTCATGAAGATTTAATTTTGAAGCAAGTAATTAAATAGCTGTCCAAAGGCATGACTTGTTAATGAAACTGAGACCTACACCATTAGGATAACTCTTCTAGCAAGTGAATCCCAACACCTGCAACAATATAATCTCTCTTGCTTAAGCAGATCCATCCATCTATAAAACATTTCAGAAAGCATAGATTTTTGCCTGGTGGTAAACAAACAGATCAGTAGTATTTCTGACAGTCCTTATCTAAGCTTTATAACTCTACAAGGCTACTCATATCACTGATTGGCAGCATTTCAGCGAAAGCACCTTTAAAGAAAATTGCATGCTCCATGGGGAACAGTGATACTAATAATTATGAAATATTAGCCTTCTGCTCGCTCTGAGCCAAATGCAAACACACAAAATGCTACACTTCTTACAATATAATGTAACCATCCCTCATTTGGTTGACTTTGTCAAGAGATTTCTTTTCTGTTTCAAATTCTGGGCTTCTTTATCATTCTCCTTGTGTCTTGTGTGTCATGCTTTTAAGAAGTCCAGGCAGTGATGCTTTTATCTTTACTATTCTGTCAACAGATATTTTTAGTGTATTGTAAGTTCAATCATAAGATCATCAACAAAAAAAGTGGAGAACCCACATGTGTTTGTACTCTTCTGTTTCTAGAGTGGCAGTGATCCCTCCTTCCCATGCTGCCTCATGTTACCTCAGGTTGATATTTTCAGCATTCTTTTAATTATCAGCCATGTTTTCCAAACTGTAGCTGAGAGCCATCAAACCTTAAGGAGTCAAGCATGTTTTGTGGTCCAAAAATACTTCACTAGATGGCTTTCCCTCCACCTCAAATGCTGTTACCTGTCCCCTACTACATGACCCAGTGCCCTACATACAACATTCTGATAAATCCATTCTTCCAAGCCTATGAGTGCCCTGTGGGTGGAAAAGGGTTTGGGGACCACTGCAGTACAAAAGGCTCCACTGTATCTCATTTGTCATAGAGGAAGTTCTGTCATCCTGCCTGGTTTTGCACACAGTGTATAAAATGAGCCCTCATTCCTCTCTATGAGGCATGTAAGTTGCAAGATATGCTTCTGTGGGGCATCATTACATTCATTTCTGTATTGGAGTCTGTGGAAGCTGTAAGGGTCTCTCATGTTTGAAGTCTTAATTCTGGTTCTCAGTGATTCGTCCAGACTGCTGAGCTATCCCAGGTGAAAAAAGGACCTGCACAAAGTAAAGAACTGATCTAGATGAGGGTTTTGTCTCATGGGAATGGTCTTTCCACCTCTGTGTATATCCCTGCAAACAGAACTGGTTAAACAGTTTTTGTTGCCATCTGAGGTCCTTCATACTGTGGTTAATATTTGTTTATGCAGTTGCTTTCTTGAATACAGACCTTGTTATTTATTCTCCTATGCCTTAGACTATATTTACATTTCTTACCCTCTTGGCTTTGGGGGATTCTGAACATGGCATTGATGGGAGTTTACTCTTACTCCTCCAGTCTGATTTCTTTTGTGCGAGTCTTTAACCTGATGGTCACTCTGGTTTACATTGTAACACAGAACTTCCCTAATGGTGTTATCAGTCTTCCTCTGAGTTATTCAAACTCTTTGTTGAAGTCACATACCTATGACTGTGATTCTTGTGAGGAATATTTGTACTCTGAGTCCTGCCCCTGATGGAAGAATATCTGGAGCAGCTGTGAATACAGGAATGGATGACCAACAACTCTTCTTACCAAGACTTTACCTTTTCTTTTATACAGCCTTTTCTCTCTTACCTATTCTGCCTCATCTTTCTCCATTTTCTTTTCTTTTCTTGTTTTGTTTTTTTTTTTCTTTAGCTTATTCCTGTTTATGGCTCATTGACTTCATAAATCATACCAAGACCTCAGGTTCATCCCCAGGTCATAGACGTCTAGAAAGCTGAAATAGGGATGTTGATATGGAAAGAAATTGGAGACAACTTGGCTTTATCTGCCAATCCACAAATAACTTGGTGAAGGGTTTCTGTCCATTAAATCCAGATTCTCACTTTAGAAATAACATTCTATTCATTCCCAGTCTGCTTTGGCTCATGATGATGGAAACCAGAATACAGAGTGGTGTTGGCAAAACAGTACACAGAGGGCAAATAGTGCATTCAACTTGTAGGCTGTTCTCCTTGGGATCTTGCAGCCATCTAATGCAACCCTTACAATGTTGATTGAAGTGGATAAGGCCAGGGAACCAGCTGACTTATTTGGGGCATAACCCCAGAAATAATCAGGTTCTGTGATGTTCTGCTGCTGCTTAAAGCTGTTCTTCCTTAGTGATGTGTCTCTGGCACCTGCTTTCCTGAGCTTAATGAACACCCTAGTCAATTGAAAAGTGGGAGATAAAGTTTGCTCCTCTGTTCCAGCAGAGCTGGTGGTCCTGTGTGCCACCAGTTTCCAAGTCTTCTCTTTGGAGCACATGCTAACAAAATGCATCAGACCTTTACTACCAGGAATGAGTGAGCAGTGCAAGTGCACAAAATGTTTTACAAGTGCAAGTTTTTAGCTTTGAGATGTGAATGATAAGGGGCAGTTCTAGTTCCAGAGACACAGAAATTTCTTAGGTGGGTTGTGGTTTTTTTGCTACCTATGCATTGCCAAAGAAATTTCACAGCTATATATTTTGTTTTCTGACACCTGCTGTATAAAGAAAGCTCTTTTCAGAGTGTCCTTTATTTAAAAAGTAGGGTTTCCTTTATCTAGCAGCAGCAGCTCATGTTATGAGCCTTTGTTACGCTGTTACAGTGACATTAGGTTTGGCTCTTCTCTAGGTGGGCAAAATTCCCATTTGCCTCACTTCTCTGTGCAAAGGCTGCTGGTCAGGTCTGATCCCTGTCCTGTGGGCAGAGTTGCAGTCCTGCCAAAGGTTTGCTTTCATTGCCTTCAGTCAAATCTGACTCTTACCACAGAACTGCACTGGCAGAGCCACAGCCTACTACTGTTGGGAACATGCTTCCTGCCACAACCTGAAGTGCCAGGCTAACTGACCTCAGTGGGCAGTGTCCCTCACACTGTATCAGAATCAGAATTTAGTCTAGAATATCTGTTATAAAGTAGGTGTTACTGAAGCCTACATAATTCCCTTTCCTCTCTTCAATTCACAGCTACCTCATCACTGAACTCCCAACTTCAACAGCTTCAACATCTTCAGCAGCTCCAGCATCAACAGCAGCAGCAGCAGCAAGGTCAACAGCAGCAACAGCAGCAGCAAAGCCAGCAGCAGCAGCAAGGTCAGCAGACACAGACTCCACAACAAACCCAGCAGACCCAGCAGCCACAGCCACAGCCGTCAGCACCACCACAGCAGAGCCAAACACAGTCTCAGAGCCAGAGCCAACCACCTCCAGCCCCACAGTCCTCCAGCTCCCCTCAGAAACCCAGCCAGTCACCAGGGCATGGCCTTCCATCTCCTCTTACGTCACCAAATCCATTGCAGGTAGGATGCTATATACAAATCTCTAATGGTCTAATAACAGAAAGTGCATACCCTCCTACTGCAAGGGGGAATCAAGTGAGGGCTACACCTTCTGACTGCCTCACATTAGTTATCTTCACAGGCATCCAGCTTAGAACATCTAAACAGCCTGATAAGCCAGGGAAACATAATTAATGAGTAAAATGGTTTTAAGTCCATATCATAAACCCATAGAAAACTCTCTCTTTTTTCCCATGTGTTCAGCAGGTACTGTTCATAAATGGCATTTGCCCAGCAGCCACCCTTTATGGTAACCTATGAGGAGAGCAGAGTTAGCAGATACCCTGACTGTTCCTAAAAGGAACAGAGCTTTTGCTGGTGGGTGTGTACAAGGGGTTGATGGGTTATCTTTCCCCTTGAGATCATAGTCCTAATGCTTATCCTGCTAAGAACCAAATACTTCTGTTAGGCACTACAGACTCCAAAGCTAAGAGTGCTAGTTAATGCTTCTCCTAGATGTTCATCCTGATGACAAGGATGCTTTTCAGTAGACCAGCAGCTGTGGCACCCATAACAATTCTGGGTTCTGTCTAGGAATTCCTGGAAAGAAACAGGAGAGCTCTGATCCAATGGTCCTAATTTTTTAAACTTGGATGTCCTCATACTAGACATGTCATGCTGTATTCTCATCCTGCAACAACAGCTTTGACTGTGCCCACAAGTGGAATGAACATCAGGGTAGTCTGTGAAGTGAGAAGAGTCTCTTACCAGGCACTGAAACTGCACTTATAAATCAGCAAAGTCTCTACTCATTTAATTTCTGAATTTTGAACCACTTTGAAGGTTTTCTCCACACTCATGGATTTGGTTCCATTTCCTGCAGAAATTAAACTATATTAGCTTAATAATTAAAAACTTTTTTCAAACCATTAAGGGAATTGTTTTACAAGAAGCTGCGTTTGCATGTGGCCAGATAAACCTGCATTGATCTGAGCTTTGACTAAATTGCATCAAATCTGATTTTTTTAATGGTTTGGATAATGGACTTAAAAGTCCACAAGAGCTGTGTCCTTGCTTCCTGAGATTGTCCTTATAGTAGAGCATCATATTTATAGAGCTTCTTCTGTGTATTGTCTTAAGGGCTACTTAGGCACAACTTAATGTCCAGTCCATCATGTTAATGAGTGCTTTGGGACTCTTTAGTATGCAGATTATTGACAGAAATAGACAGGAATATTTCCAGAGGAGCTTCTGTTACATTTTATTGTCTTGGTGCAGCTGCAATGTACATACACTAACTGTATGCAGTGCATGTTGCTAAAACTGCCTGCTAAATATTGGCCTTCAAATGGCTTTCAGTTTTACAAACAAAGCAAACACTCATAATTTAGAGCTGAGCTAGGGAGGAAGTGGAATCATCTCAGTGAACACACCTCAGGAGGATTGTACTGACACTGATTTGAAGCCTTGGGTCTGATACGGCCTCTGGTCCCAGTGTAAATCTCAGCTGAATACAAGTACTTCCAGACTCATCTGTGACTTACCTGTACAGGCCAGAAGAAGCACTTTCTACTCTTAGCTCTCCATGGTCACACCTCACTTCTAGAAGTACAAGAGAAGTAAGTAAAACCAGTGATTCCTCACGTGTGGGGTGCCAATGCCAGTGTTTTCACAGGGTACCTTGGCACGTGTCTTTTTATCATGCTTATCCCACAACTACCCTTCAGAGGGTAGTTTGGATGTGACAGATTCAACAGAAGTGGAAGGAACCAAGTACTCTCAGGTGGTTTTAGTTCAAAAGCTATGCTCTAAACCTTTTAGGAACTGGGATTAATGAAAGACATCAGCGTGAGAGGTCTGGCATTCCCACTGGGCTAAGTTCAGCCAGTACTGCTAAGCCAGCTGTGTGGCTGAGACATCTTCAGAACAGTCAGAGAATTAGAAGTCATTAGCTGTCAACTTTGGCTCAGCATTAAAGAGTTCATCATAAACTGGGGGATAAGTATTTTTAACGTTTGTTCCTCTCTGATCACTGCCATTTGAATATTTGTGAAGACCCAAAGTTTGCTCACAGCTACAAAAATGCTGTGTGCTGACATCCAGAAGAGAAGCCAGAATTCAGCACAGTATTTCAGGCCTCACTTTAGTGAAGTCTGCAGAGCCATTCGGCCTCCTAGCCACTTCTATAGCAAGCATAATACTTCTTGAGCTTCCCTAAGAAATACTTAAGAACTTGAAACATGCTCTGTCATATTGCTGAGGCTCTTTAAAATGCAAGTGACAGTCACAAATATCTCCAAAGGAACTGCTGTTGCACTTTATATATGGCTGAAGGATGTGTTCTGGTACTTTCCTAAAGCAGAGCAGCAGTGAGATCTCCTCCATCATATTTGCCTTTCCCTTCTAAATCCTGCAGAGAAAAGCTGTTTTACCCATCTAGCTCGAGGTCTGTGTCTGAAATTGTTTTCTTCTGCAGAAACATAAACCAAACAAAAGCTAAAACAGGAGGGAGCAAGCATTTGGCAGCAGTTCATATATCCAGTTTATAATAGCTGCTTAGAATGTGTATTTTTTTAATGTCTAATGCTTTAATTTAAGAATCGACCTAGAACAAAATTCAAACATATTATGGCCTCTAAGGTAATGTTCTTTATGAACTAGAATGAAATGGGGTTTGTTTGAAGAATATTAAGGGAATAAAGATCAACTAAGTTAAAGTTTGACAGCTTAAATTTCATTTCTGAATTCTTGATATTTTCATGTGGGCTTTATCCTCTTACATTATTCAGGATCTGTCTGAAGGATATTAGTTTAGAACAATGCAGCCTCTAGAAATTGTCATGGAAAGTCAGTAATTCAGGAGGATGATTGTGTTTGTTTCAATAAAAAGTCTGAAGGATAACTGCAATTACATCTCAAAATGTACAGATGCTGTCATGTCCTTCAGAAGGCAAATTAAATGAAAGTGACTTGCTTAGGTATACCTGGGTGAGGGTTTTTTTGCTAGTTGATCAGAAATTAATAATACTGGTGCAGCACACACCAGCTAAAGGTCTCAGAAAGGTTCTTGTCAGATTGTTCTGTAGTACTCTAGTTTTTTCACTGTTCTTTGCTGGCTTCAACAGGCTAGGTTGTAGTTACAAACCTATGATTTTCAGGAAGTGTTTTAGTGATTGTGTAGAAAGATGAAAAATCAGAGAATCACAGAATTAATTAGGTTGGAAAAGACCTTTGATATCCTCAAGTCCAACCTACCCCCAACACCACCTAATCAACTAAGCCATGGCACCAAGTGCCATACCCAGTCTCTTTTTAAATACTCCCAGGGACAGTGACTCCACCACCTCCCTGGGCAGCCCATTCCAATGCCAATCACTTTTTCTGTGAAGTACTTCTTCCTAACATCCAGCCTAGACCTCTCCTGGTGCAGCTTGAGACTGTGTCCCCTCATTCTGTCACTAATTGCCTGGGAGAAGAGACCAACTCCCACCTCTTTTCAGGTAGTTGAAGACAGAGATAAGGTCTCCCCTGAGCCTCCTCCTCTCCAGGCTGAACACCCCCAGCTCCCTCAGTTGCTTCTCATGGGGCTGTACTCCAGACCCCTCACAAGCCTTGCTGCACTTATCTGGACACATTTGAGCATATTTCTTAAAATGAGGGGCCCAGAACTGGACACTCAAGGTGTAGCCTAACCAGTGCTGAGCACAGGAAGAATGCCTTCCCTAGTGGTGCTGGCCATACTACCCCTGATACCGGCCAGGATGCCACCTTAGGGCCTGGATTCTGTACTGACATTAGCGATGATGCTCTAGATTTGTCCTGGTAAAAGCAAAACACTCCAGAACCTAGGATCATTGCTGATTTGAGGAGAACAACAAAGCAGAGGAGACTTCTCCAAAGCAGAGCACTATTTCAGTGGAAATAGTGGAAAGTTTTGTCCCTTCATTTTAAAATATTGAAATTCTCCATATAGAAAATTGTAGTCTGACATTAGCTTTCATTGTTTCAATTGACCAAAACAAAGGAATCCAGAGGAGGAAGGTAACCTTCCTCAGGTTGTAAATTGGAGCCTTGGAAACCTTTACTTCTGGGAAAGAATGCTTCTTCAAGTGTCTTCTCCTGTGAATGTTTGTTATTACATGGCAAACTTCACCAGTTCTGGGATGGTCCACATGTTGTAACTTCAAAGCACAGTTAGCATCTCTTACAGAGCTTGCATTTAATTAAATATCAATTAAATATACATGCTATATAAAATCAGATGAGCCAAGTATTAAGTGCTCAATTTTTCTGCCTGACTACCAGAATAAGGTTCTTTCTATCATCAACATGTATTTACCTGGCTCCAAATGGAGGTTAGCTTCTGATGCTGACACTCACACTGTTTTAGTGGTATGGGTAAGATGAACATCCCCACAGCCAAGTCTACAAAGGAATAACTACACCATAGGAACAGAAGGATTCCTGGTGATTTCGACTGTTCTGTTCAGGTGCCAATAGGAACAGACGAACAGGAAATCCCCCAGGGATGGCCCCACTCTGAAATTATTCTGACCATTTTCAGAACTCTCTCCTAAAGCACCTTTTTGTCATAGAAGCCTACCTACAATAACTGCAGCTGACGGGAGATGATGAGTGAGAAAAAAAAGCATCATAAAAGGAGGGAAGAAGTGAAGTGAGGAGATGACAACAGCAGAAAAATCTTCCAAGTAATGGCAAACTCTAGCATAGCAAAACCAGAACCTCCTTCAGATTAAATTTTCATACTAATCTTAAATAATGTATTTGGAACCTCAACACTTTTATAACAAAGGAGAAAAGAAAAGCAGAAAGGCTGAAACACTCAGCTGTAAATGAGGGAGAATATGTACACAGATGCCTGAGGCTCCAACAGCCAAGAAAAACAAACCTCTTCTTCCCTTCCTCCCAGCCTCATTCACTGGTTAGCTTCTCATTTAGGAAAAATCTAATTTAAGGAATTCACAGTGTTTACTGACACTTTCATCACTTTACATATATTGAAAACACAGAAGAAACCAGCAAATCTGTTGGTTTGAGGAAGGCAGCTGGGATGTTTGCATAGGCTATAGTTGGGGCTGTCTTTCTGTCTATGTTCACACCCAAGACCTGCTGTATACTTCTCATGCTTATCAAATCCTGAGATCAAGAAAACTTGATCAAGATTTCAACACCAGTAACCCCACTGAGCTTTGGAGGGTTTTTGTTAAAATTATCTAGCCTTCCCCCTGTATGTGACACTGTGCAATACATGACTGCCTGAAATTGTTCTGTTACTTGGTTATCAGTTTGACAAAGAAATATTTTATAACTGGTGAGAGAATTCAGTGCTTTGGATCCATTTTCCAGAATTCCCTTATTTTTGGTAGCAAAAGGGAGTAGCATAATGCACATCAGAAGGCAAGAGGTGACACAGACATATAGAGCAGACATTTATTTATGCCCATCATCTGCTGAGAGTGAACCTGTTGAAATTCTGATCTTAGATGGGTTTCCAGAAGATACTGGTGAGAACTAAGTATCAGCTCTAAGGTCAGAACAGGGAAACTCCCCTGCAGGCAGCTAAATTGAGTTGGGCTGATGAACTCTTAAGAATATTTTGCATATTTCATCTCCTCCTCATTTCAAACAGGTACAGGAAGACTTAAACTTCTTGTTTTCCTGACAATTTGGGATTTATGAGTCTCCTAACCCTATTTTTATGATTTTGGGGGGTTGATAAGGCGATTTCATGAGTAGAAAAGGCAAGCACTTGTAACAGAAATCATAGTCATATTGATGAATCACACGGAGATGTTTATTACCCTTTGCAAATGCTGTAGTGATTCGTGTCCCCTCCTTTGTTTTTATGCTCTCCTTCTGCCACTTCAGTAGTTCTGCGAAGTGCACAGATGTTACTGTTCACAAACTTGAATCTTGCTTAAGAAATTGTTGGCTTTGAGTTTCACCTCATCCATGGCCTCCTTTGTTCTCCTCTCACCTCTTCTGAACACTTTTCATCCATCTGGGTCCACCACCAGCTAGACCACTCTGATATGGCAACAGGGCAGTTTGTCTTAGGTGGACATTCAGGTGTCTCTGCGTTGTGCTGTACTATGATCATGCAAGCTGGTTTCCTGGCACCGCTGTCTTTGAGGGCTGCTACTCTACCTGGAGAATCATGAGCATCGTTTGCACAAAGAGGCTGGTTTCACTTAATGTGTAAGGCTGCATCCATGCTCAGGATTGAGAAGAGTCTCACATCTTCCCAGCTGTCTTTACTCTCCTGGAATTTCACTGCCTTGTTGGATCTTTGAGGCCTTGGGACTTCACTCTGTAAAGCCTTTGAATACTGCATTTAAACAGAGCAAAGAGAAGTTTAAGGCATTCTCAAAGAGACTTTATAAGCAAATCTCTTCATTCCCTGAGGAAACCTCTCAGCCAGAGAGCTGAGCACTGGCTGCCTGGTCCATCCAAAAATACTCTGTAGGTGTTGCTATTTTCAGCAGCACAAGGACTACCAGTGTCTGACTCACATTTAAAGCAAAGGAAATTAATCTTCGAGCAAAACAACTGGCATTATTAGCACCCAAGGGGCAGAAGCTGAGGCTAATATAGGAAACCATTTGCTAGAGAATTCTCTGAAGGAGAGAAAAGTGGAGCTGGTTGCCCAGCTAGCTCTGGCTTCTGAAATGGGAGCATTTAATAAACTCCCTAAAGCAACTGAAGTATTTAATAAATGGGGAAATAAATAAATAATAACCACCAGGGCAAATTTGGGAAAGGATTCATGTCCCACAAGATCTTCTATTTCCAAAGCCTGTCTAGGCAGAGAGGGGAACTTAGGGACAAAAATAAATTGACACAGTGCCTCAGATACTCCTTTAAATACAGTGGATGAGTTTTGCCAGTGTTCATTTATCATAATTACTCTTTTCACTCATATTCCCAATTTTTTTTCAGGGGAGTAGAGAATATAAAAAACCACATTACTTTAGTTTCTTCTATTTTTCATACCTCTTTGTAATAAAGAAAGGGGGGGGAAAGGATTAAGAATTGCAAGTCACCAGGAGTTTCTAGCTCAAGGAAAAGAATTCTACTTGGAAGCAAGTGGATCAAGCGAACACAGAGAACCTAGTGAGCTTACTGAATCTGAGCTGCAATACTCTGGAAGTGATGTTCTGTCCTTCAAGGATCCTGTACGAATCATCACCTAAAAGAAGTTGCTCAATTTCTAGGTATTGCTTTTAAAAAGAAAGAGAAGAGAGTAAAAGAAAAAAAAAAAAAAGTCTCTCCAGACTATGTTTTAACATTTACATTTAAGCCCTTTCCAGCAGTATTGTCGAGATCTACCATGAGTGTCCACTTGTGGATTCCGTTGGTGGGTTTAGCAGGCGCAGTTTAGGGCAGGTGTTTAAAGAAATAATGCCACTTTCTCCTTTTTATTGGGAGGCAGAATATTTTGAGAGAGTGACTAAGCAGAGGCCTGGAGATTATAAAATTTGCTTAAGTGTTAATGGGTTGATTGCTGAGTTACAGCCTGCCGTCTTTACTGGAAATTGATTGACTGGTGCTGCAGGTCTTCACACTTGACGCTCGGATTTGACTCGAAAATTCTGCCAAGTCTTTTACTCTGAAATTTATCTTAATTAGATCTGAAAGACCTGCCACAGCAGAATAGTCACACCGATTAAAATGAAAAACAGGAGAAATTACTGATCAAATTAATCATAATGTCGGGTTACAGCTGTAGGTCTGATGTAATTTGCCACTCCAGTGAGTTACATCGGGCCAGGCAGAGGAAAGAGAGCTGCTTTTACGCTGATCCGTAACACCAGGCAGCTTCGGGCAGCCCGTCAGGACGTTTATTCCATTCATTCTCTTGGCTTATTCTGACCTCAGTGCTGCAACGAGAAACAAATTAGGCAAAAGAGAAAAAAAGAAGCTCCTTTTATCCAAGGGGTCGTATTGGAAACATGAGCTTTCCAAATCCATCTTGTTTCATCTTTCCCCTTTCTCCACCAACCTTCTACTTTAGTTTGAAGTAACCAACAATTAATTATGTAGAAACTGGAAAATTAGAAGGTTAGAGGTTATCACCTTGGGCACATGGCAGAAGATGTTTATTTCTTAGAGCTCCTAGTGCATTAGGATATGAGGGAGTTAGGATCACTTAAGCAAATGAGAAGGCATGTCCTGGCATACAAGATGTCTCACAGAAGTGCTAGTCCTAAAATTCATCTTTAAAATATGGGCTTGTAAAGTAAGTACAAATCACTGGGTGAATCCATCTTAGAAGAAGATAGGTTGTTGGTCAGAAGGGAGCCAGCTCTAAAACTGTCATCTGGAAGAGAAGTCTTCTGTAAGTTTCCTAGTATTTGTCCCACCAGCAAGGTTTGAAAGACTTTTAGGACAACCTGTCTTGTAGCACTGGTGTATTTTTTTACTGCTGATCTCGGGCAAAGTCAAGAAATTAAGATATTTGCCACAAGATGAGAAAGGAACAAAAAGCAGCTGGGCACTGTGGGTCTCAGGAAGAAGAATTGTCCTACCTTTGATATACATTCAGTTTTTGTTTTGATACTGTAGTACCTTTAACTGATCAAGGCTTCTTTCAGAGATTTTCCATTTCCAATAGTTATGTATTGTGTTCGGTTCCGGGCCCTTTGCTACAGGGAGGACACTGAGGTACTGGAGCATGTTCAGAGAAGTACAATGAGGCTCATGAAGGGCCTGGAGCACATGGCCTACAAGGAGCATCTGAGAGAGCTGGGGGTGTTCAGTCTGGAGAAAAGGAGGCTGAGGGGAGACCTCATTGTTCTCTACAGCTACCTGAAGGGAGGCTGAGTGAGGAGGGAGCCTCTTCTTGGTGTCAAGTAACAGGAAATGGCTCCAAGATGCACCAGGGACAGGTGATGGTGGATATTAAGAAATATGTCTTCACAGAGAAGGTTCTCAGAGATTGGAGTGGTCTGCCCAGGACAGCGGCAGATTCACCATCCCTGGAGAGGTTCAAGTGCAGTGGGGACATGGTGCTTAGGGATATGGTTCAGAGTCAGCCCTTCAGTGTTGGATTGAGGGTTGGACTTGGATGATCTCAGTCTTCTAACCAGATGCATTCTGTGATTCTGTAATTCCACAAAGATGATTTCTCTCCTGCCCAAAATTGATTTTCTTTTTAAAAATGTTATTATTATTTTATTTTAGGCCTGGGAATTGAAAGAACTAAAGATAGCTCTTGCTTAAATTGGCCCTAAGCTACACCATTTGTTACACGGAACATAAGCATACAATACATTAACAATCAGCTACTCTGAATTGCCTTAAAAGACAAAAGAAATTGTGTTGAAACATTTCAGTATTCCATCTTTTATCTTCATTCACATCAGAAATTGCATCTTAAATTATGAGAATTTCCTGCAGGACTGGAATTTGACTGATTTCTGATAGCTTAAACATGATCAAATGTCCTTTGAGGATTCCAGATGGAGAACCAAGCCCAGTTATGTTTCTGAATGAGAAACATAGTAGTGGTGGACAATGAATTGGTACCAGAAGATGACTCAGAGTGGATGTGATAACTAGTGACAGAAAAGTTGTTAGTTGTTAATACTCCTATGGTTTTCACTGTAGTAACCAAATGATCCCATTTTCACCCTGCTGGATAGCCAAACCCAGCTGGGGTGCTGTCTCTGTATCTTCTTGCTCTTTTCCCTATCTGTCATTGTGTGATGGTGGCTCCAGCTGGAGCAGGACAAGATGGGTGAAGGGGCTTGACACATCACAAAGTGCCAAGCAGAGTTGGCGATGTATGTTCTCCATGTGCTATGGCGTGTGGGGCAGGGCAGATGATGAAGATATAGGCCTGTACTGGAATCAAGGTCTAGGAAGGGATGAGTCAGGATTCATTTGAACATGCAGATTTCATCACTGTAGCTTCTCTTTGGGACAGAGCCTGATTTTAGGGAGGAACAGAAAGATGCTGCGGAGAAGGAAAAGGGAGAAAAAACAATGTCTTTGTTATTCACAGTGCCTTCATTCCTACTGACCTTTTCCATTGGGAAAGAGGCACAAAAGCCCAGAAGGACTGACATAGTGAAAAGCTGAATTTGTATCCCTGATTACTACTCTGGAATGAGATGCTCTGTACGCTTCCATCCTTCATCTGTCTGCAACTTTTCACTTTATAACGAGACCTAACACTACTACTAGGGAAGTTGGCAGGAGGTTTCTCACAGCTCTCAAGTGAGACAGCAGCAAGCTCAATATGCCATTAGGAAGGTTTCCCCCTCCCTCTTCTCCCTTCCCAACTTCATAGAATTACAGCTTCCTTTTTATTTTTTTTTAACTGTCTTCTGCCTATGAAATGTGTTCTCCAAGCAATGAAAATGTGTCTGACAGAATTTTTGGTTCATGTAAAACAAATACAAAAATAAACAAAACTTGAGAAAACCAAGCCATCCTAAAAATCCTTGATGTTTTCCCCATAGACATTCAAAGAGTATGTCTAGGGGGAAATCACTGGGACTTCAAATGTACAAGCAGGTATAGAGATAACATATGTCAGTCCTGTAGACCCAAACTTGGCAGTCCATGCCCTTGTCAGTGAAAACTGTAGGGAAAGGAGGGGAGGGAGTTCTCTTAGCAGCACGTGCGAGCCGCATATTTAGCACTAATCTCATTATCAGGTTATGTCTTTGCTTACTGAATTCGCTTCTGAGAAAGTAATTTGCATCAGGAAGCAAAGTGTTCTTGTAAATGGATTGCTGGAGCCGGGAGCACCAGACTGCGCAGTCCCAGCTCTGTCACTGTCTAGCGTGTCACTTTGTCTTTCTGTTCTTTTGTTGATTCTCCCACCATTGTTTGATCTCTTTAGACTGCAAACTTTTACAGTGTTTTGGAATAATGCAATGAGGCCTTGATCTTGCATTGGGCTTCTAGGTAGTGTTGTAAGCCTAATACTACAAAAGCAAGGAATATTCAAAGGAGGAATCGCATAGCCCCAGTCGCTCTCTTGCTGAATTCAGAGCGGTGTTGCTGTTGACTTCAGAGAACACAGAACTGGTATCCATTTTGTTTTCAAGTATATTGAATATTTTGAAGTTTCTGTCAGTGGCTCAGTGTGCTGTCAAATGCACTAATGAAAGGTTTTTCCTAAAGTTAATTTTCCTCCTCGTAGTACAATAACCAAATTTGCTTTAACACTTGAAAAAACCCATCCATACTAAAGAGAATCAGTTGCTTAATCCTAAAATTAAAGGTTATTGCATGCAAGAGAAAATAATTACATGCTTAAAGTATGGAAAAAAGAAAACTTTTTTAATATGTAGGTATTTGTATAATTAAAGACTAATCAAGCATGAAGGCTGCTGACTAAACCAGAAAATGAGATTGTTGGCAAGCAATATTGTAATGTAAATGCCATTTTTGTTTAAGTACTAAGGAGCTGGAGGAATGATATCCTGAACAGATTAAAAGCAAACAGCATTGATGATAAATATTTATCAGATTTCAAATGCAACACACTGAGATTTTTATATTTTACATGCAAAATATATTGGCATTGAAATAGTCACTTTTCAAAGGTCTGTTCACATCTTCACTTTAAACTGCTGGAAAGCAAGCACTCGCTAGTAAAAGAAACAGCTTTAGAGCGGAGTCTTAACCTGTAGCAATGTCAGTAATCTGAAGGCAATGGGAAACAGCTGAGAGCTGCTGATGTACTTAACGACAAGTGTGTAAGACCAGCTCTGCAGCTGGAGAGGCAGAATTTTAGTGGTGTCTTTGTGTGTCTTCTTTTCTTTTCATTTGTCTCAAAACATTCACGTTCATTTTTCAAAGAGAGAGCGAAGCTTCTCCAACTTAAATCCATGCCACAAGAGAAATGTGGAGTGGAGTATCTATGGAGGGCTTATGTATGCACAGAAATTATCCCAGCATAAGCACCCTTTTGTTGTAGAGCACTGATTTAGTGAAAGGTTTGTGTCTTCTTGGGGCAGAGCTTTTAAAGTTGTGTAGAAGTATTGCGCTGGTTAAGTATGTTCATCGTACATATATTTTAGTGTCCTGTTCCTGTAGCCTAAATCTTGTTCAGATGTGAATATGAAGATATTTGCAGTGTCAAGAGTTGAGGAGGGTGAGGAAATGCTAGAAATAAAGTACCAAATGTGTTTACATTCCCATCCATCTCCTTCCCATTACATTGTTCCCAAAGCTGGCACTACCCCACATGCTGAGCTCCAGTAGAAACCATCTTTTAATCAAGCCTGGCCATGCAAGAGTCAAAGCTAATTGAAAATGTCATTTGGTATCTGTGAGAAGAGGCTTAAACCCAGTGGATAGGATAGTAAGGCAACGAAGACCTTCGCTTTAGCACGTGCACATCCTAGTGTTGATGTATGCTTCCCGTTGGTTCCTCATCTACTCTTCAGAACAACTTTCATCTGGCTTGATTGTGGCTGAGAGATACAACAGTATGTCACTGACAGAGTTATCAGGGGAAAGCGACAGCAGGGATTTTTGAATGTAAAGCTGCCTTCAGCATTATCAAATTTTTCCTATCCAAGTGTAATTATATTCTATTGGCCTTTGGACAAAGGGAGTGGAGACAAGTTAAAATTAAATAATGCTGTACAAAAGTCTAATGCTAGTCTCTCAAATAAGCATTGATCTAATTTGCAGGAGAGTTGAGTCACTCCCATTCATGTGAACTGTAGAAATTATTCCTTAGCCCTTAAGGAAGCAAACTCAGACAACTCAACCCTGGGACTTCTTAGATAAATCTTGCTTGTGTCTATAGGTTTTATCAGAGACTGACAATTTGCAGCTGCCAAAATTCAGACCAAGCCAGACAGGTTCATACCTATGTTTACCTGAGTCACTAAATCTGTAACTTCACAGATAGGCATATTAATATATCACCACTAAGAAACCTTAAAATAGGTACTTTATAAACCCTCTTAGCAAGCCATGTTTATGCTAGATTCATGAAACTAAGGTTTACGCTGGTAAAAACACACTAAGGAAAGCACTAGGAAAAGTACAGCTCCTTTGTGTGGACCATCAGTCAGCAGTCCAGCAAGAAGGAAACCAGAAGAGGCAGTAAAGCACACTTAGTTCAAAGCTGTGCAATTGATGGTCTGTGAGCTGGATCTGACCCACAGGAATTTTATATACAGACCCCAAGTGAGCAAATAAAAGACAAATTAAAGGCTTTGAAGGCAACTGTACCACGTGCTTTGTCCTGGGATGTGCAGAGTCCTGAGAGCAGCCAAATTACCTAAGAGAGGAGGAGCTGAGAAGTCTGCTTTTTGATACCAGTTAGTTGGTTTGGTTTTTGCCTGTGCATGAGTGAAGCACAATAATAAGTGTTAGGTTTCCTGTTAGCAAAAGATCCTGATTCTTCTTTTTCTGCAGAGATGTCTGTGCCTCCCAAAAAGGCAATCCTGTCAAGCAAGTGATTATTCTTTTTATTTCCCTTTTTTGTTTTCTAACTGTAGTGCTGCATAAAGTGTATGTTACAAGATGTTACCAATTATTTCTAGAGAGGATATTACCACAGTTTATTGAGGAAAACATGGTGACATGTAAATTATTTAAAGGCTGGAACAGACACTTTCACAAGTCATTAAACTACCCTGTATCTTGGAACACAAAAAGGGTATCTCTAGGATATTTATCCGAGGGGTCTGCAGGTGAAAAGGGGAATGGAGTCAGCAGAAAAAAGAAGCAGTCACATACCACAAGAGCAATTATTCACAAAATAAAAATGAGGATAGCAGTTAGAAGTGTCAGCATCTGAGATGCCTTTGGTGGGGCCATTACTGCCATTTTACATGAGATAGTGTGTACTCATTTCATGATAACCATGGCTTGCACAGTGCTCATTTGTATGGAAAACAGACAGAAAAGCCTCAAAGCACCTCCTGAAACATGGAAATGTCTCCCAGCCCTCTGGCTTCATACTCTTTGGCAAGCATCAACCTAAACAGCAAGAAAAAATGTTCTACACTTTGCTCATCATGTCCATTTCCCTCCATGAATCAATAAGAACATGCAAGCCTCATCTTCAGTGTGTGGTTTTGAAAGTCTTACTTTGATTCTCTAGGATAATAAAAGTCAAAAACCAGTAGAATCACAGTAGTCTGTGATTTCAAGATCACTTGAAAGTCTGAAGGCCAGCCAGGTGCTGCTCTGTTTTCTGGTACTGTCCAAAAAAGCTGCCCCATTTTTGGGTCAGGCTTACTCTTCACCTGACTAACAGGTATTGGAATGTGCGGAGGTTTTTTCCTGATATGCTGTATTTAGGTTAGTAATTTCTTCACAAGAGAAAGTCTTACTGCTAGGATTAAGCAAAAATTAGACCCAAGGCTATTCCATGATCTCAACAAATAACCCAGAAAAAGACAGAACAGGGTAGCTGATGAAGTTTCCCATGACTGAAATAAAACTGTGAAGTCTGCTTTCCTCTGTTTTACTTTACCACATGCATAAGCACCCCGCTGCATTGGAGAAACTGGCTTCACAATTAATATTCCCAAACTGAGGAGTTTTAGTGCTACCAAAACACTTTGGGAGCTTAGAGAGGGGGAGGCTTCCTAAATACAAACAAAACACCCACCATTTTTTCTTAGGAAGTTCCAATTCCAGTAGAAATAATAACAGTGCAATAATTTTTCCCATCAAAACTTATAAAGGCTTTTTGGAAAAAAAAAAATAAGGTAACAAAATCATTGAATTTTTATCCAGGAAATTTCCAGGGGCTTCAGAAATACTACCTGGTGCTGAAGCTGACATTTTTCCAGCAAGCTGTGGAAGGCTGCACACTGTTGAATATCATCATCACATTAGGGTGCTGGGTTTAAATTTCCCAGGTGGTGATTCGGTGCAACAAGGCTACAGGCTTAATGATCTGAGGAGACTCCTCACAAAGTAGAAGGAAAAGATCAGTGCATGTCCCACTTCTGACAGCTGACAGACCAGGGTTTGCCCTATGAAATAAAGGCAGTCGTGTGGGTGAAATGATCCAGCACTGAGCAAAGGTTTACCTGAAGAACCAAGGGTTATGACCATCAAGGGCATAACCACCCTCGTTTTCCTGCAGCATGTTCCTCTGCAAAATGCTCATCAACCTTCCCTTAAACAGCTGGGCAACTTAGGCCTTTGCCATTAGCTTTTGTTGAAAGCTGTAGTGAGAGAAAAGCAAGTCTATTCATGGTATCTGCAGAAATCACCTGCTGAAACCATCTCATGAACTATCTCAGCCTCAGGTTTAAGGCTTACACTGCACCTGATGCAGATGTGAGACCTCATCCAGAGCCTCCCCATTCTGGAGAGTGTCTTGGTTTGGCAGAATGAAAGCTGGAGGGCTTTTACTTTTCCATGTTGGAATGCAAACAATTCATTGTACATCAGGACAGAAAGAGCACTTACCCTCCTACTTGTTCCAGTGTGCAGAGTAACTTTGGAATCAGGTGATGAGCCTGTAACTTCTGTCTTCTGTTTGAGAACTGTCTGGAGGAAATTTGAATTACATTAAATTAATTTTGATTTCTATACAAACTAGACAAGCCCACAAGAAGCTCTGTTAGTATTCCAGATGTAAGCTAAGAGAGAAAGCAGCCCTGTGGAAAAGGACTCGAGGGTGCTGATGGACAAGAAGCTAGACATGAGCAGACAGTGTGTGGTTGCAGCCCAGAAGGCAAATCACATCCTGGTCTGCATCAAAAGATGTGTGGCCACCTTACCTGGAGTTACTGCATCCATATCTGGAGCCCTCAATATAGGAAGGACACAGAGCTGATTGAGTGGATCCTGAGTAAGGCCACAAAAATGATCGGGGAGTGGAGGACCTCTGTTATGAAGACAGGTGGAGGGAGCTGGGGTTGCTCAGCCTGGAGAAGGGAAAGCTCCAGGGAGACCTAATAGGAGCCTTTCAGTACCTGAAGGGGGCCTACAAGAAGTATGGCAAGAGACTGCAGTGACGGTACAAGAGGCAATGGCTTCAAACCAGAGAAGCGCAGATTTTATATTGGATGTTAGGAACAAGTTCTGTTCCATGAAGGTAGTGGAACACTGGAACTGGTTGCCTAGAGAGGTGGTTGGGGTCCCATCCCTCAATATCTTCAAAGTGAGACTTGACAGGAGTCTGGGCAACCTGATCCAGTTGAAGATATCTCTGCTTGCTGCAGAAGGGGTTGGATTAGATGACCTTTGGAGATCCCTTCCAGCCCAGACCATTCTATGATTCTAAGACTGGTCTGGCTTTGCTCTCTCTGGGGAGAAGAGGGGATGAACATATAGGTTACATGATATTCTATCAGCTGTTTAGATGGGAGAGCTGCCACGTTAGCATGGCCTGAGCACTGCTTTTCCAGTGAGGGCTGCCTGCTGTTCAGATTGCATCTGGCTGATTTTCATGTTGCAGTCATGCAAAGAGAAAGGATGTTTCCTAAGTTACTTGTAAAGGGAAAAAAAATTAAAGGTGATTGGTACAGAAAGTTGAATATAAGCTACAGAGGGAGCATGTGTATGATGGAGATTGATCAGACATCCTTGAAAAAATGAGTATCTGCTGAGAATAAGGAATAATCCTTAATATAGGTGTTGAGTGACTTCATATCACTCAAAACTAATTTTAACATAAGGAAGTACTGAAATGCTTCTAGAAAGGACAGTTAGAATAAATCCCTAAATAGCTAAATGCTAGCTCCAATAGGATTGAGGCTTTATGAGGAATATTTGACTTTTAATGATATTAGGTCAACATGGACTTTAAAAAACCAGAAGAATTACAGGCTCTGAGAATAAAGTTTTAGCCTTAGTGCTTTCATAAAGATCCATGACCCCTGACCCTTTAAATATTGAACTTAGACTGTAAAAATATCACTTCTTATTGATCACATGGTTATTAAAGTCAGTCAAATGCTCAATTTATATGTCAAACACTTGTAATATTTCCTGTAAATATTAGAACAAAAGAAGAGAGTGATTATATCATGGTGTTCAGTTGCATTAGATTTATTCAGCTTTTCATCACTGAGAAATAATAAAAATGTCACTAAGAAAAGCTTTGGACACAGCAAGCATTTATCAAGGCTAAATTAATTTACAGCTGCATCATGCATGTGGTGTATGTGTGCATTAGTTCATGCAGAGGCACCGTTAGTTCGTGTATATGCACATAGACATCTGTGTAACTGACAGTAGTAGGACACACATACGATGTGTTTTCCTTCTCTGAGGACACCTTCCCACTCCCTGCAGCTCTGGAAAGGTATGGCTTATTTGTGGAATCTCAAGAAGAATGAGGGACCTTAATAAGTCAGCAGATATTAATTAAACGTTAAAGGCAGGTTTTAAAGTACCTTCAATATCTATTGCTCCTAATGACATTCAAGTGTGCTTACAAGGAAGGTCATGGGGGAGATCTTTAGATCCCCCAGGCTCCCCCAAGATGCCTTTCCATAACCAAATGCTTTCATATGAGTAATCGAAAGAAACCTTTAGTCAACCACTGGGGAGTCTTTACAGCCTGGCTTCGATTGGAGTCTGAGTGCAGGCCTGTGAGCAGGAGGTGTTTGTAAGCATTTCTAATGGCATTTTGATGTACATGTACAAAATTGATGTCGGAAGGATCATTGTAAAGTCCCAAACAGTGGAATATTGAGGACATTTTCAGGTGGCAGTCAGATTCTGGCTGGGTGAGCCCAGTATATTTTCTCATGTCACAGTTGATTAGGTTCACAGGGAAGTGGAAAGAGTAAAAAATTCTCTTATTACTGCAGCAATGCCATATCAGCCTCTTTTCCCTTTGAATGCAACATTAGTTTTTGTCCAGAACTCTAACTGCTTTCTACAGTTTGGGGAATTGTAAAGCAGAAACAATTTTCCCAGCTAGGCTGACCTTCACAGTAATGAGAAATGACTGGAATTCCTCTCTATTTCTCTAACATTTGGGGAGGAGGAATAGGAGGAATGTGTTTGGTTTACTTGATACTATGTTCTGGGTGTCTATTTAGCACTTTGAGCCTAATTTTTTTCCATTCAGGAGATTACGTGGACTGTTGCACCATCTGACCCAGTAGCCAGCCCTCAACTGTATAGACAAGTGACAGTAATGCACTTTAAACCTTTTGTTACCACAGCAATGATGGAATTTTGCTTTGACTATTTAATGATTTTTTTTTTCCCCCATGGTATGGCTCTTTTCATTTACAGGACTTGTTCAGGTGATGAGCAATGATCTTGAGAAAACTTAAGATTCATAGGAGGCCAGGCAGATGGAGAGTCAGGATGGATACACATCTGCAGAGTGCTCCTTGTGAGGCTGGTGCTATAGTGCTACAATGTTCATCATCTCTTGTGGGCAGGATGAGAAAATTCTGCATTTATGCACAAAACAAGTGCCATGTCCAAAGACTCTAACAGCAGCACATCTGGCTAGAAATATGAACCGTTCCCCTGTTCTTTCCAGGTGTTTAAGAACAAACCTCTTTCCCTGTGGAATCTGAGGCCTCTAGCAATCTGTGATGGTCCAGGTTAAGTCTGCACTTCAACTGCAGAAGTAGCATTGCAGAAGTGTTGCCATACCCAAGCTAGGTTTTGTGAAGCAACATTCAGTGCCAGGAAGAAAGCAGGCACTGTAACAGGACACTGAATGCAGTGAAACACCACAGAAAGCATGCAGGATCCCAGAACATATACACAGCCTGTGCTGAAGTCGTGAGGTTGCATCTCCATTGCAGCATTGGTGACAACATGCTTGTGCAGGGCTCCATTTACTCCTGCTTACAGCCTAGGTCTATCTGCTGCTTGGTATCAGTGCTAGTGAAGTAAGCAGGGAGCATTTCTTTTGCACTGTTATAGAGCATTACAGGAGGCTTAATTTAGATGCCATTTTTCTAATTTTGTACTAAACCAATTGCTACTCATCCTTGCCTTTATGCTCTGGTCTTTGAAGACAGATGTTTCTTGAAGCCTTCAGCTACCTGTTTCTCTGTTAGTCTTTCTTTCTTTCTGTATTCTCTTTACTCCATACAAGATTATCACAAGTAAGAAAGACTGGACTCACATGGCCACCAAAATTAATAGATATAAACTAACATGAAACCTAAGAGGATCAAGACAGATCTGGTGATTCTTCCCTTCTAGGAAAGGAGAACATAAAGGAAGGAGAAGCAAAGAGTGAAAACTGCTTTCACACTTGGGTCTGATTGTTTTGAGGAAATCTCACTCTTAGTCCTCATACAAGACTGGCCACATCTGTCTGGTCTTAGGAAAGTTATAAATCTGGGAGAATGAGGTTAGATAGTGTGGTGATAGAGAATATCAGTAGTCACAAACAAGGCTTAATAAAACAGAGCTCTGATAATGTCATTGCCTAAATTAGTTACAGAAAACAGATTGATAATCTGAAACACTTCTTTCCTTTCCATATAGTCAGCAAAGCCATGCTTTCTTCACTCTTTGTAGTGTCCTGATGTTTGATTCATACTTCCAGCTACAGCAAACTTCTACGAAGACATCATAAAAGGGCAGCACATTAATTCGGAGATGATCGATATCGATCAATATTCATTGCAAAGCAATTGCAAACTCGTGATCTTCCTTTTTCTATTGACAGCGTTAGTCAGATTTTTAGTCTAGTCCTGAATCAAACCCCAAGTCTAGTACTCATTTCATGACAGTGTAAATCAGGACCAGCTCTGTAGAAGGTCAAAGTGTGATACATCAGTATGAATGCAGCGTAAGCGAGATTGATCTTAGTGACTGTGAATTTTGGGAAGTTTGTCTCCATAGCACAACTAAAACTTTATGACTGTGACTTATCTTCATCCTTGAGTTTCTCTTAAAAGCTCTGCATGTGAGAAATATTGGTACAGCCCTTGGCGGACACCACCTTCAGAGCCTTTCCTTCCTGGTGACATTAAGAAGTCCTTCGTGCAGTGAGGCAGGATCTGATCCTGGAAACACAAAAGCATTACCCTGGCTCCAGGACTGGTATATCAGTGTCTGATAGTGGCAGCCCTTAGTGAGAGAGACACTCTCTCAACACTTCTTTTTGTCTAGACTGAGAGAGTGCAAATAAATTTGGCATGCAAGACAAGATATACACCAACTTTAAAAGTATCAGCAATGGCTCCATATCAAGTGCTTCGGGACTTGGAATGCACACTTGCCAGTTTTGTGCTTGTTTTTCTCTCCTAGGTAGCAGTGACAAATCACTGGGTCAAGAGCATGCCCAGGTAGGAAGGAAAGGTGTTCTGTCTCCTTATGTGCCTCGCTTTACTGAATGCTGTTACTTCTGTATGTAACAGGCCAAGTGTGGCAAAACTGATCAGCCAGTCTCAAAGCAGTGAGATGAGATTTCATTAAACTTATTAAGAAAGGGACAAAAGTGTCTAAGATGTGTGGAGAAGTTGCTTGCAGCTGCTAGGAAACATTAAGTATCAATGTCACAGTCAGCTTGGAGCTATCTTCTTCAAATCAAGAAAAGCTCATAACTGGGCTTCTGTAGGGACAAGTAATGTGAGATGTGTGTATGCAAGGGTCCCAAATACCCAAGGGGCATAAAGAAGCTGTGGATGTCCTATCTGCCACTGGCAAGTGGTGGAAGCTGAATCTCAGCAGGCTGCCAGAGAGAAGATTAGGAGTATCATCCCCTGGATTCCATCAGGTTGAGTCCTGGCTGTTAGGAACTCAGTCAAATTCCTAAATTTTTTAAAGCTGCAGGAGCAGCCAGAGAAAATAAAAACCAGTGTCTAAATACAGGAGAAATAAAAGAGTATATAAATATTGGAAATGCTGTTCTTTCCTGGCTCCAGCCTGCGGGAAGCGGTTGAGTGCCACTGAAAACTGTGGAGAGCTAGGACACTACTGCTCTCTGCTCTACATCTCTACAGGAAACCTCAGCATAACCTTTAGTGTGTGATCTCCTAAATGCAAATGATGTTCATAGCAATTATTTTAAGGTTTTTCTCTCCCTCCTACTGCCAGCCAGAATTAATGGCACAGCGGCAGAACAAGCAAGTGCTGCTCAGAAGTGTCCAAGAATGTGTGGCGTAAATATACAGTGCCGGCTTGCACCTCACCCTGCCATGATTTCACAAGCAGAGTGCCCTTGTGGAGCTGAACCTTGCCTGTTATCTCAGCCCATTTCCTCCACCCCAATACATACCCTCTGGACTGTCATACTGGGCCTTGCTGCCATCCCAGTAACTCTCCTTGATTTTACTTTGCTGAATTCCTTCCTGAAAACCTAGGGGTGTGCAAGCACCAGGCCCAAGAAGCAATGGGAAGGTCTTCCTAGAAAACAGCCAGGCTAGCAATCAGCTGAAATGGGGGATTGTAGGATCCCTTGGTTGGGTGGAAAAGAGTAATGTGTAAGCAAGCAGGGGTAGCATTACCTGCCTCTGTTCAGCCACAGCCAGGCTCCATCTAAGCACCACTCTGTCCTTGTTGCAACATTCATGGATTTCTAGAGTTCTAATGATGCTGCCAGCACTTCCTCCGTTTCCAAGTGGCTAGGAGGCACCATCATTTGATGGCTTTACAGCAGTATTTTTAATATACAGGTAGTTCCTTTTTACCAATCTTTTTACCAACACTGAAAGCAAAAATGAATCTATTTAGCATGAATTATTGCTCCATCTCTGCCAAGGGGCTTTCAAGAATTACTGATAAAAAGACTAAGGAAAAGACAGCTTTAAAAACTACATTTCCCAAAGATGTTTCTATATCCACACTTCTCTTATGCTCTAGACCACATTTTAGCATAGTAATTTTGCTTACCCTCCATCCCTCTGTGCCTTTCTGCACTGTCAGAACCAAATCACAGTGATCAGCAGTCACAGAATCATAGACTCAGAGAAATCAACCAAGTTGGAAGAGACCTCCAAGCTCATCCAGTCCAACCTATCACCCAGCCCCATCCAATCAATCAGACCATGGCACCAAGTGCCTCATCTAGTCTTTTCTTGAACGCCTCCAGGGGCGGCAACTCCACCACCTCCCTTAGGGCAGTTCACAGCTCCACGTGCTCCTGCAAAACAAAGATGATATTGATAAAGAAGATGTGAAGTGGGAGTGAGTGTTAGGAAAGTATACAGAAGAACAAAGCTAAAATCACAAGCCACTGGGATATATCAAGTGAGAGTACATAGTCTGCAACATTTCCTGCTCCCAAAGATATTCCTGCCCTAGCAGAAAAGGGAGACATAGGAACTGCAAATATCTCCACTGTACAGATGGAGAGATGAGTTAGTAAGAGATTAACTAGCTTGTCCAAGGTCACTCAAGAAGGCACAGAGCAGGCACAGAACTAGGACCTAGATTCTCTGAGTTCCTAAGAAAGGATCAATCTCTAAGAAACAGAGTGCTAAGCTATGTTTCTTAATAAAAAAATCTCATATTAAAACGTTACAAAAGTAAAAATGCAATTTCTTTACCTTTCATTTTGATTAATGGATTCTTCAGAACACAACAATAAAGTAAGTTCCTTTCATAATATAGAGTATTCGAAACCTTTGTTTGTTTTGGAGGGGTTTTTGTTTGTTTATTTTCAGAAAGTAATGATGAAGAAAATAACTTTGATTAATTCCAGGTAGATTTTGCTTTTTTTTTCCCTCTCCTCTTAGTTTTTTTTTTTTTTTTCTTTCTAGATATCCAGTAGATGTGTTTTAAAGTGCTAGGATTTGGCACGATGGTGAGCCAACTAGCAAGAGACCACCCTTTATAGATAATATAATAGTAGAACAAATTGAGTTTCCAGACCTTAATCCTCTAAGAAAAGCTGAAACCAGAGGGGAAAACTTCCACAGTGTTGCTCAGTTGGTTCACCCTATTTGATTGCCGGTCAGTACATGAACCCTATTTTAGAAGTGATGTGATTTCTATCTAAAATAAGCTGTTTACTATGTTCTATGGGCTATTACTGTTCGAATGCTGGCTTCTGAAGTTCTTGAAAGAAGTCTACATTAAAGCAGCATTCAGAAGATTGTAGGATTGTTTTGTATTCTCTCTGGAATGGAATGTGATTTCATCTGCATCAGGCTGACTTATACAGAGTAATTTTGTTGGTTTGCTTTTCAGCATTTTATGAACACCCAGAGAGATTATTGACCCCTGCTTTAAAAGTTTGGGATGAGAAGATATACCGGGAGTAGTCCTATTGTTAGTAGTAATGACCATAATGGGCATAAATTCAGCTGTTCTTTTTAGGAGATGAAATATTTTCTGTACCTTTTTATAGGCATAAGTAGATCTTAAAAGCAAAACTATGGAGAGGTCAGGGTTTTCTGAGTCCCTTTTCAGCGTTCTACTACAGTGTACAGCAGCTGCAGAAAACAGGATCACCCCCAACCAGGGATATCAGTGAAGAACAACCACTAAGGAATAATCTAAGGATTATTTTTTAAAGCACTTTTGTTTATGTGCTCATTTGTTAAAAACAAGAACAAAATTACTAACACTTTCCTTGTGAGGAGTTCACTCAGGACTGCACCTTTATTGACCGTGGGAAATGAGCATGTTGTTAAAGGGAGGCGTAATTTAAGCACAACAGCCGATTTTCTGTGCCATGGCCTAAGGCTCTTGGGCTTGCTTTGCTCAATACAGAACCATGCTTTGGTGCTGAAGCTGGTGCAGAGATCTGTCTTTGTTAATGTTGTACCTAGGACACCTGGGCTGAATGAAAAGTGGGGAGAAAGGACCTACCATATCAATCAATGCTTTTTATTCAGCCCAGGAAACATTTCTGCATTGCTGCTTTTTGCAGTTTGCTTTCATTAGAAGAAGTCAATAGATATGCTCAGGCACTGACCATAGGGTCCTGCAGCTCTATTGTTCTGCTTTAGATGCAGAGATAGTCATGCTGCCATTTAGCTTAGTGATCATTTGACTTTAACATGTTATTACAGAGATAGTTATATACAGCTAGGTCTCAGAGACAGGCCCTTAATGTAGGTTCTTAGCTTCCTTTGCTCAATCTCAATTACTAAGTAACACACAGAGGTGCCCAGAGTCAGGCAGCAAGGCTTGGTGTGCAACATGGCCCAAAACTGGGAGAACTGCAAAACTCCATTTGGTACAAAATACATACCTTTGGTATGTGGCTTTAGTAAATGCCACCCAAGTCAGCCACTTACATGCATGCCCAGTTGCCTCCATGGTCAATGGAGAAAGAATCATCTCTAGAAGACAGCTCAGAGAAGGACCTGGCCTTGTAAGCTCCAAATTACTCCCTAGAGCATCTGTTTCCCTTTACCATCTCTAGAGACAATGAAGGATGACTGGATTAGTAACTTCAGCGTCAGAAAGTAGGTTTTGGGGGCATTCCCCAAAGAGAAAGAAGACAAAAGTGTGACTGCAGGGTAAGCTTCCCACAGACCAGAGCTTTGTGACAGAATGTGGGCTCGAACGGAGCAACGTCGCAAGGGTTTTTCTCCCGTACTAATGCAAGTTACATCAGAACAGTTGTGACACGATTTTGTAAAACTGAAAAGAACACTAGTCAAAAAGTCTGCCTGCTTCTAAGATCATCACATGTAGATTAAAGGCTCATCTCTTATGCAATGACTTATCTATCATCTCTTCTCCTAGATCTTCTGCACAGCAGGGCTGGTGTATAGGCTTCATGAGTTGCAGGGAGATGACAGAAATACATAAGTGTTTTGATTTACCTATAGTCTTCTCTCTTCTATTCCTAATCTAGGAGTTAGTGGGTTTATGATGTGTTGTATGTCATGTGTCTGATTTCAAATAATTATTTCTACAGTCATTCTTGTGACTCCACTTTTTTATGTTTCAGCACTCTTGTGTTGATGTGGTGGAATTAGTTATTTCTTTTATTAGCTCAGCAGTGCTTTGCTCCTGTAAGTATAACTCAAGAAATGTAATTTTCTTTTTCCTTGGTGAGATTAATCTCTATATACAGTTTTTTACCTGTGTTCTGCTTGGCTAATGGGAACATTCTAAAATGTACATGTACCATATTTCTTGTTTTTTCTCTGATATTGCATATCACCTATATTAGCTGGTAGTCTATATTAGGCCATTATTTGTTCCTTAAATTTTATGGAGCAATCCTGCATTTCATGTATTTTTCCCTTGCACATTTCTTGCATGCAAACACACATGCACACACAGAGTCATGCACTTCCAGGGCTCAGTCCTAAAGGCAACCAATTCAACTGTGATTGCTTTTGTTTGGTTTTTTGTTGTTTGGGGTTTTTTTCTTATATTCTTTTGTTCTCAGTTTTTCTTTTATGGTTGTTGTCTTTTGTAATTTGGCTTCAAGGACATTTTTGATAAAGGATTGGCAAATATGTTCCATGTACAACACTGCTGTGGAGCTCCTTTCTTTTTATTGCTTCATGTTTGTTCTGTACCACTGTAATTTGATTATTTGTCCATCTATTTTAAGTTTTAAGCTTCTGGATTTATAGTGTTAGGACTTGAGTCTTAACTTCCTTACACTGGTGTAAGCAGAGAGCAGGCCTCCAGCTGTACTAGCTTTTCCCAAACCTTCAGACCTTTTTGGAGGTAAAGGGTGACCCAAGAATAATTTGATTGCACATATTTTCCCCACTGTCTTTATTACTACACATCTAATCCAGGACATTTATAAAGACCAGGTAGCAAGCACTAGGCATAAACCTCAGCTATGTGAGAAGTATGTTAGCTTGAGATGTGCTTACGTCATCAGTTGAGTTCACCTCAGTAAAGCACCACCTCCAGTTTCCATTCTGGATAAGCAATGCATTTTGGAGATTGAAAAGTACCCTGTACACAAACTGTTTCATGTGGTCTCTACTGACTCTCCATCTTTCTCTGAGCAAAGAAGAGGTAGTGGCAAGGAAGCAACTGTGGATCTTGGGTAGTAAGAATACCCTGGAGGATGTTAGGATTGCTAACATTCAAAAGAATATATGCCTTTAGAAACCCCACCAACACTAACTTAGGCCACTCAGAGCTGTCCTTCCTGGGACAGGAGCTGTCATCAAGACACCGATGGTGGGTAGTTGCCACTGGGGCAGCTCAAGCTAAGGGCAAAACATTCTGTGTCCCAGCAGTGGCAGATGAGAGAGAGAATGAGAGCTCCCTAGTGCTGCCCACTATATCATCAACCCTTCTTTTCCACAACAGCCACTTGTACAGATGAGGTCCTACATCCATGGCTGCTCTTCTCTGCCCACCAACCTGGAGATCAGTTGCTGCCAATCATAAATAAGAGGCCTGTTGTATTCTGTAGTACAGCTCTTGTTGTACTTACAATTCCCCCCCCCCCCAGTTTTATTATCTTTTAACAGCAATATGATGAGGGTAATTTGTACAAGTGAGGCTTTTCTGCATAACAAGGTAGAGTGATAGGTCTAGAGCTCAAGTAATCATTATATGAGTTACTGTAATTTGTTTTAAAATAGGCCTTGATAAAAACAAGGTATCAGATGTGACATTTACCACAAGAGTGTGAATAAATGGAAAGCCAGAAGGAATGGCAGGATACATGGGGGATTTTCCTACTACTGTGGTGGCAAGTTGAGGATTTGATTTATCTCACGCAAAGCATCAAGAGCATTAATGTAAATTTAGTGTTTTCTAAAGAATATATATGTTGTCAGATCACAACTTCAGAAAGAAGATAACACTTCCATTCAGGAAGGGTGTACTAATGATGTAAGCCAACAAAGCCGAACCAGTTAATTCATAAACAGCAGCAGATGCAGACACAGATGCTGTGATCTCCTGGGTCTGCTACTTCCCTGTGTAAAGTCAGCCAGCACCTTGTAGTTACTTTTACCATTGACATGCTTCTTAGTTAAAGACTTGCATTTTTTGACCAGCTTTGCTAGTGACTTACTCAGATATTCATCCATTTCTGTACTTCAGAGGACTTTTATGGCCTTGACTAATATTACCTCTACATACTAAGGCAATGACTTCAGTGACCAAAATACATAAATACCAGATAAATGAATAAGTTGGAATCATAGAATCAACCAGGTTGGAAGAGACCTCCAAGATCATCCAGTCCAACCTAGCACCCAGCCCTATCCAGTCAACCAGACCATGGCACTAAGTGCCTCAGCCAGGCTTTTCTTAAACACCTCCAGGGACAGTGACTCCACCACCTCCCTGGGCAGCCCATTCCAATGGCACCAACCAAGAAGAAATATTCCACATGCAGATTAACCCTAAAATAAGAAATTTGGGTTAATTTAGATCTTGCCTTACTTTGGTGCATGTGCATATGTAATCCAGTCCTGATGGACTTCCAATATATTATCTAAATAGAAAACAAACAAACAGAATGAAAGGAAGAGAGTTTCATTATTCTCATTTTCCAGGCAGGAAATTAAAGAAATGAAAATATATAGAAGAATTGGACCCCCAGTGAGATTTCTGGATCTCTACCCAGGGTACCTAATCACAAGACTTCCTTCCTCCTCAAACATAATTATTACTATCACATATACTTTGGAAAGTTTTTCATGGTTCCACATGAAATACTAATTTTCTAACCCTGAACTTTCCTTTTAAGCAAAATCAATGAAAAGCTATTGTTGCTTTTACAGATGCCAGAGAGAATTATTACCATCCTAGGCAACAATAAAAAAGATATTTTCATCCTTGGTAGGCTGAATTACTGAGAAATAACCTAATAATTACTGTATAAAACACCCTGTTTTAACACAGTTTTTAATATCCATAAAGTTTCTGATTTATTTCTCACAAGCCAGCATCAATGCACTAAATTCTGCCTTGCTCTATGCTGGTGTCATTCTTCTGACCTCTGTGAGACTCCACCTGTTGTGCTGATGGCTCTCAAGAGGCACACTATTTTTGCTTGTGTATTAGGTAGCAACAAAGAGAGAGGTCTGATTTCACTGCCACTGATTTAAATACTCAGAGTAATTTTTTTTATCAAAGGGAATATTTTGGAATTCTAATAGTATATCAGTTAAATCTGCTTTAAATTAGGTCTTAGACTAGTGGGAAGAAGATGCCTTCTGAAATCTCCAGCTGTGGAATCCACCAGTGGAAATGTCAGAGTCTCCTTTAGCTATAGTCAGCTTGTCAAATACACTGTTGCCCTCACTCTCTGTAGCTATTGGTTCAGATTCCCTAGCAACCTGCAGTGCTCAGGTCATGTTCATGGTCTTCAGGAGAGAGAAAGGAAATTGCCCTTTAGCACACTCACATTTCTCTTGAGCAGCTACAATCAAAATATCATCTTCTGGATCCATAGAAAAGTAACAGCGTCTGGCGCAGTTTAGGCTGTTTGTCTGGTTTGTCACTTGTAGCTGGCTGGTCTTTATAGAATCATCTTAGAGTGATATAATGGTTTGGTTTGGAAAGGACCTTAAAGATAACCTACTACCACCACCCTTTGCCATGGGCAGAGATGCCTTCCATCAGACCAGGTTGCTCAAAGCCGCATCCAGCCTGGTCTTCAACACTTCCACAGAGAGGGCATCCACAACTTCTCATGGCAAACTGTTCCAGTGTCTCCACACCCTTGCAGTAAAGAGTTTCTTCCTAATATCTAATCTAAATCAGTTTAAAACTGTAACTGCACTCCCTAGTAGAGAGTCCCTCCCCATCTTTCACATAGGCCCCCTTTAAGAAGACCTGTTCCTAAGGTTTTCTGCAAGTCAGCATGCTTATTTGTCTCCTTGGGATGAAACTAAGGGGACTGCTACCTGCCTGCAGGTTCCTGTTGCTGAAAGAGGAAACAATTCAACACAAAACAACTGAACCCTCATTTTGTCTTCACTTCATATATACTTAAAACTAGGCCATCTTTCTTCTGTCCATCTGTCTACAGTAAGAAACCACACAAGTGTCCTCTGTGAAATTTCTTTTTTTTTTTGAGAGAGAGAATATATTGAGCTTCAAGTTTGGAAAGCAAACAAGACATCTTTCATATGTTATAGGGAATATTTGTCTTATTGCACATATATGTAACAAAAAAGTGACAGATGTGGTGAAAGAGTTCTGCCTTAACCAATCTCAGGCTGGATTCATATCAGTTTCCACCTTGTCTGCGTTGCATTAGAACATCAGCATTGTCTCTATGAGTTACCTGCAAAAGCATTTTTGGCCCTTGGCTTACCCTTTTTACCAGCAGAATTACCTGTAGCACGCAGCAGTACGAGCGGGTACCAATGCAAAGACTTCTGCAGACTGTACCCTTTCCAAAGGTCTACTTTGGCAAATAGAAACATATGTATGTTTCTCCCACCCCTAAATGGATGGGATTAGGAAAAGGCAAGCAAGAATGATTCCTCTGAAATGAAGTAGTTCTACTCAATTTATAAAACACCCGTCTGTGAGGGTGATCCATTTTGTATTTCCATTCAAGAAATCATTTTGGTCTGAAGTAAATGTTTCATGTGATTTAATTTTGTTCTACTTTTTTCTTTCCTTTTTTCCCCTTTTATTTTTTTCAATAGTGGTCTGCCTGTGCTGTGTTTTGTTATTATTTTGGCTTAGTTTTTTTTTTTTTTTTTCATATCTATTTCTTTTCTTTTTTATTTGGGGGGTGAGTAGGATGTTTTGAGGGAATTTTTCAGTCTGGAAACAGAAAGATCCATTAGTTTCACAGCTGTAGGTGTAAATGTTTTGACTTCTGACTTCAATGGATAGCTTCTCTAGTTTACAGTGGCATAAATGAAAACTTTACAAAAAATCAGGCCTCGGGTGAGACTAATTGATTTCAATAAACAGTCACTGTAATTGGCTACCTCTAGGAGTTCAAATGAGGGTATCACTTCCCCCTTACTGCAGATTTGAAGCTTGTAAGAAATCAAATGGGCTGAATATGACCTCATTAAAATTACACCACATTTATACTCTGCTGCAGAGGAATCAGAATCAGACCAAGAACTTGGAACTTATGTTATTTTTAGCACCAAAAAATCTCCTGTTTTGTAAAGCACAAGAATTGCCTGAGGGCCCATAAATATTTTGTGAATCTGGCCAACAGATAAAAGTAGAAAATACTTAGAACATGAAGAAATTCATCTGTCTGTCTATTGACAGTGCCTTATGGAAGAACAAGAGTCTAGGTACAATAAGGCAATAATGAATTTAATGAAAACCTACAGACATTCAGGTTGTAAGCTGAGCTGCTGTTGAAAAAGATAGTACACATTTCTGCCTGTATAGCAGAATTTCTTGGCTGAATGTCTATGAGGAGATTTCCATTGATAATAAATATGGAGGAAATTATTTATTGTAAATGATAATTAGACTTTCCCCAGGCTATGTATTCAGCCACTAACAGATACTGAATAATAACACAGGCATTATTTCTGACACTCTGCCTACACACACATAACACACAAAAGAGGATGAGAGATCAGCCTTGCCATGACTTTTTTTCTTTCAAATACATTAATATCAACCAAGGGGTAAATTAATATTTACATGGGATTTTATGTAATGACATAGAACACAGAGTATAAATCATACCTCACCTCTCTCTGTGAAGTAGAAGAGAACACACCAAAGCAAACTCTCTGGAGTTCACCTGGGACTGCATTAAGACTTGCATGCAGGCTAACTTTAAGCAGTCTTTGCAGGATCTCAGCCTCAGATTTTAACCAGTTTCGAATTGATCCTTGCAGGGAAAAAAGAAAAATCTTCAGTTTCTACTTGCAGTCATCACTCACATTCAGCTAACAGCAGTTCTTCTGTTACCTCAAGCAATATGGAGCTATGCTTTTGTTATAAGAGGATCTCGGTTTCATATACCCTCTTGCCATCAATTTATAGTGCCTAGCAGAGTGGCAATTGCAAAGACCTGCGAAACAATACATTCCTAGCCTGTATGGTTTTAATTATAGTTCCAAGTTTCATTTGCTGTTGGCAACTTGACGTTATTTTGAGTTTGCTGAGGTGAAATATATGAGTTTCAAATACAGCTTTGAAATTGATTAGGAATTAATATGGCAGCATTACAGACATAGTAGATTTACTGCTGCTTTTGCAGCTCTGTGTGAACTCCCATAAGGAAACCTATTGTGACCAGATCAAGAGTGATATAAGCAAAGTAGCTGAGACTGGAGAAAAGAAAACAGAGAAAAAAGAATCAAATAGGTAAAAATAGAAGGAGACTCTGTCATGGACAAAAAAAATTATACTCACCCACCTCAAACCCAACAAACCAGGCAGGAGTTGCAGGAAAGGCAGGACATGGCTGGACTGTGAATAAATAAATTAACCAAGTTTTCAAGGCAATCAGTTTGCTGTGGGGTTTTGGGTTTTGGTTGTTGTTTGTTTTTTTTAATGGTAAATATCCTGAACACATGTCCAGGAACATTAACAAAGTTAAACCTGGGATCACCTAGTTAATGCCAAGCACAGCCCAGCCCCAGGCAGCAGGCATAAGCACACCCTGCCGGTGCTGCTGCTGGGGCAGGACTTGCTGCTGCTCCTTTTTGGGAGCAGCTTTCTTGTTGACACCAGAGGAGATGGAAGCACCTGGGAGGAGAGAGAATTGTCTGAGAATGTTACCCATGTAGCTGCATTACACTGTTAACCCTTCTGCCTCTCCTCTTCTTCATGAGCTGCATCGAGGGCACAGTTTTTGTCATGCTAAATACACAAGTGTTAGCAGTTTACTTGGAGCTTTATGTACAGAGCAGAGCTGGTGGTGAAGAGAACAGTGGATGTGTGCATGTATAAACCAGTGGCTTTGTAGTCAGTCCCGTGCTCGCTAGTGTCTTCTTACACGTTTAAAATCAGGTGAAGCCTTCCAAGGGTGAACGTGGCAGGAAGTTGCCACCATCTGAGATGCAATATGCTCACATAGTGCCGGTGCAAGGAGGAGGAGTGCAGGCTCACAAGTGTTCATTGTTCTATCTTTAGAAAAGGAGTAGCAGCAGAAACCTCCACATTGACACACAGACAGCAAACAGCTGAACAAAATCACATTCCTAGCCCATCACTGGGCACTCAGAACTGTACTGAAGTGATTAAATAGCACCCCAAGGAAAATGTCAACAGTATACTGGTTAGGGACCTCCAGCATGTTTTTGCATTTCCTCTACCCTCACACAGATTCTCACTCAAGTTCCCTGTTTCAGTGGCTATCACTCACCCCTTATATTTCATTGCAAATCTGATTTTGGCTTTAAGGTTTTCAAACTAAATTGTTCCTTCAACTTTATTCATCCTTCTCAAATTTCACTTTGTAGCAAAACTCTAAGAGCTAATTAAAAATCAGTTGTCTCAATTGATTTGGTATCTCATATATTCTCTGTGAAACCTGGAAAACAGAGAACTTCTCAAGCACGTGGTATGAACTATGGTGTTTATCTCATTTTGCCTTTGGGGCAAAATGATGTAACTGTGGAAAATTAAATCCTTCCAGCTTTCTAGATACTTGAGTTCAGAACCAGATTTGGGTTTTGGACTGACCTCCATCTTTGCCAGCAGTCTTTCCACTGACACTCATCTGTATCATTCCTCAATTTTGTCTCAGGTTGGTGCACCAGTAAGGTCAGTCTGGGGCTGAAAGCCGTAAGAGAAAAATCTTGCACATAGTTTCAGCTTTAGATCTGATGCTCTTCACACTCAAGTCAGTGAGACATCAGTGTAAGCACTTAGCTTACGTGGAAACAGACCTGGTTGGTGATGCTGTTACATCACATAAAATGAAAATTTCCCAATGTAGTTCCAGCTTCAATAATTAGGATATTTGCAGAGCAGCTGCCTTGGAGTTTTGAATAAATCCTATCATGTGTCCCTAAGTATGAAGTAGGATTTATTCTTCAAAAGGTAAAAGAGAAGGTCTGTACCTAAAAAGACTGATTATTTATTATGGATATGCAAATAACCAGTTCCAGGCATGTCTGCTAGGATTGCATATTGTCCTGTAAAATGTTTTCTCAAATACCCAACAGGAAGCATCATATCATCGTGGTGTGACCTCACGTGGCAGTTCTTACATTTATATATGCAAATGGTCATGCTTGCACCTGTACACCCCAACCACACATTCAAATTCAAAGCAACTACATAGTTTAGGTTAAGGAGATGAATTAGGTGTGTCTCAATGGCTGACACACTTTCTACAGAAGCTAGAGCTCTGAGACCCAAGTGCTGGGCTCTTATCCGAGAAGACAGATGGCAATTTCCTTTTGATAAGAGTTTGGGTTTTTTTGCAGCAAAGGAGCCCAGAAGTAACCATTTTTCTTGTGGGGAAAGCATCTTTCAGAAGCCAGATAAATCATTCTAGAATAAACAAGCACAGGAGCCGAGGAACTAATTAAACTGAAATGAGTGGAGTTGTAGCCCCTTTCGGAAAGTTTAGGAGATGCTTTTTGCTTTCATTCTTGCCACACACAGGAACTACTTCAGAATTAGCAAAGTCAGATGATTTTTTTCAGTACTCTTTCCTCTTTTTTTGGGAACCACTAAAATTTATGATTAGTAGTGATGCAAAACTTCATCAGGCCAGAGGAGGTGATCTGTTTACAGTCTGTTTACATCATGCATAAAATAAACAGTTTTAGATATTTTAGAGACTGGAAACACAGAAGTAGGTAACAAGACTAAACCAAGAGACTGGAAACACAAAAGTAGGTAACAAGACTAAACTAAGATTGCTCTGTTTAATTAAAATCTGGAACAGCAAGTGGAAAGGCTTATAAGTATGAAATGTTCCAGATCCATATAAGTTAAAAAGGTGGACAGCCAGGAGCCAAGGGGACAAGAGCCTGCAGGTAGTCCTTAAGTACTGACCTGCTACTAAAACTACAAGTCAGCTACCCCTTGTAATTATGTATATCTAAATGTACTAATTATATTTAATAGCATATATAATATATACTAATATTATACATGCTATGACTTAATATATTTAATATATTTAATTAATATATTTAAATATATTTCATATATTTAAATGTATTCACTCTTCCTTTTGGTAAACATAGAAGACCCAGCTTCAGAAATGCTGACACCTTGAATTTGGTTTATCTTGTTGGAATAGGCGCACACAGGGACTCTTTCCTCTAGCTCCTTTCCTCTCTTTTGTATCTGTCACTAATAGAGCAGTAACAAAAATGGCAAGGATAGTTTCCACTCCTTGCCTGTGCCCTAATGTGTTCTTCTTTGTTCATGTCTCAAGCAGTTTGGTCCTAGAAAGCTGGGAATGATATCTGTTTGACCACTATGAAAAATATACCTTTTGTTGTTGTTGTTAATTGCAATTGTTGTTTATTTAGGCTGGTTCCAGTTTGACCAGCAGCACCTTGCTTACAAAGCCATCGTGAGAACTGTTGTGCATCCTCCTTTATCCATGTCATATCACGGCGTACGTGAGCGCTGCATGCTTCCCATCACCTCAGGTCGCGTCACTTTGCATCAAATCAAGTCATGTCACATCAGTGATACCACTATCAGTACTTACTCCTGATAGAAAATTCAGCATAGATTTAGACAGCAAATAGCTCAGCCACAATAAATGTATATAATGAGCAGATTAAGTATCTGTGAGAACCAGATATTTTAAGCATCCCTGGCAAGTGAGGCCTTTCAGATATTCCCATGTCCCTGCCTCTACGCTGTATTCTGCACATAATTTCTGATATGTGTACATAGACTGAAATGGCTCTGAGCAGCCAGTTTGGGACCCTTACCATCTACAACCATTTGCAAACACAGACCAGTGCAATTTTGAAATAACCAGACATTACTGCATGGGTCTGCAGTGTAACTGCAGTGCATAGTGTATGGGTTGGTCATATCTGAGCGCTGGATGAAAAACAAATGTTGGCAGATCATTTTTTTTGTCATAATTTGGGATTTGCTTCAAACATGTGCCTGCTCAGGCATGCCTTCAAAGAGTTATGCATGATTGGACTCTGTGACAACCATTTTATTAGACATTTTACCTTGTTGTTCATTTATAGAAGCTAAATGTTGTAATTATCCCATTACATTAACTAAACAGAAGGGAGGGGAGGGGCAAAAAAAAAAAGCCTCTAAGCCATAGCTAAACCATGTAGGGTTTCCAGAATAAACATTCTAGAATCAGATCATAGTATCTTTTGGAATAATATTAACTTCCTTCATTTGATGGTGCCTCTGTAGTCTCTTTTGTCCTTCTTGAGATCTTCACATTCAGACTTCTTGAAATTTGACTTCCTTTTGCTTAAGATTCTAAAGCTAAAATAAACCATCAGACCTCAGGCACCCACAGTTGAAAAATTTGGCTGCAAAATTCTATGTAAATGCTAGGTGGTCTTCTTATTGTTGATAACTGGCACTCAAGGCTGTGATATGTAGGTTTTAACCTCAGAGGAAGTTGAAGCAGTATTGCCAGCATCTTTTTTTTAAATTACTTCAGGGATTTTGAGACTCAACATAGGTCTGAGGAGCTATCAAATTGGTACAACATATATGTGCATATTAAAGACAATAAGAATGTAAGCATTAATACTATGTAAAGAATTTGTCAGAAGAGCTACTAGGGACTTCCAAGGAAAAATAAAAGGAAAACCAGGAGAGGAGTGGATGAGGCACTTGGTACCATGGTCTGGTTGATCAGATGGGGCTGGGTGCTAGGTTGGACTGGGTGATTTTGGAGGTCTCTTCCAACCTGGTTGATTTTATAATTCTATAACTTCTTTGTCAGTTCATTCATGTTAAGAAACCAAGGTTGTGGGTATCTAGATCAGAATGTTCTAATTCTATGACTTCAAGGTGTCAAAGACACTTGTGTGTTGTTGTTGCTAGACCTAACCTACAGTTACTGGAATGGGATAGTATGGTGGGTTAGCTTTTAGCAACTCATTTGCTGCCTCAGTGGGATGAGGGAGTAAACAGGATGAGAAAGCTTGTGGGTCAAGACAGAGAGACAAGTTACTAGTCAATGTCATGGGAAAACAGACTTGACTTGGATGTAATTAACTTTAGTTTAAATAGATTCAGCTAGTGAGAAACAAAAAGGCAAATAGTAGAACAGCTTCCTTTACCCCTCTCCCAAACCTAACTTCACTCATTCAATCCCAGATCCTCTACTCAAGGCAGCACAAGAGGCTACAATCTGTCCATAACAGTTCCTCTCTGCTGCTGCTTCCTCATCACTCTTAAGCCAGGTCTTGAGTGGGCTCTCCACTGATCACAGTTCTTACCAGGAAATGCCTATCTTCTACAGTGTGGGGTCCTCTGAGAGCTACAGTGGGGATACACGTTGTGCTGTGGAGCACCTCATCATTTCTCTGACCTTGATGTTTCCTTTCTTGTGTTCACTCTTTGCTTTTTCATTCTTCTCTGCAGTTTCCCCACTACCAAAACTTTGCCTTCCACATCCAATGCAGATTCAATGGTGGTCATGAACAAGACACCAGACTATTCTCAGAAGCCTGTGCTCATTTTGAAAGTCTTTTTCCATTAAGAGCAAGGGACTACTACCCAGAATCTGTCTCATAAGCCACTGTGAAAAACATTAGGAATAAAACCCACTGGATTTTAACATGCAATTCTCTCATAATATAAGCACAGATAAAAGTCACAAATTCTTAGTTAAAAATTTCTGCAAAAGCAAATGCCATACTAAAGTAAGTTTCCTTTCTCTGATCATTTTCACATAGTTTGGATAGAAAAAATACTATGTGTTTTTGATTGAGCACTATTGCTTCATTCTTCTCAACTTTCAGAGTTGTTCTTCAAACCAAAGGGTTTGTCTGGTTCCCCTTGAAAAGCAGTGGTTAGACACACTCCCAGTAGCTGATCTGGTAATGTAATGCTTCCTACAGAAAGGATTGTCTGAGAACGTAAGAGGCTGAGGATTTGTTGGTCCCTAATCAAATATACTGCTTTTCTACACTAATTTAATCTCTAGGAGATATCCAGAAATGTGATTTTTTTTAAACAGCCTTCCTGAAAAACACCAATACTACTTTGTAAAATGAAGTTATGCCTGCTGTTATTCCACATGTCCCTCTGTTCTCCATTGCTGCATTCAGACAGTGTACCTCCACTCTCAGCCTCTCCCACAAGTCTTTTAGAGAGCACACAAGACCTAACTTTATTGTTGTGCTGAGACTAGATAAAGCGACCTTACCTTTCACCTTACAGCTCCATTTTTTCATATTAAGCTCTGACATCCTGAAATGCCTTGGCTTTCCATCAGTCAAACAGTTTGGGCCTTTTCCTTTCTATTTGTTGAATGAGTCATATTGTAATGAATAAACCTGGCTCTTTGGTTTGCAGAGCAGGGCAATGAAGGTTAAGTAAGATATGCCCTTTATAGAGAAAAGTGGAATTACTGTGTAGGCTGTCAAATCCCAGCTTGTATTCCACAATACACCAATGCTTGATCAGTTTCTCACAGCAAATTCACTCAGCCACTAAGGTAGCTTTGCTTAAAAAAAAAAAAAAAAGAGAGAGAAAAAGTGTCTTCTTACAGATGAAGAAAGTATTTGCAGCTCACAGGAAAGCTGCTTGCAGCATGGACTATGCCACACATCTCTGGAATTTTGTATTCTTTAAGACTGTTTCTTAACCCTAGGAACTTCACAGCTCACAATTTTCAGTTATTGTTAGTGCCTCTTTCATCCTCCACCACTTTACCAGTTAGTTTTATTTGTGTGAGCTGTGCTTGCTGCAGTAGAATGGCTCCTACTTTACGTGGAGTTAGAACAGAACAACTTCTGTATGTTTTTTCTTTAGAAGTCAAGCCTTGGGAAGTCAGAAAAATGTACTGAGGCTACTCTGTTATTACAAAATTCTTCCTCATAAAGTTTCGTTCCCCATATAATCATATCATTAGTGGAGGCAACCTTTAGAGGGCTGCTCTGTCACTTTAAACTAAGATCACTATTACCTGCTGCTATGGCTGGTGTTTTGAGAGGGAGCAGAAATTTAGGCACTTGAATTGAGAGCTCCAAATGTCTCAGCCTTCCAAATTAAATCATTATTTACATGCAGAAACAAAATGGGAAGATGCCTTTCATAACACACTTCTATTCTTTCCAGTAAGTGTTCTCAGGGATCCGACCTGCGCTGAGAAATGGGTTAAACCTCTCAAGTCAGAGATTATACCTTTTAAATAAAAGCCAGATGTAATAATGTGATAGGAGTTACCTCAGTGTCTGGACATAATGAAACGAGTTGCTTTTTTTTCTCCATCCTCAGTTTGCACACAATATAAAAGGGGTCGGTTTAGCAGAGTGTAACTTGCAGTCAACAGCTTCTGAAAGCACTCAAAAGAAAAATGCATCTTCTCATTTTTAATCAGACTTATGAATAGGTGGGGATGTTTTTATATGTGCTTGGAAGTCTCTTACCCTATGAGTTGGCCCATTCACTGTCATTTTTCCTGGACCGTGGTACTACCCAGGGTACCTATGCATATCATAGCTTCTGCCATCAGTTTTAATAAGTAGCTTATCTCTGTGATGCAACTAAAAGCAATCCTGAGTGTCTCCAGGGTTTGTTGTAATTAAATTTTATTGTTGGATTTGAAAATAGTGCTGGTTTTGAAAACTGGAGCAAGTAAAATGGAAAGGAGATTGTTGGAAGTGATAGTCTGATTTTTAGAAGATTTTAACTCTTCACAGTTTCTAGATTCACAAGCTCGCTTGTGCATCCCAAGTAACTGTTCCTATAGGCAACCAAAGCCATAAACTATAGCAAGGAGAGTAGTTTATTAGCTGGGGTCAGGTACTGTGCAAAATGTTATCTTTTATACCTGTAAGTCAGATGCTGTAGGATTATAGCTGCAGTAATCTGTGGGTTCCTAATAAGATTGCAGAAGGGCTTTTATGAAAGTCTTACACTTTTACTGCTGCCCCTTTCTTCACATACTTATGTCTACAAGAGCACTCCTCTAAGTCCCAGTGCTGCCCATGAACTACTGTGGAGAGAAGCAGTGTTTACCGGGTCCTGATCTGGACAATAAAGAAATGTCACTGTTTTGAGTAGTAAAGTGACAAATTCATCTGTACCATTACTCAGCATGACACTGCCACACTCAGGCACCGCCATCTCAGGCACTGAAGAGTGCACACAACCGCATTTGGATCACGTCTTGTGCAGTCAGTGGAAACACTCTTGCTATACGCACCCGGGTGGATTGAGCTTTGCCTTGGTCTTTCTACCCATCTCCCCTCTCTTCACAGCTCATCAGGACTGCTAACCAAGCAGTCATTGCAGATTCACCCCTTGTGTTTTATTCCTGCTTGATTATCTTGCTGTGAGATGGCACAAACTGGTTTTGGAGATTCATATCACTATTTTTTTCCAAATCAAAGTATTTCCTCCAACAATGTCATCTTTTCTGTCCAGTATTGCTACTAATCTCTATTTAGTTATTTACTTTACAATTTCTAGAGGGATTGGATGTGCCCAAGGTGCCCCTTTAGGCAACACTTTATATCAAGGTTCCATTTATAAATACTTCATGAAGGGCTAATGAATGATTAATCAATGTTTTAATGTATGACCAATCAATTGTTGTAGAATTTGCAACATCCAACAGACTAGTAGGTTTCTTATAAGCATAGATTATAACCATATCTGACTTCTTCTACTGATGAGCTTCTAAACACCTATAACATACACACTACTCATATCTGTAACCTGCTTAAAATATCTACTAATCACTGATTAATTTTTTATAACCTATTCTGAAGCCAAGCCTGTCTGTAGAGTACATCCCTTACCAGGAGAGTCTGTGACCCTCCATTTCTATAGGATTGATAATTTACTTGTCATCTGAGGACTTAGAACTCCTATTAATCACAGCTCAAATATTAAGGTTTTCTGAGTTAGCTTCAGCCTTTTCACCTCAGCCTAAGAAAAAAAGTCTTTCCTGCCCCCTGACATTTTTTTTCCCTCAAACTATTTTACTCTGCTGGTGTGCATTTTTCAATCTCTGCTAAAATGCAATGATTCATAGAGGGGAAAATCACTCTGAAGTACATTTTCAGCCTGTTTGATTGTTCTCAGGACAACTGTCCCAGAGATGATGACTCCCAGCGTTTTGGTTTTAATTTTTTCTCAAATTTTCATCCATGTGTTCTCAAATCAGAGTTTGTCCTTTCTCAGTAAAGGATGAGAAAATGTAAAGTTTATAAACTACAGCACAGGAACTTACACCTCAAATTGAGGAAGAACTTCTTTACTGTAAAGGGCATGGAGCCCCCCAGAGAGGGTGTGGAGTCTCCTCCTCTGCAGACTTTCAAGACCTGTCTGGATGCATTCCTGTGTGACCTGCACCAGATTACGGTCCTGCTCTGGCAAAGGAGTTGGACTCAACCTCTGGAGATCCTTTCCAACACCTAACATCCTGTGATCCCTTGATAATAATCAGGGGAAGAGACCATCCCCTAGAGGACATCTGGCTCTGACAGAGGAACATCTATTTTGTATGTTTGATGAGAGTGTCCCTTTGTGGTGTCCCCAGCCTCCTAAGGTGAAAACCATGACTGTGTCCTATGATTAATAAATCCCACTCAGGTAGGACTGAAATGGGTGGGGCAACTCATTTGGGGAACATTTACGAGTCGTGCAGTTAATCATTTGCAGCTGAAAAGCAGTAACTTGCTCAGTATCATGTTGTGAAAATGAATTTTGAATTTTTAGTCAATTTGTACTGACCAAAATGAATAAAATGCTGTGACTTACCCAGATGTTGAGATCAATTCCTTAATGGTACAAATTAAAAGGATCTGCAGGTTCTTCTCCTTTCTGGGGTCATTAGTAAAATAGTCTCTCTTCTGAATATCCCCAAGTAAATATCCCTTTCAAGTCGAACACTGATCTTTCACTGACTGCTATTTACAGTAGGATTAGGCTGCCACACCTGTGGCATTAGCACATTCAGCTTAAAGAAAGGCATCAAGTATAATCCAAAACAAAACCAAACAACAAACAACCAGCCAAAAAAAAAAGCAAGGATGATAAAATGGTTTTTTTAACTATATTAAAGAAGAGATAGAGTTTTAGCCTTCAGTATTAACATGGAATTTTCTCTGGCTTTTTTAAAACCACTCATGCTCAAAACCACCAAAGCCACAAAAATAAGGACCTCTGCAAACTACTCAAGTTCTTGGAGTAGACATTAGCATAGTCACGTTTGTGTTACCCAGTTAGCACTCGGTGTTTCTGTGCTTATCAGGGGGTTTACCATGATCTTTTCTTTCTTTTTTCAGCTGGTTAATAATCCATTAGCAAGTCAAGCAGCAGCGGCTGCAGCAGCAGCAGCCATGGGCTCAATAGCAAGCTCCCAGGCCTTTGGCAATGCCCTCTCCAGTCTTCAAGGGGTCACAGGTCAACTCGTTACTAATGCACAAGGACAGGTGAGTAGAAGATGAAGCAAACAGTGAATTCTGATGGCAGGCTGATCTTGGGACAAAAATGAGTTCCGCTTGTATGACATCAATTTAAAAGTGCACATATTGAAGATAAATAAATATTGATTTGCCAGACAAGGTAAGAAATGGGAACTCTTGAGAACTGGAAGGAAGTTAGAAGCTGTTAGAAAGTGGTTTCAAGCCAGGAAAGGATTAGAGTTTGTCTTATTTTAATTCAGCTTTGTGACAAGATCACAATCATGCAATACTTCGGTATCTTAAAAGCCTAGCACCCCTGTAATTCTAAGCAAACACACCAGCTGTCTTCTTCCTCCTATATATGCCTCGTAACAGAGAACTATAGCAAAGTGACACTCTGCTACACAGACTACACTTTTTGTGCAGATTGAAGCATGTCTGTATTACTTCACTTCTAAAAAGGTATTAAGTGCTTTAAGCAAAGGAGTACAACTTAATTTGCAATGAAGTGTCTGGGATGGGTTTAACTGGGTGGCTTACTTACTTGCTTATTGTCTGTAATGGAAATCTGGGAGAAACATTTGCCTCCAAGAAAATTTTCCAAATGGAAACTTGAACAATGTTTCTGGTGTGTCTAAAAGAGAGTGTGCATGTTACCCAGGGCTGGGAGCTGTATATGCATTGCAAGCTATTTCAATTTCAGTCTCAGTAGGGTACAGAAGGATATGCCTCTGAATCCAGCTATATAAAAATAATTCTATCGATGCAGCATGCCTAAGTAGCTTTCAGATTGTGGCCACTGTCATTCTTTATTACATTTCCTAGGACTTAAATTAACACTACTACTTGTTTCACATAAAGTCAGTGCAACAAATCTGTCACTATAACTTATGACTAGAGCTGGTAGCTGAGTAATTTGAATGTGATTGTTCTAAATGCTACAAATTGGGCATAGGGTGATACCAGGGCCTAACATCCACATAAGCACTGTGGGTAAGCATTTCATTAAATGATGCAGCTTGGGTGATGTGTGAATCTAGAGTTTGGTTTCTACTCCTACAAAAACCAAAACAGAAGGAGCAGGTTTTTTTCCTGGTAGTTTTCTATTGCCATGTGTAGTTGGCACAGTGTGACATTTCTTTCTTTTGGCCCATGAAAAAAGAAAAGGAAACACTTTAGAGGAGCCCTCAGCTTTTGTTTTGGGTTTGGTTTTTTAGCATAACATATAAACAAAGATGCATCCTGAGCTTCACTATCACCATCCAAGTCCCAGGGAAAAAAAAATGCTGACCTTGTTATATTTACTGGGTGGGTGCAGAATTGTTCCATCACTACCCCGAGGGTTGAACGATGGAGCTTGTCAAAGTGAGGCCTTATCTAATGAATCATCTTATCGCAGGTGCACACCACACATATTAAAGGAGGATTGTATGAACAATGTGCCCTCTACAATAACCTTTCAATGTCTACTTTAACCCTTGTTTCAATCCCTTTTCATCAAAGGATCATTTTATGCAGCCAGCTTTAAATGGAGGCTCTCAAAAGCCTATTAAGATTTCTGGAGGGATGGAGTATTGGTTTGGAAGAAAAGTTGGTTATAATACCTATAACTCATAGTCAGATCATCTCCAACCTAGAAGCTTGCTTGTTTCTGTCTGTGCTCCAGAACTGGTCCACAATCACCAGTCACACGAGTCACTTGGCACCCAAGATGCTCATCGTAAGAGCTGCAGACATAAACCTGGACTAGTTTTTGATTGTTTTGCCTTTTCCCTACCATAAGAGAAGTGTGGTCATTCATTGTGTGGTTTTAAAAAAAAACACTATTGTGAGAATATCACTGAATGAAACTATAGATTCCCTCAGGCTGAGTCTTTTTTATTCCACACATAATGTGAAGTCCAATAATTCCACAGGTTGTAGAGAAAGGGAAAAAAGAAAGGAAGAATCTTCCCTATTGTTGCCTGAAATTACAGAATCTATCTGTTTGCCTAGCCCTTTTAAATAAGGGCTGTCTTTTTATTACTTGTTTTTATAAATGTGCCTTGGTTTTATAATCACTGCTGCAGACAATGCCACAATATAGATAAATATTGATAATAAGCTTGTAATATAGCACCCGTTTTTATGGGATTCAGCATAAAACCATTTTGCTTAGAGTACAGTTCTGAAGCTATCTGTTTACAGAACAGAACTACTCGGTGTAATTAAACTCCTTTGCAGGAATTAAAATAGTGTTTCCTGCAAATTAATAAAGTATAGCAACTGAGCAAGAACTGAAAGGCACGTTGCTTCACAATTGGAAGTCAAAGTGAATGCTGATTTAGGATACCTGTTTCTAAATTATTAGATTGAACTCATTGAGGAGTCAGATTTCCATCATATATTAAGAACCTGCCCTCTGAAAACTGCCCCTTGCAAAGAATCACAAGTGTGACACCTAAAATTCACTCCTGCAAATGTAAGGCTGGGTGACTTCCTAGACCACTTGTATGTGCAATCGTTGTAATTATGCACTGCTTCTGTTAGAGAAATTCAGGGCTTGTACAGGTCCATCTGTCTAGCTAAATATATGGTGATCAGTAATCCCTGGGGACATTAAGCTGTAGGTCAAATCCAAGATCCTATGGCAAATTTAGGGAAATGATCTTTTCAATTACATATGGCACAGCCTTAATTCCCAGCAGTCCTAGGAGTTCTTACAATCACAATAATAAAACTAGATTAACAATAATTTCTATATCATGTTTGTTATTGGTTTTATCATTGGATTCGCAATTACAGCATGGGGTTTCTTTATTTTTTTTTTCACTTTGGATAGCATTATGAGGCATATTGGCACAGCTCCCCAAGACCACTGTAGCAAAGACATCTAACCCATTGGAATAATAAGATTACATCACCTGATTAATTTCAAATAGTACAGGTAGAGAACTCTAAATCAAATTTTCATTTTCAGAGGCATATTATGAAGAGCAATTGGCCCGTGTAACGTGGTTGATATTCTGTTTGCCCTCAGCACTTTCTAGGAAGCGTTTGCAGGACTAGGCTTTCATATCTTAAATTTAAAAGCCAGGGGAGCACAGTTGGTAGATTCTACACTGTCAGTAGATATGCTGATTTCAAAGAGAAGCTGCTCACCCGCTCAGCTTCATCCTGCACTCTTAGTAGGATCCTAGTACTATTGCTGCACTTGGATTCTTCAGAGATGTAACAACCAGATAGTTCTCTTTCTCACTCTGTTATTGCAAATAACACAAAATTTGAGTAGTTTTGAGTGGATTTTGCTGTGCCTATTAAGTACAAGAGGTCTGTATTTTGGATGTCTCCTTAATCTTTGTAAGGTGATAAACCACAGAAATATGGAACCGTGGTTGATGCTCTGGTTTCCCTAAGAGCTTCTTTTAACAGTTTCTTCCTGCTTTGGCTATCCCATAGTGCTTAATTGTTATTGGTTGCATTGACAGAAATCTGTTGACTTTAACAGGCCCAAAGAGATTTTAACAGGTTAGTTTAGTTCCTTTTCTTGAAAAGATGGGAGCTGTCTAACAGGAAAAAAATACATCCTAATTCATCAATTGCAAAGTAGGGTTTTGCTATAAAGAGTGAAAAAGGTTGCATTTGGAAATCATGAAATGTGTTCATTTGCATTATGCAATTGTGGTAAAGGAGGGCAATGGATTCTTTTCCCTATTAGCTAATAGGGAAACTTAAGTAAGTGTGATGTAATTTAACCAAATAGTGAATTTAATTGGGGTGGCATCAATGTAGTCTAAGACCGTCCTTGGTGGAACTAAGGCTTCGTTGTGCCCATGCCTCGCTCTTGAGCTGTGAAAACCTTCCATATATGAAAACCACGGAGCACAGCTCCACCCTGGTGATTAACCAAAAAAGAACTAATTTTTGAGAGCTGTAGTTCACAAGTAGCTCAGGAAACTAAACAGAGAGAAAGGCATTGTTGATCCAATTAGATAATAGGAGTACTTTGGTTCTCATTATTCTGATGAGAGGGTACACGTTTGCTCTTTGAGCTTCTTGATGGTAAATGGTGCTAATGAGGCCTGATGGATTCCCTGCTCCTAACAAGCCTCTCAGCAGTGCGAGTGATTACAATGGAGATAGATTTGATGGGATGCGCTCCCTTTTGTAGTGTCTCAGCTGCTGACACTCTGCGACATAATCAGGTCACAGAGCCGGTCACAGCCATCAGCAAAAGCCATAGCTCTATCCCTCATTATTAAAGTGCATTATTCAGTTCCAGGCCTTCACAATACTGCCAAGGGCCTTTTTTTCCCTTCTTCTTTTTTTGTTAAGCATCAGTTCTCAAATACAAGAGTTAATAAAATCATCAGCTAAAGAACTAGTAAATTACAGAAATGGAAATAAAGAGCTCCCTTTCAAATTCGTTGAAGGATCACAATTAAATAAGCAGGGACTTTCTCGTCACCACAGACTGCACAGTACAATGTAATATGTCATGTGCAATAAAAACAGGGAAGGGAATTTTATAAAACAGGGTTGTCCTCATTGTGGACTGGCTTGGAAAGTACCAAAGTATCTTTCGACCCAAAGGAAATTTCCAGCTTCCCAAACGTTACCTGTGTACATGCAGGCACTGTTACTGTCACCATCTGCTGTGACTACTCTTTTCTGAACTAGTAAGAAGCACTGCTTAGAATTAATTCTAAGCATAGCTGCTGTCTTGTCTTAAAGTGGCCAAGGCCACAACTAGAAAATATAGGATAGGTCACAGTGCCTGAACTACTCTAATCCCATGGACAAGGCCATTGCCTTCTTTTGGAGAGCGAGCTAATTACAAAATGGTGTAGAAAAAAGGCAATTGTAGCATTTCTTTCTATTCTGGTGGTGTTCAGCTGAGGTTGTCTGCCCTCCAAACGAAAATATTTTTTTCTTAATGCTGTTTAGTCAAAGAGGTGAGGAAAAACTGTGTGGCAAGCCCTTAGTGTTTGGTTCTGTATAAACTTTTTTGGTTTCATTTCAGCCGACTATTCAGTTAAACAGAAGTCTGCTATTCTAATATTGAAATGTACACCTTTGCAGGCATTGACACTGTTTCTGCTAAATCACCAAACTACCTGGTCAGTAACAATGGTATCACTGTGTAGAGCTACGACCAAAGGGACTAACATACAGTGCTTTTTTTTTTGTTATTTCTCCTGTTCAACTCTATAGCTGTTCCTCCTTCTTCCTGCTGGTACAGGACACTAGAACCATCAAATCAGTATGTAAAGTTGCATATAAAACTTTCTGTTACCTTGAATCACAGATGCAAGAATCTCCTGACAGCTGCAGGTCAAAGTACAAAGTTATCATTGTCCAAAAAGCTGTCATCTCCAAGAAAATACTTAGAGATTGCTTTGTGACCTACGTTTTTTTTACCTTACCAAAAATATGGCAGCTATCAATAGGAATGTAAGATGGGCCTCCTTATGGGACTGAAAAGGAGGATGTTAGTTGTTTGTTGGAAGTTTGGGGGCATTTTAACTCTTCTAGAAATTGTAAAAGACCTAAAGCCATATGATGTGTAACACTTCTCAAAGTCCTGAGTGCTACTCTCACTGTTCTCTAGGTGTGCAATGTCCATTGGCCTTTTCCCTTAATGATTGTTAGTGCTGCCACATCTCTTCTGGCTGTGCAGTTCTAATACTTGCTGACACTAATGTTTTACCCCTCACAAACCCTAGCAGTGTTCACAAAAATCTAAACAATGACTGTTTAAACAGCAACTGCTAACAATGTCTTCTCAGGGCTAGGATTGACAGACATGTGAGTTGGTGGTATCAGAATGCTATATATTAAGGAAATTTCATGACAAGCCTGAGATAATAAAAGAGGCACATTTTGAGGAGGAGGCTAGAGGGATGGGCTGTAACATTTAATATTAGCATTTGAGAACATTCCTTGGAAAATCTTTCACTGGGAAAATCTGCTTTTGACAAACTTCCATAATATCTATTGAATTTCTGCTGGGTGGAGTCTGACTCTTCATCTTCCCCCTCAAAGTTCCACATGTCATTCTGCTGTCTGCAGGAACAGAAGGGTCCATATTATGAGGAAAGGTCAGTTATGAGGGAAGAATTATTTTTTTCTGCTGGTTTCCCCTACCCACAGCTAAATGTTGAGGAGGCTGTTTGTTTAATTACCTCCCATGTGAATTTGAATCAAAAGACAATTCTTCTAACATACTTTTGCTGACTTTGTCTTTATTTTACTGCACTGTTTAGCTCATCTCAAATACTGCATGCAGTTTTGGGCTTCTCAGTTTAAGAGGGACAAGGAACTGCTGTAAAGGGTCCAGCAGAGGTCTAAGAGGATGATTAGGGGACTGGAGCACTGCCTGATGAGGAGAGACTGAGGGACCTGGGGCTTTTTAGTCTGGAGAAGACTGAGAGGGGATTTAATAAATGTTTAGAAACACCTGAGGGATGATCAGAGTGGGGGGACAGGCTCTGCTCACTTGCTCCCTGGGATAGGACAAGGAGCAATGGGTGTAAGTTGCAGCAAAAGAGGTTCCATCTCAACACAAGGTGGAACTTCATGACTGTAAGGGTCCCAGAGCACTGGAACAGGCTCCCCAGAGAGGTTGTGGAGTCTCCTTCTCTGGAGACTTTCAAGGCCTGTCTGGGTGTGTTCCTCTGTGATCTATGCTAGATTGCGTGGTCCTGTTCTGGCAGAGGGGTTGGACTCCATGATCTCCTTGGGTCCCTTCCAGCCCCTAATATTCAGTGATCCTGTGATCTAAGCTTAGTTTTAGCCACACTGGCATAAATGTAAAAATGTATGGACCAAACTCTCAGGTCATGAAAATTTATCATTTCATTGGAATGGGCAGGGGCAGAGAGCGAGGCTGCTTATACCTAAACATGTCCATTTTAGACAGTGATCCCTGATAAATTTTTGATATCCACAAGTATGAATAGCTGTGAAATCTATATCCACATCTTTCAGAATGGTGGTGAAGTCCAGCACAGTTACCATCTGCAACATGGAAAAGTGATATCTCCTTAGCCTCTGGTAACAAGTTCAGAACTGCTGGTGGTGCCACCATATTTAACAGAGGAAATGCAGCTTTCTCACAGGGTTTTGGAAAAAGTAGGGGGGGGGGGGGGGGAATATTCGTAGATTAGTTATCCAAACAACCCCAACCATTGCAAAAATGTGGCAAGAAAAGCTGTTTGGAAAAAAGTAGCCAGCTTTAAAACAAGAGCACCGCTGCTTTCCTCCACATCTCCCAGAAAATGAGTGGTGGCAGGAGCAGTTCAGACTGGCTGATGAGGTAAAGCAAAGCATCTAATGCAGGGGACTCTAATGTTCCCCAAAAGCTACCATGAGCTGATAGGTTAAATACTGTTTGTTGCAAATAGCAGTTGCAAGGGGAACACCATTATTTAATAAGTGTACAAAACTTTTCCTTACTGGAAAATACATACTGGAGCCATGCTTGGATCACAACTGGTCTCCAGACAGACTTACTAAGGAAGGGATAATTGTGTATTGACATCTTTATCAGCTTGAAAATGCTCCACATCTATCCAGAAAGGCCACTGAAATTCCTTTGATCTGGCTCACAACAAATCCTACTTGGACTATTAATCCTCACACTTCAGATCTGCAGCCTCTTGCCTGCATCTCTGCCCAAGGTACTGTATCTCGGATGTAGGTGTTTTTTCAGAGGTACCCAAGTCTTATTTTCCAAAGCAACTTCTATACCTGTAAGAGCCTGAGTTTCCTTCAATCAGTGTTAGGAGTCGTAGTGCTTGAAGGCATGTCTGTGCGCTGTAATGGAGCACTGCAAGCAAACTCCAGGAGACAGAACATTTATATGCCTCAGTGCCACACTAGCACAGATCCCAGCAGCCAAACCCTTGGTAGTACGGTGTTATGGCTGGACTAATTAATTCTACTTCTCAACAAGGTGACATAAACTCTAGCTCATTAGTTACTAGCTCTGGGGTCTTTGTAGCACACTGTATTATGTGGAGCAAATGTACTTTGAAGAGAGCCTTAAAAGCCTGAAGAGTTTAGGTACTTTGGAAAATGATACTCACTGATCTAAATTCATTCTTTAAAGTCAGGAGTACAGGACATACCTGTCCTCTTGCCGTTGCCTTCTTAATGACTATTGCATGGAGGGAAAAAACCAACTACTAGGTCAGCTTAAGTAGCATTTTCATGAAAGCCAACCACTAACTAAATAAGCAGCTACCATTCCTATAATCTGTTCATCTGAGCATTGTGAGGTGGTTATAAGCATGGCAAATTTTCATTGTTATCACCAGTGACATACATCACAGTCAATGAAATCTTTCTGCTCTATGGAGGTTCTTACACTGCTCTCCTTATCATCATATCTTATCACCTTCCAGTAACACATTAAGAAACATGACTAGTGACTGTCACAAATTGGTCTTTCTCCCAGGAGAAGCTGGTGGAACAGAGTCACATATTTGATAAAGGCATTTGGTTTTGTTTGTCAGCATTAGGAATTTCTTTGTTTTACTTTCTTTTCAGAGTTTTGATCTATTTGGGTTTAAAAATCTTCATCAAGTGAATTCTTAGAGATGCTTATTGTTTATATTTGCATTAGAGAAAGTCAGTTATGTACTTAGGTTTTGCAGCAGAATGTGGTGAGGCCATAGGTGATAAAGCCAGGAATGTTCCCTAACTGCTGTTGGAATTCATTCCAAGTCCTTGACCTTCCCCTAAAAACAAAGTGCTGTGCAGAGAGACGGTTTGACCACCATGACTTTGGAAAACTGGATTTGGTAATCACTAGATTTTGTCCAGAAGCCTTAGAGGGCCATTTAGATTTCTAGGAACCAGATCACAGAGGAACGTGAAGGCAAAGGCTGAAGTTTTCCTAAGGTCATTGAAAATTCTTTATGGTGACACAAAGCAAGCAATGGACAGAATTGATGTGTGCAGATGGTTCCTAAAAATGCACTTGCTATATTGCTGATGTTTCCCAAATGTGTCAGGCTCAGAAATCCAAGACTGCTCTTAATTTGGTGTTTCTCCTTGAGACTGTCCAGAGCTCCTTAGGAGAGACTACTGGGACATGAGAAGACTGCTCTAAAGCAGAAGAAACAGTGGAGCAAATCTGAGAATTTGATTTTTCTAGATATGCCTCACCTTTTCTGGAAAAAAACAAACACACAAAAACCAAACCAACCAAACCAAAAAAAGAAAACCCAACCCCCCACAGCTCAGCAGATTATAGTAGTTGCTGGAGCAGGTCCAGAGGAGGGCAACAAAGCTGGTGAAGGGTCTAGAGAATAAATCTTTTGAGGAGTTACTGAGGGAGCTGGGGCTGGTTAGTTTGAAAAAGAGGAGGCTGAGGGGAGACCTCATTGCTGTCTACAGCCACCTGAAAGGACATTGTGGAGAGGCTGCTGCTGGTCCCTTCTCACAGCTAATTGGAGACAGAACAAGGGGGAATGGCCTCAAGCTGAGGCTGGGTAGGTTTAGACTGGACACTAGGAAGAAATTTTTCACTGAGAGAGTGGTCAGGCATTGGAATGGGCTGCCCAGGGAGGTGATGGAGTCACCAACCCTGGATGTGTTTAAGGGTCTTTTGGATATGGTGCTTAGAGATATGGTTTAGGGTGAATCTTGTAGAGTAGGGTTATAGGTTGGACTTGGTGATCCTGAGGGGCTTTTCCAACCTGGATGTTTCTGTGATTCTGTGATGATTCTTTGTGTAACATGGTGATTAATTTAATTTAGCTACTAGCTAATTTATCCTGTAAACATCAAATTATCTTTCCCAGTGTCAAAAACTTATTTTCTGCTCAACTGACATTGATATTTAGAAAAAAATAAATAGAGAGGAAAAATAAAAAGAAGAAAAGAAGAAGGGCTATTTGTGCTAAGGGGGAAAAGGCCAGATCACTCTCTCAAATGAGGAAGTTAGTGTAAAATGCTATATGGTATAGACCCTTGACTCACTGGGAAAGAACTGCTGTTGTTTTGGGCAGGTTTGGAATTTCTTAGAGGTTGTCTTAGAGTCTTCATTAACAAAGGAAGGCCACCAGCTTTCTCATGGGGCTGAAGTCTGGATGTCTCTGTGTCTTGGGGATGCAGGCTAGGAAGGGAAATTTGAGGCTCTCATGTTTGCAGTGCAGCCAGCACTTCAAAATCTGAAGGGGTGGAGAGTTTAGATGTTTTAACAACACCTTGTGAAGAGTCTGAAAATGAAAAAACATGCCTTCCCTCAGCAGTACTCACATAAAGAGAAGGAGAAAACTGCAGAAGTACTTGATGGGCTCTTGATAGTAAGCCAGATATTGAGTTGCAATGCATGCAGCATTCATGGTGACAACCAGCCAGATGCAGAACCATAGCCTTCTGCATACAGATGCACAAGCTTCCACAAGCACACTGAAGAGGAGTTGTCCTGTAGGAGGATGGATTCTCTGTCTGCTGCTTTGAATCTAGAGTACTGCAAAGAGTTGTGGAGTTGTTGATCTTTTTTTTTTTTTTCCTGGGCTGATCTGTGAACTGTAGGAGGGCAAGTTCAAAACAGGAAAAAAATGACAGTCCTACCCATGAATGGCCACTCTGTATTTCTGGAAGTATATCTCAGTTTGTCATTTCTTCTTCAGCTGCTGACAGTGTTAAGCTTCAGCATGCAGCTATGCAAATGGCCCAGATATCAAAAAGAAAAAAAGGCCTTTGAAATATCTATGCCAGTGTTATTAAATATATATGATTTTTAAAGTACCTTTTTCACTTAAACTTCCTCTTTGCACATTAATTAAATATTATCTCTAGGATAAGTATCTCTCATAGAAGATGAATGTATTATTGTCACATAATAATGGAAGAGAATGACAGAATATCTTTCCTTAAGCACAAAAAAGAATTTATTAATATAAAGAAAACACTCATAGCCCTTGAGCAATTTTGTCTCTGCTTTATAGAGAACCCTTCCTAGTCTCCTCTCATGTCTGGCTTCATGCTAGAGATTCAAGGAAGCAATACATACATCCTGCCAGTTTAAAAATCAATCCACTTTTCAGGAGGTAATTTAATATCGAGACATGATGTACTCAGTATCCAAATATATATTCATTTTAATGTTTGACGCATCAAATACTCTGACAGAGCCAAGTTTCAAAATAAATGGTTTGTTTTAGTGGTTGGATATGTCATATTAGCATCCACCCAGCAGATAGAGAAATAGATCAGAGAGTGATCAGGACATCAGGAAGACAGTTTAGAGAGATGAGAGAGGCCAGGTATGTGTTGTAATGTCAAAAAAAAAAGCTAACTAGCGAGAAAGAAATTGTATAAATAGGTCATTGCAGCCCAAGTGAAAAAAAGTTTAATTTGAACTTGTTAGTCATCATCTCCAGAGGCCTAATCCACTCCCTTCATTGCAGGCTGCACATTAAGCTGAGATATGTCTTGTTTGATAGCACAGCCAGCCAGCCTCACACTGAAAAGATGGTATCAGGCTCATGCAGAGTGCTAGCTTTGAGGGGGAATCAGCACCACATGGAGTCTTAAACCTTCCCTCCTTTTTTCCTTCTCAATTCTTTTTATTAGCCTTAGCTTGTTGTCACCTGTCCTGGTTTTGGTCTTTTGGTTCCTTCCGTAAGTGGAAGCACAAAACCATGTGGAAACAAGAGTACAGTTGAACAGATACCTGGTGCCAGAAACTCCCAAAGTATCTCATTGCCTATTACTGTTTTACTTGTCCTATCTTCACCCATTTCATTTCTTGCCAATAGCTCTTTTCCACACAGTGCATATGGAATTCAGTTACTTAAATACAGGTCTTTAGTCTCATTTAGGTGTGGAACAATATTCCATCAGGCCTTCTGGGCCAATCCAGACAAATGCTCTTCCCTCAAATTCTTATTATCATATCCTGCCAAGATTTTAAATAGAGTGAATGTCTACACTTTCCATCTGAATTGCTCCCCACTTACATGTACCCGTGTCTGTGCCTATATCCATACACTTATCTGAACCTTCCTGCTCATCTCCTCAGGAAGGACACAAATATCCACAGAATTAGAGACATTTTAATTACCTCCTGGAGTCCCTGGGATCTGTTGGAACCTGATTCTGATGACAAATTAAATAAACTAGACCTTTTCATTGTGGTGTGAGAGGTTCTATGCTGTACTCTTTAATATCAATTCTATCTCTAGTATCATCGTAGAACCATTCAATCACAACTGTGCACAGGTCATAGTCGTCTGCAGACTATCAACTGAGGAATAAAGGCCTATATTTTGTTAAGGATTCTGTTTCTCACCAAGGTCTAGGTATTAGTGAGTGACTGCAAAGTGGGACTTAAGGATGCTATGTGATAACACTCTGCCCTTTCACTGCTAGGAGGTATCATATAGACTGGTTCAGTTGGCAGCTCTGCACAAGAGACCAGAGTGCACTATTAAAAGGTCAAGAAAATTGAGGTTTGCTAGCAGAACTGCGTGGGAAAGATTTCCCAACCTCTGCCCACAGGATGGTACAGTCTGCCTGTTTCTTGACATGCCACATCACTTCCACAGCCTCCTCTAAAGTGTATGGAGGTGACTTCCATTTTTAGCTGTTTAAATCGCCTCTGTGAGCTGTACTATAGAACTGTTAATTTTACTTGTACAGATTCCTCTGTACGGAGTCTCACACTGTTATTAGTAGCATCTCCAGTGCACCTCTCTATGTGTTTAAATCTCTGGTTTGTGGTTCTGGATAGTCTGTATTTATACTCTGGATTATGTCTCTCATAACTCTGACACACTCAATAGTCACAGCCATCACGCCTACTGTTTGGGTAGAGACTCATGTCGGAAACTGTCACCTATCTTTGCTCTCCAGAAACCACAAGTTGTTTCTGGACATTGCTGACAGATGCTCCTTTAAATAAAGAAGAAAGTTTAAGAGCCTGTGAGCAGAGAGGATAGTTACATCATACCTCTGAATGAGAATAGAATGTAACTGGTGTTCCCAAAGAACACCACTTTCTTCTCTACCACGTCAGAGAATTCTTACCACAATATCCAAAACAGAAATCCACCTGAAGACTGGGATTAAATGTTTAATGACTGCTTAGATAAGTTGTGATTATTAATTTTTTTACTTTAGTTTTCTTCCTAAAGTTCCAAGGAGAACACAACTACTGATGTTCTGTTCAGCAGACAGGGAAAGGAAATGGAAGCTCTGATTCTCATCTATGAATTCTTAAGAGTGTGTTGAAAACGTTCTGAAATGACAACCACAAAGTGTGTTTTTTCTCAGAGTATAATGGGGTGTTGGAAGGGAGTACAGAACGTAATCTAGACAAACGTTTTGCCAGCTTCTTGGTTAGGGCAATTATTTAAAACCTGGAGGTTAAATTACTGACCCAGCAATATACGGAAGCATTTGCCTGTTTACCTTCATGTTTCTGCAGGTTCCACCTCAGCACAAGGGGGAGCTTCGTGACTGTACGGATCACAGAGCACTGGCACAGGCTCCCCAGAGAGGCTGTGGAGTCTCCTTCTCTGGAGACTTTCAAGGACTCTGTGACCTGAGCTAGATTGCATGGTCCTGCTCTGGCAGAGGGGTTGGACATGAAGACCTCTCTGGGTTCCTTCCAACCCCTGACATCCTGTGATCCTGCTTCTTTTATATGCAGTGATGCATAGTTAGGGCTTTGCTTCTCTGCAAGTCTTTAACAACAAAGTATTGAATGCTGCATTTTAACAATGCAGTGTCACAAGCATGATACAACAAAAGCCCTTTTTTTCTGAATACAGATAGAGATGTAGCTGTTAAATATTACTGACTCAAGCTCAAATTCTCATAACCTGATCCATCAATGGAGGCTCCCCTCTAAAAAAAATAATTAAAAATAATTTGACAAAAATACAGAGGAAACTTGTAGCCTGGACATCCTCCTGCCTTTTATTTCTCCTTAAAATCATATGCAGTGAAAAGAGGGAAGAAATGTGAGCGATGCATGCCTGATTCACTAAATCACTATGGTCTCTGGCAACAGCACAAACACAGAAATGTGTAAATTGGCCTCATGCTCCCCAACAAATGATGCAAAAGGAGCCTTCAAAGAACACAGAGTGAGGGGAGATAAACGACCACCACATCAAGAAGGCAATTTTTCACTGAGCTTGCACAGAACATGGAAATTTGGCTTCCAAGAGATGGTTAGGGAATCTTTCTAATAAATCTTCAGTCCACAGTCATTGCTGCCCCTTTTTCAAACTTACTTTTTAAGAGCTGTATAAAGTATACCCTCCCCAGTGAAATGTGTCAAGATATTACCAGTCAAGATGAAGTCATTTAAGTGAATCATCTCTGCCTCCATGTTTATGTTAGTGATAGACAGGGATGGTCAAAGAGGCCTCATTTTCAGCATGTGATGACCAGCTTTTCAACTAGTGAGATCCACTCAAAGCTTTTGTTAACAGTAAATCACAAAGGGAAGGGGGAAGAGAGAAAGGGATAGAAAGGTTGAGCCTTTTCCTTGGGAAAAATCTCTTTGATGATTTTATCCTTTTTTGTACAGTTGAGATATTCAGATGCTCCATAAAAAGGCAACTATTTTCAAAATGACTGAACAGCTCTAGGGCAATATTAGAATTGAATTTGGTCCTCAGCACAGCTCTTCATCTCTTTAGACTCCTTATTTAGAATTCACTTTCCCCAATTTTAACTACATAAATGTGAGCATCATCTGCAACAGGTTGCTTAGTGTTCTCTGTCATCACTGAAAGAAAGAGGCCCTCTTGAAGAATAAGATGTAGAACCATTTGTTTGGAAGAGACCCTCTAAGAACTTCAGCTGTTTCCACAAGACTTCCACATCACCACTGACCCATGTTCCTCAGCACCACACCTACACACCTTTTAAATACCTCCAGGGGTGGCAACTCCATCACTTCCCTGGGCAGCCTGTTCCAGTGCTTGACAATAGAGACATTTTTCCTAATATTCAGTCTAAACTCCCCATGGCACAACTTGAGGCTTTTTCCTCCTGTCCTATCTCACTGATGTCAGGAAGGCATTTTAGGCTAAGATGAGTGGTCTTGCAGAGGCTACTCACTTTCTACATTGACTAGAGAGAGCTTGGATGGTGGTCTACAATGGCTTAGGTGACTATCATTAAATGACAAATACCATCCTTAGATTACCACACCCCAGTTATTTTTAATGAGACTTAACTCTTTATCATAACATTATCCTTAAGCTCCCCACAGCAATCAGAGGGAGTTTAAGTCAGATTCTGGTAGCAGCTGATGATGGCCACACAGAACTCAGCACTGCTTGACCTGCCTTGTTTGGGATGAGTCAAGAGGCACTCTTCAATTGTCGTGAAAATGATGTTTCTATTTCCCTTGCATGCTTCTTTATGTTTCCTGACTAACTAGTGAAGTAGCAGCCCCAAGAACAAGGTAATGGTATCTGTTTGAATTATTTAAAATGTACTTTACTGCTGCTTTAACTAAATGATGGATAGCAACGTGAAGGGAGGGTCTTTCTGTTGAGTATCTTTTCTTTCAAGTAAGATTAAGTACTCCATCTGTAAGATGTTATTTAAAAATCAGTTGTGCATAAATGATTTTTAGCATCTCTGAGGTTCTGCTGGGTTGAAAAAAAAATCCTTCTACAAGCCTGTAGCAGAGGGGAAGAAATCTCCTCCTTTGACAGATTATATGTTAGGTTTTGCTGGGCATTCACCCTGCTGCTTTGGTTAGGACAGAAAAGGGATGCACTAAATCCTCAGACCACAGGCCAACTTGAAAGTATTTCCAGCACAGATTCAACCAGCAGATGCCACAAACATCATGAGGCAGTCTTATCACATAAGAATGTCTGCCCTAAAAAATAACCCAAGTTGCTGACGTTCCGATAACTTTTGGTACGTATTTAAGCCAAAGTGATCAACAGCCTTTTGGAGCTGGGCTGTCATAATTCTTGTCCCTCTACCAAATATCATTTCATTCTGCATTTATTCCCAAATATTATCTATGCTTAGAAGGGAAGGCACATCCTCTAATTTGATTCTGGCTATTTCCTTTTGTTCAGAAACAAAACTTGAATGTTGCTCAAGGGGTTCTGCTCATTTTCTCCTAACAAAGAGCATATTTTGTATTGTGGATGGTGTCATGGCTAGCCTGTCAAAAAAAACACCCCATAGGAATCAAACAGCTCTTCTGCCCAGGGCTTCACCCACTGCTCTTCAACAGCATAAAATCATAGAATGTCAGGGGCTAGAAGGGACTTGGGAAGCTCATCCAATCCAACCCTGCTCCAGGTATGTTTTGAGTATTTCCAGAGAGGGAGACTCCACAACTTCCCTGGGCAACCTGTTTCAGTGTTCTGCCACCTTCATAGGGAAAAAAATCCTCCTCATGTTCAAACGAAACTTCCTCTGCCTCAACTTCCACCCATTGCCCCCTGTCCTGTCATCAGGCATCACCCAGCAGAGCCTGGCTCCAGCCTCCTGGCATTCACCCTGCACATGTTTATAAACATTGATAAGGTCACCTCTCAGTCTCCTCTTCTCCAAGCTAAAGCATCCTTCACAGGATGAGTGGATGGGACATGAGATACAGTGTGGCATTACAAGTAACTCAAAAAAATAATTTGCCACCTCCACTTTGCACCTCTCCAATAAGTCTTCTGCATGGGAGCTGTACCCTCTTGTTAATTAATTCACCTTAATTGGTTTCTGTCTCTTCTCTATGACACTTCAGCCTTTCCCGTTGCACAGTGCTGCTTATTTTTAAGCAAAGAGTTTATATAAGCTTCCTATCAAAAATCATCCCTTTGGAAGGGAAGATACATGATGATAAGGAGTTTCAATACTTGTGCTATCTTTGTTATCTCTTGTGGCTCACAAAGGAACCTGAAGCATGATAAAACTTCACCATATGTTTGTGCTTTATATGAGGAACATCCGTAAAAGAAGTGGGGGGAGAAAGGGAGGGAAAGGAGCCAACAATTCTCTACCTGACTCTATCTTTAAAAACCAACAAAATCACCCAAACCCAAAGAAAAAGCCAGGCTTGTCATGGATAAGAGTGCAAACTGCTCACCTCTACAAAAGAAGTGATGCAAGTTTTTCAGGTATAAACTCATCAAGGTAATTCTAATGAGTTATGGTTTTTGTTGTGAGAAATGAGAAGCCCTGTGCTGTCACCCTAAAAGAACATTAAAAAACATTACCAACAGGAAATTGAAAAAGTAATATATGTCTGAATGAATATGACAACTTTTTTTCTGATAGAGCAGATAGATAAATGTCACAGACAAGTTTCAAAATACATTTAATTTTGCCACCACAATGGATATTCTCTTCATAAAATATATATGAATCAGGTTGGAATCATAAAACTTGACTGTGATAAACAAATGCATATTTGATAAGTGTTTTTTTAAGATGCTTATTTCTTTTTTGAGGTTATTTGTTGTTTACACATCTCTATGTTTTCATTTTGAGTGAAGCAGCCTGGCTCACAGATCTCATGCATGTTGAGCCCAAATGAACTTTCATTTTAATCTGAGAAACGGGTTCCTTTTCTTTTGGGGGAGGGTGAGGGGTAAGATGAGGGACAGAAAGAGAGGCTGGAAGATGCAACGTCCAGGATAGGCTGATGGTTGAGAAATGCATGCAGGTATTTCAAGAGCACAGGGCTGATGCAGGAATCAAGTTAGACAGAGCACTGTCTTTTACATTTTCCCCACTGAGCAGCAACTCTCAAAGTCCAGCTTGTCCATGTCCAAAAGGTTTAAAAAGCATTTCTTGTTAAAAACTATAGAATAAATGGAATATTTAGGCACTCAACAAACGCATATAGCTTTGGAGAAGAGACATAAAGAAGGGAGTGTCCTCCTCTTACGCATTTTTCAGGCACCGATTCACTGGGCAAGCAGAAGGACTTCATTCTACACCACTGGAGTGTGTCACCGAGCTACCTGCCCTGACAGCAGGATGGTTTCCTCCCCTTTTCAAAACAGTGTCTGCAGCCTTTTCTCTCCCCAGTACCTGGCACATTGGACTTGAAGCCCTTAGCTGAGCTCTTGGAGCCTGCCCTAGTGCAAGTGCTCTTGGACACCTTTTCATCAAGAACTGCAGCTCTAGAGAAGGAAATCTGTGATGTATCCAGAAGTGTTTCTCACAATTCTAGTGTTGTATTTGAAGGAGTTGTTTAGCCTGAGGAAGAGGAGGCTCAGGGGTGACCTCACTGCTGTCTACAACTACCTGAAGGGCGGTTGTAGCCAGGTGGAGTTGGTCTCTTCTCCCAAGCAACCAGCAACACAGTCTCAGGTTGTGCTGGGGGAGGTATAGGCTGGATGTTAGGAGGAAGTTCTCTACAGAGTGATTGGCATTGGAATGGGCTGCCCAGGAAGGTGTTGAAGAAAAGAGTGGATGAGGCATTGAGAGCCATGGTCTAGTTGACTGGACAGGGCTAGATGCTAGGTTGGACTGGATGACCTTGGAGGTCTCTTCCAACCTGGTTGATTCTATGAAACTGTATTTAAGAGTGAGGTATAATTATCTTTACTACCTCATGTATCCATCTTTTAGTATAAATTCTTGAAGTATTATGAGCAGAATGGAATGCCTTTTTTCTTTTCACTTCTGATGGAAACATGGCATTGCACTGAAAATATAAAATGTGTCATTTTGACAAATTTTTATTCAGTAAAAATTTGAAGTACAGTGTCTGGATAAGATTTAAGTGTCTCATTTTTGCATGCTCTGTTTGAAAATTTAGTGGGCTTTTTCAAGCTTAGAAAGGGTAAAAGGAATATGAAGCATTTCAGGTTTGATAAGAATGGTTCAATCTACCTCAAACAGTTCTTTGTCAGATTTTTTTTTTCATTTGATATTTATTTCAAATTCCATTTTGAAGTAAAAAAAAAAATGAAGACAATTCCCCTCTTTCTTTAAAGAACTACTCATGAATCATCCACCTGGTTTGCATGGGGATCCTCCATTGGGAAAATGAGTTGAGAAAATGAGTTGAAAATGAGAGAGAATCCTACATTTTGTTTTTCAAGCATCAGCTGTAACCAAGGCCTGAGACAACCAGTCCAAACCAGAGGTAGGCTGTGCAAGGTGCACTTCAGCCTGCAATCATTCATAATTTAAAAAGAACTACGGGCTGCAGCTAGACTCAAACATCAGCCTGTGCCATGTTCAAGTCCCAGGGGCCATAGCATTCAGGTCAGTAGATTTACTTCTGATTTTTATTAGTAGAAGTCAAGCCAGAGAGAATCCTGATAATATTATAGCTCCATACTGAAATGGAGGCCAGAGATAATTGTCATTATTATCAACGAATGAGAGGCCAAGAGATGAAATCTTCCTAGAAAATATTACCTGGCAATTGGCAGCAGAACCACAGCAAAACGTTGAGTGCTGCAGAACCAGTGGACCATTGAGTGAAGCTCAATGGCTCTTGTAAATGACTTCTGGATTCCTGTTATTCAGGCTGCTCCTGACTTATAAGATTTACACTGTGATATAATCCCAGACAGCTTTCTTTCCCTGATATTGGGGGCTAAAAAGATAGAGCTATTGTGTATGTCAAGATCAAATATGTTTGCATACTAAAGGCTTCACCTGAATGGATTGGGGGGGAAAGAACCCATTGTAATCTGCGAGACTCAGTGGGGTAGAACAGTGAACAATAAACATTTTTGCAGCCCTTAGTACACTCAGTGTCACTATTTTGGGATATTGTGCTATCTTGGCAATTAATAATACTACTTTTCTGTCTAGCCTCTTCCTCAAAACTTATTGGCACCACTCTGGTATCTGTAAGCATTCAAAAGGATCAAAGAGCTTTCATCTTTTAATGCATTTTACTGTGCTGTGCTCTGCACAGGAAGAAATATTGATACTGTTTCAAGGGCAGATAATATATACAGTTCTGTCTCAGAAATGAGCACAGTTACTTAACTTATAAAACTGAAAATCTGCCATTACCCACAATTAAAATGTTCCACATACGTGTTTCACTGTGGCATTTTGCACTTCACTCATCCTCTTCTGCTGTAATTCACATACACTAGGGAATCTTCTCCATTCTTACTTTAAGATTTAGTAAGAAGTGCTTTTTGGAGAGTTGTTAGTAGTGAGACATCATTGCTTAAAAAAACAATGTGTTACAAGGACATTCGTAAGTACAGCCTGCATTTTGACAACACTTAAATTTCATTTTGCAGTTGCTATTTTCCCCTTTCATATCAGCTTTGTTTTCCTTTCCATTTTCCATCATATTGGTATCAGTGAGACTACTCAAAAGTAAGGCAAAGTCTGAATGAAGGAAGCAACATCTGATGATCCTGACTAATACTTTTAAAGTTTCATATACTACAGGTATAGTAGTGGCTAGAGAGCAGCCAGGAAGAAAGAGACCTGGGGGTACTGGTAGATAGTAGATGAGCATGAGCCAGCAGTGTGCCCAGGTGGCCAGGAGAGCCAATGGCATCCTGACCTGTATCAGGAACATTGTGGCCAGTAGGACAAGGGAGGTCATTCTTCCCCTGTACTCAGCACTGGTCAGGCCACACCTTGAGTACTGTGTCTAGTTCTGGGCCGTTCACTTCAAGACAGATGTTCAGATACTGGAACATGTCCAGAGAAGAGAGACGAAGGGAGGCTGTAGCCAGGTGGGGGTTGGTCTCTTCTCTCAGTCAACCAGCCACAGAACAAGGGGACACAGTCTCAAGTTGTGCCAGGGGAGGTCTAGGCTGGCTGTTAGAAGGAAGTTCTTGACAGAGAGAGTGATTGGCATTGGAATGGGCTGCCCAGGGAGGTGGCAGAGTCACCGTCCCTGGAGGTGTTCAAGAAAAGACTGGATGAGGCACTTAGTGCTATGGTCTGGTTGAATGGACAGGCCTGGGTGCTAGGTTGGCCTGATGATCTTGAAGGTCTCTTCCACCTGGTTAATTCCATGATCTGTGGTTAGATTCTCTGATATTTTGAGGCAGTGAGTATAGTACATTGCTCCATAGGGAATCTTCTTACTGCATAAAATCATTTCCATATCAAAGGATTGAATACCAGGAGAGAGAGACTAAATCTGGTGGTCCTAGCAGTGTTAAGTTGGTGGTCTTGGCAGTGCTGGGTTGGCAATTACACTCAAGTTTTCTCCTGAGTCTCATGACCCTGTGGTTTTAAGTGGACAGTCAAAGCTGAGCTATGGGAGTGCTGTGGATATTCCTGGGGAGGAACATCTGGAGTAACAAGAGAAGAGACAGGCTGTAGCTGTAACTGTGAATGATGTCCTCTGAACGTGGGGAGAAAGTCTTTATTGCATGCAATTCATTGAGGTCTGCTGACACTCTAGCTGCCACAACTGCAAGAGGAAGTTGTGCAAAACAATAGCTCAGGGGAAGTATTTACAACAAGCTGTAAGTGTAAGAGTCTCTTCTAGCATTATCAGTTCAAGTTTTTCCCAGCTTGTAGCCCTACTCTTAAACATTCTCCATAGCATGTATAAATGACCTTAATGTGTTTTCCTGTTGCATTGGGAGTGTTTGAACACTGATGAAGGAAAAGTAGTGCACCCTCAGTTCTTCCCTCAGGAACCTGCAAGAGCAGTAAATTTTACCAGGAAGTACAGCAATATTATCACACTTCCAAGCCTTGATAGAGTGCATCACAGTCTTCAGCTATCTTAACTAAGAGGAAATACCAGAATATTAAGTAATTGAGGGTTTTTTCTTAATTGCAATGAAGATTTTTTTTTTTCTGTTTATTGTCTACAGCATCACCGTGATCAGGACTGGCATACTGTGATAATGCCTGGTTCTAACATAGAAAGAAAAAGTATGACCTGCCCAAAATAACTTAAAATAGGTGTAAAATAAGTGACAAATACACAGATGGAGAAGGGATCCTGGAAACAACTGATCTCCACCCTTACACTCCCTCTCCTCTGGAGTCAAAAGTGTGAAGGAGTCCCTCACCTTCGGCCCTCTGCAGATCACAGTTGAAAATTAAAGGAAAGCTTTTTAGGATTAATGCAGACACAACATGCAAGGATAAAAAATGTGCAACTGATCTATAATCCTCTACCTTCCACAGAACCACCCTCAATGACATGGGCTCTGCTGCCAGCAGAAGAGAAAGCTGAAGTAGCTTGAATACATACCAAAACACACAAACAGAACTTTCAGCATACCTGTTTGTATCAGTACGGTAGCCATACTGAAGGTGCTAGAGATGGGATTACCTCAGGTCTAATATTGCTTTTGATAAGAAAACAATAGTTATTTAACTCTTCTCTAAGCAAACTTGCAGACCAGTCCTGCATGAACCTACTAATTAAGCTGCATGTTCCCCTCATCAGTTCATGAAACACAGGCTCTTCCTATGTCTTCCTCAAACTTTGGCATACTTTAGTTAGATGTAACTGTCATTTTTCAAATGTTTGTTTAGTTAGGAACATCTTGAATGTATAGAAAGAGAAAAAAAGATCAGTAGCCCTGACAGGGCCTCAAATCTGTATGTAAAGTACCACAAACAAAGGTATTTTGACAATGGAAACAGAGCAGTGACTCTCCAAATTTGCGGACAGCTACCGCCTGAGCTAAATACCCTTGCATCAGGAGAATGTTTTGACCAGAGACAGATGCTAGGACTAGGCATTTGTGATAAATACTATCACACATGCTCAGTATCTGTATTACACTACTTGTTATAACTGTGATTTGTATCAGGTGGTGGCCAAAGGGAAAATTTAAGTCAAGCTGTTAAGATGTAAGCAGAAGACCTTTCTTTCCCGTCTGTTTGTCAGCTCAGGTGAAATGGACTAATGATACATTTGATCATGAGAGATACTTTAGCCATGGCACTTTCAAGCAGTGAGGCATATGAACCCACTACTAACAATCAAGGAAAGAACCAGCTGAGGGTATTTTTAGTGAGAGAGCCACCTTTGACGTAACCTCCCTATCCAGAGGGTTCCTTGACAACTCCAAAGCTTCTTCACAAGAAACACTTAAGGCTTGTAGGCATACTGGCAGATAATTAGTATTTCTATAAACATTACAGATGATTGAATGGAGGACTGGAATTTCAGTGACTTTCCAAAGACTACTTTTCCAGGAGGTATTGGTACTGGCATGAACAATCAGCTCCCTTTCTGATCACTGTGTGACAAAGGGACATTGTATTTCTTCATAGAAAGGATGTTTATCCCCAAGGATTCAGATCTAGAAACCTGGATTCACAACAATTTTCCATCCAAAAACTTGCATGTGACCCATCTACATTTTCCTACTTCCTTTTATTGACATCAGTATTTTCTTATTGTCCTTAATCTCCATGTAATTGTGCCACATTATAACAAAATTCCACTTTATAGACTGGAATATTGGTTTCCATAATGACAGTTCATAGTAGGAAGGTAACCCAGAATGGTTTGTTTCACCATAGCCACGCTGATGAGTAGTGCTGTGGTTCATTCTTGGTAGTCTGAAAATCACTTATTGAAGAAATGCAGGCACTGCATAAATTAACAATGTTCAGCATTCAGGCTGGCAGAGTTATTCTTCTTATCCTTCCCTTGGCTTTTATTGACATCACAGATTGAATGTTACAACTCTTAATTAACTCGGCCACCCATTTTATTTAACTAAAGACCAAATCATCTCAAAGCATAAAAACATCAGCTGAAATAGGGCATGACTTGGTATTTAGAAGAATGTTCTGTTGCACAGCTGAAATGCTGAAGTGATGGGGTGACAGAAAACTGCTGTGTCACCCATAGTCATTGTATCTGGGCAGCAAGCTCAAGATTTATAGCCAGTATTTGGAGAAATAGGATTGTGTTAACAGCACTGAGTATCGTTGCTACTCACTGATCACAGTATCTGTTAGCCTCTTGTAATGAACTCTGGCTAAATCTAAAGTGATTGGATGAATCAGCATGCCCAACTAATTTCACCTTTAAGAGTTACAGACTGAGGAATCTGGTGATCTCTGATAAATATTATATATAGTGTATATAATTTGATAACAAGAAGATGAGGAGAGTAGATTATTCAAGGATATATTGATGGCCTAGAAATTCTTTGACCTGTAATCTCATTAAAGAACTGTGCTCCTAAAGATTGCATCTGAAGATTATTTGATGGTTAATGATTTTAGTCTAGTCCATCATGAAGAAGTGTCCAAGAAAACATACATTGGTACTCTAAACAGACAAGTTAAAGCTAGAATAACACATTCTAGCTTCAAAGATTCAGAATACAGTTCTGTTTCCTCAGGAAATTTCATCAATGAAAATTAAAAAGAAAAATAACTCTTTAAAGATTCCAAATTTAACATAGTACTACTGGCAGAGTAATTTATTGGGCAAGGCATCACAGTAGAGACAGCCACGACTGCCTAGAGAAGGCAGGTAAGAGCATGCCATCTCCTTAATCGAGCCTCTTGTCTATGCAAAACAAGTTGAAATGAGTAACCAAGAGAAAGACCTAAAAATAGAGCCCCAGAAATTCTCCTGCTCACCCAGACAGAGATTAATGGTAGTGTGCAACATCCCTTTTTTCCAAAAGCAATATTGCACCTTGAAAAATTAAACCAGCACTATTTCAGCAAGAAGTGCTATGGCACTGAAGGAGATTATCTTGTTCATATCTGTGCAGGATTATGTCTCCATAGTAGACCTTATTTAAAATACACAGGATCAGAGAGCAATTACTAAACCCTGCCTCACGTTGGCTCCCGACCTCTAGTTAGCATGTCTACAGTAGGTGGGTACAGTGCAGCACTACACCAAGTGGCCAAGCTAGCTCCGAACAAGCCAATAATGTCGCCATAGCATGGAAGCAACCTAATCACATTGACATGTATTGTGCTTGGCCTCATTAGGCTTGCTGAGAAAGGGCAATTTGTTTCCTGAGCGAGCCTTGAATGGCTCAGCGTGGGATGTATTGCAAACTGTAGGAAAGCCTACATTTTCTTCTGCTGTGTGTCCAGTATGTTACATTCTGATATGGCTGAAAGCAAGTCGACTCTTTATGCTATGAGGGAGAAGTAGCAGTAAATATTTATATTATATTAACATCCAAAAGATACAGCCCTTGCTCTAAATCACTTGTAATCTAAAGGCACAAAGTACTGTAGGGTTTGTAGAGGTAGCCTGTATACAAGGTCTGCAAAGGCTAAGAAGTGTTTTTTTTTCAGAGTAGAGATTTCTTGTATATGAATTGGCTTGATATTTGAAATCTTCAGAGAAGCCAACTGTGAAAATCTGAGTCTGCATGAAAAAAAATAAATAAGTATATTCACCAAAACCTTTCAGTGGCCATGGTGGTGTCAGATCGATGGTCGAACTCAATGATCTTGGAGGTCTTTTCCAGCCAAAACAATTCTATGATTCTGAAATATTTTTTTAGTGCAATTAAAGCTAGGAATTCCTGCTGGTGGATCAGATGTTTAGTATTTATTTTCTGAGAAAATTAATACCTTTACTTTTTGTTCTCAAGAGTATTCACAGGAAAAAAGATATATACTCTAAACCCACACTGGGTGATAGGTTGGGAGACAAACAGCGAAATGCTAGGAACAGTAAGTTGTGACTAATTTTTGTGATCATCAGACATTACTGGAAATTACAGCCGTTTAGCCACTGTTATGACAGTATTGGCTGTTTTGTCATAACATAATAACAGCTCTCTTGTCATAACAAACACAAATATTGCTTCATATTCTTTACAAGTCATCAATCAATTAATTTTAAGTAATGAATACTTTCATAAGAATCTAGAGAACGGACTTTCAGAAGTGCTCAGGACCTGTAAATCTAATGAAAATCAACAGTTGCATTGCTGGGCTTTGAGCACTGTGACCTCTAAGGGTCTTTACACCTGACTTAGCTGTTTATTTTAAAACTGTTATATTTGATAAGTAGATTGCTTAGAAAGAGCAATTCAGCAGACACTCAACATAATATTTGATCTTTAATTTGGTAGCTATCTTTAGATTTTTCTAATGAGAAAATATGTTATGGGTTTGGGGGATGTTTGATAAATGAGGCATTCTTTTTTATGACTGCATATATATGCTCCTACTACTAGAGCAGAGCAGTATTTGCTTGAGAAGAATGTCACCACAGTTCCTCCAGAGGTAACAAAGAATGTCATGTAGAGTTGGATGTTAGTATACAAACATTACTTTCTAAACAAATAAAGCACCAAGAAAGTTGGTCAGAATGTCAGAGTCAGTGTTTCGTTTAGATGCTTACAAAGAGAATACCCTCTGATATATTGTGTGATATATGAACAATACTGAACCTTCAGAAATACCACCTTTGATCTTACTAAGCCTTTTCACAGCAGAAACAAAGAGGGTTGTTGAACAATACTCTTTTGGTTGTGCTAGGAAAACAGTCAAGCAAGGCAGCACATCGGATTCTGACCAGGGGAGAGGGAGAAGAACTTAATGAAAAGCAATGGCATGCTTCATTTTGGAGAATCATAGTGACTTCACCTAGTGTCGGAACACAATTAGTTCATTAGGAGCCACAAGGAAATACTCACTGCCAGGAAGTCAGCAATTAGTCCTTTGTGCAGTTATGCAAAATCTGTGTTTCTATCTGCAGCACAAGTAGGGCTACAAAGAGTTTTCATTCCTAGAAGTGCTGGGCACTGGCTCAGCTTCCGCCTGCAGTTTCAGCCTGAGTCACAGCTGAGTAATCTACAAGGGCAATTAAATGGGAAGGAGTCTTGTCAGTCAAGAGAGGATGAGGACTGAGAATTTTTTAACTTTTTTCTTTCTTAATCATCAGTTGTTCAAGGAATAACTTTCAAGGGATCAGATGTTTTCATTTCATTTCTAAGAAGAATTTTTTATTGAGCAAGGTAAGAGACCAAAATCTGTGTAGTAGCATAATAGTAATCTCAGCTTATCGGTGCTAGCACAGTACTCTGCCGTTGGAGGTAGCACAGGTACTGTTGATACGCTGAAGATTTGAGACTTCCCCCTCCATGGTCAGCTCCATTCCTTGGGACTTTACCTTCACTTTAACTGTGTGCTTATTCTTCCATTGCAGATGAATGTACAGTTTGCAGGACTATGTAGGAAAAGACCACTGAGCCCACAGATGGTATGTAGGAGCAGTTCAAAAAAATTGATTTCATGTGAAAGCATAAGAATAACACCCAATCACAGAACTTGTCTTGGCAATGTCAGATTCAAGTTGTTAGATTTGAGAAGCCTGACCTCAGATCTCTTGAAATCCTAGAATGCTAAAATGACACAAACACATTAATCAATAGATAATACTCAAAATGGTCATTAAATTTACCCTGAATTTCCTTTGAAGATTGAAACAAATCACTGATTTTTAAAATGTAATTATCATTTGGATGCATAAAAAACTAAATTAACATCTGTAAAATCTGCTCTCTAAGACCTCAAGATGCAATTGATGTTTCGATTCATCCATAATCAAAAATGAAAGGACCTTACTGAATGCTTGAAGTGAAAATCTGACTCCACCAAGGCCTCTGGCAACATTTTGTTTTATTGAGAGGTGGACCAAAGCCCTATCTCTGTAAAACAGCTGAGATCTGAAATTCCATTACATACCTCAACACAATTCCAGTGTCACATCTGCACTACACACTGCACCTACACCTAGAACCCATACCTCAGACAGGTACAACCAGGTGTAATTTATGTTAATCAGCAGCGCTCTGCAGATGACCATGCATGACTCCCTCAGAAGTTATGGAGCATTGACAAAGGGAGCTGTTTTGCATGTGATAACTGCCTTGCAGCTCCTCTGTGAACCGCTTTGTGACTGCATTCGGTTGTCTGAGTGGTAAAAGGAATTGCCAAGGTCATGTGCACAGTGCAAAGAAAAAAAAACACCCAAACTTTTTATATTCTATTTTTGTAGCATGAGGGTTTTCAGGGATGTATTTGTTTTCTCAAGAATGCATTTAATAGGTAGGATTGATTACAATTTTAAGTCTAAACACTGACAGTAAGAAGTCTCTTCTGACATGTTTCTGATAAAGTTGTGGATGCCTCATCTCTGGAAGTGTTCAAGGTCAGGTTGGGTGGGACTTTAGGCAACCTGATGTAGTGAAAGCATCTCTGCTCATGTCAGGAGGGTTGGACCAGATGATACTTAAAATGTCTCTTCCAACCCAAATGATTCTGTGATTGTGTGATTCCGTGAGTATCTCGTGGGGTAAGTTCTGTCACGTGCTATTCCTGAGGTGCCTTCAGTATAACCTGAAACAGCAGCATTTCCTAGAAAGAAGCAGCACCTCCCCACTAGGCAGATCACCAGCAGTTGGATAGATGTTACTGTGATATGCCAGCGTCACAACTCCAAGGTCTTTCTTCGGGAAATTTTAATTATTCAAATCTATAATTTGGTTCCACAAAGTGCCAGCTTTTATGATATACTAACAGGACACATTAGGAAGAGCCAGGATTAAATTTTGTACCAAAGTTAGAGAAAGAGGGATCTGGGCCAGTACCAGGACAGTCACACAAGATTTGAGGAAGGGAACCTGTTCTAATACTTCTCCCTTTCTGTGTATCAGGAAACTCTTACAATATTTAGAAGAGGACAATGGTGAAGGGAGAACTTGAGCAGGGAAAATTGAATTTGGGTTTAGCAATATCAAAAAAGCATGCATTGAAGAGTGGCCCTGTTGGTTAACTAGAAACAAGTGGATGGGGTTTTTTACTGGTTTTTGTTTGTTTGTTTACCCATATATTTTGGTACAGAATGAAAAATAAAACCCTTGACACCTCAGTAAATTTCAGAAAGTGGGAAAACTGTTCCCCAATTCCCTTGGCTCCTATAGTAACCCCTCTGAGGGAATTTGCTCATTTGTCCTTCTGAAGCACCTTTCCCAGCTGTGTTTCCTTGTCCATTTGTGTCTGTGTGCATGTAGAGCATGCCATGTACAGAACGGTGTGTGACACACATTAATCCATATAGATAGCCTTCTGCTTCTGACCTTACAAACTGTCCACTTCAGCACTGTCATTCTATAAAATGTCCAACTGCAGTCCAAGAAATGCATTTTAAATGTGAATGCAAACATTTCCATTACTGATAACACCAGCGCAGCACTTTTGCTTTGCTGGGATTAAGACCTTGATAGTTAAGTTACATTGAAGTAGTGACACTCCAAGGTCGCATCCTTTACTGACATGGCAAAGGAAAGAGAGGCCTTTGCTATGTTTCTGCTGATAAAATTAAGGAGGACCATTCCTTGTGTTTGGTGAGATCACCAAAAGCTGGGAGAAATTTGCATGTTGTGTACTGTCTGAAAGCTGCATTTAATTCAGGCTGAAAGTCAGATTTAGAAAACACTCTGACATCTGATAATGATGTATTTACATATATTTACACACATAAAGGCTTCCCTCCTCAGCCAGCAAGCCATCTGCCCACAAGAACAGTAAAGCAACTGCAGTTCAGCTAGGGACACCTTACATAAATTCAAAGTATTGTGATCTGTAGAGAGACACTTAGCTTAGAAGGCTACCTCACAACTGCTCTCTGAACATGCCTCATTGTGCTTCACTTTCCTGCTCTATAAAGTGGGCTAATAATCTTTATTGATCTGTCTACCTGTTAGGAATGCATTAAGGAGAACTTAAATGCTAACTTTACAGTGTTTTGAACAGTGATGATATGTGCAGCTCTTACAATACTGCTTAGCAGGTGGGCTTGCCATTTTATCAGGTCTTCCCACAGGAGAACTGTACTACTTTGCTTTTATAGTTTTCTGATCTTCCCATCCAAATTTCTTATAACTGGGCAGGTTGAGTAAATTGTTGATGACTTCAGCACCTACCACATGTTAGCTCAGCTGCTATAGCTAACCAAGTGCACACTTTTCACTGGAGGAGATGGTTTCCACTGTCGTGTACTTGGCATCAGGCTGTGAGTGCTGAAGAAGCAGTCACTCATTAGGGTGCTGTCACTTGACTGAGACACAGCTCAGCCCATTAACAGAAGGAAAAGGCTGATCCTCTGACGGGAGCCACCTGTCCCTCCAGCTATGCCTTAGTTAGTTGCATGATGTTTTCTTGAGGATGGGGTTGTTTGGTATCAGTTCTGACTATTTAAATATGCAGAGATCTTCACAGATCCCTGTTACTCTGCACAACACAGTTCTGACATGTATCCTTTTTATACTTTAAGCAAGAGATTCAGGATTGTTGCTCCAGTTTTGCACTCTCAGGAAGTAACTTTGTGGTATGCTCACATACCTACTGGTGTTTTCACTAAACAGCTCATTCAGAGCTAATTATACACTGTATTGTACATTTCCCATTGATATAATAGAAATTAATTGTTTAGATCAGTAGCTCTTCAGCTTGGAGAAGGCTTCAAGGAGACCTTGTAGTGACCTTCCAGTATCTGAAGGGGTCCTACAGGAAGGCTGGGGAGGGACTATTTACAAGGTCTTGTAATGACAAGACAAGGGGCAATGGGTTTAAACTTGAAGAGGGGAGATGCAAACTAGATGATAGGAAGAAGTTCCTTACAGTGAAACACTGGCATAAGTTGCCCGGGAAGGCTGTGGATGCTTCCTCCCTGGAGGTGTTCAAGGCCAGGTTGGATGAGACCTGTTCTAGTGGGAAGCTGTCCCTGCCTATGGCAGGGGTTTGGAACTAGATGATTTTTGAGGTCCTTTCCAACCTAAACCATTCTATGATTCCATGTTTGTTTTGGAGACAAATTTGCCTTCCAGTTTCATTAGAAACACTTTAGCTTATTTTTGTGAAGAAACTAGTCTTAAGGTCAATGTGGTCTATCCTTCTCTCCCTCTTTCCACCCATCCATCTCACAGTACCTACCTAACAGCTTTGAAACCATTAGGTTTGAAATTTGAAAATCCAAATTGATCAGAGGAAAAAAAAAGGAAAAAAAAAACAACCAATCTAAAAAGATGATTAACCTGCTAAATAGAATGAGAATCAGCAGCTAACCTGAGGAGAGCTGCTCTGTGGCCTTAATCCACCCTATTTCTCAACAGACAAGTAGGTCTACACTAGTCAACCTATGTGACAAGGGATGCAAGACAGTGGGGATCACACTAGTGAGGGACAAAGGGGGCAAGCAGTGTGGTGGAGAGCAAAGACTGGGGGCTTTACAAAAGGACAGATGTTTTGGGAGAGGCTATGATAAAGCCAGAGAAGGTGTGGTGAAGGAGGTAGAGATGTGTTCTGCTTGGTGATTTTTTTACTTTTCCTATGGTTCTAACTTTGTTTGTTACTGTTTGTCCCCAAAAAAATATGTTTGAGTTTACTCCCAGGTTTCATCAGAAGTTTGTTTCAGATGCTCTACTATTTGTAAAAAGAGTCTTCCAACAGTGTAACTTCCTTCTGCCCAGCAGCTTATTGACTGACAAGCTTTTATATAGCAATCTGTTTGACATCTCATCCTAATATTAGTTTTACAGGCACGTTCACATTTTAGGAAATCACTGTATTCTCAAGTCTGATATGTCACAAATGTCTCTTTCTGCAAGTACTTGCCCCAGAAATGTTAGCTGAAATGTTTTATCTCACACCAACTCTCCCGTTGTGTTGTAATATCTAGTTGTCATCCAAAAGCAGCTGCATTTTTATGAACATATCTTAATAAGCCACAATGTGAAAGGCACCAGTGCCTCTTTGTTCCTCTCTGAGATCACATGGGAGTAATAGATGGCCATCTAGAGCACCTAGGTGTCAGTAAATCAAGGAAAACTGCCTAAGCACCTCAGTTCACAGTTACTAACATCGCATAGATGAGTTGTAGAAAGCCGAACAAACTGATTCTATTTCACTCTCTAAGTGAGGCGGGAACAAAGCATCATCCAGGGGCCAGAGCATGGCACAGGGCTTGTTCCCTACACTCTCAGCCACAGCAGATTTGCTGGGGATGACAGTGGACAGTGCTAAGACGTGCAGATGATATGTGATGCGACAAATGGGTTTGAAAGTCCTCCTCACCCCAGCAAAGGAAGGGTTCTCTCCCACCCTCAGCCTGTCAGATCTGTCTCTCTGTGCTTGCTTCACCTGAGTTTGATTTAACATGCATAAAACAAGTAATTACGCGTGGCAAGTCTCTGCAGCACGTGTGCATTTTCCCTTTCTGTGTCGGCTTTTCCAGATTATTGGAACTATCCCACTGATGCCTAATCCAGTCCCCTCCAGCCAGACGGCAGGTGGAGCTCAGGGACTTCAGGTGCAGCCGATAACTCCGCAGTTATTGACCAATGCCCAGGGTCAGATCATCGCTACCGTCATCGGCAACCAGATACTCCCAGTGATCAATACCCAGGGAATCACGCTATCGCCGCTCAAACCAGGCCAGCAGGTAAAGCCTCTGTAGCTTCAACGGCTGTCACAAGAGATGCACAGAAGTCTTCCACTCCTCACAGACTCTCGCATAAAAACTTCCCCTTCCTTATAACTTTACATAATTGAACTAATTCCATAACTAATTAAACTCTGCCCAAAAGAGCATATTAATGCATGCTGTGTATATGATCACTAAATAATATCATATCATATCATTTCTTTCTATGTTATGGGGTCGGACAGCTGTTCTTTTTTATTTTTGCTTTTTAAAGGTAGACAATCTCTGCAGTAAAAGCACAATAGAATATGAGAGAGGAGATAGCCGTCTGGCCCATAAAGCTCAGTTCCTTGGTTAGTGGTCACCTAGGTGACTGGAGCTTGAAATGAACCTCAGCCCTCCCCAAAATGCCAAAGTGATGATTTCAATTTTTTTCACATTTAAAAGTAGCAAGCCAATGGATCTCTAAAGTGACTTTTTTTGTTTGTTTCAAAAATGTCTCCCATCCAAGTGGTTACATACTCTTTTCTCCATCCTGTCCTCTCTGGTACGTAGCAGAGACATTTTCCAAAGCACTTGTTATTTATCTGGCTCTATTTTCTTTAATGGGGGCAGATGCAAACTACTGGCAAGTGCTTTTGAAATTGTTGCATGCACAGGGTTTCAGACAAAGCTGTATGGATGGGAGGGTAGGCTCTGTGTTCTCTAGCACAGGAAAGCCTGACAATGGAATAAGAAACTCATCAGTTCACATTTGGCTTCCTGGGAGGTTGTGGGGTGGAGTTTCTTTTTTTGAAGAGATTAGAACTTTCCTTTCTTTGTGGAGGAAGCTCTCAAAAAGCGTAGTAATTCTGAGTTCCCATTTGAATCTCATGAAATTTGAAAGAAAGAGGAGGAGAGAGGTCTCTTATTATTCCCTGAGGCCTCCTCACCTCCAGAACAACACACATGCTGAGTCCTGCAGCCAAGCAATCCCTTCCAGGCAACATCCACCAGTGTGCAGAGAAGGGACAGAGGTATGACTTCTCTGCACAGCTAATTGCATTGGACTCACATAAAGGGACAGACTGCTGCTGAAGGCTTCAGCTTGCTGAATGAGCAGGAGTTCAAGGTAGAAAGCTACTGCTTAGCCATATTACTCTATATTGTACTGGATCACCCAACCTGTGTGCTCATGTGCAATGATCAGCTGGCAGTGAGTATCCTTCAGCAGCGCTCTAGGTACATTCAAGACCCAAAGGTGTACCCCATGGTGTGCCCAGAGTGCTGTAAAGGTAGGAAATATTTTGCCAAGATTAGTTTCACAGATCCAGCTTGTGCCTTTCACAGAGTCCTGAGGTTCCAGGGGTGGCAGGAAAGGACACCAAATAACACGGAGCCTCCTTACCTACATCTGTTGGAACATGATCAAGACACTCTTCTTAATCGGAGAGGGGAGGGGCAAGTAGCGCAAATGCTATGTGAGAAAATAGTGCACAGCCTCGTTTGTACAGAACCGCAGAATACGGTTTCTCTGTATTTGTGCTCCCTCTACTGGCTCTTCGGCTCTTCCTGAAGGATGGCAGAGGAGACTTTGCCACTGCTTTCAGTGAGAGCAGAAAAGAGGTACGAGAGCGAGATTCCTCCTAGGAATAGTGCTGCTGGGTAGCCAAAAGCAACTGAGCTAGCGCTATGCGAACTGCTGCATCACTTGGAAAGTAAATATAATTGCACAAAGCATACGGAGAGCCTGGATTTACCTTATTGCCTGGGTAACGTCTTAGCCAGTGTAGTTTGCCTAATGATAGCATATTTAATCATAAGTTTAAAACCTTGTTTTCAGAAGAAATGAGTGCTGAAATTCAGAAGGCTCAGCAGGAATTCAAAACATTTCTGAAAACAGTGTCAACCGGCATTTGGTGTCTTGTAACTTGATGAAAGGAGCTTCAGAAAGGGAAAAGAAGAGTACAAGACAAGTTTGGGGAAAGTTTTGAGAGTGTCACAGAGAAATAAATGAGGAAATAAATAATGTAGTAAAATGTTCCAGTTGCAGACGATCCTAGTTTAACTTTCAACTTGTCACTTCCTCAGAAACGAAGTACTGCAGGAGAAAGAGAGATGATTGCAAGCAGTGATAGTAAGCTGCTGCTTGTTAGCTGAGTCACAATAATTGAACCCATGTAGCCTGTTTCAGTTGCTAAGTAATGCGTGCTAGTGCTTACTTTTCGCCTGAAGACTGAAGACTTAAATGCCTCAGATACTGTTTTTAGTCAGCTACTTAGGCAGACTACATGCCTTATTTATTCATACAACTTTTTCAGACTTGACAGCCTAAAACCTCAATGTCTCCTCATGGAAATGAGTTCATAGATTACTTCGGTGCAGTGTAAGGCAGTGCTGCTTTCTCTGTCTTGTAAATAGGTTGCTTTTTAATGTGCACAAGCAGTTCTGTTGTAACCCTATTCTTCTTGGTTTTAAAAATAAATAGATGCTTCTGACTTATGCTCTTTGCTCACAGCAGGGATTGTTACACTTTTAACTACTCAGTGTAATTTAACCTTGAGTTTTCACTGTTTGCCAAGAGTTTGCTAATCTGAGCAGCAGCACCTATTCACATACCAAGAATTCTCCTAGAAATTGTAATGGTTTTCTGAAGCAGGCAGCTGTTTGCACTCCTCTTGTAGTCTGTGTCCTTTCTATCTCTCTTCATAAACAAGTTTTTCTTTGCTCTTAATGATTTTTACTGCCCATCTCCCAGCCATTTCACTTTGCACCTATTTACTCGGTATTTCATCTGTCCTAATGCTCCCCTGACGTGTTGTGAACACAGTCTGTAAGCTGCTCATGCTATTCTGTGCTAACTTCAAAACCCACACGTTCCTCCTGCTGATTCAACTTCATCCCTGTTCACCATCCTTTCTTGCTGCTTGCTAAAACCATTCAAAAGATTTGCTAGAAATCCTTTGATTTCCACTTGTAGTCTCCTTTCTTGAAAAAAATTAGGACAACTTATTCCCTAATTTTATGTTTCTTACTTTACCAAAGCTATTTATATCTCGTAATAGACAAGTACCTTGTAACCTTCACTTCTGCACATCCTCCAGGCCTCTCAGGAGGAGGGCTGTCAAAATCCAAGTTGTGTGGCTAAATGCACATTTTTTTCCTCCAAGAATAGATGAGCTTGTTGTAACAACTTGCTAGCATTGTCATTTGCTATCAGATTTGAAAACCTTGGCTTCAGACGTTGCTGCACATCTTTAACAGCACGTTAACACCTACATAACTGACAGAAGAGCTTGAACCATGAACTGGAGTCTCAGGAGAGATAGCAAAGGATTGACCCTGTTTAACTTAGTCACAAAGCAGTTAGGTATCTGGTAGAAGCTAGTTAACCAGATTTCCTGTAGAGACAAAGAGATGTAGACAAGGAGACATATGCATGTCCGGTGGGCAACTCAAGCTGTCAAAGCAGGATAATTTTTAGGTAGTTTCAATCTCTAATAGGTATAGTACAGTATCCAACATCTCCACTGACATGACAGGGGGCTAGGGTAGCTATTTTAGGATAGAGAATCTTAGATGAGTGAAATCTGGTGAGAGGAATTCAGCTGACAGTGGTCACTGTGGTTCAAAACACATTCCTGTTCGGGAATTCCTTGAACAGCTTTCCTAATAAATGTGGGATAGCAGTCACCTAGGTGACTGGAGTTTGAAATGTTTTGGAATGTCCACAGAAAACAATGAAAAGTATAAAACCTCATTGGTCTCCTTCACTGGAAATCAGATATATTTGTGCATATGTGCACAGACAGAAAGTATTTTTAGGGAAATTACTGCTCAGTGGAATGCAGCAGGCAGTTCACAGCCTTTGTGATGGGTGCAGCAGCTTCATCAAAGTTCAAAAAGATTTCTCTAGTTCTTTTTATAGTACTCTGAAGTCAAATTTGTTAGTTTTGTCTGCATCTGTAGAACAAATAATTGCAGTGCCACCTTTTTGCTTTGAAAAAAAAAAAAAAGAGGAAAATGGGGATGGAAAAAGACATCAAATGTGATTACCAAAAAGGTACTTACAAAAGTGTCACTCACTTAAATCTTGAACTTGGCATTCCTGTTGCTGGCAGCACTTGTTTGCTAGTTGTGCCTACATCCCCAGTCACAGGTAGCAGCCTTTTCTGTGTTACTGAGAATCTCAGCCCTCCCCAAAATGCCAAAGTGATGATTTTGAATTCTTAGATAAGTGCAATTAGGCAGGAGGAATTCAGCTGCCAGTGGTCAGTGTAGTTCAAAACACATTCCTGTTTGGGAATTCCTTAAACAAGTTTCCTAATAATTCCAATTTTCATAACTATTTGCTTGCCAACACAGAAACAGCTTCTACAGGTTCTATTGTTCTTCATTGCACCTCATCAAGCAGGTTCCCTTCTTGCTGTTGTCTGTCTCTACTTCTACACACTAGGTTCATTAAATGAAGCCTGTTGTCCCAGTAGTCTTCAGCCTTGTTTTAGCTATACTGCCTGACAGAATTTTTCATATTTCATTGTGTCTTTTAGCACAAAGCTTTGGGCTTCTGCAACCTTGACACAATAAAACAAGTTACCAGGCAGCATATTCTTGCATAGTCATCTGTTTTGGCTATCACTTGTTATCATGCTCCAGATTGGCTGTTGAAAGGATATTGATAGCTCTCAGATGGGTCCATGATTATTCTTGTACACCTGCTTTCCAAAATTAATGCCAAACATTTTCTTCCTGCAGCCTCAACCCACTACATGGACCCTACCATCTCATTATTACAACTCCATACAGCCCCTTGTTATCCTCTCCCATTAAAACTGAAGCAGCTCTCATATTGATGTTGTCTTGATTTATGAGAAATGCCCTTTTCTTTCTCTGTGAATATAGCCACTAAACTGTGCTGTCTCAATCCAGCTTCATTTTACTTTTGCCTTTCTGTGACTTTCAGTGATGAGGGTGACAATTTTCCTCACTTCTTTTTCTTTTCCTTTACCCACTTGCATTGCTTGATCCCATATCATCCACAGATAAAATTGCTAGATAGTTGAAAGTCAAGATGACCAGACTATTTACTAGCACAAGAGACTACATCAGATTTCCCATGCCACAGCATGAACACTTGACTTGTAGCTTGTCTTTTCCTGACCAGTGTTTTTTGTACCACCTGCACTGGTAGGAATAGGATATATACATAAACAAAAATCTAGCTGCACCACACTATTGGGAGTAGGAAGCTATCACCACACTACCCATGGCATTCTAAGGAACTGGGGCAATAGAGAGTGTAAAAGGCACTTCACTGTAGAAATATCCCTGTTACCTTTGAATTATGCACTTCCCCACACATTTCAGGCTGTTACTTTAATACTGATATTATGTCATCTCTGATGGGGTTCTGGAAGATGACCAACCCCCACCTGACTACAACATCCCTTCAGGTAGTTGTAGACAGCAATGAGGCTCAGAGGTGAACTCGTTGCTGTCTACAACTACCTGAAAGGAGGCTGTAGCCAGGTGGGGGTTGGTCTCTTCTCCCAGGCAACCAGCAACAGAACAAGGGGACACAGTCTCAAGTTGTGCCAGGGGAAGTATAGTTTGGATGTTAGGAGGAAGTTCTTCACTGTGAGAGTGATTGGCATTGGAATGGGCTGCCCAGGGAGGTGGTGGAGTCACTGTGCCTGGAGGTGTTGAAGAAAAGACTGGATGAAGCACTTAGTGCCATGGTCTAATTGACTGGATAGGGCTGGGTGCTAGGTTGGCCTGGATGATCCTGGAGATCTCTTCCAACCTGGTTGATTCTATGCTTCTATGATTTGCATATAAATTTATACCTTCTACAGAAGCTCAGATCTGCCCTCAATCTAATATGGCAAGCCAAGAGATCTTTAACTACAGCATGTAATTTGAATGTAGTTCTGATCCCAGGGAAAGGCTTTGAAAGAACTTCCTCAGATGCTGCCATAGTCCTACCCCATTTTGTCCACAGCATTTCTGTGCTGCACTCTTCATTTTAACCACAGCCTGTATGAACCCAAAGAGCTTTTTTATGCTAGTTTCCAAATGTACCTATTCTGTCAGTCTAAGTAGTGTGTATAGAAGCCCCTTTTCACTATGTACACTACATTATACTAAGTAAGTATCAAAAAGCTTTCATCCTCAGATCTATACATCCACTTTCTGAACTGTAGTTGAGTAAGTTAAATTAGAGCAATGTGGCACGGTATTTGGGAAACATTCTGACAGAGCTGTCCATGAAAGTGATTTGGCATGAAATATGTGGATATGTATGTCCACTTTCTAGAAAATGTAAGAAGATATTTTTGAAGCCAGTATCTGGTCTTGCAGTATGAGTAGGTTTGAAGACAGACTTCCTCTGTCATGCTGCTCTTGAATCCTGCCATGGCCACAGCACACCACCACTCTATCCCCAGAGCAAATGGGTAGCACGTTTCAGGAAAGACAGATAGAGCAGAGAACTCCATTTACAGGAAAAATGGAAGCATGAAACACTTAAACTGCTACTTCTGCAAGGCATTATCATGGCACTTCAAAGTGTTTGGGAACATCTTTTTATATCTAGGTATTTATTTTTCAGTACCTTCCATGGACTTTAGTCTTTACTAGAGCTAATGTTCATATTTCCCATGAAGAACTATCCTGCATCAGAAGAAAATTTAAAATCTTTATTTATATCATAAAGGGGATTGTTTAAAATTTATTTCTTGCTCTTTGTACCACTCCTCTTAGTTTCATTTATTCTGCCCTTTTTGTTATACTTGTCTTTTTCACCTCTGTCTTCTCTAATTTGTTGTGTTTCCTTATCTCTCAGATTTCCTTTTCACTGAATCATAGAAAAATAGGAATGGAAAGGACCTGAAGAGGTCATGGAGTCCATCCCCTCCCCCTAGGCAGGATCAACTGCCCCTGTATCATTCTTGACAGATGTTTGTCTAAGTTGTTCTTAAAAACCTTCAGTGATGGAGATTCCCTGACATCCCTAGCCAACCTAGGTCACTCTCCTTAGCATTAGAAAATCTTCCTGATGCCTCACCCTAGCCTCCCTTACTGCCTTTTAAACCCGTTATTTTCTTCTCCTTTCCTCCACTAGGGCTATCTTTTGCCCTTGCTGCTTGCCCAGGTACTCTGCAAAACCCGCAGCAGTTCTGCTGTGGTACAGGGCAACATTCTCTCTAAAGTTTATTTTTTATTTCCATTTATTTCTGTTTCCTCATCTTATTCAAAATGCCTTGCTACTCTACCACTACCATGGCAGGAGGGTTGGAACTGGCTGATCCTTGAGGGCCCTTCCAACCCTGAGAATTCTGTGATTCTGTGACTCCAGCTAAGCATCCTAGGTGTAGAGACATCTTGCATACATATTTTAAGAAAAAAATTTAGTCTTGCAGACCAAATTCATTTCCCATCTCTGCAGTTTTCAATCAATGCTATCTTTGCTGTTGACAGGGGCATGTAAAACTGATGTATAAGTAGTAAGAATCAGGCTCTTTGCATTTTTCAGTTTATTCTTATGAGGTATAATGCTGCACTTTCTGGTTTTCATATTTATCCTGTTGCTCTAGCTGCAGTGTGCATACACGTATTCCTGCCAGATACTGATCAGTGTTGCATGCAGTCATCACTCTCTATCCACCCACACAGAATGGCACTCACAGCAACTGCTTCTGCAATTTCTGTGCCTCCTTCTGTCTTTGGACATAAAATGCACAACAGGCATAAACATAATTCACATCGTGTGTACGTGTCCAAAAATGGGAAAAGTCAGCTACTGCAAGTTCCAATTGATTCTGTCATCTAGAATCTAATTCATAATCCGATTGTTGTCTCTCCTTAAGGCTATTTCTGAAGTGGAAATTATAGTGGATGAAAAGAGAGAGAGTATTTTAATGCAATTTCATGACATAGATAACTATCATCGTGCTTTAAGCAGGACATTTACAGCTTAACTGTCGCATCTGTAAAACAGGAGGTGTGCTGGAAATTATGTAGGGAGATAAAGATGGAATCTTCCCTCAGTCTCTGGTCAGGCCTTAAGGTGACTCTTCAGCCTCTCTAATCCCATTGCTCCCTTTCCCCTCAGAAGCACTGAGTTAGAAACTAACAGTCCATAAACATCCCTTGCACATTGCTATTACACCCAAGGCCACTCTGCTCCAGGCCTCAGTGGCCAGATTCTGCTTTGCCCAGCCACATTCTGAGAACTTCTTACATTTGTTCAAAGTCTACTGGAGGTCTGACAAGAAAACTGCTAAGCTTCTGGCTAGCTCAGTTATTGCAAAGCTAGGTTTGCAAATGCTTTATGCAATCAAATGGTTCCTCGATGTAACCAACACACTGTGTTTGTGCTACATAGTGGCTGTGTGCACACTTTACACACACAACCGGAGAAGACAGAGCACTCACTCATTCTGGTGCTTCCTGAAAGCTTCACGTTTACTCTGTACATGCTCAGCAGTTGAACTGTTCAGGGACTGAATGTATAGCACAGCTGGAAAATCTTGGATGTGCCATCTGTGTCCTACATGATCATGTATTACTTTCTGAGAAATACAGTTGGCAAATAGCATAGAGTCATAAAAAATTAAGACTGGAAGGTCAAGGTTCAAGAGACTATCCAGTCCACGCTCTTGCTCTCAGATGGAGTAGCTATGCCAGTATTGTCTATCTTGCTCCCAGGCACTCTCATAGGAACTCCCCAGGTTCCCCCTGTGCCTCACTGTCACATGACACAGCTTTTCTCAGCACCTAATTTGAGTCTTTCAGGTTATTGCACCTCATCCTTTTCACTATAAAATGTAAGCCAAACTCATCTCCTTTTCTCATCAGGCCTACCTGTATTTGAGACCAGCACTGTATCCCACTTGGTTTTCCCTTCTTTAGATTAGGTTGGATGTGGCACTTGGTGCCATGGTCTAGCCTTGGGCACTGTGGTAAAGGGTTGGACTTGATGATCTGTGAGGTCTCTTCCAACCTTGGTGATACTGTGATAAAACATGATCAGTTCATTCTGGGAGTCTTCAGGAACCTTATATAACTCCCAGGCCTTCAGCCACTTCAAAATGTTCCTCTCTAGTTGGTCCAGGTTTTTTTCTGAAGCGTGACATCTAGCTATGGTCATGGTACCCCCAACCCTGTTCCTGGCAGAGGTCTTTCCAGTGCTTAGCAGAAAAGAAGATTCTCCACATGCACTGCAGACATCAGTCCTGCTCATACAGCTTGGTATAGGAATTGCCTTTCCTTCACTTTCGCAACACCATGGGATTACTGGTGGCATGTTGAAACTGACAAAGTGACAGGACCATCTTGAAACATAATCCTATATTCCAGCCTAACAAAAGTCTTTCTCAGCATGTCACTGACATGGAAATTTAGTCAGCACATCTTCTTCTCCATCATCCAAGTCGTTAAGAAAATACTGAGCAGCGCTGAGCAAGGACAGGCTCCCGTGAAGCAGCAGACGTGCACACTTCCCTTTCTGCAGACAGACATCCTCTCAATTTTGTGTTCCAACTACTTTTGTATTCATTCAGCAGCAATTTCATCTAAACTCTGTTTCCCTCGGTTATAAAAAATGCCACATGAGGGAGTGTCAAGAGTCCTGTAAAGTCAAGCCACCTACTGCTTTTTCCCTGTCCACAAGACCAATTACCCTGTCTTAGAGGGAGATCAGATTGGCTTGACACAGTTTGTTCCTAACAATCCGAGTTGTCAGTAGCTACCTTGTTTTCTTGAGCGTGCTTACAAATTGTTTGATTATTTTCCTCAGTACTTTTCCATGGGTTGAAGTTTAGTTGGCTGAACTATAATTTTGCAGATCTTTCTCTTTAAAGATAGCTACAATGTTTGCTGCTCTGTCCTCTCAGATAAACACTAACATCTTTAAGACTGTTCCAGATAGTACAAGAGCATCTAACTCATCTAAATACAGTATTTTTCTTCCCTTGCCTAGGCTAAAATCTTTAGTTTTGCCAGAGATTCCCTTGGACAACAGATGCAGAGCCCAAAGGCCTGCCTGTTTCTGAAAGCTTCAGTCTGGAGTGATATGGGCAGACCATTTCTGCAGCATTCAGAGGAGGCCAGTCCTCCTAGTGGACTGCTTCCCTAGGAGAAGATATTATAAAAGGAGATGCTCTGGGCTAGGAGCTCTCTATAGATAAAATCCAGCTCTTAGTGAATTATATTTTTTTTTAAGATGCCCAGTGCTTGCCTGAGTCTGAAATCTGGGAGATATCAATCACTTTCTCAACTGTTACTCCTTTGACAAACTGCCAGTTTCTCTTTTTTGGCCCTAAAAATACCTCCTTGGTACAATGTTTTCATTTATTCACCCCTAGGAAAGTCAGATTACACTCAAAAGGGCTAGATAAATAATTTTCAGTATTATTAACATGTCATGCAAAGTTTCTTACTTCATTTTGTGTTTCATTATTCCACGTGGGAGGCAGAAAAAGGAATTGCATTTTTTTCCCCTTCTTAAACAGACCTGTAGCAAGACTAATGTCGTTAAAATTGTTCAGGTGTATTCCACGCAAATCTGTCATCTTGAACATGATCAGATACCTTTATCTGTTGTGCCATACAATTTGTTGTCTACTTAGCATCAGTCACTTCTGTGTATTCTGGGAGCATATTATATGTAATTTGAGTATTGCTAATGAATTCAGCTCCTTCTCTGAAAGTCATTTGTTCAGTTAAATATCAAGAGAGAAAAACTCATACTCCTTAGAATTCAAGCAAGAGATGTAAATTACTGATTTCAAGCAAGGCCAAATAGGCCTTTATCTTTCCCCCTTTCTGAGAATGCAGATAACAGCTATCACTTGAAAGTGAAGTCTTTTAGTACATTTTGGTAGTCATGTTTGATCAATATCAAGAATTAACATGAAATAAATAGCAGTCACCCGAGTGTATCAGGACTATGTTAGTGTAGTGTTAGGCTCTGAAAGGGCTGTACTGGACTACTAGAGGCCAGTTCAGAACTGTAAGTCTATCTTCACTCCTTAGAGAGCCCTTTGAATTTGCTAGGATTTTTACATAGAAGTAAGTACCAAAAGCTGTCCCTAGGTTTTGGTCCCACATGAAAGCTTATTACAGGCAGAAGGGATTAACAATTCTTTCTTTTCTCCCAGTGAACGACCAAAAACTATGCTGTTGTAAAAAACAAACAAACAAAAAAAAAAAAGCCAAATTCATGTGCCCTGCTGTCTGTACCTGCTGTATGCACCTGACTTTTTTAGGTGTCTCTTACCTGACACAGTCCTGGTGTGAATGGGACTCAGAAGTTTCACTATGCGATTTAGGCAAGGACAATGTATTGCTTGAGAAGAAAGATTTCAACATGTTGGTTGTTTGCTAGAACTGAGATCATAAACTATCCCTTTCTGTAGGAAAGGGAATTTCTCCCAGTTTTTCTTCTCTTCCCCCAGTTCACATTCTCCTTGGTTCTGTTCCTTCAGTATGAAAGAACTTCTGAAACAATTCTAATTTATATGAGAATCCATGTAGGGAATAAAAATCTGACTTCATGAGTCAGAAAACAGGTAAGAACATATATTTATTAAATCAGAATGCTGTTGTTGATGTCATAGATCTTTTGTCACCCATTTCAAACAGTATATAGCTTCTAATTGGATTCAATATCTGGCTAAACTGAGAAAAGAATGGAAAGTCAGAATGCAGAAGAGCTCAAATTGCTCTTGCTGTAACACTCTGTCACTTGAGCTAAGTCCTTGGTATTTTATGCTCCCATGGGATTTTTTCCCCAGAAACAGATGCGTGAGATGGTACATTGGAAGATTCCTGTTACTGCTTCATTTTCTAAATACCTATTTTTACATTTTAACATATAGCTCCATCAGCCCTCCCAGACGCAAGTGGGACAAGCAACCTCACAGTCCAATCTCCTGCATTTGGCTCACAGTCAAGCATCTATGTCTCAAAGCCCAGTGCGTCAGGCTTCCTCTTCTTCCTCCTCATCCTCCTCCTCTTCAGCTTTGAGTGTTGGCCAGTTAGTCAGCAGTAAGTATTGCTCCCTGGCTCTCCTTAATTCTCCCCTCTGTTCGTCCTCCTCACTGCTGAGTTTCCTGATCTGCTTTCCCTCCTTTTTATTTTTTCCATATAGTAGATTGTATGTTTCTAAGCAGAGTGACTCTAGCCAGTGAGAATTGCTAAGTGCTGTTATGGAATGAGCTTAAGGTAAATGTGCCTTGAGAAATTGTAATCAGTGCTTAAAATGCTCATAAAAATGGCAGCAGTCATTCATTGACTTGTGAGGGCAATTTTTGTAAGTGGAATGTAGTTAATGTTCTTTGGAAACGAAAAAGTTTCGAATCGGTCAATATCGTGAATTACACTGCTCAGAATTCGGTGAGCAGACAGATCCTCCTACTTTTGGTCAGGCTGCTTGTTCAATACTGTTTGTTTGCTTAGTCAGTGCAGCAAACCACTTTATAAACCCTAGCACTACACAAATCTAGAGCCCTTTCTTGCCAGGAAAAGGTTGCACACTTTGAACAAGAAAGAACTGTAACACACGGGAGAGGACAGAGAAGCACGCCACAGCAAAACAACCACGTTTCACTGTTAGGATTACAAAAGCTGACCTCCTGAGCAGCCCTTTCTTCCAGATCACGTAGCTCTGAGTCTGTGCTATTACCTTATCAGCATTAGCTTTGGTCTTTACATAGCAAAACCAGGAGGTTAAAAGTGTACATGAGAAGCATTAACACTTTTTGCACATCTGCAAAAACCTGAGCGTATTGGATGACCTTGTTCAGCAATACCCCATGTACATATTTCAAGTAAACAAACACTATAGCTCACACACTATTGCTAATGTCAAATATGTGACTGATACAAGCTTGTGAAGGGCTTGGAGAAACTGTCATGCAAGGAAAGATGTGAAAATACCTTGGTTAGACTATTTCAGAAGTTGTTTACATGAGGAAATTACTAGCAGAGCTATAGTGGTAAAATTATGCTGGTACAACTCCCAGTGTGAATATTTTTATTCTGGAATAAAAATATCTGCATTGGTAACTGTAAGTATATAAAATATATAGACGCAGATATAATTATACTGATACAAATATGCTGCTAGTGCTCTGTCAGTAATTTTTTTCATGTAGACAAGCTTGTAGGAAGAAGACAAATAAGAGGCTTCATGTTAAAAATACATAAAGTTACCCCTCGTCTGTGTGGGAAAATTGAGCAAAATAGCTAGCGCAGAACAAGCTACTTTTCAATGGCTGGGCCAGAACAGCCTCCCTTGTGGACATTCTTATTTAAAATATATTCTAGAGTAACTCTTGAGGAGTGCTCTACCCCACCATAGTTATTCCAGTCAATTTCCCCATGTGAATAAGCACACTCCACAATAAAAGCAACATCAAAGAAGCCCTTTAAAGTTTACAGTATAAATCCATCAAAAGTTAGGAGGTGCTAGAAAAACAGCTGCTTGTTCAACTGCATACAGTTCCTCTTAGAACTTGTATTTTATCCTAACGGTGTGCATTGTGATTAAGGTCATGCAGTCGTGACACTTTCCTCATTCTTCCTTCAGTGCGTTCCCAATGGAATCGTTCTAAGGATGCATCAGAATTATTAATGCAACAGGTGGGGAATTGTCCAAGGGTTTATTCCCTACCTGATTCACTAAACTGTTCCCCAGTTTGGAAAACATTTGAGGGAGGGAGCTGGAAATGGGTGGAGGGTGGGCTTGCTTCAGGCAGTGGAGGGCTGAGGAGCCAGATTTCTATTCAGCACATAACCCCAGTGCAACGGCAGGCAAGTCACTTAAACCAGTCTTTTCACAAGAGCTCCCCCAATATCCCGTTTGAGACTCTGGACTTTAATTTACAGAAGAACCTGGTACTCACAGACAGAATTTTAAATGCACTCTCACTGTGGAACTGTATAAAAACATTTAAAGAGACAGTCTAAAAAAAAAATCATCTCCTACTTGACCTAGACTGGGTACCCAAAAATGCATTTTCACTTAGCATCTTTCCAACTTCTCTGTGAATCAGAAGAGGGAGACCCTCATCTTGTACAAACACAAGAAAATAAATTAAGATTTAAAAACCCAGAAATGCTCAAGAGGCACTGTCTTTTGTGGAGAGCTTGGATAGAGGTCTGAGGCCACACACTGAACAAGAGGAAAGGCGCTACATCAATCAGTGGCTCCATAATGAAGCACAATTCATCCTGCACACTGGATGAGGCTGGGGTCTGGAGTAAAAGAACTGGTAATCCAGCCCTTCTAAGGCTGTTCTACACTGCATTGTGGGCTGCTGTAAGTCCAGCGTTTTGTAGCTTCTGAGTGTCTATTTGTGCAAGGAAAATCAAAGATGTCCTTTTAGCTTCATTTTTGGCTTGTTACAAAAGCAGAATAATAGCATAAGTCAGTCATATGGTGAGCTGATGTTTATATTCAGAGTTGGAAATGTGAGATCTGCCATCAGCTATCTCACCAACAGGTATTAAGGCCACGCTTTAAGTCATAGGGAAACTAAAACCTCTTAAGGAGAAGAGGTTATTACAATTTAATTCTTTTTCAGCCAGAACAGAACAATATGTTTTATTCACTGCCTTCTCAGTAGTTGACCTGAAATTGGTCCTATAATGGTAAATGCTGAGCAAACTCAATACTCGTATGTGAGATAATGAAAGGTACAGATAACATATTTGAGGTGCTTCTCCCAAGCTCAAAAAAGAAGAAAGCTCAATTAAATCTTCTAAATATATTTAAATCTTTTAAACTGGAGCAGGATAGTTTTAGGTTAGACACCACAAGGAAGTTCTTTACAGTGAGGGTAGCAAAATACTGAAACAGGTTACCCAGAGAGGTGCTAGAGTCCATCCTGGAGAAATTCAAGGTCAAACTTGATGGGACCCTGAGTAACCTGATCTAATTAAAGATGTCCCTTCTCACTGCAGGGGGTTGGACAAGATGACCTTTGAGGGTCCCTTTCAACCCACTGCATTCTATGATTCTAAGAAATCGAGTGGGGAACTTGGAGTAAAGAAAGTACTTTTCACAGTCAGACTGAGGAAAGCATTGTGCTGGGGACATGGACAAATCTAAAGAGTATTCCAAAGCAAGAGGCTATTGCTAAGGATCTCCAAACTCACATGAATAAAAAATCTGGAATTGCTTGAAATGTAAGTTTTCAGCTTCATCCAGTCCCTAGCTATTCAAGACTAACAGATTGAGTAATGTAAGGAGTAGATCATCTCATTTCTGCTGTTTACAGGCAGGAGCAGAACAATCATCCTGGTGATCCTTAATGGCTACCCAGCACATTTTAGAGTGCACAGAGCCAAACACAGCACGTGTAAACCTGCTGGAGCTGGCATGCAAATGACAATGTTTCAGGGCACTTGCAGGTTTCTAGTAATTTAGGAAGGGCCTAGAAGAAGGAAGAAAACATGGCCAGTTCAGTGGGAAAAGAGCAAGCCACCTGTGCGGTGAAATATGAAAAGGCAGGCAGGATCCTTAGCAGCCTTTTGCTGCTGCTGTTAGACAAAGAAGTCTTTACTGACCTTCAAGAACTGGAAAATTGTTTCAAGTAATTAAACCTCCACATGCATATAACTGACTGTACACAGGGAAGTAAATGGGCACAAAGTCACTCCTTGTTTACTCCTTTGCAGAATCCATTCAGCTTCCAGGTGCAAATTCCTGAAGGATTCCTAAAGAGCAGAAGCACTGCTTTGTCAAATCTATGTTCCACCATTGAACAAAGCTTTCTCGGTGTCCCTGCTTCCACACTAGCTAGCAGAGCGCTGTACAGGAGGTCTACAGTTGAAATCTAGTGTCTGCAAACATCCATTCAAAGTCTCTTAGTGGGATGATGCCTGCAATGGGTCAGTGGATCTGAAATGAATAATAGGAATGAGGGCAGCAAGAAACAACTTGTGGCCTCCTAAACATCTCTTTGACTGCTTTGCTCCTCCTGAGGCAGGAATATTATTGTTCCCTTTTTGCCTTTCATTCCAAAGCTGCAGTCTAGTCCTCTAGCAGAGGCCCTAGAGTCCAGTACCTTAGTAAAGATGTGCAATGTTCCAGAATTTTTTGCCGAATACAGTAAAATTCATGTAAAACTACACATACTCATCCTCTTATTATGTTAATGGAATTGCTTAGAACATGACTTCAGTAAAGAATCATTTGGGACAAGGGTCCTCACACTTACTGTAAAGAGAGTAACTCTTTTACAAGAGGATGCCTCACATTAGTGAAATTACCACACAGTATCACAGTATCATCAGGGTGGGAAGAGACCTCACAGATCATCAAGTCCAACCCTTTACCACAGAGCTCAAGGCTAGACCATGGCACCAAGTGCCACGTCCAATCTTGCCTTGAACAGCCCCAGGGACGGTGACTCCACCACCTCCCTGGGCAGCCCATTCCAGTGCCCAATGACTCTCTCAGGGAAGAACTTTCTCCTCACCTCCAGCCTAAATTTCCCCTAGCACAGCCTGAGGCTGTGTCCTCTCGTTCTGGTGCTGGCCACCTGAGAGAAGAGAGCAACCTCCTCCTGGCCACAACCACCCTTCAGGTAGTTGTAGACAGCAATAAGGTCACCCCTGAGCCTCCTCTTCTCCAGGCTAACCAATCCCAGCTCACTCAGCCTCTCCTCATAGGGCTTGTGCTCGAGGCCTCTCCCCAGCCTCGTCACCTTTCTCTGGACACGCTCAAGCATCTCAATGTCCCTCCTAAACTGGGGGGCCCAGAACTGAACACAGTACTCAAGGTGTGGTCTTACCAGTGCAGAGTACAGGGGCAGAATGACCTCCCTGCTCCTGCTGACCACACCATTCCTGATGCAGACCAGGATGCCACTGGCTCTCTTGGCCACCTGGGCACACTGCTGGCTCATGTTCAGGTGGGTATCAATCAGCACCCCCAGATCCCTCTCTGTTTGGCTGCTCTCCAGCCACTCCAACTCCAGCCTGTATCCCTGCATGGGGTTGTTGTGGCCAAAGTGCAGCACCCTGCACTTGGAGCTATTGAACGCCATCCCATTGGACTCTGCCCATCTGTCCAGGCGGTCAAGGTCCTGCTGCAGAGCCCTTCTGCCCTCCAACCCAGCCACATCTGCCCCCAGCTTAGTGTCATCTGACACTAAGTACCAAAGTACTGTGAGAAAGGGATCAGAAGTGGGGGTTCATAACTGCAGTGTTCCATGGTCCTTGTTTTTATTGACTTTCCATACTAGAAATATTTTCTTTATGGTTTTACTTTTTTTCTTTAACATTTCCTAACATTTAGAAAGGTGCATTTGCTTTTTTTTCTTTTTTTTTTTTTTTTATTTCCCTTTGGGTTTTTATTTCATTTTCTTCCTTCCCCAATTCCCAGATTGCTGCATTCTTTATATCTTTTCCCTTTTATCCCATCCTCACCCATTCACCCCTCACCAGCAACAAGTGCTGGTTATTTTAAAGACTCTAAAATATGGTTATTTGCAAAGAAAGGATATTTTAAAAGGACCTGTGCCTAAGCAAGGACTGCAAGATTCACCTCTTCAGTTCCTGTCCCTTCTGTGTGATTTCTTCATATTGTCTCAGCATATCTCTATTCTCTTTGCCTTCTTTGTTTTCAGTTCTACATCATTATTCCTCCTTTTCCCCATCTCATTTTCCTCTTCTTAGACTCATCCCTCTGCTCATTTTTTACCTTTTCCACCATATGTTCTCTTTGTGGAAATCAGTGGTTTCTTCTCATGCTCTGAGACTTGTGTCTCCATGAAGTTGCTTTCTTCCCTCCAAACTCATTTTATCATCATCTGTTACTATCAAATTAAAATGCCTCCAACAAACAAATTATTCTTCTTCCTTTCCCTTGAGTTCCAATCCATTTCCCATTAACAATGTTTTGTCCTGCCTTTATCTAATTTATTTTCCTTTGGACTTCCTCTGCCAGGTATCTCTCCCACTGTTTGACTGGGGAAATCATGCCCTCTATTCCCTCCCGTGGTAGAACTCTGTACAAGAGAAATTTGCTTTCTCCTTCAGGGTGCACTGATTCCTCTGTACCAACTCTTTCCCTTAACTATTAAAATCACTGCATATTTGCACTCACCAACAAACTCATGCAGAATCTTCAGAGGACTTTTAAAACTGGGTGTAATATTCCCTTCAGTAGTGGGGGGGAAACAGTGTTCAGTGAAGAGGGAGAGCCTGTGGATTTTTCATTCTGCTCATCCATCTTCACCACTCACCAGGACATCTGGGGAATTTTACCTGACTGCTTGATGTGGAGTATATGTGCATATCCCCTAAAATGGTCCCAGGCAACTCTCACCTTTCTTCAGCACCCAGTAGTTTCCTAAACACCACAGCCACTGTTTGATCAAACCATAATGCCCACTGGGAGTCTTTAAATGCTCTTACTGTAGAGCCCAAACACTGAATGAGATTGGTAGACATCATTTTCCCATTGGCTCTCTGCTGCCTTCTCTAAGATATCCACTTTATTTAGAATGCACTGACTCATTTACAACCGTCTCTAAGCTACTTTTCCTCAACTGTGAAGTGCACTATACACTTAGCTGTTCTGAAAGCTCAGAGCTCATTAAAACAAAGTCCATTATCTATTTGTATATGCTTATGTATGTGTATGCATTAGTCCACAGAGTCCAAGATTATGTATTGACAGCATTTTAGAGGTAATAGAGTGAAACAGAACGGCACTTTTATGTGACAATGTCGATAGAGTGGTCTTCACGGTAGTGTCTGAGTTTTATGGAGCTGACAGAAATCAAAAATCAAAGGACTACTTCTGTGGATTTCAGAGGGCTTTGAATCACACCTGAAGTAGAAGTGCTTCTGCTTTTATACAAAAACCATTTTCCCTAGAGGTCAGGAGTACAAGTTTTCAGTATTTTGGTCCACCTCTGTTAGTACTTTCCTGCTCGTGAAGATTCTATGTAAGGACGAAGCCTCTTTCTCAACAGATACTCTGCCATATATTACAATCTACTCCCACATTCCTCAAGTGCTGCACAGGTTTGTTTTCTCATCTCAAGGAGAATTCAGCCTAATTGTCCCCTCATCCAAGACCCCTTATTAGGGAAGTTCTTTGCACAATACTCACTGTTACAACAATGCCACACCAGAAAGATCCAGTAGCAGGATCCAGCAGAACTTGGCAGAATTTCTCTATAATCATGCATGAGCAAATAACCCTTTAGCATTACCTCCTTTTCAGGAGGAGCTGGAAAGGTTTACAGGTTCCAGTTGCCATAGCATTTGCTACTTTGAAAGTTCTCTGGGAACACATGAATTGTCCTTTGTCACGTCCCTAATGGCCTTAGTCAGAGGCTTTAAAGTGAAGGAAGGAAAGAGGTGAAGAATCTTATAATCTTAGGGCACTTTACTTGAGAGAATTTTTGAGGCCATTATCATTTATGATATTTTGTACATTTATCAGTTGCTCTTCAAAGACTCAAAGGGCAGCTAAGCATCCAGCTCCATTCCATGTCTCTGAAAATCACAACTGGTATGGTAGATAGGTTATGTATGGGGTGAGTAGGAAAAGCCTGTACCTCTCATAGCACTGACTACTTAAAAGCAAATAACACACACCCTGGCTTCATACTGAATGAGTACCTGTGTGTTAGCACAGATGACCCCAAACACAGAACTGACAACAGGAGGGTTGATTCTGAGTGAGGAGCATTTAGGTTCAGCCTGTGTGCATGTTGCACCTGTATGCATAGTTCACGTGGTCCCTGGCTGCACAGACAAGTGTTTATGAAATACTATTGCCACAAGTGTTTCTTACACTCAAGCTACAAATCAATATAGGCTAAATTTACATAGAAAAAAAATCTTTAAAAACCCTCTTCCCTCTATTATTGGACTAGAAGGTTTTTTTATAGGACTGTTCCATCATAAGGGAATTTTAGATCAGTTTTATAAACCCCTGAAAATAAAAGCTTTGTTACTGTGATGCTGACAATCCTTTAGGTGTAGCACTACTAGCAGGAGCCACTCTCATGTAGGGTTCAGAATAGTAACGTACTCCAGCTCTGTCCTTGGACAACTGCTTGCATTTGCAGAAATTGATGGGTTATTGTGCTGCAAACTTTTCACCTAAGAAGTCTGAGGAATGAGGTGAAGAACAATAGAGATATCTCACTGGGAGAATGGCTTCGCTACACGCAGGATTGCACAACACTTTGAAATCTTCCACCATCCCAGTCCCATGCTGTCTCTGACTTGGCAAATGCTTTCATTTAGCCAGGGATCAGTAGCTTGGGGGAGAAAAAAGTTCCATTCTCCAGCTGTTGTGTCATTTCCCTTGATAAGTCCTAAATTGACCGAGTTATCCAGCACCAAAGGAGCTTTCCTGTGGTAGACATGCTTTATTATGTGCCCTTTCAGGGACAAAGGCTTCTGTGTCAGTAAACTGCTATGGAGAGGAAGGACAGATTTATTCTCACAGCATCATAAGTATTATCTTCTGAGGGGCTAATGTAAAAGTAAGAAATTGCGCACCATTACCATCCGAAACCTAATGGTCGATGGTGATGCTCCTTGATTATCGACCTGATGGGAGGCAGAATCAAAAGCCTGAAAGGCTGCTTCTGAGAAAGGCATATTTTAAAAGATGATTTTTAAATTAAGGACTTTTTAAACCCAGCATTTTGTTTGGGTTTGCTCATTTGCTGGGGCATTTTGAACATTTGCCTGGCCATTTCATTTGGGTGCTGCAGAAAAGCAAAGGAAGGTTTGTGGATCTCCTTATCTGGCATTAATTTTAGATAAAGCAGAAAATATTGATTTCAAATTAAAAAAACATGCATGTATTTAGCCCTCCCCACAGACTGCAAATAAATAAATCAACACCAGCCTTCCTCCTATGTGTGATAAGATGGGGAAATAGAGAACATGACTTATCAGGCTGGTGGAAGGTTTTGCAAGGCACAAACAGCAGTGAGGAGGGGCCCAGGCACCGCCTCGCTCTGAGGCGAGTTGGCCATTTTCAGTTCAGAGGTAAAGTATGCCTTTGAAAATCTTCCACCAGCCCCTGGAAACACTGCAGCCTCTTAGTATTTTAGCAATCCAAACATGCTTCCTAACACAGCTGCCAAGGAAAGTCTGTTTCGGTTTGGGGAAAAAGAGGAAGGGATAAATGTTAGCAAACTGACCAAGTCCGTCACCACCTGGACAGCGCCAGCTGGGGTAAGCCTAGCCTGCTTGTGTGCGACGCAAAGGCCTGACACGATGACCAATTATTCCAACAGATCCTCAGACAGCCACTGGAGAGGTGGATGGGGTGAACTTGGAAGAAATCCGAGAATTTGCCAAAGCTTTTAAAATCCGGCGCCTGTCCCTTGGCCTGACACAGACTCAAGTTGGCCAAGCCCTAAGCGCCACGGAAGGCCCAGCCTATAGCCAGTCTGCCATCTGCAGGTAACAAGTTACATCATCAGCTCTCCTCTCTTTGTTGTTAACCGTTATCCAGCTTATTGCAGACAGCATGCTTGCGTTTGAGTCTCCTGTCTTTATTATTTAATCTGGGACTAAAGCTGGAAAGCAAGATTGGTATCTGGCAGACAAAATGTTCTTATTGTGTAACTTTAGTCTTTTTTTCTTTCTTTTTCCTTCCCTTTTTTTTATTTCCTCTCCTTTTTAAACAAGTGAGAAACAATGTTCCTGGCATTGAGATTTAATTCAGTAGATGAGCTGGAGATCCTGCTGATGCTGGATAGTCACCAGCTGACCCTCTTCATACTGTGCCATTTTCTACAGATAGGGTTACTGAACAAATATTTCATGGCTGCATCCCTGCTAAGTTAAAACCTGTATTACTGTGGTTAGCACTTCACATATAGGACGTTAATGATGATTTACCTAGGCAACACAGAAGGGAAAAAATTATCCTTCCTGCTATCTTGCAAAGCAGCAGCTATTCATCTTTCATCACCCAAATATTTACTGGAAAAGCAGATAAGCCATGTATGCAAAGCAGAAGCAGGAATCTGCCCTAATCACAAGAAACGATAATACAGCCTCGATAGAGTTAAAGCAGTTAGAAGCAAACACCGTGTACGCATGTATGTGTGTTACAGTAATCCCATGTTTATGCATGAGGTAACAAACACACTTAGGTAACAGCTTTTTCCTCTTGGGCAATGCCTTATAGTCCTTCTCCATCAGTGAAAGCCAAGAAACCAACTCTAAGCTCATTTAAGTGGATTTTGTTCTTGGTGATCCATGAAATGCTCTGTCTTTTTATCTGCTCTTTATACTTTTAATGTATTCCCCATAGAACGGAAGTGTACTTTTCCTGCAGTTTAAGACTAAGGTTATAAATAACATCAGTATGGGGTAGTGAGCTTGCAGCTCACATTTTGCTCAATGATTTTCCATAAAACCCATTGATTGTTGTTAAATACAAAAAGCTCCATAGGATCCTCTCACTTCTGTCGTCTCCCCTACTGTTTTTTCTTATAAGATACCTCCCTGTAGAAAATAACCTTTATTCAGTCTATACAAGGATACTACTGCTGGGAAATTTGTTTTGAGGCTTGTATATCGTTATACCAAACAACATGTGCTGCAGTATCAACACTAACAAGCAATGCCCACGATATGGATGCTATTGCTCCCTGGTGCTTGGGATTCATTTCACTTCTCTTTTTTTCCCTTCTTCCCTGTGGTCAGTTGGTAAAGAATGCCTAAAACGGGTGGAGTTTTCAGCAACTGCCAATTTGTTGGAGCCTTAACTTGCTGTTTAACATACTGCACACTTCAAAATGATTAATTGCAGTTTCCCTTGGTTTTGGCTAGTTTGCTGTCATTTCATGTCCTCCACCTCACACCTGAGAAAACCACTGGGGATGGTTTAAATTTTACTAAGACAAAGGATTCTCTACTACCAGTTATCATGAAAATCCCCAGTAAAGATGACTTTGGAGCATGGACATGGCTAACAAAAGCCCAGAATGTGGAGACATTTTAGAGAGGTCTGCTTAAGAGGAGCAGAATGCTCAGAATATGAGGGCAGAGTGCAGAAGTTGGTCCCAAATACTTGCAAGGTTACAGACTGATCTTTTTTTATTTGCTTTGATAATCCAGAATGATATCACTTTGGGGTGTAATAACCTGCTATGGGTGTGTCTTTCTTAATTAAGAACCAAGACAAGCTGCTTCAGTGGCAATACGCTGCTCCTCAGAAACAGGTTTAACTTTCTTTTAAGGGTAAAACAGGAGTTTCAGGGCAACGGAAGGAGCAGTAAGGTAAGGAAGTTGAACGAGCAATGTGGAGACAGATGTAGAGCCTCGTGGTGACCTGTGAAGATCATATCAGCAATACAGCACCTTGCTGATATGCTCTACATGCAAATAATGGCATTTCCGTAAGCTGAGGTGATGCCTTCTAAAACATACTGAAGTACCAATGGACACCAAGGAAAGCCACCTTACAGTCAAAGCTGCATTAGTATCCCAGGGGCTAGTTAAAAGTTCTTCAGGGTGTTACTACCTGAAATTAGGAACAGGCTGCCAAGGGAGGTGGTGGAGTCCCTAGAGGTGTTCAAGAAATATGTAGATGTGGCATTTTGGGACATGGCACAACAGCCATGGTGGTGTTGGTCAATGTTTGGACTCAATTACTTTAGAGGTCTTTTCCAACCAACACAATCCTGTGATTCTGTTCCTTGCCTTTTTGTCTCTCAGAAATGCCTTGGTTCATGCTGGAATGTTTTCTGCAGCAGCCACATGCTGAATAGAGACACTGGAAATGGCCAAATTCTGTCACCAAGATGCTTTGCACAAAGGCATCAACTCAGTCAGTCCCATCCCTTGGGCATGCCATGATCAGCAGTGGTGGTGCTCCGGCACCGTTGGGCTGCAGGCTGCAGCAGTGCTGCGCAATAAATGTTGCCTTCCCATGACATGAAATACCACAGTGTGTGGGGTGGGCATAGGTGGGGTGGGGAGATACAAATGGGTGGCATCAGAGGACTTAGGACTTTGTGAATGTGTAGCAGGAGAGGATGAACTGGGTAAACGAAAGAAACAAGTGCTTATAAGACTTGAAACGTGAACTGAGCTCTTCTGCCTGTTTTTGAAAGGATTAAAGCTTTGTGTGGCTGCTTTTCCAGATGTTTTATAATACTTGTAAAATCTGGTTTGGCAAAAGACTTTTGATGGCAAAATGATATATAGAAGACCTCATTTACAGGAAATGATATCACTCTGGTACAGTTTGCAGAAATCCCACAATAAACCCAGCTTGGTGCCACAGCATATTAGTAGACTATTATGCTGGGTTTCATCTGGAAAACATGAGTCTGTCTTTGCACATTGTGGGGGCAGTCAAGATAATTGCAAAGTGTCCAGCTGCTTCAGCTGAACACCAGCACAGCTATGGGAATCTTTTTGCGACCCAGAAAAGGGATACAGCAGTAACTCGCAAACAGTGAAAATTGCTGAAAAATGAAAGGCAAGGAAACCTGACATTCAGAGGCTTGGACTATTAAAGCTGTGGTGCTTGGACAACGTGGCATGGGAGTGGAAACAAAAGGATTAATCACAGACACAAGATGATAAAGAGCAATTGCCATTGATGTCATTTCCTGTATTTAGACTAAGCTTTAAGGGTTTTGAAGACTGTCAGAAATGCAAAACTGTGACTCATAACCTGTATTGTATTTAGTGTGCTTAGAATTTTGTTGTAGTGTTAATTTTGTGTTGGCTTAAATAACTAGCTATATATATATTTTTAGATATACTTAACTGATAGCTTTCGTAATCCATTGTAAATTACCTCTGCCAGTCAATTAGTCAGGCAGGCAGGAAGTCCCACCCTGGCAGAGCATCAGTGTAAGACTCTTCTTTCTCAATTTTCCCTCAGACACACCATCCTGAGAAGCCACTTTTTCCTACCACAGGAAGCCCAAGAGAACACTATAGCTAGCAGTCTGACAGCCAAACTGAACCCTGGCCTTTTGTATCCTGCCAGGTTTGAAAAGCTGGACATCACCCCTAAAAGTGCCCAGAAGATAAAGCCGGTGCTTGAGCGGTGGATGGCTGAGGCTGAGGCCCGCCATCGAGCAGGTATGCAGAACCTTACCGAGTTTATCGGAAGCGAACCATCCAAAAAGCGCAAGCGGCGTACCTCATTCACGCCACAGGCCCTTGAAATCTTGAATGCCCACTTTGAGAAGAACACGCACCCCTCTGGGCAAGAAATGACAGAGATCGCAGAGAAACTGAACTATGACCGGGAAGTAGTTAGAGTTTGGTTCTGCAATAAGAGGCAAGCACTGAAGAACACAATTAAACGTTTGAAACAGCACGAGCCTGCGACGGCAGTTCCTATGGAGCCTTTAACAGACTCTCTGGAAGAAAACTCCTAAACAAAACAAAGAAACAAAACAAGACAAAAACCAAACTACACACACAAAAAACCAACCAAACAAAACCAACCACCAAACCAAACCCAGCACCAACAGAATCGTAACCGTTGGAACTCTGTGAAAATAACCTGTTCACCACCCTTGTAAGTAAAAGACTGAGAAAACTACAAGAAGGACAGAGCAGTTTATAAATGTCCGTGGGTTTTCCTACTAAAAACACAACAGAAAAAGAAACAAAAAATACACAACACTTTGTGTGTGTCGTAGAATTAGTTACTCCCTACCCCAAAAAGAAAACAAAAACAAAACAAACAAATAAAAAGACAAAGCCAGTGTTTTTTTTAATGGACTTAAAGTAAACCAAATAACTGCTTACTTTTTTTCTGTATATTATGAAAATGTGAACACGTTTTAAGGAAAAAACAAAACAAAAAAAGGAACAAAAAAAAAAAAGAATAAAAAATTACTTTTATCTGTTTAAAAGCGAATACAAGCCTGCCACCTGGAGGAGTGATTGTAGCCTTTCAGGTATCAAGTGCTGATTCACTATGAAAACTATTAACCAAAGTCAGAAACATGGCATTGCAAACTAGATTGTTAGTCTACTCTTTTCTGAGTGTAAAGCTGTGTTACGGATTTTTAACATTTGTATTTTGCAACGAGGAGAAACAACAGGATCCATTGCTCTCGCCCTTGCTTGCACTCCCCCCCTGCGGGAGTGCACAGACAGGTGTTAAAGCCATTCCATTGTGGTCACCTCCTTTTCTGTTAGCCAACTGTTTTGTAATCTCCAAGTGTTTGGGTGCCAAAAACAATTTGTTTTTTTATTGTGGTTTGTGGGGTTTGGGATTTCTCTTCTAATGGTGTATGTCTTGGTTTGCATTTCTGAGTTTTACTTTTTTCTTTTTCCAATTCTTTTTGCTGCCTTCTTCCCCTTTGAACTCCTTCCCCTGCCCCAAACCCACATAACCCAGTGCTGTTTGAGGATTTTGAAAAGAAAAGTGAAATCTCTTTTCTACTGGTATGTTGAAATGCAAGAGAGGACAAAAAAGGATTAGGGTTATATATCTGATGAACTGTCAGCCCAAGATGAACATTGTGCTCATTGTCAGCTGTGTAGCTTGGGATTTCTCTGTCCTTTGGCCATGTACCTGGAAAGGTGACCAAAACACATTTAGTGGCATAAACACAAACTGCATGCTTGGTTCAGTACTGCATCCATATTAGGGTTCTCTTTGAAGCAATTTCTCTCCAAAGTCTGCTAGCCAAAGAAATTCCTTGAGGATCTGATGAAAATAAACAGGTTGAGAAGCAATGAGGATGTTTGATCGTTACAACACGATGGACTGCTTCTGTGGTAGTGTTTATTCTGTCTGCCTCTTTTTTATGTCCTTCCAATACCAATGCTGACCCTGTTGACCTCTTCAGTAGAAGAGTAAGTTTCTGCAGGCATTTACTGTGACTGCTGGCTAAACTAAGCAGTCAGGATATAGAGAAGCCCATTGAATATCCTTAGGGAATAGTAAAGTGGGTCACCTGTAGTATGTTTCAGGTGAATTGATTTCCATGGAAAGACAATGTCTATCTGTGGCTTCCTTTCTGATTGGGCAAGCATTATCCAAAACACTGTGGACACTGAAACTACAAATATACCCAAGCTCAGAGGGAGAGAAAGGTGTTGCAGGTTCTCTCAATAGGGTGAAGGTCACTCGTGATTTTTATCTTTTGCTGAGTTTAGCTCCAACCCTTGGCGTTCAGCCCACTATTACAGAGTAGAAGTTGCATCTTGATCAGGACTTTCCAGAAGATAACACTGGGGATTTGGATCAGGTCACTGCAGACCTGGTATAACTAGCAATTGCATTCACTGCATTCAGGAGCGTTGTACTAGATTTTTGGTGGTCTGCACAGAATGTTGAAGGGTGTTCTCAAAGAGCTGGAGTCTTCAAGTAACACTTCTCCGACAGAGCTTTCAAGAACTCAAAGCTATACCACCAAACTTGGTGAAAGGAAGGGACTTCCATGGATTTCACTTAGGCTTTGGATCTGCCCCTCACTATTTTATTAATGGGATGTGGCTTGTGGAATGGGGTATTTGTTGCACAGTTGGTGGAGTTCTAAGGCTTTAGAGACTGTTATCTGCACCAGAAACTGTCTCTAAATGTGAGCACTCTCAAAGGTCAGAGTTGGGGAGCACTGAGGATCCAGTACTCTGGTCTGGGCTCACATCCAGCAGATGCATTTTAGGCTTCAAGCCTCAGCAGTGTATGTTTAAGGATACTTTCAGTACTGCTTTTATGAGGGAGAATTGTTATTGACTCTTTTCTGACTGTTGATATATAAATATCTGCCAGGGAAAAAAAACACCTCAATAACCACAGGTAAATTGTGAGGGACCAAAATGATGCTTATCCAAGCTGAGGACATGAAGTAAAGAGAGTCTCACAACATCTGCCCCTCTGGGTTTTCTTTTCCCCTCTCTATGCATAGATACCTATATCCACATATATAATCTATGTTATCTATACCAAACAGCTCCCAACTTGTGGCCACAATTTAATTTAGATAACAATCAGCAGAGAGTCCAGAAGCCAAGAGGGAAGCAGGGAAGAACAGATCATACTTGCAAGTGGACACTCTTGAAGTCCTACCCATGTCTCCAGTACCCTGCTAATTGTCCAGTCACTAATGTCACATACACAACGACCTGTTCAGCCACCCTTAAGACCTTACACCTCGCACACACACTCATCATCAACAGCCTGGGAACAAAACCATTCTTTGCCCAAAAACTAAAATTCCCATTCTCCTGGGAACCAATCTATAATTTTGTGAAGAAAAAAAATCCCCCAAGAAGAAAAGTTAACTAAAGAGAGTATGAAAGATACTAAATGTTTAAAACTATGCTGGCAGCAGTTACATAAGCTCTCTTCTGTTCCAAAGTACATATCAGAAGGGTATAACTAGGACAGTGAAAATGTAAAATAAATACAAATTGCCAGCTTGGAAGGAAAAAAGAAACAAAAAAAAAGGAAAATGCTGTTCAGCTCACAGTCTTAAAACCATTCATGTGCAGAGATTTTTTTTACAGTTTTCTAATTTTGTATTATGTTTTGTAAATTATTTATAAGGTGTTGTAATGCTTCTTATATTAATTTTTTTATAAACGAATTTTTGCTATGAGGCATAAATGGTGCCTGAACAGATTCTTAGGAAGATAAATTACGTGTGAGTCATGCATCTTCTGGGGGGATGGGGAGGGGGGGCCATAGATATTTTGGTTTATTTTGTCACTGGCAACATTTCTTCCTTCAATTTGTTAATGATTTTCATGTATTAATTACATTTGAATACCTTTTAATTTTGTGCATGTGACTAAAACATAGATTGCTACCAGCAAACGAAACAAAAGCCTCTTCAGTCATGTGTGAAGGTTTAATGGGTTTCCAAGTTATTGGCAACAGATTTTTGTTAATGGTTTTCCAATTTATTGATCAATTATTTTGCTTAATGGTTTTCCAATTTATCGATCAGTGATTTTGCTTTATGGTTTTCCAGTTTATCAGTCAATTACTTTCCTTAATGGTTTTCCAATTTATCAATCATTGATTTTGCTTAGTGGCTTTCTGATTTATTGATCAATGATTTTGCTTAATGGTTTTCCAATTTATCAATTATTTTCCTTAATAGTTTTCCAGTTTACCAATCAATTATTTTGCTTAATGGTTTTCCAGTTTATCAATCATTGATTTTGTTTAATTGGTTTCCAATTTATCAATCAATTATTTTCCTTAATGGTTTTCCAACTTATCAATTATTTTGCTTAATGGTTTTCCCATTTATCAATCAATTATTTTCCTTAATAGTTTTTCAATTTATCAATCATTTTCCAATTTATCAATCAATGATTTTGCTTATTGGTTTTCCAATTGATCAATCAATTATTTTGTTTAATGTTTTTCCAACTTATTGATCATGGATTTTTTTTTTTTTAATATACATACATAAAATTGTTATTATTTGAATAATGGATTGAGGGTTCACTTACTATTCTGATTTTGTCTTTTTATGTTTTTCACTCAAAAGCTATTTTGGACAGTTGAAGAAAATCAAATGCATTCAAATGGTTCCAGTTTCTTTACATTATTACTGAAAAAAAAAAAAAAAAGAAAGAAAAAAAAAAAGAAAGAAAAAGTGGGAAGAAAAAAAAAAGAATAAAGAGAGAACAAGAAAGCAAAAAGGAGCTAGGAAGGAACAAGTAGAGGCGTATCAAAGAACTCAAGCTATAACCAAAAAGAAATATGTAAAATGCCTTTGCTCGTCTTCTCAATGCTGGACCAAAGCTCAATGTATGTAGGTATATGCACATTGTATAGATATGGCTAAATGTTGCTGACAATCTCGCAATACTAAACTGTTATAATTTAAAGAAAAAAAAAAACAAGAAAAAAAAGAAAAAAAAAGAAAAATAGAAATACAAAAAATAAAACTGTTCATCAGTGTTTTACCTCAGCACTCTACTTGTACCCAGTTATTGACCAACATTCAAATAAGAAGATATGAGAGGAAATTGATTTCCCTGTCAATGTTTGACTGTAAAATCTGTTTGGAAAACATTTTGTAATGAGCTTTTTGTCACGTGGTTTGCTTGTTTCCAACTTGAGATTATGTGGGGCACATTTGTTTATTTATTGTTAAAAGGTGATATTATTATTAATTATTATTATTATTATTATTACTATTATTATTATTTTTGTCCTATGTGCTATAATCTACAGAATGGTCACCAGGGTCACTTATGAAGCACTGCAAAGAGATCTGTTTTTCCATGCATGGAGCATGCAGCAGGAAAGATGGCAGTACAAAATGGACTGTTTGTGGTGTTCGAAAATACAAATCATTACACAAGGAGTTGATGTGGTGGACTTGTGACCGAGAAACCAAACTGGATATTTATAAGCTCCTTACTACTCTGACTTTGAAACCAAAGCTGATTTATCTGCACAGGTTGCTTAACATGATAAAAATAATTTTAAGAAAAATTAAAAACTGACAAAAAACTGTACTTAATCTAGAGCAATATCTGTATGGTCAGTAAAGCTGCACTTTGTGTATTTCTTAACAGCTTCAGATCTGTCACTTTTAATTTGTACCATAAAAAATAAAGAATTGTTTGACATGAAAAATAAGCTCCTTTCACGTGTTTGTCTTAAAATCTCATGCATTATTCACGTGATCAGAGCTCTTTGTAATTTCGCATCAGTTCAATGCAAAAATGGTTAAGTGCTTGAAAGGAAGGAGGGAAGAAAATCTGATTGCAGTGTGGAGCAGCACTTGGTCTGCAAAACTAAACACTGTTCTGTACCCAGAGTGGGCATGTACACTGGCAATGTCTTATTTTCTCTACAGATATGCAGAGGATCTGCCTCAGGAATCTTATGGGATGACTCAGGTGAGTGACTGTTATCCCCCAGGCCAAGTGGAGAAAAGCAGAGACGGACAAAAAGGCCAGAAATGATGAATCTCCTGCTGCTTCCACAGCTCCTGTAGCAATGTCCTGGTAAGTGCCCAAAGGGGAGTATGGCAGCAAGATTGGATCAGCCTTTCAGATGATATCTCTTGCATTTTTGCAGAGCTCATGAGGTTTATTCCTCATTTCTTTCTGGGATTATGGTACTAGGTAGCAGAAATGCCTGCTTCTCGGGCCACTTGTGGTGAGTCATATTGAATTCTGTCTAAATACATGACCTTGAAAATTCAGCATGTTTTGAAAAATTAATTAGTTGTATTATAAAATTGTTGTGGAAATACAGCCTGGAAAAAACCTCTGACAATATTAGAGCACTATGTTTGAGACTTGGGGACAAAACATTTGCAAAGCCTTTTTCCTTTGATTTTGTTAAATATCACTTCACATTTTCAGTACACCATGCTAAATAGTCACAAGCAAAGCAAAACAAAAATACATATCTAATTGCTTAGAAATGATGGGGCCACCTGGGATATTTATTTTTTTATTCTGATTTTTTCCAGATTGGAATTTCTCTTTTCTATGCATTTTTTACTGCATTCTATGGGATAAATAAAAGAGAGGGGAAAAAAAACATGACTTTCTTGTAGACCAGCTATATCCATAGACTCTTACATGCCCAAAACTTCCTTTGGTCTGAAACAAAAGCAACTGAATCCAAAGGGAAACAGAAGCTGAGAATAAAGAGAAAAGACACTGTGGCACCATGGTGACTTGAAGTCATGTCTTCGTACTGCCTGCACTGCCATTGCTTTGTGTGATAGGCTAAGGCATCACCTGCTGGCTTCATTCCAAAAGCAGTGACTACAGGTTTCCACACATCACCCACACACAGGAAGGGCCAACACCATTCATTCCTGGGAGGAACGCTTTGAGACTGAGCTGTCCTTGTACTGTTCATTCAACAGTGATAAAGCAACAAGCAAACACTTGTTAGAGGCCTTTTCCCCCTACCGTATTTTAAAATGCAAAACTTTTTCCTCCTTGGATCACGCCATAGGTTTTGGGCTGCTTCATAGGCACATGCCCCTAGCCATTACTTCAATAATTGTGCCACATGAAATGATGACTTTGCAAATTCAAGCAATTCCGTTCCCATTGATCACTGAAAGCTCAGAAAGCTGGCTATAAGACTCTGCACTCCTTGCTGACTGCTTAAAATCAAATTTCAAGAGCCTACGACCATGCTTCAAAGCTCCCCAGCTGCACGGTTACAGACAAAGAGCTTTAGAAGCACAGATCATCACTTTCTTTTGTATCTCTTGTTTAAAAAAAAAAGGTACACATTTGAAACATTCTTGGTAAATGATACTGGAAGGGCAGAGCACAGACAGAGTTTAAGAGAGCTGTGAAGGAAAGAAAGCTAGCACTGAAAACAGAGAATGACACAGGAGTTGCAGAAGACATATTTCTGTATGGCCTCTTCCCCCATGCAGCTGCTTTATGGCTGGCCACAGTCTAAGTTTGTATCTGGGAGAAAAACTCAGACTATTAGCAGGGCTTTGGCAAGCAGAAATTCTCTTCTACTGACAAGCTTCAATTAAACAAGCACTCAGGAAGCAAAACAGACTTATCAAGAGGGAAGGTTCTCTTGGGGTTTGGTTTTTAATCTGAGAATTCAGATTTAATATGAATCACTCCCACATGAGATCATGGTGGTCTTGAAAATAATTGAGAATTAAGGGGTTGGAAGGGTTTTTTTTTTTTCGTTCTATCTCCCTCTGCTCTACAGACCTGAAGGTTTGTTTTTTTCCCTTGTTCATAGTCCTTTACTGTTGTGTTTTGCCACATTTTGGACAACAGTCACCAGGACTAAGCAAAGAGTCACCAGGTAGTTTACCAGCAGTGACCTCGTTTTTTAATCCAGACTACAACTGCCCTGATTTTTTTTCTGAAATGCCAGCAGCAGCCTTTGTCTAATTCAGCAAAGCAGCTGCAGGGAGGGCAGGTAGCAGCTCATGTTATAATGAGTCTTTTATATTACTGTGTTCAGAAGGACAGTTTGCTGCTTCTATCATTGCATGGTCACTAGCCTCATGTCAAAGCACTTCTCAGCCTAATAGCTCTACATGTGATCACCTACACATTCAGTGTGGGTAGGTCTCAGCTAAGGCCACAAATATGCATACAAGCTCATGGAGCAACCAAAAATGGCTTTGGCAGCACTGTTGAGGGAGCCAGTCTTAAAAGAACATTAAAGTCTGGGTTTGGAGCAGCAGCTTAAAATTATATCACAGACCCCCACACGCAATGCTTACCAGATTGTCAGCTCTGACCTTGGCTTCAACTCAGCCACCACATACTGTGGTGCTAGTTGATGAGCTCCTGGCTTTTAATTACCAAGAATCCATGCCCCATTCAGTCTATTCATCAGCACCATCAACAGGAAGAACTTCTTTATCATCTTGCTTCCACCCTTTTGACATTCATGGTTCAATTATGTATTCTTATACAGAGAAGCATTAAATTATCCCCTAGATTACCCCTCAATTCATCCAGGTTAAACTATCTGCAGAGAAGCAGTTCTTTCTTTGACTGGTAACAGCTATTTCAATTACTAGTTGTGGAAACTAAAGGGATTGATCCCTCTAGTTCAAGATGCAGGTAACTTTATTTGCCCACCTGGTGCTACTGATGTTTGCTGCCACCTTCCTTGATACATTTGATACGCTGAGTGATGTGTGAATCCTCACAGGACTGGACCTACCCCAGGCATTTGTGAATCATTACTCAGATTTATCACTTTTCCTAGCTCATCCATCAGTAAATCTTGCTATGTCCTTTATTATTTTTGTAACACAAACTCAGAGGAGACTAGTTCTCAAGAAGAAAGGTACATGCATATTCCTTCTAAAGTACAAGTACTGTTTCTGGCTTGGCAGGTGGCTGCTGCTAAAGACAAACTTGAAGAGGGGAAAACATTAAGGGAAACAGGATAAACACAGGAGCCTGAGCTGGTAAATATTTTTTTAATACTCTCTATTGTTGCACTACCTTTAAGATCCTTCCTTGTGAAGGTGCCCTAAACAAACTCACACACAGATCAGTCAAGGAGAACTTAAAGCAGCACCATTTTGTGCACACAGTAAAACTAATCCCAAGCAAGTGCATCAACAACCTGACTCCAAGACTTAGCAGCCAGTCTGGGGATCAAAACTCACCAGGTGGTCTATGCATCCTGAGTGAGGAACACAAAGAGCAGGGATCAAACAACCACACCGGCATATGTGCTTTATAGGTCATGATATCTTCAAAGCAATTACTCTACAGGTAATATGTAATAAAGACCACATCTGAGAAAGGGAAAGACAAAACTCACAGTCATTTGTTATTAAAAAAAAAAAGGGCAAGAAGAAGAACTGACAGAATATGCCTCTTCCAAAGATGTGTTAGAACAGCTGTACAAGGTAATAAAAGCCTATCAGTCGCTTGGTATCAGCTGAGCATACATTCACTGTACATCAAGCTTGTGAGAAGTCTGTATTATTTATAACCTACTTTCTTCTGCTGTGGTTAAAGGTGTGATATCAAAAGCAGGTCCTGTGGCACCAGCCATCAGCTGAGGAGGAGAATATGACAAGTTACATCTATGTCTGGAAATGGCTTGAATTTCATGCCAAAATTGAGACCTGACTGTCCTAAACAAATTAACATTTTTTAAAATATAAATGCTGACCCTAAGACTATTTTACTGGAGTAAATTCTCCTAAAACTAATTTAAATCCTCTCTGATCTGTAATCATTCATGGTTTTCAGAGGGCAGGAAGGTAATGTCCATAATGGCATACTTATTTCTATTGTGACTGTGCATAGCTCAACATTTTCTACTTTAGCAGCCTGTAATCCTGTAGCATGTAAAAGGGAATGAGCCTATATGCAAAGCTGGCATTTCCAGCCTAGTCCAGTCATGTCCCAGGTAAGCAATCCATTGTGTATTTAAACCTTGACATAGCCATCTTAGCTCAGCATCACAAAGAAACAACCCATTGCATGCTTGCTTGCTTTATCTGCTTAGATTACACACAGTTTTAACCTCAGTGTTTTAAAACGTTGGACATTTTCAAACTAGCCTGATAGAAAGCAAAAGAACCTCACAGACAACTACAGGTTTAATGGTAATAGCCTAGAGAAGAAAAGGACATATTAGAGAGCTGGTGAGGAAAAGGATTCAATAAGCTCAACCCTTACTCAACACCAGAGATTCAACACAGAACAAGGAGAAATTCCATCTAAAATTCCCAGCTGTAGGAAAAACGTATCACACTGAGCTCACAAACCACCAGGAGATGCTCATCCTAGGAAACCAGAGCTTATCAAGTCCTGGTGCTCACAGTTGTTTGTGTTTTTCATGAGGTTTACAAGCTCTCCACCAATGAAAAGTTATCCCAGCAAGGCTCCCTGGTCTCACATTCTTCCTTTCTCAAAGCCCACTGCTAACTTCTTCAGAGAAGTAAAATCTTGCAGGGGAGCATTTAAATTACATCAAATGGGCACAACTCTTTCCCCAACACAACAGGAAGGTGGGTCTTGGCCTCTTTTAAAGCTGCTTCTCTCTGTGGAGAGGTACCATCTTTAAAGGAATGTAGTCCATCCCTTCCCTTTCCAAAACAGCAGTTATGTTGTCATCTAGGTTGAAAAAATAGCTGGAAAAAAAAAAAAAACATTCCATTCCTGTTGCACTGGGAAGGTGATTAAAAGGAAGAGGGAGAGGAGAAACAGCCTCCCAGTAGAAACTTTATGAGGTATTGTATTAGAGAGTCTGTTTTTCCGGCTCAGGGTTTAAATCAGAAAAATAGGCTACTTGTGAGCACAGGAGAGAAATGAACACAACTTTTCATTCATTAATTTAATAAAATCTGCAGCAGCTTTGAGGCCATTTATTTTGCTACGGTCAGCAAGATTTTTGCACACTGGAAGCAGCCTGTTTAAACGGGGGAGATGTGCAAGAGCATGAGATTATAGGTTTACTTTAAGTAGCTCTGTTGCTTAGCTGCTTGAGGTCTGGTTTCAGAACTGCACAGGATTTGGACATTTCAGTGCTTTGCTTTTCTCTAACACTCATTTGGTTTCAAAAGATCACTGCCTTGAGCACCTGTGCAGTAAAATGAGTTAGAGAAGTCCAGCAAAGTCTATATCCAGTTTAGTTTACCAGAATAAAGGCTGGTCACGGTTGGCAGTGAGGCCTACTGCTCTCTCCCAAACCTACCCATACAAAGAGGAAAAAACACCTTCTACCAGAGCACTGTGCAAGCCATACATAGTGCAAGGGTAAATGAAACCCACACCAACCCTGTAGGCAGCTCTCTGCACTTGGGGTGGGTCTTGACTAGCTGTCTGGTACTAAACGCTGTTGCTGGAAGAGAAACCCTGGCGTGCAGGCACCCAGAGCACACAACACCTGGATCTTGAGGCATAAGGGTGTGCCAGTATGGGAGATATGAATAAGGAAGCAAACTCATTGCTCAGATACAGACACTAAGGAGCTGAAAATCAGTCTGTAGCTGACCTTCCAGTCTCCAAAACAGAAAATGTGATACAGACTACTGGACTAAAACACAGTCCTGAAGGGCTTTTCTTTCACAAGCTGGAAAGGTAATTTTTAAGTATAGTCCAGATAATCAACATGCATTTTTTTCCCCTTTGCTTGGTCAGTCCTAGTGAGCTTGCTTCAGATTTTCCAGTGTTTCACTCATTGCTTTCCTTTGCCTTTGATGTTTGCAGTGCAATCTGCATGGAATCAAGGATGATGAACATAGCCAACACATGCAATTTACAGCCTTCCCAATACCCTGACACCCAGATCAACTAGGCAACAAGCTTCAGAAGATGACGGCCCAACCTTTCCTCTTGGCATAGGCAAATACGCTCTGCAAATACCTGCAAAAGTTGAAGTGACTGCTGCACTCCTTTCTCATCTCTTGTCTCCAACTGCCAAAGACTGACTTCTCAGGTCTTCTAGCAGGCACTTTTATCTTCTCCTCTGCTAACTCCTTTCAGTTTGGAGAACTTCAACATACACTTAGTATTCACTGTTTTTTAAGCTAACTCCTCTATAATGGAAGCACGTTGAAGAGCAATCATCTATAATCCATGTGAGCACAGCTAGATCCAAAACCTCACCACGTCCAGCCCACCTCACTCAAAAAAAAAAAAGCAGATTCACTGCCTCAGAGTTCCAGCAAGTCCTTTAGGGAGATTCACACCACCTATGATTGTGCTTTGAATTTTCTGCTCTCTTACATGCCCTCAGTAATATTTAATCTTTCTTTCCCTTTGGCAATATGAAGAATATGCTGTATCTGTTCTGAAGACAGAGAAATGTTTGTCTGAGGACTGACTTGCTAGAAATACCTGTATTTTTGTTAATGAATCTGAGACATTCAACTAAACAAGGAATCTTGGGAGCAAAAAGAACTGAAATGTGTTCTTGCTTTCCATACCAACATTGAAGAAATTTGCCCTTTTCCTTCATTGTTTTTTTTTATCATTATGATGTGATCAAATTATTTCTTTATTTCTCCACCTCATAAATCCCAATTTAAGCTGAAATTCTGATGAAGGAGAAAAAATAAAATTCATCACTTTTGTTTCATAAGGTAAGGTGGGCTCTAGACATGAGCATGTCTGAGTAGATATCCAGTGTTGATCACTTAGTACACTCCCTGCTACCATACTGGGAGGAGGCTTATTTCATAGAATCAGTCAGGGTTGGAAGGGACCACAAGGATCAGCCAGTTCCAACCCCCCTGCCATGCCCAGGGACACCCTACCCTAGATCAACCAGAGCCTCATCCAGCCTGGCCTTAAACATCTCCAGGGATGGGGCCTCAACCACCTCCCTGGGCAGCCCAGTCCAGCCTCTCACCACTCTCATGGTGACAAACTTCCTCCAAACATCCAGTCTGAATCTACCCACCTCCAGCTTCACTCCATTTCATATTTTGCTCCCATTTTATATGGGAAGTATCAGACTGGTAGAAAAATGAAGACCTATCTTTCATTGATGCAGTATAGCACATACAAGAAAAGAGAAAAAAAAATAAACTCTATACCCCTACAAAGAACTCTCAAGTGGAAGGACAAGGTCTGACCAGCAATGTAACAACAGTTTTCCTGCTAGAGACACCACTCTGCCTGGAGTCTGATTTGTCATCAACAATTCACCTCACATAGGACACCAAATGGTGTCCCTCGTGTGAAAACAACTCGTAAACTAATAAATAAGAGGAAGAAATATTTAATAATTGATAATGAAATGGAGTAAAACCAGTGACCTTGGCAGGAAACATTCTGTGTCTTATTAGCAATTGGCAGAGCCACTCATCCATCCTCCTTAAATCCATTTCCTGAATGTCTTGCATGTCTTGAATTTATACTGCTCTGGCATCAAACCATGAACATCACATTTCTGTCTTGCAGGCAGTCTAAATCTGCCAGTAGACTTTGCTCCTCCTACCAGCAACAGCCTCTTTGTCTATTTTTCTACATATAGATATATATGTTCCTCTAAATTTTCCACAGAAGTCTAGATGCAGAAATATTTGTAGGTCTGATAATTTAATTGATCTTGGTAGCCTCAGGCTGCATAGTGCCTGAGCACAACTAGAGTTTATGGACTGCTGGCATGAGGTATATATTTTAGAGTTCTGCTTAGAAGCCAGAGGAAAAATGAGAGCAGTATTATTCCTTCCACAGGTTTTATGGTAGGGGGGGAAAAAAGTGCATTGTAGACAATGATTACTCAGTACGTTGTGCAAAAATCATTGCCAGGGACCAAAAAAATCACCTCCTATACAGTGTTGTTGGCAGCACAACAAACATTCTACACCAGGATTTTTATAAGTAATATTAATCTTTCCTGCTGGACCTGGCTACTCTTAAGGCACTGTCATGGTAAGGCTGTATGTTTAAGCCATTCAGAAACCATCCCATTTTACATTCTTTTTTGAGTATCTTTCAGCCATATCAGCTGTATCGACATTTCCTTTCTGCATCTTCTAGAAACTCAACAGGAGCATTCAGCAGATGCACACAATTAAGCCCATTCTCCATGTCTGTAAGTATATACTGATGCAGATGTAAAGCACCTGTATGTATTTGAGCATTTTTATCTAAGTGCACCACACACAAATGTGACAATAGATGCAGATGTAGACACACAAAACTTTTCCATTGTGGCCACTGTAGCCTTATTTGAGTTTGTTGCTGTGTGAATGGTTGACCCAGTTAATCTTTTTCTAAAGAAATTCCTGGCTGTGTAATTTGTGGCTTCAGCTGCATTTTAGAGCACTCATCCCTAAATTAGAGCTGGGGAGATTCCAGGCTCCCAAGAAAGGCAGCATTCAATAGTCCCCAGAACAAGAGCAGCCTGTTCCCCAAAATAAACCTTCCTAACAATTTCTCTTAATGTGTTTGTGTATTTTAAGGGCTCAGCAGCAGCAGGGAAACAGGCCAAGTATTGTTGATGATTTCATTCCTTACACCACACAGCTAATTATTTTGGAAGGTTGTTTGTTGGGGGTTTATTTTTGCTTTTCATCTTTTCATTCCACACAAATATGGATTGATTTTTTTTTCCTCCTGCCATTGCCTGCAGCAAAGTGAAATGTACACATAAAATAACCATATAAAAGTCTAACTTTATTTTTTTTTCCCCCAAAGTGTTTCCTTACACATCTTCCTGAAAGAAAATTCACAGAAGTTTGTTGTTGGGGGGGGAGTGAGGGGTGTGCCAAGAGGAGGGAGGTTAGGATATTTATACCTCTGCCTAGAATCAGAAGTTTTTTAAAAAGAAAACTTCTTATGAGCAGCTGCAAGGAAGGAAGTGGGCAGGAGAGAATTTTGATTCTGTGAGGCTAGGCTTATAAGTAAGTGGTGTCAATGGTAGTAAACCAGAAACAAGACATGAATAAAGACTGGGGCAGGGAGGGGGGGAATATTTCTCTGCCTGTGCATTGAAACTCATTAGTGCATTTTGGTTAGGGACCTTTCTGTGCCTGCTTTCTGAAAACATTTAGGGGTTTGAGCTGTCTTCAAGTGGCAGATGCAATCTCTTCTCTAGCTACTGTGAGGGATGTTACATAAAGCACAAATAAGCTAATTAGCAGAAGCATCTCTCTGGGGTGCAGAAGAAGCCAGCTGCATACTCAGACTTCAGAATCAGAAGGAGCCTGTTTTCCTCTTAAATGCTGTGGAAGAGTCCAGTTGCACAGTGAACAGCAAGTTATGTTGTGCAAAGGATTAAATTCAAACATAAATCACACTATCAAGATAGCCTGTCACTACTGGGAATTACTTGAAGGAATCTGCACTGGTGTCCAATGACACAGGCTGTTGGTTACTTTCCACCACCCAAAACAACCTAAAGTAATAGAGATATTCACCTGAAGGTACATAAATTACATTAGTTAGCTCTTGGAGCATTGCCATTTTGCATCCAGACAACCTGTTGGAAGGTTGTACAGATGTATCCACAGCCTCCGAAGGGTTAAAATTTCATGTTTGCATTTTGGCAGGGTGCCCACGGAAAAGTGCCCTATGGACTCTGCTCCCCCTTTGCTTCTCAGAAGGACAGAAGTCTTTCTCCAAAAGCCTTTGCAGCAGCTTCCTTGCCTCCCACACGCAGGCACAGATACAGCACTGTAGCACTCACAGAGCACCCACCACCCTGAGCACCAGTGAGTGCAACCCCCTCAGATCATCTAGAGGCATTTACAGTTTCCCTGAGCTCTCTCTCTCAAGGACAGAAGTCTCTATAATCTTGGGCCAGACCACTCCTTCTGGCCCCGTGAACATTCAGATCAACACAAAGAGCTGGAACGGGTCTTCAGGGGCTGAATGTCTGACAAACTAAAGCATGCATCTACTGATTGCCTCTGTCAGCTCTTAGTAGACAATGATTTAACATTTACAGGTAACTGAACGCTGCCATTTCCAATACATTTACAGCAAGAATCTCTCTCATCATTAATTCTACAGACTTCTATAGATGCTAAAGTGGTGTTGACATTTAAAGCACGCCAACTCTGATACTTGCAACCAACATAGATGTCTGTGTATTTGGAAATAAAGTTCCACACTGCTTACAATTATTCTGGTTCCTCACATGCAGCAGCCCTTGCCTTGGTAGGTGATATGTGTGTGTGTGTGTGTGTGCTAGCAATGCACAGGGAACTGAAGAGGCAGCTTTAGAAGCACTCTCCTGCAATTTCTGAGTAGCAAAAAGGGGAGTTTTGAAAACCAGTAGCTGTCTCAGAAGGCAAAGCTGGAGCAAGGATTATCTGTAGGAGGTGATCCTTTACCCCTGTGTCCTACAGTTCAGATGGGCTCCAGGAGCAACCATCAGTATCAATACAGGGAGGATTAGGGGCAATGGTCTTACAGTAGAGCAGGATAGATTTAGGTTGGACGTAAAGAAGTTCTTTACAATGAGAGTGGTGAAATACTGGAACAAGCTGCCCAGGGATATGGTTGATGCCCAGTCCCTGGAAAGCCTCAAGATCAAACTTCATGTGGTCCTGAGCAGCTCAATCTAGCTGCAGATGTCTCTGCAGGGGGGTTGGCCAAGGTACCCCTTGAGGGTCCCTTCTAACCGTCTAACCTCCTAACAGATTCAATCCGTGAATCTGTGTTCTTGCCCACAGCCTAGGATCCCATTTCAGCCTGCTCCAGGGTGCTGATCCGCAGCTCCCCACAGTCCTGCCACTTCACCACACTGGACCAGACCAAGAATTTGCCTGAAAACCTGGGTAAAGATCTGCTTCTCACCCTCCCAAACGCTGTCCAGCTTACCTCTCTCAGGGACAGTGGGACCATTTCCTGGCTGTCACATTCTGCTGGTCAGATCGTTCCCTTTACAATTCCTTGAGGAGCTGCAGCTCTGTCTGCCTCCTGAGACACACTGTGCAATGGCAGCTACGCTCTGGGAGCAGCCTGCTCACCTGGATCAATCAGACAAGATTGGAGCCACCTGAAAAGTCAGGTGCTTGTTCTACAGTTAGACCAAGAGACCTTTGCTTCCCCAGGCTTGTCCTAGCTGTCTATATCAGAAACACATTTATCATTAAACCCAGAGGAACAGGGCTGAGCAAGAAGTCTTAATAAGGCACTGCACACCAGCAGAACACTAACCTTGGAGTGCATAACTCCAGTCTATAGCAAACATGAAGTCAAACTCATTAGCACAGTCCTCTGCTGCTGAGGTCATGGTCAGACCCACAACAGAAACAGCTGCAGCACCTTAAGAGCTGGATTGCCTAATAGCTAATTGCTACTACCTTTTGCTTGTTTTCTCTTTTGTTTTGTGTCCCATCTTCCACCCCTAAAAAAAGTATTTCAGCCCTGGTTTCAAAGAGTCTGTGACTGTCATTTAAGTGCTTGGAGAGGCAATCCAGATGAGGACCTTGGGAGTGTGCAGGTTCCAAAATGGACTCTCCTCTTTCTCTATTTCTCCTGCAGCCAGTGCTTTTTTGTGGCTCTTCAGTCTTTTGCCCCCTTCTACCACGTCTGACGCTCATCTATTGCAAGGTAAACTCACCAGCTTACTCACTCAGGAGAAAACACAATGGGTCAAGCTACCTGAGTTACTTTTCTACTGATTTATCAGACTGAATTTGATTTACAATGCTACGAGCCAAGGCAAAAGACTCTCTTTTTGTAGCAGCAAACTGTTAGATGCATTTCTAAATACAGTAACCATGTAAAAAGGTGTCAGACCTACTCTTGATGTGGCTGAGGTGTATGTTTGTATTAAAGCCTCGTGTGAGCACAGGAGAAGTAAAAGAGGCAGCTCGAGGCATGCAGCTACTAAAATGTCCCAATTAGCTTCACCAAAGTTTGATGTGCTCTGACCATGCTAGGATGAAGTTAGTGCATTTTATTCTGTGTTTGGTATGTGCTAGCACCAGGTCAGCAGTGCTGGTGACACACAGAGATTTGGTGGCTGCATTCCCCTGCCCACAGCTGCAGTGTATTGAGTCATTAGAAACACAGACCTTGCACTGTGAAGAGAAGCCCTCGAGACACGGGGATGGGAATAAACTGGGCAAATGAAAGAAGTGAGAGGTAGAAAAGGAATAGCTGGGGCATGAGGGCAGAAAGGAGAGTCAACATTTACAGCCACTTGGCAGCACCTTTTGAAATGCTTTGTTCTTCTGAGACTATGAGGACTTCAACTTTCTACATGTATTTTATTTGTATTCATTGTTATCAATTATTCCATTGAGACTACTTTTTAGTATGTCTTTCTGCCACACTTAACTGAATAATGCTAGAACACCACAGTGCAATTCAGGTGTCTCTTAGAGCCAAGCTGCTAGTCTTCAGCTGATTAAAGAGGAATTCTTCTAACTTACCTCTGGATGTGATACAAAGCAAGAAAAAGATAGTTTGAAGAGATATGTACCAAAAAAGCATACATTTTCTTTTTGATCTTTTCTTTTCCCTGACTGCATGCTCCATGGGATACACCACATGGTATATCTGATGCTATGTGTATCCTTGCATAGGTGTAATTTATGATAAATTAATAATCTATTTTATCAAAGAGAGCATCTGAAGGCAAAATGCAGCCCTCTAACTGTGGCTTGTGTCTGAAAGTAGAAAACTGTCTCTCTCACTATTCACTTCAGCTGAAAGCAGGGGTCCTAAATCGCATTTAATTTAGTTACAACATCATGTTCTGCTCATCACAAACACTGGTGCCAGCTGAATATTCTAAGTGTTATAGCCAACACCTGGAATAAACTCGTGCCTGCCTGAAGTAATGAAAAATTTGACTACTGCATGGGGGGGGAGGGGGTGTGTCACATTTTGTCCCAAATGTCTACATTCCAACTTTTAGATTTGAAAAACACATAAGAAATACCTCTTCCTGCCCACTCTGCAAAGTCCAGCAGCAGCAAGCTAAGGAATTTACAGAGCCATGGATTCTGTTGAATGTATTTTTCTTGCTAGGCTTGTCTTTAAAGAGTGAAAGAAAAATTTGTTATGACTTTCTGAGATATTTGTGGTATAGAGGACAAGGAATTATCATCACTGTACCCATGAGAATCAGGATACTTTGATTCTGATATCATCTCTGTCTCTAGTTGCAGCATCCCTTCTCTTTCAGGAACATAGAGTCTTGTACCATGGCTTTTAGAGATTGGGGAAGCTCCTGATTATAGGCAGAAGAGATTTCATCCCCATGGAAGCATTGATACACCAGTGAGGCTGTGATATAGCCCTAGCATGAAAGTTATAGTAGGGGCTCATGTACAGTGTGTTACTCCAAACCACCCTTGTCAGGCTAAGAGAGACAGTATCTTGTGTAGGCTGGTACCACATGGATAGAGACCTGACACAAGTCTCTAGGCAAGTGGTAACACAAATCATAGTGAAGAGCAGGTTCTGAGAAAGAAGGCTCACCTTTTACGGGACAAGAAGCCTGCAGAAATCAGGAAGTCAAGTCCTGTATAAATATTTAAAGTTGGCTTTGTTTGGTTTGGGTTTTTTTTATTTATTTTATTTTATTTGCCCCTTTCCCTCTAGCTTTTTAATCAAAATGAAATCTAATCACAGTCACTTACTAGAGTTCTGCTGACAGATGGTAACTTGTTAAGCCAGGGCTGTGTGACTGCGTTCACCACTTGCGCATGCTCTGTGCCAGAGCCAATAGCCCTCATCTGGTCTCAAAAGCTTTATTAATGTAACTTGATTCAGCTCAGAAATCACTCCAGCCACTTCTTTACCCTTACTGTGAGACATTATCTTATTTCAGGTTGATTTAATAACTGGCTAACTAAATAGAAGACACTCCTTAAGCCATCAGTTGAAGGCTGGAAGGTAAACAAGTTTAGAAGTAGTTTTGCTACACCAACACTAAGTAAATCACTACACTTTTCTGAGTATATAAAGTTTGAGTATACTTGAAGAAATGTCAAGTTACAGTGGTTCAAAATCATACTGTCCTTCAATCAAGCCACAGCAACAGGCTGAGTGCATGCTCAAGTACAACACAGCAGCTTAAATCTTACTTTGCCAGTTAGCCTACAGATTAACCTGCTTCACTAAAATGTAAGCCACTACCTGTTACCTTCGGGTCAGACTGACTAAAGACAGTGTCTGTGGTCAGTTGGCACGTCTCAGCCTATGGGGATAATGGACCACAGGATGTTGGGCATTGGAAGGGACCTCCAGAGATCATTGAGTCCAACCCCTTTGCCAGAGCAGGACCATAGAATCTAGCTCAGGTCACACAGGAACACATCCAGACATGTTCTGAAAGTCTCCAGAGAAGGAGACTCCACAACCTCTCTAGGGAGTCTGTTCCAGTGCTCTGTGACCCTCACAGTGAAGAAGCTTTTTCTCATGTTGAGGTGGAACTTCCTGTGCTGTAATTTATACCCATTGCCCCTTATCCTACCACAGTGCACACCCAGCCTTCAGGTATTTTTTTTACATTTATTAGACTCCCCCTCTACATCTTCTCTTCACCAGACAAAAAAGCCCCAGGCCCCTCAGGCTCTCCTCACAGGGCAGTGCTCCAGACCCTTCATCATCTTCGTAGCCCTCTGTTGGACTCTTCCAAGTAATCCCTGCCCCTCTTGAACTGGAGAGCCCAAAACTAAATGCCATATTCCAGGTGAGGTCTCACCATGGCAGAGTAGAGGGGGAGGAGAATCTCCCTTGATCTGCTGACCACACTCCTCTTAACACACCCCGGGATCCTGCTAGCCTTTTTGTCCACGAGGGTTACAGTGCTGTGGGTTAAACCAGTCACCATTTCCAAGTGGCTCCACATGCTAGGAGCTTTAACCATTTCCATATGTTAACCACTTGCAAGTTGAAAGGCATTTCAATTTGAAAATTTCTCCTAGCTGTAATAAGCTTGATTCTTTTGCAGTCTGCCTAAAAGCAGTGGAATTCACCTTTTGGAAGAGATGCACAAATGGATGTGTCTTTGATGTGTTTAGAGCTACAAAAGTTAGATGTTTTCAATTAAAACAAGTGCTATTTACTTCTATACTTACGGGTAACAGAACACTTTTGACTTTTACAAAGTGCATGTTATTAAAGCACTTTGCTAATGTACAAAGGCACTTTCATAAAACAAGAAAGAAAAGAAGCAGCCCTCTTTCAAACTGTCTCTGGAAAATGAGATGAAAGAAAAGAAAGACTTGTGAGAAAAGAGTTCTTTAACAATAGGAGAGCTGTCTTCAACCATTCCCATGTATGATTTCAGCCATCATCTTTATGCCTAGAAGTACTTTTATAAACATTTGTAACAATTTAAACATATTCTATCACTCAAAACTTTTCACACAAGGACTCTTCACCCTAACCTTTTTGATGAGGCCAGAAAACACTTATACTGCAGTTTCCAAGGTATTCCTAAAATAGTACAATAGAGAAGTAATACAGTATTGTTAGTGTTCTGGAGTAACTATTACTGATTTATTACTTAATATAATTATTGAAACTCTATGCAGACCTCTTCTGTATATCTCAGTTTATTCATTTTCACCAAATATTGCCTGTATTATGCACTGGAATTCCAGTTTTCAGGAATTTAAGCCTTGACTCAGGCAGGTGCAAGGATGAGATTCAGTCTTTTCTGAAGCCATTTTCATCTTCTACACTTCTTGTCCTCTGCACTGACAATGATAGAGTTTCATCACTCAAGAATTTGCACAGTCAGATCTACAACTTGTAACTATTTAGTACTATACACCTAAAAGTCTAATTACTAGGTTAGGTTTGTGGTGGCCAAGCTGAAAGAAAGAGTGCTGTGCTTTTCTTCAAGTATTTTCCTGGTAGGCCAAGAAAGGCTTTTGTATTTTTCCATTTCAAGTAAACCCAAAAGGCTGTTTTATGGGGGGGGGGGGGGGATTATTTCCAATAAAATACCTCTCAAATTGTGAGTGTCTCTAAAATGGCAGAGGAAAAATGTATTATTCTTCAGGTCATATAGCAATGTTTCCAGTTATGTGGCGTTTCTAATGGAGAAATCATCAGCAGAGATGTTGTTATTTTTCTGCAAAGGCCTTCGTGCAAGATGCTTAAAACCTCTTCCATTTCAGTTTCAGAATATGGCAAAAGAATGGACACCTTACTATTTCTTAAATATATGTATTGCTTCTCATCTCAGAGAAAGGAGTTTTAACCCAGGAATGATGATTACACTGCATTATTTGGTTTCTGCGGTGGTACTTTGAAAAACAAAAATGCTTCATCTCAGTTTTCTATCAAAATCAAATTCTGATGGCTTCTCCTGCACATCTTGTCCCATCAAACTTCCTGTCTCTATGTGATTTTGCTTTCCATTCTATTGTGTTTTATTGTCTCATAGTGATACCTTTTTCATCTCTTCTTATTGGTGTAAGTCAAACAATTAGAACAAACAGCTAGAACAGATGCTTAGTGCAGAGCACGTAGAAAAGCAGAGAGAAAGGACTTTGCCTTGCAGAACGCAAAAGCAAAGCGTAGCTTTTGGTAGTTGGATTTCTGAGGCCAGAGTCCAAAAAAAAAACCACTTTTTGGGGAAAGGATGCATTTTCATGCTTCTGTGTATGTAAGCACGTAGTTATTTATTTATTTATTTGTTTCTGTTTGAGTAAAATGTCATCTCATAAAAGCATCAGCTGCAACCAGAGATGCTATTACAGGTTTTGTATTATTAGCATCTGTGAGTGCTGGGGGTGAGGGAAAGGTGCAGAAGCAGCAGGGGACTGTTGCCATAAACAGGATTTCACAGAGTCATGGGTCTTTCAGAGACCTCTCCAGCTTACATTACTTCTAAAGTTAGCATTATTTCTCCATTCCAAATAATCAGAAATAAAACATCAGGCAGTAAATGTTTCTCCAGTGACTGACTGTGTTGTTTGGGTCCTTTCTTCCCCCAACTCCCCACCCTACCCTTTCCTCTCTCCTGTGCCCCCCCCCCCCCAACTACTTTGCAGAAAGAAAAGACACTAAAAGTTCCTTCTGTGAGTTGCCAAGGTGCTCCCAGCCCATTGTGCAGAATCATTGTCAGGTTAAATTAGGGAGTACAGACTCCATGAGTGTAAAAAAATCAATACTTGATGGAAGATTGCTCCCCGGAAAATCTGTTTTGATTCCAGGATTAATTCGCGACCAAAGGCTTCTGCAAAATGACATGCCATTAGTCAGAAAATGAACACATTCTACCCTTGAAATTGGATGGAAATATGTCAGGTGATTGACCTATTCATTCTCTTCGCTCTCTGGGCAGAGAGAGTAGGTGTGGTAGCTGTGAATTAGGCCTGCGAACCAGGTCCATTTTCCAAGCAGTGAAAAAAAAAAGATAGTCCAATGTGAATTGCAAGAATTCTCTAGGCCATTGTTGTGAAGCTATTGCAAATGCATTCCGTCAAGGTAAATGCATTTGTCTGGAAGGCCTGACTCTCTTGTGTTTTCTAAATCTCAGAATAAACCTGACTAAAAATCTTAAAATAAAGCAGGGAGGTTTCTTTTTTTTTTCTTCTTCTGCAAAAAGAAGGCTTGCAATATTAATGGCAATGTAATTTGTTTGCCATATATAAAGTAACATCCCCCTCCCTCCCCCCTGCCATGCACTTTGTTCACCAGTTTCTTCCAGAAAAACTTTGACAAGGCAAACCCAGTGCTTAGGCTGTGCTGGTTGCTCTGTGGTCAGGCCTCTCTCAGCAGTCCCCATGGCAATCACAGCAGCCTGCCACGAGCTGTGCCAAAGGCTGGTTTTAGCTCTGCTTTGCAAGGTGCCAAACTCTAGGACAAAAGGGCATTTTAATCTTTGCCTTTTATATATTCTGAGTCTCAACTATGTCTGCTTACACAGTTGAAACGTGCTGAATGTGTGGAATGGAAAGGTCGTGACATGAGGTATTTGTATTTATTCATCTGGTGTGGAATTGCCAAGGTGAAGCTCACTTCTTGGTAGATGGACTTTTCCAGTAGAGACAGAAGTTGTAGGCAGCGGCAGTAGAGCTTTTGTCTGGAGAATGGGGAGGCTCTGGGTCACTCGGTGACCTGACTACAGTGCACTGAGATGGGAGAGCTGGTCTCAGCTGGATGTTAGGGGGAAGTTCTTCCCACAGAGAGTGATGGGCATTGGAATGGGCTGCCCAGGGAGGTGGTGGAGTCACTGTCCCTGGAGGTATTCAAGAAAAGACTGGATGAGGCACTTAGTGCCATGGTCTAGTTGACTGGATAAGGTTGGGTGATAGGTTGGACTGAATGATCTTGGAGGTCTCTTCTAACCTGGTTGATCCTATGATCTACTAACCAATGACATTTCAGGGACTGATTCTCTAAGAATGTGACACTCTTTTGCCTGAAATCCCTCCCCCCCCCCCCCCCCCCCCCCCAGTAATAGATTTAAATTTTGAAGAACACTGGACTTGAAATTTTGCAGTTGTTGTCTTCCATTTTGATTGTGATAAAGTATCTGTTTGCTTTCTCACAAAAATCTCATCATGAAGGTTTACCCTACTAAATGCTGTACATTTTCTGTCCCGTTATGGTGATTCTTTCATTCAAAATTTAGAAGTAATGTGCTGTGTAAAGAGCAAGTCCTTGAGGGTGATGATCCATGTGTGATTACTCAGGCTGTAGAGATAGTGTGTTGGTGGATTAGTTCTTCCACAAGAGGTCAAGCTTTTCAACATAGCCATCAACACCTAGGGAAAAAAAAACGCATTCCCTGGCAGTACCACGGGATTGGCTTGTGATGGTGGTAGTGGAATGCTCAGCTAATCTTTCTTTCTCTGATGATTTCAAGGACTAAGTGTCTTCCAAGAAAACCACTTAGAATTACAACACTGATATTAGAATCAGCAGGAGACGTTTCTCTCCCCAGATTATAGTGATCCTCACTGACAACCCACTGCAGCATTTCTATCATAAATGTGCACCAGACTAATATTGTAACCTTCTGATCAAATACAGAGGGTCTTATCAAGCATGTTAAACAGAATTAATAGTTCCCTCTACTTGATAGGAACCCTGGAAATGTAAAACCATAAAAGCAACAAAGGAAAGTAATGTCCCACCTTAATATTAGAATAGGACAAATTGTTCCTCCTCAGAGTTCATATCCCAACCACATTAGCAGAGTCTTATCTTTAATCCAAAAGTCAGTACAGTCACCACTACATCTGGAGAAATACTCACTGTAATCTATTTCTTCTTACCTTTTGTCATCTAAAAGCAGGATGTCAAGTTTTCCTTGACCTGAAAAGGTAGGAGCCTCATGGGGAGGGAGTCATCCCATGCTAATACAGGAAGGGCAAACTGTCTTCCAAAGCTCCCTTCCTCTTCCTATTAACTTCAAGAGGAATCTTACAAGATTAGCTTAGACTGGATGCCAAAGTGCTAATATTAGATAAAATTCATCCCATTCTTCACGCCTACATCCATGCACCTACAGAAGAACTACAAGAATTGCCATCTCTCAGAAGCACTGGGGGGGGGGGGGGGGTCCCCTGATTAAAGCTGCTGTGTTGCTTTCAGTGGCAAAACTCTAAGTGATTTCAGTGGACACTGAAGTGATGCATGAAGTGTTTGGAGCCCAGCAGATGTTAAATGTTATGCAGGTTAAAAATGCCTTGGAGGAATTTGGTTTTGATAGAAAGATAAACAATAGGCTTAACTTTCAGTAAAACAGACCAGAGAAGTGAAGGAAAAAAAACCTTTCTAAGGATGGACAAGGCATGTGGGTAGCTGTACTTCAGAACCTACCTAAGGAATCAGGAGTGATTTAAATGCATATGGTTATGTTTCCAAAGAAGAACTTAATTTTTATAATGCTGTAGCAGTTTTTTATTCTCTCTCTCTCACTCCCAAAAAGGAGAGGTCATCTAGAAGTTCTGGAGAAAAGGAGGCTGAAGGAACACCCTCTGGCTCAGATAGCCTCTTCTCCCAAGTGAAAAGACAAGAGAAAATAGCATAAAGTTACACCAAGAAGGTTTAGGTTGGACATGAGAAGAAAATTCATTACTGAAAGGATTCTCAGAGACTGAAGCAGGTGAGACAGTTGAATCTCCATCCTTGGAGGTGTTTTAAAAGTGCAGAGATGTGGTGCTGAGGGACACAGTTTAACACCAGACTTGGTAGAGTTAGATAATGATTGGACTTGATGATCTTAAAGATCTTTTCCAAATGAAACAATCTTATGATTGTATGGAATTTATCTTTGCAGAATATTTTCAGGTACAGAAGGAGTGTGAGAGATTTACAAGTTTCAGTGGCACAAGCTGTCAGATCTTATGATGGCCGAGTAACTTTTGGGCTGCAACTGCATTGCAAAGGCACATTTCCAGACATCTGCCTATCAATGTTCCAGGCTCTTACTCTTCTTTCTTTCCTTCTAAAGTAACTTCTTCTTCCTCACTTGTTTCTGTCTCTGTGTTCTCCCATGTACACACTGTCTGAGCTTCATTCCCACTTTATATTTTGGATCCTTTGGACGTCTAATCTATTTTCATCTCTAAGGACCACTGCTAGAGTTTGCTAAACGTCTAATCTTCATGAGCTATTATGTGAACAAAAGGCTGCAGGAATGAGGGGCTTAGCCTAAATATTTTCAATTTCTATTGAAATATTTCTCAGTGCAATAATGCTAACTTGAGACTAATGAGCTAAGAATATGGTGAGGGTTTTTTCCTTTCTTATGAGAAGGCCACCATGACTAGGTTGTTTGTATATGAAAAAAAAAAAAAAGAAAATAAAATGAAAGACTAGTGTAAGCAGTTGCTTGTGTGCATCTTCTGTGGTGATGTCAGTAGAGCAGCTCCTCCTATTTTCAAAAACTGTTAGCCAACTGTTCGCTCTTAGTGGAGCTAGAACTTGAGATAAGTTGGCAATTTATTCTAATAGAGCTTCTCCTCCAAAGAAAAAGAATTTGTCCCTAAAGGCATGCTAAAATACATCCAAATGATGAGTCTAAAATAGCTGTGACTGATAATTTAATACAGCAAATTCTGTAAAGTCCTTGACTTTTTAGACCTACAACACTGATGTACTCTAAAGAACTCTGCAGCACCTCATTTGCCTGTACATATTGGTAATGATTTCTGGCCCCTCATTCCATCACTCCTACATGTGGCCACAGCTATATAATCATAAATGCAGTCATCAACCCAAATTTTGAGATATACAAATGCAAAGAAACACACCAGTGCTTCCACTGTGAACACTTCTGCTTGCTTTTCTCATCCTGACCTCTCATTTCATCCATAACACAGAAGTAAACTCCCTCAAGGATAATTCTTGTCCATATAAAAGTTATGGTAACCACCTACATGCTATCCAAATGCATCTTCACCAGGAACTGTGAACAGCCCTTCTCTCTTCCTCTGCCCATAATTGCAGGCTACGTGTCTGTCCTGTGCCTGATCATGAATTCCTGAGTTCTCTGGACATCTACAGTTGAATATGTCACACTGACAATGATCTGCTACACAACTGAGATTTGGGGGGGGGGGGGGGGGGGGAATAATTAACCTTTCCTGATGAATGTGCCAATACAAAGGAGATAAAGTTGGAGAAAGCTGGTCTTAAGTCTAGGTATCATTTTATTAAAATGCCATTAAAGATGCAGAGATTTCTTTCAAAAGACTGAAAATAGTCCTTGAAGCCAATGATTAGCAGAAAAGCAAAAACCCTGTAAAGCCAGAAAATTGACTGTGTGGCACAATCAAGTTTCTTTGTGAAGTTCTAAATGCTTTCTTAGAAAAAACCCTGTAAATGAGTGACTCTACAAGAAAATCTAAAGGAAGGTGAACTCTTGGCATAGCTTCCAATCACAGTTTGCACATACAGTTCATAACGGTTAATGACATTTTTCTTCTCTTCAATTTCACATAAGAAGATAAAAAGGAAAGCTGCAAGAATTTGTCTATAGCATGATGACTGTGGTCAATATCTTGCTATTTGCTCTGTCAATGCCATCAAAATATTGTTTAATAATTTAGAAGCAACCATGTAATTTTCTTCCCCAGTAGTAGCAAATTAGGCACTTGCTAAATAATTGACAAAAATACTTAATTCTAGGGATGCCTTGAGGAACATACTATTAGCTGACAGTTTTTAAAACTTTTCCTTGCATTAGTGTTGATGTTTTTAAAGGATCGTCATGCCAGTTCTTACCAGTGTAGGAAACTGCACAGCTTGATACTTCAACCCTCTCATTTTCGAGAACTAACCACCTTCTCTCACAAAACCAGAGAGGGAATCATGCAAAAGGGTCATGGAAAATTAGATATATGTGGGGAAGAATTCACACAGGCAAAAGAATGCCCTCTCAGACTCCATATCATAATGTATTAAGTTTACCTGCCTATTTCTGTGAAGACATTGCATAAATTAGGATTTCAGGAGAAATGCCATCAATTTAAAACAACAACAAATACAATTTTATAAGCAGCTTGAAAAAGACAAGCTTTAAATAATGCAGCACACTATACTCTTAAAAATCCTTACAGGAAAAGCACACCCACAATTGCCTTCTTCAGACAAAGAAGCTGAAATACTGATATCAAAAATGCACTAGGAACACCTGTGACCTGGAAACACAGGTTCCACGTTCCCAAAAAAACAATCCTTCCATCATGAAGCAACATCTGACTATGAAGTGACAGTTGTACGTGTGGGATTCTTCTTGCAGGAATGAAAAATATAACATTAAGCTGAACTCAGTTTGTCCCACCCATGTTAATGAGGAATAGGGATAACCACCTCTGTTGTCTGAGGGTTATTTTGGGTGACTGTGCATTCTCAGCAAGAAGAGTCAGGGAAATTGTATGGCAGAGTCTGCACCAAAGGTGTCTCCAGGCACTTCAGTGACAAGCTGTGTAGATAAGCAAGGCAGAGCTGCTCAGCAGTTATGTTACACGAACATTTGATATTTCACCCTCACTTATTTTTGCATAAACCTTAGGAACAGTGTGGCCAGCAGGACCATAGGGAGGTTACTCTCCCCCTGTACTCAGCACTGGTCAGGCCACATCTCAAGTATTGTGTTCAGTTCTGGGCTCCTCGATTCAAGAGAGATGTTGAGATACTGAAACATGTCCAGAGAAGGGCAATGAGGCTGATGAGAGGCCTGCAGCACAGTCCTGTGAGGAGAGGCTGAGGAAGCTGGGGTTGTTTAGCCTGGAGGTTCATGGGGGACCTCATTGCTATCTACAACTACGTGAAAGGAGGGTTTTAGCCAGGTGGGGGTTGGTCTCTTCTCCTAGGCAACCAGCAACAGAACAAGGGGACACAGTCTCAAGTTGTGCCAGGGGAGGTATAGGCTGGATGTTAGGAGGGAGTTTTTCACAGAAAGAGTGTGTGGCATTGGAATGGGCTGCCCAGGGAGGTGGTGGAGCTGCCGTCTCTGGAGGTGTTCAAGAAAAGACTTGATGAGGTCTTAGTGCCGTGGTCTAGTTGATTGGACAGGGCTGGGTGATAGGTTGGACTGGATAATCTCAAAGGTTGATTCTATGAAATAGAACTGGAGTAGGCCCTATGAGCACTTTAAGATCTCTATGATTTAATTGATTATTTCAAATAAATCTGCTTTTTTTTTTTTCCTTCTCCAGGGAAACAGGTGTTGCTGAAGTATTTATTATATGGGCTCCAAGATCTGCCAAGCTGTGTAGCTCTGGTGACATCAGGATCTGCAGCCAGAGCACTCCAACACAATGCACAGCAGGATTTCCATGCCAGAGGAACTTCAGGGAGAACTGAGAGGGTGGCCAGCATCCTGCAGCTCATGTGACAGCAGCAGACAGGAGCAACAACATCCAAGCCTCCACACACACATGAAAGAAACCCTTAGGCAATGCCAAGGGCAAGAGCAGTGTGAGCTGGGCATGCAGAATGGGGGCTGAAGATCTGTCAGCTCAGTAACAGAGCAATGGTCCTCACCTGTCACATTGCTATGGTCTCTAAGCTCTGCACCCACCACAACAGACACAGCTGCCCGGACAGGAGGTCCAGCATGAGCACCCCACCACTGAGGTGCCAGGATGCAGAATGGGTCCTGCTCTTGCCCCGCACAGGTCAGCAGCAGTGAGCCGCACCTGTGGGAGGCACACCCAAGCAGGAGAACTCTTCTACCTATTTCTGGCTTTTTGATTATGGGTTGGTCTATATAAGAGCAGGCCTGCTGGTGACAGGTGGGGTACACCTGTCTCAAAGAGGCAAAAGGATCTTTGCACAGGAGTTAGCAATGTCAATTTCTTCTCCCAACAAGCCATAGGACATAGCTTTAAGTTGCACCAGAGGAGCTTTAGATCAGATATTATGAAAAAAAAAAATACTGAAAGGGTTGCCTAGAACAGGTTGCCCAGGAAATCAGTTGAGTCGCTATCCCTGAAGGAATTTAAAGGGTATGTAGATGTGCTGCTCAGGGACATGGTTTAGTGGTGGACTTGGCAGTGATGGTATAATGGACTTGATGATCTTAAGGGCCTTTTCCAACTTAAATGATTCTATGATTTATTCACCTGGAGATTATTCATGTTCATTCTCATCATCCCATATCTCCTGTTTCATTTTGGTTAGTACAAGCAGAAGAGATTTCTTTTTCTCCTGGTCAATGTATCTGTTTTACTAGTAGCTGGCCAGCATGACAGGTCAATGCTAGAGCTGAAAATTTCAAATCTTTAGCTTCAAGCTCAAACACTGCAAGATTCTTTAGGCAACTTTCTCCCTAAAATTTGGCACCAGAGTGCCTTTGAAGATCTTGATTGTGCCCAATAATTATTTGTCCTAGTGATTATTTCTAAGTAACCTCTGAAAACAGCTGCAGTGACATTACCAGGAAAGTCAGAAAATTAGTACTTGCTTAGAGGGTGGGAGAAAAAGGAATAGAGCAAGAACACATTTCCTTCCTGCTCTCAGTTTGACCAGATTGTTTTATTTCAAGTGTAATGCAGTTGATTTTAATTTCACAGTAATGAAATTACTTTTCTTGACCATGTCACAGAGCTCAGAGTCCTGCCCTACGTACTGTATAAAACCTATGTAACCTCTGAAGTTCTGCTGTTGAAAGCTCAGATATTTGTATTTCTTCTGTTCGTGGCTTTAGCTGTCCTGGCCAGCGTCACCAAAGTGAAAGGGTGTGTTAGCTGTTTCACTGCTTTTTAAAAAGAAAGAAATTCCCTATGCTTAAAAAAAAAACCCTCAGTATCTAAGTGGTACAAATTACAAGTCTTGCCATTCACACCTTACTGAGGTAATGAAGTGGAAAGGGGTAAGTTGCCATCTGCTGCTGTTTGGCTGTAGACAGTTTTCTGCAAGACTAAGTTAACTGGTCAGCAGCACATCTGCTTTTTCCTGTGATCTGTGATGCCTGTAATTGCCCACTGCAAAAAAAAATAAAAGCATTATTTTAAGATGAAAATTGAGAATTTGCAGCAGATTGCTGGAGGCAGCAAAAGTCAGCAGGGCACCTCTGAGGTGGCTGCTTCCAGAGCTTTCATACATTCCTCCTCTGGCTGGTACCTTGGAGGAACTGAGTGTCAGTTTCACTGCGGTCTCTGCCTTGTAAACTGGAGAAAGAAAACTTGTAGTGATCCTGCAGGTTCACAGGGACAGAGCACAGTCAATATTTCTTATGGCTGTGGTTTTCAAATAGGCTAATTAAATTGCTAACATTTGTCACAGGAGAGTTGAGCTTTAGCAGATTGTTAATAGCAATTCATTATCATAAAACACTTTCAGAAAGTAGTCAGAAGTATTACTAAGACCTAGGAATCTAAGCAGAGTCAGAGCTCATTTTTCATCTGTGTTTTAATGCTTTCTTTAAGAAAAGGCTGCACTCAAAGATAAGAAATGAGTTTTCTTTTTCAAGACAAAACATATTTCACAGAATCTCTGGCAATGGCCTGATCTGAGCAGTTAAAGCTGAATTCAAGAGAAAAATCATCCACATTAGCAACACAACTTTGCCCTTGTCATCTATGTATTTCATGTGTCCACCTTTTAGAAGACAAAAGCTGAGAACAAATTACTCCAGTATGACTGTGTTCTTAAAGAAACCATATGATAAAAAAAATACTTGGGTTTAGTCCCTGCAAAAAGTATCTGCTATATTACACAGCTGTCTGTGAGTAGTCTACCTCTCTCAGACAAAGATATAGGCAGTATTTGTCTTATTCACTATAACAACTGAGAACCAAGTTTAAAAGCACAAAGAGCTATAACCATTGCCTTAGGTAGGAAAAAAATATGGGTAGCATATAGATTTGACTTTTATGTCTATGCATGGAAGTTGCTAAGGGAAGTTAAACTGCAGAGATTAAGCCACAGTCACTTTTATCTCTGCATTAGGGTAGGTTTCACAGGTTAGGTCCAGCTTAGGTGTAAATTTCATCTCTCATCACTGGTGGAAATCACAAGTGACAGACCATTCTCAGTCTGGGAAGCAATGGATCTGCAAGGAAGCCTTGCTCGGAACCCTGAGCTGAATAAGAAGGTAAAGCATGTGCTAAATAACAATTGTCTCTGTCAGATAAATCATTTAAGAAAGTAGTAAAACCCTCTAAAAGGCTTTAAATAAAAATGCCAATGAAAAGACCTTTTTTTGTAAATAGCTCTCTTTTGGTGCTTTAGCACAAGAGCAGAACTTTGAAGGGAGGTCATCTGGTTCACCCACCCTGCACATCCTCAAAGCAGGGCCAGCTTCAAACTTTAAGAAGCTAGTTGGTGACATTTTGGAAAGTACACACATTTGGGGAAATGATTTTTGTCTGTAATCTATTATTAGACTGTCTTGTACTTTTTTGTCTCCATCCTCCTGACTTCAGCAGTAAAAAATTAATAAAGTTGAAGAGGAAAATCTAAATCTATTCTCATCATAACTCTGAAATAACACTTTTATGACTCTAGTACATATTTTCCATATCATAACCATGTCTAGTTTAGTTTATATTTTCTCTGACTTTATCCCTGGATTTCCTGAATAACTGAGCTAATGGTGGTTTCAGCTGTTACAGTGCATGGGCTGCAGGATCCAATTATATTGACTATAATGTCATTCTTGCCACATTCATTCTCTCACCCTTCAAAATGAAAATAAACAAGTTAGAAAAATTAAGTCTCTAACCTTTTGGGAATAGAAACATTGCAGTCTGTTAATTGCAGTGAAGTTATTTCAGAACAGAAGGGTGGAAGATCTCAGGAGTTCTTCTTGTGAATGGATCCAAGAAGAGATGAAACAAGTGGCAGAGCCTTCAGGAACATTTGTGACAGGTAAGAGAGAAATGTAACAGGTAGTGAGGTAGACCTTACAAACATGGTGGAAATAACTAGAGGAAAACTGAGAGAGGCCAGAAAGGAAACACATTATGAGAGAAGAGAGACCAGTAGTACCAAAAGCAGCCAGAATATTAAAGAAGTAAAATCAGACAAGAAGTTATGTGTTTGCCCAGGAGGAAGGCTTGAGTGACTGTTAGCGAGAGCAAACTATGAAGAGCTGGGTGTACAGACCAGATGGAAAGAAGGAAAAGTATCAAGGAGTTAAGTGACTGGCTAAAGAGGAAGGGTTGTCTGAATAAGGCTCACAAAAGCATTGTATATAATTAGGATGGTAAGAACATGCATTTGTGAGAGAGCTGCTAGCCCAGAGTTGCTAGTTGCCCTATTCCCTAGCTTTAGCTTGCAGGGTTCAGTGAAAGTACAGCTAGTAGGATGGGAATTGAATAGGAACCACTAGTTAAGGCAGATGCTAAATAACATGGGACAGAAAACTTCTGAGGATCATTTAAAGCATGTATGTAGAACATACCCTGAAACATACATTTTGTAAATGAGCTTGCATGGACACCACAGCTGAATTTGTGTTTGGCCATGAAAAGGAGAAACAGCACACCTGATTTCCAAGGAGACACTGGTAGTAATAGAAGCCATACAGAGCACACCATCTTGTTATGATATAAATCTTTGCCCCCCACCCACTGATGCTTCTTGTTCCAGTAATCATTTGTAGTGAAATTCCAGGGAGAACAACTAATAGAGTCACAGCAGTACATCAGCATTATAACAGGAGGGGACTGTGATAACCAGAGGAGAATTTAAACAACTCAGGATTAAGCGATGCCCTAGCTGTTCCAGTCCACACAAAGACCTTAGTGGACAGTGAGACAATGCTGGTTTCAAAATCACTCACTGCCCACAGAATCTTTGCAGTCCTCTTGTAGAATAATGCACTGTTGAGTCACAAAAATAAAAGGAAAATTACTGGTACTGTCTCAATTAGAGAGTCTCACTGTCAGATTTGCTATCCCATGAGATCCAGTACAAGAATATGAACAAGACCTCAATGGTATTATCAGACCACGGATCTGGGCAGATTAAGCAGTAATAAGCAACACACTCGATAGCATGGTAAGGTAACTGGTAAGGTTCTGCCTAAGCTCTGCAATACTGGAAGGTGGTAACTGTTCAATTAATACTTGTTCTTTGCAGAATCTGTTGCTGGATAGAGTTAAGGACCATTTGTATAGATGTAACGTGTAGGGTTAGAAGGGTCTATGCTTGCTCTTCTCAGTTCTCTGGTTAACGTTGGACTGAAGCATGTACATAAAGTTGCCATGGCTTTCCAAATTCTCCATCCAATCCTTCTATCAGGTTGCCAGATGAAAAGGGATTTGAAAGTATGGTCATTCAAACCCTTTTCAAAAAAAACATTTACTATTATTAGTGAACTCTTGAAGACTTTCTGCCATTCCCACAGCTGAACATTGTAGCTCCCTGAGCAATACTGACTATCCTCAGCAGAGATTTGGACCCAAAGTCACTCAGAAACTTGTTAGATTATGATTCTTCTACCTAACAGAAGACACAAACTTTGCAGCACTCCTAATGGAGTGCAGATCACATGCTAGTGTGATTCTTAGGCAGCAGAGACACTCAAAGTTTCATTTTATAGGCAGTACTTGTGATGATTGTGTGCCCTGGTTTGAGTTAGAACAGATGCTGTACTTTCTCAGAAGTTTTCTGGTTTTGTTCTGGAAACAATTTTTAAGCCAGAAGAGGAATTGCAGACCTATGCTCCCCAAAGTTTGGCCCATCGATTGAGAAAGGAATTACTCTACTGTCTGAGATGAGATTCACAGGTAAGGCACTGATAACAATAATGCTTTTTATGTGCAACTAAAATAATACTACCAACATTTTTTCCAGGTCATTCTCCTCCCAGCTGATTAAAGGAAATTATTATGTGGTAAAGGGAAGCCACCATGAAAGCAGACTACTTGGCAGCTCGGGACTCAACTATATGTTTATGGTTTAGTATGGACATTGACAAAACCCATCCTGGAGCCACTTTTCTACCCTTTCTCCTCTATTGTTACTGGTTATATAGTTACATGATAGGAATACACATCTTAAATCTGCTTTAGTTGACCTCCAACATGATGACAACTGAAAGCTTGTCTCTGATTAGCAGACTGGGTTGGGAGAGAGCCCACTCACATGGCCACTCTGTGCTGAAAGCCCTAATCTGATCTTGCAGGATTCTGCACTGCTGATGACTTCATTTTCCCAATGTCTTATTAGGGCTTTATGTGTATCTTGCAGATTAGAGAAAATTCTCCCTCCATAATTCAGCATTCCAAGGAATGGTTGTACATCCTTATTTATCTGCTAGACCTGTTAGAGACACCTTCAGCATTATTGTCATCTGCCTCTTTGTCTCTCCCAGGTATCTTACTTCCATCACACAGGATTTGCACTTTGTTTAGTGTAGTTCTGGTTTCTTCCACTCCACAATTGCAAAACCACTCCACAGTTGCACTGTGCCTCCAGCCACACTCAGATCAAAATGTCATTCCATTAAACCTTCATGCCTTCCATCCCATCAAAATATTGATGAATTCCCCATAAAACACCCAGAGAGATGAATCCATGCCAGTTCCACTTGCTGGTTTTACCAGGCTGAAACTTTTGAGCCCTGCATGACTTTCTGCCTCAGGTGGATCATCGTGGTTCGGATTTTCTTATGTCTTCAAGTTCAGAGCATTGACCATCCTCCACAATATTCCTGTGGACTAGTCGATTTTCTTTGTTCAAAATGTTTCATGAGGGGTTAATTCTGACTTTTTTTTTCCTGTAGTATCCCCCATAATTTCTTGAGTCTTGCTCACAGACTCACCTCCTGCTGCGAATATATCTGCCCCTTAAAAATTGTTCTTCAGCCACATTTCTGTCACAGACTCTTTTCTGGCTTCACCTTCAGTTTGGACTTTTCACTGTTTGTAGTTGTGTGGTGCCATACTCTTCAAATTTCCTTATAAAAGCATCACTTTCCCTTTGAGTTACATGGAAATTACTAAACACATAAACCACTTTGGAGACATCTATTCTAGAATTAGGGCAACTTTCTAACTGATGTCCTCCATTGCTGGCAACCATAGCATGACACATTATTTAAAACTTCCTGTGAGTTTTCCAAATCTCCACTGAGTTTTGGCTCCTATAGAGATTTTAGTCACTGCATTCTTACACACCACCTCTTTTCTTGTTCCATTTTACAAAGACCAGGAGATGATCAGCAATCATTCAGAGATTACCATTCCTACTAGTGTTCTGCTTTATGTGATTGTTTTTGCCCGCTGCTTTGTGCACAAAGGGAGCAAAGCAGCGAGGACTCCTGCCATATGCCAGGGAGGAAGGCACAACTGCTGGCACAAAGGAAGCAAGTAGGGAATGACAGCTCCTGGTGGGTGATAGAGAGTGTAGGTGATCAGCCTTTTGCCTCTTCCACAGACCCTCAAATCAGGCAAGCATAAAGCCTTGGTGCCTCCTGTTTCACTTATATCAGCTCATTCCCTAGCTGAAGAACACCTGCTTTGCAGCTCATGTGCCTCTCAATCACAAGAATCAGGTATTCAGCTGCCTCCATCAGGACCCTGTGGGCTCTGATAGCCCTGAGCAGCAGCACCTGAAGGCTTCCCACTCTCTCTGCACACTGGCCCAGGAGCTTAGCATAACACACTGGCTTCTCGGCTGGACTGAGTTACAGGAGTGCCTGTCTTCACTCTTAAGTCAGGCTTTTCTTCTTGGATAGACCTGGGATGTGTGTGGTGAGCAGATGGTTTCCAGCCTTGTCTCCTAGATGGACCTGGGACCTACAATGCCTCTGACCAGACCTGTGGTGTCTGGCTTGTCCCCTGTTATGATGTGGCCCTGCTTATGGTCCTGCCTGACAGCTACAACCTCTTCTCTTCCTGCAGAGATGAGCAATCTTATACCATGACAGCTTCTGATAAAAGACAGGTGTAAGTCACACAGGTAAGTCAATGCAAGAAGCTTTATCTGTTATGTGACCTTTGCTTACTCTGCTCTGTGCAAGAGCCATAAAATACAAATTTTCATCTGTGCTTTTTAAACTGAAAGTTTTATCCTTGCCACATAATGACCTGGAGTCAGACTGACTGGTCTGTACTTTCCTACTCTTGTATCAGAGAGAGAGATGGCTTAAGCATGTTCAGCACAACCTCTTCAGAGCTGAGATATAACAAGATTAAAACTACCAGAGAATACAGCTGAGGGAATCAGAAAGGCAGGAGAAGTTGTGTGACAACTTTGTCAAATGCAAAACTTTAGTCTGAAGTCCCTAGGGATGACTGTCAAACCTCGCTCTGCAAGCACAGTAAGGAAGGGAAGAAAGCAAGCTGCTGTGCTTAATGTATCTATGTCTGGGGAAACCATGTAACAACTGAGAATAGTCAAGAGGAAAGACACATCATATGCAACAGGTTTTTCTACGTGTAGTTGGGAATTGTGTTGCAGTATACAGACTTCACATATAATAGAGTCCTAAATAAGGCTCCTGCTGGGATGGGTGTTTGCTCAGCAGGGAGAAGTCACAAGCAATTAAACAGCCACGGGAGAAAGAGAGGAAATTACACTTCGAACTTCAAATATTGCACCTGAAGATTCAGGTACAGAGCCACCAGAAATAGAAGCACGCTTAGTAGCAGTAGAATCCTGCATTTAAACACATAGTTTTCTGCTAACAGGGGTCTAGAAGTACATTTCCTCTGATGTGTGAAGGCAGTCAGACAGAGAAGCTGCTATTGCAGTTAAGAAACTTTACATGAGGTTTACTCTGAAGCCGTGTGAAACACTTCAATGAATGCCAGAGGCATTCATAAAGATTTTCCGGTCGGTGTCTAATGTACAAATGTATTTGATTACCTATAATACTGTTGTGTCAATACAGGACATGAGAATTCTCATCTGAAGATAAAACCTGTTAGTTTTTCTCTAAAGCATTTGTTGGTGTAGCCTTTCATCATAAAGAGCCAAACTTTTGAGGAAAGAGTGGTACTGGTAGTTTTGCTTTATGAGCTTTCCCTATGTGTTCTCAAGCTGAAAAGCATGTAAGCCCCAAACTTTTCTGTTTCCTCTCTAAATTCATTCTCATCTGGAAGAAATTTTTAATTCTGAGCTTTTAAAGTAGACATTTGCATTTATTTGAGTGATTTTAACAGGACTATTTGTAATTCTGCTTTTAAGCAAATCAAGTGAAAATGTTACTGTACCTCTGTGTTCAAAAAATCAAAAGAAAACAACCAACACCCCTGAAATATATTAAAAAAAAAAACCTCACATGGTGAAATTATTTCTCCTGAAGTTTACAGATACTAAAATACCTGTCATATATTAGCATTGGCTTTGTGGTTTATGGTTCTGCCCCTACAGGGAAACAAATGGGAGATAAAGCAGTGTAACTGTTGCCCCAACTGAATGCATGAACATTTCATACTTTCCCTTGTCACTTCCTATGTCAAGTTTGCTACAGGAGCTGTTTGGTACTAATTAAACAGAAAAACTAAATTCACATACACATGCAGCCCATATTTGTAAAGGTTCTCATCTTAATGCTCTGGATGTGGATGCAACAATTTTGGTATGTGGAAGTATTTTTGTGCACATCTAAATGGCATTAGCTCTTCCATAGCAGTTACTGAAGTCTACTTTTTTTTTTTCTTGCTGAGGCTTTTCCACATTGTAGTCCACAGAAACAATTCAAGGCTCTTAAAATGTAAAGGCTTAGTGCTAGCTTCATTCCATGGGAACTTAGTAAGGAGCTTGACATAGACTCCACTTAAGGAACTAGTTAAAACTTGACTTTTAATGAGGTAGCACAAATCAGAAATCAAACTTTTGACTTGTTTTTTGAAACAGAGTGAAGTGTAAAACTTCATTTTATATTACACCGGGGATCAGGTGCCTGAAGAGACCACAAATAAATGCTGTGCTAATAGTAGTGAAACTGAATTTTTTTATATAATGGATTTGTTATTCTCCCATCTACCGTGGATATAAAGAGAAAGCTAACCTAACGCTTAGAGCAGGGGATGTGGAAATCAAAAATCCCATTTATTTTCCACTGGAGTTCAAGGCAAGAATCTACTACTTGTCCACTTTTTTTAACATTCCATTTCCTAAGTACAGTTTAGTGATTACTTCTATTTGGTTGGGGTTTCTTCAGGCAAAAAATTCACCTTGAAACTGAGGCTTCTGCCAGCCCTAGAATATCTCCCAGATGAAGTTTTCAACAGAAACCTAAAAGCTAGGAACAAAAAAGGCCTTTCTCTGCAATGGGCTGGCTCAATGTATTTTCAAGACATTAAGTAGCCACATAAATTACTGATATGAACAGTTTAATATATCTTTTTGTTTGACTGCAACGATCTTAGCTATGGTATGTGCATAATCTCCAGTGATAGAGCTCTCTTACCCAGCTAAGAGGAAAAGCTCAGCATGTCTACCTCACTCTAAGGATTGTAGAGAACTGGAGACTGCTCAAACCCAAATCATATAGCACCATCTGCTGTACACTGCTGCGGTTGCCTTTCATTTTCAAATACACCTGTACAGGAACTAGTTAAGAACGTGTCAATAAAAAAATAAATCCACGGGGGGGAAGGTGTCAAAAGCCTATACCCAAAACTTGAAAGAACAGAAACCTGCATTATTTAGAGGCTGGAGTGTAAAATGTATCATCCTTATGATAACCCAAAGTTTTGCTTCCTAGGCCAGCCGTACAGCCACAGTTTGGGGAAGGATAAAGCACTGTGTAAAGTGAATTTTTTTCTCCCTTGAGCTGCTGCGACGGTAGTACCTGCTCTGCAATCTGCCTCCTCCATCACAGTATTGCAAGGTAAATTTTATGAGACCAAAATCTTTGGTTTTCCTTCTCTTTCTTCCTCTGTAAACTGTAAATGAGGCAATACCCAATGAATGTTGCACTGGGTTAGAAATCAGAAAATCTACAGTTCCTGGGTCTGTCATTCACCAGCTGGTTAATTTTGGGCACCTTCTGGTTCCCCTGTTTCCCTACTTGTAAGTTATGACCAGCAATCTCTAATTTGCTAAGAGTACTGCTACATATTGGTCCTTTGCTAACTCCCTGCAAGATAGGAGAATACGTGTCAGAAAGACTGAAATGCCCAGGTAGCTAGGTTCTGGAGAAATCTACCTCGTTTGACAGAAGAATCTACACAGCTGAACACATTTCAGCTTTGTCACTACAGAGAACCCTCCCTATACCCACAGTGGACGAAAGGCCACAGACTCTGACATGTTTAGTAGCAGTCAAGGACAATAAACCCATGAGATGGCCGAGGAAGGTCTGACTTAAAGAACACAGTGGCGTGTTACTATAAAAATTCTGTGGAAGGATGTTCACAGGATGTCAAAGGTTGGAAAGGACCTAAAGAGATCATGGAGTCCAACCCCCCTGCCAGAGCAGGATCATAATCTAGTACAGGTCACAGAGAAATTCATCCAGATGGGCCTTGAAAGTCTCCAGAGAAGGAGACTCTACAGCCTCTCTGGAGAGCCTGTTCCAGTGTTCTGGAATGTTACATGAATGGTTCTTAAAACATGATGGATTGATGCATATACTACAGTCTGTTTTCTGTTTTTGAAAGAGAAATGCAGGATAGACCTAGACAAAAAAAAAAAAAAGTCTTTTTCTGTTTACAAATGCTTTCTTGGCCCCATGTTACACAGTTTATTGCACTAGCTTTAGTTTCTTCGTGGCATACTGTCAATGAAATCATCTTATTAGTACTCCCATCAGTGTTTTGTATAAATCAGAGTCTTTGCGTTTTCTGCTACTGCTATGCCACTAACTAGTGGTTAAAGTACAAAACTAGATGTTCTTGCTGGATCCTAGAAGGTTTCTTTCATCCTGCAGGATGAAAAAACCTTAATGTTTTCAATCTGTGGGTGCTACATGATGTCACTACCACATCGTTAATGCCCTTGAACACTAAATATTTCATACAGAATCAAAGCAATGTGATCCATTCCCTCCTGATATCGGCAGACTTGCAATTACCTTGCAGTAGAAGCTACTGGGAGGATTTTAATGTCAGAAAGAAAGTGTGAGGTCACTGTAAATATACACTGTAAACTTTCATGCTATGACCAGGATGGTCAAGCAAATGGTGACAGAGTAATATGCTGCATTACTGATTGGAGGAGTTGGGACCAAGATGCAGTTGACCTAAGCAACTAGATGTCAGGCCTCTGTGGCATGAAATAAGAGAGACCAGTGATGGAAGAAAGCATCTTGGTTATCTTGGCACTCTTCTGTATTCCTGAAGCAGCATATTGCTTTCCCAATGCTGAAGAAACCAAGCAAGACTACTTCTTTAATCATGTCTTCTTTAGTAAAAAGGGATTCACCTCAGAAGTTTCCTCACATTGATTTTTCTTAGGGCCATCTTACCAGAACCACATTGCTGGGCAGTTGCATTCTTTTTATCGACTCTTTAAATTACCACTTCAATGCTGCAGGTACAACTATCCAAATGCAATCACATAAAGCTTTTCTTGAGTCCAGGTCTTGCACAGTATTGTCATTACATGAAGAATTTTTGGGGAGAGGGAAAGAAAGCTTTTAATTTCTTTCCCTTTGATTATTTTATGGAACTATACTGGGGCTCAGTTCAAAACCTATTCTTGTGGCTGTTCTGCTGACAAAAGTGACTAGCTTCCTGAGTGATGTGGATTCACACCACTCTCTGCTGCACAGCTGATGGGCCAGGCATAGCCTCCTGAGGCCAGTGCCCTAGGCAGTGTGAAAGTGCAGAGTTGGAGGTCCCTCTAAGCTATACAGATATCTCTAGATAATGTGGCATGGTAGAACTGCAACTGGAGGGAAGCCATTGTCTCTGTATTAATTCAAGTCTAAAGTGTGATTTAACCTGAACCACAAAAGCACAATTCATTTCTTGCAGCTTCACAGACTCTGTGTCTATTATTATTTTCTAAGTCCTTAAGATAATCTTCATTTCCTACATAACAGCAAAGATTTCTTTATTCTCTCCTTCTACCTGTGAACATAAGAGGACACAAAAGCAGCCTGATTCTCCTCCACTGAAAATCATCCTCTCCAGAGAAACACTCTCAGTCATTTCCCCACACAGCATGTGTCTTTGTACAATTCTGCACCTGCTCACTAGCAGTACAGGATGCAATTTCACACATCTCTCTTCCCCCTCTGCAAGTGCACATGCAGCACACGCTCCTGGCTCACTGACACTTTCATGTCAGGAATCTTTTCTCCTTTCCACAGTAATGGGTCCAATTGAATTCTCACGTCCAAACAACACACAGTGCTCCTTTTCAGGAACTTCACCTAGTGCATCGTTGCCTTGATCTTGAATAAGCCAGTTGGAAAAAGAGAGCCCTACACCACCACCCTTAAAACAGGCATGTCCTTTTGCACCTGAAGCAACAGAACTTTATTAGGAAGCTGTCAGATATAGACAGACAGATTCAGGAGATTACAGTCACATAGGTCAGCGGGAAAGAGCAGCAGTAATAAAGAAGACAGATGATCTGTGGTATTCCAGATTGCTGCTGCTATACCAACAGAGGTGCAAGTGCTTCCAGCACATCTGGAGAGGCTAATGCCTTTGTCCTGAAGGTATTACCTGAATGTGGAGTTATACCACCCTAGACAATGCACTGTGGAGTGTAGACAGGGACAAACTTGCCCCTACAATCTCTCTGACACAGTGTTTCCTCATCTTCCATCCTCCATGGTGCAGCAGGGATCTTTTTTGCTGCCACAAGCCTACATGTTTATAGCGTTACAGCAAACATTATGCATTCACTTACTACTCAGATCAACCTTTCATGCTCACTTAGAACATTTCTGCTATCCCAAGAGTTCTGAGAGACACACTGCAAATAAAGACTATTGCAGGAAACTTCTCCTTTAATAATGATGTTCCCTTTTTTTTCAGCTCTCCTAACATGAGAGAAGTGACATTTTTCCTTAATAAGGATTGGAAGGTCTGAACTAAAACAGTCCCCAGAACCATAGCATACTGCTGTTTCAGTGGAAGCTTTGTCTCATTGACAGTTGCTGTCACTAGCATCAATAATTTAAAGCCACAAACACTATGAAGTTGTAAATAATTTAAAATATATAATTCATGTCCATTCTTATTGCTGCAGCTCAGTCAGGATCCAAACTTTTTAATACCTGTACTTCTACTAAGGTGCACACACAATACCCAGCCTGCAGCAGTTCCTCCAAACCAGCTCCTATTATTTTTATTTGCTTAGCATTTTAACATTATGTTCTTGAAAGCAGAAGCTCTGGCATACTGTAGCACACTAGCGTACCAGGTTCTGAAACTTTTTTTTTCTTAAAAGGTTCCCTAGAAGAACAGGAGCACCATAAAGTCACAGAAACCCCTTAAATAAATAATAATTTGATTTAAAAAAAAATGTGCCCAGAATTCTCACTGCTTACCGAAATGTTATACAAAAATATATTGAATCAAAATAAGATTTTTTCAACTCTGAGCAATACTAAAACAAACAAGAACTCCCCCAAAAAAATCAAAACAAAACCTAACTCTCATTTTAAAGTTGTCTGGATTTTCTTCCTTCTTTGTAGAATAAGAAAGCAAGCTGGATGGAAAGAAACCTTGTAAAGTCTTCTTTAAGGGCAAGTTTCTGACAAGAACCCTTTCCAGTACCTTCAGGTTTCTTTCCTGATATGAAATGTTCACAAATCAGATGTTAATCAGCTACCCAAGTGGGGTTAGGTAAGTCTCCCAGGTGACAAGTGCCTTTGAACCACAGACATTCCAGTATTGTTGAGAGATACTGAGGAACTGCTGCTTGCTTTTCAAAAGGAAACATGAGTGCAGTTGTCACTGCAGGAGAATATTCTTGTTACCAATATAATTTGCATGCATTAATGTTTTTTACCTGTATAGGTGAGGTTGCTTTTCTGAACAAGGACATTGTACTCAGTTACTAATACCCTGTTTTTCTGATGAAGATTATGACATTCTTCTGCTGTGGGACTCATAGAGTTCAGAAAAGGGGGGCAGGGGGATCTTTACTTTTTTGTTCATTTTCTTCTAAAAGGAAAGAAAAGTTGGCAGGCTTTATTGCATCTCTTTTCAGCTGCAGTAAGTTTCAGAGCCTCTAAAAGAAAAAGTGGTTTGCGTGCTGACTAGCTCTAAAAAAAAAGTAAATCTAAAATAGTTGTGAGGGCACAAGAAATCCCTAGATACAGAAAGAAAAATACTCTAAAGACGTTTCAGTCTTTCTTTTCCTATAAACTTTTCCCAAGTTCTTCTCATTTCACTTGTCCTCCCAGCAGCCTTATGTAGAAACTGTTCCCTTTTCACCAATAACATCTCAATCCTAAAGAAGAGCTGCCCTAGTGAGATCAGATCAGATAACGGGTGATGTTCTTATTCACCTAGACAGAACTGATTGGTTTTGTTCATTTATTTATTTTTAAACAATGTGTGTTCTTGGTTGCTCAAACTGCAGTTTAATCCACTGTGTGCCCCCCTCTAACTAGACTGTTGGAACCCCTGCAGAATTTAGCTATTCTGCACTTTTAGGTGCAGAAACATCAAAAAAAGATTGATATTATCCAACTTTCAAGCTTATTTTTTAATGCTTTCAGATTTCCCTAAGTAACAGGGAGTCTTCCTACCTATTTTCTTGTTTACCTCCAAGCTAAATAGTCTTGAACAACTTTAGAGTCAATAGAGAAAAGCCAAATTGTTCTAGGAAACTACGAATTGTGTCAAAAATCGTGCCTTTAAATTGTCTATTTCTACCCAGTATCTATAAAGGAAGCCAGGGATGCCTTCTTCAGATGTATAAATATCCATATAGCAGAAACAAAGTCATGTGGAATGAGTCACATTGTGCCCCTGGCACTTTAAAAGACATGGAAATCTTCCAAGGGATAGACCAAAAACCTTGCTTTAGACACAGCCTTCAAACACAGAACAGCACAGTGTGATTCCTGTGGCACTCATGCTCCTAGTTTAGCCAGAGTGAAACCGTGCACTACAAACACACTTCTACAGCAGATAGGCAGGCAGGATCTCTTCATTCAGCTAGTACTAGTCTGACCAGTATGACAAATAAAACTCTACAATCTCCAATTTCTGTATATTGGAATGATTAGCCAAATTCATGGCTGCACCTAGAACTGACACAGATCTTCAAAACTTGGGTCTCCTTCTCTGGAGACTTTCAAAAACCACCTTGATGCATTCCTGAGAGAACCACCCTGGGTGGCCCTGCCTTGGCAGGGAGGTTGGACTTGATGGTCCCTGAAGGTCACTTCCAACCTCTACAGTTCTGTGATTCTGTTAAGACTTTTGAGGAAAATGGTTTCTAGCTGAGAAACCTGAGAAATTTCGCATTTGGAGGTACAAAATGTGCAAATAAAGCCTTTATATTGTATGTTTGCCTATACACTAACTCATCAGACCCCACCTGGATCACTGTGTGCAGTTCTAGAGCCCCCGACACAAGAAGGACATTGAACTGTTGGAGCAAGTCCAGAGGAGGGCCACAAAGATGATCAGAGGGCTGGAGCAGCTCTGCTATGAGGACAGGCTACAAGAGCTGGGGCTCTTCAGCCTGGAGAAGAGAAGGCTTTGAGACCTTATAGTGGTCTTCCATTATCCGAAGGGGGCCTTCAGGAAGGCTGGGGAGGGCCTATTTACAAGGTCTTGTAAAGACAGGATGAGGGGTCATGGCTTTAAACTGACAGAGGGAGATTCAAACCAGATGTTAGGAAAGGGCACTTTACAGTGAGGGTGATGAGACACTGGAACAGGTTGTCCAGGGAGGCTGTGGCTGCTCCCTCCCTGGAGGTGTGCAAGGCCAGGCTGGATGAGGCTTTGAGAGACCTGTTCTAGTGGGAGATGTCCCTGCCTATGGCAGAAGTTTGGAACTAGATGATCTCTGAGGTCCCTTCCAACCTAAACTATAATTCATCCATTTATAAAGCTTTGATAAATAACACTCCATACTTAGCAAGGGCATTGCTTTTCAGGAAGTAATTTCATGTAAGCAGACTGACTTATTTCATCCATATTCTGACTATGACACCTACAGGCCAGAGGAGAACTGTGCAAAGTGAAGCTTACTTTTAGGGTGAAAAAACACTAAAAGGCACAAGGAAAGCTACTTATGATGAGGCACTTAGCACTCGCGTTACTGAGCTATGTTACAGCAGAATTCCTGGGCTTTACCTTTTTTTTTCTTTCCATTTAAAGTGGAGCACATAACTGTTTTCTTAAATTTCTACTAGGATATCTTTAATAGCATAGCTGTAGGTTAATGAGAAGGAGCTTTACAAAAGGACTGTGTAATTCCTGAAAAGTCTATTAATTCTGAATAGCTGCATTGTTCCCTCAAATAATGCAGAGATACTAAAATATAGTGCTTTTCACCACTGGCTATTGAAAAACTAGTGCCAGAAGAGAATCATGACGGTTTTTATCTTCCTCAAATTGAAAGAGGTCAGAAAAAAGAGGTGTGTTTGCAACAGGGCAAGGGATGCTGTAATTTCTGTTTGCCACTGGGTTCCATGAAAACAGAATCTGAGTTGCCTTGGGCTGGTGAGACGTGGTGCCCAACCCAGCTGTCATTACAGCTTCAGCAATGACTCTACGAAATGAAAACTTGTTCAGGAGAACTTCAACACATGAGGAGGGAAGAAAGGTGTCAATACAGAATGAAGAAGTAGAAAAGACATGGTAAAATCTTTATCTGCTGAAGGCTAGATGTATCTTTTCAGAAACATCACCAGCCTTTTCTCCAAGTGAGCTTCTTAAACGTGTCACGTTACTGGGGAAACTGCTTGGAGAATACAGCACATGTAAATGTCAGAATAGATGAACTTGTGTTAACACCAACCACTGCCTTTCAAGTATCAGCCTTTCTTCATATAGCAGATCTTTCAGTCCTCTGATCATTTTTATTCTCCTATTTCCAAATCCTGAAATTCAAGACTAGGAACGCACCGAGATATGTGTTTTGGATAAGGACCTAGAATCAAAACTCAGATCACTTTCAGGCTCTTCTCTTAACCTATTATTTGTAATCATACCCTACTTTCTTTATCATCAACAATTACTTGTCTTCTATGACATTCAATATTGTTCAGCTTCTTCTTTCACTTACAGGGCATCTTCATTGTGCACTCAAATCTGAGATTAAAAGAAAAGCTTCTTAAGAAATACTATGACAAATAAAGCCCATCTGGTAGGCATACAAGTAAATGAGATGCAGAGCAAACCTCTCCATAAACACTGAATCACCATCAATCTAGTATACCTGCAATGTCCCAAAACAACAGAATTATTTTCCAGTGAGTAATGTCTTGACAGTGGGGTACTACACAGAGCATCATTAATTTTTCACAGTCTAATGAGTTCCCCTCATCAAAAAATAAGGCCAATCTAAATTTATTTTGCAATATCTTAAATTTAATTAATTCATTTACTCTACAATATATTTATTGTGATTTTTAACTATGATATTGTGCTGGGAAATGTTTCATATGCATACAAAAATTCTTGGTTTAACTTGAGAAGGTCCTTTCTTTCTGTGACAGGGGCTAAGTGTACGCAGCAGGAAGACAGTGATGTGGGTAAGGTCAGACCACTATTTCTGATCAGGCAAAGAAGGGGTAACACATGAATACCCAAAGGTCCTTTTTGTTGCAGATGTAAACTGATGCTGAACAACCCGCACCTCATGATTACACACCAAAGGCTAGACTGTGCCCTGCCTGTGTCTACTGAGTCCATGGATTGTTGAACCAATGGCAGCAAAGCCAAAGTTTCACCTAAGGCTTTACCATCACACCCTGCTGCCCCAAAACAGGGCATGACAGCTGCAGAAGGGATGACCTAGACTTCTAGTGAATCTGCTAACAGCTAGCTGAAGGGAAAGAGATAAAATCCTGTTACCTTCTGTGTACTCTCCTCTCAGGAGGAAGATTTAGAAGCCAGCAGCTAATCTGTCAAAGACAGGGTTTACTCTCACTTCAAGAGCTCTTTCTTTTTTCTATTCCTGATAGTCATCTCAAATAAATAATGACTTCTCCACTGTCATTCCATTTCTCTCAATGCTAATTACCCCACAGAAAAATGTCAAAATCAAGAATTTACACCAAAGAAAGCCCACAAAACTTCCCTTGCAAGTGTACACAGACCAAACAGGGGAAAGGATAGAATTTCAGGAGCATTTTAAATTACAGATATTTGTAAATTATTTATTGATATTTAATGAATGACTGATACACACTGTTACATTATTTAGTAGCAGAGAGCTCTTTTGAAGGGCTTTAGATTCTGCAGATATTTTTACACAGTAGTTCTGCTTTTCTTTTTCTTTCTTTTTCCCCCCAGAGGACTAAATAGTCAAATGGAATAGAAACACAGCATCTGCCATATATCTCACTTTTTTGATTGGGTTCAACTACTTCAAATATATTGACCCCTAACCAGGTACCCACAAAAAAACCTAAGCCCCACAGCAGAAGCTTGAAATTGCCTTTACACGTAGCCAGATGTGATGTGAATTGTTGGGACTTTTTCTAAATCCTTAGATACAGAAACCACAATAAACTTAATCCATTTTACAGTTCTCCTCTCAGCAGAAGTCCCCATGCAGGTATGCTGTACAACACTGATATGCCATCACCTATGAAATCTCATCAGTGGATGGTCCTAACTTCCACCGTGTTTTTGACATGTTTTAGAAGTGTGATGAGCTGTAAGTGCACAATAAATAGTTTCTTAGCACTTATCCAAGAGTCCATAACCATCAGATCACCCAAACCATGACTGAGTTCTAACACTACATAGCACTACCATGTAACAAGCACTGTGTTACAAAGCCAGAGATAGCTCTAGAAGAGAATTTGTTCCATGAACAAGAGAGAGCTAACAGAAAGCCAGATTTTGGAGGATCTTTTACCCACATGGTCTGTACTATGCCACAACAAGCAGTAGGATCATTATATGTGTTCAGGATTAAAAACTACCTTCTGTAGCACAGTACTACTTAATATGTTGCTACAGGCTTGAAGTAGTGTGGCAGGAAAGCTGTCTAGCAGAAGGGGACCTAGGAGTTCTAATTGACAAGCAACTAAATATAAGCAAGCAATGTGCCCAGGTGGCAAAGAAAGCGAATGGCATCCTTGCTGGGATTAGAAATGCTGTGTCCATCAGGAGTAGGGAGGTGACTGTCTCTTGTACTCTGCTCTGGTGAGGCCACACCTCAAGTAGTGTGTTCAGTTTTGGGCACCTCAAGAGAGATGTTGAGGTGCTGGAGCAAGTGCAGAGGAGGGCAATGAAGCTGGGGAAGAGCCCTGGGGAATAACTCTTATGAAGGTGAACTCAAGGAGCTGAGGCTGTTCTGTTTGAAAAAGCGAAGGCTGAGGGGAGACCTCATTGCTGTCTACAGCTACTTGAAAGGACCTTGTGGAGAGGTTGCTGCTGGTCTTTTCTCACAGGTAAACAGTGATAGAACAAGAGGGAATGGCCTCAGGCTGCGACTGAATAGGTTTAGACTGGACATTTGGAAAATTTTATTCACAGCAAAAGCGGTCAGGCATCGGAATGTGATGCCCAGGGAGGTGCTGGAGTCACCAACCCTGGATGCGTTTAAGTCGTTTGGATGTGGTGCTTGAGGATACGTTTAGGGTGAACTTTGCAGAGTAGGTTTATTAGTTGGACTTGGTGATCCTGAGACTCTTTTCCAACTTGAATGTTTCTATGATTCTGTCCCCCCAAAGAAACTGCATCAGTGCAGAGGCTACATTTCTTGTGCTATGTCCTCTCCCATCATTCTTCCTGTTCTCTGTGACTATTGGGGTTTTTAATTTACATAGATAAAGCAAAATTTTACCAGATCTGCCACCTTTCTCTCTTTACTTTACACCACACTAATTCTTCCCTAATTTAAAACACTTTTTGGACCCCATTCTTGTGGAAGGACTGGTGGATTCCAGTGACCCTTCACCATTCATAGCAGCTTATTCTTCCTTTCACCATTTGTGCACTGCATGATACTCATGCACGTGCTCCCTAGTCCCTGACTAGAGCTGATTGGGTCATTCTTACAAATAATGCATTACAAGAATCTTCTTTCCTTAGTATTGAAATAAATTATTCATGTTCTTTACAAAATGAGCAGTTTTATTGTGGCTGATTAAGTCATATGCCTAAAATACACTGTTTGTAATATTTTCTGCCCATCAATCATTTAATGAATTATTCAGAAATATTTGTATTACACTGTCTCTGGTTATTTGGAGTCAAGGAAACAGATAAATATCATCTTAACATGTTCTCCCTCAACAGACTTGGACTGGGAGGTGGGGAAAGTGCTGAGGGTTGCTTGCTGTGGGTGTTGTGGGAAATTACCTACAAGTTTAAACAAACAAATGAAAAACAACAGGGGGAAAAAAACACAGAAAAAATAAGGTAAAAGAAAATTACTAAGATAAATTATTTGTGATTCTAACTACATTAAGCATGACTTCTTTCTTTTCCTGTCCTGAAGGTGTTGCAGTTCAGTAATGAATTTGCTGTACACTGAATACAGACTGAATCTCCAGGAGAGGGAGACAATGAATAGGCCAGTAGGAAGGATTGAATGCTGATGTCAATTAAGCTGAAGCCATGAAATAAATGAGGGTTTTCAGTGGTTATTCTTCACAGCCACTCCGGTTTGGTATGCAAGGGAATGTTTCCCTTTTATTGCAATAGTAAATTTCAGAGCACAGAGAGAGAGAGAATATTGGCATTTCAATCAGGGGAGCTTCACACACACACGCACAGCCCACTCAACTCTGTGTTGAAAGCTTTATGAAAGGAAGCCTGTAGGATATCCAAGAGATTACTTACAAGATTCTAAGGGATGGATTTTTACGAAATCCTTATAACACAGGCTGGTGCCCTTGTTGCAAGTGAATTTGAAATATGCCCCTGAGCTCCTCAGTCTGCAGACAATGCTCACAGGTATCGGGGTATACATGCATACCTACATTTATTACAACAAACAGACATGGTGCTTGTTGCAAATACAAAGATAAGGTGTCAGTCTCTAAGATTTTTAAAAATCAATGGTGTTTGTAAGGGCTGCTATTAATTTTCATTATCACAACAGCCATTCAGGAAACAAGGTTTGTTGTCTCTGTTGCTTTAGCCTCTGAAAAGAGAAAATAGCCCTTGCACTGGAATGACAGAACACAGTTTTATGTTTTCAAGTAATCAGAGACTACACCATCTTATGCCTTAATAATGTTCTGAGAATTTTCTTGAGGAGCTAATGCTGCATGAGGGTAAAATGTAGCCCTCAGCACATTAGTAAAACATTCGCCCACTACTTTCTTGCTAGAAAAAAGGGGAACTGTTCCCCATGTGCTAAGATGATTCTCAGAGGACCTGCAGATTTTCCTTGGCCAAATGATTAAATTACAGTCTCTTCAATAAACTGGCAATGCCTTTGCTAAGCATTTTGATAAAGGATGCCCCTCAATAGAATGTGACAGTTCACAAAAACAAAACATTTAACTACTTAAGTTATTCAGAAAAATACTCTAAAATGGATTTTTTTTTTTTAAATAAAGGTCTAGGAACAGAACTGACAGTTAATTTTAGTTTATACCATGTTTATCAATAACAGGAACAGACCTTGAATCTAATGTTCCAGCCACCTTATAATACACAGTGTGATCAGTTTACCGTTGCTACATAATTAAAATTATAACAGAGTTCCCATTTTGAGATGTATTTTTCCCCTCAGCTGTATCATCCAAACAAAGCTATTGCAGGGAGGTTTCCCAGAGGAATTGGGAGTGAGAAAGAAAAATGACTAGAATCTGGGGTTAGGAAGAAATAAAATGAAGTAGCCCATTTCTGTAGAGAGCTTTTTGCTGTCTTCTGTGCACAAATTGCTTCAAATCAGCTTCTCTTACATTTCATCTCCTGTAATTTAGAATGCCTGTCACACCGCCATGGAATTTGATCCCCAGCCTTCAGGTGGTGCTAAATTCATCCAGATTTTGCTACATAATCGCCACATTACTTGTAAAACTTTGTAGTCACAATTAGTCAGCTGATACTTTGAGTCAGCGGCAAAATACAACATATAGTTTTGCTGAAGGTGTGACCTCATTTATTTCACATAACAAAGGACGGTTTGTTGTTGTTTGTTTGGGTTTTTTTAGCTCTTTGAAGAACTCTGAAGCTCTTTATTGTTATTTAAAGTATGAACCGAGCCTGTCTGATGTATCTCGCAGAGCCACTCATTCCAGCTTTTGGTTGAGCAAACAAAGGTGGCTGGACTTTGAATGTATCACACCATTACTCTAAAGCTGCGGCCTCAGACTGTAACATGACCACTGCTGGTTTAATTTTCTTAAAGGACTGGGAAGTCTTCTGCTGCTGACAGTTGGATAAGAAAGCTCACCTTCTCTGTGATCTTGCATGCCCAGGACCACATTAACCTCAGTGCAAACCCACAGAAATCAATAACTGCCTGAAGAGCAATGTGCCTCTTGGCATAAGTCAGAGTGACAGATACTGACCACAACAGTGCAATGAAAAAAAGTACCTAATCTTTAGCTGGTTTCTTGCTGCGTGGGACAAACAGCATTTGTTTGTTCCTGTGCAAAGTACAGTGCCAAAGTATAGGCATGTAACTGCAGGTAAATGTATCTAGTTAAGTCCTGTGAAATACATCTGGACTAACTAGGAGTTTTTTCCCAGACTAGTGAGTAAAAATCAAGACATGACACATGCAATGGGTCATCTCATTTAAATGTCCGTTTCCCTGCTCTGTTAGCTGCACAGCACCGGCAAAGATAGCAGCCTCCACTGACACCAATGATAATGGTGAAAGATGAGCACTTCTGTACTTGCAGGTCTGAGAAAGGAATCCAGGAAAGGGTTCAAGAGAAAGAAAGATAATAAATTCCTGAGCATTTAGCTACATGCCATCACCTTCAGGTGGCTGAGCGTAACTCAGAGCTGTAAGCAAAGCCCTACTTGCTCTTCCAGCATTGATTAAGAGGATAGAACTAAGAATGGGAGAAACAGAGGAACTAAGAGAAACCCACTGCCCTGGGACAGTGCAATAATATCTAAGGTGCTGCAGCAGACAATGCAAGTTAAAAATGGACAAAAGGGGCATAATAATTTTGTGCCCAGCAACATGCTGTCCCGCACAATTGCTTTGTCTCAACTAGCAGGGCTCTCCTCAGGGAGCTCTCGTGCAGTTTATAGGTGACAACAGCCCTGAAGAAGGCTGCAGCTTTAATGTGGAAGGGAGCCAGGCCCAATGTATAGCTGTGTCCCAAGAGGCCTCAGTGATGCCAGCTCACTTTCTTCCATAGCTAAGGATATGAACTGCCCAGAAGCCTTTGTGCTAGCACTGCCAAACAACCAGTTACGCACTGCAGATAAGGCGTACGTGCTGTACCAGAATTGTTCACCCTCCATGTGCAATCGCAAAGCCACCACTTAACCACCCTTGTCATAACCTCAACCTTTCAGAAACTCTGCATTGTAATTGAAAACAATTGTTTTCTCCTGGTTTCAGGTGCCAAAGAAATCAGTGCACTCCGTAAGTTTTCTGCCTTCTAGCAGCACTATTCACTTCAGACAACTGGATCAGCACTGTACAGCTGCTATTCCTACAGTTTTTCATCATTTGCCTGAGTTTATACAAGTGATAAAACAGAGGGGGCAAGGCATCCCTTAGCCAGAGGTAAAAGCTGCCATTTCTCCCCGCTGAAACAACACAAGTGTGATAAAGTCTGTGTGATTTGAATAGAGATGCATTGTACAGGGGAAGTTCACAAGTAGAATACAGCACTTTCCTTGAGCCAATTACACTGAATGCAGTTTTGCACATTACAATCAATTATTGCACAGGAAAAAAAACCACCAAAAAAACCAACCAAAAACAAAACAAAAAAAAAAAAAAAAACCAAAAAACCACCAGACACCTCTGCATCAGAAATGCTACAAATAAGGCAGAAAAATCTTATTGAAGGATATCTGAGTCACACAGCTACGGGGTCCTGATTTATTGGCAGTACAGGCTCATCGAAGATGCCACAATTTCAGTGGACCCACAATTCAGCTACACAACTAAAACGTAGAATTCATTGCATTTTCTTGTCCTTATTGACACCACTTTTTTCTCTTTGTGTGGAATTTCACATTGTAAAAAGCTCACTGTCGACAGACTGACAGATCTCTTGCTTCTCTGTAGTACATATATTATAAAAAGGATAGTACATATTACACTCTGCTCTGTCAGCATGAATCTGCATCTGGAATGCATATGCAGCTCATTTTGATCTCAGACATACTATCTTTTTTGCAGTGTTACAGTTGTTAGTGGGATTCCAAAATGAAAATATGGACTACATGTGGGGGTAACAAATTTCACTAATTTGAGGAGCAAACAGGGAAAATGACAGTTGGAGGGGAACTGTGCTGGTGTTAATAAACTGTACCTGCTGCTCTGCTTAGTACACAACAGTTCAGAGTACAGTTTTTCAGACTGCAAGCCTGGCTCCCCTGGGGATGTTCAAAGCAAGCCTAGCAAAAGGAGGGGGAAAGAATATATTCTTTTGCTTAACCACTTCCACTTATAACCCAGTACAAGCCAAACAGATGGCTATCTGTGGAATATTCAAGAAGAATTCTCTTTCTGACATGATTTGATATAATGATTCTGCAAGTATGAAAACTGTCCTCTTGTAGCCCCTCATTATCAAACTTTTGTGCTTTGGTAATATAGGGAGTGGAGGAAAGGCAAAAACTATCCTCTCCCTTGAAATAACTTGTGTGAAAAGAAGTGGCAAAATGATTATTAAGATTTCTGTGGTGTCTTGAAGTGAATGTTAGACATCTACCCTTGAGATATTCATACTTTTCTTTTTCCCCTGCTATTCTGCTTTCTCCTGACACTAAACAACACCTTTTGACCCAAAGTGTTGTGTAATGTTGTAATTTGTTATTGAGGAAGAGAGAAGTGGTTCCACAAAAGCAGGGAAACGGTTCCTATGTAGTACTTACCTTCATGACAAAAGGGTGACAGGGCTTTACTATTAAATTGCCTTAATACTCTGAATGAGAGATGTTATAGGAAAACACAGCAATGTGTGTTTATTACTATGCCCTGGTAATGATTATTGATCCGAGAGGTTTATTTCAGCCCCCTTGTTTAATGTAGGGTCATTATGGTCTCCTGTGCTGTGAGCTGCAATATTTAAAACCTCATTAAGCCCATGACCTTGCAGTTAACCTTTTGGCTTGTTGTCTTCTTCTCTGGAAGCAACGGATTTCAGCAGCAGAGGTCACTATATTATTATTGCAACGTTCAGCTAATAGTAACAACCCCAGCACTCCTTACATGGACAAAAATGCACAGAGAGCCACGATGAGGACAGAGATATGGACTGCACATAAGCACAAGTAAGTCTTTTTTTTTGCTGCTGTAGGCAGTGCTACCAATGCCCTGCTATTCACCATAGACACAAAAAAAACAGTCTAGAATCTGTCCAGGCAGTAGAGCCACATGCCTGGAAAAGACTACAGAACACATATGTTGGTTTAGACTTATGGTTTAAAGCTTTTTCAGAATCTTTGATGACAATACATACACCATCTTTACTAAATATTGACGTTTCAGTAGCTTACTCCTTCCATTATGTTTTCGTCTCACTTACTACAGAGATCAAGTGAAAAGTGTTGTTGAAATTCACTCAAATACCATTTTAAGAGTTGTGGTTTTTAAAAAAGATTCTAGTACTTCCAAAATTAGAGTCAATGAAACATGGTTCCATCAGTCCATAATAAGAATTGTATGACTGGAGAATAAGTTATGGTGTAAATAGTGCTCTGCCCTGGACCCTTCACAAGCCTCAACTCTGCCAGAGACAGCAGTAGACAGCAACAAAAATTGCCCTGGTGAGAATGTAATCATCATGCCAAGCAAAGGAGCCCATGCACACCACAAATCCTGGGTGAGGTAATCAACCACCCTTCAAAAAAGCTTGAATTTTTGAGCCATTTTTGTGCATTAAGACAAAGTCCATTGGCTGCTCCCATCAGTTTGGGTTTGAGGCACTGATGTATGCAATAATGATCTGAATAGGAGCAATGTTTTATGTGAAGTATTATGTACAGTAATACATGTGTAAAGGAGCAGCTGAAGCCATTATGTTCATATGTTTCACCTTTGGCAGTCACTCGTGGCTGACTGCTTAAAACAAACTTTACTGCTAAGATGAAGCTGTCATTAAGCCTTGGTAGTCCTGGGCCATGCATGACTGTGTACTGGCCCCTCCAGAACCATTCCCCAGTATTCCAAGTGTTTATAGAAATACCTTTAGTATAACAGATACCATAAGAGTAAAATTACCCAGATTTTAATCCTAGATACAGCAGTGACAAACTATCCTTTTTTTTTCCACATTCTCAAGTATCTTTTGTTTATTCTGAAAAAATACCAGAACTGTTTTGTAGCCTCTGAAATGTTGTTCTCATGTTTCAATCCTTTGACATACGTCATTATCACTATAATATGCAGATACTGCTTCATTTAGAATCCACAAGTGGGAAAAGCATCCACACCCTGAGGCAGTACACCTGCCCTCAAGCCCTGTCAAGGCCGTTAGCATATGCAATCGACTTGTCCCCAAGTTGCAACTGCACTTCATAACCCAGCAATGTTGCTGTAAGTAGACAATGTGATTTACCAAATTATCCACCCACAACTGCTAAGAGAAAAAGATGTGAATAGGAGCTTCCTTCATTGTTTCTCGTGGTTATAAGAACTTAAACATTTTTATAAGGATTTATCTTAGATTTTTTTTTGTAAGGACTTACTTAACCAAACATCTGTGTGGAATGATCAGCTTTGATAAATGTAAGCCATTTGAACTGAGATAATATGAACTTGGGAAAATCACATTGAGCCATGCCATGACATATGTATTGTTCCAGAAGAATGAGAGGCTGAGGGGAAATGGTAAGCTGCCCTGGTTTTGGCTGGGACATAAGAATAGGGTAAACCCAGGTTCAATTGTGCCGTTATGACCAGTCACAAGAGGTTACAAGTTGCTAGAAGGCTTTCCTGTGACTGTGCATTTGTGTCTGTGGGCTGTATCAGCATTGTTGCCTGTTTGGAAAAAAAATCAAAACCAGAAACCAAACCAACAGCAGAGATAGATAATAAGCTTCTACCAGTCAGGAGGTGGAGTGATAGAACTGGGCTAGAAAATCAGCAGTCAGGGAAACTGCTGAGAAACAGATGTGTGCAGTTCTGGCATCCAGAGGCACCAGTGTCATTTCATCAGTTCTAGACAGATTTGGGTTACCTGGTCATCTATACCTCAGCATGCAATCAGCAGCAGTGGGTCCTAGAAGGTCCATGAGCAGAAGGGCAGTCTGTCTCTGCAAAACAAAAGAGACAGGATCACAGGATGTCAGGGGTTGGAAGGGACCCAAAGAGATCATTGAGTCCAACCCCCCTGCCAGAGCAGGACCATACAATCTAGCTCAGGTCACACAGAAAGACATCCAGACAGGCCTTGAAAGTCTCCAGAGAAGGAGACTCCACAGCCCCTCTGGGGAGCCTGTCTTAGTGTCCTGTGACCCTTACAGTAAAGAAGTTCCCTCTTATGTTGAGGTGGAACCTCCTGTGCTGCATTCACTGCTCCTTGTCCTATCCCAGGAAGCAAGTGAGCAGAGCCTGTTCTCCCCATCCTGACCCCCAGCCCTTAGATATTTATAAATATTTATTAAATCCCCTCTCTTCTCCAGACTAAAAAACCCCAGGTCCCTCAGCCTCTCCTCATCAGGCTGTGCTTCAGTCCCCTAATCATCCTTGTAGCTCTCTGCTGGACCCTCTCCAGCAGATCCCTGTCCCTCCAAAACTGGGGACAAGGGGAATGAGAGTGCTGTGGCTGCGTAAGTCACAGCATGTGATCATTCCTCTCCCAGTACCCATCACACAAGGACAGGCTCTGCTGTCACAGTGTCCCTAGCCCTGCTGTAATGAATCTCACCAGCCATCCATGGGACAGGAGGCTGGACATTGGGCAGTTGCTGTGTAGGTGAGTGTGGTCCCATGGCCAGCCAGGTGCATGTCCCCATTGGCCTCTCAGGGACTCAAAGCAGTATTCAGCACATGAGACATTTACTGTAACATGAGCTGGCAACTGGAGAAACGTACAACATGAATTTGAGGTTTATGTACAGCATGTTTATGAGAAATAATACATATTTAACTATCTAAAGGGTGTCAGGGGGATGGAGACAGATTTCTCAGTGGTGTCCAGTGACAGGGCAAGACAAAATGCAACACAGGAGGTTCCATCTAACTATAAAGAAAAAAATCTTCACTGTGAGGGTGGTAGAGCACTGGAACTGGCTGCAGAGAGGTTGTGGGGAGTCATTCTCTTCACTGTGAGGGGGGTAGAGCACTGCAACTGGCTACAGAGAGGTTGTGGGGAGTCATTCTCTTCACTGTGAGGGGGGTAGAGCACTGAACTGGCTGCAGAGAGGTTGTGGGGAGTCATTCTCTTCACTGAGGGGGGTAGAGCACTGCAACTGGCTACAGAGAGGTTGTGGGGAGTCATTCTCTTCACTGTGAGGGGGGTAGAGCACTGCAACTGGCTGCAGAGAGGTTGTGGGGAGTCATTCTCTTCACTGTGAGGGGGGTAGAGCACTGAACTGGCTGCAGAGAGGTTGTGGGGAGTCATTCTCTTCACTGAGGGGGGTAGAGCACTGCAACTGGCTACAGAGAGGTTGTGGGGAGTCATTCTCTTCACTGTGAGGGGGGTAGAGCACTGCAACTGGCTGCAGAGAGGTTGTGGGGAGTCATTCCAAACCCACCCAGACATGTGTCTGTGTCGTTTACTGTGGATGATCCTGCTCAGGCACAGGTGTTGGACTAGGGGATCTTCAGAGGTAGCTTTCCAAACCCTACCACCCTGTGATTCTGTGGAAAGGATATTATTGCTTTCTCTACTAGGAGGAAGTAATGAAACACCTAACTTCTGCTGGCACCCTTCGTATGAAAAGGGATTTGTGACTGCAATGTCTAAATCCTGCAGGGGTCAGTTTCAGGTCATGCCTGACACACAGGGACCTCGAGGATCGAGAAGCCAACAGGGTGAGTTTTTCAGACTCCACAATTTACGACTGAAATGAGGAGAAAAGCTCTGTAACCCGGGGAACGCACTCCCCCCGGGCTTTGCCTGAGGGCAGCGCGCACGGCCTGAGGCAGCCGCACGCTCCCCTGCTCCGGAGAGCTGGACTAGAGGGTCACGGTAAGGCCTCTCACCCTGGCCGGTACCGGACAACCCAGAACAGAGAGGCTGGGGCTGGCCACTCTGCCACTCCTCCTAGACCAGGCTGTGCCCACACACAAGATGAGCGCCCACCTCCAGCGTCTCAGATGAGCTCTGACGCCCCGCGGCTGCGGGCTAAGATGGCGCCCATCGACCTGCAGCCTCCGCTTGCCCTCGGCCAACATGGCAGCCGCTCAGGTAGTACTTCCGGCGGCAGGGGAGGCAGTTTGCCCTCGGTCAAGATGGCGGCCCCCGGGCAGCGGCGGGGAGCAGCGGCTGCAGGGCGGTGGTGAGCGGCCGGGGCGCGGGGCTGGGCTGGCGGCGGGGTGCGAGCGGGCAGCCGGCAGAGGCGAGGCGAGGCGAGGCTGCGCCTGCTGTGAGGTCCGGGAGAAAGACGGGCATATCCAGCGCGGCTGCCGGGCCGAGCGGCCGGCCGTGAAATGGCGGGCTGCGGGCTGCGGGCTGAGGGCTCTGCCGGCGCTCCCGGCGTGTGCAGGCGGCGGGGTGCGGGGGTGCGCCCCGGGCTGCCGCAGGGACGGGGACTGCGGGCTGAGGGGCTGAGGGCTCTGCCGGCGCTCCCGGCGTGTGCAGGCGGTGGGGTGCGGGGGTGCGCCCCGGGCTGCCGCAGGGACGGGGACTGCGGGCTGAGGGGCTGAGGGCTCTGCCGGCGCTCCCGGCGTGTGCAGGCGGCGGGGTGCGGGGGTGCGCCCCGGGCTGCCGCAGGGACGGGGACTGCGGGCTGCGAGGCGAGGCTGCAGCCAGGCGCGTCCCAGGAAGAGCAGGAAGGCGGATGGGCTGCGAGTGGGCTCTGAAGGATTTCTTCAGTAGGAGAGAGGGAACAATCCAGTGCTGTCTTCTTCCCTATCCAACTCTTTATTCAGAATAGAAGGAGGTACTTCTCGAGATTTATAAGAGGGTTGATCGTGTGGCATAACCGTGAAACTACAAACTTGCCAGCTGTTAACTCTGCAGGCTTACTCTATGTAAGTGTAATGCTCCTCATGGAAGCTGTGTGTCCGCTGCTAGCACAATCAAGTTGTTTCTGCCTGCTGTTCATGTCCGAGCAGCAGTAAGAAATGCTGATTTGACTTGGGTGTGCGTGTTACTGCCATGAGAAGGGGAAATTTAGGCTGGAGGTGAGGAGAAAGTGCTTCACTGAGAGAGTCATTGGACACTGGAATGGGCTGCCCGGGGAGGTGGTGGAGTCGCCGTCCCTGGAGCTGTTCAAGGCAGGATTGGACGTGGCACTTGGTGCCATGGTCTAGCCTTGAGCTGTGTGGTAAAGGGTTGGACTTGATGATCTGTGAGGTCTCTTCCAACCCTGATGATACTGTGATAATCTGCTAAGCTTGCAGAGGTTGCTTTCCTAGTGATGAGCTGGTTGTTTCTTTTGACAGATACACCCTGATGGTAAACACCATCCACGTTTCACGTGGAAAGAGAGCAGAGCTTGAATAACCCGCTCCTGGCGTGATTTCTCTTCAGAACTCACCTGAACTTCTAATCTGAGGTTTAGCCAGAAGGTTCTTTTGAGAGCTCCTCAAGTGTTTTTATTGCCACATAAACAGAGGTCATAGTCATCACTGCTGTTATGTCCTGGGTACACGTTGCAGTCAGCCGGTCCAGTGAGGATATATTTGATGAAGATGCAGATGAAACGTGTCTACTCCAGAAAGAATGGAACAGCACCATGAGAAGGAGATTGAAGGTATTTCTGTAACATTGATTAACGACTTCAGATTTACTGATGCACACCTTGGTGGTGTACATATGCTTGACTTGAAGTGGAAGATTAAGAGTGGCTGCTTAAAAGATTTGGGGCATAGTTTCTTATGAAGGTCAGGAAATTTTTAGCATAGAGTCACAGAAACCCTATCCTAGTAGTCATCAGAGCAAAGTACTGTTTTACCAAAGTACTGTTTTACCAAGACATTGTGTGTTTGTGAAAGGCAGTGCTGAATTCTGATGTGAACTATTTGCTTCATACTTGCAGGTGTACCCCTAGTAAATAGAGGACAATGCAGCTAAACACCGCTAATAAAAACATATGAGATGTTTGGGGGTTTAAGTGCAGTCAAATTTAAGATGTGCAACTCCACGTGGAACCCAAACTGGATGTTGTGGTCTGAGTAGTTCTTTTGGCTTATTTATTCTCCCTGTGAAAAAAATGTTTTATGAAAGCTGGCTTCTGGAGCCTGTCATTCCCTGGAATTCTGCAGGGAACAAAACAAGTACATAAATCTGGATTCCTCCAACAGATACATGATCATTCAGAGTGGGGCCAGTAGGACTCATCTGCTCGTGGGTAATCAACATTTGTCTGGAGAGCATGAATGAAAGCTGTTGTGCAGGCTGTTGATGAGGAAGAGTATTCAACAAAGCTGTTGTATTATTCTCCAAGGAGGTTTTCTGCATCTCAGTCCCCTGAAAAGGCTGGCTTTCTTAAGAGGCTGTTCAGTGTTCTTGCACAAATCCCTCTAGTATGTTATGAGATACTGCAAAATCACAAAATCTTAATGAGGTTAGAGCTCTGTAATGGGTGAAATAAAGAAACCTTCTTCCTGACTCTTTCTCTTGTAAGGCCACCAGTTTCCATCTCTCAGGAGCAAATAGAAATTTTCATTCTTAAAACTTGCAATTTTGGGTGGAAAAAAGTTAAGAAATACTTTATGTGGTAATGGGATTAGAACACACATAATTTACATGAAAATAATTAGCTGTTTCTTGCAGAAGGCAATCACAATGTTTTCTGTATTTATGTGAGTCACTCCATCGCTGTGTTTTTTCCAGTACAGCTCTTGAATTGGGTGAGATCTGGGAAATGGGCTGCAAGGCCTTGTTTTTCTACATGTTTTTAGATGTCAAGGATTCAGTATGTGGTATTCCTCAAGGAATTCTTCCTGAAGGAGTTGGTCATTAGCAAGTGTGCTTTCCTGCAGATTTGTCTTATTTTCTGATGTTTCTAAAAATACAGTGCTCTGCAAAAGTCATGGTTTGGTTTGGCAGTGGAGGCAGAGCTGTGAGAGGTGTTGAAATCTAGAAGCTGTAATTTAGGAGACTGGACACGTGGTTAAACTTTTTTATTGCTGTGCAATTGTCATAGGTCCAGTTTTTCTTCTTGTGAACAACCTGTTTTGCTGCTCTTATTATAGGAAGGCTACAGGGATGGAGTTGAGGCTGGGAAAGAACTTGCACTCCAGGAAGGCTTTAATCAAGGTTACAGACACGGCGCTGAGCTGATGATGACATGTGGCCAGTTCAGAGGAACCCTGAAGTATGTTACAAACTCCTGAAGGTCTGGGGGTGAGGGGGGTGGAATGTGCAGAGGGAGCAGGGGAGCAAGTTGTTGTTGTTCTTTTTAATTAAAAAAAGAATGCATAGCCAATCTGTCCACAGGAAGCAACCTGAGAATTCTCAGGTCTCAAATAGAGGGAATTGCCTATCTGAGGTGGAGAGTCATCAGTCTTGGAAGTCCTTCAGTTGCTCCTCCAAAATTATCTCAATCTGCCTCTTTAATATTCAGTTCTAGTGACTGAATTTCCCAGAAAGTGTAAATGAGAGATACATACATTTGTATAGTGCAGAGGCCTTGTCACTTTGCCATATCTCTTCAACAACCTGAGATCTGTGTGGGTACATGTAATCACTTTTTTTTCCTGTTCTTCACTTTTCAGTGCTCTGTTATCCTGGTGTCATTTTAATGGACATGATTCTGCTTTGAGTGAGATAAATAATCTTCTTGATATGGTTGGAAAGCATGAAGAGGACATCCTGAAGTATCTGAATTCTATTGAACAACAGCCACATATTGGACAAATTTTAGACTCTGTTCAGGACATGGACCTTAATCACACAGCTCCAGCTGGGACAGAGTCCAATGAAGATAAAACCAGAAATCATGAAGACATTGGCAGCTTTGGTGGAAACATTTGTAGAAGCAATGATGAGGTTGGTTCCCTGCAGCCTGATGGCAAGGCAAAACTCTTCACAGATCCTGAAAGGTCAACCCTTGCTTGGGTTAAAAAGCAGACTATTTGGCTAGTAGAGCAACTTGGCTTATCACTGAGTATAGTCCATCATGTCCAGCAGTTGGAACACTAGTTGTTGTGTCTCGTGGTGTATCACATTCTCTCAGCTGAATTTGATTGTCAGTTCATGGCCCATGTACAGGCTGATGCATCACTTCTTCTTAGGGAAACCTGACTTTGATACATCCCAGTAGGAGTAATTTCTGTAAATCTTCACCATACTTTGGCTCCTGGCAAAAAACTTGTCTTCAGTCTTAACTTTCACAGAAAGAGGAAGTGGTTTCTAAAGCTCTACAAAGATTTACTAAACAAGTTTCTGTTCTGTATCAGAAGCTGTCATTTCACACTCGCTCGCTCTCTTTCGCAGAGGTTTGCAAATGGAGCAGGTCCCTTAAGTATCCCCTCTAAGCAGGTACACTTTATTATCTAAAAAATAAATTTCCCATTTGTCAAGTGCTGTGGACAAGCACTTCTTGCAGAATAAGCTGCTGGTTGTGGTATTCTAACACAAAAAAGAAGAGGATTTGCTGCTGATTTCTTGAGTGCTGTGACTCGTCGCTATATAAAATGTAGACATTTTCTACCTTTTGTCAGATTCTTCACTTTTGTAACCACTGTTCAGTGCATTTTCACAGTTTAAAACTTTTTCTTTCTCATACAGTTCTGGTTACTTCTGCTGAAAACACCATTCTTTTCAAATGCAGTATTACTGACAATTCCTTTGCTTTCCTGTTAGACCATTCACACCTATCCTTGTTAGACCACACTGAACATGTTTCCTGTCTAATGAACTTCGTCATGTTATATTTATTTTACCAGTTTCTCTAGCCTGAACTCTTTCCCTCATTCCTCTAGTGTTTTCCCAAACTCTGAACAGAAGCCAGGCTACTTTACCTTCTCTCAGAAACCCTTGCCAGTCACACATGCATATATCTGACACCTTTGTGTGCCAATGGTCTGTACTGGACTGCTTTTCCTGTTGTTTGCCTTACCTGTAGCTGCAAAGTGCTCTAGTCAGGAAGTGGTTTATTTGTCAACGTCTATCTCCATTTTACACTAATTAAACTGATTTACAGGAAATAAGGAGTTGCTTGGTTTGAGTTGCTTGTAACTTTCCTTTATGTCTGGACAGACTGAATTTTTAAACAGGACTTGGCTAAGCATGACTTTGCCATGCCTGAATACAGTTTTATGCCTTGCTGACAAAAAAAAAACCATTAAAATCCCTTGATTTTCAGAGACTGAGTTTGGCTGTAAGTTTGAGTGTACTGTAACTTTGGCTGCCATTTAGCACCTATGGAACTGTGAGAGTCTCTTACTGAACTTGAAATAGTAGACAAATAGGGTGGGCTGCATTAATTACAGCTGTACAAAATGGTTCAAACAACTTTCTCAGTTTATTTCCTGTAATGCTGACAGATAAATAATTCTACAAGCACACATGCTATGTTGTAGCTTTTAACACCTACGTTAGACAGAAATTTCCTTTATACTCTGGTAGAATATGGTACAGGAAAAAAAAATGGTTACTAGAGCAGCATTAGACTTTCCAAATTTGGGAGTTTCAAACTGCAAATTCAGGAGTATTACATCTGTGTATTTAATAGCATGTAAAGAGGAAACTCCATTCACAAGTTACTAAGTAGACAGCTTGCCAAGTTCTCTCCAGCTACATCTGCAAAAGTAATTTATGCCAGGGAAAACTTCTTCTTTCTTATTTGATTATTAAACAATAGACTGTTTTTCTTATCTGTCATAACAGCTTCTGTACTAGCAGTGGAATTATTTCACTCCACTCTGCACAAAGTTTCTGTGCTTACTGGGGAGTTGTTTTTTCCATATTATCATCCAGTGTTTCCAGTTAGGCTGTGAAGAAATTTTCCTTTGAGGCTGCCTATAATAGAATCATACCTGACTTATCTACCACTGCAAAAATCTTGCTGACCAGCAGCAGAAAGACTTTCTTCAAAACTTAGAATCTGTAATTGGCTGTGGTGGTTGGTTGGGTGTTTGTGTTGTTTCTGCTTCCATGTCTTGTGTTTCAAGCTTGTGAATCAGCTTTCACCTTGGCAGCATTCCTGAAAATAGCTCTCATGACAACTGGGACTGACATGCAGCTGTGGGAGGAAATGAAAGGTTGGTCATTACTACAAACTTCATCCATTCTTCAACTATAGCTGGCACCTGAACAATAGGTTTGCCTCTGCTTCCTTGTACAACCTCATAGGTGTGACACTTACTGCAGTACAACTGCATGTGTTGTACATGTTTACATAAGGAAATCAAATGCTGGATCTTTGAGCTGAGGGGTGCAGAGAAGCTTTGATAGAAACAGTTGGAGGATTTGGTAAAAAATGTCACAAGGGTGTTTTTAATGAATACCTAAATGATACTGAAATACATTGGTTCTTTCTGAGTTTTATATTGCAGCTCCTATGTTTTGTGTAAGGCAGTTGGAGAGTGTATCTTCTCTTCAACACCATCTACACTAGAGTTTTTTTCCACTCTTAACAATAGAATTAACTGGTTCCAGGAACAGTGTCTGGTATATCCTGTGACTTAAAGACAGGGCAGGCTAATTTAAACAGGCTCAAAATCCAGCCCACACTGATCTTACTGTCATCAAGTAAACAATAGTTGCGTACTAGCTTATGCCAAATGACTTGGTGCTCAATTGTTTCTCTGGCTTATGTTCCTATTTCTGAGCAGCTTGCTAGTTAAGGAATTTGTTTCAGAAAACAAGCCAGAGACAGTGTGGTAGACATGCCATTTATGCTTCACTTCAGAAAGGAAGCACTGGTTGGTGTAAGGTGGATGTGCAAAATGTCTTTGCCTGCAATTTTAAGAGTCCTGAGCCTGTCATGGGCTACAGTCTTAAGAAAAGCATGCTTACAAAAATAAAAAGCAACTTTACAAAAGGTAAAACTCTTCATTCAGAAGTGTTGCCCTGCTCACATCGTTTCTGCTACAAAGAAACACCTCACTACTACTCTTTAACATTTTTGAAAGAGACACTCAAAGAGACTAACCTCCTGTCACTATTTCCACTTTCTAGTAGAGTGAGGTTTCCTGGTTGCTGAGTTTATGGCATTGTGAACACACCTGCTCTTTCCATTAAAGGAATATCTAGGGTTCATTCCAAGTGTTCTGAAATAAAATGAAACTACATACCGCTTCACAGCTCTTGCTATAAAGTCATCACTAGCATTTAGAGTTGGATCCTGAGGATGTAAATGAAGGTGGCACTGGACTTCTCTGGAAGTTACAACATCAATTGCCACTAAGAAAGAACAGAAGTACTTTAAAGTAAACATTTCACAAGCACTGAAAGCCATTCTTTCATTCTGATGTTTCAAGAGAGCTAAGTTGGCACTTGACAGGAAGGGGCTTGCAGCCACTCTTTTTCAAGAATTGTTATTTTCTTAATCAGAAACAGGGAAGCTACAATTAACTGTAGATCAAGACATAATAGAACTTACTTGCATTTACTTTCTGTTCTATGCTGAACACAGATTGCATTTTAGTAAGCATTTTATGCACAACAGCAACTTAATGTTTTTTATGGGTTCCACACCACTGAGAGTAGCCCTTAGAATCTATTTGTATCCCAGAAGTATAGTGCAGGAGCCCAGATAAAGCCAAGTCTCTTGTCAGCCAAATAAAGAGAGACAGTATCAATTATTCCACACATACCACAGGCTAAATTCTCTTTCATAGGATGAAGGAAAAAGACAGAAAAGCTGGTGCTCTTGTGTGGTACCACTTCAAAGTAAAGCAGTTCTGAGTCATCTAGAAATAAAATTAACATTTAGTGATATGCAGTCATTGAACCTAGACTCTGTTTGGCTGAAGCACATGCCAGAACTTAAAAAAAACCTGATACAGTACAATTTAATTATTCATTACTTTGCCAACTTGCTTTATGCTTCTAGAGGTGTCAAGCCTAGGAGACCTCTAAAAAAGTATTACCTAAGAGAGAGTAATACTGGAGTTAATGAATTTTGTTACCTAAAATATTCCACAACTACTGAAAAGCTTTGGCAAGGGAGCAGTAATATTAACACTCATCTCAGAAGCTAGGTCTTGCTAGTGCTCTGCCATTCCTTGCAACCACACAATTTACCTTCATTGATATGCCTCTCTGAGACACAGCTGCTAATAAGGCTGTTATGTGCCACCTGATGTCGAAGAATCTCTATTATGCCAGGTACACACTTCGGGTGACTAAATGGGATTTTAGCAACCAAGGCTCCTGCTAAATCTGCTTTTCCTGAGCCCTTGTTTATGAAGTAACAGTGCTTTGGGCAATCTGGAAGAGACTGAACAACAAAAACAAGGACAAAACGAGAAAAGTGAAGCTTGATATAATGAGGCAACTGCACAGTCTGACAGCAAACATAATTTTGGAAGACACACTTCGACCATGTCCATCACATCTCTCTGCATTTCAGGTGTAATCCATCAAGTAAGCTAAATGAGATCCACTCTCCCTCCAAAATGCATCTAAAGTAGGAGAATATACCCAGAGCCAAGTGATCAGGCAAGTGCCATCAATTCTCCCCATCATTCTTAAGAGTCCTACAGGCCATAGAAAACCAACCAGAGCATCTCAGAAGCACAGTAAGTGCTGCTTGACAGTTACACGAATAGAGCAGCAGTTTTGCCTGAATTCTCTTTGGGACATCATATGTTGTTCCTCCCTCCATCACTAGTGCTTTCTTTGGAGGTACACACTTGGCTAGAATATCTCCTCATGATTCATTTGAAGAGGAGGAAAGAGGACACAGTAATAAAAATTTGCCACCTTTTCATGTTCACAGTGATTCTGTGACACATTTAGACCAGTAATTGTGTTCTCTGCTTCAGGATGCCAAATGGGAACTGTCACCTTAAGAAGACAGCAGGGCAGCTCATTAACAGAGTCTACATTAAAGAAACCTGAGGAGAAGGACAAAAGAGTTTTTTTCTCCCATGCTTATGGAGTTAGAGGGTTTCTTCTACCTTTCTTTCAAGGTTAGAATTCAATTTAATAATTTATTTCTAGACATACAATCTAAACTGAGAAGCAAAAGACTCTCCCAGCAAGTACTAGTGTTTTAGGGAGCTGCTGGAGGGTTACAAAGGCTTTTTTGTATATCTAATGGAAATGCAAAAATTATCCCATTTTGTGGGTTTTATAGAGAAGAGCTTTGCTAAACCTTATTTTAGCATGGTGTAAACTTACTACTACCTTCTGAACCATCACCACCAACTCAGAGTCCAAGAACTGTGTAGGCAATGGGCTCTGCTAACACCTGCTAGTTCAAAAGAAGTACTCTTTTCTTTTGTTGTCATGAACTGCAAAATTAATGTCTCCTAGCAAAAAAAAAAAAAAAAAAAAAAAAAAACCAACCCACAAAATAAATATTTGAATCTTGTCTTGTAGTTGCCCTGTTCATAAGTCTGGGAGAAAGTGTCTTAGCCACCATTTTTTGTTCTGAAACTTTTACTCTACATCTAATATAGCCTTATTTTTAGTTTGTTTTTAGTAAACCAATTATTAAAAGGGAAGCCATCTACAATTAAACAATCATGGCTGTGGATAGTAACTGACATCACTGTTCTAACATTTTGCACTTTCCCTCTTGCCAGTGCCCTGAATCAATATTCCCAGTGTTGTCTAATCAAGTGTTGTCTAATCAAGAAATCCTCTTTGTTCAAACAGTGTGATATGCAGTGTGACATCCAGTGTGATAAAGGCCTTCAAAAACTTAGGTAAGTACCATATTGGAATTTGTTCCTCACAGCAGCTAATACATTTCCTTATTTTTAAGGCATTAATGATAAAGCTCTGAGCAGTTTTTAGAAGTGTAAATATTTGGGTTACACATAGACAAATTAGGGTGACTTCAGCAGCTTCTGACCCAGTGTTTCATTAATTCACTTACTTGAAAGGATCTGATATTGTTTTGTAAATAAGTTGAACTCTTTCCTAAAGAGCATTTAGATACTGTTGGGATTTTTTGAAGTCAGCTAATGGGGAAATATAATTCAGTATATAACTTGCACAAGGGCAGAATGTGTGCCAAAAACACACTGTACTTACCACAAAGAAACAGGACTGATGTGTAGACAAGCCTTCACTGCATTTTTCTTCAAGGGTGGACTGAACTATCAGCTCATAGAGAGGAGCTGCTTTCAAGCCAGTAATCTGGATTCCTGAAACCAGGTGATTTTTTTTTTAATTAGTATTTAGGTACATGAAAGCTACTATTAAAACCAAAACCAGTGTTCTGGAAAGACAAAAACATTAATCTCCTTTCTTACTCACTCTTTTTGGCTAGTGGAACCTGTAGGTAGTGTGTTGAACAGCCTTGCCTGTCATTGTCATATCTTAGAATTTCTCTGTTTTGGCCTGGTTGCAAAAATGTAACACTTGGACTGATAGAACAGAAGGGTGTTCTGCCTCAGAAAGCATTTTTTTATCTCTTATAATGTTAACACAGAGAAATAAACACCAAACAAGCTATGCATAGTCACAAAATTACTTAGTCTTAAAAACAATTATAACATGCCTGTGAGCCTCTGTATCTCTTCAATATTGGATGAGGACATAGGAATAGGCTGGTGAAACTTCATCACAAAAAAAGCTGACAAATCCATGCTGAGTTCATCAGTCAGTGGCAAAAAAGCAGGTATGCTGGGGAAAAAAAAATGAATGAAAGCTTGTTACAGAAATTGGCTTAGGAAGGACTCAGTGCACTGTCAGGACCTTAGTGGTTTACTATGTTCCATAATTTTTCTGTCTTGAGAAAAGCTTTGCATTATAACTGCTACTATAGCTTTTAATGTTTTCAAACAAGGTTACTGTGAAGACTGGCAGAAAGGAAAAGCTAGCCACCAGAACCTGGGAAACAATGCACAAGGGTGTTTGCTATAGATTATTCACTAAGGATTTATTTTGGATAATGACTTCAGACTTTCCTTCTAGCTTAGCACTGAAGTAGAGAGAGAAGATATCAGTATTCATGGTGGGACTTTGTACAGTTAAGGCATAACATCCTTTGATACATGTTTTATTTATTCTGAAACTATGCAAGAGTTGTTTGTTGAATAACAGGAAATTAAGCTGTTCTATTCCACTGGCTCCTTCTGTCTTCAGATCTATGAATGAATCCATAGTTCAAAGCAATATACACAGTTAAATATGAACATGTTAGCTTTAAAGACCATTTTGGAAAACTATAAATGCCACAAGTTATAGAGGGTGTAACTATGGAGCATAACACCATAAACCAGCATCCATAAGCCAGAGCTGCCTGGTTTAGCAGAGGTGAAAGCCAAGTTGTGCTGAGGTTATTGCCACTGACTCATACATCCATTTCTGTACTGAGAAGTGTCCAGAGCCTCACCTATCCTCTCCAGTTTGAGAATCTACAAGCAGTGGAGAAAGAGAAAGCCTATGGAGTGTATCTGTGCCTTCAACAGTTACAACTGCTTTTGTTCCACATACTTGGGAACCTGGGGGTGAAAAAGAGCTGTGTTATTTTCCTCCTGATAGTGTAGATTAATCCTATGCATATAAATACAGGTAAGGTCTTTGAAAGGTCAAATCCAATTGACAGTTCTAATGGCTTGGCCAGCAAGCAGAAACCTGCACAAACCATGCTCAGAATACCAAAGTTGCCCAATGTTGATAGCTGCTTTAGGGGCAAACCATGAGACAAGTCAAGCAAGCACCAATCATTTTCACGTTGGCCAGGTAGTTGTTTGGATTGATAGTGTTTTTACTTCAGTTTGCCAAGAAATGGGAAAGTAGTTTTCCAATGTACATTTTAAGTGTGATGAAGTGCATCACATAACTCATTCTGCTAAACTGGAGTTTTACATCTTATTTCTGAGTTTCACTAAGGAAGTTTGCTTCATGAAATGGGTAGTGCTAAAAAAGCCATCACATTAGTTATCTCTGCTTTTCTAGCTTTACCAGGATTTAGTTCTGCTTCCAAGACTTGATAAGGAGAAATGTAAAATTCAATGACCATTGGAGTTCCTGTGGAATTAAAAAAGAAAAGAGTTACTGCACATGTCAACAGAGGACACAAAGGGGGAAAAACAAAAGCAGTGCAGATGGGCAGAAGGGGATTCTTCATACAACTCTAATTACAGTATATGTTCAAATCACAGCATTTTCTATCAGACATCTTTGAAAGGGTTAGATTAGGTTCCTCTCTCTTGCACAACAACCTGTTGTTCAGCCTTAAACTGGTTGAACTGCTCAGTTTTGGTCACTAACAAACATGAGGGAAAGCTGTAATACTTGCATAAGGGACACATAAGGGTTGTGGTAGCAGACATTAGAAGTTCTTTTATGAACCTTAACATGGCTATAGTTAGAGCTCACTTCTGACAGTGTAGATAAGCCATATCAGCTGACTTTATTTGCCCTTTAGGCAACATAAGTATTATCACAGCTGCTACCACTATCATCTCATGGTTACTCCCAAAATGTGGTTTCCCACATAACCTCAAAGTATTGCCACCTTTGCTTTTGGGTGCTGCAAAGTCAGTGTTACAGCAGCAGAAAAAACACCTGGCCTCTTTGTATTTTCTCGTGTATCTCTGTAACATTTCTGAGAATACAGACACATCAAGTCCCTACAGCATGTTTTATTTTATAGTGGAGGATCTTTTCTGTTAACAAAGGTCAATTCAGTAGGGTTTCTTTTTCTGGTTAAAATTCTTTGAATCTATGAAGGAAAGGGAAAAAAAAAATCACCTCCTGTTCTTGGCACCAGGTGTCCTACTTTTCCATGAAGTACTTCAGTAATTCTGTTTACATCCTGCATTCTGGTTCAAAACACATCTTGATTAGTGTTTCCTGAGTTGCAGTGCTAGCTAAGCTAATGTAGAGGGTAATTTGCACCCTTAATCAAAAGGAGATGATACTTTCTTGGAAGTGTGCCCCCATTTGCTATGGCAGCTTCTGAAACACCGTAATTCCATTCACACATTACTCCTAGGGTTTGGGCTTCCAGTTTCAACTCCATATCTGAGCTGTTGCAATTTGATATGCTATTTACCAGAAATGAAGGGGGACAAAATTATTGGGAGTGGCAGGTTGAGCAATGAGTGAGAAAATAACCTGTATGAACTAAGCCAAACAGAACCAATCTCTAGCCTCGTATGCTATCACACAGCTGAATACATACAGTCATACAATAACACAGCTGTGTATTGAAACTTTGCACTTCATTAACTTACATATTCTATAATTCATAAATAGTATTTCCTGAGATACCTATAATCAACAAAGATCTAGTATATTTATTCAATTAGTATACCTCTTAAGGGAACGCTGTAAAATAAGCCAAGTGTGCTTAAAGTTACAGAGGGCCAATGCTTGGTCAGAGTACTTAATAGGCAAAATATCAGAAAAGATTCTTCAAAAGGAAAGCACTGCCTTCAAGTCTGAGTTTCTGAAAAGAATGAAGATCATTGTGCAATTACCAGAGGGTTTAGGACAACCTGTAATCCTTATATTTGAAAGAAGAAATGAGAAATGAGGAAAGAAAGCAAACATCCACTACTCCTGACCTGAGCACACGAGACATCCAAACAGCAAGACCCCAAAAGGTATGTTTCACTTCTGCCACAAGGGCATCTAAACATGAGTGCTGGCATTCAGATGAACTGTTAGCTTCTGGTATATAGTTACATCCATGTTCTCTCAAGCTCTGCAACCAACAAGTCTCTTAGATAAAGCACAGGAGTTCAGCAGATTGTTGTTTGGTGTGCCCAGGATTGGCAAGCTGGAGAAAAGCTTCAAGCTTTCCAATGGAAGAAAACTCCTTAGCTTTCTACATCCTGCTCTATAATTTGATGATTTAACTTACTCATCACTGAAATGTAGGGTGTGGAGGTGGAGGGAGAGGGAGAAAGACTTCAAGTTACCTGTCTAGAAGAGACATTGAATAAATATCTTTTTCAAGGGCCCGCAAAGCAAGGTATCCCTTAGCCTTCATTTCTCTGGGAGGAAGACAAGACAAAGTAATTTTTTTGTCAGTAAAAAAAAAAACAGGCCATAGATTTTTAAAGTTTTTCAAGTAACGTTAGTTGCAACCTGTTTCCTGGAGTTTGATATAGACTTGACAAGTCTTCTAGAATCTTTCCAAAGGCATCATAGTTCTTCATCCTACTGAAAGGAAATAATTGTTACCACACTACTGAATGAGGTAGATAATAGGTCTTTTATGCAACTTGCTAGCAAAAGCACAGTTTCAGAGTGACTGAGCACCCTCTCCCCATCAGATCTGGCAAGCAGCAGCACTGCTTTTAAGTTTTCTTAGAAAATACCAGGAAATGTGAATCCTTGGCTTTGTTGCAACAAATAAGCTAATTATAGCTGACACCGGTTAAATATGTGCTACTGAAAGCAATAGGTGTGTGTAATACACAAATCTGACAGCTCATCAGCTGCAAAGCATTTTTCCCAGTGTTCCAATAAACTGATCATGTAGTAACACTGCCCTGTAACAGTGCTCTTGCATATAGCTCTTTTCATCAAAATGTCAAGAATTGTATTAATAGTGTACTCCACAACAGCCTGTGACAGAGATGGATCTTAAATACATCTGATAGATAAGTCAATCAAAAAAACCAAAAACCCAACCAAGCAAAACAGGAGACAAGTGGTTTGCAGAAATTTGTGAAGGAAAGGCTCAGACTCCTCAAACCCCAGATTTCCTGCAGATTCTGATTATCTGTGATAGCCTGGAGCTCTGCTCAGACTAACCCACCAGGTATTTACTCACCTGCTTAAGTGGATTTTAACAAGCCTTACTAAAATCTGTAGTGTTGCAGTCACACAGAGAGCTGTGCTCAAGGAGACAGACCTTCCCTTTATGTGCAGATGTGGCTGCAATGTGGATCACCAGGGAGAAGTCTACTAAGCCTGCCTGGACTTCCCCCCTGGGACAAAATCTTTCTAAACAGAAACGTAAACAAGTCAGCTCTTCTAACTGGACTAGTGGGGAAGCAGGGAAAAGGGATGGAAGCAGATACTGCACATAGAGGTACAGATAAAGCACCAGCTTATGCATTAGCTGGTTCATTCTTCATGATTTTATAGTTAGTTTGAGACTGACAGAAAACACAACACATATAACAGTCTGTCTTGTGACCAAATAAAATAGTACACCAAGAGGTGTAAAAGGGATACTTGTACTTTGTGCCAAATTCTAACAAAAAGAGGAATGCAGACAAGTAGTACCCACAGTGCCAATGGCAATGAAATGGCATCACTCAGAGCCAAACTGCTGGCATTTGACATCACTGGGAGTCAAAAACCTAGGAAAATGCAAGTTAAAACACTTAAGACATAGCTGTCTACAACCATGAAGTTAATATAACTTCATTTCTGAAAGAAAAGAGGGCTGGGAAAACTGATGATGTGTTATAGGTGTAGAGAGAAGAGAGCTGAAATATTCAATGTTAATGATTATTCTTTCTTTACCTTCTCCTTCAACTGTTCTGCTAAGGTATTTAAATAAGAATCCATTTATTTAAATATGTATTCATTGTTAGTAAAACCTGGAACCTTGATCATGTTGGCTGGAGAACTTCTAAACTTCTAAAGTGGTGGCCTGACCCAGAACAGCAACTATTCAGACAGAGGAAGATGTGGTAGTGAAAAAAATATAGATGTATGTATAGTGCCCTACTGCTAGATGAGAAAATGAAAATAACAGCTCTTCCTATGCATGTGTACAGAAAAACAGGCCATATGATAGCACCTTGCTTTCATGACTGTGACAGAAGCCTGAAGGATGTGTAATTGAAATATTTGCATAAGGATAATACATAGACTTTCAGTGTTTGATAGAAGGAAAAGGGGGAAAGGAATATCTGGTTTGGATCTGTAAATGTGGCAGTTCTGAACTATCATTGTTAATCAATTTCCAAAATTATGGGTCCAAGTAGTTCTGTAATTCTTGCAATCAGCAATGCCAGTGTTGAAGGATTGTGTCCAGCTGACAGGTAGAGCAAATGTATTGGGAATTACTCTTTCTCCTCACTCTGTTGAAGCAGATGCAGTTTAGCTGGTTTCAGTGTAATGACTTGAGAAATAAGTAGCACCTGGAGCATCTTTTCAAAATCATATTTGCTGCGGTTTTAGCCTTGAATTTGCTAACTGGAAGTGGGTAATAATTGTTACACCAACCTCCAATATGGAGAACTGGAACCAACCTCCCATATAAAATTCAAAAAAGGTGTTAGTGGTTTTGTCATTTTCTGGCTTCATGTTATTGCTTCCTGATTCTTGTTTTTTCTGTTTTTTTCTCTTTGGTTTCAGTGCAAGAACCAAATAAACAGCTCTAGCCTTGAGTTCTCCACAACTTTCAGGGAAACACAAAGCTTAGGAATTCCTTTCCATTCAAAAATAGGCTCTCAGTGCGATCCTTTACCTTAGGTGCTGCACCAAGTCGTCACAAACCTAGAGGAATAAGAGAGAGGAGTTTTGTGTTGCCATCCTTCGTGAAACATCTCTTAAAAGCATTTCATTGCTAGCACTAAGATTGTTCCCCATTACTTTCAGTTAGGTGATGAGTTTAAAGCAAACACCTAACCAACAAAACCCAAACTAATATTACAATAGTTAAAACATGGAAATAACAGCATGATTAGAATTACAAAGGGTCCGTGGAGGATGATACAATTAACAGATAGTTTGTTGATAAAGTCTTTCCAGAAAGAAAAAACAACCAACCAAAAATGCTTTATTGCCTGCTCTTCTTTTATTAGCAGTTACTGTTCTAAAAGCTCTCTAGATGTGCATTTCCATCCTAATAATATTGTCCAGCATTCACTCATCAACAGCCCTATGCTAAACAGAACAACTTGAAATTCCTGTGCTAAGTGCAACTGAAAAAAAAAAATAGAGAGAGACTAAATTAACTCCAAATTAATGTAACCATTTGGATGCTTACTGATTAAAACCAGAGTTTACGCTCCCTTCTCCCTTCCCCTCAACAGCTTGTTGCTAAATCTTTGATTTGTAGAGTTGTCTGTAAGAGTAAACAACTTCAAAATATGGTTTGTGAACTGCAGAGGGATATTTTGCCAACATTTTAATGAGAAATTTTGCAGGAAAAACATCATCATTAGTACGAATGCACCTAAAGAAGCCAGAAGGGAAAAACAATCTCTGGCAACAGCTCCAAGACATCCCCTGGGATATTGCACTACACCTTGCTAGGTAAATATTTTAAGACTCTGTTGTTTACTGTATATAGATATCATCAAAGCAGGAGAATACCACTATTTAAGCAGGCCACTACAAAATTCTTGGAATATAGCCAGACCAGATGAGTTTTACCTTAACTTAGTATTTCACTTACAGCACTTCATATCTGTAACTGAGTTCTAAGTTTAAGTGAGAGATTAAGGTGCCTGAAGAGGAAGCTGATGTCATGAACAGGCTGGCAGGTGTGACAGGACCAAAAGGAAGCCAAAGACTTTCTGACACGGTGGTTAGAGGCCAGGTGGGAGACTACAGGGAGGTGAAAGAGAAAATTGACTTTACCACAGGAGCCTCTCCAAGGTGAGCCAACTTGACATCCACCACCTTTCCATCCTTCTCCAGATGAATTTCTATATAAAACATGTTTGATGACATATAGCAGGTAGTCCCACTGGGGCTAATGTAAGCATTAAGCCTGAGGAGAGAGGAAAGAGCTGAATTTAAATAAATAAATAAAGCCTTGTATATCTAAAACTTCTGTCACGTGAAGAAAGGAAATGAGTGTAGTTTACGTAGTCATGGGAAGAGGCTCCAGGGCTACTATTCAAAAATAACTCTTCCTTGGCTCAGCTTCTGAAAAATTATCCCATCAGGCAAGATATTTGTGCTCTACTCTTTGCATCCTCAAGTTGGATGGCTGAAAACTGTCTACCTCAGCTTGTAGCTTTGGGATCTAGGCATGCATGCCCTCAACAACTTCTTTCACAAAGGGCTAATCAAAATAAGCAGTTATGCTCATTCCAAGAAATAGAGACTCCATTAGAGCACTGAGGTAAAAAAAATATTGCTGACAAGCCATCCAGATGGTATTCTCCACTGAACTGGGGACTATGCTTGCTCATTTGCATTAATTCATAAACAAACTCACCCATTTTGTTTGGATAAAGATTCCAATCTGTTCATCACAGAAAACAAAGATTTAGCTAAAAAGAAAAAAAGAAAGTGGAATTGTTATTTAATCAGGCTGCAATGATCAAGAAGTAGATCCAGTACTATCCTGCTTTAAGGAGTATGATTTAGGTAATGAGAAAATAGTATCTTTTGCATGACCTCTTATTAATGACATCTATTACCCTATGATTAACAAGTGCTGTGCTGGAGAAATTTAGACAACAGCTATAGCCTGAAGCCTTAGTTCAAAAATAAGGCACAAGTCTCTCATGTCATTTCCACTTCTCTGTTTATGCACCCAACCCCTTTGGGCAAACACCACCAGTAGAGAAAGATGGGTAGTTTCCACAGAATCTTAAAAAATAGAGTTTGAGTTTTCTGACAGCTTGTTACCATTTAATGTCCTCTGTATCTTCTCCAAGCAAGAGCGCAATGGACCATCTGGAGCGTTACTGACAGGCTGTTGAAGTGGCTTATCCTAGCATGTTTGTGAAAACAAGAGACAGGCTTCTTAAATTACTAGCCAAAGAGGAATATCCATGCATACAAGACACACACCACCAGTGGCCAGGACAAAAGAACTCTACTTATACCTTTTTGTCACACATAGAGGTGACCTATGACTGTACCTATCTCCAAAGTTGCAGCACAGAATGGGTTTGTGAAGAACCTGTTGTGCAGTAATTATATTTCAGAGGCCTTTGGGGCAGGGAGCAGCTTCCCATTCCCTTTTCTTCTTAGCAGAACACAAACTCTGACAGGTAATTTCACTGTGATACTAGAAATCAACTAAGAAAGTATTTCTGTTTTAGAAGGAGTCTTCTTGAGTGAAGGAGAGATCAGTAAGCACCACAGATATACTTGGCTAGACTCGGAATGCAAGTTCCAGCTGAGATGTTAAGTAGCAAGCAAACTCTTCCAGGCCTCTCTTCTAGCTCTTGTCTGAGAACTTCTCATACTTCACACTTCAATTCACAAAGAACAATCACTGCTCTAAAGTTTTCACTATGTTCAAACTCAGGCCATTGTTTTCAGAGTAAGGCTTTAGTTAAGCATTAATAAAAAGAGGCATGGAAACAAGTGGGACTTTTATATAAGTTCACAGCAGTTGTGCTAAGCTGCTTTTCACAAAGATGATCCTTAAATCTAATTAGCTGCAGAAATGGCGGGAAGCATGGAGCAACTTAAGGTATCACAGCAGGAGAGAGTTTAGATAGCAGGTTTGGGGCCAGTTTCTGAAAAACAGTCTTTTCTCCCATTCCTAAGGGTAAGAAATTGACATTACATACCATCAATGTGCTAACAACAACAGAAAAGAGCCTAAAGTATTAGACAGTCAGCACTAATTCATGAAGAGTTAAAATGATGCAAAAACCAGCCTCAACAGTGTTAAAATAATTCAGGGAGCTTTTTTCTTAACTCACTGTTGGAAGAAAAAGCAGGAGCCAGGCACCAGTTTTCAAAGGGCTTTTCTTTTATGGGTTTGTTTGTGGTTTGGTTTTTTTTTTTTAAGGCAAGCAGGTTTTGAGCTACCTCAGCAACCTGCTCTTATACCACGTAGCCTTCTCACACCTAATCTGTGATTCTTACCATGCAAAAATGCACAAGTTTCATAGTTTCAGTCCATGGTTTATGTTGGTACTTTAAACGCAACTGTTCCATTAAATCATTTGTAGAAACAGCAGTTGCAGCACCTGAAAAACATGTCAGAATATAAAGCCATCTACTTACACTGGCAACTAGGAAAACTGAAGGGGAGAAAAATGTAAAACCTCGCTAACTCTTAAGTGTTATGTTTCAAAAGATGAGGCAAGAAAAAAAAAAGCATTTAATTGAATTTTGCATAGAAGCATCTAAGCTTTGTAAGACTTCTGACAGAAAAGTTGCAGGGAGAAATTGTGTATAGGCAAGTATTTTCAATATTAAATACAGAGATGAAGTCCTATCTCCAGTTTGTTAAACAGTTAGGCTTTCTTTACCTATATACAGTCTCACATATATATGCTTAATAAATACCAAGACCTTGTCACGAGTTCCAAGCATCCAGATTTCTGCACCCATCTAGAGTTTATTACAACTAATTTTCATTAGTGGTATAAAATTAGAGATAATTTACTTTGAGGGCTGTGAAACATTGACATAGGTTGCCCAGAGAGAAGCCCCATCCTCAGAAACATTCTAGATCAAGCTGGATGGGGCTCTGAGCGACCTGGTCTAGTTGAGTATGTCCCTGCTCACTGCAGAGGGTTGGACTAGGTGACTTCTAAAGGCCCCTTCCAAAACAACCTACTCCATGATTCTGCAGAGAGAGATAATCTCAATGCAGAGAAAATCAACACAGCTGAGTTAAATAAGTTAACAAAGGATGTGAAAGGTGATGAGGTGAATTCATTCTGTAACTCCACACTTGTGGTAGATCACAATTCCCTAAAATTATTAGTTTATGCTATTAAATATCAATTTATGTTTTAAACTGGCATTGCAAGAGTCTGTAGGTATAGTCTTTACCCGTGACTCGATGCATTCATTTACAAACATGTTTTCAGCATTTCTAGACAGACATTTTAGCTTAGATTTGCTTGAACAGTATTGAAATGTTTTCTTGTGGGCTAGAACACATATTATGGCTCATCTACAGTAAGCAGGTTGCCTCAGTCCAGATTGTGTGAAGGGATGTGTGCATGTATGATGTACCACAGCTGGGTAGCATTTCATGTTTCTGTGGTAATTGTCATAAATGTTTGCAGAGCTTATTGGACTCTGTGATCTTGGTACTGACTACAGTGGTTTGATCATGTCCTGAGGAAATAGAGATGTAAATTATTTGCTGACTCTCTTGAAAAGATCACTTCCAAAATAATGGGGGGAAATATGTCACTCTTCACTTTGTCTGTACAATAGCTGCTCTGCAAATACAGGACTTGAGGTTTAAGTAGTCACAGTCCAGCATGCAGCCAAGTCTAAAACTCAGTTCATTTTTTAAACACAAAATAACCATTTCTATTGTGCTCAAATATATGTATTTCAGTAGATAAATCTACATATTTTTCCAGGATAAGGATAGTGACAGATTTTCATAGCAGGGCAAATATTCCAAGACAAGCAGTAGCCTTCATACCTACATAGAAGTGTAGCAGTGGCTAAGATCATACACAAGAAACAGTAGCTTAAGCTTTGTCAGACTACTCCTCAGATCAAGGTGTTGTTCTAGTATTCGGAACTATCCTATCAAATTACCACTCTCAAGAGAAGAGTTAAGAGTGTTGAATAATTAAAAACATTCTAATTATAGCATCTCAGGCATGTTAGATACACAAATGTTTAACTGGGTCAGTTTATGGAAAATAAAGCAACTGGCTAAGCCTTATCATCAGTATAAAAGATAATAGGAATTGCCACCTGGATCCTGCATGCCCACCTGTTCTGGATTACCCTGCATGTTCAGCAAAAGCTGATGCTGCAAGAAAATTTCATGTGCAGTTATAAAACATGTTGTGCCCAGAGAAAAATCTCCCTCTCGAATAACTGGAGGTGATCTTATTGTCTTTTAAAGGGTTAAAAATGGCATGCTTCTACCTTTCAAGAAATTCATTATTATTACTATTATGTTTCTTTTTGTCATGGTTTTCTGCACCTTGCTAAATTCCTGACTCCATAACGTGCTCCACAATGTATGCCCTGGAAACTGTGATTAATACAAAAGTAACGCTCTGTAATATCATATTTCTTCCATTTCTGACATTTTTTCTCTTTCATTGAATGTCCACTTGTCTCAGAAAGGATCAATATATTTTCCATTCAGATTCTTGCATGAATTCAAGTAAACTGTTTCAGTGAAGATGCTGTAGATGTTAACACAGGACAAGGGAAAACTGCATACTGTTAATATGTTTTAATGATAGCAGTTTGGAGAACATTCCAAGAACTCCATATTCAGTGCAATACTGGTGTATTGTTTTGGTCTAACTTTTGCAGAGGACGGTTGCTATTACTCTTACATCCAGCCTGGATTGCAGGTTTGTTTGTTTGTTTGTTTTTCATCTGAAGAATACAAATCAAAATAAATCACCAGCAGTATTTCCACTGGCCTACTTCCAGCGTTTTCTTAAATTGCATCTTTCCAAAAGCCCTCAGCTGAACTGACCAAAGAAAACAGTAGCTACGTAACAGTCCACAGTAAGTCTAAATACAGAACTGTGGATCTGGCCAGTGAAAACCAGTGGTTCCAATTAGAACTGCAGCATATGATGGGAGGTGTGGCTGTGATTATCTATATTGATACCTAGTCTCAGGAGACTAAAGGTGCTGTTGTGTTCTTTCACGAAGTGCCCTGGGATTTGGAAGTGATCAGCAGTGACAGAGCTATAAAGTGGGCATGTAACTGGACTGTGAATCAGTGTTTGCAGGTAATTGGACTGTGACTCAGTTTTTCCAAAAATCATGAGCACTCAATCCTTTATCTGGCCTAGGTGCTCTTCCACCTAAGGTAGGCTAAACCTAGTGCTGCTTAGCTTTTATGAGCCATAGCTTAGTCTGACACAATCTGTAGTTTATGGCTTTACAATCCGTAAATACTGCAATAAGTTTTGTTCACCTTTCCTTCACTCTCTACAGCATCAACGCAGTTAGGAAGTGTAACTATTTTGTTCCTTAGAGTAACGTCAGAAAGATGGTGCCTGCATTTTATTTCACTACAGTCATATAGGCTGAACCAGTTTTACATCACAACTCACTGAATAGCACTTCTGGCTCTGCACTCTGAGGCACTTAACACTGACAGGCTATGACTGTTTCCTACTTCACTGAAAGTGATTCAGATCCTTCAAAGCCAAAGACAGATATATAAAAAATAGGTTTGTAGTAAATGGCCATGAATGTAGAAAAGCAGTGACACTGACAGAACATAGATTTTCTTCAGAGGGCAGTCAAGATATAGATAACATCCAATTTCTGCTTGACATTTGCATTACAGTCTCCAAGTAGGTCTTGTCTAAGTCTTATCCCAAAGGTATTGGAGACATACAGCCATAACTTAACCTCATGAATGAATATTGGAGGGCTGGCTTCACTTGCACACACCTTCCCTTTACCAGGTTTCATAGGCTATCATAACTGATGTTAATAACAGTATTTTTTACTTATCCCACATCTCATCTTTCCAAGACTCTTCTGATCATTTTTATAACTAAGTCAGGTGCTGCACCATCATTCATGTTCTTTATTGACATCAGTCACATGAAATTACGAAGCCCATCACTAAAGACCCACCACAGCTCTCCTTCAGGATAAGAGATAAAGCAAACGCACCTGGGACATAATCTGCAAAACGTGTCAGAATTAGTAATAACTATCATATGTTGAAGGTCCACACTGAAAATGTGGCTACTGAAGGGGGGAAAATGGGAGTTCAGTTAAGTGAGGAGCTGAAAATCATGGTGAGTACTGAGGAGATAAGCGAGGCAGAGTAGGGGCGAATCAGAGAAAGAGTATAGTTGTGCCTAAAGGATTTTTCCATGAGTATGTCCCAAAGCTAACAACACAAGAGGCCATCTTGTTTATGCTGTTTTTCCAGATGGGGAGAGGGGGTCACAGCCATAGAACTAGAAACCAAACTGCAGTTTACCTGACTCCACTATAGCATGTCCCCATCAGAAGAAGAGAACCTTCAAAGAGAGAGACTAGAGAAACAAAAGAGGAAAGGCTGTAAAAAGACACATGGAAGCCATGAAGTAAGCATAAAATCACAGAAAGTATGAAAAACAGGAGCAATAGAAAAGGAAGGATGTGGAAAGCAGAAAAAATATATTAAAAGTGAAATACAGGAGAAATAATGACATAGATACTGCTAAGATAAGAAAAAAGATAGTTTACAAATATTTTTGTCTTATTTACATGACAGAAAAGTGACATGACTATAAGGCTACTTCAAGCTATTTTAAACCAATAGCAGTTTGGAGATGATTGTTAGGCTTAAGTGTTCTGATTGAATATATATCAGGATGTGAGTTGTATAATATGCAGACTAAAAAAAGAAGCAGCACTCAGTGGCAAATACTGATTTCACTAAAATAGTGTGTAGGAAGGACACACTTTTCAGGAAAGACAATATATAAATCCCAACAAATGCCATTTCAAGATGTTACATCAGTGCCATACAGAGAGGTATTCCATATAAACTATGTATTTTACACCATGCTGTATTGGTTGAGCAATTTGATATTGCTTTTTATAGCTGATGTTTTAAAACCAAAGCTTGAAGACTTGTAATAAATACATGCAATAAATGTTGTATTACACATTTGAGTGCCCATATGTTAGACATTTTGTAATTGCTTAACTATGTTCCTAATAATGTTATAGGAGCTTAATATCTTGTAAACCAGCTGTGCTGTAACCTTTAAATCTCTGATTTCCTGGCTTCTAGTCACCTACTAGAATGATGTAATTTCTCCTAGTTCTGTTGAATCACAGGATGAATGACTGCAATCTCATCACTACTCTTGAATTCACTGTTATTCAAGTCACTTAACTGCACTTTCCCTATATGTACAAAGCATTTGGGAATGGCTTATCTTCTCACAGTGGTAAGAAAGCTGTGAGTGCTAAGCATCATGACATGCTCAGATGGAGTAGTGAGAATAATGTCATTTGGACACCTTATAGCACTAAGTGAACTTAAGTATCTCATTGCCCAGTAGTTTATTACAGCAATCTCAGTATCTGGTTTTTGTTGAGTATGTATCTCTTTGCAAGTGTGAGGGGACATGTCTGAAAGGTTTTGAGGCAGTCACAGATGATGGGAAGCTCCTCTGTCAACTAACAGATTAATATGTTCATATATTGAGCAAGACTAAGAGGAGCAACTGCCCACACAACCTTTGTGTGTGTGTTGGTTCATAGGGTTCAGAATCTGGACTGGACTTTCTCATTCTTAAAATAGCAAATGTTCCTCTCTGCCTATCACGAAAATACTCCCTGCTTTGTATGTGCTCCAGAAGCATAGAGAAAGAAAGGCTATTCTTACCTTTACAGTTTAACCTCTAAATACAAAGGTCCTCATGGCCCTAATCACCAGGATCACTGTGAGAGTCTGTCATGTTTTAAAACCCAGGCAGCAATTAAGCATCACACAGCCACTTGCTCACTGCCCACCCCACCCCATGGGTTGGGGAAGAGAATCAGAAGGGTCAAAGTGAGAAAATTCATAGGCTAAGATAAAGGCAGTTTAATAAGGAAAGCAAAAGCTGGGCATGCAAGCAAAGCAAAACAAGGAAGCAAAACAAGGAATTCAACTGCTACTTCCCACTGGTAGGCAGGTGTTCAGCCATCTCCAAGAAAGCCAGGCTCTGTCACATCTAACAGTCACTTGGGAAGATAGAGGCCGTAACTCCAAATATCTCACTTTCCTCCTTCTTCTTTCACCTTTCCTTGCTGATGTCATACAACAGGGAACATCCCTTTGGTCAGTTGGAGTCAGCTGTCCCAGCTCTGTCCCCTCCCAGCTTCTCATGCATCCCCAGCCTACTTGTTGGTGGAGTAGTGTGAGAAGCAGAAAAGGCCTTGATGCTGTGTAAGCATTGCACAGCTATAATTAAAACATCCCTGCATTATCACCACTGTTTTCACGCAGCCCCAAAACAGCTACTTTGAACAAAATTAACCCTATCCCAGCTCAAACCAACACAAAGTGTTGTTAAGATTACCTGGATCCCAATCCAGTAGGCTGTCTCCTAGGACCTGGAGTTCTAGTGCCTAACAGCGGACACCAAATTAACATTTGTCACATCAGATTCTGCTGCTAGTTTCTGGAGATTCAACCTCTCAACTGATGCACCACACCCCCAAGGCAGCTATTGCTCTGTTGAGTAGAGTCTGCTTGTCAGTTATGTACCTGAAGTGTAGAGTATCCCTAACCTTTGACTATCCCTTACACGAACATAGAATGAAGGATCTCCAGAGGTCCTGCCAAGGCAGGATCACCTAGGGTAGTTTGCACAGAAACACATCCAGGTAGGTTTTGAAAGACTCCAGAGAAGGAGACTCCACAATCTCTCTGGGCAGCCTGTTCCAGTACTCAGTCACCCTCACTGTAAAGTTTCTCCTCACCTTCTATGTTTCAATTTGTAGCCACTGCTCCTTGTCTTATTGCTGCTGACCACTGAAAAGAGGTTGGTCCCATCCACTAGACACCCTCCCCTCAGATATTTTTATACATTGATAAGATCACCTCTCAGTCTTCTCATCTCTAGACTAAACAGTCCCAGGTTTGTCAGTCTCTCTTCATAGGGGAGATGCTCAAGTTTCTGTCTCTCTTGAAGTGGGGAGCCCAAAACTGGACACAGGTGTATTCTAGGTGTGAGCACACAGTTACAAACTTGGGAAGGACGAGTATGTTGCTAATAAGCCAAGCAACAGTTTACTATTTTCTTAATCTGTTGTTTCTTGTCATTGTTTACAAATGGTACAGGCTCAAGGCAGGTGAAAGCTTCTAGCTCTTTCCTTATGTTGGGGGGAGGTGGTTGTCCCCAGAATACATGGTGGATTTGAGCTGGATGGTTTCTCTCCTTCAGTCCTGCTGCTTAGAAACTCCATCAAATCACAAATGCATTTCATGTGCCTTTATATATTGATAATAAAAAGTTGTCTAATAAGTTATAATCCAGTTGTGCTGCTAGCATAAAAAAGAAATTGTTTGTACTATCAGGAAACCCTCCCCACTCTACTGACTTCAGTTCAGCAATGCCTACACCAAGCTGTGTGGTGGACTCACTTGATGGAAGGGATGCCATCCAGAGGGATCTTGACAGGCTTGAAAAGTGGGACAATGCCCAATGCATAAGGTTCAACAAGTCAAAATGCAGGGTCCTGCATCTGGGTCAGGCCAGTTCCAGGCATAAATACAGGCTGGGTGCAGAGTGGGTTGAGAGTAGCCCTGAAGAAAGAGACTTAGGTGTATTGATTGAGGAGCCAGCAGTAGGTAGTGAGACTCTGATACAGGTTGCCCAGGGAGTTTGTGGATGCCTCCTTGGGGGTCTTCAAGGCCAGGCTGGATGAAGGCCTTGAGCAGCCAAGTCTTGGTGAAAGGCTTCCCTGCCCATGGAGGGAAGATTGAAGTAAACGATCTCTAAGGTCCCTTCCATCCTAAGCCATTCTATGAATATTTCACACCATACAGACACACAGACCCAGCACATGCTAAGTAAATCTGCATTGAAGGAGAGGGCAGGAGAGTGCCCTCAAGTATCAGTAAGTAGGTTTATTCCCTTTTAATTTCATTTCCTTAGAAAAACAAAGTCTCTTCCCTCCTGGAAGATTCATTGAGATCTCAAAGAAAGAACAGGTGTTCTATGTGTGGTAAGGTGGTTTGCCAAAGATCATGTCTCATTCATTCATGTCAGCAGAAATCTAAGATAAAATGTCAGCATTCAATTCTGCATAATTTAGACCTATATTGCATGCTTTACAATATGTGCTGGAGTACAAGCAACAAGTATTTTTTGCTCCATGGGAAAGGAAGCTGCACATCAGTGTTTCCCCCAAAGACTCAAATATGTTTTGTCTCATGTGCCCACAGTATCTTTAGCTTTCTAACCCAAAGTACATTCTTGGCAGAATCAGTCGATTTCTTAGTGGTATTATGGTACACAATGCAAACACTACTGGTGCACAATTAATTACCCCTCTGCTTAATTACACTTTGCGATTTTTTTCTCTCTGTATTTTAGGCATGGCAGACATGCTAATAGATAGCAAAGGACAGTCATGGCATACATCCTTAGGGCCACACTGCACATGTCTGCTGCACTCTGTGATTTTAGGTGCCCACTGTAGCATCTAAATACCGGAGAGCAGTGACAATTCAAACATGCTGCTACCTCGGGCTGCCCAGCCCTGTGCTGCTATGCAGGCAATGGAATGCAACAGTTGCAATACTCATTCTCCTCTGACGGGTCACTTTATCACATTAAGGAGCCAGAGTCACACCTTAAAATGTCAGGGATCCTACAGAGATGTGCTCACTATGGTAAATTGCCAGCAACTGAGCAGGGATTATTAACACAATGCATCTCATGGGAGTATTTCTGTCAATTCTGGGTTAAAGAGTTAATTTTTGTCTTGATTTAGGCAAAGTGCCAGGGGACATTTCATAAACAGAGGATGAGGGGTACACTATAAACTGATTCTTATTTAATTGGATAAAAATGGAAAACAAAATTACATTTGTTGTCTTAAACAGCATAGCCCTAAAGGGGATTAAAAGGACAAAGGTCATGTTCATTAACAAGCAGCACGGTGCAAAAGGGGCATTTCCACAGAGAGAAACAGTTGGTATCAAGATCCTGGCAACCCACCATATGTAGTATAGGGAAGAGGTTATTTTGGGCTAGTTCTAGTTTGGTCCCAGACAGAATGCTCATTAACAGTGAAGTGCCTGAGGTGTGCTCCTGCAGTGTATTAGTGTCCCACTCCACATGAATCTGTTTGCCAGCTCAAGACCACTCCACAGTGCACATCAAAGCAATACATCAAGACAATTGAAAGCTTAGATTCAGGGGTGCACTTCTGATCTGAACCACAACACTAATGATCAGAAGAATGGCGCTGATAGCCTTTTTTGGCATGATTCAAACTGCTACTAAAATCAATACGAAGACTTGGTTGACTTCAGCAATGGAGATTTGCACCCACACAACGTGAAGGGGTCAGAAAAAGGTGATTTGAACAAGAGAGGGAGGAGTGGTTGAAAATGCATGTTTTTTGACTAACGGTGACACCTCTCCTGCAACTAATGATTTTGAAAGCCATGTGATTTCAGGGCACAATTGAATGCAGGTATTGAAGGCAGGGAATTCTTAGCTTCTCTGTGCCCTAGGAAGCATTGAATGGCTGGAAAGCACAGTACTAATGACACCTGAACTATGACTCAGCCACTCTTCCAACAGAAGGGTTCTAGAATATGTAATAAAAAGTAACACAGTATATAGACGTTCAAAGGTGTGCAGGATGTGGTCCAGCATTTCTTGAAGACTTCTGAAGCAGTGTATATACAGGCTCATGCTAAGGCTGGTCCAGCATTTTCATGGTCTCATGAAAAGGCTAACCATAGCTTGCATGCAATTTTTTCCTCATCATGAAATATCCAAACTGTTTTGTGTCTTATTTTGACTGTTCTGGTGATTCAGTATTACTGGGTATCCTTCCCCCCTGCCCTTCCATTTTACAGAATCCAACATTTCCTTGTGTAAATGTATTTTGGTATTTTAATGAATGAACTGCACATTTGCTATGAGTTCCTTAGACTCTGTGGAATATATAAAAGCTAGCTTGCACTGAAATGTGAGGCAAACACAACTAAATCCTAGAGATGAACTAAACACCAGCTGAACATCCATGTAAAAAAATTCAGAAAACTGAGCACAAGAGGGGTTTTTAAGTGCCCCTGGTTTGCAAATAGAGCACAGTTGCTGCAGGTCGTGAAGACCGAGGCCAAAGATTTGAAGCTGAGGTAACAATCACCAGAATTTCTAAACTTAGAGATGACTTTCAGCCAAGTAATTGTGAGGAGGGGAGGGGTCAAAACAATTTGTGTCCTCCCTGAATGGCTATATACTGAGAAGTCTATTTCTATATCACCTTACATTACGAGTTCATGCTGTTTACATATATCTCCCATTTAAGTCACTGATTTCCCAGTGAAAGATACCATTATTAAGGCACTGTTATCGTGTACATTACCATTATTCCTGTGGAAATTCTCCTATCTCCCCATTTCACTTGGTGTCTACAAAACTTGCCGCACACGGAGTGGCCCATTTCCATGAAGCCCACCTCACAATCTCAGTACTTCATGTTCCCTTCTGCCAGTGATACTTCTTCCTACAGTCAGGATATGAAGTGCTTCCTCAGCTTGCACTCATTCCGTGAGGAAAGCCTATGTCCTTCTTTCCACGCTAGAAACAACCGTGTTTGTGAATCCAGCGACAGATGTCAGGAACTTATCTCCTTACCACAGCAGAACACGCTCATCTATTTGGCAGGGCAGGGATTAGCTGCGGGGAAGGAGGAGCAGGCATGAAGCAATGCTGTTTGTCACTGTCTGTCTTAACACAGCCGGCTGAAACACAGACGGAGGAGCAGGCACTCTGCAATCATTAAGCCTCCGAGTGCCGCCGCGCTGAGCGCAGGACAGCCCCAGGGCAGGGGCGGCCTCGTCCAAGGCCCGGGAGGGGCGGCGCCCTCAGAGAAGCAGGCCCCACGCCGCTCCCAGCGGCGCTTCCCGCCCTCGGCCGCCCCAACGGCCGCCTCGCCACAGCGCCCCGCCCCGCGGCCCCTCCCCCCGCCGGAAGCAGCTGCCTCCCGCTGGCCCCGCCCCTGCTCCGCCCGGAAGCGGGTTCCGCCCGCGCGCCCCGGCTGCCCGGCTGCTGCTCCGCCCGCCCGCGCCTCTTCCCCTCCGCCGCACCGCATGACTCCCTCCCCTGCGCGCCGGGAGCGCGGGCGGCGTGGCGCCCGGTGACGCTCCGGCCTCTCTGGCCGCGGCCCCGGCCCTGGCCCTCCGTGCGGCGCAGCGCAGCCCGCCCCGCCCCGCCCCGCTCGGCCCCGCCCTCCGCCGCGGGCCGCGCGCGCGCCGCCGGCTCATCTCGCGGGGGCGGCGCCAGGGCTCCCCTCCGCCTGCTCCAACCCTCCCCACTCGCTTCCCGGCGGGCAGTGAAGCTCGCCCCGTCGCTGCAGGTGAGTCGGGGGCAGCGCCGGCAGAGCGGGCTGCGCCGCGCCGTGCTATGGGCCGGCCCGGAGGAGCCTCCGAGCGTCTCGCTACGGGGACAGCCGTAGGGACCCCTCCCCGCCCGCCGCCGGGGCACTGCTGCTGTGTGAAGGGAGTTGACTTGGAGAGAGGGGAACTCCCGGCGGCCCCGCGCCCACTGCTCTTCACCCGGTGGTCGGCGTTGAGGCGTGGCTGCCGCCCCACTGCCCCGGCTGGTGGTTTGTGCCCACCGGCCCCACCCCAGGGTGTGGGAAGAAGCAGGCGCGGCCGCGGGCGGTGCCCGGGAATCTCCCGTGGAGGCCAGGCGGCCGGCACCCGGCCGCTCCCTGAAGGTTACTGGTGTCGACCTTGGGGTTTTCCCGCGCCAGGCTTGCCGCTGTCTGCCCGGACGCTGAGGGGAGCGGGGAGAGGGTGGCGGTGTCCCCGGCGTTGCGGTGTGGTGGGGCTTGGCCGCCTCCTGTTGCGGTGGTAGCGGTGGCAGTGTGAGGCAGGTGCGGGCGTCCCCTCCGCGTCCTCGGGGCGCGCCCGCACCTGCGGAGGGCGGAACGCGGCCACGGCAGCGCCGTCACCCCAAACAAAGGAGACAGAACTCCATCCCTCGCACCGGGCGGCGCGGAGTGGCTGCTTCTGCCGTGGCTGTGTCAGCAGCTGGGTGCCGGAGCCTCTGCGGGCGATTACAGAATGAGTTAACAGCAGCGATTCGGTACCGTGTAATTGCTGCTCTCTTCCCTTCGCTGTGCTTTTCTGTAGTGCCACACGTTAGCAGGCGTTGCTGGTAGCTACAGCTTGTGCTTGCCTGCAACAAAAGCAAAAAAAGTACGAAGTATGCCTGTTGCCTAAATAAATTGGCCTTTCAGTACTCACCTATTTGGTTTGGTAAATGATTTGGTGCTTTTGTGTTTCTCTGAGTGGAAACTGATAGCCTCAGATCCTTCCCCTTAACTGTGTTCATTTCAAAGGGAAGATGCAAAGTGGGCCATACATATCCCAAGAGTCACCTACAGAGAGATTTTTATGTATGATCTGTGTGTCTGCTGTGTAGCATCACTGAACTGTCCTGGCAAAAAGGCTACCAAAATGTTTAGTTTCAGACCAAAAATGACCCGGAACTTTTGTTTCAAGTTTGGATTTCCACTTCTTAATGGAAAGAGGCTTTGCATTCTGCAGGGTGAACCATTACATCTCTACAAGAGGAAGCGATAGGTAGCTCTACTGCCATCTCGGTGTCTGAAGATAGGCTACAGAGAGGTCTGCACATAAACCTCTTGGTTGGTGTTTTTTCCAGTGGAAGTTCAAGTGAGAAGAGAGGAGCTCCTGGGAGAGAGGGCTGCATGGACTGTGAGAAGATACCATCACCCTATTAGTTACCAGTATAGGTAATAGTGATTGTAACTGGATTCATACTTTAAAATCCTTCTCTTTTCAACTGACACATAATGGCATGTACCCCAGCATTTAAATCCTGGGAAATTGTGAGCATTCTTCATGCAGTGAAGAGCAACTGTGCAATGTATAAGATCTCTGATGCAGATCTAAGCCCCTTGGTCCATGCTTCAGACAGCTGTTCAAATGTTTATTTTCTTTTCTAGAAGCCCCCATCAAATGGTGGAAATTCTAGGGATTGTAAATGCTATTGATACCTACTCCTTTTTCTGTAAGATTGTCACATATTGCTACACAGAAGGATCAGAAAAACCTTTCAGTCTGCTGCTCAAGAGATCAGCTGTGGGGTTAGATAAGCTGTAACACTAAGTAGCAAGTGTATGCCTATACTGTTTCAGGTTCCTTGGTCTGTGCCTTCACTTTGTCACATTCCTCTGAATTTGAGAAAGCGATAAAAATAGAACCATTTTGAAGTGAAGTATTTTGAGTTGCATGTACTTGGGAAATGTTGAAAGTGGTATATGTGTGTGGTTTTTTTAGACTTTCAGGAGAGGCTCTTTAACCATGAAAGAGAAAGCTGGAATGTCTCCTAGGTGTGCCCATGTTTGTGCTGTTGTGTCACCTGCGGGCGTGTACTTTTTACATACGTAATCCATAGGCATAGTAGACTCTTGGAGAGGGGGAAAAAGGTGAGGGAAGTGGTCAAGGAGAGATACAGGGCTGTGAGGATAAGACAGTGCTGGCTAAAAGAAGGAACACAGGATGAAGTGATGGAGACTTTGCGTCTTGTGCACTGTAACTGACTTCCATAAGAACATTTTTGTTCCTAACCTCTTTCAGGAATGCTGACAACTCTATATGCTGCTTGTAAGGGATTACCGTGAAATGGGTGTTCTGTGCAAGATGAGCTTTTACTCCTGTTAAATTTCAAATGCGTTTGACTTGGAAGAAAAGAATTGCTGAGGCAAAGGCTCGTGTTGTCTTGGAACTGATGTATGTCTCTCTGGTGTCTAATGTAGGTGCAGTGTCTTGTTACCTACAAGGTTGTTCAAGCAACTGTGTTTCAGCTGACAGCAGCATTGTTTCCTCTTCAGTTTCACAACTAAAGAATAAATTACTATAGGAAAAAATCTTTAGGCTTTGTGATTAGATTTGTTTGTTTTGCTAACCTAGCAAGTGCCATAGTGCTGGACAGAGAACTCCCCACTTCATTGAGAGTGCTTACAGCCAGCCTCCCAAATTTCTAATGGCTCCAACCTACTGAAATTGCATTGCATCTAAGTAGAAATCTATTTTAAGTGAACAAGGTACTTTGGTAGGCTAGTGACAGCATTCCTGTGAATGTATTACAGTCTGGCCACATCATACTTGCAATTATGGGGCAGCTGTTTTAAGTCTCATTCTTCCTTATGAAGAATTGATGTAAAGAACCAAGAAAATGGAACAGTTGGTATAATTACTGTACATCCACTGAACATTTTGCAAAATGCTTCACTCTTTATAAATTACTAAGTAGGGAAGAAGTAGTTCTATGTTATTTGTCTGTGGCAGTACTTGAAATCAGCTCTTAGAGTAGTTCTAAAAGGTGATTGCTAAGTCTGCAGAATGGAAATTATATATAGACCTTGTAGATGTAGAGAACTTGGAGTCACTTTATATCAAATGAGCCTAGGAGACAGAATGTAGTGTTACTTAATCCTGGTTTGCTTCTTGTCTTGTGTTCTTAACTGTTGTGAGTCAGAGTGAGCACTCGCCAACCCAGGATTTGTCAGTGGGCACAGCTGCTTTGAAAGGTGGACAACTCACAGCCACCAGGTTAGGTTTATAATAATTCTGAGTCTTTGGAGCTCTGCACAGCAGCAAAGAATTTCTGACACACCTACAGAGAAGGGAGAAAGGAAAAAAAAAAAACCAGGACCGGATTTCGGGGCTGGAGCAAGCTGAAAAGAAACATAGTATTGGCTAAGTAACACTGCCTTAGAAAGAGCCAGTGAGAGAACGGATTGCCTTGCCTGGAGTGTTGTTCAGTCTTCACTGTTTGCGTTTTAAGATGAGGTTTGTATCTATCAGAATTCCCATCACCTTAGGAAACTGCTAATGCTGAAGTGTCCAAGCTGTGGGCACAGAGGAAGAATGGAGGAAGAGGTGCGTAGGAATGGTTAGACAAAATAAAGAGAGGAGATGTAACAACACCCCCCACCCCCCCCCCCAGTTACTATAGAGAATTCAAAAGAAGCTCTACTGTAATCAGTTTCTAATGCTAATATGTAAAGGAACCAACAATGCAAAGAAGGTAGCTCAAACAGGAGATAGAAAGTTGATTGCATAGTAACGCTGCAATGGTTACTTCAGTGGAATTGATGATGCATATTTTGTGATATTAGCTCCTTAGTTCAGGCAATTGCAATATAAATCCAATTCCTACCAGTACAGTTCACTTAGTGTATTGTACTCGTCTCCATAACAGTGAGATTGACACAGCATTTGATGCAAGAGTATGGAAATGTCTGTTGTGGTGGCCCACAGGTTTCATTTTAAAAAGGCATGTAATTAGACTGTATGATCAAACAAGTGTTTCTGCAAATCATGGAAAAAAGTGATTTTTGTGGAGGAGCTTGGCACTTGATCTTGGTTGATGGGTGGCAGGGAGCAGTCACATGTTCAGATGTTGGTACCTGTTTAATTTTACACTCCAGAATGACAACTTAATACCCTTCCATGCCACTGTAAGCCTTGGTCTTTAACTCTCGTCTTTAACTCTGATCTAGCAATCTGAAAATGCTTGTATATAGCACTCACAGGCAGACAGAAATATTTCCATCATGATAAACAGAGTGCAGTAAACATGGAAGTCTTCCTGACATGAAACTCGTGTGATGAACATTAAAGGCAACTGTGTGTGGTGTAGTCCTTGTCTTTGCTTGTGTGCCCTTGCAAGCTTGTCAAGACTGTGCTATTTCAGGTCTGTGCCATTGTAGTCCTGTTGGCATAGCTCTGCTGTTTCCTGAAAGGGCTCTTAGTATGCAAGTAGTTAATTCCAGCAACATTTTCTCAGTGGGATTTATTTTGGACTTCAAAATAAAAGGAACTTTACAGACAGGAAAACAACATTAATGTGACAGGCTTGTGCAGGCATGCTGTGTCAGTCACAAAAACCATCGTTGACTGATGTGGCCATGCCATGGAAGATTGAGTAGATGCACCCAAAGGCCAAACTCAGGGCAAGGCTGCTAGAGGCATATCCTTAACCAGCTGTCACTGCTACCCTTGGAGACCAACATAAGCAAAATCAGATGCTGAATTGAAGTAATTATTGCATGGAAGAGCTATTTTAGTGTGACAGCACTAAATTCTGATGGTTTTACATACTTAACCACTTAAATTAAGTCCACATTTGTAGTGTAAGGTACTAATAAAGCTTCTTTTTCATCCTCAGAATTCTTGCTTTTTAAGAAATAACACTTTAAATTGCTCACTCTTACTGGTTTCCATAAGGTTAAATAGATGTATTTTAAAAATATCTAAACTCAAGAGTTCACTGCAGTGTTTGTGTAGCTGGTTGAGTATGGTCATGGCTGATAGCTTGGTACACCTTATTGCAACTTGGATTCTCTGCCTTTTTCTGTGCTTACATTTCAGAAGTTGTCACCAGTTTGAAAAAGAGTATGAAATGTGTTTTACTTCGATATAGTTGACGTTGTGAAGTGAGTGATGCAGCATTGGCTTATAGGAGTACAATTTGTTAAAGCATCTTTTCTTCATGCTCCGGGCTGTGTATTTTCTGTCTGCTGCTGAGCCGGCGTGATGGCTTTGGGATTTCACTTCATTCGTAGGCACTGGAACTGAGGTATATAATAACCTAGGAAAACAGGTTATAAAGAAAACAGTGAACTCTGGACTTCCTCACTAGACAATGCACTGTTGACCTCCGGAATTTAAAGAGACAATGCATTAGCCTAAATGTCAAAACCTGCTTTTCTGAAGCAAATTCACCCTCTAACATGTTATTAAATAGTGTTTTGAGGGAGAAAAGATGGCTACATGTAGCTTTCATGGGGAAGATCAGTGTAGTTTGCTATGTGTTGGGGAACCTCTGCAGGAAAATTCCCACCAACTTGAGATGTGTAACATGCATAAACTTGTTTAGTTTTCCCTGTCTAATGGAGACTGACTGCAATGAGAACAACAATAAAATACATTGATAAGGAAGAGGAGGAAGGCTGCTAGTCTGGATGGCTAATTTGATGTTGGTACTCAGTTTGGTGTACTGTGTAACATAAAGGACTGGGCTTGGAACAATTGAAGGAAAAAAACCCAGACAAACCACAGGTGACTGTTTCAGCAGTACTAAAAAGGGAGAAGTTAACCAAGTTGTCTTCCCAGGTGCAGCATTCTTTTTGGGAAGAAATTCTCAGCTGTGGCTAAGGCAGTTAAGGAGGAACTGTAGCTGATTTTTGGAATTAGAAGAGTTAAATCTTAATTCAAGCTATATGTCAGATCTTGCTTGCATTTTACTTGGATAATAACATGGCTCTTGAGTCATGATCTCAAGTTTGTACCCTCCTGCTACTGCTGTGAGGGGAAAATGCTCCACTTCAATTGATTTATCTTCAATGTCTCTGTGCTTTCTTAAACAATCCCATTGCAGGAACTGGCAGCTGGTATTTCCTGTGTTCAAGGCTAGTAAGGTTATAATTTGAAGATTGATGGTGTCCTTGATGGCCAGTACATGATACACAAAGTATTTTAGGGCAGCCCGTATCCTCCTATGCAGCTAGCTCCCTATCAATCACTAACTTTGAACGTGTAGTTAAAACTTTTATTGGTGGGCTTACAGTTAAAACTAGACTTATACAAATATTTGTCTAGTGCAGATGCTCACCAAAATGCTGGAATTTCTCATCTCCTTTTTACCTAAGAACTAAAGAGTGGAATATGAAGAGTTTGGGTTTGGAATAATTGAAAATCTTTAGAAGGTCCTGATTTCTCTTTTGAGAAAACTGCTTTGCTGTCTTGTGCTTTCATTTTTTTTCACTAGATCTAAGTGAAGAAGTTGATCTTTTTAGGTACTTGGTTTGGCATATGTTGAACTTTTCTAGAAGAGTGTAATTTTCTTAAAGGAAGGTTAATCTATATTATATTTTATGTCTTGCAAAGGTTGAGTTTTTTAGCTCTTGAAGTCAAAATGGGTAAAGGAATGAAATAGTCTAACCAAAGCATTCTGCTCTACAAGATGTATGAGTTAAACAGACACCATGTGTATAACATACACAGTTGAAGTTTCTACAGGCTGCAGTATTTTGAAGAGCATTGCCAAAGCAAATTAGTTCTAGTGATCTTAAGTGTAGTCTAGAAAATTTGAAGGAAAGCTCTTGCTTGAGGAGCAAAGTTTTATATTGTGATTTGTTTTTTTTAACTGCGATTTTAGGATGTAATACTTTTGTTACAGATAAGGGAGGAAAAGATGGTTTTGTGAAGAAGCAACATTCTTACAGCCAAATAGGTTGTTCTTTAGAAAAATCCTCCAAGTAATGAAATACAGTATGGTAACATTCTGAAGTGGTCAGGCTGGCATAGGTATTCTTGCATTGTCAGTAGTTCGAAAGAGATTTCCAGAAACATTACTTCTTTCATAGCAGACTTAAGATCTTTTATGTGGACAATTATCTGTGAAGAATGGGAGTGGGTTTTAACAACATTTTTCCAGACTTCATGCAGGACTGACACTGTTTATTAAGGTAAAAGAAGCAAACCTCTCAAGGGAAAAAAAAATTCAAAACCCCCCTCATACACCCAAGAAACCATCCAACTGACCAAACAAAACCCCCAACAAACTGTCAATTAACTTCTGAATTTGGGGAGAAGAGATGCTATTAGAAGTACTGCAGCTGAACTGAAAGCATGCAAATGATGCAGCTGCAAATAAAATGTTTTCTTAAGTGAGCAACAGAAAAGGTTTTGTAGGCCAGAGGAAATCCTATATTGAAAGAAATTAGCTGATATACTTCTCATTGGACTTGAAAAGTTCTCGGAGACAGACAGGAATACAGCTCACACTTCACAGTGTTTAGTGTTGTAACGTGTAGGATAAAATCAATTCCATATGGATAAAAGTATTGGATTTCACTATAGACAGACCCTAGTAGTTTTTCCCTGAGGAGGCTGACCTTTAAAATAAACCAGATTTGGTCTGTGCCCACCACTGGATTGCCTTTAGCATTGTGTTGCGTGCCTGACTGTAGGAAGAGACACACACTGGAGACCTATCTAGTGGTGTGCCTTTTTCCAGGGCTCCATCCATTTGCATTGTGATTACAAAACTATTTTTTAGGTGCTTAATCAGCAGTTTTTGATAGCTGCTTCATGTCATTACCCAGATAGTCTAAAATGAGAGTTATGTCTTCTGTCTTCAGAAACTGATCCATGGTTTTCAGGTATTGTGTCCACTTCTGGGCCCCCCAGATCAAGAAGGACAGGGAGCTGCTTGAGAGAGTCCAGTGCAGAGCTACAAAAATGATTAAGGAAATTGAACATCCTATGAGGAGAGATTGAGGGAGCTGGGGCTTGTTAGCTTGGAGACGAAGAGACTAAGGGGTGACCTCATTTATCTTTATAAATATCTAAGTGGTGAGTGCCAGAAGGATGGAGTCAGCCTCTTCTCAGTGATGCCCAGCGACAGGACAAGGGGCAATGAGTGGAAGTTGAGACATAGAACATTCCATGTGAACTGGAGGAAGAATTTTTTTCCCTGTGAGAGTAACAACACTGGAACAGGCTGCCCAGGGAGGGTGTGGAGTCTCCCTCTCGGGAGATATTCAAGAACTGTCTGGATGCATTCCAGTGTGTTCTGCTCTAGGTGATTCTGCTCTGGCAGGGGGGCTGGACCAGATGATATTTGAGGTCCCTTCCAGCCCCTGACATGCTATGATTCTGTATAAAGAATGTTAAGGTGTGTTTGAGTTGTTGTTGGTTTTGTTTGTTTTGTGTGTTTCTTTTTTTAACAGAACAAGCTATGTAAAAAAAAACCCAAACACAAAACCCCCCTGAACTTGCACACATCCTTGTAAGTAGTCTAACAGTTCTGCACTGCTCTGAATTATCTTGTGCATGATAAGGACTGTAAGAATTCAAATAGGAACAAAAAGCAATTTTTAAAAGTTGCTCTTTACAAATTAAGAACATTAACTTGGAAATGGTTCCAGTGGTGCCACAAGGGAAGTTTAAATCAGCATTTTAAGAAAGGCAAGATCAAAACCATCTTGCACTGGCTCTTAATGTGAAAATTGACAAGTTGACCTGAATATTAATAATTTCATAAGAAGTTCATGAAGTGAATGCTATCTGTTTCTAGCCACTGTGTGATTTATGCCATAATATGTTAAATAGTCATGAAACTCTACCATATATCATATGATTGACAAGTATGCATTGAACTAAAACACAATTAATTGCCTGATTTGGATTTCTAGGTCCATTGCATTGACAATACTAATTTTTCAAATCATAGATCTAATGGTTTTTAGAATAAACAGCAATATTACTATATAGCAATATTGCTATATTACCATGCAACATCAGGCCTATAACCACTTGAGTCCTTGAATCACCTAGTCTAAGGGTTAATTACAGGTCTTTGTGTATTTGGAAACCAGTCTCATTCAATGAGTCATGCATATGAAATCCTCTTTCCCTGAATAAAACAGAAGAATGATTATGAATTTAGGAGGAGCAATTTGCACTACATAGAATATAAATAGGAGGAGAAGTTACTGGAACAAATATGGCTTACAAAAGTTATGCTCTTGCAATAATACTACAAAAGAGTGCTTACACTTTTGTAATTGGGTGGTAAAACAGATGGCAAAGCCATGCAATGAATGAAGCAACTCACTTTGCCAAGTCAGATTTCACTAATGAAATTTATTTCCTACAGCTGGATAATTCCTTAGACAAACAAAAGGATTTTTTTTTGAAATGCAAAATCCAACATGCTCCTGTTTTGTTAGGTTCCATTTGGCTGGTGTATTGATGCAGTGTGCCTGTGGGGAAGGAGAATATTTGCCTGTGTTTGTGTGGATGAAATGGAGAATTTGGTGGTACCTGCTTCTTGATGTCTTTTGCTTGTGACTTGTGAGTTCAGTCCTGTGCATTTGCCCATTTGAGTTGCAACCTTTGATGCTTGCAGCTGCTGGAGCACTTGTGGTCTGCACCCTTCATTGCCAGAAGGTAGTTGATAAAATGTGGAGGATTGTGTGTTTTGGTATTCCTACTCTTGTGGAAGATTCCTCCACAGATGGAAGAATGCAGTGCCTGCCTCGAAAATGCTTTGCTCGAAAGCTTAACCTTTTTCTATGTCAAGAATTTCATAGGAGTGTTACTCAAACAAGGCTTCTGTGTTCACTCTGTCTGTGCTAATACCTTGAAAGAATTTAAGGGTGTTCATGTGAGTTTTTGCTATAATACTATATGTCTGGCTAACGAGGCAAAATAAGTTGTTTTGAGCAAGATAAACTCCCTGAGCAGCCAGCATCAGAACTTGTGTCACTGTGAAACGAGACGCCTGCAACGTGACAAGGCAAATTCTACCAGCCAGAAGCCTAACCTAGAGTAGGGATACAGGTGGCACCCCTTTTGTAGATTCTCTGAGCGTTGGGTACAGACTGCCACGAGTCTAGTGGAAGCTTGGTTTTGTTTTGCAGATACCTGTTTCTAGATTTCTCTGTTACAAGTTAACTTTCCGCACTAGGGAGCAGTGAAATTGTTTGGGTGGAGTTCTGGCTTTAGTGAGCATGGATCTTAGGTCATCCTTTCTGGCTGTAGAAGTGTCTTTTTTTAGAAAATACATATCTGGCATTCTAAACTTCTAAGAAAAGAGTGTAGGGTGATTAACAATTAATGGGATGCTTGTGTTAGAGGCTTGTTCTGGCAAATTTACATTTTTCAAGTGTGTCTTTTGAAAGCCTTCTTCAGACTTTGAAGAATTTAGTTTATCAAGCCAAGTGAAAATGTTTACATTTAAATCTTCCTTAATTTCTTTATGAACATTGAGGTGTAAGTGTACAGGGGCAAAAAAGAGACAGTAATATGATTGGGGGTTCTTTTGGTGTATGGCTGATAAAACCCCCTGGGTTTATGATACTGAACATGCTGTGAGCAACTTTTGGAATGCAGAGCTCTTGAACTGCTTTTAGAAGTGAACTGCTGAGGCTCAAGCTGCAAGTTCTGGCACAGTGTCTTCGAGGGAACTCCATTTTTGTTGCTTTCCAGAATAGCTGAAAGCAGCAGCTGTACAAGTGAGTGATGTCTGACTTACCAGTGAAACGTCAGCTTCAAAATGTTCTTCCTTACACTTGAAACACAGGGTGAAAATGGCTGTAGCTAGTATGTCTTAGGTGACACCAGCTTCAGTGTGTCCTTGAAGTGCTTCCCTCAGTCCTTAGTTGAATATCACTAAGGTAAGACCCTGAGCTGCTAAATTGTATCCTTGTAGGCTATGCAATGCATCTTGGATTTTATGAAGAGGGGGAAAAAAGTTTTTGTTTGATACCAAGTGCTGAGTAACATTCAGCGGCAGTAGCTGCTCTACACAGCATTTCCTGTGAATGTAACTTGTTTGTCAGGAGACTCAATTGTGGGTATTTCGTCTGGAAGCCTTCCCTGCACATGTCTCCTTTTCTGTTTGCTGGTGGACGGATCTTAATTCTCCTGACAATGTATTAATAGTACAGAGCTGCAGGCATGTGGGCACCACTGTTCTTTATAACAATATGATGTCAGTTATAGGATGGATAAGGCCTCAGCTACTTGCTACAGAGTTCACTGGTTAATTCTTCCAGTTTCACTGCCGGGATATGGTTACAGTTTGAAGCATCCGCCTCAAGAAGCTGGGGAATGTAGGTCTTTTACCTGAGGAGAATTGCTGGTACTGAGAGGTAGAACTTAAGTCGATTTTCTAATCCTTTACTTAATAGATGTGTAGGCACCTTAATAAATTTGTAGGTGTGAGAGACACAAGCACCTTTTATGGTGTGCAGGGGATAGCTTTGGAAAGAAGGATTCTTGCCAAACCTTGAATGTGCTTGTTAAAATCATGGGAATCTAAGAATCCTTATTCTGGTTAAACAGATTTATGCCAAAGGACTATTTTTAGGAGAAAGGAAAGGAGGTATTGTAAAAGCATTTCTAACCTGGCCTGAGGCTGAGGTTCCAGTGGCCTGTTTCATTGTCTAAGAAGACTAGTCGTAGACAAATTTGAATATTTGAATTGGTTTCCTCTTCAGGTTCCTACTTAAACTTTATGGTGGTTATTTAATAGGCAATGTCCTAACTTAATAAAATGCTGATGTTACTTCATGCAGAGCTTGACAGATGTTGCATGTTTAAAGTATAATAAAAACATCAGTCCAACTCGAGGCATAGAGTGACACTTACTGCAATAATGCTGATCTAACCTCAGAAAACTTCCTTACTCTCCAGTTCTTAAAACAGCTGGCATCATGTACCTCATCCTATGATGTCATTTTTCCTATCTGTTTCTGGGTCATGGGGTGTTTCTGCTGATCTGGTTTGAGTATTGTAATTGGAAACAGCTGTTGGGAGGGTTAGACTCTGTCTGCCTGGAGTTGCCTCCCTCCGTTTCCAGGAATGTTTTCATTGCAGGAATATCTGAGTCATTTCTGAGGTGTCTTCCAGTTACTTTGCATTTAATCTGATCTTTTTCAAACAATACATTGTCAAGGATAATTTTCCTTCTGATAATCAAATTGAAACCCCTGGACTCAATAAACAATGAAGTAACTGGATGAAATTGTGATCTTTTAATAACAGACAAGATGATATTGCTCAATGGGCCCTGGGGACATGAATTATGTTGATGCTTTTAAAGAAAACTTGTTCCTGTTTCTTCAGAAAGCTGAGCTGTTAATTCATAGGTCATAGGAGGCAGCAGAATTGTTAATCACTTTGTGAGAGTTAAGAAACTGCAGAATCTTCAAACTCACTTTAGGAGATGGAGTTGCTGTCAGTTACTAGAAAGATTCACTTCAGAGTAAGATTTAAAAAGTGTAGCTAGTACTTTGGGAGGTGATAGATTATAGCAAATGTAAAGTACAGAGCAGTGCAAGTATTAGTTTCTTCAGGTAAAAAAAGAACCACAAACCATTTGAGTTATTTCTTTTGAAGAAGAAAAATCTGAAATGACAAAATTTTCTTTGATTGTTCAGTAAGTGATTGGTACAAGATTTTGCCTTTCTGGAGGTATTCTGTTCAAAGCATACTAATTAGTAATTAGTATTGTGCAGGTAGCTAACATATTTCAATTAAATATGTTCTTCAAATACATCAAATTCTAAATCAGTTAAAAAATGCAGTAAATGCAGGTGCTGTGTTGCCTCAGCTGCCAATTGTAATTGATGCTTATTATATAAAGCAGTCTTCAGGGAAGAAAGTAACTCATGAAAGTGAGTGGGTAATGAGGTTAATATAACAGCCTTACATATCTTTATGTAATCTTCCCTTAAAGGAAAGGGAACAAGAGAACTGGAATTTGGTTTTGATGTCATAGTTTCATGAAGGCTGTAAAAATAACAATGTGAAAGACTGTTTTGTAACTGAAGAAAGGCACCGCTATCTCTACTTATTAACTTTAATCTACTACACTGACTGTACCAACTGTCTTTAAACACAAAGCTATGTCTAACTAGTCCCCTTAAAACAAAAGCCTGCAGCAAATCAAAGTCCTCCTGTTAAGGACAACTGTACTTCCACAATGCCCACATTCAACTTTATCTATAGCACTGCAGAAGATGCCAGCTGAATGTGTGCCTGTAGTGATGTGGCTTCAGTGTAATGCTTCTCCTTCCCTGGTCTGCTCTCTTTGACATTGCATTTATGAGGCTCTGGGGCATCAAAAAGGGCAGAGTAGCTCAGCCATTTTTAGTCTCATTCTTAAGGAATGTGAATTTGATCATATGATGTGTGCTTTCCTAATTCTTGGCTTATTGGACACTTTGGGGTACATTTTTGATAGAAGCTTAGGTGTCTTGGATAGGATTGATCCATACATTCCTTGTGTATGTGCTGCTGCTGCAGGGAGAAATCCGTAACTTGGGGATTGTTGCACTGAGAAGGGATTTGGAAGGCAAATGGCATGGATATGTAAGGAAGCATGCTTTCATTGTTTTGGAGCAAGTTGTTCTGTAGGAAGAAGTGTGATGGTTTGGGTGTTACCTCCCCCCCCCCCACACACTTTGGTAAAATCACCCAGACTAGACTGAGTGGTTCTGGAAATTGAATGAAGCTTTATATTTACAGCTTAGCACAATATACAAGGAGATATTTACAATTTATACAGAAATACACAAGTTAAAAAGGTAATACAGAAACACAACACCCTTCCCAGAAACCTGAGTCCCCAGGAGGGGATCCCAACCACCCTTCCACCTTCATTCCACTCTTCTACCTTACCCCAGACTTTGCCTTGTGCTCAAGGTAGTTTGGAGGGTTGGCCAGGGGGGTTAGGAAGCAGATGATTAGTCACACAGGTTAGGTTAGAGAAAGTCATGCAGCCCCAGACAGAGAGCAACTCTGTTATCTATGTTTGTGTTCTTATATATGTCAGCAAGCCTATGAGTGAAGTAGACATCACCATTGTTTCCTTTTCACAGCCTGTGATCCTTCTCACCAAAATATTCTGGCTAGGCTCAAACTAGCACAAAAAGCCATCTGAGAAATTGGACCATTTGAGAACAGTCTTGTGAATCAGATCAGGTGAGCAAAATGAGTGAGGTGATATAAAAACTTAAGTTTTTTTTTCATTGAAGCATATTTCTACATCTTGATTTATTGGGCTAAAGAAGTAGATGGGAGGACAAGGTAGAGACTACTGTAGAGATCAAGTATTCTTGCCTTTTCTTTGCTTCTTCCTCCCCACCATGTGTTTGCAAAGGTATTTTCCTTGAAAGTTTTGTCACTGGAGCTGAAAACCTTTTTAAATGCAGGTACCTGATAATCTTACTCTTGTGGATATGAATAACTGCTCTGTGTTCCAAGACTTTATGCAGAAGTTAGCTTGATGCTTTCTGTCTCCAAGCCCCATTACAGGATCACCTTCTAGATCCCTCCTCTGATGGGTGGAACTGAATGTGATGTTTAAATCCACAGGGACTAGACAGATGAAGTATTTCTGGCACAAATCTTCTGTGTAAGGCGTGAAACTGGAGAAGTTCGCAGTGATACAGGTAGAAGCGCATCAAAGAAGACAAGCAACAGTTTTACATCTCCAGCTACAAACTCCTGTTACTATATGATCTTAATCCCGTGGGATTACCCTTGAAAGCTATTTAGCTACATAGTATTTTTGCCCTTGACGAGGTTTCTAGACTGTTGGACAAGATGCCATTGCTGATGCTAAAGTGGGTTGTAATTCCTACTCCTGCAGTTCTTTCTTTAATCACTCCCTAACCTGGCTATACAAACATTATTCTGGCTCCAACTGGAATCCTGACATTAAATGGAGCACAGAATTGTGGGGCAATAAGCAGCTGTAGAAGCTTTGAGAACTGCTTACTGTGGCTGAGCAGCCACCGAGATTCATTTGCATTTACATTTATCTGCTCAAGCATGTCAGAAAAGGGCAGTTCCCTAGGTTATCTGCAGCAGAGGTGAGAATTGATCCATGGCATGGTGGTTAGGCAGTACTCTTGCCCTTCCAAGTGAAGCTTTCACTTCCCTTCTAACTTGTTGGACAACACAAAGAACTGTTTGAAAAATAAACCTTCATGTATGTCATAAGCTGTATTGCTGCAGTGGGGATAACCAGTGGGTGTGGTGAAAAGATGACATTTAGGAATGGGTGATACAGCTATTGACAATGCTCTGCTTGGCTCTGTGAACCTCCCTCTGCTGGAGGATAAACTTGTTTTTATCTTCTGCCCCCCAAACAGTTTTAAACTGTGAAGAATAAAACATGATGATAATCACAGTACACACAACATGAAAGTATATCTTTTTGAGCTTCATACAACAGGGCTGTTGCCACAGTCTCTGTCAGTTTTATCATGATTATAAAGTAGGACGATTCAGAAACTAGATAGGACCCAAATGAATACTGCTTATGAAAATAAGTCAGGCTACATAAAGTAAGGATAGAGAAACTTCACAGGAAACTTCATCTAAGGTGCTTTACTGTTAAAAGTTGGAATCTGTTCCTCTTTGCATTTGAAAGCAGACTGAAACAGGTGAAAGTAGTATGTGGCAGTGGCTTAAAACTTAGCACTTTGAAGGTCTTTTCCGTCTTTCAGAGTATTCACTCTGAAGCAATCTTTCTGGATTGAGTTTCTTTTACACAGTATCAGGCAGTACTTGCTTTAACTTGTTTCTCTCTTTGCACTGTCTACCAGGCATTCAGCAGGCTTGAATTTTGCCAGCATTACATCTTTATTCCACTGTGAAGAACCTGAGAGCAAAATGACCTGTGGGAGCACCTCCTCCTACCACAAAGTGGGGCAGAGTATTTATGACAAACTTATCTTCGAGATTTGAAGTATGTGGTAGTGCAGAGTTTCACTGTCTTCAGTATCTTACTGGAATGTTGGTCACTGACAGTTATTGATGACTTGATGACTCAGGATACTGCTGGGACAGGTTGGGTCAGGTCTTTTAATTCCAAGCTTCTATCTTTGACTTTGCTTTGAAATGATATTATCAAGGCTTCTGAAACTGATTTGTTACCATAAAATCTTTGGTAGGTAAAGAATTGTCTCTGAAAAGTAAAGAATTGTCTCTGAAAAAGGAGCATCATTGCTAACTTGATAATTTATGAAGATCTTCTTGGCTAGACATTGTTTTGACTTTCCAGGAATGTATCAGCTGTTGCACAAAGTATAAAACAGCAGCTTCTCTTTGTGACACTGGGACACTACTTGTTGAATGAATCGCAGCTTCCAGTAAAATTTTCACCTTGCTCAAGCTGCTTGAAGACTGTAGGTTAATTTACAACGAATACTACAGTGCAGCTTTACTGGTTTTGAAGTTTTTCACACATTGCAGTAGGAATTTCTGCACAAATTCATCTGTCTGAGGTCTCACTGAATATGTCTGTACTCATTCCAGAATTGAAGTGCTTAGAGACGAATAGTTTGTGTTGTTGCTTAGTAAGATTAGTGTAAGCCATATCCAGGTATACTAGTGTTTCCATTTCTGTGCTTCTGAGAGCACATATTCTAATCTAAACTTGGCAAACAGCTATTGTGAGTTGGTGATCTGGAATTCAGAGGAATTTGTTTGCTTTATGACTTGTCTGAAGTACATACTAAAACTAAGTACACAAGACTTTCAAAATATGTTTTTTTTCCCTTTAAGAGAAAAGTGTGAAAACAGAACAAATGCGGAGTGGTTCAAAATGCCATGTAACAGGCTGGAAATGTGCATGAGGCTTGTAGCTAGTTTTGTGTTGTCATACTCCCTCTTGAGTCAAAAGCAAGCAGTGGCTTTTCTTAAGCCTTGATTGCCAAAATGAAAATGTGGTCTTCTCATCCATCTTCCTTTCAAGAGCACTTGTAAGATAACATTAGGTGTGTTTCTCTGAGGTATCTCTGTGATTAGTACAATAGCTTACACTTTTTTCAGTTGGATAGTATTTCTGGGGAAAATGCAACAATTTAAATAATTTAAGCCTCAGTTGTGCTTTCAGAATTGTCTGACAGCAGAATGGGTACTGAGGTGATCCTGGAAAGTTTTTCTGCATAGGTTGTGTGTTGACCTTGGTAAGCAGCACTGGCAAACTTCCCTCCCAGCTTTTATTGCCAAGCTATGGCATGGGATTTCCCTTCAGTCAGCGGTCCCAGCCCTGACCCTCATAACTGCTTGCCCAGCCCCAGCTAGCTTGCTGTCAGGGCAGCATGAGAACCAGAGATGGCCTTGACACTGTAAGCACTGTGCAGTTATAGCTAAAACATCTGTGTCTTATCACTGTTTTCATCATAAAGCCAATGCATGGCACTCTATGAGCTTTCCTGAATAAAATTAACTCTACCCATCCAAACCCAGTATACCCTGTTAGTTTTTTAAGTCCAGGAAGGATTGGCTTAATCTCTAGTGAAGGTTTCGTCAACACTTCTGTACAGAACTGCCTCACTGATAACAAAACTTCAGTGTGTAGGGATTTTGATACCAGTTGTAAGAAAAATGTCATGCTTCACATTCTGATCAAGCTGCACACAAGGGTAATTAATTATGCAGGAGGATGTAATTTTAGTGTGAGATTGTCAAGCTGTGATGATGGGTAGAGGTAATGAGGCAACGATGTCTTCTTACTATGTTGTATTGTTACCTGTATAGAGCTAAACTCTGTGAATGCACTCATTCTGAGCTTTCTAGTTCACAAAAGCTGAGTTACACTTGGTTCTCAGTTAGTTGCTACTCTAGGTGTCTCTTGTATTTGCATCTTCTGTAATGTAGACATTGTGGTTTTTTGACATTAGAGTTTGTTTTGTTCCTAAATATCTAGAGGAGAGTAGGGGACTTTGCATAAAACTGTGCAAGCAGAAAATGTCTTTTCTTTTCATGTAACACAAATGACATTATATTATTGGTGGGATAGGTAGGGAATGAAACAAAGGTGTAAATGATAGTTGGAGAGCTGATGAAACTGCAACACAATGTTTTTAAAAAGCCAAATGGGATTATTACTTCTCACATGTGTACACGTGAACATCATACTGCACATCAATCAGTGGCCACAGAGCTCTTTGAGGTGCAGAGGTTTGTGTTTGAGCAAGCACTTTGGGACTGAGACAACAATCCCAAGCACAACAAACTGCATTTGTAGCCTAGGGAGGCAAGTTGAATCCTTCCACCTGCAAAAACTAGATCATTCTTTCAGTTCCTGATTAACTTACTGTAACTGGGTATTTTTAGGTTTAATGTGACGCATTTGCTTGCTTTTCTCTGGAAAAGTACCCTAGCTGCTCCTTCTTGCTGCTGCTCTGTCTTGGTACTTGCTGTTCAAGCTGGAAATTCCTTCAAATGTCAGGGTTTTTCCCTTGCAGCTGTCCTATCTCATGTTTTCTTGTATCATGTTGATTCACTGTGGGTTTCTTTTTCAATTCTTGCTTAGTAAACACGCAGAGTTTTTTGACAAACACTGTACTTCCAAAAGAAAACACTACATACCAAGATGTAAATCTTCCTCTTTATTGCTTTTGGATGCTGTGAGCCCACTTGTGCTCTTTCTAAATGGTGAAGGCTTTCTTTGCTTGTGCCAGAAAAGATGAGCTCGGTATAATTTGTGGAATGGCTTCCAGTGAAGCAGCAGCTAGCTCACACTGAAGAGAGCAGAACTGAAGTTAAACCCTTAGATACGTAGGGATTTAAATCAAATCCCCTTTAAACAATGCACGTGGAAGAAGGAAGAGAAAACTAATGAAGCAATATTTTTCTTCTAGATTTTTTTCATTTAATACCTGTGAATTTTCCGCAATCCAAAGATGGCAGCAAATAAGCCTAAAGGACAGAATTCATTGGCTTTACACAAAGTCATCATGGTGGGAAGCGGTGGTGTAGGAAAATCTGCTTTAACACTACAGTTTATGTATGATGAGGTAAGAATCTGCGCTAGAAATTCTCTCAGCAGATGTCTGCTGTGTAGTGTTGTTTCAGCCTTCATTGGTTATTTCCTGTGTATGATGTGGTTTGAAAGTCAGTGATTAAATTGAACAGAAATATTTTTAAGGTTAGAGGGCAAACCACTAGGGACCTGTGAAGGTATAATTTGGCATTTTTCAGACTTCTGTGCAACTAAGTCTGTCTTAATATACCATAGAAGTTGTCGTTGTTCACTAGACATAGCAGAACTTGAGTGTCCTAGCTCAAAACTTCTTCTCTTAGTGGCATTATGGCTGAAATGATGACCAATTTTTCCTGTGTTTTCAATGTTGCTTTTTCTTCTTTCCTTTTTTTCCCAGTGAAAGTTTTTTTATGTTTTTTTTTTTTGCTTAAAAGGCAGAAGTTTTGGCTTCATTTTCTTTCAAAAATTGATGCTAAATGTATTCCAAGTCAAGACTGCCTGGTAGCATAATGGATCACAGGCAGACGTTGTGCTTGACCAGGAGCAGAGGATTGGCTAGTGCACAGACATTGATGTTTTGCAGTTACCTCTGAAATTTTCTTGTAGTGGCTGTAGAAAGCAAAAACTCAGACTGGGCTGACGGAGAGCCTGCTTTAGCTGTGAATCATCTGAGTACCTCACACAGCCTAAGCACATGTGCTTACTTATTAGTGACTGCAGCCATGTCAGATGTTTGTTACATCATAGATGCAAAGAGGAGCATTTGCCTCACACAGGCATGGTTTTATGTCATGAAGTGTCATTTTCTTTTTCCAGTTTGTTGAAGATTATGAGCCCACCAAAGCAGACAGCTACAGGAAAAAGGTAGTTCTGGATGGGGAAGAAGTCCAGATTGATATATTGGACACAGCAGGGCAGGAGGACTATGCTGCAATTAGAGACAACTACTTCCGAAGTGGAGAAGGTTTTCTTTGCGTCTTCTCTATTACAGAGCTGGAATCCTTTGCGGCAACTGCAGACTTCAGGTGAGTTACAAGGCAAAATAATTTCTTCTAATTACAGTGAGATAATTAAAAGTTTCTTGCTTTGTAAATCCTTATGATGGTCCAGACTGGATGACTGGATTCTTACTGCAGCCACATGGTGTTTTGACCAGATGCCTAGCCATACCTTTGCTATCTGTACCACTTCAGATATCTTTGCTGCTGTGTTTCTGAATACCCCAAATGCTGTTGCCTCTGAGCCGATACATAGCGATGTTGAGGTTTCTGCCCTTGCTTGGCACTCTGGCTAAGAAGCAATATTTGTGAGTGGGCACACTCCTGTTCAAAGCAATGGAGCTGAGAAAAGTTGTTTCTAGATTGTATGGTTGCATGTAATACATATACAGTACTACATACTCCCCAGTGTTGTTGTCTTTTAGCTCTGGCTTCATACAGAGAACTATGTTGTGTTCCTGTTAACCTGCAAAACACCACCTGGAACAAAAGAGTAGCTGTAGTGTTTCCAACTGTTTTATTCTAGAATCAGTGATATTGTAAAGATGATGTGACTGGATTCCAGTTGCAGATTGTGCAGAAGAGCCATGGCTGATGATGTCTGTCTGCCAGCTCTCAGGCCATGGAAAGTGCATGCATTGTGCTGTGGGTGAGTGAAATGCACAGCATCAAAAACACAAGTCTTTTCTGTCTCTTAAAGGCAATTTTATGAACGACAGTAATAAGTACCTTTGCATAGTCTGTAGTAGCTGTGCAGTCTGTGCAAATCTGTCTCTTCAGTTTTGCTTGTATAAAATTTTTCTCTGTAAACAATACTGATGTAAGTTTCTTAACTTACAAGGCACAAGTTCAGTAGAGTTCAGCTTAGCATTCACCCTTCCCATCAACCTCAGTATTTTACTTAGTGGGAAGAAATGTGGTAAAGAAGCACAATTTGGAACTGGATCTTTTTATGGTATTAAAATAGATTTAACAGTAGTTTTTTTTGAGACGGTTTTCAGGCATGCAGCATATTAACCCTCCCTGTAATGGTAACAGGCTATTAAACAGGCAGCAGTATGTTGTAGGGGCTTAATTTTGGTGGAAAGAGAAGGCCTGTTTAGTCACTTGTCACTGAATTGAAAAGGGACAGAAGAGATGAGAATTATTCTTTTAACCAATTCAAACTATAGCAAAATAGAAGAGATGGCCTTTGAAAGAAAAAGAAATAAATGTTAAAAGGAACTATCTGCATCCCACTGAAATAAGACCTCTCAGAGATACTGTCACAACTCTGTTCAATTAGCACTGAGTATCAGAATGTTTAATATCTCTAAGGGATGAGGAGGTAGGGAGAGGGGACAAAATGAGTTTTTCTTCTTGCGGTGTTCTTTATTTGTCTCTCTATGTGTGTGTTCATATATTTTGGGAGGGAGAGTGGAGTAGTTCTCCATTGGTTTGCAGGCTTATACTAAGTATGGTCAGTCATAGAGGGCTATATAGTATAGTTGAGCTCTGGAGCACAAAAGGACCCATTCAGATATGTTTACAGTCCTGTTACTCCTTCAGAGTTCATGATCTTTTATGGCTCTAGAAAAAGTCCTACTTCTTCAGCAAAGGTGCAAATGTTGATAATATGCTTGCTGATACAGCAGAAAGTAGAAGGAAAAATCCCTTGGGTAAAGAGATTAGAACTCTCTCAAATCCAAATGTGACAGCACCTTTCAAGTTGCCTTTGAAACTGTAGAAGGCAATGTTCTGAAATGTAACCTGGGAAAATTACATTCTTTCTGCTCTTTGGAAAAGCAGCCTGCTCCTCTTGAAGGTACAGTTAAAATACCTTTGGCCTTGTTGAGTAGCCTGAGGGGATACTGCTGAAGAGACAGATAGGAAGGAAAGTGACAAGAAGAATTTGGATGTTTGATTCTTTCCATGGAATTTAGTTATGCTGGAATGCCAGAACTCAAACAAGAGAGCTTTTACTGCTCTTCAGCGGGGTACCTGGTATGCTCTGAAGTGCCTTTGCTCCAAAGGGGTTGGTTTGTTGTTGGTTTTTTTCTTCAGTAGAATGCAGATCAGTGACTAAACTTTTAAATGGTTAGTAAAATTCAGTTTTGGGTTGAGTAGAATTGATCTGGCTATGGTAGGGGATTTTCTATTTTTTCTTTCTTGAATTTTGTTTCGTGTTCTAGATTTCCAAGTGACATATCATTAATTAGATATTTATTGTCCAGGAGATAGCAGTTTTCAGAGGGCTCCGAAGAGGATATTGTGAGCTGGATTGCTGTTAGGTTAACTCTTTATATGGTGGGAGTGTTTAGCATCACCTGAACAAGTTGAATGCTACTAGTTTTAAACAGAAGTCTTGTTGACACAGATTCTATGGCAAAGTACTATGTTTTCTTTTGGGGCACCTTCCTAATTCACTCATGTTCAAATTGCTTTTGGATATCTGCAGACTCTGTTAAAACATTTGCAGTGGTATGTGTTGGGGAGAGGAGGAATGCTGCTATAATTACACCTCAGAGATGAATGTGGTTTTACAAGTTCCCTAAAATACATATTATTTGCTGGTTAAAAAAAAAAATATGGACTGTCTGCAGTTTATCAGCCCTGAGTAGACTTTCTTCAGAAGGCTGATACTGTTCAAGGCTTTGTATAATAGTAGGAGGGTTTTGCCATACATCAGTTTAAGGCCCTTTAGAATATTAATTAACTCTCTTCAGCTTGAAACCCGACAGCAGGATACACCTCAGCCAGTGGACAGGATTTGTTTCTCTGTGCTTTTTGTCAGCCTTTCAGAAGTTGCTCCATGGCAAAGGGCTGCATTTCACTACTAATTTATACTCCTCTCTGAGGCAAAACAGAGTACCCTGCTTCTGGGAAAATGTTGTCCTGGTACATAAAATGCATTTCTAATTAGAAGATTCTTTATTTTCTAAGTGCCAAAAACTTATGTAGCAAACCATTTGTAGTACTGATTTTTATTTACAACTTTAAACCTTTCACCCTAGTAGTTTAAACAGTAGAAGGCTCTGTTCTCAAGAATCTGATGCATGCACCACTTGTGTATGTACAGTGGCTTATAATTGAGAGAAGATCTCTGCAGAGGATGAATGTAATTGGCAAGAGAGATACCTGAAAAGAATCAACTTTTCTCTTGGTATGCAGTAAACCATTTAATCAGCTCTAGAAATGGCATATGCATTTTATTATGCTGGACCATGTGCCCTGTGAGAAAAGGCTGAAGGACCTGAGGCTTTTTGGTCTGGTGAAGGCTTAGTGGGGATCTAATAACTGTTTGTTGTCTGAGGGCTGGTTGTCAAGAGGGAGAGGACAAACTCTTCTTGGTTGCACCCTGTGGTAGGCCTAGAGGTGATGGGTGTAAATTATAGGAAGTCCACCTCAACATGAGGAGGAACTTCTTTACTGTAAGGGTCACAGAGCACTGGAACAAGCTCCCCAGAGAGGTTGTGGAGTCTCCTCTGGAGACTTTCAAGATACATCTGGATGCATTCCTGTGTGACCTATACTAGATTATGATCCTGCTCTGGCAGGGGGAGTAGTCTCGATCTCTAGAGGTCCCTTCCAACACCTAACATCCTGTGATCCTGTAATTAGAGGGGAGAAAAGTAAAACTTAAACCTGGAGTTTGTTGGTTTAAAAAAAAAAAAAAACAGGAGTCACAAATAGTAACATGAAGAGAACAGTAAATGCTCTCAAGTAACAGCTTTACTAAATTGAATGACATACTAATATAATTTCTCATCCAAACCCATCCTGTTTTGCTCTTACACTTTATACTGACTTGCCTTCTTCCTTCCTGGAGTATTACCCGCCTGTCTTCTTTCTGTGTAATGTCATAATGAGGTTTAAGATTTTACTGTTACATAAGCTTCATAAAAATAATAAGTGGGTTTTCACTGTGAGATGGAAGTGTTTAGTCTGAGTATTTCTTTTCTAAGAATAGTACTCGATGCAGGACTTAATTTTCTCTTCCTTTCCTTTTGTTTCTCTCCAGGGAGCAGATCTTAAGAGTTAAAGAAGATGAGAACGTTCCTTTTTTGCTAGTTGGTAACAAATCAGATTTGGAAGATAAAAGGCAAGTTTCTGTAGAAGAAGCAAAAAACAGAGCTGATCAGTGGAATGTTAACTACGTGGAAACTTCTGCGAAAACACGAGCTAATGTTGACAAGGTAATAACTGTCTGCTTAACATGACAAATCTCTCCATCAGTTCACACCTCTTTTCTGTGGGTCATGCTCTGTATGTTCATTGTTGGAATCAAATGTTTTTAATGTTTTTTTTTTCTAGACAGTTTGTCAGGAATGCATGACTAGGTGACTCCACCTAAGTGAAAGTGCTTAGTGTAACAAGTTCATCCCATCCTAAACTGCAAGGAGTCATTGTACCAGACATTACTAAAAGGTCTTGAAACGTGTATTTTGGTATAGACTTCTTTAGTTACTGTTTTCTATAACTAGAAGACAATCTGGCTGTGAACAGTAAAGAATGCTGATCCTCAGCCATTTAAAAAAAAACAGTTTATGAAAGCAAGTAAGGGAGGGATGGGATCCCTCTTCCCCCTCATTTACCAAGATGCCTGCTTGTATGTTGCTTTGAAGAATGGATGAACCTTTTTTAAGCGTCATGAAGAAGTGCTTCATGAGTTTTCAGAGACAGAACAGGTTCAGAAGGACAAGAGATAATAGGCAGAAAATCTTTGTCTCCAAGAAGATAAAATATTGGGTAGTTGTATTTCAGCTATAACTCAAAGACAGAACTTCTTGAAGCGCAGAACTCAGAATAAACTTCAGCCTTGTAGACTGAAAGAGTTTATAGAACTGGGGTAAAAGAAATAAGTAGCTTAGTTCAGTGTTCCTACCTTCCCTTTCAGAGCTATTCACAGACTTCATCACACACTGAAAAATTTCTCTGATGTAAATCCTTATGCATGAGCTGTCAGTTGCAGTGTGACAGCCATAACATGAGTGCTCTGTTGCAATAACTTAACTGATAGAAGGCAACAGTCAAAGTCAAGGAACTGATTGTTAAGTGCTACAGTAAATAGTTGCTGTTCTGTAGAGAAAATTAAGTCAATTCAATACAGCAGGACTCAGGCCTCATAGTTGAATAGAGCTCTGATTTCATTGTTGATATTAAAACTAGGACATCTTTTAGTTTGGGTGAATGATTGCAGTTAATGTCTATCTATTTAAAGGGTGGCTGCAAAAAAGATGGAGATTCCCTTTTTACAAAGAGTCACATGGCAAAGACATGAGGTACTAGGTACAAGTTACTCCCAGGGAGATACTGATAAGACATGAGGAAAATTTTTCACAGTAAGAACAATCAGATCTCCCCGGGGAAGTGGTGGAGGCCCCAGCATTAAGTATTTTTAAGAGTCACATGCACAGGGTGCTGAACCACCTTCTCTAAACACTGCATTTCCCAAGAAAGTTTGGACCAGATGATCCTTGAGGATCCTGGGATTCTAGGACTCTATTACAGTCACATTGGTTTTCTCAGCTCTTCAAAATCCACTTCTGTTTAATGATTGGAAAGAAAAAAACTCAAACATGTCTGTAATAGGTCTCTAATCAATAGTCTTTGCACACCCATGGTAGGCTACTAAGCAGCTTCAAGTTTCTCTTTTGGAACTGGTGGCATTATGGATCCAGACTAGCAGGTATCATATAGAATTAACTTTTGACAGGCTATAAATGAGGCTTTGTTGGCACGAGTATTCTTTCTTACTTGGAGCATCTGAAGTTACAGAGTTCGTTATGTGAACTTAAGTTACTATTCTATAGGAAATCTGGCTTCTGTGAATTCCAGAACAGTGGATTTGCTCAGTTAAGGAAAACAGTTGGCTTCCACTTACTTCAGTAAAGGTGAGCCACTAAGCATCTTGTCAGGAAGTCATGTACTCCAGACAGCTGCGTACTGTAGTACAATATAACTGCTGAAGCACGTTGACAGTTGCATTTTACCATTAACATATTAATACGAGCAAGTAACTTAGTGCATGTTTGAGGATCTAAAGGTGATCTTACTTCCTGATGGAAATGTTTAGGTACACTGATTTTCTTAGGATCCACCGGACTGAAGGCTGGTGCTTCTGCTGCAGTCAGCACGAGATCAGTGTCATTGCAAATAACAACCTGCTGGGTTCTACAGAGGAGAGTTCAGTCCCTGTGCTGTCCTTCTTGTGAAAATGGATCAGGTCCCCTGACACAGATCTAGGGAACGTGTCCTGAGAGAAAGGTCTTAGAATTGGTCAGCTGATTACCCACAATCAAATTAAAAAGGTGAAATTATCTGTTCTAGCCTCCTACAAGTCAAGATCTGCTTTTCAAATTAATAAAGTAGCTTCAAGCACTCCTGCCATAAAGCCTTAACTGACAGTGAGATCTCTCTTAAACATGCCATTGACGTATCTCCAGCTTTGTCATTTTTCTTTTCTGCTAAACCACTTGATGAAACTGAGCCTTGCAGGTATTTTGAGATTGCAATATGGCAGTGAAATTACCTGATGTGAAAAACTGCTGGTGTGATTGCGATGGAGGAAATGCCGATTTGTTGTCTTTTCTCCAGTCACTTAGACTTGCGTCAAGAGACATACTGACTGTTCAGTGTATGCTGCTGCTCCATTAACATGTCTTGAGAATTGAATGCTGCACTTTTTCCTTAAGCTTCCTCAGTGAGGTAGACAATACATTTTAAAAAAGCTTTGCTGGTGATGAGACTCTTGCTTCAGTTCTTGTATGAAATTGTCTGACAGGTTTCACAAGCAAACATCACAAGTCAGAGGATGGTTATGGTACCATGAAAGAAGCAGGATTGTGTCATATCAACTTGGCCTTCAAAACCACCGAAGATTTGTTGGATTTTTTGGGTTTTTTTGCTTGGTCTGGTTGCAGATAATTGACTTAATACTAAACAACCAAAATGGATATAATCAGTGATAGCTTAAATTAACTTGTATGTCTGTAACTGGTTTTGCATTTACATTCTTATGTCTTCTTTTCTTCTTTTGTTGTTTTGGGTTTTTTTTAGGTGTTTTTCGATTTAATGAGAGAAATTAGAGCCAGAAAAATGGAAGACAGCAAAGAAAAGAATGGGAAGAAGAAAAGAAAAAGCCTAGCTAAGAGGATCAGAGAAAGATGTTGTATTTTATAATCAAAATCCTGAATTCCTTTCCTACCCTGACCATACTAATAAAAACCATAATTTATAAGCATGCCATTGAAGGCTCAAGTGACTGAAATTAACATGTTGGAAATTGTAATGTACCACTAAAAGCATGAATTGGAGCTGCACTGAAAGTCAAATTCACTGAAAAAAAATATGTGGCTTCAAGAGAAGCAAAGTTCAGTCCATTTCATAATTGCCTACCTTCTCACATTTCTGAATGTAGTGTTTCATAGGCAGTCTTTTCTTTAACAGTGAACAGAGGGGGGAACTATTACTCTGTGGGTTCTTGTAAAGCGTTCTTTTTTATCACTGGTACTTGTCAATTCATCTTGTCTTTGTTGCCTTGGAAGTTACAGTTGTGAAGGTGATACCTAACAAAGCAGTATGCAGTCATTTTGCCATGGAGTTATGCAAAACTAGAAAAGAATAATGTATATGTGAACAGTTATGCTGGGGGAAATTCCATGTGGTTCTGAATTACCCGATTAACTTAGGAGAGCGATGTAATCTTTTACATTGAAACATTTGAATATGCCTTAATTTTAAAACCTAAACATAGCAGGTTGCTTAATCAAGGGTGTATTTTCAACTTTGTTGCATGGAGACTGTCCCAGCACCTCCACGCCAGCCTGCCCTCTGTGGAGAGCAGCTATCATGTGAATGATTTTGCTAACTAGCTGTCTGCTCGCAGTGTCTGTTCTTTACATGTGTGCCATACTTGGGTCTCGTGAGTAACAGAGCATATTCTGTCTGCTGTTAACTTGGGAATCAATACAGGATCTTAAAACTGAAAGGTCAGAATGCACATAAGACTGAAGTCAAGCCTATGGCACATCTGAGCCTGGAATGGTTGTTTAAAAAATGTGCTGATACCATGAAACTTCCCTTTTGCAATTAGATTTTTGTCTTGGTGTTCCTTGGGTTTTAACTCCCTGGAGTTGGGTGGAGCGGAGTTGTTTCAGTAGCACTGTGTTTTGAGTTAAGATGTTGCCTGAGAAATTCTGGTGTCATCAGTCGGTTTCTTTTGTGGTCCTAACACTCAACTATGGGAACATGCTGTGTTCTGCTGAAGCTCTTCGCAGGTGCTGTTCAGCCTAACTTCTATTGATTTTTCAAATGGGGAACGCTGCAGCTACTTTTTCTAGTTACTGTTGATCTCAAACAATCAAACAGGCTTTGCAACACAGAAACATCTACCCTGTGCATCCAAAATCCCCAGATGGAAAGACCCTGCTTCAGTTGCTTCAGAACAGCAGAATACCAGCACAGTGGTCAGTATGCTGCATCTTAACTGAAAATACACCAGAATATTTGAGGGTAAGACAGGCTAAATCAAGTCTACAAACTGTTATACTTTTTATACATGTGTAAGCCTATAACTGACAGTTTAAATTGTGCTCAAGCAAACTAGGTAACAAATATTTAACTTCCATGCTAACAGAGGTTTTAGGGACACAAGTCTTAGAAGTTCTATTTGTCATGTTAAATATTTATCAATAGGAATTTTGTATGTGCATTTAGTAGACTGCCAAGTCCAGAATTAAAGTTACTCATGTAACTATGGCAAGTAAGCCGGTCCTCATCTTGCTGTATACTCATTTGGGTCTATTTAGCCAGGGAGTTAACCACTAACGTTGTGACTTTGCTTTGGAACCTGTATACTGGGAACTGAGGTGTTATGAAGCCACAGGACATATGAAACTTGTCTTGGCTGATGCCTTATCCTGTCTTTTTCTTCGCTATTTGAGCCATTGAAAGATGAATAAACTTCCTTTTTTTTTTTTTTTTAGATTTGTGTGCAGTGTTGATTGATAGCTGTATTATTGGTGAACTTGTTAGAGCTGCTGCCAGTTGTCAAGCAGCTAAACCTAAGCATTTCAGAAGGCTTTTTTGCATGTGAACAAAACTGTAGATCTAATTGGGCTAATAAAAAGCCAGTTTGTGAAAGCTGAGACGACCTTTTATCCAGAAGAAAATTTTCCCTGCTTGCTAGAACAAAGGATTTCAGAAAACAGGCAAACTGAAGTGAGGTTGTTCCAAGAAGCAGTTTTCCTTAGGAATGGAAAAAAAAAAACAAACCACAAAACAAAAGGAAACAAGCCCAAGCAAAACAGAAGGCTCAGGGGTGACCTCATTGCTGTCTACAACTACCTGAAGGGAGATTGTACCCAGGTGGGGGTTGGTCTCCCATGCAACCAGCAACAGAACAAGGGTACACAGTCTCAGGCTGCGCTGAGGGAGGTCTAGGCTGGGTGTTAGGAGGAAGTTCTTCACAGAGAGGGATTGGCATTGGAATGGGCTGCCCAGAGAGGTGGTGGAGTTGCTATCCCTGGAGGTGTTCAAGAAAACACTGGATGAGGCACTTAGTGCCATGGTCTATTTGACTGGGTAGGGCTGGGTGCTAGGTTGGACTGGATGATCTTGGGAGGTCTCTTCCAACCTGCTTGATTCTATGATTTTATGGATAACCCAAAAGCCCAAACCCCCCACCCAGCAAGAAAAGAACAAACAAAAAAACCCCAACAGCAAACCCAAACAAGATCTATGTGAAGTTAGAATGAATTTTATTAGAAGTAATTTTCTTTTAATGCACTTAGAGAAGATAAGGGTGCTCCCCTAGCCTGCAGGGAATATAGCTTGAAGTGTGCAAGTGAATATGCAGGTCGGATGAGGCCTTGAGCAACCTGTTCTCGTGGGAGGTGTCCTTGCCTATGGCAGGGGGTTGGAACTAGATGATCTTTGAAATGCTTTCCAACTTCAACCATTATATGATTTGGGCCCATCTCATCATCCAAACTGAGTGATAGATTTGGACCATAGAGGGTTGTTTGATCTAATCTGCTTCTGTATCTGAAACTCCTAAGTTGATGCTTGAAATGCTTCTGTGCCCCAGAGCACTTCTCTTCCCATCTCTCCTTAAAGAAGTTGAAGATACTTACCTAGGCTGGCAGGATCTAAAGCGTTCTATAGTATTTCCCTCCAAGTCAGCCTAATGCTGGCAGTGCTGTCACTCCCTTCTGTGAAAGGTGGTGCGTTGTGCAGCTCCAGATGCCTTTGTAACAAGATATAAAGTTCAAACTTCCAATGTGTGTTGAGTATTCTATATTTACTTCTTAGACTAACTCCATTTGTAACGTAGCTTTGCATAGCTCTAAAAATTCAGTCAACAAAATGCTGGCCAAGAAATCCACGATCTGCTAGGAAGTTTCAGATGCATCTTGCTAAGTCTACAATAACTTAACAGTAGCAGTGCCCAGCAGTTTGCTATGATTATGCTGCAACAGCATCGCAGTGCAGGAAGTGTTTGCCCATTCATAAACAGGTTGTTAAGATAGGAGCAGCATGCAGGACAGCCCCTCCAGCAAGCCCAATGGCCATCACAATGCAATAAAATACACTCCATATGTCAACCTTACTCTATATTCATCTGCAGGAACCAAATATTTTACCTGTCAATGTGTGAAACAGGCTTACTGAACGTCTTGTATGCCTTTTTGGAACACCAAGCTTCATGGTTCTCTGATTGCAGAGTCTGAGAGAGCAGATGTACTCTGCGTGTTCGTAACTCAATGCAAGATGCAGAGCAGCACACACACAGCTGATGTCATGTGAATGTGTGGAATGCACCAGAGCTGGGGCAGAAGGTAAGATTGAGCCTACAACCACTGAGACTGGAGTATGGGAAGTTAATGGCCCAGCTTAATTTCTAAACTTTTTCCATTGCTGTCAGCCTTATGAACGTGAACCAGCAGTGTGCTCAGGCGGCCAAGAAGGCCAACAGCATCCTGGCCTGGGTCAGCAAAGTGTGACTAGCCTGAGCAGAGAAGCGATTGTGCCCCTATATCCAGCATTGGTGAGGCTGCACCTTGTGTGTTCAGTTTGGGGGCCCTGACTATAAGGACATTGGAGTGCTGGAACATGTCCAGAGAAGGGCAACAAAGCAGGTGAAGGGTCTAGAGAAAAAGTCTTACAAGGCCTGCCTGAGGAAGATGGGGTTGTTTAGTCTGCAGAAGAGGAGGGTGAGAGAAGACATCACTGTTTTCTACAACTACCTGAAAAGAGGTTGCAGTGAGATGGGGATCAGTTTCTTGTCCCTAATATCAGGTGATAGAATGAAAGGAGATGACCCAAAATTGTGCTGAAGAGGTTTAGTTTGGGTATTAGGAAATTTCCTTACTGAAAGAGTGGTCAGGCATTGGAATAAGTTGCCAAGGGAAGTGGTAGTCACCATCCCTGGAGATGTTCAAGAAATGTGTGCACACTACATTTCAGGACATGGTTTAATAACCATGGGGGTCTTAGGTTGAAGGCTGGACTCAGTGATCTTAAAGGTCTCTTTCAACTGAAACAATTCTATGATTCCCTGAATAAGAATGGCCAGAACAGTTTCAGATCTAACAATGACTTGGCATTAGTCTCTCTGTACTCTTCTAGTGTATGGGTTGCATTTGCCATTTCATTGATAAATCCACTTGTGTCCTGATCAACTAATACACAGGTCTGGATCCTTCTATGTTTTGGTTTTTTTTCCCAACAGTTAAGCTCCATGTTCATATAGAGGCTGGGAAGAAGAAATGCTCATATATTTAATCTAGCCAGGTTTTCCACAGTGCCTTGGGAAACATGAATCACTATACTTCAGTCACTAGACAATCTTAAGACAAGATACAAGTGCAGTCAAGACATAGCTGAGGTATTAAAAAAGGAACCCCCAAAATTAAACAAAAGATGATATATGTAGACCTCAGGTTATTGTAAAATGTTTAGAAGACATGTGAATGCATATAGTACTTCACAGAGCAAAAATAAGACATTTTCTAAGGCTTCCCTGCTTAATCAAAAAACCTCTAGCCCCCGAGGATAACGAGATAATTAAATTCAGGCCAGGTATGACAGACAACATGGAAATTTTGATTTCTAGTTCTCTCTATGCTTGGGGGAATTATACTGGTTTTGTAAGGGAAAAAAACCCCAACTTGATACTGGAAGACTGGAAACAAAACTTCAGAGATAAATGTTACCAACCCTGAGGGAAGGTCCCCACCACCTTAACAGACAAATCTTGCTGAAAAAGAAAGACCCTCAAACAATTGAAAAGTCTTCCTCTCTATCTTGATGGATTAATTGCTCATCCTGCTCCAGAAGGATGTTGCTAAGATCCTGACAGAGCATGGCGACAAAAACAGGACACAGAGACTTTAAAAAAGGAAGTAAAATAAAAACCCTAACAAAGCCAAACAAAAAAATAAAAAAGAGGTAGTAACTGCCCATGAAACATAGACTACAGTGCATGAGCAGCTCAGCATCTCTATCAGTTGTATCACCCATAGTGGACAGTTACTCAGAACAGACTTTTAGGAGCCTACTGAGTTTTTGCAGATCCAACAAAATATTTGAGTAAAAACCAGGATTATTATTTTTTAAAAATCCCTACAGGTTAGCCCAAATTTCCTCTATAGGAAGGCTGCTAGGGAAGTTATTTTCTAAGGACTCATTTTCTAGAGCTGGCATGAAAATACTTTTGGAGCTGACGGTATTTTAGCTGCATCTTTCCAAGTGTTTTTTATGCAGTGTTTACCACTTTTTTTTCATGTCCTGATCATATGATAACATCTTGCAGGATTAAGAGACACCTGCAAATATCTATGGCATAACAGTTTAGCTTGTGATGGAACAGTCAAGACCACCAGAGCATTGGTTCCCACAGCGAGAATGTATGTTCTAAACTACTGTGGCACTCCTTCCTCTTCTATTTACTCTTCCCTGTTAAGCCTTGTGGAAACAAGTAGTAATCCATCTTTAATTTTCTGTCTCTTCAGGAAGCCAGCAACTGGCACTGTCATCAAAGTTTTCCACACTTGTGAAAGATTTGTTTCAGATTGCTTTAGGATGCCAGGAACCAATGGACGTTTATAGGTTTTCACTGACAAGTCCTTTGCTGCCATCACCTGATGGCTGCATGCTGCCAACACTGACATGACTGCTGTGGCAAATCCCTCCACAAGCTGGTGTACCCAATTTCCGGGCAGAGTAAACTCACTGTCATTAGCAGCTTAGCTCCCAGTTAAGAAGCTTCTCTGAAAAGTCATGAGGCTTGTTCTGTGTGCAAAAATGCCAGCACCCTACTGCTAATCACACAAGTTTTTCAAATATTATATTCTTGCTTCAGAATTGATAGTGAATGCTTGGGAGTAAACTGCCAATTGTACCCTATGTTGCCCATATCTGTCCTGTGTAATTATCCACATTCTCTACAACTAGCTCTGAGGTGTAACTTTGTTGTTGGCGATCTGGGTTTTGCTTTTCAAATGTGCCAGAATCCTGATGGTGTACTTGTTGTGCAGGGTGTGTTCCTGTGTGCTGCAACACACACTGGAGAACCTCTTCATAGCTGCTAAATATTCATGTGCACAATGAGCAGAAAAGGACATCAGCAAAGCTGAGATGAGCCTCCAGGCATCTATGGAAAGATAAGTGATTCCACAATAGCCCACAGATGCAGTCTGGGAAGTACAGCACTAAACACAGTGGGGAAGATCTGAGGCATGCTGTTACTGTGCAGAATTTTCGTGAGCCACAGCATGTTCATAAATAAACACAGTTTGACAAAGTATAAACATACCATCGTCTAGGTCAAAGCAAGTGTTCTTTTCTGAAAGGGCAGGTAGACCAGCTCTTTGCTTCACCTTCCTCTGGGACACTGGTAAGAAGAAAAAAAGCTAATGTGGTTGCTCTCACACAGTAAGCAACTTCAGAGAAAGAAACTTGAAGGAGAAGTGCATGCGTGTGTGTGTGTGTGTGTGTGTGTGTCTAACTAGAGAAATACATAATGTATATTTCAGAGACAGCTGTTTGTAAAAAAGGTGAGTTGGGACAAAAAGATGAAGGGTGGAGTAGGATTTGTAAAAGGAGCCTTGCTGGAAGTAGATGTACAGAACCTGGACAGGAGGAACCCTTTTTTTTGGGTTTATGCATCTGCACTTAAATTCACTTACATTTATGGCAGGGGTGTATGACAGTATTGCACTGGTTTTCATGGGGAAAAATAAGGTTTATCACACTGTCAGCAGCGAGCACAGGACTTGACATTCACCCACTGTGCTCATAACCTCAGATGGATACTCATACAAAAGCAAGTGCAGTGATCTTTCCTTCCCGCCCCGCCCCATATTCCTGCAATCCCTTGTTCAGTCCCTCAGACTGAGCAAAGACATCTTTTTCCTTCTCCTCTGGAAAAAGACAGGAGAGCTGTTGGGAGAGCTCCAGCTGAGAGAAATCTCATGGAGTTGACCCGATCTCAGTTTTGTGTCTGTGGCCTAGAAACACCTTTGTGTGGCTAGGGCAGCTCTCACTGAAGCAGACTTTCAAACAGAGAACGAGTGTTACAAGTAAGCTGGATATAAGACAACCTCAGCAAAGTTGGTATCTCACAAGTATTTTATCAGGTCTCAATGCTGCTATGAATAGCTGAGAACACCAGATACTGGTGACCAACACATAGTTACTTTTGAACGTGTCTTTAACAACTCTGATAATGCTGAAAGATGGCAGCAAAGACTGAGCAGTTTGTTAGCAAACAGGAAACCTCTCTGCAGTCTGTTTACATCTTCTTGCATGCATCACTAAACCTTGCATTTCATCTGCTGCCCTTAGAGAAAAAATATTTTTATTCTTCACCTGTTAGTGGTTTTTTTTGCTTCCTTTTTCAAACTCCAAATGTTAGAGAGAGAGCTGTGAAAACTAAATAGCTAACTGTTCCCTCATCTCACTTAACAGAGTTGTAAATTCTGGAGGGCCGATAGCCTGTACCTGGCTTGTCTTGACAGAAAATTACAATTGCATTGCCAAAGTCTTCTTGCTTTATTAGAGGATTAAAATGCTAAATTTTCTGAAAATTTCAAGAATAAGTTATAAATGACATTTTAGTGGTCACACTGTTTCCACAAGTCAGCAGCTGACCACTTTGGCTCATTCTTTACACTATCTTCCTCTAGCACTTCTCAGCCTGCAGACCTCATGATGGCAACCCTTGGAGGACCATGCCTCTCCTGTGGTACCATAGATTCATAGAATGTTTTGTGCTGGGAGGGACCCTGAAGATCATCTAGGTTCAGCCCCCCTGACACAGGCAGCAATACCTTCCACTAGACCAGGTTGCTCAAAGCCTTGAACACTTCCAGGGAGGGGTGCATCCATGACCTCCCTGGGCAACCTGTTCCAGTGTCTCACCACCATACTGTAAAAAATTCCCTTCTAATATCCAATCTAGATCTGCCCACTTCAAGCTTAAATCCATTTCCTCTCATCCTATCACTACAAGCCCATGTAAAATGTCCCTTTCTGGTTTTCTTGTAGGCCCCTTTCAGGTACTGGAAGGCAGCTACAAGGTCTTTCCACAGCCTTGTGTTCTCCAGGTTGAACAGTCCCAGCTCTCTCAGCCTGTCTCCATAGGGGAGGTGTTTCAGACCTTTGACCATCTTTGTGGCCTCCTTTGGACCCACTCCAGCAGTTCGCTGTCCTTATACTGAGGACACCAGAAGTGGACTTAGTACTCCAGCTGGAGTCTCACAAGAGCAGAGGGGGACAAACCAGCTCTCTTCTCCTGCTGGACACACTTCTTTGATGCAGCCCAAGACATGGTTGCCCTCTGGGCTGCAAGTGCATACTGCCAGGTCGAGTTTTTCATCAACTGACAACCCCCAAGTCCCTCACCTCCAGACTACTCTTGAGCCACTTCTCACCCAGCCTGTATTTGTGGTTGTACTGTGTAAGGCAAGGCAAGCACAAGTTGGATATTTGCTCTTGTGCTGCAGTAGAGGAAAACAGACTCGCTAGCAAATGGAATTAAAACTGTTATTAAATTACTTCCTCCATATGAAAATTACTAATTGGACATGAATTTATGCTTCAGCTAGCTAGTAGACAGTTCAGCATTATTTCTAATCAGGTGGGCAGAAACCTTCGTACACATCTGCAGCTGAAAATCTTCCCCTTCTAACAAGACTCACTTTAACAGGAACTTCAGTAGCTCTCCTCTGCTTAATCTTGTCCTCACAGGTGACCTGTTACATCTTTCAGCGCAGAAACATACATGGAACTAGCTTTGTAGAAATTACTAAAGCCGTGGTTGTCCTCACTTCTTTGTGCCATCAATAAATCCCCCCGCAAATCTGATACTCTGCCTGCAACAGCACTTTGCTCTTCAATTTCAGCACGGCAGTTCTTAGAACTTCATAGGCTTCCATGCTTTTGCAGCTGATTTCAACCACGTAAAGCCTGTAGGACGGTAACACTGCCGACTAGGGGGAAAGGGAAAGCCTGAAGTCGTGTGTTTTGCTGTCTCCTTCCTGTTTCTTCCAAAAACTGCTAGGAAAATACCCGATTTGTACCGTAAGGCAGAACGCAACTCCTGCCACACTGCTCATGCACAGGATTTCAATGAGGCAAGCGTGGGACCACATGAAGGCGTTTTTTGGCTTCAGCATGTACGTATATATATATAAAACCGAAATGGGTATGTACAATCAAAGGACACACTGCTTGAGCGATAGAAATTAAGCCAACTCCTCCGTAGCACCCGCCAGCGGCTGAACTACGATGCCAGCACAGGCCCGCCCGCCTTCCCCGCTGCGAAGAGGCGATGGTGCTGAGGCCTCAGCCCGCCCCTCCGCCGCGTACCCTGGAGAAAAGCGCCCCAAGACGATCGGAAAACACCGCCTGCTGCCCGGGACACCAGACCCCACCCGACGGGGGCGGACAGAAGGGAAGAAGCCCCGGTGGAACACTCAGCCTCTGACCACTGCGCGGCTCCCGGAAGCGCTGCTGCCCCTGAGGCGTGCGCGGCGCCGGTACCGCGAGAGGCGCTGGCCGCGGCCAGGCGCGATCTCGCGAGAGGCGCCCGGCAGCAGACGGGCGGGGGCAGGCAGGGCGAGATCTCGCGAGCGTTGAGCGGCGCTCCCGGCTCCGGGCATGCGGCTGAGGGCGGTCGCTGCGCGCGCGATTGGCGGGGCGCTGCCCCCCTGCTCCGCCGCCGGCCCCGCGCATGCGCTGCTGGCCGCCGGGCCGTGTCCCCGGTGCGTGTGTATGCGTGTGTCACCCGCGCGCACAGAGCAGGCCGCCCGAGCGCTCTCGGTCGCCGGCCACTCAGGACCGGGTACCTGAGACCCCGCCTGGCAGGGTAAGCGGGCTCGGGGCCAGCGCAGGGCCGTGCGCCGCCTCGGACATCCTGCCTGAAGGCGACCCGACACGGCCTGACCCCCACCGCCCGGACGGGGAACGGGTGAAGGAGGAGGCGGCGGCCCCGCGACTCTCGCTCTTCGTCCGCACCCCCTCACAGCGCCGCCCGGCGCCGGATGAGGCCGCCGCGGCCCGCGATGGAGTGAGGAGGCCGCCGCCAAGAGACACTTCCGCGTTGCGGGAGGCCGCGCCGGGCCCGCGGAAGGTACCTGCCGCCGAGCCGGCCAGCGCCAGCCTCAGGCCCCGGCCCCAGCGCCGGCGGCGCGAGCCCCTTATGTGGCGGTGCGGCCCCGTGTGAGGTGGCGCGGCTGGGCAGGCTGCGAGGCAGGCCGGGCTCTGGCAGCCGGCTGGAGAGTGACCGAGGGAGCGAACGAGGCCCCGGTGCCGGCCGGCGGGTGTCTCCGTGTGTTTGTGCGGCGCTGGGTCTCCATGGCGCCGGCAGCGCCCTGAGGTCGTCGTCGGCGGATTCCCTAGGCCGCGTCCTCGTCTTCGGCCGTGAGTGAGCTCGATGCCGAGCACCTCGGACACGGCGGCCGGCGGGAGCGGGGGAAGCCGGGGCTGGGGCAGCGGCGGCGGCAGCAGCTCGGCCGTGGAGGCAGCGACCGACAAGAAGCGGCTGCATCACCGGAGACGGAAGCGCTTCGCGGCCCAGCCGCAGCCTCCCCCCCCACCGCCGGCCCCTCACCCGCTGCTCTTTCCGCTCCTGCAGCCGCCCCTCCTGCAGCCCCCGCTCCTGCAGCCGCCGTTGCCGCCGCAGTCCCTGCTTTTCCTGGCGGCCACCGGTGCCTCCTCCTGCTGCGGGGACGGTGGGGAGCGGAAGCGGCCGCGGGGCAAGCGGCGTTCGGGCTCCCGGCACAAGCGGCGGAGGGGTCGCGGAGGCGGTGGCGGCGGCGGTGGGACCCAGGAGGCGGAGAAGCGACGCGGTAGTGGGGGACTGAGCACGCTGGTGGAGGAGTACGACGACGTGAGCTCCCAGTCAGAAGGGCTGGTGGGCGGCGGCGCGGCCGGTGGCGGTGCGGGCAGCGGCGGCGGGAGCCCGGCCTCGTCCTCGGGTGGCGGGACTCAGCGCCAGAGGGGCGAAGCGGAGCGCAGCAGCCGGTCCCGCCGGGAGCACCGCAGCAGCAGCGGCCGCTCCAAGGAACGGCACCGGGAGCACCGCCGGCGGGGGGAGGAGAAGTCGCAGCAGGAGGGAACGTCGGGGAGCCGAGGGGGACCCGAGGCTTCCTCATCCTCCTCCAAGTCCCGCAGCCGTCACAATCACACTGGGGGTCAGGACCGAGAAGGACTCAAGAGCAGCGGCGGCGGCAGTGACGGCCGCAGGAAGAGCTCTGTTGCTTCTCCCAGCAGTGGCAGGAAAGAACGTGAGAGCAAAGCGCACCGGAGCCGGACTAAGGCGGCCAAGGAGCCACCGTCGGCTTACAAGGACCCGCCGAAGGCCTACCGAGATGACAAGCCTGAGCCCAAGGCCTACCGGCGTCAGCGCTCGTCCCCCAGCCCCGGCCGCGATGACAGCCCACCGCTGCACCGCTCTTCGCAGAGTCAGCGGAGCCGCAAATCGCTCAGCCCGGTGGGCGGCCGCTCGCCCCTCAGTCCCTACAGCCGCCGCCGCTCCCCCAGCTACAGCCGACACAGCTCCTACGAGCGCGGTGGAGATGTGTCACCCAGCCCATACAGCAGCTGGCGTCGGTCGCGGAGTCCCTACAGCCCCGTTATCCGGTAAGTCTGGGCCCGAAGGGAAGGTAGGGAAGACTGGGGTAGGGGTGCTTGGTGCATGGAGGAGGAGATTTACCATGGCTGGGGTTGGGCTGGAGGGCAGGCTTATATCTAGCAACAAAAGCCCTCCCTCTTGCTACCAGAAAGCTGGAGTTGGGGGAAGGGGAGTGGAATGCGGACAAAGATCTGCCTGTCCTGTCTTGGGGAGAAAGGGAGATGTGGGTGCCAGTAGCACTGCTGCAGCTAGTTTTTCTCTAAGCTGGAGAAAGGCTTTTTAAATTTTAAAGGACATGAGAATATTGTCAAGTGGCAGTGGTTGAATGAAGATGTTTCTCAGATTTTCTGAAGGACCAATTTAATTTTCAAATCCTTGCTTACAAGGTCTGGAGATTATCAGGTACATTTTTAAGTATCCTATTGCACTTTTTAAAAGTATGTGGGTTAAATATATTTGTGTTTGACTTAATTGTTTGCTCTTTGGATCAGTGGCAGACTGACAGGGAAATTATGTTATGAGTGTTTCTTTTTCCTCTTTCTAGAGATATATATATAGATAAAGACTTTCTGTTGTGCTAGGAAAAGGTACAAATGTTGAGTTTGTCAAATCGAGTTTTGTGCTTTACATGATCTATGAAAACATATGTCAGCTCTTTTCTCTGTCAGGTTCTGTGTGTTTGTATACTTGATATGAGCTTGCAAATTGTTTTCTTATTATTAGTGGAAACTTGGAGCATAAAGGTCAATATTGCTGTGGTTTCTTGAACATTATATAGAGAGGAAACGTGGGTTGCATCTCTAATCAGATGCAAACCATATTGCGGAATTAAAGCTCTTCAAAATACTTGCAGTGAAACACTGGGATTTTAGAGTATTTGCTTAGTTATGCGTTTGTAGCTGAGGATTTTTGTCTCTTTCTTGGAATCTTACTCTTGCCTCATTGTTTAAAGGCTTGTTTGAGTTCACATCTGGGATGCAGTGTTAACTGTGTCAGGTGATTTGCCGTGCCACTGACAAGAGTGTTGTTTACAAGGCATTATCTGGTGGGTTGCCAGAGAACTGTTGTCGGGTCTTCTGATGAGCACTTCGCATCAGTTCCGATTTAGGGTGTCCCATGGCGTACCCAGTGAGGATGCTGAGCCATTCCCGTGTTTCACTGCCCTTGCGTAGTAGAGTCTGCTGCCCTCCGGGGTGTGCAGAATAACAAAACTGTGTCTTACTTTGTTCAGAGGGATAGAACAAAAGTGCCTTTAGGTAAAAAAATAACGATTGTTTTAAGGTGCAATTGCATGGAATAGTTTTGTCGCCATTGGTGTTTTAAGCAGAAAACACTGTGCATGCATGCTCCAAACAGCAGTACCTTGTTGTTGTTCCATGAGAGCCACTTATAAATGATTTAAGAATACACTTTCAAGATTACTTGAATGACAGAATAGCAGGGATATTGAGTATGTAGTTTGATTTCAGCTCTCTAGAAGTCAGATTATTTTCTGCAGATGCTTGTATCCTGAAATAAGAAAGCTGATAATGACAAGTAAAATTACACTAGTTTGCACTTGCTGGGAGGTGTATTAGTAAGATTGACAGCCCAGTTAGTTAAGGATTCTCTTGTAAGCACTGACTGGTAGAGTTGTGATAGAGGGTAGAGGAGATGTGCTCTAAGTGACAGTTGCAGAACATAGTTTTGTTAGGAGCACTGTGTTTCTTTTTCTTTTTTTTTTTTTTTTTTGTCTGTTGGGAGTGGGAATGAGGGTTTAAATCTCCTGATTTTTGTGTTCTCTGTGGTAAGTGAAAATCTTCTTGAGTTACATATCATCTTCTTGGAGTTAGCATTGTAGCTTCATCCTTTCCTTCCTCTCTGCAGCTGAACTAACTTTCGTCCCACCTTGAACTGCGTAGGGATAAATTACTTTAACAAACGAAGATTGTCAGTTTTACTGGAGAGGGATTGGAATGGCTGAGTGAAAAGAAGAGGTTGCTATATGCAGGAAGCAAAGTTGGTCCTAATGTGGCATTCCTTGTAAAGATGTAATTTACAATAAAATTAAAGAATGCAGAAGTGTGAAGATAAGCTCAGTTGTTCATGTTTGCCTAGTGTGGAGAAATGCAAGCCAGCGTGTCTTTGTTCCCATTTAAGTATTTCCCTCACTGCAGTATACATAAATAATAAAAATGATGGAGGGTATTTACATGATTGTTTTAGCCACACAAAACTGTGTTGAAATAACTTTTTTGGTTTAACTTTGTGATGCTGTGTCCAAAATACTGTCAGTTTTTGTTGTGTTAAGTAATGGCATAGCCTTGATACGATATTATGGTTTTGCAAGGCAGCAGCTTCTTACAGCTCCTGTCTTCTTCATCTGCATGATTTAGAGACTTAATTGCCAGCTTGTATCCAGCTGTAGTGGTGTCAAGACAGTAAGAACTTTGTATATGGCTGAGGATTCCAGGCTGCAAGTCTTTTTGCTTTTCTCGTTCTGTCTCATACATGCATCTTTTGTAGTGTTACATGAATTATCTAGTTATTTTGGTGTGTAGAAAACAACAATGAAGTGGTTCCAGCACGTTCACAAAGCTGATGTCTAGAGTGCTGATTTTTCATCTAGGTCTCTGAGCTGCTGAGAGAGAAACTTGTGGTAAACAGTTGAAGAGAAACAAATCAAGTCGGCTTCACTCGTTTGAATCCCTGATTTTCTCAAGCAGCAGCACAGTTGCTTTGAGTTCAGAGTTGCAGTAGTGACTCTGACAGTCTTTTGGTCATGTTGCCTGGAGGTAGATTCTGAAGAGAAGAAAAGATGCTAGTTATACATTCCACACTTGGAAAGTTCTCTGAATGGTAAACTAATTTCCTTTTTCATTATAATAGCAGTAAATGTCTGGTTTGAGCAAACCAATTGAGCTGCCTGCACTTATTTGACTTCTTGCCGCTGGTGGATGTTACTACTGTATTTTCTTGTGGCTAGCAACACAGCTGTTCTAAAGCAAGTGCACATTTTTAAGATGGAAATTGTTCTATAGTATCAAAAATTCAAGATACTAATTTTTGTGATAAGGTGACTGGATTTAAAAGTAAAACAGGAAGGAAAGGACATAAAAGAAGAAAACCGCCGTCACTGACAAAATAAACAGTCTCTCTTTGGAAACTAGTAGGAAAATATTGTAGAAAGAGAACTATTTTTCATAACTTAAGTCAGGTCATATGCAATGTGATCACACTTTTAATTCAGATAGCTGCACAGAGGAGTAATCACAGTTTTTCAAGTTTGGATACACCTACCCATCTGCCTAGATAAAAGTAAGTGGGTGGGGCACTACGAGCATAGTACTACTGTCTGTCTGGGTGTTGCTTATAGGAAAAAGACTAGATTTCTTCTCCTTTTGCTGCTGTAGACCCGTCTCATTCTCTAGCCATTGCTAGTCTCTAGTAGTGAGGCTCTGCAAAATACGGATCATTCATGTGCAAAACCAAAACAAGCATAGGGAACATGTTAGAATACATATTCAATTAGTAAATGCTTAGTTCGTGGGAAGAACATGTTTTCATACATTGATATTAGAAAAACACTTTGAGTCCAGTAATTCTGCTACATTGGGATTTAAAGGAGTAACAAAGACTTTCAGAATATTTTCCCCCTTGGTTGGTGAAAGTGTATCTTTGATTTTTTTTTTTTTTTAACATAAAACTCTGTAATCTTCTTCAGTGCAATTGTGTTTTGCAGAATTTTAAATGTGAATCTGGAGGACTTGACCCTTTTCTGGTTGATTTCTTTGTAGGCAGTGTTCATAGGGTTTTAAAGCAACATTCACATTTGGAATTCTTCAGTGTTCCTTTGCTGCAGGTGTTGGAGACCCTTTTAGAGATTTGAATTGGCAAGGCAAGTTATGTCATCTTTGTGCACAAAGCAGCTGAGTAAATGGTTGGTTGCAGAGCTGCTTAGAATATAACCTTGACCTAGGGATGGAGAAAATAAATAAAAATAATTAGGAAAGTATTAAATGATAGCGCACGATTGCTGTAATGGTTTGAAGAAATGAAGGATGTGTTTGCCTGCTAAGGCAACATACAAAAGCTGTGCTGTGAACTAGAATGCTTTGCTAAGGTGGTTTACGTTACTGAGTGATTACAAATGTCTTGGAAGATCTGTGGTGAAACTGATTAAATTGAATTGATTAAATCCAGGTCTCCCTTTTGAAATATGCGGTGACCTTACCGTGCAGGGGAAGACGGCAGTGCTTAGTCAGTAGTGCAGCATTCACTGGTAGCTAATGAAAGAGCTGGGCTGCAGTACGTATTTTAATCTCGTTCAGTCTGTTTGGTTTCTTGTTTTTCCAGTCTTATTCTCAGGAATCCCTTTGTATTGCATCTTGTCAAAAAAACACCTGACAAAAATCAATTCCCTTGTTCAACTCCATTTGTATTTGGGTAACATGCATAGCCGACTAATAGCATGTTTGATTTAGCTTGCTCTCATAGCAGCTAAGAAGAAAAGGGGTTTTCAAGTTTGCAAACATGAGAAGATAACATATGATTTTTCTGATTTACCAATAAAAAGCTTTTTTAAAATTTTATTTTTGTATTACAAGGAGAAATGGAATGAGAAATAGAAGCACCTAGAACAGTAGCATGGCAAAAAAAAGTATAAGCTGAGTGAGAGGCATTCTTGGAAATCTGACACCTTTGCTCTGTACTTTCAAATATCAAGAGAGTAAAATGCAGCACTTGAAGTTTTAACTTGACATTTGGAATTCTTTCATTCTGTGCTTGAGAATGAAGTGATGCTGCATCAGCAGACTTTTAAAACCAAATTAATAAATCTGCTATTTGATAAAGATACTTTAATCATTGACTTGTAATAGAATATTGCCTTGGGAGAAGGGGGCATGTTGTAACAGATTAGAAACTTGTAACTAGTAACACTTTGATATTCTAAGTGTGTGTATATATTTATTTACAGAAAATAGGTAAGATTGTGTTATTTAAGCAGGGAAAAATGAAATACTGCTTTGGCTTGAAATCTAGGGTGCTAGAAAAAAAAAATGTTAAAAAGAAAAATCTGCAATAGCCAAACCAACATTCACTTTAAAAAAAGAAAAATATTTCTCAGAGGGAGGAAAAAAAAACATTTTTTTTCTTCTGAAAAATGGAGGAAAGTAGTGCTGAGTTTTGGGTTTGGGGTGACTTCCTTACTAGTGCCTTCTTTCTCTATCAGTGTCTTTAAATCTGCCCAATCCTATATGTGTTTTGTAGATACTGTCTTCAACGGTTTTTTCCTGTTTTTATTTTGTAGCTACAGATAATATTATGTGACTAATTCAATTTCCTTTAGCAGCAAATGTAATTGTGCTTCTAGTCTCCTTTGTTGCCATTGCTGAGGAAGAAAAAATGCAGCTATAGAACTTCTAACACAGGCTCGTCCTACCGATTCCTAGGGTATGGGCTTTAAGCAAATTGGTTTGCCTTTTTTTTTTTTTTTTTCTTTCCCATTCCATAAACACATACCAAAATCTGTATATGGTTCAGAAGTGATTTAATGCATGTCACGAAGTCTGGCAGTTACTCTTTTTGTAGGGATGGATAGAGACCTGTGTGAAGTGAATGCAAGATACTTGTAGGAGACTGTTAATGGCTAAGCCCGGGAAAAGTATGTGTAAATGAGGCTGAACGTCTGTTGAGTGCAAATAGGAAGAAGCATCGAAGGAAATTTACCTTGGGGTTTTTCTAGTAGTATTTCTTTGTGCATGTTACCAGTCCATGCTGGTGGTTTTTGTTAGGGAGTCTGGGATGTAGCCCTTAGCTTTAGTACCTGTCTTGATCTCTTCAGGCTTGGGAAAAAGTTTGGATTGTTTTGTTAGGTTTGTTTACCATTTGCCACACAGTTCTGTGCAGTTTTAGCCACTGTTCTTTTGTTCCTATTTACTATGTTAAAAACAGACTCCTAATTAAAGATGAGTACTTGGTGATGGATGTCATATAAGGCTCTTCATATCTGTGCTTATGTATGCATATATAATAGAAATCTGTTGAAAGATTCAGAGCCTACTGTATATATTAGATGCCTCTCTTGTTTTCAGGATCCCAGTAAAGTGTCAGTGGCCTGTTAGATGGCAGACACTGGCTATTGTGTCAGCCCATATCTGTGCTGCTGTCGCTCTGTCTTGTATGTCAAATGAGTGGTAGCTCTGAACAGAGTGAATTGTCTGGTTCCATTGTGTACAAGGCAATATTTCTGAGCTCTGTATGTGTTTCTGAGGGAAAGTTTGTAAGCATCCAGAGTTTTGGGGGTTGTGCCACTTTTGTAGATGGAAACTTGTATATAAGCATTGTCTGGCCTGAAGGTTGTCTTTGGAATGAACACTGATGAAATAAAATGATCTTTAAAAAGATCATTAGGCTTGTGAAACCAGCTTACATTATCATTGTAGTTTGAATAACCAGCACCTTGACAAAGCTGCCTTTTACTTAAGGTTCAGCATTTATCTCTCTAGTTGAAAGTGTTCATGGTTTTGCCCAGTGGACAAGGTTCAGCAAGTGATTCTTGCAAAGATCTGTGGGGTGGCAAAGGGAAGTTCTCGTTATTATTAGCACAGATATGCTCTGTGTAACACAACATAATTTTATTTTTTTTTACAAACATAAATAATGAAAGTAGTTTGTAAAATTTAAACCAGTGCAGGGATTCTACTGTGTCAATGTATTTCATAACTAGGCTAGTGTCATTTTGATCTGCTGTTAAGGGCTGTAGTATGTACTGGAGCTGGAACTTAAAGGGTTGTGTACAAGTGTATCAGCTGTCTGCCACATGAATGCAATTCTGACTTGAGAAAGTTATGCTGTTGTTGTTTGGGGTGTGAAACCTGGGATAGAGACTAGTTGAGTGTTTCTGTTCTGTAGGATGTTTTTGTTTTCTGAGCTTGCATACATTCGGGTTCAAATCCCAGATTCTCTTGACTAATGTTGGTAAAATACATACATCAATCCACTGTCAGCGCTTGGCTTCTGTACATACTTGTTTTTGAAGAAAGCTTGAAGATTTCAGTTATTTTTGTCTCAGCTTTTCAAAATTGCTTCTTCCTTACCCATTATGGTAGCTGATCTGGTGAACAATAGTAAGCAGTAATTTGAAAACATTTTCTCATTTCATCCTTAGTAGTGATCTAAATGAACCTGTTTTGTTTTGAAACAACGGGGAACTGAAACAGATTTATGATAAGGTGCTATCTCAGCAGCTGTAGTGTTTTCAGTTGCTGCTTCTCTTTCCCAGTGCATGTAAAATTATGTCCATATTTCAGTTTGTGACATAGATTATCATCTTCAGGCACTTTTAAAGCAAAAAAAAAAAAGACCCAGGCCCTTCCTACAGAACAGAAATTGTGCTTATGAAAGAAGTACAAATGCGTTCAGACCTTCAGGGCAGGTTTTATGTTTAGTACAGGTTACAGCGAGGTCCTTGGAATGAGGGTTGTATTCTACAGGTAATTGGAGTGAGCGTCAGTTTAAAATAGCTGAGTTAGGAACAAGATGTACAAGCAGATGTTTTCCAGGACAGGTCAGTGACATCCTCACAAATGATGTGCCATTTATAGAAGTCAGAACTAATGGAGCTTGTTAGCTTGGGCTTGATGCTGGAGAAATGTAATTATACTGATTCTACAGCCGGATCTGTGGCAGTACACCTCTGCCTGAGATCATCACTGCTATTGGGAAGTAAGATAACGGTATGAGAGAAGCTCTGGCCTGACATTTGAAGTACCTGCATTGTCTGGATAGTCTCTGCCCTTCTTTTTCTTCCTGCTACCCCATCTTAACTCTGCAATATCAACTTTCTACTTTTTCACCTTTATCCTAGTTCAGTGAAGCCTAGAACCTCTGAAAATTTTGTACAGAAGTAGTTAGATTTCCAAACTAATGAGAAGAAAACTTCAGGAACATGTTTCATAATGGAGCAGAAGTGAGTTGTCAAAGGCATTTTTGTGATCATGGTTATGTTTTTTAGTTTGTAATGGGCATGGATATTAATATCTCTTTAGTGAAGTGAACCAAACCCTAAGTTTTGGTTGAAAATTCAGAGAGCAGAATTGTACATGCAGCTTTCTTTTTTGAAAAAAAAAAAAAAAAAAAATCAAGTGCAAACCCTGTGTATTATGGTTGTTGTTACTATGATGATGATTGTTATTGCCATCTGTCATTGTTATCCTTCTGTGCCAGAAAATTCTATAAACCTACTTCCTGGCATGGAATTGAACTGTGTTAGCTTCCAAAAGTTGTCCTCATCTGGGGTTTAATTTTTATTTTATTTTCTTTCAATGACCAGTTTCAGTTTCACCTATAGAATTTTAACGCTTGAGCTGTTGTATACATTGTGCATATCCACACATGGTTTTTCAATCACTTTTATGTAATCTTGATTTCTTCTGATGACTTTTTATGTCACTCTAGAAAAAAAGACTCAAAATTTGATTCCCTTTTATAATGCAGGGACTATTGCACATAAGACAGAAAAAAAACTGTACTATACTAAATATGTGTTCACTTGAAGTATCAAAATGTAATTTCGTGTTTTGAGAATTAGAACAGAATTTATTTGCTACCAAAATTACATCTGTCATAGAGGTGGATAGTTTTGATCATGAATACTGTAGTTGGGTTCAGTTTTGTGGTGATGTTTTGTTTGCTTTGGCAGCCTCCATACACTGGTGCTATCTTAGGAACTCTAATATTCTTCTACTTTGAGGAAATCTTACAACTTTAGTTGCTTGATACTTCTTTATTTGTCCAGCTGTTGAATACTTTTTTTTTTTTGATCTTCATTATACTTTTCCCTCCCATTGAAGTTCTAAAGAGATTTCCATCAAACTGTAATCAAGAAAACACTTTTAAGTCTGATGACTGTATTTACTATTCTTAGCATGGTAAAATGGATTAAAACCCTCCTATTTAATTTATTTCATAGCACTTTGGTGTGGTAGCAGTGGCTTTAAGCTTCTTTACTTGTTCCATGCCCTTCACCTCAATTAAAAATCTATCCCTTTTGCTTTTTTAATGAACCAAATCAAATCTACTACCAGACAAATTGGGATATTTCTTTGAAACTTTCAGTGATAAATAAATTCATATTTAATGGTATTTTTGCACAGTAGACCTTTGTTTTTCTAACTGTTAAGATTTCTCCTCAGTCTCACCCTCATTTTCTTGGTTGTTTTAGTGCTGTGATTCTTAGGTGGCTTAAATTTTGTTTTCTGTTTGTCTCTCTATTCTGATGCAGACATCGCATTGGTCTTCCTGTGGGTTATGTTTGCTTATCAGTTAACTGTAGCAGATGTTAGGTGCTACTTCTTTTGTTTTAAGCCTCAGTTAAATTTCAAAAAGGAAATCTAAGGTTTATTGCTGTTTTTGAGTTGGTTACATTGCAGCCTTTAGTATTCAGTGGTTTGTTGTTTTTTTTTTTAACTAACTTTAATGACAGCTGTGAAAGTGAAACTTGTGCAGTGGCCACAATTACTGTTTCAGAGTTGTGTTTAGATTTTTCTTGTCATGTTGCAATACTAATTTAATTTTTTTGAATTCTGGTTATGTAGCCAGCTGAATTTTTCCTCTAGTGTATATATTGAAGATGCTTCCACGAGTTGTATAGAATCAGATTTTCTTTAAAGAAGAAAAATATCTCAAATAAGTAGTGAGGAGAAAGGAAAAATATGTCGTATAGATAGAGTTGTATTTTGCAGTTCTTCAGTGGAAGCAATTAGACCTAAGAAAGCTGTAAGGTTTTCTGACAGCCTGTTTAGAAGTAGACTCTTGATCAGTTATAGGTTATTTTTCCCAAAGTCAGGATCGTTCCTGTTTCAGAGACTCTTGTTTGTTCTGTAAGCATGGTGATAATAGTTTAATGAAAGTATTTCGTCAAAAGAGCAGATAGATGAGGAGAATAGCTAGATTACTTTGTAATTGTGTAAATGTCTACTTTTTTGAAACAGGAGATCAGCAAAATCTCGAAGCAGGAGTCCATATTCATCAAGGCACTCCCGATCTCGTAGCAGGCATAGGTTGTCTAGATCCAGAAGTCGTCACTCAAGTATTTCTCCTAGTACATTGACTCTGAAGAGTAGCCTGGCTGCTGAGCTGAACAAAAACAAAAAAGCAAGGGCTGCAGAGGCAGCCAAAGCCAGTGCAAAAGCTTCCAATACTTCAACACCTACCAAGGGAACCACGGACACTGCTGCAAGTGCACCCCAAGTGAACAATGTAAAGGACCTGAAGAAAATAAAAACAGAGCATACACCTTCTCCTACAAGCAGTGCAAATGTGAAAAACGACAAGGTGAAAGCAAAGGTCTCAGTTCCTGAAGCAAAAGGGGAAAATAATTTAATTGCAGACAAAATTATTAAACAGAAACCTACAGCAGTAAAAGAGAATAAAGTAACTGTTGTGAAACCGCCACCAGTAACTGTAAAAGAGAAAAGCAAACCGAGTACACCAAGTGTAGTAACTAAGGAGAAGGATCGAATTGTTGCACTACCAACATCCACACTGCCACCTTTGCCTTTGCCTCCCATGCTGCCTGAAGATAAAGAAACTGATAGGTGAGTTGTGAAGTAGATGTTGGGGTTGCATGTTCCTTTTTATTGTTGTTGTTATTGTCTCTTTTATTGTAATCATTGTTATTTTCTTTGGAAAATATGAATCACTTTGCTAGATCAGGCTTTTAGGTAGTTTGTTCTTGCTCTTCAGTTTAACCTGGCAAATACTACTGAGGGAGTTCTATCTTAAAATAATGTAACTGGTTCTTAAAAAGATTGGGATTTCATCTAAGAAAGATGACATTATTTAAGATTACTGTTGCATAATAGGTTTGTAACTAACTCAAGGATGCAGTCAGGATCCAAGCCTGATGTGGACAGGTGGATTCAGTAGCAGTATGTGAAAACTCTTTAATTACCTGGAGTTTGAGGTAAAGGTTTTCGACCCTTTGGAAGGCAATTGTTTTTATCCCTGCTTGTTATTTAGTATAACACAAGCAAGATTCATGTCTTGTCATTGCTGTTTCCTTTGGAAGCATAAAAATTGGTTTGTAGTGAAGAGATCCATGTCTGTATTCCAAGTGTTACCCGAGTTTAGACTACATGAAATTTCTTCTTAGTATTAACAGATACCTGTTGTGGTTTGTGTTGGTGGATTATGCTGCTGAGCTGGAATTTACTATTTTTGTTTTGGTCTGGTGATGAAGTTGAGGAAAGTTACTTTTTTTTTTTTAAAACTTGTGGTGTTTTATGCCTCTCACACATACAAAAAGAAGTCACCTCACAACAAGTAGAAGAGAATTTCTTAGCATTTAGGTAATAACTGAATGTGATATATCAAGCAGTAAAAGAAAAATTCAAAACCTTATGCAAAGTACTTTATTTGCATTCTGTCTGCGCAACTAGCCTGTGTTGTTCCTTGAGAAGAGTGTAGTGTTTCTTGGATTACTAGAACTAGTTATAACTAGAGGTGTAAATGTTTCTCATATGTTTGCTAGTAATTTAATGCTGTACTAAGCATTAGGATAACATGGCAAATAAATAAAACCTAGTAAAGTATTGGACAAGCAGGATTTTTTTTTAGTAGAAAAGGGGAAGTCTTGTTTCTTGCCCTTCAGCACTCTAGCAAATGTCATTCTAGTTGTTCAGGATGACTTGTGTGGTGAATGTATGTTTGCAGTTAAATTTATGACACAGCCATCTTCTCCAAGTGAGCAGAATTTCTGATCCTGTTACTTGCTTTCAAGTGCTATTGTTCTGTCCAAAAATTAGGCTAACTAGTTTAAATATAAGTATGTGGCTGGTGTTGTGGTGCTAATTGCAATAATATGAAGTCAGATTTTATCTTGAATCTGGCTAGCTTCTTCTCATTGTTAGTATTTTTTCGTGTAATACCTGTGTTAGAGCTGAGCCACACAGAGGAGTTCCATTACACTTAAGCTATGCTTCTACCAGCAGAACTAGTTGGTTCATAATGCTGTCAGTTGTGAACTTCAGTGAGACTCTGATAAACCCACAAATAAACCCTCTGAAGCAACAGCAGTGGTGCAAAGTCCCTGTGTAGGTTAATTGGAAGGGAAGACTGGTGGTCAATGATGTGTGATTCAGCAGATCTGAAAAAAGGCTGCTCTTGTCTGCTTGTTTACTGTTCCACTTCTAAAATCTATTTGAGAGCCTCTCACCTAATGTGCTTTCACTAATACTGAAAGTTTGGAGCCTGAATCTTGAGAGAAATACAAGTGTGTGAACTTGAAAATGAAGAATGTTTCTTTACTGTGATGTAATTACATGAGCAGTCCAAAGGTGGTTTGTTCTTTATAGCATGTTAACCATTAGATCTGAGATGAGAGCAGTAAATGCTTCCTTGAGGTGCCTCTTTAAATTCAGGCAGGCAGAGAAGCAGTGGAAGACACTCAAGTGTTCTGCTGTCATGGGGAAGGTAACATAGACATATATGAAACACTGGAACACGTTAAAAAAAAATTGCTAATTGCAGTTAATAGAAGAAAAAATATGAGTTCTAAATGATGGAAGATAGCATAATTCTTTCTATTTACAGAAGATCTTGCTTTGTGAAACTAGTTGGGTAAAAACTTGCACTAGAACTCCTGGAGAATGTTCCCAAAGAGGCATGCTGACAATAGAAGAGTAGTATTTGGCAAAATGCAGTTTTTCTGGAAGATGTTCCTTCAAAGCATGACAGAAAGTTTTATTGTTGCAATGATGAAGCATGAAATGTAAAGAGGGAATATAGTGTGAGAGTCCTAGGTGGGCAGAAACAGATTGTTGTATCTTTCACAGAGTTACAGAAACATCCAGGTTGGAAAAAAATCTTAGGATAACCAAGTCCAACCGATATCCATACTCTCTACAAGGTGTACCCTAAACCATATCTCCTTGCACCACATCCAGGGTTGGTGACTCAACCACCAACCTGGGCAGCCCATTCCAATGCCTGAACACTCTTCCCATGGGGAAAAAAAATCCTAATGTGCAGTCTAAACCTACCTTGTTGCAGCTTGAGTTCATTCCCTCTTGTCCTGTCACTAATTACTTGTGAGAAGAGACCAGCACCAACCTTTCCACAAGGTCCTTTCAGTAATGTGGTCTCCCCTCAGCCTCCTCTTTTTCAGGCTGAACAGTCCCAGCTCCTTCAGTCACTCTTCATAAGATGTATTCTCTTTCAAACTGCTGGATATGCAGTAACTGTACGACTGTAATTACAGTAAAGAAGGCCTAGAGAAATGCAACCATGCCTTTGAAAAAGCATCCTGCAGCAAGCACAATGTTAGTGTTTTCCCTTTAGAATTGTAAGAGCATCTCTAGGATTGTGTGTAGTAATTGTTAGAGGAATATGTTGCTTTAGATGTTGGGGGTATTTTTCTCAAGAAGAAGTTGACTGTTGGTATCTATGACCTAATTATGGTTGATAATTTTAAAATGGTCAGATGTCAGTAACCCATAACAGAGAAGCACATAGTCAATTTTTAATCTGTTTTTTTTTCCTGTCTGATTTACCTGCTGATTGCTAGAAAGGTGTTGAATATTAAGTGTTTTAGCATCTGTAAACAAGGTGGTGTGGACTGCCTTTTAATGCCCTGCAGTGTTAATGTAACCCCAAAATTTGTTCTCTGGAGAGCAACTTTATAAAGAATTGGATTGTGGTAGTCCTTTTCCATATAAGGAGTCAGACTACAGATTTTACTACTGCACTTCCCATGTCTGGCAGAAGTTCAATCACCTAGGCCATGTAAGCTTGGGAGGAAGGTTGTGTGGCAGAAGTCTGGCTTGATAAGACTTGCTGTGTTACCTAACCTCAGCTTTCACCAGGAAGTTCTGATTTCAGCATTTCAGTAGTTAACTGTGCATCTTCCAGAGAGCTGCTTGTGAGCTGTTTCTGAAGCCTGAATCAAAAGTCCTGCAAATTCTAAGAGCAGAGATTGCAGATGTTGATGTGTTGACAATCTAAAATGTATTTTTAAAAATTCCTATAGGTATTCCTTTTTGTATGTTAATTGCCTACTGTGTTTAACTTATTAGCAAAATTATGTCTTTTTTAGTAGTTTGCGAGAAAATGTTTCAGTGAAGTCAACTAAAGAAACAGAGAAGAAACTTCGCCATCTGCTTGCAGACTTACCACTTCCACCTGAGCTGCCTGGAGGAGCTGACTTATCTAAAAGCCCTGAAGAAAAGAAACCAGCAGTTCCATTACACAGCAAGAGAAGACCAAAGTATGATGATTAGACTTTTTTAAAGCTTATCAAGCGAGTAGAAGCAATAATATCTTCTTTTAAAGTACATTTTTTTTCTAATGGAATATATTTATTTCTGCTTTTAATTATTTTTTTTATTGTTAATGGGGCTTGAATCAAACCATTTGTTTTATTTCCACTTACTGGTAGGGACCCAGTTATCTAATAATGTCTCATATATAGTGCTGGTTGTGGGTGTGGTTTGTTTTTTTTCCCAAAGTCCAGAAAATCCTTACATATCTTAGTTGTATTCTTAGAGAAGCTGCTTGTTTTCTAGAATATGTGGACCACGGCATGGTGAAACAAAAGAAAAAGAAATAGACTGGGGAAAGCGCTGTGTAGATAAATTTGACATCATTGGTATTATTGGGGAAGGAACTTACGGGCAAGTTTACAAAGCCAGAGATAAAGACACAGGTAAGTTCCAAAAAGGTAAATATGATTGCACAATTCTGAACAATTTTGTTTTTATAGTTGGTAAAATTTGTGGCTTTCTGTCCTCTAGTGTTTGGAATGTTTTTAGTTGTTGGTTTGTTTAGTTTTCAGTCCATTATTTGTTTCAATCAGAAATTATCTTTTGCTGCCTTAGAATATCATCTGTCTAGAAAGCTGTGGCTGAGAGCAAGCTGAATAGTCTTAACTTCTGATTCTTACTTCTTGGGTTTTGACGCTGTGCGCTGTTGAGCTAGTGGAGAAGAGAAGGTAAATACTCTGGGGAGACCAACTGGAAACTAGGCAGGTCGACAAAGAATAATGAAGTTTGTAAAGGGATGTAAAGATGAAATAAAGAAGCTATGCCTGAGCTTTATGCATTTTTCTTCTTCATACTCCAATAACCAGGTAGGAGAAGAATCTGCCTCTGTGCAGCAGAGCTCCGCACTGTTGCATGTTGACAGTTTTTCTTGCTGTATAACTGGCTTTACAGCAATGACAGCTTGGTCAAATGAGCAATCAGTCAGCACTACGATGCCTAAGAATGTTGTCACTGCATCTAAATAGATAATGTATTGAAACTGATTCCTCCTTAGTGCTGTTTGTTGCTGGGTCATTTCATGTTCTTTCTGTGGCTGCTTGCCCTTCTGGCTTATTTGTGCATACTTTGAATGCACTATAATTTTCAGCTGCAGCGGTACTTGACATTACATAGAATCACATATCAGTCTCAGTTCTTTCTTTCTGATCTCTGGAAGAGTGCACAGTGTAATTATTCCTTCTTCATTCCTCACCTGTGTCTATCTCAGATTGTAAACTTTTAAGGTGAGCTTAAAGTTGAGCTATCACTGATTGATTTTACTTTTTTTACCTCTACCTTGTGAAGCACTGCAAATCATTGTTACGAGCTTCTTCCCGCTCTCCTGGGCTTCTGTCCTTGCGCATTTAACTTCTTAATGCTGTCATGTTGGCAGTCATTTCTTAACCTCCAGCAGAGTTGTTGCTCTCTGTGTTATATGGGTCCACACAGTTACAGAAAACCTTCCATTGGCTTTGCATTCAAACCCTCTGCAAAAGTGGCATTGTGGCCTTTGAAATACCTTATAACAAGCTGTTCAGTGGGTTTTCGGAGCAAGTGAATGTTGTGTAATACTGGAATGCAATCTATTGTGCAGGTATCATGTACACTGGTATACTGTAAGTCTTTTTTCAGAGCTGGCAAAGATGTGTATGCTGTCAGTAAACTTCCCAGACACAGCAATTAGCTTCCAAGAGCAAAATGGTTGAGCTGGCATATGGATTTTAAATGTCCTCTGTCATGAGTAGATGATGCTTCTGCTGTTTTACAGAATTTAGCTTCATCCAACCCACAAGCCTGCAGTAAAATAATAAGGAAAATACCTCATCAGTGTCACCATGATAGTGGCATTTCTACTTGTAGAAAGTATACTGATGAAGCTGAGAACTTCTTTGTCATCTGCCTCCTATCTTGAAATATGTAGTAGTTCTGTTTAGATGTGTGCATTTCTGACCTGTGATAATGTAGCAATACGAGATCCAGGGCAGACACAGGCCTCTGATAGTCACTCCTCTATGGGGGGGTTATTGACAGCTCTGGTATGGAGTATCAGGAATGCAGGAAGGAGAAGACAGGCCTTACAGTGGGTGACTGAAAATTGTTGTAATTTTTGCTTCTTCATGCGGTAGTTTCCCAGCAGTGGTTTGATTCTGTTTCCATTCAACACACTGCCTGGTCCATTCAGAAACAGTAACAAATGAGAAGGGTTTTGAAAGCAAGCCCAGTTCTAAATCCTACTGTTTTGGTTGCTAATCTTAATGTTTTTTATTTACATTTTCTCCTAGGGGAAATGGTGGCACTAAAGAAAGTACGCCTGGATAATGAAAAGGAGGGGTTTCCAATTACAGCTATCCGGGAGATTAAGATTCTTCGACAGCTTAATCACCAAAGCATTATCAACATGAAGGAAATAGTTACAGATAAGGAGGATGCTTTGGACTTCAAAAAGGACAAAGGTACATACACTAATGTGGGAAAAGCTGCTCTTGCTCCTCGATGCAGTAGTCTGCTATGCTGGTTTGAAGTTAAGCTTCATTAGAGAGTGTGTTTGCAGGTTGTGATGCTTGACTAGTCATCTTAACTTAGATTTAATTGCCATTACAAGGGTTTTGTTTAATTCAGGTATGCTTTTTGATCATAAAAACATTTTTGCAAATATTTTGTGGGATTAAAAAAATGTATTACTTTATTCCAGCTTTTGCTAGAGAGGAAAGATGTTTTCACTCCTTGACATGAATTAGATAACAGTAGGAAGCTCTTAATTGTGAGCTTTTTATTAGCCTTTTATTTTCCTCATGGTGTTTTCTCATATCATAGAATATTGCAGGCTCAGTGCTGAAGAGATGTTTTTCATGTAGGTCTTGATTTCCTTTAAATTTGCCTTCATTTACTTCTTACCTAATTGGACAACTGTGTCTTGATGGCTAGAAGGAGGACAAAAGAAAAGAATGAACAGCTAGATATGTGTGGTGGTGCTTTTCCCCAAATAGAAGGCATAGAAATTTGTACTGTCTCTGTTCATTTGGTGTTAATTCTGGCCTTTTTTGAGTTGCTGCAGCCTCCTTAGCCTAGGGAATCCAGAAAGCAGCGTGGAAATAGTGCAGTGTTGTTGCTTGATACTTTTGGTGTTTGTGTTTGGAAGCCATTTCCTTTTAGGTCTAAGTCTTGTAAACCTGTCAGTCAGGGTTATTTTAGTGTCCTGTGGGCAGTTTGATACGTGGTTTGGCTGAGAAGGGAATGTAGTATCTGTGCTTTCTCTCCCTGGGCTCCTAGCGAGCATGCCCAGCACCAGTGTGGGTAGGAAGTGCCATATGCCAGCAGAAACACAGGTGGGGTAGGGATGAGTCAGGAGATGGCTGGCAAAATGATGCAGGAATCAGTTGTTTTTTTTTCCCTAGCATCGTCAGAAAGTGTAATACCTTGAAGGCTGTACGTCACTGAGATACTGTTTTTATTGTGTTTCGGAGTAGGAAACATCTAGCAAAAGAGCTTCTCTAGAGATGTGCAGGTTCAGTGGTCAGCCCTATTTTGATTCCTGACAGTCTGCATCAGCGGGTTTATGCTTTTCATGTGAATCTCATACTGAGTTTTAATTAGGTCTAACCTACTTGGCTAATGGGACCACACTGAGCCTTGACTTAATACTTAATGACTCATTAATTAATTTTCTCTCTTTCTGTTTGGTGCATCTAGGAGTGAGCTGTACAGATTTTTTTTTGTGTGTAATTCAAACTGTCTCTCATTAATTTCAGAATGATTTTTCTTTTGGTCCAAGTCTGTAATTGTCCTTTTGATATTGCTTTAAATTTAATTTCTCATTTTTGTTGAACAGCTTGTTAAAACAAGCACACTTTCAGAAAATTGCAAGGCAAGGGGCTTTTCTTGAGATGGCAGAATAAAATTAGTTTCTGATAGTCTGTCAAAAGCATTGGCATGATAATGAGACTGGGCTATTAAGATTTGTCTGTAAAAAGACAGAGATTTGTTGGTTGGGTTTTTTTTTTGTTGCTGTGGGGTTTTTTTATTATTTTCTCAGTGCAGCATTTTTTATTTGTCTAATGAGTAGTTCATTGTGAGATGGGGATTTATAGCTGAGATGTGGCCAAATTGTAGTCTATGCAGGGAATGAATGCAAGTGGGAGGAAGTTAGGTCATGGTTTCACAGTAAACCATTACAGGCACAAAGTAGGCTGTTTGGCTTAAGAAGGAACCATTCTGAAAGTGGTTGTAATGTGTTAGAGCTTAGAGTAGAAGTAAAGCTTTTTGCCTGCTGGTGAATGTGGTTATGCTTTATATTACATGCTTAATTTTGGAACAGAACTTCTGAATAATCCTGCTGGTAGCCCATTTGTAAAGGTGGGAATGAGAACATTTCTGCTAACACATAGTTAACTTGACTCATTAATTTTGTGTTTAAGGCTGACTGTCATATCCTGACCTATTGCTTGTCTGCTTATTCACTTAAGGTGGTATGTTTTTGGTTGGATCTCAGTAGCTTAACATGCAGCAAAACTTATTTTCTGAGAATGATGTAAATGTTGGGCACATTTGTACAGTACTTGTTTTAAGGATGTTTTTAAAGATGGCAACAAATGAGCAATAACTTAATGTGCTAGTTCAAAGCTAGCTGGAATGTTTTGTTGAGAAGAACTAGATTACAGGCGATGAAAGGGAAACAGTGGTGATGTCTGCTTCACTCATAGGCTTGCTGAGATGTATAAGAGCAAGAATCCAAACTTATATAAAGGAGTTGGTCTCTGCCTGGTGTCTGGGCTGCATTTCACTCTCTTACCTAACTTGCTGTCTCTCTGATTAATCCACCTGCTTCTTAACCCCCCTGGCCGACCCTCCGTTCTTCCTTGGGCACAAGGCAACTTCTGGGGTAAGGTTGAGGGGTGAGAGAAGATGGAAGGGTGCTTGGGAGCCCCTCCTGGGGACTCAGGTTTCTGGGAGGGCTGTTGTGTTTCTGTATTACCTTTTACCTTGTATATTTCTGTATAAAACTGTATATATTGTAAATATTTGCTTGTATATTGAGCTAAGCAGTAAATATAAAGCTTCCTTCAATTTCCAGAGCCAGCTGAGTCTAGTCTGGGTGATTTCCAAAGTGTGTGTGTGGGGGTGGGTAACACCCAAACCATCACACTTACCTTGTACTTTGCCCTGATGCTTTGAGCTGTGCTACATGTTCTGATGTGACAGAGTCTTGTATTTTCCAAACTTTTGAGTATCTGACTCATCTCAGAATTTTCAACAGCATTTTACTTTTCAAAATACTAGAGAAGTATATATGTGTTTTATCTTGTGCAGTTTGGGGTATAAGCTCAACAATCTTAGTAGATAAGATTGGTTTATTGTAGTCCAGCTGTTAGATGTAACGCACTGAAGTTGTGAGCTTATGTACACACATTGTAAGTATATTTCTATCAGCTCAATTGGGCACATACACGATTGTGTGGGTGATGGTCTGGTATACTAAAAATCTGAAGTTTTTAACTTTGCAGTCTTTATAATGCACAAGACATGTGTGATGATGAAGTTGGGAAAAGAATGTGAGTGACTATTAATTGTTAATCCCGTGAGGTTCAATAAGGCAATGTGCAAGGTCCTGCACCTAGATCTGGGCAGCCCTTCGAATCAGTACAGGCTGGGAAATGATGAAATTGAGAGCAGCCCTACAGAAAAGGACTAAAGGGTGCTGGTGGAGAAGCTGGACATGAGCCAACAGTGTATACTTGCAACCCAGAATGCAAATTGCATCTTGGGCTGCATCAAAAGAAGCATGTCCAGCAGGTTGAGAGAGTTGATTCAGCCATTCTGCTCTGCTTTGTGAGACCTCACTTGGAGTGCTGGGGCCCCCAACAGAAGAGAGACATACACCTGCTGGAGCAGGTCCAGAAGAAGGCCACAAAAATGATAAGCCTGTGCTATGAAGACAGGCTGAAAGAATTGGGGCTGTTCTGCCAGGAGAAGGCTCTGGGGAGACCTTACAGCTACATTGTAGTATCTGAGGGGGACCTACAGGAAGGCTGAGGAAGGACTGCTTAGAAGGGCTTGTAGCAATAGCATGAGGGGCAGTAGTTTTAAAGTGGACTGGGGTAGATTTAGGTTGGATATACGGAGCAAGTTCTTTACTGTGGGAGTGGTAAAATACTGGAGCAAGTTACCAAGGGATGTGATTGAGGACCTCTCACTGGAGACTTAAGATCAAACTCGATGTGGCCCTGAGCAGCCTGGTGTGGTCAGAGGTGTCCTTGCTGCTTGCATAGGGATTACCTTTGAGGGTCCCTTCCAACCCAACACAATCTCTGATGTAACATCTTGATTCTGAGGCATGATCCTGCCAGATACATATTGGGTGTGGTGAGGAGGAGTTTCCATTTTGTGTTTCTCCCCTATCTGTCATTTAAAGGCAGGTAGGTGAATACACAAGCTTGGGGATGGGAATGCATGACTCATAGTTCGCATTTTGTCTTGTGTGTGCATGTCTGCATTACAGCTGACTTAACAATATGCTCAGCAGACTTGTTAAAAAACTCCTCTGCTTCTCTTGAGACATTTGACTTGATAGCTCTGATGAGCTATGGTTTCCATTCATTTTCTTCCCCCAAAATCTCAACACTGGTTATTTTTGTTGAAGATGTTTTCATCTAGTGAGCTAGTGCAGGAGCAATTGTGGCTGTTGGTGACAGTAGTCAAAGCAGCCTGACATTGTTGGTGCATATGACCAAGTCAGCTGACAACTAAACTTTCCTTTGCTTTACTTTTTTGCTTGCTCAATGGTAGTGGAAATGAATTTGACTTTGTAGATTTAAGGCATGTCCATTTGGAGCAGGAGGATTGTGCTTTGCGGAAGCTCTTGATCTTTTATTGTGTGTTTGTGGTCTGAGAAAGTTTGTGTGACATTCCCTGTGCAATAGTAATTGGAGATAACAAGATTTAAAACAGAAGCTGAAAACAACTTTTTCCTAGGTACATTCAAATCTATATACCTCAAAAGCTAATTGAGCCACTTGTTCAATTATGGATTGTTAGATAAAAGGCCCTTTTTGCTTAGGCTTCTGTCAGCTCTGGTTTGTTTTCTCTTACGATGTGGGCATCTCTTTCTTTGGGCACCTGAGGCGTCTTTCACTTCTCAGTTGGGTCTGTAACAGCTAGAAGCTGTTAGCAAATGCTAGCTACAGTTTAGCTTCAGGACTGCCACAATGTGTTTTCACTAAACGTTGCAGGATGCCTGACTCAGCTTTTGTTGCTGTGAATGTAGAACAGTGGGTGTAGTGACTGCTGCCTCTTCTACCTTCTGACTGGAGAAGGCATTTTTAACTGGTAACCTGAGGGAGAGTGTCAAACTTGGCATGAGAGACTCTAATAAAAAAATCTGTTTCTTTTTTGTTGCTGTTGTTCTTTGTGTAGAGTATTTGTTTGGATTGTGTGTGAGTGTGTCTGTAATTCACTTTAAGATCTGTGTTTACTTTAGATTAAGTTTTCAACTGATTTGCCAGTACAAATTATATGTTTTCAGACATGAAGTTGGTATTTATAGTACACATGTCAGAAGGATACTGCTCTGTGGTATGCTCTCCTATTACTAGCAGGTTGCTTTCTCACAGCTGTCAAGGAATACTCAGTCTGAAAGGTTGTGGTTTGGAAGGAGTGTGGCAGCAGTCATGTAGTCATCAGAGGACTTCACGGCTCCTTCTTTACTTGTATCATAACTAGCTTTAGCTGGGTTTCCTGGGAAGCTGAGTAAAACCAGACTGGTCTGAATTTCAGAAAGATCTCATGATCTATAGTTGCCTTGCTGCTTCTGAAGGAGCTGATAGAAACTTTTACCCCAAATACCTTCTGTGCTACAGCTAAGCTGTCAGGAGTGGCATGACTGCTCAAGTGGTGCTTCCCCATTGTGTGTGCTGTCCTGGACTCTGGTCTCGAATGAGTGAAGAATTAATTGTGTGGCTTTTCAATTTGGTCCATATTTTGGCAAAATAAGAGAAATCTTTGGGTTTTAATTAAATATTTCTAATAAGTTCAGTTTGATTCTCCTCTGCTTTAAGTTTTTTTTTTTTTTTTGTTCAGTTTCTTAGTTCCCTGTAGTATGTGATAAAATGAGGACAGTGGTTACTGCCAGGGCTTCTCTATGCCCTTGGCTGGTATACCTGTTTCAGCACATGGGTGAAAATGGCTTTAAGGAAAAAGGAAAGGTCCTGATTTTATTGGACTGAATTTGTCTTAAGTTTTGTGATGTCTAAACAGAAAAGTATAGCAGTGATATTTTCTTTAATTTTAAAGTCATCAATTCAGTGGATATGCCTTTATTTGATATTTCACCAATGAGAAGACAGGTTTGTAAAATGTGAGTAGAAAGAAAAAGTAAATGTCAGTGTGAGGAACTTGAAGGAATTTAAATACATGAGGAACTTCAACTTATTGCTGGACAATTTCTTTTTACAGTTCTGTTTGATAAAATTTCATTCAAAACTGTCTTAGAATATAGTATGTCCTGAGTACTAGAAGAGAAATGTTAAGGAAATGCAAGAGTAAGTACAATCCAATTAAATCAAGCAAGGTAGAAAATACTGTGTTGCATAGAAGATGAGGAGGCTTATTAGCAAAATGGAAATCTACTGGAATCTCATTTTGAGCAGTGAGTACAGAACAAACTGCTGCAAAACTGTTCAGCAACTCAGTGTTGTACATAGCATACAGTGACTGAGGCAGGGATCCTCTTTAGTAAAGCATTTTTGTATTTAAAGATAGCGTTGTAATGCATTTCTACAAGGACTGAATTCAAGTGTGTACATAATAAGACACATCTAGTCTCTTGATCTTTTTTTTATCTGTATCTAGTTGGATAGTTTGAGAAACACATTTCTTATGAGAGTACATTTGGAACATTAGGAAAATACTTGTTGAAGGGTTGTCATCTGTGTTGACTCTTGGATTATTCTCCCCTGCTGCTCTCTCCAACCCTCTCTCTGTCCTTGCCCCGTAAAGCGCTTGTATCTTTCTTTGGCAATGAATGTGTCACTTGATGTCCTTCTTTGGATTTGTGTGGTTTGATGATAGTCCAAAAATTTCCAGAGCCCGCCTGTGTCACCAAAATGCACAGTATGTTTTGTTTGGTGTTTTGTCCCCTCAGAAAATGTTTTGGCTTTTATAGATCATCAGTGTCATGTTTTGTTGAGTTTCGCATTTTGTGTGCATAGCCTTAGAGCATTGCACCCTTCAAATATATGCACAGAAGGAGAAAAAGTGTTAATCCTTCCATTATTCTCAGCCAGTACCTCACTTTCTGACCCTTACCAGTCTTAACTGACAAAATGGTTAAAAAGATGAATTTCTCTAAATGGGAACAAAAGGAGTAGGATGAGGATAGTTTCCATCCATGTGAGTCACAGAATCACAGAAACATCCAGGTTGGAAAAGACCCTCAGGGTCACCTAGTCCAACCTACAACCCTACTCATCAAGATTCACCTTAAACCATATCCCTAAGCACCACATTCAAATGACCCTTAAATGCATCCAGGGGCAGTGACTTCTCCATCTCCCTGGACAGCTCATTCCAGTTCCTGACCACTCTCTGTGAAAAAACTTTTTTCACAGTATCATGAGGGTTGGAAGAGACCTCACAGATCATCAGGTCCAACCCTTTACCACAGAGCTCAAGGCTAGACCATGGCACCAGGTGCCACGTCCAACCTTGCCTTGAACAGCCCCAGGGACGGCGACTCCACCACCTCCCCGGGCAGCCCATTCCAGTGTCCAGTGACTCTCTCAGTGAAGAACTTTCTCCTCACCTCAAGCCTAAATCTCCCCTGGCGCAGCCTGAGGCTGTGTCCTCTTGTTCTGGCGCTGGCCACCTGAGAGAAGAGAGCAACCTCCTCCTGGCCACAACCACCCTTCAGGTAGTTATAGACAGCAATAAGGTCACCCCTGAGCCTCCTCCTCTCCAGGCTAAACAGTCCCAGCTCCCTCAGCCTCTCCTCATAGGGCTTGTGCTCGACGCCTCTCACCAGCCTCGTTGCCCTTCTCTGGATACGCTCAAGCATCTCAATGTCCCTCCTAAACTGGGGGGCCCAGCACTGAACACAGTATTCAAGGTCTAACCAGTGCAGAGTACAGGGGCAGAATGACTTCCCTGCTCCTGCTGACCACACCATTCCTGATGCAGACCAGGATGCCACTGGCTCTCTTGGCCACCTGGGCACACTGCTGGCTCATGTTCAGGCGGGTATCAATCAGCACCCCTAGACCCCTCTCTGTTTGGCTGCTCTCCAGCCACTCCGACCCCAGCCTGTATCTCTGCATGGGGTTGTTGTGGCCAAAGTGCAGCACCCGGCACGGTCCAATCTAAACCTACCCAGCCACAGTTTGAGGCCATTCCCCCTCGTTCTGTCTCAAATTACTGGTGAGCAGAGACCAGCACCAGCCTTTCCATAATGTCCCTTCAGGTAGTTGTAGAGTCTCTTTCATTTACTGTTGTCACTCCCTGGCAGATTCAGCTGCTATCTTTTAACCTATATTCAGAAGCAGATTCCTGCTCTGCAACTGGAATGGCTGCAGCTCTGTTGACATGCAGTGACATGAAGGAATCTTACTATCTCAGTACATGAAGGAATGGAGTGGCGTGCTATTGGCAAAGGAAACTCCCCTCCTCCCCCCCCAATTCATGCTTTGTGGCATCATGTGGAAGCAAACTACAGGCTGCTTCTCACCTCACAAGTACTTATTGGGAAGTGCAGGTCTTTAACACAACAGCAGCGTGAAGAGTGCCGTTCAAGTCAAAGAATAATTCTGGGTTCATCTGAATTGCGTGTTTGTTATTGTAACAGAGCTTTAGGTCTGCTGCTTCCAGAAATGTGGATATTGGGCAAAACTAACATGAAACAAAGGGCAATTTTAAAATGTAATCTCCAAGTTATGGAACACCTTGGTCTTATAAAGGAAAACACCTTTATTTGTTATATTTTCCTTTCTGAGGATGCACATTTGCATGGTCTTTGTTTTGATCGAAGGATGTAAACTGAAGCTCAGACTATGCTGTTGTAAACAGACTGCCTCTGTGTGATTCACTTGTGACGTCTTCCGTGACTGTTTTCTTCTTGAATATCTGTAGCTTCTTTCCTTCTTATGAAAGATCAAATCCCCCAATCTGGTGAAAGGCCATGAACTCTGAAATGATCAAATGGAATAACGTAGCTGTTGCTTTGACCAAGGCAGTAGATATCTGTCAGAAAAGATCTGTAGGTCTCTCTCAGTTTGAGGAATCAACTAACGGAAGTTTCACTTCAGTTTTGCATGATAGCCTTTTTTGCAGATACAATTGCTCTAAATACAGTTCAAGTAATGCTGAAAATCAGGTTCTAATGGTTAGATTTCCAAGGGTGGTAGACTAATTTTAATAATTCCTCATAACCAGCCAAGAATATTCAACTTTGACAGTTTTTAGGACAAATTTTAGTTTTGTATAATGTGTAAGTAGTCAGTAGGTAGCAATGCAGAAGTGAAATAGACCCATGCATTTGATCTTGCACTAACACCATTCTAGAGTATGTTTTTTAATGAAAGTTGCAAGTAATACAAATAAGCAGTTATCATCTCACAGGTACTACTCTGGTTTATAAATTGTCTCCCTCGTCAGCTTTCCTCTTAGGCATGAGGGTGCTAAATTGTGATTGCTGGTTATAAATAGTAGTGGAAAAGCTGGGGAGCTAGTGGCAGAGTGCGACATTACTCAAAGCATGGAGTCTACCTTGCATATAAACAAGATGACTGTGTTCAGCTGTTTGCACTAAACATGTCTTCAATCCTACTGACCCTTCCCAGCCTTTCTCTTGGTCATGTACACATAGTGTTGCCTGCTGCCATGACAGGGTTAACTTGCCTTTGTGTTGCAGAGCAAGAAGGTACCAAGATCCCTGATACTCAATTTTGTTGAGTTGACATCCTCTGAAGGGCATATCTAGATTACTCTGCCACTGCAGTGTTAATGTCAGGTGTTTTATTTCAAGGCATTTTAAAATGTGTTGTGATTCATACTTCAGTAGTTGCCAGTAAGGCAGACCTAACACCAGGTTGCTAGCTATCTTGTTTTGAAAGACCAAGATTAGGAACCTCTTTACTTTTACCATGCTGAGCTGGTGAGCTGCTTTGGTGAACTCAGTTACTGAAACAGGAACACAGCAGACTTTGGGTTCTTTGTGGATTTTGATACTTCTTCCCTTTTGAAGTGATGGAATGAAATTGTACCTGCTTAATTTACCTTCTGCTCCACCTCCTCTGAACACATCATCAGAAGGGTTATTCTTATGAGCAGTATTTTGCTCTTCTGTATAATATAGAGCAAGACAATAGGAGATAAGTGAAAAAAAACAATTAACTCTGAGTGTCTTATGCAATGGCCTGTGCTTTAGCTGCTAGACAGATCTGTTACAAGTTTAACTCTATGAATAATCTTTTTTTGTGTGTTGTTGGTTAAAGAGCAGATGGATTTGGCACTTCTCCCTCCCTTTTCAGCTATTATGCAAGAAACCAAGTTGATTCTTTAGAACTTGGCCATGCGTGTGTGTACATTCTGGCAAGCTGACTTCTCATGATTGCTCTAAGAGAGTAGTTTCTGAACTGAATCTTCTTTAGGAACTAGAACCCTTAATGAGCTCCTGTTGGGCTGAAGCTATTTGTAATTTACAGTGCTAGCTTAGAAATCTCTTTGGGGGAAGCATCTGGAAGTGGGAGGTAGACAAACCCATGAATATGGCTTCTGCATTGCTACCAGTGGTCTGCAGGAACTACGCAGTAACTACTACTGCCCCAGAGTTAGGAAGGGGAAAAACTAAGTACTGAAAAATAGATGGTACTGGGAGTGTTTGTGCTGGAGATGGGTTAATAATGCTTCTAAAGCACTCAGCATGTTTCCTGTTTGAGAATACTTGTATAGCAAAGAGCTTTGACTGTGTGTGGTGGAAATTAATAACCCGTTATGAATTATGACAATTATTTTCTGTATGAATATTAATTTCATTATTAATAATAGCAAATTCCCTGAGATTCTTTGTATTTTTGGTTGACAGGAAGTAATTGCACCAAGGGTATTTATGAGCATGGAATTCAACAGTTTGAACAATCAGAACTCGGGAAAAAATAGGAATGCAAACCCAGGAAAATTCTAACTATGCTTATGGAGCCCTTAACGCTAACTCCAGCATATATACTCGTGATGCTTTGGTCCCTGAGTACAGTTCCTGTACAAAGGCACTTCCAAAACTTGTGATAATGATCCCGAGATAAAATACAAAATATTCCAGGCAGAAAGAAGGAGAAGAGAACTGAGATGCTGCTCCTGAGCTAGGGCAAGCTGCAAACACGTGGCCACTATGATTCCTAGTTAACAAGCGAATGAGGTGCTCCTCCTGATGGAGGGTCAGTACAAAAGGGCTCAGTGCAGAAAGGCAGTTTCTAAATCATCTCCCATTAAATACATCATTTTAAAAATTAAACTGACCAGTAGGCCCTAGAATCATTGTTCTGGCCAGTGAATTCAAAGCTTTGTGCCTTGTGTGGCCGTGCAGGCACGTTGAGGGGCAGCACAAGACACCTGACACATAGTGCTAAGCCCCTAGCCCTCAAGGCTTTGCTGGGGCCAAACCCTTATTGTTTGCTCATCTACTCAACTTCTTGACACACAGCAGGAGGAGGAGAGCAAGGGTTAAACTGTCCTGGCAGGATTTATGCCCTACTAAGACACTGTGATAGCTTGATTTGTGGAATTACACAAGCTAATCTGAGATAAAACTGTTATGCTTAATGTGTGTGTGGCAATATGGAGTATAAACTTGAAGTGCCATGTGGTAGCATTATATTTGCTTGAACAAACATTTGTTTACATGGAAAAACAATGCTACACAAACATTTTACTGCACTGTATTTCATTGCTGTTATTGGACTTGAGATCTAGCTCATAATATTGCAGAAAATGTAAACAATTGTGTGAAAAGTATTTCTAATTGATGAAAGTAGGAAGCAGCAATGCTTTAGACTGCTGTTAAATCACTTTTCCCCCCCCTCTCTCTTTCTCCTTTCCTTTCACTTTATTTTCCTAGGTGCATTTTACCTGGTATTTGAATATATGGACCATGACTTGATGGGACTGCTGGAATCTGGTTTAGTTCATTTTAATGAAAATCATATTAAGTCTTTCATGAGACAGCTGATGGAAGGCTTGGCCTATTGCCATAAGAAGAACTTTTTGCACAGAGATATCAAATGTTCAAATATTCTACTAAATAATAGGTATGGATATTACTTAAAGTATGTAAACCCCCTCATATGCTAACATCTTTTAATTTTCACAGCTCACTTGCTTAAAGTCATTAGTAGAACTTTTTAATAGATTGCCTAATTTCTTTCAAATCAATTGTAAGATATTAATCTGGAAATCTTACTGCTTAATACTGGATCCTACAATTATTTGTTAAACTTATCTTTGTCAAATCAGGAGGATTGAAACATGAGCCTTTGAGCTAAAAGTATGGGGGAAATTTATTGTGAATACCAATATATTAAAAGAGAATTTTAGGCCAGAAGTGTTTGATGTGTATTCATTTTGGCATTTCATTTCAAGATGAAGTGTGGCTAGGCTGGTTCTTTGTGATGTCATCCTGATCCTCGTCTTGTTTGGACAGGACAATGTTTTGGAAGAATATTTCATCAGGCATGTTCAAACATGTTACAGTCATCATGAAATGGGGAGAAGAATTTGTTTCTTACCTCTTTAATCTCTTCAGTTACAAATCAAATTAGTAAGTGTGCTTTTGGTCAGCGTGCAACAGTAGCAGATAAAGAGCTGTGTGAAGATAGCAGATGGCTTCCATACAGAACTAATGTTCATCAAATTCAGCAGTACTAAAACCAGGGAGAAACTGTAAGAGTGAGGTTTATAGCCACAGAAAAAGAGTATCTTTACAGAGCAAGTAGTCAGGTTTGGGGATTTGTTGTCACAGGAAGTTTTTCTTTCTGGAGATTTCAGAAAGATGAGCCCCATGTCAGGATCATTAACCCCTGCTAAAGGGAATAGACAGGAATGTGCCTATTTTAGCATCTTCAACACAATCATTGTGAGTGGTGTTTAAGTAGGAGGAAAATGAGCTCCAGATTTATCAGGTTCACACGTTGTCTTAAAAAAATCTTCTAATACAATTAGAGATTAAATATTGAACGAAAATGGATCAAGAGTCTCTTTTCATAGGGCCCTAGTTTTGTCCCATCTTTCTCCAAACTGGATTTTCAATTTCTTCCTCCTTGTTTTCTTATGAATTCACATTAGACTGTTTTCAGCTCTGGATGCCACTGCAGTCTTGCCAGGTTATTACACAGATTCTTGAACAAATAGACATGTGCCACTACATCACTTACTGTGCCCACATGCCTAATCCTGCTGACGTGCTAATCTTCAGTGGTGCTGCTGTCTCTGTCCACCTTTGGGAACTCAGAAGCTGAGGTGTAACCTACCGGTGGAACAGAGTACATTGTGGTAGAGCTGGAGCTTTCTGTTGTGCTATGCTCTCTTCAGTCTGGAATTGGATTTTTTTTTTCACTGGGACATTTTTTGAGCTATTTGCACTGGGATAAAAAAAAGTCCATCATTGATCTTAATAATTTTAAGCGTTTCTGAAATCCCACTAGCAGTTACAGCCTGAAGCCAAACACATGGATTTGTTTGTATCTTTTAGAGATGCCACTTAAATGTTTGTTCAGAAGTTCACTGATTTTTCATAAATAAGCTCTCTGAGGAATAAGCATGTGAATTTGAGGGAAATATGTCTTTCTTTATGGGGGTTCTCCAAGTGTTATAACAATATTTGAGGAGAAAAATATAATGGAAACTGTAACTTGTATTTTTTTTTTTACCACAAATGGTCATTTTTACACATATCAGTAAGTTTGCTCTGATACAATTAATTTATTTGAAAATTACATTTGCACTTTTTGAAAGTGACAGTTTTAAAAGCTCACAATTGCAGAAAAACAGCCTCCCCACATAACAATCCAACATGGATTTTTTGTGTTCAGAGAAGATTTCTCTTTAAGGCATCCAGACTTTACAGGTGCTAGGGACTTCTGGTTACTGAGCAGTGCCTTTTAGCTGTGCAAACTGCCAGGAAAGAGCTCTGTATCTTCTGCTCTTCCCCTCGTACATGGGAAGACTCAAGACAGGGTTAGAGGTTGTGCCGTTAGTCAAGTTGGCTGCTGCCAAAAATAGAAGCCCTTATCTGATCGTATTTAAACTTTACAAGAGAACAGGAAGTTGTTTGTTGTACAAATGCTGATGCTAGCAGTAAGGCATGAGAAAATAGCATCTCTCTGGTTTTTTTCCCGCAGTTACTGATTTGAATGCTTCACATACATACACCTAAATTTTGACTAACATCTGATGCTGTAAATGCCATTTGATGAGCATACCTGATTTTGCTTACTTGTCTTTGCAATTCAGTAAGGTTGTGTATTTGTTTACTGAAGAGATACTTGAATTGTAAGCCATTGCCTTCTCTTTAATGTGAGATGAAGATTGGTTGCAGCTGTCAAAATCATCAGCTTCACCTGTTTTTTGGGGAGAAACTCTTTGACAGTATTAAGCACTAAATAATTCTTTGCTTTTTCCACCAGAGGGCAGATAAAGCTTGCAGATTTTGGGCTTGCTCGACTCTACAACTCTGAAGAAAGGTAAGATACAATTATACTGTGAAAAAACATTCAGAATTTAAATCTTTTTGCATAACTTCAGTATTATGAAGACCAGAAAAGAAGACTGTTTTGTTTAGAGGAGATGTTACTGTCCTGTAATACAAGTAATTGCTTAGGATATGGAAAGAAGCACATCTTAGCCTGTGTAGAAACACAAACCTCTCTGTATGTAAGTGTATTGCTTTTCCAGGTGTTCTGGAACTGTAGAGGGTGGCTGTACATTGATTGGAAATAAAGAGTTTCAGCCTTAAGTAGGTGGCATCAATACTTTTACTATTCCTTTCTGGTCCTGTAAACCCAAAGTATGTTATTTCTGTAGGAGAAGCTTATGTAGGGAAAGCACATATTTTGGCTGACACAAATGAGTATGCAGTTCCTTTACAATAAGCTTTTGCTTTTGTGTAAGATTTAAGCTTACATTTGAAAAGGTTCATTGTATTCTTTAGGCAGTCAGTGCTGTTGAATTTGCTGGAAACAGAGATATAAGTTTAAATAAAAGCTTATTCTGAAACTTCTTGTGACTTGTGCTTCTGTTGTTCTTGGCTTCATTATGCACATATTCCAGGAAACAGGTGCACAGCTTTTATGAATAAGAGCTTCAGTATTTACATTGTCATGCATTTGTCATGTGGAACTGGACTTTAAAAGTTCAGGCTTGAATGTTCATTACACCAGTATGTACATCAGGTGGTTGGATACAGAGAATATTGGCTACCTAAGCTTTGATTTGATTTCTGCAGGCCTACTGCAGGAAATAACATTCATAATGTTGGCTTTGTGAGAGCTCTGAGCTTGTTTTGAACCTGATAGCATTAGTTTCACTGTCTTCAGAGTTGTTTTTTAAGACACGTATGCTTAAATACAGTTACAAAAACTGTTGAGTGTAGTGGCAGGGTAAGATAATCTTAAGCAGCTGCTGAGTAACTCATTTTTGGTTTGGATGTACTTGTAACAAAAGAGGTTGATGCCATCCCACTGTCTCCAGTCACCAGACTGGCTTTTTTCCCCCCACTTGTTTACCATGATTTTTTTTTCGTGTCTGTTTTTAAATTATTGAAGTTTTGCTTGTAAAACTAACTGTTCATTAAGAATTGGAGATTGAAAGTTCAATGCCTTTATAGTGCAAATAACAGATTTTACTCTACATCAAACACCAACATTATTATGCCATTATACTTCAGTGAAACTGAGAGTAAAATGTTATTAGGCTAGCTAATAGATTTGCCTGTTGAAGTTGGGAGGATAATTAGAATCTCATTAGTAAATTTTTGAGAGTTCTTTTGTCATTCATTGTCCTCTGAGTAACTCCTGACCTGTGGTAACAGATGTAATTAATGTATGCCAACAAGTGTGTAAGAGCTGCTGCTTTAAACTCCTGTATTTGATGTTTGGTTTACTTCTTTAGAATTAAGAAAAGGGTATAGAATTTAGTGAGAGCACAATGGGAAGGAAATAAAACTTGAACTTAAAGCAAGTTCCCATCCATTGTTGTAGTTGTTCTCTTTTAAATGTTGCTCTGGTGAATTTAGTACGTTTGGAATAGGAGATATGACAAATTGTGTAAGAAAACATCTGTTCAAATAAAAAATGCCATTTACTAATATATATGAGTGATGTATCTGTAGAGAAATTCCATACTGTGTAAACATTTCATAGAGGAATGCTTACTTCAGAGATAACTATGATAAATGATGGGATTGGGCCCAAACCATACTGCGTTTTAAAAAGGAATTGGGGAATTTCATAATGAAAAAAAAAACACTCTGGTGATTTTGCAGAAGTGAGTGTGTCATCAGAGCTGGTTAGACTTTATGCTACAGTTGTTCAAACTCCACACTTAATGTTACTCAGCTTTCTATTTGGAGTTGCCTAGTGTTGGTAAGAACAAATTATTAAAACTGAGTGAATTATGGGATCCCTTTTAAGACACCCTCATTGAAGTAACCTAACATCTGTTTTCTGCCTTCTGTTTTGAACAGTTGACTCACCAAAAAAACTAAGGTAATACTTGCCTTAGTGTGAGGGTAGTAAAGATTATTACCAGTGACCAAAACTTCTGGTTAGAGCTGTAAGGAATTAAAGATGTTGTGAAATATAGCAAGATATTGGAATGTTCCAGGTTTTGGAATCAAAATTGTTGAAGCATGTAGTTCAAGAAGAGCTCTTTGTGTCTTTTGCTCCTAGCTACAGAGGAGATAATGACTTTTTTCCTCTTTTGGAATGCTTATAGAGGTCCTATATTCAATATGCTAATGTAGTGGACATTAATTACTGCCATCCAAATGATATCCTGCAATACAGGATTCACACAGCACCAAGATGGCTGTGTGGTTGTTACTCATATCTTCAATCTGTCCTTTGATAGCCCTGGTCAGACAGCTCTGCTTTTGTGCAGTTGGCAGCTTTGTAGAACCAAAATTAGGAAGAAAAGGAACAGAAAACTGTGCTGTTCTTCCAGAGCACCACAGAAGTCAAGTCCTCAAAGTATCACTTATACAGAAATGAGATCATAGTAAAATGACAGTACTCTCTTTTTGCTCCCCCCAACAGCCGACCATATACCAACAAAGTTATCACGTTATGGTATCGGCCTCCTGAACTTCTGCTTGGAGAAGAGAGATACACGCCAGCTATCGATGTCTGGAGCTGTGGGTAAGAGTTTGGGACAGAAGAGCAGCAAGCATAAAAACAAGCCAGGAATAAATCTTAAATGTTTCTGTCCGTTTATATTGGATGCTGTAATGATAGAACTCTGCAAAACTCTTTTCCAGCTGCATCCTGGGTGAACTCTTTACCAAAAAGCCAATATTTCAAGCAAATCAAGAACTTGCTCAACTGGAACTTATAAGGTAACTTGTATTGAGGCACCTGCTCTGTGGTACTACAGCATCAGGTTTCTTTTATTAGTGTTAAAATTGGAGATGATGCACTGCAAGCATTTCCAAGTACTCAGTTACTGTCCTGAGTGAAAGGTTGGAGTTTTTGAGGGGCATGTAAAGCAAATAACTGCTCAGATGTGCAGAACATTTTTTTAAAATTAATATTCCAAGGTCAAAATTAAGAGGGACTTTTTTTGTAGAGCAGCTGGAGTTGCCTGTTATTGAACTTGTAGAAAGAGATTAGTCAAAGTACCCATTATTTTTTAAGGTGATGTTGCAAATTCCTAACAACAAATTAAACTAAAACCATGAGCAATAATAAGGACAAGTGGGATTTGGGAGGAGTGAGTTCCTTGGCATACTACTTGAGCTTGAGTTCTTATTTCAAGCCTTCCAAATACGCACCTGGGCTTTATTATTTTTGTGGGAATATTTCTGTCCCCTTACAAACTGCCAGACACTTTATGGAAGTAAGAATTCTGTTTCTTTCCTTGATCCCAATAAATCACAGAATGCTGTGTATATAACTCTGTGGAAGCAGAGCATCTGTTGGTTTGGTTTTTTTTCCCCTCCTTTATTCAGAAAGCAAAAATTGCTCTTGATTCTGATACTGTTAATTGACCTTATAAATGAGAAAATGTCCTCTTCCTAGAAACAAGGAGAAAAGAGGGTGAGTCCTACAGAACTTACAGAACCTGCACAGTCAACATTACTTTAAAAATTAAATAGATATCAATACAGTTTTCAAGCTCAAGAGTAGCAGGTTTCTGGGTAATGTGTTATTAGCTGACGTGGAAAAACAAAGCTTTTAGAAGGTGTGAAGCAGATGGGTGGTCATTCTCAGTGTTAAGAACTAGTGAGATGGGAAGTTTTTGCTTTTGAGCACTAGGTGGCATTGAATTACATCACAGTGCAGTCACTTAAAAACAGAGGTTTTTTTCCTCATTGCCTTGTACCTCTGGTACAGCAAACTAAAATTTTGCTATTTCCATCTCCTGATGAAAGCTCTTCTTTGTAGCTCATTTTTCCTCTCCACTACTGCTGTGCCTTTTTGACTGTTGAAATGTAATGTATTAATCTTACCAATGTCCCTACCACTGTCTTGTTACATTCAACAGTTCCATACTTATATTCCAACTTTTATGTTCAAAGATAGAGTTGAAGTAAATTCTACTAGGAAAAGATGGGTATGTCATTTTTCTTTTCCCTCCTGAAAGTTACATACCTGGTCCAGCTTAAAATCAGATTGGTCTCCATAGCATGTAGGACTTAATTAATAGATCATTATGCCTCTTAGACTAACCATTTAAATCTAATAAATAGGACTGGTGAGCTAGGGCAATCTTTGCAATAATGTCTTTGTGTAACTGCCTCCATCAGAGTTCAAAACTCTGCATGTATGATAAAATGTCTCTTCAGTTCTTCTACTCAGAAGTGTGGTGTTGGTCAAGTTGTGTTTAGTCATCCTCAGACAAAATGGGTGAGGACAGAGGAGGAATAAGATTATGAGCAACTCCATTTGTGGAGGTAGATGAGGCTCGAGACATAAAACTTGTAGATGAAGTGAATAATAAACAGGAGATCAACTCTTGCTTCTACCTTTAGGCCTTACTGAGATTTCTCTTACCTCTATGTGTTCAAGTGTTAACTAAATTCTCAGTGAAAAGTCCTTTTTCAACCATTTTCTGACAAATGTTCCTTCACTGGCACTGGGAGCTAAGGACATTAAAGTTACCTAGCACTCTAAACCTGGCCTGGCCAGTTCTTCTAAGTCAAAAACCTGGAGTATTGTCCGGGGTGGGGAGAGGCAGGAACAGTGCACTTAGTGCAAGGCGGTTACCTTTCATAGACAGTTCACTGTGATTTAATGGTATTGGGTATTGGACAGCAAAGTAACTTTGGCTGAAGGAACCTGAATGTAAAAGCTGGAAATTATTTTTGTCTTGAATAAACATGCCACAATAAAATGACAGCTGTGCTCTCTTGTGGGTTTGGATCTCATACCTGTTTTTTTTCCTTTCTTTTTGGTGCAGCCGAATTTGTGGGAGTCCTTGTCCAGCAGTGTGGCCTGATGTTATCAAATTAGCTTATTTCAACACAATGAAACCAAAGAAGCAATATCGTCGAAAACTGAGAGAAGAGTTTGCTTTGTAAGGATGAAGAATTGGTTTAGTCAACTGTAGTAGCATTACATTTTCCTGGAGACTTTGTGAGCTTCACTATTTTCTGGAGAATGAACATAGATAAAATGTAAAGAAGAACGGCTTTAGTTTCTTGTCCTTCCCATGATACCCACAGAGCTTGTATTAACCCTTCACTAATAAGAGCTTCAAGAAGAGGGAAGAAAGCTCTAAAATCTCAGCTGCCTGTCAGCTTTTGCTTAAGGAAACATTTGTTTTCCATGATTGGTACACCTGCTCCTTGTCCCTGTACAAAAACCAGCTCAGAGTACTTAATTGTTTTCTATTAGGACAACTGGCTACAGCTAAATACGTCGTCTGGTTAGCATTACAGTCCTTTGGGTCATAAATTCATTCCGCACAGAGGAGTTATCTGAACCATACAAGAATTCTAAAGTACTACCATTGGACTAATTTTGTGGGAATATCACACGTGAAAGTTATGAAAACCAGCTGTAAGCTTGTTTTAAAGGGTTTGTTCCCTTCCTTCAGTTTCTCTGGGTTTGAGGAGAAATGTATTATCCTGTTTGTACTTCGGAGACTTAGGTCTTGAAAGCAATAGAATTACTGTCCGTGGACTAATCAAAAGTATAACTCCCGGAGTGCTAAGTGTAAAGAAACTAACTAGGCTTGACCTTTAAAAGGTGGGCTGGCTTTTTTTGTAAGGACAATGTTTCAAGGAACACAAAGCAAAGCGAGCCTGGGTTATATGCTTGCACAGGCAATAAAAGGTGACCTTCATCTTTGCCTCTTTACCAGAAAGCTCTACTTGTGGGTGGCTTTTCTTAGGCTGTAATTGATCTGAGGATTTAATGAACAGTTATTTTTGGAAAGGGGATGTTTATTAAAATTTTGCACAGAAATGTGTGCTTCAAAATAAAAATGTGATGCTTTTCTCCTGTTTGCTCTCATGTAGCATCCCACCAGCTGCATTAGATTTATTTGACTACATGCTTGCTCTGGATCCCAGCAAGCGCTGCACAGCTGAGCAAGCGCTTCAGTGTGAGTTCCTGCGAGATGTGGAACCATCTAAAATGCCACCTCCAGAGTAAGTTATTTCCTTTGGTAACAATCCTTGCCTCTTCAGAATGTGAACAGGCACTGACTTCATTAAGCTCACTGTGTTTTGGTTAAAGAAGGTAGTGGAAGAACAAAAACATTGATACATTTAACGGTGATTCTGCACTAAGCTGGTTGTACAGCTGAGTGACTGGCACCATGATAGTGTTGTGAGGATCTGCAAACTGTTCTGTTTATTGTCCCTAGAAATTGTTATTGAATTAGTACCTTTAAAAACAAGCAAAAGAAATCAGGTAAATGTTTTTAATGCTGGAAAAAAACATCATTTCCCTTTTATTTGTTTATCAGTGTCTACTTTTTCCAAGGGTTTTGAGATCCTCCATGAATCTGAATTGCCTTCTTTGGTGATAGAAGGACACTGGGTATAGAATTCTGCAAAGGTACCTGAGAGTTGAAATCAAATACCATAAATCATTTTCTGTGCCAGTTGAGATGCTTGGTTTTACAGAGAGAAGTGAAATATTTTGTGCACAGCTTTTCCTATTGGTTTTTCTGAAAGGAAATTTGTTGTAATGTCCAGTGGGCTTTTGCAGTGACTTAATTGTCATTTTAATCAGTACAAATCACTGTAACAGGCCCTAAGGAAAAAAAGTATTACAGAATATACAGGTTTTATTCTTCCCTCAAGATTACTGCCAGAACATAGACTGTTTAATATTGTTTGAGTAATTTATACCTTCAAGGCTGACTTCTCTTTAGCTACCAGCTGAGAAAAATGTTTGTGAAATTTATCTAAGAACTTCATTGCAAGTCTTTACCTGTTACATACACATGGATGCTCTTAATGCACCTGATACCTGAGGTTAAGGTATTTCATTGCCTGAATATGACTATACATATCATTGTCTGAATATCAGCAGTCTTAGGCTATTCACTAAAATCTCAGAACCACTTTTACAGCATGTTGCTTAGATGTATTTTAAAGTGAGTGAGTGGGAAGGAATTTGGTATGGTGGATTTGATGGTTATTTTTCTTTGTTTTTTTTTGTTGCTGTTTGCTTGTTTTGGTTTGTAGTGGTTTTTGTTTGACTGTGTCGTTGTTTTGGAGTTTTGTTTTGGTTTAGTTTTTTTAGGGAATTGGTAGTACAGCCATTCTAGAAGGTGCTAAATGGAAATTCCAAATGAGCTAGTCCTTGGTGTCCTTTTAAAAATTAGGAGGAATTACACTTGCTTCTGACAGGAAAGTGTTGACTGTTGTCTTGGAAGATAAGATTTCTGCTTTGGAAAGAAAAAAAATGTTCATTCGAACCAAGTGACTGTGCTGACTGCAAGGACTGTAGGATACTTCTCACAATGAGTTCTTGCTTGCTTCCAGTTGGTTTTGACTATAAATACATGGCAGGTCTTTGCCCTGCTGTACAAAGGGAGAGAATGAAGGCAAGCAGTTGTCACAGTCACTGTTCCAGTGACTCTTGTCATCTGTCATGTGATTTTTCCCATGTTTCTGGGTGACTACTTGGCTACAAATAGGAAAACAGAAGGCACAACTTTAACTGCCTCTCTCAGTATTTCAATTACCTATGGATTGGGTTCCTCAGGTAATCAGAAATGGGATGCCTGCAAGGGAGAGTAATAGAAGCACAGCACTAGAGGCAGCTATCTTCCTTAGGAGATTCTTGTCTCTGCTTTTATCTGTCTTGTTCTTCCCAGTATCCTAACTGTGCTAGTGTCGAGTGCTGTTTATTCCTTCAACTTTCTTTCCCCCCCTCCTCTTTTCTTGATTGTACAACTCAAAATACTAGAAAGCCATGTCTGCTACTGAGGAGCAGGTATTTGAACTTGGGGGGCAACAGTACTATCACAAGTGGACAAAAGGAGTTTGTCACCTGTGGGGTGACCAACTTTTTTCCCCTTTTCCCTAGGGGAAAAAAAAATCACCACAAAAAAACAAACCCACTTTCATATTAATAATTCTGTTAACTCTGCAACTTCTGGTTTATAGCAAGTGTGCAGCACTTACTTTCAACTCTTGAATTACACAAATAATTAGGCTTTTTTCGAGTATGAATGCAAGAACTGATTCTCATTTTAAGATGCATGTTCCCCTTTTCTGACGCAGGGACCTGTGCCTCTCAAATTGGCAGTCAGTGAGAAGATTTCAGCCAGAAAAAGCAGATCTGAGATTTGTGTGTTTCTGATGTATTTCTGAGTTCCAGCACATTCACCTTTCAAAAGTTACATTAAGTATAATTTGAGTATTTATTTTACCAACATGGCTTTAAAAAATATTTTTAAAAAAAGGTTAAAAAAAAAGTCTAGGATAAAACTGATTTATCTCTAACCATTCTTTGCAGCCTTCCTTTGTGGCAGGATTGCCATGAGCTGTGGAGCAAGAAACGCAGAAGACAGAAGCAGATGGGCATGACTGATGACTCAACAGCAGCTAAAGTCCCTAGGAAGGATCTGTCTCTAAGCGTGGATGAGAGCAGAACCAACACCCCACAAGGCATGCAAACTTCTTCCCAACTCAAAACTCAGGGCAACTCTAGTGTAGCACTTGGTCAGTAATATTTTCAGTTCTTACAATTAACTTCTACTTGGATTGCACCTCTAGAAGTTTTAGGTGTTATTTTCAGACGTCTGACGTCTCCTGGATTCTTGAGGGAGGAACAGTATTGTAAGTTAAATCTTTGTTACAAAAGATTTACCTTTGCTTTTGAAAACTGTGGTCCTTTTTAAGTTTTACATAGTTTTCCAGTCTGGTCAGAGCAACTGCCTTGCTCTGTATTTTGAGGAGATTTTATCTCTTCTTCATCTGTAATTCTTCTGTAATTCCAGAAGACAGCTGCTGCACTAAGTTCCTTGCACTCACCATAGATCAGAACAGCTTTACTGGTATTGATAAATTGATCAGAAGGCAGATTCTAGAACAATGGGAATTTCAGATGAAACAGATTGCTAAGCTGTGAAAACAAGAACACCAAAAAGAACCAGCCTTAAAACCTGATAAAACAACAAGTAGCTACCTCTGTAGGTTGCATAGCCGTTAAGTCTGAAACTTAACCAAAGTATTTTGCTTAGAGACTAATTTAGTAGATGTAATATAAAGAGAAAAGAGATTACTCCCTTTGCAGACACCATTCAGTTCGGCAGTTGAGAGACAGTTCCCTCATGATGTGTAGAAATATACAAAGTAACAGTATCTCACAGATGCCTGATAAGTGTAATTTAGAACATTTTTGCCCTGGGTAACCACAAATCCTATGGTGCTTATGTAGGAGTTCCTCTGAAGATAAACAGCAAATGCAGTCACAGGCCTTGAATTTTTAATACTGACTACCTAGAGTCAACTATTTAACAAAAGAGCAGAGTCCCAAATACTGTGTGCAAAGATACAGAAACTAGTTATTTTGATAATAATTCATTACAATTTATTGCCTCTTGCTCCTGTTCATCCTCTGCCATTCCATACGTTGAGGCTAAAACTTCTGGCAGCACTTTCAAGCATGACTTTCTGTAGCTCTTAAATTCTTTTTCCATGACAAATGAGAACTGTATGGAAATTTAGAGTCCAAAGGACACTAATTACTCTCATTGTGGATTTATAAACAGGTAGGCTGATGAGAGACTGTTTATTAGTCATTAATACTAACCATGCAGAATAAACTAAACCAGTAGAGAAGGAATGATTCAGACATACATATATTGCTGTTTGCTCATAAGTAGGTAGAAGACAGTTTCATTTTCAGTGAGCTTAGGCAGTGCAGCATAGAGGTGTTTTCTGTACTAAGCAAAACATCTCTGGAAGCCATAGTGTACTTCAGATAATATCATCGATAAGACACATCAAAGAACTCCCATGTACAAATACATGCTTGAAGCAAAAATGTTGCCATTTGTTTCTGAACACCCCAAAAGAAGAGGATAAAAACACCTTGGATCAATGACTAATGTTTGCATTCATGAATGAGACCCCCAGTTATGGCATATTATAAATTAGCAGGAGCTTTGTAGATCCCAGTAATTCTGTTGCGATAGAAAGTGGCAGATTTCCCAAAACACAGTTTGCTCTTTGAAGGGACTTGAAATCAGCTAGAGTGGAATAGGTGGATCAGTTTCCCTGTTTGGCATTTTCCTGCTGAATTGTCATTGAGAATCTGAGAGAAGTTCAAGTGTTGAGCATACTATCCTCAGACGTGGCAAAATCAAACGTTAACATGAAAGCTGAGTCAAGCAGTACAAGGCATTAGAAAGGAGGCTTTTTTTCTGTGTTGCCAAAGAAAAGGTGCTTTTGTATTTATATAAATACTCAAAGCCATTCAAGTCCCTGTATCCTGCCTAAGTATCTTCCAAGTATTTGTATCCTGGTGCACATCCACAAGTAAGGAAGTAGCTTTTGCAGCACTTTGCAGCTGGGCTGCTCTTAGTCTTGCAAGGCAAATATTTTATATTTTTGTGTGACTGTTTTTTTAAGTATAGCTTTGAATCTGCTATGAAATTAATATGTCACTGAATTAGCAGAATGGAAGGGATAGAAAGAGGATAGGATATGTTCATGTTGGCCGGAGTTAAAAAGCCACAGGGTTCTGCCAGCAGTCACACACACGTTTCAGTTTTTAGCTCCTTTCTTCTCTAAATCGTCTACACCTTGGGCATGTCAAAGTCCATGCTGCTTCCCTTCCTTCAAAATAAACTACTGCTGTGGGTGCTTGACACTAAGAAGTTACCTTGATAACCTTTTTCATACTCCTCTGCATCACCATAATTCCTTCTTTGTGGCTAACTCAGTGTCACTGAAGAAGTTCTGTAGCATCACAAGCCTACATTTTTCTGATACTCAGTAATGGACTTTTTGTCCTTCAATCTCAGCTCTTGCTGGTATTTATATTGCTAGGTTCTGGGTCACCTAGACCCTGGTCACTTGAGCAGGTGTTAGAATACAGATGTTGAATTAGAATGGGCCAGAATATGACTGGAAATGTGTTTTGCAGGTGGCTACTCTTTAATAGAGGGATGTGATATGTCAAAGATAGGAAATTTTGTGGGGATTGGAAATCTTACAGCTGCCTAAAGCAGGTGGCCTTAAGCCTCAGCTTAGTTGTGTTGTGGAAAATTGAGCTCCAGCTTGATGTTTCTCATCTGTCCAAGTGTGTGTGTGCACCCCTTGGAAGTCATTTCATGTTGGATCTTGCTATTCCATTTCCTATAGCTACTCCCCTAAAGGCAGTTAATTTGTAAAAGCATTCCATTTCTGTGTTGTCCTAACCCATGTTTTTCCAGTTTTGTCAGCCATGCATATTTTGAGTTTCTGAAATGTTGCCATTCTAAATAATACTTAAAAAACCCTTTTTTGTCTTTAGCAAAAACAACCACTGGACAGCAGTTAAACCAGAATGAAGTGGCAATCCTGCTAAACCTGCTACAATCTAAGACAAGTGTTAGTTTGGCACAGTTTGCCCAAGTGTTGAATATTAAGGTAAACCCAGAGACACAGCAGCAACTAAATAAAATAAATCTTCCTGCTGGAATTTTATCAGCAGGTGAAAAACAGTCAGAACAGCAGCAGCAGCAGCAGCCACCACCACCGCCGGAACAGGAGCCTCTAAAACAGCCATCAGTCACACAGCCTCCTGTGCCACCTGCTCAGCTGAGTCAGCCTAAGGCTGAGACTGATGCTGCCCAGGCAGCTGTGCAGAGTGCATTTGCTGTTCTGTTGTCTCAGTTAATAAAGGCTCAGCAAACAAAACAGAAAGATTTTGCCTTGGAGGAGAAGGAAAACGGATCAGGAAATGAAATGTCGTTGCAACTCAGGCAGCCTCCAGAGCCCACCACTCCTGCGTCTGTCAGCCGGGACGAGGTGGAATCTCCAGCACCCAGCTACCCGCACCTGATCAAGTCGTTGTATACACCTGCAGGTACTGAAGGGCTTTCTTGCCTCCACACCTCATACTGTAGGGATACAGAGTTAATATATTACCCATAGGAGTGTGGGAGAGATGAGGAAATTGATGGTTGCCTTTTATGTCTGGATCACAGAATTTGTGTCTCACTGTAGCAGGTGCTACGCAGGCAGAACAAAAGGTGATCCCCACTCTGAGGTATGATGAAACAGTTACACCAGTTATTCTGGGGATTTAGTGGTTGTGATAAAGGCAGTCTTTTGTACAAATTCATAGATGGGATTTGCCAGGTTGGACTGTGTGTTTTAACTAAAGCCTGTTTTGGGAAGAAGGTATTTTATTTTTGTTTTAAATGCTGACTGGAGTCACTTCTTAGTGACAAATTCTGTAAGTAGTTGCCTGTGAGTTGCTAAGACATGAGGTTGAAGGTTTCCATTGGAGTGTGGCAGCATCTTCCTTAGCCTTCTTGAAGTTTACAGCTCCCTTGTTGATCTTCTTGGGGTCCTATTTCAGTTTTATTACCATGATTTTTCTATTCTTCTCTGATGTTTGCAGGTGTTGAAAGAAATACTCTGAAGTGGGTTTGGAGGTGTTTTTAGAGGTTTTTATGGGTGACGGTGTTTTGTGTTCTTAAGCCTAAGTTTTGCTGCTCCTCAATGGAATGCCATCTGTCACTCAGTGCTTTTATGCCAATGTGCAGATCTCTGCTTATTCCTCTTGGAATATTCTGGAGTTTGTATTGCTTGAGGTTTGCATTGGGGTCTGTCTTTGTTTGCTTTTCCTTAAAGAACTTACACTGTTTTTCTTGCCTGATGATCTTACTTTGAGGAGAAATCTGCACACCTTCCTGAGGCAGATGAGCTGTTGCTTCCTCCAAAATAATCTGTCCAATTACCAATAAACAGAACTAACAAGTTAATGGGAGTTGAAGTAACTGCATTGTTCTAGGGAAGACTCCTTTCCTATCTGTCATAACTTGTTACTGGCTTTATTCTGAAGCTTTTCTTTTTTACCTGCTTAGGTCAAGAAGATTTGGTTAGGCAGTCTGAGATGAGACTTCTAAACCGAACACCTGAACAAGAACACCCTCGGATCTTGCCTCCAGACCAGCGTCCCCCAGAGCCACCAGAGCCTCCACCTCTCACTGATGAAGACCTTGATTATCGGACAGAGAACCAGCATTTGCCTATAACTAACTCTTCAGGAGCAGATCCTCACGCAGGAGTGAAAGCAGCTCTTCTACAGCTGCTTGCTCAGCACCAAGCTCAGACAACAACAGAGGAGCCAGTACAAACAAGCGTGGATTATCAGGCTAGAGACTCCTATGTAACAGGCCCAGACTACAAGGATAACTTTGGATCATCTTCCTTCTCATCTGCCCACTATGGCAGTAGTGATGGAATAGGAAGTGGATCATCAGGAGCATTAGAAAGGAGGAGCTTCCTTGGAAACTCGGATATTCAACCTTTGGATAACTACAGTACTGCTTCATCTCACTCTGGTGCTCCCCCTCCTCCGTCGGCCTTTTCAGAATCCTTTCCCAGCTCAGTAACTGGTTATGGAGACATTTACCTCAACACTGGCCCCATGCTCTTTAGTGGAGATAAAGACCATAGGTTTGAGTACAGCCACGGCCCAATCCCGGTTCTGGGGAGCAGCGGTGACGCTTCCGCAGGGCCAGAGAGTGCACACTCTTTGCCCGCAAAGATGCACAACTACAGCTATGGAAGTAACTTACAGGAGAATCCCAGTGGCATCAGCCACATGCATGGACAGACTTGGACTTCTCCTGCCCAAGGACCTGGCTATTCCCAAGGATACAGGGGACACATTAGCACATCTGCAGTGAGAGGGCGAGGCAGAGGATTACCATATTGAGTATCTGTTTTTCCTCAGGCACATCATTTTTATCTGGAAAAACTTTTTTTTGTTGTTGTTTTGTTTTGTTTCCTAGCTGCAGTTTAAAGCAGCAATTCAACAGACTTGAATAACGTTAACTCAACAGCTTTATTTTTATGTGGAAAAGGGTCTTGCATTCAGTAGGAAAAATGAAAAATGCTTAAAACTCATGCTGTCTGAAAACTAGGTGAATCGATTGTACATGTTCACAAACTCTAGTTCTGAATTTTATTTTGTATTTTGGCAGTTTTAAGTGGATGCTAAATTTAGGGACATCAGCTTTTTATGGCACTCTTTCAGATCTTCTGAACTATGCACATTTGTGCTTTTTTTTGTAAGTTTGGACCAACTTTTATGTAAAAAAAGAAAAAAGAAAAAAGAGTTTTACAACAATCAAAGCAGGGCACTGATTTATTTGGTATTTTTCTTTTTACAGAACTACCTTTAGTCAAAGGTCACTGTCAGTCTTTGCACTGCTTTCAGTGTTATTGTGGAAGGTGTACTTTGTGCTCATTTCAGATAATAAAACACAACCTTTCTCTTGATGCAAAATTTTATAAATATTTGGTCAATGTTATTTTTTTTTCCTTTCAAGAACAAAACAAAACAAAAAAAAAAAAAAGAATGGATGTTCTGGTAAAATGTTCTCTCCATCTCCCAGGCTTGTTTATATAAAAACTGTTGTACTTGAATGGTAAGTGCCTTAACATGTAAGCTTAAGGTCTGCAGAAATTTGGAAGTACTTCATAGATTGAGATGAAAATAATACCTAAACCTAGGTAGTTAATGTGAAAATTCAGCTAATAATAGGCGACTCAAATAGGTCATAACCTTGTGCTCTTTACTTCAGGTGGGCCAGTTATTTAGAGACCTAATCCTAGCTCAGTGAAATCAGAGATTCCAAATTGAACTTCATGAGAAACATTGGAAGTGAGGAGAAGAATGAAGAGAGTAGTTTTGTCTCAGCTCCCTCTTGGAGGTTGTAGTAAGTGTTTTAGTTCCTCTGCCAAATAAACTGTACTTTACATGTCCTTACCAAGTGATGACATAGGGTTTTTGTTTTTTCCCTCTTACACGTCAACAGCAGTAATTAGCTTACTTTGTATGAAAAGCTGACACTGTTTTCTTTTTACCACAAGTCCTGCATTACAAGAAGTACCAAAGGAAAAAAATGAGCAGTATTTAAAGCAACAGCAAAATGTTTGCCACTAGCTCTGATTCTTTGTAAATTTGTGATTGTGCCAATTAATCGATTTTATATCTGCAAGTCAACAGAGCATTTTAATTGTGGAATTGAGTCTCTCTGAACAATTGTAGTTAAAATTCTTACCAAGAGCTGCTCCTCCTTTTAAAGTACAACTTCCAGGATACCTTTTTTTTTTTCTCCCTCTGACAACAAGTGGTCTCTCTCCTGCAGAGAGGAGGTATGGTTATAGTTTGCATGTACGTAAAAGAATGTTTTAAAGCCCATATTGGAAACAATTTTCCAACTGATTATCCAGTTGACAAATCGGTACCTTATGTAACTTGAGTGTTTAATTATTACTTTTTTAAAAGTAAAATTTCTACTTACTCTATTACAAATGTAGTCTTGTCAGTGACTTTTTGGATTTTCAGAACAGAAGCCAAACTTGTTGGTGTTTTGTTTTGTTTTAGTTGAAAATCCTGGTTCATACGTGGCTAACTACCACCGTATAGAGCATGGAGAAACTCACTTGGCTAACTACGTAGCATTTGAAGATCTGGCAGATGAAAAATGGAGAGAAAGAGAGTGAGTCATGCTGCTTATGATATCCCTGTAAGTTTAGCAGTTGCCTTTCCTAGACACAGCAGAATATGCTTCAATCTGGAAATAAAAGTGGCCTGGTCAGAATGACTTAGGACTTGAAATTAGCCTGGAAAACAAAAGCTTCATGTGTGATTGAGAGTGCATCCTGTAGTTCTCCTTGAGTAAGCACACACTCCCCATAGCACTTTTATGCTAGTCAAATTTTAAAGGCAGAAATAATTAGTGTCATTTAGATAAGGACAGTGTCAGCTAAGGCTATTTGTTTACTGATCTTAAAAGAACAATTCCACAGTGATACACACAGATTGCTGCTTTTCAGAATCAAGCTAAAGACGTTTAATGCTTTGAGGCACTTGTTCTCATGGGAAATCTGCAGTCTGATGTTACTGATGCACTTCAAATGTATCTGCAGATGAGAGCTGTCAAAAAAAAAAGGCAGATAAGTTCAAATGGAAGGTAGATCTGAGGACTAAATGATTTCATTTCCAGTACAAAGATGCAAGGAGGATGTTGTGTCTCCTGCTTTCCCTTTCAAGTAAATTTTCAAGTCATTTAGTTCGTTCCATTTAATGCAGAGAAGCCAGTCCCCTCAGCAGGTGGGAATGGCAGTGCAGTGTCATTATGGACTGACAGTACCCTCATGTTGCTTCATTACACCAAAATGAATTTTGGTCTTCAGCCATGAAAAAACACCAACAAAACAGCACAGTGGTCCTGGCTGTGAGGAGAGAGGAGGAGATGCAACAGACAGTGACTTCCAAGTGAATTAGAAACAAAACTCTAGTGTGCAGTGGCAGATGTGAACTGCACAACGACTTCTCCCCAAATTCATTTTAGGGATTACTAGCCTGTGACTCTGAACATTATTCCTTGCCTGGAACAACAATACTGGGGTAATTTGGAGGGAAGGAGGACATACCTTCTCTGCAACCAAGGGGATCTTCTTGGCCTTTTTGCTGACAGCCCTTCCTTCTGGGCAGGTAGAGGCTGTGCATGGGCCACAGGGTATGCAGCTTCCTTTCCCTCTGCAGGGCAGCCTTTGGGGTGTGTAGCAGGAAGTTTTCTCTCTATGGCCATGCTCCCCAGGCCCTGGAGTTGTCTGGGCAGGACTGCAGGTCCACATTAATTTGTACTGAACCTGTGTGTTACCTTTGAGAATTTCTTGAGACTGAAGGTGCTTAGGTCAGTTCAGGATGTTACCCTTTTGAACAAACTCCACTCGTCAGAGCGAGTCTGTGCTAGTTTGGCGTTTGGCATCGTGTGGCTCTTGCGTTTTTGATGCAGTTGTAGATGCTCTGAAAACCACACGGCTTATCTGTGGAGCACTGGCTTTTGTTACTTCTCCCCCTCGTTCCTTTGGGTTTACCATTTCTGTGCTGCAATTCCAAAGTGTGCTACAGAGACCTGGACACTACATCGCCAAGTAAGTGTTGTGTGTTTGTATTTCTAAATAGAGCAGAATACTGTAGTCATGAACTGTCAAGTAGCAAGTACTTCATTATTTATATTCATTAGTCTTTAGCCATGCCCAGAGGAAGAAAGCAAGCACGAGTGGACTGCTATGACCATGACTCAAAAGGCTTAGTCTAATATAATACTTCAAATCAGCCAAAGGAAAAGGAAACAGCTTTTCTTGCGGATCCTTAGGTGTTGTCTCAAACAGAAGGAGCAGTGTTAGGGAAGAGATGTAAAAAAATACATGTTTCCTTAAATGTTAATGTAAGTACTTGGAAAAATAATTTTTCAATGCCAAACTTCTCTATTTTCTTATGTCTCCATGACACGTGATCTCCGTACCACGGTAGCGTAAGGCACCTTCTGGGAGCAGAGGTGCCAAGTGTTGTACTGTAAGTGCTGCGGTTTTGAGTGCTCTTCTCCTTTTGTCGGTGCAGGAGGCGGTTTCAGTTTTGGTGAAGTTTACAGTTGGGTGCATTTAATAGATTATTGTGCAGTAAAAACTGAAGTACTGAAGTAACATAGGATACCTCTTGTCTGCGGGCAAACTAGATCTCAGACCGTGAATTCTGTTTCCAGGAGAAAAAAAATCTCTGCTGTCTTTCTTTCATTCTTCTTTTTGTTAATAAAACACACAAGTGTTTGACATACAACATTTCTCCAGTCTGTTCTGTTACACTGTTTTTAATGCAGGGAAATTTTGGCTATTTCCCTTCTTGATAGTTTTGGGATGCTCTGTGTATGAGGAAGTGTGTCCTGAAATCAAGCAATCGCCAGAGGAAAAACTGATTTCAATCCTGTATTTAAAATGACCTTGGGTTGACTTAAAAATCAAACTAACTTTTGCTTATCAGGGTGAAGAATACTTTACTGCAGGAGTTATTTCAAGACAACCTAATTTAAAATAATCAAACTGTTATGCTTCAGCTTGCTTACTCTTTGTTATTTTAAGCCATTTGTATATAAAATGTATTGTGCGGCCTGTAAATAAACTACATGAAAACTTGAAGTCTTTGGTTTTCCCTCTCTGGTTGTCAAACAGCATTTCAGAAGAGCTCTGGGTTAAACTGAGCTGTTTGTGTGGTATCCAGACAAAGATAATTTCCAGTGTGTTAAAATTCTGCAAGTCATTTAAAAGAAGATTTACTGCTTCACTACTTTCGGAAAGGAAATAGGCAGCGACTGGCAGTCTGAGTGCTTGTTGCTGGAGCAGGCCTCCTGGTTAAGGCAGGAGCCTACTGGTGAGCACTGGTGGGGCAGCAGAAGCAGGCTAGGGCATGCAGGCTTCTCCAGTAGCTGTTAGACAAACTTCTTGGCATGACAGGTGATGTTTTTATTAGCTCTGGCCATGCAGAGGTGCAGCTGGCATTGCCCACCACTGGCTCTTTCACAGGGCATGGTGTGTATGTTGGAAGTAAGAGGAAGCCAGACCCAGAGAGACAGGGATTCTGTGTCTGGCAGTGTGCACACTGCTGCTGAAGCACTGCCAATCGAGTGTGGCATCAGCAACTGCCCTTTGAATGCCCGAGGCTTCTCCGCTTGTGTCCTGCTGTATCAGCTGACCTAATGGGAATGTCATAAGCGCTGTCCTTCAAAAAATAAGGCACTTGCCACGTGTTTGGTACTCTTCAACTCCAGGTCACACAGAGTGCTGCTGCTACCATTTCAATTACTTGATGTTGATAAAGTCAGAAGATGGGCAATGAAGGTGCAGTGGAAAGTTATGGGGCCAGCAGCACTGGCTGTCATTTGGCCTTAGGCTGGCAAAAAGCACAGCGGCAGCCCAAAGCATCTTCTCATTTTGGAGACAATGCTTTTAGCATCAGCTAGGATTAGAGACTGGATTTTACTTCTGATGGCCAGCCCAGGCAGTAGTGCATAGAATGAGTAATTTTGGTCGGAAAAGATCTTTAAGATTATTGAGTCCAACCATTCTCTAACTCTGCCAAGTCTGCTGCTAAGCCATGTCTCTCAGCATCACATCTCTGCATCTTTTAAACACCTCTAGGGATGGGGATGCAAGCATCTCCCTGGGGAACCTGTTCCAAGCTTTGAGAATCCTTTCATTGAAGAAGTTTCTCCTAATATAGAGTGTTGAGTTGAACATAGCAGACAGTTGCTTGGAAGTTTCTAGTTGTCTGCTCATTGTTTTCTCATGAAAGCTGTTGCTGCAACATGGCAAAGTTGGTTCTGGTTTATGTGAGACTGACCCTGTAGTTGAGAAAGGTGCTGCATCTCATTTGTTTGGCTTTCAGTTATGTAAGGCCACCAAGCTGTGCAAAAGCATGCCAACAGTAATTCTGGTGAGAGCTGCGCAGGAATCGATATCTTCAGCTGCAGATAAATAGCATCAAGTAGAAGAGGAGAGACGCAGATAGCTGCAGGACAACAGCCTGTACCAACACAGAGCCAATGAACATGTCCATAAAATGGGTGGCAAGAGAGGAAACAAAGCATCTCATGTCACAGCCATGAATTGTTGCCTTCTAGCTTTGAGGGAGCCAGGGAGTTCTGCAGAAGGTTCTGTTAAATTGGCTGACCTGGGATTAGCTCGATTCTATTTTAAGGAACGCCTCTTAGCCCTGAGAGGCCATCTGGATGAAGGGGATTATAGCTACCAAAGTCCCCCATCACGTGGCAGAAAACACAAGTCAGAGCTCTTGGCAGCAACAATAAACAAGGGAGGAGAGGAGAGCTTCGTTTGACAAATAAGGAGAACTGTTTCTTTTCCCAGTCAACTGCATTCGTGTCCATGCTGTTTGCACATTATGGCTGCTTATTTGGGGTGTTTTTTATTGCCTGTGGAGACAACTCAGTGTGATTGAACTCAGGAGGAACATTGAGTCTGTGGTAATGTTTTTCTTTCCTCAGGTATACCAGCCCTTGCTAATAGGCACCACTTGGATTGCTTTTCACAGTGTGGCTCCGATTGCACTGCAGCCCTTCCTCTGTGGCTACTTTGGACATTCCATTGACACAGCAAAGTCTCATAACATGATGAATGTGTCTTTAATAGGACTTCTTGCAAAGGGACTTTGTGAAAAGGGTTTTTTTTCAGTGCTATAAAATACAATGCAGAGGAGAAGCAAGGGTAGCAAGGGGAATACTTGAGTGTAAGCTTTACAGAAACCAGGCTGGGAGCCTGTGGTACTCACAGGTAGAGAGCTGTGTGCTGCCCATTAGGTAACGTGGGGAGATAACTGGTTTCTGTGGTTAGTATTTGTTTTGTGCAGATGTGCATCTCTGCTCTACTCTCTGCTATCTACTAGGATATACTAATAGTTGCTAGAAGATGCTGTTGGAAGCAGGTGTTGAATGTGTAGGCCTAGCACAAGTAAGAGCCTTTTTCCTTTCCTCCTGCTAGGTCTTTCCAGGCCCATTTAACGAATGTGTAAACGTGTTAGCAGGTTCTGGCATGGGAGAAGGACTGTTTCTCCTGCCTTCCACATGTCTGAGAAAATCAGTAGATGAGAACGGGAAAGAAACTGGCAGTGGAGCTTGCTTGAGCTACAAAGCAGTGTCTTCATGTTTCCATTAGCACTGCTGTTTCTGCCTTGAGTTCTGGGAAGGGCCAGTACAGAAGCTCCTCTGTGCTCCCTGCCATCCCTGGTGACTTGCTCTCTCCAGGTGGCACCTGCTGCAGACTGTGAACTTGCAGGATGCATGGTGGGGCTCATAAATGCTGCTAAGTGTCTTTAGTGGGTGTTTAGAGGGACAGACACACAAAAGTAAATGACAAAACCCAACCAGGGTGTAGCTGGTTTGTTTGTCTCCCCTCTTGGACTCTCTGCCTATGTAGAACCCTCCTCTTGGCAGGATGACACTGTGGCTGGTGCATCCCCTGTGCCCTTCTGGGCCCTTCTGGGCTGGTGTGGTTTGCTCTCCTCTGTTGAGGCCAGAGGGGCAGGAAGCAACAAGGAGGTGATGCTCTGTCATGGCAGGGGTCTGGAAATGCTCAGAGATGTGGAGACGTTGCAGTGTTGGTTGGTTTTGAGCCGAGCTTCCTTCATGGAGCATCTGGAATGTTGGATCCAAGCCTCAGGTGTGCATCTGTTTCCAGTTGGAATTGTTTGCCTCCTGGAATGGTTGTCCTGGTGTCACTGTTTCAGGAATGATACAATTTTTAGATCATCCCAGAGGCTAAATCACACAGCTTCCACTAGACTCTTTGAGAGGGTTTGTGTCCTCTCTGCGCTTGACAAGGAAGGCAGTTGCTGTCTGGCTGCTCAGGCACCTTCTTCCTTTCTACCCTGCTCCTGCAGAACAGGCTTTAATTGTGACCACTTCTTTAAAAGAGCTTTTTTGTGAAAGTAGTTTGTTGCAGAGTGAAAAAGGAGAGTGAGAACTACAGAAGGCATGGGAAATGAAGAGAAATCTATCAATGATGTATATGAGAAGGCAGGTAGTAAATAATAGTTTAAAACTTATCTGCAGATGGCCTGGTGAGTCCACATCAGGGAAGTATTACTCTAAACCTGGCAGACTTTATTAGAAGCTACGTATGCTTTTCTCCCCAGATTGCTTCTCCTTATGGATTGCAGATCCTGCTCTGAGCCTCCCAAGCAAGCACATACAATTATGCAAGACAGTGAAGGAAGACATGCAGGTAGGAGTAATCATTTTTATTTGCAAAGTGTACTTGCAATTACAGTGTTGCCTTTCAGGAATAGTGACCACAAAACCCCCAAATTCCATGAATTTTGCAGATCTGTTCTATCAGAAATTCAACTTTATTGCAGCTTTTCACATCAGATAAACCAGAGATGACCTTCTCCTTTAACTGACCTCCTGAGGTTCCAGTCTGGGTTTGGTGAGTTTGTTTTGTTGTTTGGTTGGGCTTCCTTGACCGTAAGAATGCAAATTCTTTGCTGACATCCACAGAACCCTTCTGTGTGCTTTAATGAACCTCTTGTTTGTTGCTACCATGCATCCATGTAGCCTCTCACAGTATCACCAAGGTTGGAAGAGACCTTATAGATCATCAAGTCCAACCCTTTACTACAGAGCTCAAGGCTAGACCATGGCTCTTCCATCTCTCAACTCCTGTATTGAGGTCCAGCATTGTAGAGCATTTGTATTCTAAAAATTATTACCTTCTACCCTTCATTAGTGAGGGAGCAGTAAATCAAAGCATCACTTTGCACCTGAAACCCAGTGCTTTCTGGGTGTATTTAAAATGCAGAGATGTGGCTAGAGGGAGTGTGATGAGAACAAGGTGCTCTGGACCTTGCAGGAAGGCTGAAAGTGTGAACTGCAGAAGGGGTACGCTCATAGCAAGTCTGTGACAGGAAATTACTTTGGGACTGTACACCTTATTGTTTGGTATGCTCAGAGTATGGGCACACAGGTTTGCAGTTGATGTGAAATCCCAGCTGCATGCAGTTGATTGACACATCTGTTCACAGGCATGCCATTTATATGTGAAAATAGAAAGGAGCCATACCTTGTTACAGTCTGTGGGTTGGTGAGTAAAGACATGATTCTTTTCAATTACTTTTTGGAAACAGTGTTTATTTAAAAGCATCTTTTAGTCTCTTTGAAGTGATAAATGAAACAAACCAATTATTTTTTTATTAAAAAATTAAAATATAATTTTCACCAAAATCTTTGGATGAAACTGACAGGACTACCTAAATAGTCTTTTTCTTGACTGTATATTTCCATCAAGGTCTAAAAATACCTGAGTCCTTAGGAAACAGTCCCACTATGAGGCATCTTCCTGTCTTGGTTAAAATACAGAAATACTCAAGGTGAGGCTCAGTGGGGCTCTGGACAACCTGATCTAGTTGAAGGTGTTCCTGCTCACTGCAGAAGGGGTTTGGACTAGGTGAACTTTGGAGGTCCTTTCCAACACAAACCACTCTATGATTTTGTTTCTGTCATAAATACTTAATGCATATCACAAGATGTTAGGAGTTGAAAGGGACCTCTGGAATCCAAATCCCCCGCCAGAGCAGGACCATAGAACCTAGCTCAGATCACACAGGAACACATCCAGACAGAACTTGAAAGTCTCCAGAGACAGAGACTCCACAACCTCTCTGAGGAGCCTGTTCCAGTGCTCCGTGACCCTTACAGTGATGAAGTTCCTCCTCACTTTGAGGTGCAACTTCCTATGCTGTAGTTTATATCCATTGCCCCTTGTCCTGTCACAGGATGCAACTGAGAAGAGCCTGCCCCCTCCATGTGACATGCTTGTGGTGGCAAGAGCAGAAAGGGAGTAAACAGCATCCAACAGGATTGAATAGACTCACTGCAGTCCATAACAAAAAAGGAAAGTCAGAAGCTTAAGTATTAGGTGAGCTCATCAACTGCCTCTACAGAATTGGGAAGCAAAACATAATGAGAACAAGAGGGAATTGGTTATAGTGACTAAGTAAAAATAAAAACTTGTAAAGCCTTCTGCTGGCAACAAGAGGCTGGACATAGCAGGAAGAAGTCAGGATTTCATACTCGGAAGAGAAAGAAGACCAAATGCAGATGCTTCACTGACACTCAAGTGTGAGGAAGTCTTTCTAGTTGTGTTATCAATAATCAGAATAGCTTCTGCTGTAGGGACAGGGAGTAAGTGTCCAACTTTCACACAATGCAGAGACAGGAATTGGACAAGACAAAAACAACCACGTATGGGTGCATGCTTTGCATGGAGGCCGTTTAACAGGACACTGGCTCAACCTCTGCCAGCAGAGTGCCATGTGGTTGCTCCATGCTTAGCTAAGTTCTGTACCTCTGCTGGAAGATTCCACAGGGCAGGAGAGCTAACACAGCAGCATTATCAAATGAATTATCTAAAAAATTGGATTAGATTTCTTATCAGTAGAACTGTAGTGAAGTGTATCAGGGAAGCTGGGAGCTGCTACTGTTCTTCAGAGCAGTTCTAAGACGGTTCCTAAGTGGGAAAGAAAAAGCTGCTGCATTAAAGCCCTTGCAGCTAGTCAGAAAACGAGGTGTATGCCCTGTGTTGTACAAAACATCATCTATGTCTTGCAATATGTTATGTGCTGTTGGAATGTTCTGTTCAGCACCTCCACAGCCTGGCCTCTACTAGTGATGCTTTAACAGTTTTAGGCTTGCTTTCCTGTAGCTTTTTGTGTTGGTTTGAGGCTAATTGGAATATTTTAGTGACAGAAATCAGATCATTGGTAGTAAAAAGAAAATAATGATGAAGTCTGTATCGTTCCATGGTTTGCTGAAAGGGATAAGAAGCCAAAATGTAAACCATTTGTCCCACTTTTTTCTTCCAGAAAAGCCTGGATGAGGCATTTAATGCCTCATCTAGTTGACTGGATAGGGCTGGGTGCTAGGTTGGACTAGATGAGCTTGGAGGTCTCTTCCAATCTGGTTCATTCTATGATCTTCCACTAACAGAACAAGTAAGCTTTGTTTGTTTTGGTTTCTGTCTGGGGGAAGAGAGAGAGAGGCTTTGAGCCCCTTCTGAGCAGTTTATTTGTCTGGGAGTGAGTTTGGATTTCTGTTTTATTTGTATATAACTGTAAATACTTGTAAATGTATTGTGTGTATGTGCTTGTAAATTTAGCTTTGCTGTAAATATAGCTTCAACTTACTTCCAAGCCATCTGAGCTGGTCTGGCAAATTTCAGTAGTGTGTGTGTGTGGTGGGGAAGTTTTCAACCCACCACACTTCTTAAAACTAAGCCTCATGAAGATTTGCCATTATTACAGTGGCAGTTTAATGCTGTAGAGAGAGCTGATGCCACTTAAAGCCTCTGTCAAAAAAAACCCAAACTGCAGCTACAAAAACTTCAAGACCTGTGCCCTGTGGAGAAGGACCTGGGAGTCCTGGTGGACAAGTTCTCCACGGAACAGCAATGTGCCCTTGTGGCCGAGAAGGCCAATGGCATCCTAGAGTGTGTTAAGAAGAGTCAGTGCAGCAGATTGAAGGAGGTTCTCTTCCCTCTCTACTTTGCCCTGGTGAGGCCCCACCTAGAATATTGCATCCAGTTCTGGGCTCCCCAGTTCGAGAAAGACAGAGGTCTACTTGAGAGAGTCTGATGGAGGACTACAAGGAGGATTAAGGGACTGGAGCACTGCCTTGTGAGGAAATGTTGAGAGACCTGGGGCTGTTTAGTCTAGAAAGGAGAAGACTGAGAGGGTATTTAATTGATGTTTATAAGTATCTGAGGGCTGGATGTAAGGAAGGGACAGCCTCTGCTCACTTGTGCCCTGTGACAGGACAAGGGGCAATGGATGGAAACTGCAGCAGGAGGAACTTCTCTACTGTAAGGGACACAGAGCACTGGAACAGGCTCCCCAGTTTGTGGGGTCTCCTTCTCTGGAGACTTTCAAGACCTGTCTGGATGTGTTCCTGTGTGACCTGCTCTGGCAGGGGGGCTAGACTTGAAGATCTCCAAAGGTCCCTTCCAACCCCAACATCCTGTGATCCTATGACCTGAAACCTGAACTCCTAGACATGAACTTGTGTATTATTTCTTTGTTTTGAAGCAGGGAAAGTTCATTATCATACACTCCAGAGCACTGTTGCATTTTACATTCTGATTCATTAATCTGCAAAGCTGAACCACATTTATCTCCAGGAGATGTGAGCAGGTGCTTGGCCAGATTGAGCATCTATCCATTGTGGAGATAGTGGTTATTAAAGGAAGGTGTCATGAAATTAGTGGCTAGTAGAACTAAGGACTGGCTTAGTCCATGATAATTGCTTGAGAATCTTCCACTGGAAGGGGCTACACTTTTGATTACTGCATAAATCATTTCCATATGCAGTGGGTTTCAACAATACAAGTATCCCTCTCTCTTTCTTAGGAGGCTGTGACCCCCACTGCTGTAGTGTTGAGCGTGAAAACTGAGACTGTTACTTTAGCCTGAAATTGTTCTTGCTGTCAGTGTGGACTTTAGTTCAGATAAAGGACAAAAACCAAACCCCTGTTAGTTTCAGCAGGGATTTCCATTTAATTCTCCAGTGACAGAATTGCCCTTTTGAATAGAATTTTGACTTTTTTGATAAAACTGCCTTCCATTAAAGAAAATTATGTATAATTTGGCACTTATTGTGGCCACAGAGGAGCTGAAATGAGGATCTCTCCGAGAGCCGTGAAGCACACAAATGCATGGATTATCACAGAGTCTCACTTGTTCCAAGTACTTGCACCCTAATGATGTAAGAAATGAATTATTTTTCCCTTAAGAGAAATATTCCTGAGCCTACATCTACTCTCTACAGCAAATTTGAAAGGTGCTCAGGAAAAATAGAGTGCCTTTTTACATTTTTACTGAGATCTGAGACATTTGATCAATAGCTACAGCAGAGACAGAGATGCTCCCAGAATTAACAGCTGCCTTGCTGCTGGTATCCCTCCTCCCAGGAAGGTGCTGCATTTAAAACTTGCTCTGCATATGTTATTGATTAACCAGCTTTAGGGAATGCAACGGGGAGGGCAAAACTCACCAGGTTCTCTTCTGCCACTAAATAAGTTCTGACCAAGACACCTTCTCTTGCTGTGCTTTAATCCTGCCACTTGTGAAACGGTGGTGTATGAGGTTGCGTCTTCTGTAAAGGGTGCTGTGATGCTTAATGAAGTGTAGTTAATGCATTGGTTTAACTTCAAATTAGAAACAATGTTTACATCTTTAAGGGGGATTTCTGCTAAAAGGGATGAAAGCAGTCTCTAGAACTGTGCACTGTTGTTCTCTTGCTTGTGCAGAGCTTTCACACTGGGCTGTCTGGAGGAGCAGAGGCTTGGCATCAACTCCAGTTGATAGATGCTGGCACATCTGCCACTTGAAATCCTTAAATAGCAGCTATCTCTTGTGCTTTGAAGAAATTTAAGGAAGACGTTGAGGTGTTTGAATGCATCCGGAGAAGGGCACCAAGGCTGGTGAGGGGGCTGGAGCACAGTCCTGTGAGGAGAGGCTGAGGGAGCTCGGAGTGTACAGCCCAGAGGAGGCTCAGGGCAGACCTCATTGCTGTCTACAACTACCTGACAGGAGGTTGTAGCCAGGTGGGGATTGGTCTCTTCTTTAAGGCATCCAGTGACAGAACAAGAGGACACGCTCTCAAACTGCACCAGGGCATGTTTAGGCTGGATGTTAGGAAAAAGTTCCTCACAGAAAGAGTAACTGGCATTGGAATGGGCTGCCCAGGGAGGTGGTGGAGTCACTTTCCCTGGAAGTGTTTAAAAGGAGACTCGATGAGGCACTTAGTGCCATGCTTTAGATATTTGGAAGGACTAGGTGGTAGGTTTGACTCGATGATGTGAAAGGTGTTTTCCAACCTGGCTAATTCTGTGCAAGTTGTTGGTTAGATGTGGGAGTCACCAAGTGAGGTTTGGACTTAACATTCTGCAGGATAGTAGGATAAATACTTTTGCCCCATGTAGCACCAACCAGTGGACAGTGAGAACTGGGATCTGACAAAACCTATGTAGTTTCTTAGGAAAAAAAATAACAACAAACTGCTTTAGTTTATGGAATCCACATTTTAGTGAGATTCTATATCCTTTAACTTTTAATAAACTATTATCACAGATTCCATTTCACCCACTCTTTGGGGTTTAATTTGTACAGATTTTTACTGGAACATTAAAAAACATTTTTTTCTTCTTTGTATTTTTGAAAGATGTTTAGAATTTGGAATTAGTAAAAAGAAATAATAAAATAGGGTAAAATAAAACAAATCCAACAGGACTTCAGGACAAAGATAAGGAAATGCAAGTCTCAAAAGACTTTGCAGGGAGAAAGATGTAGGCAGGTGACAGATGGAGGCACCGTGGCAGATCACCTTGCAGTTCATGCTGCAGTGCTATTAGTACTAGGGAAGTTACTGACAGCTCACTTCAGTTTGCTTTCTTGTTTCAGGCATCAACAAGTAGAGTTTGCAACACATATTAAGCTATCCAAACTCATTTGATTTGAAAGCATTTGCAGTATCTGCTCTGTCAGGAGAAGTAGGGGACAGTGGTAGTCACTTCAGGATGGAAATATCTCATGATACAGATAGCTCTGAAGAAGGTGATTTCTGAATGGCTTGAGTCACCAAAGCACTGTAAGAGAGAAATACCAGCTTCAAATGGACTGTCAGCCAAAGGAAGAATATGAGAGAGGTTGTGGAGTCTCCTTCTCCAGAGACTTTAAAAACCTTCCTGGATGTGTTCCTATGCAGCCTGCCTTGGGTGATCCTGCTTTGGCAGGGGTGTTGGACTCAAGGCCCCTTCCAACCCCTACTGTTCTTTTAACTGTAGGAACAGTAACAGGGTAATTCCCAACATCTGCTGAGGGAATCCAGCTTACAGCCATATTTTACACTAACCTAAAAATCTTCATTAAGCCACAGGAGGTAGTGGTTTGGTTTTAAAAATGCTGCACAACTACTAGTTAGAATGCAATGCCTGTTGATACTGCTCCCCAGCTGGCAATCAGTGCTTTATAAAGCTTATGTTTGCTCAGTTCTGTGTGGTTTCTGCTCTGTAGTCATCCACAGAAGTTGTCAATTAGCTTGATTTCCTCCTCCCTTGTTTCAGCATTGGCTCATGTGATGCTTGAAAAGAGAATGATTTGCATCAGCATGCAGAAGAGTTTGTTATTACTATTTATGCTAATAGTTGCCTCAACATGTCCAGCATCTGAACTCTGAGGAATTCCCTCATGCAGACTACAAAGATTCAAAGCCAGAGCAAAACACTTGTTGGCTCTGCACTAACAGCTGTTAACTATGCTGACTACACAGCAATTAGGTTGTGGCAAAATACACATGGCTACCAGGTTTAAGCATACTTTTAACAGAAGATCAAGCAGCTTGACTGCTGCTGCCCAGGACAGCAGGGTAGTGCTCTGAGAGTTTTGGTGCAGCCCACGTTAAAAATTTCAACCTGAGATGATGTCAAATTCTTTGCCTCTTACGATGCTGTCACTACTGGCTAAATGAAAAAGCAATCTAAATTCCCTTACCCTTGACTCCAATAACCTAGTGGCTCATGGTAGGCTTAGAAAATTGAAAACCCCATGAGATGTATAGATATGTGTATGAGAGGGAAGAGGGCTCACTTGTTTTGTCCTGGTTAAAATCCCATTCTAGCTGCAATCTGAAAATGGACTAACATAGGTTACACTGCATGGCAAAAGATGTACCTCTCACCTGGCGCTGCACAGCAGACCACCAGGCACTGCACAGCAGACCACCAGGCACTGCACAGCAGACCATCAGGCACTGCACAGCAGACCATCAGGCACTGCACAGCAGACCATCAGGCACTGCACAGCAGACCATCAGGCACTGCACAGACCTATTCACATTTTTCCACCTGCAAAAGCTCTGACCCTCCTGGGTGAACTGTGCTGGCCAGGCCTGGGAAGTGTTAAGTGCCATCAAGTAAGAGAAAAGCCTCAGAGTCGTTTGAACTATGCTATGCAGCCACCACCACCTGAGCTGCCATCAACTGACATCTGAATGGAAGTAATTGGTGTGGGTTTTTTTTCCTTTGCAGGTGGAAAAATCCCAAAGCATAAATTTAAGATCCCCTCCATACTCCTGTCACTGTTACCTGGAAACCACCAATACTCAGAATTAAGCAAGTTTAATATTTGTAAGTGACTTCCCTGGTAGAACTTGAAGGTGCAGCTTTTTTACTGCCAAAAATACTAACATTTGAAATGAAAATGCAAGAATACCTGATTCTAAAGTGTTAAGAAATAGGGACAAGACCTCAGCACAGCCAGTCAATAGAACAGCTTCATTTTGTGAATACGTGTCCAATAATCTGTGCTAACAGAACTTTTTTCCTTTTGACAGAGGACAGGTCAGATGCTGATTTGACAGCTTTGGCTGATGTTCACCTTACTTGGAATTACTGCAAACAAGTCAGGGCTTCTCCAAAATACAGGTAAGAACAAGACAAGCCCCATAGTTGGTGAGGATGTGTAAGCATTCTTCTTAAGAATTGCTGTTGTGCAAGTTAATTATTGAGAAATCCCCTTTTCTATCATCTTAGGGAGAGTGGTGGTATTTTTCCAGCTTCCCCCTTTTATTTAGAGTATTAGGAATAAGTTAATACAAGTGATGCTGAACTGTAATGATGTCCTTAGTGATGCAGTCCATCTTGCACTGTGCAAAACAAAGTTTCCAGCTCTGCATCTCAGCTGCTCAATTTTTGTTCTGTTAAAGGAGGACAAAATCTCTTTTAATAGCAGTAGTGTCAGCAGCATTAAACATTTCACACTGACAACTGTACTGGTATACCCTCTTTTAGCCACAGATGTGACTTGGTTGTAGAGAGATGTTTACAGAAGAGCAATGTGCCACAGCCAGAGATCAGTGAGCAAAGGGCAGTGGAATTCACCTGTGATTTTACTGAAGAAGAGACTCCACGACAGGTCTAGGAGTTAAAACTAGAGACTACAATTTATAATGCTGGTAAAACTTAAAATCCAGCATGTGCACTATGCAAACCACTGGTCTGATGTGGTTTAAGATGCTGAAACCTACATAGAGCTGGTGATGCAAAATGGCTGCTGGGCTCAAAACACAGCGCCAGCCCCACTGCACTGGAATGGCAAGGAACAAGGGGTAACCTGTAGGAGAGGGAATTTGGTCACCCTGGTCTAGCACCAAGCATTTGCCCAAGAGTCTCATTTTTCTAGTGTAACAAAGGCAGTAATGAGATGAAGCTCTTTCAGGCAGATTTGATGCTTTAAAGATTAGGTCTAGGTTTGAGGTCTAATATTCAAGAGGTTGTAGTTTTCTTAAATTCAGGAGCCCATGTTGAGAAAAGCTGTTTGTTTTTTGTCAGCTAGGCATAAAGTTAATGAAACGGCAGAAAACGGAACTGATTCACCCTCTGCCTGGTGAGGCATGCAGATGAAATGTTAATGTAGGCAAAAAAAAGTGAACTAATGACTGAGAGCTGGAACGACGCTGTTAAGTGTTAACACAACTTGGTGATTCCTTTCTTGTGGTGCAAGACGCCTGAGCCAACTGGCACACAAGTTTCTGAAAGCCCAAGCTATGAAAATCATTACATGGTTTTTCACCAGTCAGTGTAAGCAATCCTCTCTTTTCTCCCTTACTTCAGGGAGGAGGGGAGCAAGGCAAGCACCAAGATCTGAGGAAAGGAGAACAAGTCTTTCTCTTGACAACTTAGAATGGTGTAAAAAAAGAAAGGACAGTCTTGGCTTACTTATGAATTCAGATTCACAGCATTTGCTAAACAGCAGTTTATTACAGAGCTGACAAAAAGCACTGGCAGAGAAATACATGATACAATGTTTGAAGTGTGAAGTTTAGGTATTTACATCTCTTGGTTGCATGAGTAAATCTTCTGACATCAGTGATTACTCAGAAACCCAAACAGCCTATAAAAGCTGTTCTTTAAAAAGGAGCTACTTTATTTGTAGACTTTCCCTGCTCCCCCCTCAGATGTTTGATTAACATACTTAATATGAAGTGATGAGCACAGAAAGATGTCCTCAATAGGAAAATAACCTGTCTGCAGAAGTAGATACCTGTTCTGCCAACCAGAAGACCTTCTGCAAAGTGTTCCCAGTTCTGACACGAGAAATCCATCCCACTGCCTTACCGCTAATTCTCAAGAGCAGTAGCTCAATACATATATTTTAATCTAGCTTTAAAGTTTAACATTCTAGATTGTTATACAGTTTTAATGTAAAATGGGATGTACAAAGTGACAGAGGAGAATGAATATTCCATACTAAAGTTGCAGAGAAACCCCCAACCTAAGCTCTATGAAGTATTGCACTACACAGCTTCACACCTCCCCGCCTCCTGTGTTGCTGTTACAGAGAGCTGTACTCTGCTGACTTCAGCTGTCTGGCTGTGATGTTAGCACAGGGCAGTAGCAGTAGAGTTTACTGTTCAGCACAGCAGCAACCAGCAACAGATGAAACTGAATTTTTGCTAGAAAAGTTAGTAATGAGTTATACAACTCCTTTACAACCAAATGTGATGTCAGTTGGACTGGACAAACAGCACCAAGATGACAGAATGGAGAAGTATATCAATGCAGAGTTGTGAAAAGGAGCTAAATGACTTACCTTAAAAATCTAAGAAGTCTGTTGAACAAAGAACAATGCTCATATTCTCATATTCTTAGTGTGTTTGCTATAGAGCAATCCCTCTTTTAACAAGACACAGGCACTATTTTGTTCCGTGGGGTCATGAAGAAAGGCTATGTTTGTGCTGTACTTCTTCCCACCAAATGCCACTTCCAGAGCCAGGCTGCGGAAGTGACGGATCCTATCTCCATTAGAAACATGTGGGTGAAAACAATGTTTGCCATATGGGAAAAAGGAGAAACAGGGGTGAGTGCTTAAGCTGGATGTCATAGCAAAAGAGGCAAAGCTTACACTGGCTTTATCTACAGAGTATTTATCATTCTGAACACAGGTTTGCGCATTTACAGCTTATTCAACAATGACATTTTGCAATCTTACTGTAGTTGCAGAACTTCTCCTAGAAGCCAGAGAGGTGGAGTATAATGAGGTTAGGAAGTTTATTGCATCTACATTTTAATTCCTTGCTGATCCTTGACCAACTTGCTGGAGTCTTTAGCAGTACGATGTACTTAGAATTGTTGGGTCATATCCTGCAGTGCATTGGAGCAGCAGCTCAACAGATGACATTGTGGGGGGCCTGTATTAATTCAACAATGCTTCATGACTATTTCCTTAGTTCTCTTTCTGGAATATTTACCTTCATTGATGTCTGACACTCAGTTCCAGGAGTATTACCAGAGGAGACTGGCTTTGATATCTGCGTCAAATGCAAAGCCCAAGTGGAAAAATGCATCTCTGTACTGTGCAAGGGCAACTGATGTTGGCTACTGTACTGTATAAGCAGTCCCAGCGCTAACCATTTCTCTTCTCTCATCAATCTTTTTCCTTTCCAAACCCAGTTTCTTCTCACATCTAACTGGGAACAGTCCATAGCCTTTAATAGGTATCTCTTTCCCCAAGATCACCAAACACTGCAAAAAGTAAACTGCACTGAATTACAAAGGAAACAGTAACAAAATGTGATTCGGTTAAGCACCCTGGAACGTTTTTTTGGTGAGCTTCACAGCATCTGACACAGTTAAATACCAGAAGGAAAGAAAACTTTATGCTTCACTTCACACAATGACATTGATGAATTGATTTATAAATTCTAAAGACTATATACAACTTCTTGTCTCAGTCTTGCTGGTACCTGCTACAGATGCCATTTAAGGCACAGTCTGGATCCTCCAGTGAAGATTTAACTGTTCTGGTGTCAACCAGGCATTATGTTTCCAGTTCTCTGAGCAGCCTTTTGGGGTATAGAACTAAAACACCATGGTCAACCGGGGGAAGACAGAAGTAACAAAGGCTCCACTTGCACATTTCAGTTATGTTCAAAACTGAAACTGCTCCTGAATGACACCAAGGCAGTTTATACAGGACTACTCTACCTCAGGGAAAGACAAGTTACAAAGAACAGTTTAATGTGATTCCCTGTGCTTTTTCGACCTAACCATTCTTCAGGACTACAAAAATATGCTTTCTGTGAAGCAAATAAGAAGCTCAAAACAAAACATACCTTTTGAAAGATGAACTAATGCTTCTGTTTGTTTTTTTTACTGAGTTTTCACTCTACTGCTTAAAAACCAAGATAAAAATCTGGATGTCTACTGCAGGCTTAACATGGCATATTAAAAGCATGCCTGCAGATGGAACTATTTCCTATTTAGTCTGGCTAATGTTTACTACTGAATTTATTTTCTGCATACAGACAAGCTGTAAAAATACTCCATTGTTTTCCTCTTTATTATGAAAATACAGCATGCATGCATAAAATAAGACTTCTCCAGGCAAAGCTGCCTGTCATAGGTAAAAAAACCAAACAAACTCCAAAACTTTAAAAATATTGAAAAAACCTGTGCAGGTAGGAAACCCCAAGGTGCTGTACCTGTGTCAACTGTGTAATAACTGTCACTTGTCCTATGCTGGTCTAACAGGCAGATCCACAAAATACAATTAGGCTTGATATTAGGATGAAGGTCTTCACAGAGAGAGTGATTTGCCATTGGAATGGGCTGCCCAGGGAGGTGGTGGAGTTGCCATCCCTGAAGGTGTTGAAAAGCCTGGATGAGGCACTTAGTGCCATGGTCTAGTTGGGTGATAGGCTGGAACGGATGATCTTGGAGGTCTCTTCCAACCTGGTTGATTCTATGTTTTGTGCGCTCCTTAAGACTTCAAATGCCACTGAACAGAGTTGTTACTGTAACCCAGAAATGTCTGATTTTGTTCCAAGCAAGGACTGTTTGTTTTTGGGTTTTTGTTGGGTTAGTTTTATTTTTCTTTTGTCTCTTTTTTAAGCTACAAAAGCAAATTACTATGGAATTACATTTGTGCCTCAGGAGCTAGTTCAACAAATTAAATTTCCCATAAAAGACAACACAGTTGTTTCCTGAGATGGCTAAAAGTCACATTTCAACTTCATGTTATGCTCCAAGTAACAAAGAATTCTATGCACAAAATGAGCATGCAAGCACATTGACAGAGTCGCCTCATTGCACTAGCACTGTCTGTGTTCACGTGGACACCTTAACAAATGTTCTAAAGTAATCTTTATACATTACAAAACAAGGATTTACAAAACTTGTTTTATTTCCAAGTTACTTCATTCTAAAAATGTTCAAACATTAAAAAAAAATACCATTTCCTAATGGAATATACAATAAAAAGCTGACAACTTGGCATGGAAACCTGTTTGTTTTTTTTTTAACAGTTACAAATCAGTCGCTGGTGACTAAAGAACATTTTGTTCTTCAAAGCTGGTAGGCACTTCCTTGGAGCCAGAAATGTAAGTTTTCCTACCACTCCTTTTTCCCTCTCATACATAAAAATATCCAATGCAGAAAAAAAAAGTAGAATAAAAGGATGGATATGTGGTCAAATAGAAGCATTACCTAAGGTCTTGGTTATTGTTCATCTTTTGTAAACGTAAAGATTTTTGTCCCAGAGTTTTCCTGACCAGGTGGAGTTATTTGGCCTTTCAGAAATGTTAGCTGAAATACCTCCCTTTTTTACCAGTGTATGTTGTTTGCTCACTGCTGTATTGCTGGTTTATGTCTGTAACAGAAACTGGCTCTAGGCCAGCCCATGGGTCCTCAAGCATTGAAGGTCTGTAATAGTTTTCCACATCATTAGACACTCTTTTCTCTCTGCCATGCGGTGTACCAAATGGAGTAGATGTCCTGGGTGATCCCTTTGGAAGAAAACCATCAGGTAAAGAAACATTTAATAGACTAATTCAAACTAAAAAAAAAGTAAAATAAATAGTTTCCATGTAATGTAGCAGAGTTTTGAAGCTGGTTATTAATGATGACCAGATTTTACTTCCATCTTCTCCAGAATATATTATTATACTTTTAACGAGTGATGATTTACTAGGATAAGAAAAAAACAGTCTTCTTCAAAATAGTCCTTTATGTCACTCTGGCCCTATGCTGGTTTTCATAAGCTGCCTGACTCAATGGCATGTCTAACTCACTAGCTGAACAACAAAACAGGAAGTTAAGAGGCCAACTAAGAGTTAACAATGTTTACAAGAGCAAAGTCAGATATTAAGAACTCACAGATTGTAGCAAATTTCATTGTACAATGCTATGTTCAAACGACCTGAAAAACTTAGGGGGAAAACCACCTTGTTTTAAGCAAACTGGTGTTCTGTGGAACTTGAGAACAGATTACCTCATCTGGGTATTGGTACTCACTGATTAGGCAGGTACTGCATGAAAGAAAAAGCTTTTGCATGGAGCTTTTTATATGTTTTTAAAGATACAGGATAACCATAGTTGCTTCTGTAAACCTGCTGTAAGTCTACAACTTAGAAACTATGACATGCCAGAAATCAGTGTTTTCTTCCATTTGCATTATTCATAGCTCTTCAAGTTCACCTCTCCAAAAAATGATTGTGTCTAAAGCAGTATTTAATTTCTGTAAACAAAGTTAATCAACCTATACTCCAGATACACCATGGTTAGTCTTCCAACATGCCTGTTGCATTCTGTATGATTACAACAGGACTCCCTGATGCTCATCATCAGTATCTGATTTGAAGGAGGGTAAAAGCACTGAGTAGGGCTGCTTCTCCCCTCAGCTCTGACTTCCTGGGCCCACAGAGATGGTGTTGAACTAACAAGCCAAACAGAATCTACATAAATGGATCACATGAAACAGTTTCTGGGTCAAAGTGAGAAATGGTGCCAAGCAACTAGCCAGAACAAATGCTACCCAAACTGCCTGAACCTCTTTCTGAAAACATGCTGTGGCAGAAGCCTGTGTGTGTGGTCCCAATAACTGATTTCCTAAACTTCTAAAGTTTGATGATAATGGGTACACAACCAAATGGGAGAACATCCATGTCTCAGTTACAGGGCACTCGTTCCTAACAATTCATCATAGTACAATTAAGTGGGCAAAGCTACGGACAGAGCATGTCTGCTCTACTTCTAGCCTTAGAAAATATCACCATCTGAGGTCAGTGCTCCTAAACTACTCACAAGGTCTGCAGAAGGAAAGAGCATAAGAGGACATGTTGAGACTAGACTGAAACGTGAGCCTTTTTTGTCGGGTTTGTTACTTAAGACGAAGAACAGAGCCTAGGAGGCTGTCCCTGCCTGACATGAAACAATGCTCACTAAAACCAGAGGCAGATGGATTCCTCCATAGTCTTCTGCTCTCTTTATTTCAGGCAGCTTTTGAAAAAAAACACCTAATTGAATATCCAAAGAATCATCTTCTGGAGGGAAATGAGACATGGCTGGCACAAGCTGTCCCTCCAGAATCTGCACATCCTTTGCCTTTTCAACAGGCAGAGAGGTTAAGCAATCTGTGTAGGCTTTCACACTGAAGGGGAGAGTCTTTGTGTTGAAGAAAATGCACAGAGTTTGTGATGAACTTTGTTCCACCAACTCTGAGATTCTGTGTCATAAAAATGCAACCAAAGACTGTTTTTGAATGGTAACTTAGTTATGCAGTGCAGGCACTTCAAGATTTTACAGATGTCTTAAGACTTGGCTCCATTATTACACTTAAATCCTGTAAGTGTCAGTAAGAATACATGAAAAATTTATCATTGGTTGTACTGCATGTGTCATTTGTTGCACTTTACAGCTCTGGCTTCACATAATATTAGAGTAAGTTGGTATCATCTCAAGAACTGTCATCCCCATCTACACTACCAGTCACAGGTCCCAGCTCAAACAGCTGAAAACCTACTGTTGATAGCTCTCAGAAAAAATACTTTCAAGTCTTTGCATTGCTTTAATTTATATAAAATGCTACCCTGTCATCTGAACAGATGCTCTCCTTTCTGCTTAAATGAGCCTGAGCTCAGTTCTCTTTAAGAGAGTATTTCTTTTCTCTACTCAGGTCCCAGAAAGCTGTGTGTGGATAAGGCAGTTTCAATGATGTAAGACAACACAGCCAAAGTAAAAGCATAAGGCACTTCACCACCGTGCTACAGAAAAGTGATGGAAGGGAGGTAGGTATAAGGAAAAGAGGCGTTTGCTGCAGTTTTGGGTGGTGCTTAATTTTGTCTCTACCTTAACACAATAGCGTATGAAAAGGAACAAAAGTACACTCTTCTGAGTCTTTCCCAACGGACTCAGGGCCCTCTTCCCTTTCCCGATCACACAGCTGTCTGAGCGGGGCTCTCCCCGTCCTCCCTTCTGGGGGAAGGCAGCTGTTGCCCAGGGCGGTGCAAGTCTCGCTCTCCCGTGACTATCGCGGTGGCAGGCATGGATGCTGCGCCATGTCCCAGGCCCGCAGCGTGCCGTCCCCTGCAAGCGGCGGTCCCGGTTAGCAGCAGCAGCTGCCTCCCTCCCGCCCCCGCCCCGCTGTGCAGCGGCGCAGGGCTGTGTCCCTTACCGCCCTGCCCCATACCTGGTAGTGCCTCTGGAAACCCCCAGGCGAGCGCTTGTGCTGCTGCGGATGCAGGGGAGCTCCAGCCGGGGATTTGCCGCCGTAGGGAGTCGGGTACCGTGGGCTGACGTTCTGCGGCCTGCGCGGGGTCTGCCCCCCCGGCGAGGGGCTCCCGAACCGTCCGCCGCCCCCGTGAAAACTGGGGCCGCTGCCGTAAGGCCCCGGACGGTGGCCGTAGGGCGGCGTGTGGTGGGGGTTCCCGTAGCCCCGCGGGGAGGGCGGCATGGGGCCTCCGCCGGACGGAGGGCTCCGGAAGCCGGCGGCCGCGAACGGTGGCGTCGGGGGGCGGAAGCTCTGCCGGTACATGGCCTGGGCCGGCGAGGCGCTGGCGGAGAGGAATCAAACCTGCGCAACGGCCTCCCTCGGCAAGCGCGGCGGCGCGGCGCTGGTGCTTCTTCCCTCCCTCTCCCGCCAGGCGGCTGGAAGGTTCCGGCCTCAAACGTTCCGGGGCGGGAAGGGCGAGGCGAGGGCCCCCAGCTGGCCTCCAGCCGCCTCGGATTACCGCGCCCAGGGAGTTAGAGTGGCGTGCGAGGGTGGTAGGGTGAGGGGCTCGGCCTCCGCTGGGAGCTGAGCAATTCACCGCCGGCCTGCGGCGCGGGCGGCCCTGGCCATGGCGGCCGCGTTTCCTCCCGGTACCCGGAGAGCAGGCTGAGGAGGACTGGCCCGAAGCTGAGGGTCGCGGAAGCTGTGTGGTGCTCCTGCCTGTGAGCTTAGGAGGCGCTGCGATGAGCGTCGGTGTCTGAGCGCCGTGGGGTTGCCAGTGAATGTATGCCCAGGTACTACAGCTGATAAATACCAACAGAACCAGCTGTTATAAAGCAAAGGAACTGTTTGTCTCGAATTCCACGGCACTTCAGGTTCCTTTCTTGTGCGGTGTGTTAAGATGCAAATCCTACGCGTTTTACAGCGGTCCCGATGGGAAACGTGTGCAATGATACACGTAGAGAGAAAGTCAGTGGAAAGGGAGGTTTAGCATCAGTTTGATACATCAGCAATTGTGTAGTGCCGCGGTAGTTCAGGCAGTGAAACCTACGTATGTGAACTCATGGGAAAATGCTCCCTCACATGTAGCAACATAAATTCAGTTTAGCTATGATACTTCCTAACTGCTGCTGTGTTGTCACCTATGCTAATGTGAGCCCAGTACGAAATAGTAAAGGTTTTTATCAGCATAATGAATCAGTACTTGTTTTCAGGACGTGGCTCTGTATGTTTAGGAGGGACATTGAGATGCTTGAGCATGTCCAGAGAAGGGCGACGAGGCTGGGGAGAGGCCTTGAGCACAGCCCTACGAGGAGAGGCTGAGGGAGCTGGGATTGGTTAGCCTGGAGAAGAGGAGGCTCAGGGGAGACCTTATTGCTGTCTACAACTACCTGAGGGGAGGTTGTGGCCAGGAGGAGGTTGCTCTCTTCTTTCAGGTGGCCAGCACCAGAACGAGAGGACACAGCCTCAGGCTGTGCTAGGGGAAATTTAGGCTTGAGGTGAGGAGAAAGTTCTTCACTGAGAGAGTCATTGGACACTGGAATGGGCTGCCCGGGGAGGTGGTGGAGTCACCGTCCCTGGAGCTGTTCAAGGCAGGATTGGACGTGGCACTTGGTGCCATGGTCTAGCCTTGAGCTCTGTGGTAAAGGGTTGGACTTGATGATCTATGAGGTCTCTTCCAACCTTGGTGATACTGTGATACTGTGATGAGGGTTAAAAAAGGTTTTGAGAACAGCAGTGAATAGAAGTTAGCCAGTAACATAAGCAGAATGTTTCTCTGCTGTGTAGATCAGTCTTGCCTTAGCGGTTGTTTGGTTATTTTCTGTTCGTGGGTTTATGTTTGGTTGGTTGTTGGTGGTGTTTTGTTTGTTAGTGACAACTATCTTCATAGCTTTCATGAACTCAGCTCTCCTTATGAAAACCACCCTTGCACATCTAAAGTGGAAAGAGACTAAACTTGTTGGCTTATTTTTTTATGAGTCCTTAACTGGTTTATCTTCTCTGGAAGATACAACAACAACGATAACAGTAGTTACTATTGTTGTTATTATGCACACAGGGAAGGCCATGTCTGCACATGGCAGTTTTTCAGCAAAAGTATTGATTAATCTGATCAGTCTGATTCCAGAACAGGACAACTTCATCTCATTTAAACACTTTTCACACCAAACAAATCAGAAATAGATATCATCACACACGTGTTCAGTTATACCGAGATAGTTTTGTTAGTTGACCAATCCTAATTGCTTCTAGGGTTTTAAGCATCCATGTCATAGTTTTCATTACATGGAGCGTATTCAGTCAACAAAGACATCATGTAGAAGACTTTCTCTGTGTTCTCCCTGCAGCACTCCTGAGGCCTGTGCTATTCATGATACTGCTTTCCAAGCAGTCAGAAGTTTCAGCTGTTGTTGAGATGCAGCTGTCGTCTTATCCTCCCGGGATATTTCCGTGAACAAAAACTGAAGCTCTCTGCAGGCTTTTTGGTACTATTACAGAGCAAGAAGACACTGTGGTGTTCCTGTAACAAGCCTATTGTTCTGTACCAACATCAAAAATAGCCTGAAAGTTCTTAGCTTGAGAAGAATGGCTTAAAGGTCAATGTAAGCTAACCCTTCCATAGCCATAACGAACTATACATAAAATTAAAGCCATACAGAAGATTTATCTTACAGTGCAAGTAATATTGCACCTTTAAAGAAACAGTCAAGGATCTGCCTCCTGCTAGCAAGAGGGTTTAATGGCATCCAACACAGCTGCTCAGGTTTAGGTGCAGAAAGCTGTTGTGGGGGCACTTTACTTTGATTCCACCTGGGAAACGTTGCGTGTCACTGTTCACACATTCAGCTGGCATTCCCAGTTTTTCGCCATCAAGCAGGGGTTAGATGGTGCAGCAAAACCCGCAGAGTTTGCCGGACACCTCCCTGCCTATACTGCCCTGCTGCCTGCACACTGAGGATCGGAGGCCCCGCTTTTAATTCAGACTAGGTTATACCAGAGGCAGCCCTTCCCACCAGCTGCAGCTTGGCGCTCGGGACAGGCAGAGCTGAGAGCGCTGCCGGCTGAGAGGAGGCACTGCCCCGCCCTGCGCACCGCCCCGGCCCGGGAGCAGTTTGACGCTCCGGCGGGTGCGGGAGGAGGGGAGAGGCGGTGGCGGGCGGCGCTTGCGCGGTGCGGAGCAAGGGCACATCTTTCTGCGGCGCTGCTTGAGGCGAACGGTTTTGGTTGCAGGGGTGGGCAGTGATGCTGCGTGCTGGGCTGAGAAGAAGCATCTGCCTGTATGGCGGCGGTTTGCGGAGGAGTCTGTGCCCCGTAGCTGCCGACAGCAGTGCTTCGCCGCGCTGCTCCAGAGCCCTGAGCGCCGCCTCGGCTAGCAATGGCGGTGGGGCGCGGGGCGGAGGCGATACCCCGGCAGGTAGCCGCGCCGCGCCCTCCTTCTTCTCCACCTTCTCTTTCTTCCCTCGCCTCGTAGGGTCTTTCCGCCCGTTAATCCCGCCGGGCTTTACGAGCGCGACAGCGACTCGGGCAGTGCTCGGAGCCGCTGCGCTGCGGGACGGGTGGGATGTGAAGTACCTAAGCGAGGCTTCTGCCGCCGTGGCCGCGCCGTGGTCTCTCCTAAGGTGGAGATCGGGGCTTCACCGTGCCGCCAGCCGGGTGCTGAGTCCACAGCCAGCCCCGCTAGCACCGCAGGGCCCGGGGACGGTGGCTGGCGATGGAGGTCGCGCCGTGCCGCGCCCGTGGCTGAGCCGTCCGCCTGTGCTTCCTCGGTCCGCTGCTTAGCGCCTGCCGCGTGGCATGGAGCGGCAGAGCCGACTGGACCTTAGACAGGAGCTCTGGGACACGGAACGGGGCAGCTCCAGCTGACCGGGGTGGAAAAGTGCTTCGTGCTGTGTGCCTCGGCTACAAAACTCCTAACAACTGCTGCGGGTTTTTCCCCCCTTTCCCCCTCTTTTTTATTAAAATTAAACCGAAGCTGCAACAAAGTCGCATTTCCCTGGTTGTCAGATTTCTCTGTCGTTTAATACCATATGAGAATACTAATTCTTGTGGTGATTGCATGAGAATCAGAGGGAGTTTGGAGTTCTGTTTCCCAAGATGAAAGAGTCCGAAGTGCATCCCTGGTTGAAATGCACCTGCTGAGACGAAAGTCGTTGACGGTAGTGATGGACTTGGCCATAGCTTTGCTCCATGTATACATTAAAAAAAATCGATTGTGCAGTCAGAAACGACAACGATAGACTTCCAGAGTGATGCCCTCTGCATTTAGATGCAATCAGAATGGAATCTGTTTGTTTCCCCTTAAACTGCATTGACGCAAAGGTATTAAATGCACTAATCAGCTCTCTTCTCCGTGCTCTTTTCCGTCACGTAGAGGAAAGCTTTTTGGGAGGAATACATCAAAATGTCTATAGAATGATCTCTGTTGCTTGCTTACTCATTGTCACATTAGATTGACTTTGGGGGAACCTACTGAACTTTAACTAAAGACTTTAAACCACCATTAAATCACTGAGATTGAGCAGATCTTTTTATGCATTGAAATTATAGACAGACATGACTGATTTACAGTAAATTCAACCATCATGGGAATAAAGAGTTTGCAAATAGGGTATAGTTAGATCTGGGAGAGTGGATTTTTCTTTTTATCACCGAATTACTGGAATAATTAAAAGCAAAGGATACAAGAGAAAACGTGAGTTTGCTCTGTAGAGAATTTAACTTGATGAGATAGAATTTGAACAAAAAACGCTCTCTGGAAAAGGGTTCAGCTTTGAGTATGTGCCTGATAGGATGCTAGTGAGGAAATCAAAACAAACGAAACCCCAAACACACAGCCCTCAGGAGGTGCTTCTGGAGAATACAGACCAATTTTGATGTCTTCTGTGTGTTTGTGGTGTCTTTTTTGTTTCTTCTTGTTGCTACACTAAGGGGTTGGTAGTGCTCCGATACGCAGGACCAGTGTACCAGAACTGCTGCTTCAATAGTCTAAAGGCTTTCTATTGTAATTATTTCAGCAAATTAGTGTCTTCTGGGAATGCAGATCTAGGTCCTCTGTGACTATTTGTGTTCTTCTAGTTTGAAGAATCTAACAAGTCTTTTCTTTCCTCAGATTTTCAAAAGCAAGTCTTTGATCTCTCTTGCATTTTCTGCTATTGTGGAAATCAGTGTTATTTATCTGCATTAAAGAAAAAAAGAGAGGGGAAAAAAAAGAAGAAAGAAATACCACAATGGGCTGTTTGTTTGTGAAGCAACTGTGCTCTCCAGTCCTCTTGCAGCAATAGAAGAGTGCTAATCCCTGAGGGAGCATTAGATGTTAGCATAGCATATGATGGTTAGCAAGGATTGATCAGTCTTATCTAGGAATAAATGCATATTTTGGGGCTAGTCTTAACACTTCATAGGCTTCTGTGGGCATTTATGCAACCCAGTTAGCCACAGGTAGAGAACCTGTTCACTCTGACAAGTTGCTGCTGCTCTGGTGGTGTGTCTGTGAGAAATGTGAGTAACATTAAATGCTGGCTGCAGAGGAGATGGAGTGAGACTTTGACTAAGAGAATGCAGTTTTAGAATTCGTAGAGAGACTAGGGGAAGATGGACTCTTTTTGTTAACTAACATGATGTCTTTTTCCAGGGAGCTGTTCTTCTCTCTAAAGCTGTTGTTTACGTGTTTTCTGTAAACACAGAGCAGTGCCATTGTGAAGCAAATGGTGCACTTGGTTCCTTAACAGACAAGCATATGCTTAAGTGTTTGCTCAGTTAAAGCCATCTCGATAAAAATGAGGTTACTTGGAGGATCTGTAGTGTTAACTTTGCATTAGTACAGGTGTTTTCACAACACCTGGAATTTTCACTGATTGTGCAGCATTGATGAGGCGTGGTGACATGAGTTGTCCTAAAGGCTTTGAAACAAGCAGAATACATGGGCAGTCCTCAATAAGCACATTTGCCACACATTGCTTGATCTATGTGCTGTATTAAAACTCAAACACCATTAAATTAATTTTCCTATGGAATAATTGAGGAAAAAGTCATGGAGATAAAGAATGGGATTCAAGTGTTCCCATTGAGAACAGTACAAAGAATAAAACCTTTGAGCAGGAGCCTTGAATTCCCAATGATGTTTCCTCTCTCTAGCTTTGTTATTACACATATCCCTCTCTATTCATCTCCATACCATGTATACAGTAATGTATGAGGGAGAGTTGTGAGGTTGGCTGGAAGGATGGCTAATGTCTTATGGAGGGAGTGTGGAGCAGGTGACACAGGTTGCATGACTCAAGAGACACAGCACGCAGTCCTGCATGCTTGAGGGACTATGGATCTTTGTCTGTTCTATAAGGAAGTCTAAATTGAGTGTTTGTGTAGATTTTTCCCCCCATATTTTAAATCTTTTTCTTACACAGGCACCAAGAAGAGATGCTTACCACATGTAGTCTTGTGTTATTTTTGGAGTTGTAATTGGTTATTTGGTTGGGATATTTTTGTGTGTGGTTTGAGACCACCTTTGAAATGGTAATGAAATTGCCATTTAAAGGGCACAGTGGAGTGTTTGTATCCTCAGCTGGAGTTAAAAACACTGAGTTAGCAGAAGGTGGTGTGAGGTTAGCCAAGAGACAGTTGGCAAATTTAGGGTCTACACTAAAAGGTTGCTTGTTCCGAGATGCTTATTGTTACTGCTGTTGTTACTTAGAGCTAATCAGGTTGGAAAGGGTGAGGGAAAAGAGGAAAGCATTGTGATTTCCTGTTGGTTACCTTGCACGTGGAACTGACATTGAAAGTTAAAGAGAATGAGTGTTTCCCTCGTTCATATATTCTGTTTTCAGTTTTGTGACCTCTTTTCTGAACTGCAAATATCGGTTTTTTATTTATCCTGCATGATGCAAATGCAGAAGTTTATACAGGTCCACACACTCCATGAAGATTTGTGCTTCATATTGTCTACTACCCATTAGCTGTAGTTTGTGTCATTCTGATGCTGCTTGTTATGCTCTTACTGGATCTTCTTCAGATTTAGTCTTTAAGCTATATGAGCATTTGTAGAAGGCAAATATAAATACCTCTACAGAACAGCTTTATTGTAGAATTCTTAGGAGTTTAGAATAGGTTTTGCAGTGTAAGTCATAAGATTTTCCCACTTTGAAGAGCTCTCCTAATGTAATGTGCTTCTAAGAAATTACCTGTGCAGAGAGCTTTACTGTCTTTTATCTGGGGAGGTAGGTGGGGCAGGAGAGTGCTGTAACAACAGTGTTTCAGGTAACAATGCAAAACATACCTTGCAAAAAAAAACAACCACAAAACCAAAGAAAAGTTTTTGTTTTCTGTTTTTTTTTTGTTAGGTGTCAGTAAGGTAAAGCCGTTGGATGGTGTGAAAATTCTTGATTTAACAAGGTTTGTATTTTGTGTCTCATTTTGTGTCTGTCCTGAAAATACTCTGAGAGGAAAAGCTATGCAAACAATCTTTTTTGTTTTAATATTACAGGGTACTTGCAGGGCCCTTTGCCACAATGAATTTAGGAGATCTGGGTGCTGAAGTTATCAAAGTGGAAAGACCAGGTGAGATTTTTATTGATCTCTTATGATAATAAGGTGGGGTAGTTTAACACATAGCTGCATGTGCATTGTAAGTAATACACGACTGGGAATGCAAGATTGAAACCTTCCAAAACAATTTAGGAAGACAATGTTTGTGTTTATGTGATGATGGTGTATGGCATTGTGCTAATCTTGTAGCTATCTGTTGATACTTCAGAGCTTGCATTTTTCAGGTTTGGAGAATGCCTCTTACTATTTCTAGTGTTGCAGAGAACTAGTTATTAGTAGGTTTGCTTATCCAGGAATGATCTCTTTGCTTTAAGCTTAGTACTGAGCTCCGTGGATATGTATTTTGATCAGAAGTAGTCTATGTAATTCAAAAAGAGAAGGTTGAAGTTTTAAAGTCAGGTCACTTCCTCAGATATTAATGTATCAAACACTGCTGAGTCATCACTTAGCCATGTGCTTTTTATTCCATCACTCAAAAGTGAGTTGATTTTCTTTGAGTTGTTTGGACTTTGCTTAGATGTTAAACTGTGCTTGTGAACGCTTGGGTTTGTGTCGGTTTCTGTAATGTAGTGAGAGGGTTACAGTGGGGTTTTAAGAGTAATGCTTAACATGGAAAATTTGACAAACATACAAATCTTCCCAGCAATTAGTTACGTGAGAATTATGGAAAAGGGTTTTTTCCCATTTGGGAATTGAGAATCTTCAGTTCAGGTCCTCTGAGCCATAGCATCTTAGATGATTTTAAACATGAATACATCTTACTCAGCAGGATTAGAATACTGATAAATTGACAGGCACTTCAATTTTCCACCTTCTATTTTCATCTTTACTTTTCTTCCTTGCAAGAATAATCTGGACACTTAAAAATAGCTGTTCATTAAATCTTCTTTGATGTTATAATATACAGATTTAGTGGGGCTAGCAAGCATTTTGACTGGTAAAGTACAAGGTGACCTGGCCTGCTATATCAACTTTCTCCTGAGAGTAATTTCAATATTCCAGTCCAGTTTCAGGTTGTTAAATAAAAATTGCTTTGTCAGAGAGGTCATTGTTTGGAATTGTGCAAGAGGAACAAAAGTGATTTTCTGCATCTTTGAAGTCCAGGATCTGTTATTCCTCTTTAGCTAGAGGTGAGAGCATATTGGGAAAGTGGGGGTTTTGTCTGATTTGTATGAAAATCTTCATGCTAGTGCTGAAAGTGCTCATTTTGCACTCATTTTGAGTGTGTTTTCAGATTCAGCAACTTGTGTAACTCCTTCAGAGTCTGACTGGACTGTCATTAGCTGTATAAGTAGAATTGGTTTTATTTGTGGTGTGTTTTAGCTTAACTGAATGGCTTTCTATTTTTACTTGGTGCATGTATTTCTTACTCAGAGATTTGTCAAGTCTGGGTAGTGCCAGAAAATGCTTTGCACTTTATGCTTCCTGAGACAATTTTCATGGTATTCAGTGCTTTCTTTAAAGAAATATTCCCTGCATGTAGCTTTCATTGTTATGCATCATCACACATTAAAGGAATGTAATTAGGCCATCACAGCTGCACATTATGTAATGTATTTTTTTTCCTTCTTTAAGTTTCCACGTTGTAAGTTTTTACCTTTTATCTTTATTTGTTGTCTCTATTTTATTTTAGGCAGGAAATACTGGATGCTTGATTATTTAGCAAAACATTAAATGTTTAACAGAAGTTTTGCCACTTCAGCCTGTGGTCATCCTTAATCACTCACCACTCTTTCAAATGTTTTGACCTCTGTCACAGGGTAGAAGCTGCATCAGTTTTGCTCTGTTAGCTGAGACTGACAGGGGTGTTACTCCAAGTATCTAAGTAGTAAGAACGGAGCAATGTCAGAGGTTAAATGTGAAGGTTAAATATTAAGCCACTAGGTTTTGGGGATTTTAATTCCAGCTCTTAGAATTTTGGTTTGTGGTTGAAGGAGAAGGACAGCCTGATAATTCTGAACTTCAAACGTTTTAGAATGTGAGTAGCAGGCTCTCTCTATGAGAGGATGTCTACTTTCACAGGGCTTTTAATCCATAAGTGATCATAGTCACACTATGTGAGAAGTATGACTGAAGTGCTCTGGTTTGGACAGTTTGAAATGGTAGCATACAGAAGATTTCTTCTTTTTATTTCCCCCCTCCTTCCTGTATGAACCAAAATAGTTCTTTGAGATATTAAATATGACAAATATTGATGAGTAATTGACATGTTTGTATAGCTTCTGCCACAGTTGATCTTAAATGTCTTTGACTTTGGGTTGCTGTAGTGTGTAGTATTAATTATAACAGTGCTTATGTTATGTTAAGTAAGGTCCAACAGCTTTTTTCTGTATCTAGGCTGCTATCAGTCTTTTGTGTGGCCTTATGGTAAACCATTGTCACTCATGTGAAGCTACCAAGTAGATATAAGAATGTGCAGGGTGATTATATCTGAATGTAAATTTAGCTTTAATTCTGATAAAAATAGATTGCCAGTCACAGTTTAGATTCTAATTAAAATAGATTGCTAGTCTTTGTGACATTTAAGAAAGGTTTAAAATTGGAAATCAAGCAGTGATGTCAGCGTCTGCAGCTGCTTTAATACCATCTTGCCTCTCTGTAGGGGCTGGAGGTGGGGTACTGCACCAGCTATAGCAGGTGCTGCATTTAGTTGGTGTTCTGCAGTATGCATCTTAACAAGTTGTTGCTTATCTGTGGTTGGTGTTGTCCAGAGTGCTTCAGGAGTATCTTACTGACTGACTTAGACTGTGTGATGTGGTGCAGGGCAAGAGTTCCTATTAAATTCTTCCAGATTGCCTAAAAGAATGGTTTTGCAGTTCTGCTTTAAGTTAAAAAAAAAAGAAAAAAGAGCTTCCCCAAAACCAGTTCACCAAAGGAAAACCTAACCTACCCCAAACCAAGCCAAGAAAACCAACCCCCAAACAAACCCGACCAAAAAACCCAGACATACATTGCTGGTGTGCAGGTGCATAGTAATATTTTAAAACCAAGAAGTAATCCCAGTACCAGCAAACATTAGTCACTTATTCATGTTCATCTTTCAGTAACTATCCTAAAATATAGATACAAAACTAATGTTTGTCCTGTCTGCTAGCTGAAATTTAGGTTGTTTACAGATGATGTTGAAGCAAAACTTTTTGTTCTTTTTATTTGTTGGCAGTGTGTTACTGAACAGCTATGAAAATGTGGTGTTTCTTTCAGGAGTTGGTGATGACACAAGAGCCTGGGGCCCACCTTTTGCTGGCACAGAGAGTGTTTATTTTCTCAGTGTTAATAGAAATAAAAAGGTAAATGGTGTGTGGTATTGAGGATTAACCTATGTTTTCTGTTATTACAACTGAAGGCATAATACTTCTTTGTTAGGTTCTGAGCATCTGTAATGGAGCCTTAAGTTATGATGAATGAATGATTGAATTTCTGGAGAAAAGCAGGGTCTTTTGAAGATACAAAGACTGCAAACCTCTGGTGTGGTGCTGTGGCCAGCTGAGACAAATTCAGAAAAGCAGGAGTGGTCCTGTGGGTCCTCAGCTGCTAATGCAAATTGATTGAAGAGTAAATGTTATGTTATTTGAAAGATCATTGTTTTTAGGTGCATCAGCTGGAAGCTGAAGCTGGCAGGGAGCAACCATCACACCACAGTTAGGATGGTTGAAGGTAGCTTAACTCGTGCAGCTTCAGGATTAAGTTTTGTGAGATTCCTGAGCTGTCTAACGGTTGGTGGACATTGAAACAAATGTTTCTGGTGTCCCAAGGTGTGCTTGCAGTAGCAGGTGCTGTGTAAACATACAGTGAACAGGTTGCAGTGCAGCTCTGTCAGACTTGCCTTGGTGCTTGTCTGATGCGTTGCTGAGACAGTTCAGTTTCTTTTACCAATAGATTTTTTTTTTTGCAAGGGGATATGGGGGTTGTGTCCAAAATTTGCTTATTTTGTTTAGCTGTAGTGTGAAACTTGGGTGTTGGTTGTGATAATCACTGGAAGGATTTTGATCTAAGTTACTGTGGTGGTTGTGTGTTGTTTTTCTTTTTTTAATACCCAGAGTATCGCTATCAACATGAAGGACTCAAAAGGAGCAAAGCTAATCAGAGAGGTAAGTTTTGAGAGCATACAGACTTTGCCTATTTTGTCTTGTTTTACTCTTGAGTATTAAACTCTGCATTTCAAGTGTTAATTTGACATCTGATAATTAGACATGCATGTGTGTAGTACATGTGTTAAATTGCAGTTCATAGCCTCTGTATCCTCTGCTTTTGGACTCTATGCTTAGTCTGATACCTAATGATTTTAGATACACATTTGCTTTAAAATGTCATCAGAAGCTTTAGATGAAACATTGTGAGGAAATGATCTCTCAGCCTGGTGTTTTCCTTTCGCTGTGTCTGTAGTTGATCTTGCTGCACTACTGGGCCTGTGTGAAGCTAGCTAGGATGTTTTGATGAGAAGAACTAGATCGCAGGCTGTGAAAGGAAAACAATGGTGATGTCTGCTTCACTCATAGGCTTGCTGAGAGGTATAAGAGCAAGAATCCAAACATAGATAAGGGAGTTGCTCTTTGGGTTGTGGGCTGCATTTTTCTCTCTAACCTCACCCTCTGTCTCTCTGATTAATCCACTTGATTCCTAACCCCCCTGGCCGACCCTCCGTTCTTCCTTGGGGCACAAGGCAATGTCTGGGGTAAGGTTGAGGGATGAGAGAAGATGGAAGGGTGGTTGAGAGCCCCTCCTGGGGACTCAGGTTTCTGGGAGGGCTGTTGTGTTTTTGGGAGGGCTGGAGGGGGAAGAAAGGAGCATGAGCTGGCCTGGCTGGGAGTTTATAAAGAGATAGTAGAATTATGGGATTGAATAACCATTTTCTAGTCCCTAGAGGATTTTTAACCCTCTAGTTGCCAACCTGGGACATACACTTTTCTCATGACTTGAGTTCCTGACACTGTCCTATAGGTCAAACCTAATACTATTTTTGTGTTCAGTATTTGAGTTCAGGATGCAGGAGTACCTATAGGGTAATACTTTATATTCCCCTCATGGGAAAATGAATAAAAGAAACACATCTCAGCTTCTTTCTTATGTCTTGAGAAGCGTCAGACCTGCTGCTCCCCAGTGCTGTGTGTTTAGCCCTGCAGCACTAACACAGAGGGGGAGTGGGCTTCTGCTGCTGTTTCAGTATCATTTCCAGTCACTTGTTCACAGGCTGCACATGTCATAGAATCATAGAATCATGCAGGTTGGAAGAGACCTCCAAGATCTTCCAGTCCAACCTAGCACCCAGCCCTAGCCAGTCAGCTAGACCATGGCACTAAGTGCCTCAGCCAGGCTTTGCTTGAACACCTCCAGGGATGGTGACTCCTCCACCTCCCTGGGCAGCCCATTCCAATGGCAATCACTCTCTCTGGGAAGAACTTCCTCCTAACATCCAGCCTAGACTTTCCCCTGCACACCTTGAGACTGTGTCCCCTTGTTCTATTGCTGGGTGCCTGGCAGCAGAGCCCAACCCCACCTGGCTACCATGTCCCCTTCAATGTCCCGCGCTGAGTGCGGTTTGTGGGGTTGTTTGTCCCGCTTTGGGCCACCAGGTTACCCGCTTCTGGAGGGCAGGGATGGCTCTTACCCCTCTCTGGGAGTAAGAATGAGGATTCTGCACACTGATTGGAAGTTTCAAGTCTACCAGAGCATATATACAAAAGGCAATCAGGTAGAATGAGGATAAAATCCACTAGGCCCAAACTAGCCTTCTAGAACCCTCCATCCCTTCCACCCTCAGTCAGCCTGAGGGTAGGCCGAAACTGCCCCCCCCGCGCTGGACCCGCAAGGCCTCAGTGGCTCGGTTCCCTGCCAGCCATCTCCCCCCTGAGCTGTGAGATAAGAAGGTGTGCTGGGTTTGGAGAGGAAAAGTGGAGGCAAGAAAGGCAGGGAGGAAAAGAGAGAGCTCAGGTCGGGCACTGTCTTTTAAACTGTGATACCGGAAAGCAGAGCAGAAGAGCACTGTTACAGTATGTTGCAGTTGAGGTGCTGGAAGTGTCCACAGGAGGGCGCCAAAGCTGTGAGGGGCCTGGAGCACAGCCCTGTGAGGAGAGGCTGAGGGAGCTGGGGGTGTGCAGCCTGCAGCAGAGGAGGCTCAGGGCAGAGCTCATTGCTCTCTACAACTACCTGAAGGGAGGCTGTAGCCAGGTGGGGTTGGGCTCTGCTGCCAGGCAAGCAGCAACAGAACAAGGGGACACAGTCTCAAGTAGTGCCAGGGGAGGTCTGGGCTGGATGTTAGGAGGAAGTTGTTGGCAGGGAGAGTGATTGGCATTGGAATGGACTGCCCAGGGAGGTGGTGGAGTCACTGTGCCTGGAGGTGTTCAAGCAAAGCCTGGGTGAGGCACTTAGTGTCATGGTCTGGTTGATTGGATAGGGCTGGGTGCTAGGTTGGACTGGATGAGCTTGGAGGTCTCTTCCAGCCTGATTCTATATACAAAAGACAATCAGGTAGAATAAGGATAAAATCCACTAGGCCCAAACTAGCCTTCTAGAACCCTCCATCCCTTCCACCCTCAGTCGGCCTGAGGGTAGGCCGAAACTGCCCCCCCGCGCTGGGCCCGCAAGGCCTCAGTGGCTCGGTTCCCTGCCAGCCATCTCCCCCCTGAGCTGTGAGATAAGAAGGTGTGCTGGGTTTGGAGAGGAGAAGTGGAGGCCAGAAAGGCAGGGAAGAAAAGAGAGAGCTCAGGTCGGGCACTGTCTTTTAAACTGTGATACCAGAAAGCAGAGCAGAAGAAGGATATTACAGTGTTCTGGGATGAGCAGGCCCATCCCCTTGGGATGAGGCTCTCTCCCTGTGGTTTTGTTTAAGGGGCGCCTAGGATCCCTCAGACTTCCAGAGGTTTTTGGGAATATTGTGTGAGAAGGAAGTAGGGAAGTGGTCTTTGTTTTTGGATTCCCTGTCAGCTGTGTGAGAGACTCTTCCTACAGGAGTCTCTGTAGTTGGTAAGCTGAGGGTTCTGCAGTGCATGCTGTCCTTGCAGAACAGAACCATCTCTTGGTGGGATGTTACAAATCTCTCCGTGTTATCTTCTAAAGGTTTTGAAAGCAGACACTGTCGTTATCATGACAATAGCTTAGGTGGGAAGGGACCTTAGAGGTCGTCTACTCCAGCCTTCCCGACATGGGTTCGTAAGGCCTCACCCAGCCTGGCCATGGACACCTCCAGGGAGAGGACATCTATAGCCTCTCTGGGCAACCTGTTCTAGAGTCTCAGCACCCTTATAGTGAAGAACTTCTTCTTAAACCTACTCTCCCTCAGCTTAAACCCATTCCCCCTTGTCCTGTCACTACAGGCTTTTGTAAACAGTCCCTTTCCAGCCTTCTTGCAGGCCTCCTTCAGGTACTGGAAGGCCACTCTAAGGTTGCTCTGGAGTCTTCTACAGGCTGAACAAACCCAGCTCTCTCAGCCTATCCTCATAGCACAGGTGCTCCAGCCCTTGGGTCATCTTTGTGGCCCTCTTCTGGACTTGCTCCAACAGTTTTATGTTGTTCTTACGATGGGGACACCAGAACTGGATGCAGCATTCAAGGTAGAGGTCTCATCAAAGAAAAGCAAAGGCAAAGAATCCCTTCTCTTGATCTGCTGGCCACACTCGGTGCTGCTGCCTAGGGTATGGTTTGCCTTCAGGAATGCCTGAGCATTGTTGTCTCCTGCTGTGCTTCTGTCATTTGGAATAGTTTTGCACGGTGTAACACAGATGTGCTTTTGGATGAATTAATCACTTTCTAAATAAGGGCTGTATAAATGGATCTTTTCACATGAGAAACTTGTCATTTTACCTTTAAAAGTGGTGAAAGAAAAGCTGCTCTGTGCAGAATCTCTACTGATTCCACATGTGTGGGCTGGACCTGCTTGAAGAGTTAGAGGCAGCAGGGCCTATGAGTCAGGGTGAGCTGAAGGAAAGATGGATTCAGTGTAAACTTGTTACGTGACTGCCAGCATTGGTAGTTAGGAAATTGCCCCTTTTCTTGTCTTGGCGTTTGTGCAGGAAGATCGCTCTTTGGTGCTGATTGTAAATGTGTAACTTTCTGCCTGAGATACAGAGAACCTCTTTATGGTCTGCAGAGTTGAATGACTGGTGGCTTAAGAGTTTGCAGTGTAACCTTTGTGCCTGAGGCTCAGGTGCCTGGTTGAGTTCAAGTCCCACAGAATATTTTAAGCAAAGCAGCAACTTTGTTCTTCCTTGTTTGCCATGCAAGAGCAGCCCCCTTGCAGTCAGCTCAGTGCTGGGCTTTGCAGCCTCTTCCTAGTGGTGCTGGGATAGCTAGCTGTAACAAGTACTTGGAGCTACAGACAAATGCTTCCTGCCAGCAGCAATCTTAATTTTTCCCTTAGCTGGATGTCACTGAAATAGTCAAGCATGTATGAGAATTATTTCCTAAGATGTGATGTATGGAATTACCAGTGGGAGAAATAACTGTTGAATATTTACCAAACGGGCTGTGGAAATGAGGAGGTCTGTGACAAAGTAATTTCTTAGGGTTTCTGTCTGTTATTAAAGTTGCTTTAGTAACCACTATACCTTTCTTTTCCTTAAATCAGTGCCACCTCTGTCTGTATTACATCAACTTGGTGAACTCAAGTGATGAGGCATTATTGAAATGTGACTCTGCTTGTGGAGTTGTTCATCTTTCTGCTTGATTTAGAGTGATAGTTTTGGGAAAGTATTTGACGCAGAGGTCTTGACATTCCATTATTGCATTTCACATGGAACCAGAATGTAATTTCTTCTGCTTGGAGTTTTGTCAAAAAGAGAAAGTAAAGGGGAGTTATCTGTAATAGGCTTTTGCCTCCTGGTAGCATCAGGACAGATGTGTATGGAATGGAGCAGCGCTCAGCACTGTATCGTTACTGTGAAAAGTAGTGTTCCTGTCACTGTAGTAATTGATGGCAAGAAGAAATTCAAATTTTTGACACTGGTTGCTCATACATAAATATGAATTTTGTCTTTACCATAAGCCCTACAAAGAAAAGAAATAAGGCTATATATATATATATATATATATTTTTTTTTTTTTTTTGCTTAAGAAAAGTATCATGATTAGAATAAATCTTGTTTCCCAGTGTTATAAATTCTGCATAGGTAGAAGAGAGCAAATCTTGATCTCAAAATCTAGAATCCTATTAAAAACACAGGAGGAGAGAGTCTTCAGGTATGTGACAAAAGCACGGCCTTGAGACCCTACTTGTTAGTAGTATCAAGTGAGCTGAAGAAGGCTGGTCATGGGGAGTTCTGCCTGCTTTTCTTCCTTTGGCATAGTGCTACAAAGCACTTGCCCAAGGGTCTGCTCTTTCATAATAGTGCAGCTACAGGATTCCCACAGAATTATTCTCTGGTCTTATTTTATGTTTCTTTATTCTGTGTCACTTGTAGCTCTATGCTCCTTCCTAATGCTTTTGACTCACTGTTAACTGCCTTCCAAATATTCGTATGTCTCGCTGAATGCAGATTACTTTTTCTCTTCAGTTGTGGCATGTCCAGTTCCATATTCTAATTGTTGTGGCATGGCTCAGTATCTCAGCAGAGCATTATTCAGTAGTTATTGTCAGAAGCTCATCTGTAGAACTTTGAGGATCCCTTTCTCCTGGGTATTTAGCCTTAACTAATTAACTTCTCTGGTTTTGAAGAATTGGGCAATATTCATCTGGCTGGGAGCTGATGGCACTTTTCCTTCCCTTCCATTACCTTTAGCTAATAGGTCAGTGTGTTTTATGCATCCTCTCTGCCTTGACAAACAGACTGTTTACAAAGATATACGTAGAGAAGCACACACAAATACACATATGTGTTTATATATATGTCTGTATATAAAACATCCTCCTTAGTGTGGAGTTCATGTAAAAAAACCCAAAGAACAAACTCTTCAGCCCCAAACAGCCCCAGACAAAACTTCCAAAAGGTACAAATAACTTGCTTTAGCAAGTTAGTACCATCATAACTTTTAAAAAAGGTCAATTTAATGACAATTTAATTACATTTTGTTCAATTTAATGGGCATAAATGTGCTGCCCTCTTCCTTTCCTGAGGCATTGATGCTGAGAATATCAGTATCCTCTCTGGAATACACAGTATTCCAACTCAGTGTTATATTGCTCTCAGTAGATGTTAAAATACAAGTGAGAGGTTCAGAAGACTTGTAGCACCTGAAGTGTGAAATACCAGCTGACAGTGGACTTAAAACCCCATTGTGACTGAAAATCCTCTTGAGTTTTAGGAACATAGCATTTGTTTGGATCAGAGCCTGAATCTAGTTCTCCACATGGGCACCCAACCAAGCAAAAAGAAAAAGGCTACAAGTCTCCCAAGGCATGTGTCATTCTTTTAACATGTAGTTCCCTTGCTTCAGTTGTTCTTAATTAGTATCAGTCTTACTGAAACTTGTATAAGTGTGTGTATATATACCTATGCATATGTGTGTAGATATATATGTATTTATACACATAGGTATCTACATAGCTTTTACAGGGGAAAAAAAGTAATTCAAAGCCCATCAAAGTTATATGTTTATCTTTTAAATTCACCAGAGTTTTTTGGACTAGGCCATTCACTTACAGAATCACAGAACATTAGGTGTTGGAAAGGACCTTGAAAGATCATCTAGTCCAGCCCTGTTTCCAGGGCAGGATCAGCTGGAGTAGATCACTCAAATGCATGTCCAGGTGGGTTTTGAATGTGTCCAGAGGAGGATCCACAACCTCTCTGGACAGTCTTTTTCAGTGTTTTGTCATCCTCACAGTGAAAAAGTTTTCCTTGGTGTTCACATGGAACCTTCCGTGCTCCAGCTTGCATCCAATTTACACGTGGTGGAGAAAGTCACATTGCAGAGCATGGCAGCACAGTTCTAATTGAGGGGCTTTTATTGGGTTAAATTGAAGGTCTGAAACTTTGGGCTCCTTATTCTCTTTCTACATACAGGAAGTGAGATACTGTTACAGGAATTGTTTTTCAATTTTAAGTAATTGATTGCAATTTATAAAATTATTTCTAAGGTAGAGAAAGTGTGAAGACTAAAGATGCATTCTTTGTTCCCCTCTTTTTTCCCCCGCTAAGTGCAGATATAAAGGTGGCAATTGTTCTGCAAGCTGTTGTCAGGTCATGGGAAATTGATATGATGCTGATCATATGATTGTTGTGTATTTTTTCTTGTTGCTTTAGGGTTTTGACATTCCTCTTTCTAGATAAGCAACACCCCTAGTATGTATTTGCAGGGATGCAGAGTCTAATGTGCCAAAAAATACATCTCCAGGTTTGAGGTTTGTAAGTTTTCTTTAGTCAGAAAGACTGAAGCCATTTTAATGAATGTGATTTTTAAAAGTTAAGTTAGATGAGGAGTTGACTGGACTTTAGGAAACTCATTAACTACTCTTACTTATCTTTTTTTTTTCTTTTTTTTTTTTTCTCCCAAAGCTTGCAGCACTGTCTGATGTTTTTGTGGAAAACTTCATTCCTGGAAAGCTGGCTGAACTGGGTCTAGGTTATGAAGACATCAAAAAGATTGCTCCTCACATAGTGTACTGCTCAGTTACAGGTATTTTTATTTCAATTACTTGTGTTCCTGTTTTCTTTTATTCCAGTCAATCTGTTAGAGAAATCATGTGATTGTTTAAAAGTGTATTATTTTGATGTAAGTTAAGCTAAATTGAAAGACTAAGTGAATTTGGCTGTTCAGAAGCAGGTATAGAAAATTTGAGAGGCAGAAACCACATCAGCAACATAGATGTTGTTCAACAGCGTCGTTACCATGCCAGTTTGGCATGTTCCTGTTGGCTTCAAAGGAGCCAGGATTGGCTGAATTCCTTCAGTTTTTGCTTTGAACTAGCCAAAACCTCAGATCGTATTTTTTTTCCCGACATTTTTCTGTATCAGTTTATGTATTGCAACTTCTGAATCTGATAATCTCGGTGTTCTTTACTGCCATGAAGCCTCTGTCTTCAGAATTATGCAGTTACATGCTCATGGAAGTTTCATATTACTTTGCTACAGTCTATTGCTTGGTACCTGAAATGGTAACAGAGTTGTGGGTACTTTATTTTCTTTTCATTCTTTCTAGCATTTATAGAGCTGAGTGTCAGCATGAGTAGCCTGGTCTAGTAGAAGGTGTCCCTGACAATGCCAGAGGGACTAGGTCATCTTTAAGATCCCTTCCAACCCAAACCGTTCTATGAATCAGGAACTGTGCACATGTGAAAATAAATTCAGGGTTAGGAAGCAGATGAATTAGTCACAAAGACGGCAGGCAAGGTTAGAGAGAGAGGTTAAGCCCCAGAGAGACAGAGAGCAACTCTGTTGTCTATATTTATGTTCTTGTTCTTATACATCTCAGCAAGCCTATGAGTGAAGTAGACACCACCATTGTTTCCTTTTCACAGCCTGTAATCTAATTCTTCTCACCAGAACATTCTAGCTAGGCTCTTGAGAGCTAGCCTCTTGAGACCATCTAGTCTAACCCTTCTGTTCATGTGGGGTCAGCTACAACAGGTTTCCTAGGACCATGTCCAGCTGGGTTTTGAGTATTTCTGCAGCTGCTCTGGGCAACCTGTTCCAGATCTGAACACTGTCATACTTTTTACATGTTCTGTTCTTCTCAGCCTCCCACCTACATGATGCCTTTGTGTTCTCTCGGTTGTTTGTGGGGATTTTTTTCTTCTTCTGAGTCTTTTGTTTTGTGTGGGTTTGCCTTTTTTTTTTTTTGTCAGATCTATTTCCCTTTGTTCTTGGTTTCCCTTTGCCCTTTTCTAGCCAGGACTGCCGAGCTGAGCACTCACATTTGCCGTTGGACCGGGCTGCCTAGGGAGGTGGTGGCATCGCCGTCCCTGGAGGTGTTCAGAAAAAGACTGACTGGCCTCATCTAGTTGATGATGGTCTAGTTGGTTGGACAGGGATGGGTGATAGGTTTGAGTGGATGATCTTGGAGGTCTCTTCCCACCTGGTTGGTTCTATGATTCTGGACCCTTCCCCTCTGCAGTTCAGTTCTCTAGTTTCCTTTGGCCTTAGGGTCACATTTTCATAACAGCTTCTTTTTCCAGCTAATTGTGTTCTCTGGCCCTTCAGAACTTTTTAGTCTTTTTGCTCTTTCTTTTCAGGACTTTATAGTCTTTTTGCTCTCTCTTCTTTTCTACATTTCAGTGCTAGCAACAATCAGAGAGGATACTTTCTTACTATGCTTGGTTTTTGTGTTATCCTCATACAAAATAGGTGTAAGCAGTAAATATAAACAAAAATGGGGTTAGAACATGCTTAGCTGGTCTGTGGGGGCAGTTAGAACAAACTGGTCAGATGAGCAATAATGGAGCATGCACTTCATGGGCTGAATATTTGCCTTGAAGCACCAACAAATATTTCCTTGTAGAGTGTGTAGTTCTTAGCTCCTATGATACCTTAAAGCTGGACTTGAGGATTTTCTAGTGGAAGTAAAAAGTACCACCAGTAGTAAAAAAGCATAGTCACAGCAAAAAGGTCTCCCAGCCTTGAAAGAAGAGAAATTCTTGAGGTTTTAAGCAGGCAGCTGTAAGTTGCTTTTTCTAATGTAGCAAAACAAACTACTTCTCTCCCAGGTTTTGTGCTGAGGAACAGCAGAAACATTCTGTGAGAAACTCTGAAAATGTTGTTACACAGCTTAGAGATGAAGATTGGACTATTACACAAAATCATTTTTTGTTAATGGAACATCCATGGAGGTGACAGATCGAGCTGAGTAGGCACATGTAGCGGAGTGCGGTATATGGAAGACATGCTCCTTAGAAATCATAACTTAGCCAGAAGTGAACAAGGTTTCTTAAGAATAGGAATAACGTTTGAATGGAATTGCCTCTCTCTAAGTTCTGGGCAGTTACAAATTGTTAGGGATTGTAAATGGGGCACAGAGCAATTTTTCAGAAAGTCCAGGGTCTTATGTAGGTAAAGAGTTCAGCCGTAGGTAAGCCAGATGCTGTCTCCTTTACAGCATTTAGACAGTTGTGACCAGCAAACTCAATTGGAGTTGCTTACATAAAAAAATTAATATATCTATTCCTGCAGTGGCTGTCAAAGAGAATTTTGGGGATATTTCCCAACATTCCTCCTGCTTCTGAGTGTTCTTGTTTGTTCTCATTCACGAGCTGACTTTGCTGATAAGAGTGATTGTAGAACTAATTTGGATATAGTATATTTTGGCAGTTTTGTGCTTGAAGTTAGTTTGAGTTTCCGAAAATTGGCTGGTAAATGATGTCCAGCTCCTCAGGTATGGTACCGTTGGTGAGTGAAGCCTGTGAGTGCTCTCACCGAGGCGGTCACAGTTTATTACTGAGCAGGAGGGGGCGCTGTTTAAAAGGACAACATCACTTGCAAATCAGAGCACTTCTTTTCCCTTTCCCTAAAGCCTCTGAAGGCAATGTGTTTTGAAACAGTTTTGTAGTTGGTTTCTGAATGATGAAGGCTACTCTTCTTAGGTTCTTTGCTTCATCCTCTTGCTGGTTTGAGTGCACAGGTTTTGCAGGAGATAGTTTAATCATTTTCTTTCCTCCCTATGTCCTCCTAATGCTTTCTCACATACAGGTTGCTTTGTGTTGCTCATGTTGTTACAAAATACTATTTCACTATTTTATTTTAATCTTAAAACATGGATGTAATGCTTACTTTGGAAGAAATTTTACTCCTGTAATGACTTTTTAGTGTACTTATTTATGAAAGAAGTTGAATATATAATGATAATCCCAGGAAGTCTAAAAATCATTTGTGATTCACCCCAAAGAAGATATGAAGGTCAGGTTGTTTGGATTGGTATTTTTGTTAACTTTGTTGCTGTAACAGATTACATTTCTTGGAGATTTGCAGTCTCTATCCCAAAGAGCTGTAGCCTGAAATTAAAAATTGATTGAACTAACTGCTTTAATTTGTTTGTTAGCAAACAGTATTGTTGTGAAAAGGCAAAAAATAAGTAAAACTTCTCCCACTCTTAGAAGTGTTGTGTGTTGCCTGAGTTTTGTATGGGTCTGAATCTGGAATTGATTTAATGTACAAAAAGACCTTAAGACCCATAAATGAGCACTTCTCTTCAAAAATAAGTAGATTTTATATCTCTTGAGTGATTTGATGACTCTGAGAGGGAAAATAATTCTTCATTCCACCTGTTTACCTAATAACCCTAAAGAACCTGCATTTGGTGTTTCCTAGTACATCTTGTTTTGTACTGATAACATAGCAGCCTCTGATGAGAAGATGTAGTGTTATAATTTTGATTCCCATCCTACTTTGCCTCCAGTATTTTGACAGCAGGAAAGAAAAGCCAACTGTAGTGTGTTTTGCTGGGCAAATGCTACCCAAATTGTTCTTCAGATCCTCTAATTTGTGAACTTACTGTGGTAAGATGTGGAATTGCTTTGAATTAGGTACAGATTGTGGATTCCCTTTTACCAAATTATTCTGGCCTGTAAAATTATAGATGTCACGGAGTGTTTTTGTCTTTGTGCCCACTCCTTCCTCGTATGATTGATGTTCTTGTTGTCTGAAGATGGCTATACTCTGGATACAATAACCTGGTGCAAATTGATAGATTCCTTGACAACAACATATACATATCTCTTAATGCTGTAAATTATTTATTAATAGCAGTAGGAAACAGAGTTGTATTCAGAAGCTGGCTCAAGCAGTGGTTGCTGTTATCACTAAATAACAACTGTATAAATTAGCTTTATCGTTAGTCTATTCAAAAGTTATTAAAATTTGTAAGCTAAAATTACAAAAATCAGGACTTCTTTTTGGTAGTTGTTCTTTTGTTAGTTTGGTTGTGGCATTTTGCTTATTTTTTAATTACAGAAAGGCAGAATGATCCTAAAAGTGGGCATGAAAAAATGAGGGAGGGGGAAGAAGACATCAAAAAAAGGTGATGTAGCAAAACGTGTGGTCTGGTGAAGCCAAATAGCTAGTGCAAGCAGGATGATGGGCAGAATGAAATGGAAATTAAGAGATTTGATTAAGAATTTAAAGAGTTGCAGTAGTCTTTCAGATAACATTAAAAGCAGGAACAAATAAGAGAATTAGGTAATTAAGGGAGATGGAAGCTGTAAAAAGAGGATTGATGTCTTGGTATCAGTCTTCTGGAAAAGATGCTTGTAGAGACAGTTCCAGCAGATGCATTGTTTTCTAATAACAGAAGATACTGTACTGTCAGGGACTGATGTGTTCAAAAGAGGCAGTGTCAGAACAAACTGGGTGTCCTGCTTCCAGTAGTTCTTAATCTGTTAGAAGGACAAGGAGGCAAGTATGGAAAACCATGAACTTACATCTCTCTGAAACACAAAAATCACAGGACTCCAAGCCTTAAGGAATGAGCTTAAGTGTTGCCAGTGATTGTGTAAAGCTATGAAGCTTCTACTTGAACTTGATTTGATAAATGTAGAGACTTCCAGCATTGGGGGGAAAAAAATCAAGCCTCTCCCCATAATTGGGACTGTAGGAGCAGCATACAAAATAACACATGGTACAGATAATACTACTAGCCATTTTTGTTCTTAGTGATAGTAAAAAAAGGCATCTTGTGAAGCTGGATATTTAAAAGTGGCAGTGCATTGCAGAGAAAGTTTTGCCTTTCAGTGTTCTGCAGAGTCTGCTGCTGTATCTTAAAAGCAAGATGTTGAAAATTAAGGCAGAGACAATTATGCATATCAGGAGAATAGGTACAGTTATTAATGTATTCATGCGGGGAGTTTGGAACAAGCCAGCAGATAACTGCTGACTTCTTCAAATCCCAAACTGAGTGATGTCAGTTGTTTGCTGTGCACCTTGGGATCAATATGTGGCAGAAACCTGATAATCAAATTCAAAGATAGCCTGATTTGTGGGAGAGTAGATTACAACATGACCTCGTGGTTGTTAGATGTGGAGAGAGATTCCATGCATTTCTGCCTTGCACTGGTGTGGCGCTTTGTAGTTCTCAGTGGAAATTTCATGTTTGCACAGATTGGTAACTGGTTGCTTCTGCAGAAAGAGCTGGCTATGTGGCATGCAGCAGGAGCTTTAAAAGGTTGTTGTGCTTTGCATGTGAAATTACTGTGATATCTGAGGTGGCCATCAATATGTAATCAAATGTACTGATGCTTGTAAGACTATGACTATATTAATTCTAAATACAAACTTCTGTAAGAATTTGGAATAGTTTTAAATTATAAAGCACAAGGGTTCAGTTTTGTAGGGCATTAAAGAAGTTATAGGTACGACTGGAAGTTTGCTTGATGTAAATCACAGCCAAGGAGCTGGTTCTCACTAAGCTGCCAGAGAGGACAGGTTTCCAAACTGTCATTCCATACTTCTTAGATTCACCATGCAAGCAAAGCAGCTAAGGAACCTGATGTGACAATTCTAATCTCTGTTTCTATTATACTGTGTTTGCAAGCAGAATTGTTACAATTTAATATTTAGAAAAAACCTCTGTAAAGTAAACGATACCTGGTTTCTTTCTAGACATTGAAACAGATTTGTGCCTTGCCCTGAAAAACTTCCAGTTAAGTCATCTGAATATCCAAGTTATGCCAATTTTCCTTTTTAGCTGAGTCATTAAACCAACAAAAAAATTTAAAAGGCAAAAAAAAAGGTGCTTGTATGAGGAAATTAATTGGCAGAATTGCAGATGTTCAGATTCTACTTCAGTGATGTAAAAAGAAGTGGGGTTTTTTTCATTATAATATAGGGAAAAAAGGGCCATGTTTTGGTACGTGAAGAAACAATTCTTGTTTCTAGGAATAAAGCAAATCAATCACCACAGCAGCACATGAATGCATTTGTGGTGCATAAATATTGTTCTCTTAGGAAATTTGCCAGCAGAGTTATCCCTTCATGTAACTTCTTGCCAGGCAGAATACATTTACATCCCCTGATGGTGGTGTGTAGGAAAAAAAACAGAGCTATCTCTAAACCAGCATGGTAAATTTGCCCTAGAGTATTACAGCTATATTGCTTACTGGTTGAGTAATTTATCATGGTGTAGCAGTATGTGCTGTTGATGTTCTTCAGAAGCAAAAGGTAATCTGTGTAAATGCGAAGTTTCAGGGAAGAGGCTCTGAAAAGGGACACCCATTGATTTAAAGAGAGGTGATACTTAGGTGAGGCTTCTCAAAACTGCCCTTATGTATTTAGGGGCAATCATATTTTAAGTACTTGCTTCATTTTGGCAGTAATTGTTAAGACTGAGTGAAGTGGAGGCACAATCCTGTAGAAAGTCACTTGTGAAATTCCCAGTCTCCTTTTGGCATAAGACCTATTCCAGAACAAAGGCTACTGGTTTAGGATTGATACTTTGTGGCAGTATTTCTTCCCAGAATAAAATACTTACTATATGAAGTGTAAACTCCAATTCTAACTGCATTAAATTTAATTTTTCTAATGCTGTTTGTGTCTAAAATAGAACAAATGATGTTGCAAACTTTCAGCAGTCAACTGCTTTATTCAGAAATAGATGATGAGACCAGTTGGACCTTTAAACTTCTTTTCCCAGCTCATGGTGCCAGTTTCTATCCTGCCAAAGCACAGCTAAGCAAGCGGGGGCCTCTTTCTGATACTGTGCAAGAAACTTGATTTTCATTTCTGCTGCTTAAGAAGATCTCCTAAATCTCCTGCTCTCTTTTGCTTTTCTGGAGACAGATAAAAGACTTTATGTGAGTGTTTTAGACCCAGTAAATTTACTCCCCCCCTCCCCCCCCCCTGCCTACTGGGTTTAGTGATGTATTTGGTGTTTTTTCTTAATATCTTCTTTCAATTTTTATTCTTACTGAAAATAATTAAAATGATGCTAATTATTCTGTGGAAGACTGAGAAAAGGTGACTCTCCTGTTAATCAGGCTTGCAAAGAGATTACAAGTAATGGGATTACTTTGAGTGACTTCTACTTTATTGTTTACATCTTTGTACTTGTTTCTCAGGGTCATATACACTTTAGAAACCTGATGGATAGGATGTGAATTTCTGGAGTTGTTTGTCAAAATATTGTAATGTTGTTTGAAGTCCCTACAGACTTTGCTGTTTTAATTTTTCTTTGGTTATGTTGAAAACATAAACATAATCAGATGCAAGAGCTCTTCTCATCAGCATCTGTGACCACTTCAGAGTGAAACAGTTTATTTTGTGCTGCAGTGACATTGTTGGTCAAGAACTCAGTTTCTGGCACAAACTGTTTGTAATTACTTTTGCTTTCTCTGGGAGAACACAAATAAGATGTAGACATTGACACCTCATGAATGCATTTAAATTTCACTTTATTCACCGTGACTGTAGCAGGAAACAATCATTGAAGCTTAAAGAACATCTTAAAATAGACAAACAAATGTTTCTTTGGGTTTGTATAAGTTGAAAAGTGTCTGCTTAGTTTAAGCACCTGAAACTTGTAAAGTTTTTTTGTGTGTCTAACCCCTGAACAGCTGATTTAGGAAGTGTCATATAACTTTACCTTTAAATTCTATCGTACTCTAAAGATTAACTGTGGGAGTTAAAACTCAACCAACCAAAAACCTTGAAACTGTGTCTGCCTGTGTCAGGAAGACTGAAAACTGTTGGAAACTCTGAGGGTACTCAAGTAGACTTATCCTGCTTGTACTGACATCTGTTTTTCTGTTCCTGGAGACAAAATAATCATCTAGCTGGGCCTTGAGTCTGATCTAGTGCACTTGTTTTCATAGTCGCACATTACACTGTGCTTTTTAAACACCAGCTAAACTTTGACACTCGTTGGCACAGCACAAGGAGACAGATTTGCTGTGCTTTTAGGCCCTCTAGAGTGTTATCAATAGAAGTGTTGCTCAAATATCAGTTGTAGGATTAAATACACCTTTACAGCTCGTTTGGAGAACATTGGTTTCCGCAGGTCACAGAGTAAACTGTGAACTGGTGAAAGTTGCCATAGGTGTGTTGCAGAGCGATTCATCTTGGCAACTCGTATTTGTAGAGGGTGCAAAATGAACTTGACCTTTGGAGTCTTAAGTTCTGGTGCTACTGGCAACAATGCTTTTTAACCTGCATCATGCACAACAAATGCGTGTTCAGTTCAGGAGTGTTTAAAATACAAGTATCACAAAAGGTGCATTTTTAGGGTGCTCCAGAACCACCCCAAATTTCAGAGACATCTTGTACAGGACTAATGTAGCTATGCTCTGTTAAGACGCAGAACCAAAAGATAGGTTTTCTAAAAACAAATTTGTGTTGCTGATCCACATTGCTAATTTGTTTCTCTGCTGCTCATAAAAGGTCAAAAAGACTTATTCAAAAGAGGAGGCCTATGTAAAATTCAGCTGGTTGACAAACTTCTTGGAGCCAAGCATGAGGCTGTTTTCTATACAGCAGGCTCCTGTCAGCACAGCTGTGTTGGTAAGGAGTGTGAAGAGGTGTGAACACTGACAGACTTAGATGTTTTGGCAGCAGCCATTAGCAAATATGTTATTATATTGACAAAACTTTTCTCTTGCTGGTAAAATTGGTCTGCTCAGAGATGTGTCTGCAGAAATGGTTGTACATTCTACTGTGAAGTATAATGTAGTCTGGAAACCTGTATTTGTCCTAGATTTGCAATGCTTTGCCAGTACTGAGGGGCTTTGGCATTGAGATAGACCAAACTTCCCATACCTATGAGTAATCTAAACTAGTAGGAAAAGGGTGGAAGCTGAAAGGAGGTGTGTGGAAACACAGATTGCTGATGGAACACCTTTCTTGTTGGTGGGATTGATGTCCAGAGAATCATAAAATTGTCAGGGCTGGAAGGGATCTTGTGGATCATCTAGTTTCAACTGCCCTGCCGTGGAGAAGGGCACTTCACAATACATCAGGGTGCTCAGAGCCCCATCCAGCCTGGCCTTAAAGACTCCAGGGATGGGGCTTCCACCACCTCCCTGGGCAACCTGCTCAGGCGTCTCACTACCTTCATAACATCCAATCTGAATCTACCCACTTCTAGTTTTGCTCCAAAATCCACGTGTGATTCAGATGTGCTATGGGCCTCTGGGAAGGTGGGCTCTTTATCTGAGTGACACTGAATCTTTGAGTTTGTGCTGCTTCTGTCATCAGTGCACCAGCAGCAGCTGGAGTGCCAGCCTATTTTCACTGGCACTAAGCATCCTAGCAGGAGGGCTTTGCTGGTTTTTTTTCCACTTTTATTTCTTCAGCCACAAATCCCAAAATTCTGTGAGTTCAGGAATAAAACAGTTGAAAACAAGTGCTGTTCTGAAACACTCTGTTCCCATTCGTTGTTCAACATGAAGCTTATACGAAGTTTAATGAACAAGTCATGATTGCTTTAAAAGCAAGTCATTCCTTGCTTTGAAATGAAGTACTGGCTTTCAGCTGTGCGTGGAAGTGATATTTTTCTTATGACTTCATGCTCCTTGCTTATTCTTTCATCTAAATAGCAATATTTTGTGTAAAATCTAAAACTTAAGGCTTTTGGACTCTGTCCTAATGAAGAACATCATAGCAGACAGAGAGCCTGCGACTTGTAAGACTTGACACTGGGTTAGTTTACAGTGAATGAAACCAGATTAAGCGCTGAAATCCTGGATATGAACAGCATAGCAACACAGTACAATTGTGAAGAGCTTACTGATGGTTTAATGTTTATTTTTCAGTAGCTATTATGCTTGGACTGGTGCCTAGCTAAGTTAACAGAAATAAAGCTGTAAGATTTTAGGCAGCTTCAGAAGCCTTGCAGTAGGCTTTTTGTGAAGCAGTATTTTTTGTGTTTGGGCTCTATTATTGTAAAGAGGAGACCCAGGAAAAGATCACCAAACATTTATTTGTTATTACTAAAGATTTTTTTACTGGCTTCCAGAGGAAACAGTTTTCAGGGAATCGCCTGTCTTAAAACCTTTCTTTTGTTTTGTGTTACTTTATTAATCTTTCTACCTTCCCTAACGAACTTTTGTATGTGTGTTTGGTTTATTGTTTATAATGGTGGGGTTTTGAGATTTCAGCAAAGAAATGGATACAACTTATTAAAATAGTGCAAAGACCCAATGTCTTTGTTGTACCCATTCACGGTATTTTCTGTGGGTGTTGTTAGATTGGTAGGAAAACTAAGTAGCTGGTGTTGACCTGACAATGTTTTCCAGTAGGCATATGGTCTTCATTACTTCTGCTTTTAAAATATTGTGATAAAATAAAACACTTTGTCAGTGGCTAACAAAGAAAAAGAAAATAGTTTTGGGCATAGAAGACATGAACTTGAAAAACAGCCTGTATTTTGTAATTTTTAGAAACCAAAATGGTGGCAGTGTCTGGCACTTCTCCCTGCACTTCAACATTAAAAGCATTCTGTATCCCAGTGTTTATGTCAGAGTTGGCTGAAACCCACTGATCTGCAAACTGTTCTGTAGAGGAAACTGTCATTGGAAGTTGTAGATTTGCTGCAAAGCAAGGGTGTGATGAGAATAGGTTTGAGGATAACAGTGTTCCCATAAGTGAAAGTTCCTGTACAGAGATGAGAAGAATCTCTTTTGTGGTACATGGGACAAGAAGTAGCTGTTAAAATTTCAGTCAGACAAAAAAAAAAGTGTCTAAGTAAATATTAAGAAAAGCTTTCTAGTAAATACATAGATGTGGTGGGTTTAGAGTTAACACTCTAGTTTAATTTGAAGATTTAAATGAAGAATTGTATTGGATACAGAAGAACAACAATAGATAAGTCTATACCAATCCATTTGTTTGCTATTTGGGATAAAGTCTGCTGTATAAACAGTTTTCTTCCCTTTGCCGTTCTGCCTCCTTCTTTGGTCTCACTCCTTCCCCCCTTTGCTCTGACTGATTTCTGCTGCACTAACCTTGGCTGAGTAGATAGCAGTTGGGGCCTTTCTGGTTTTCTTTCTTGGGGAGGAAGAAGAAAGTGGCAGTTGGCCCCTTCTGGGCTTTGTCCAGGGGGGATTTCAATGTTGTTTCTCAATTGCAAATAATTGTAAATATATTATGTACATATGTGTTATGTGCTCTTAGATTTTAGTTTGCTGTAAATATATAACTTCATTTGCTTCTAAGCCTTCTGAGCTAGTTTGGTAATTTTTATCTGGGGGTAATTTTCGACCTTCCACAATTCCTGACTTGTCCAGGGGTAGAGCCCTCCTGGATACTGCAAAGGTGGGAAAGGAATTGCTAGTGCTCATGTGATGACCTGCTGCAGTGAACACTACCTTTTCCAGAGGCGAATAGGAGGCCAAGATTTTGTTACCTCTTTTAAGTTAGTACACCTTTCAAAATGATTTTCTGAAAGCATGACTACAAGGCACTTACTCATGTACAACTGTCTTATTTTTACAATAATAATCAGTGTTAAATATTACATATCTGCTCAGGGTATATAATATATGATTGGTTGCCAGTTTCCTTTTTATTTTTTTTGATGCCAAACTAGAGTCATAGTCTTAAAGTATGTGGGACTAATTTTTTTAATGAATACTAACTTCTCTTACCATTCAGGATGAGACTCCCAAATACCTTGAAGTACATGGTCTGGAAGTAAAGACACCTCTGCTGTATCTCCTCTGCTATAAATTACTCAAATTCTATTAGCTTTATGGCAGTTCTGAAAACCTCCACAAAGTGTTGTTCCAGGATGAGTACTCTGTCCAGTGAAATGTTTGTTCAGTTGTTATATGCATCAAGAATAAGAGAAAAAATAATATAGTCATCAAAATTGGTCTGAAGGTTGGACTCAATGATCCTAGAAGCCTTTTCCAACCTTAATGGCTTTATGGTTCAGAGTAAGCAACTATTATCTGATATTTTATATTGTTTTTCTTTATTTAGAAGATATTATAACCAATAAGATATGAGTCAGGGAATTTGATTAGAGGTAATCGTGTTAGGAAAATCTTTATAGAAGGGAGTGGGCAACCAAAGATTGTGAAATATCAGTTCTGTACATTATGGATTTTTTTTAAGAAGGCAAAGGTTATTTTCAGATATGACCCTTCATAAAGGTTAAAAAAAAATCTGAATCTTGTGGCAAATATCTGTTAGTGGAAAAATATTCAAGTTAGGCTATACATTGAATTAACCAGTTATTAGATTCAGCTGTGTCAAGTACTTTTTGCCACTCCGTGTACTAAGTTCCTGTAAAAGATCAGCAACTCTTACAATTAACTATGCATTGTTTGATTATGAATCTGTTAGTGTTAAGAGTATTCAAGAGCAAGGTAGGTTTCCAAGAAAAGGCTCTTAACTTTTCTCTATATACACTTACTCTTTAGTGTTCTGTTAAGTTACTGCAACTTTCCACTTCCATTTGATCTGCAGGAACAGTTCATTTAAACTTCAGGCTGGGATTTACACCTGCATAGAAAGTTAATGTTGTATCAAGACTGCAAATCAATTCATGTTGCAGTTCATGGTTTCAGAAACAGGAGGTAAATGTGTGGTCTTGAGCTGAGTAGGGGGTGAGCTGTTCATGTATTTTGTGTATAAACCAAAGAGAATTAAAACCAGGCTCAAAATAGCAGTAAAATTCTGAGGTTGAAAGGACAGCCTGGAATTTTAAGAACAACATGTACTCCATATAACCTAATCCTCTATGGGAATTAAATTTTAGAGGTGTTTTTTGGAAAATTCTGAGGAAATACTTGGAAAGTTGTGAAAAAACTTTCGTACTAATTTTGGTTTTACTTGACACACTTTCCTAGCTTCAGCTCCTGGAGGGGTTATGTATTTGATCCTAGAGTGAGAATTCAGAGTCATAATGCACATACTCATGTGTGCAGACTTGGATGCTCAACCTCTAGATGTAGCAGAATGCTTAAGCAAGGTCATCATCTTTACTGATCACTTCATCAGTTTGTCTGTCACCAAAGCTGTGTACAGTCACAACAGTTGAAAGTCTGATCAGGTAATACTTGCTTCTGAGATCATGTAGAAGAGTTCCTCCTGTTAGATTAGGAAGCTGCCTTGAAATTGTGAGTGACAAGTTAAGCTTTAGCTGGCTTAGCGAAAGAGCGTCTCTTAGGTAATTACAGTTTAGGTTAAGGAGGGAAGAAGTGCTTTCTTTTATGTGTGGCATGTTGAAAAGCTAGAAAATACGCCCCAGAACTTTGCAGGCCTGATTAAAAGCCTGTTAAAAACCAGGCTTGCATTGTTTGAAATAGTCTGTGGCTGTGTCCCAGAAGTGTGGTTGGTGATTTTAGGCGAGGGTTGTGAGGCTGAGTACGCAGATCACATGAAAATTGAATGGAGTTGGACAACTGGCAGAGGCTGTTGTTTGTCCCCTTTGAGGCTTTCAGTAGCTAAATCCTAGCACAAAGTTCTGTATTTGATATTTTGTCCTTGCCTTCCAATTTATAACACCTGACTTTGTTTAAAATACAGGGTTAGAAAGTCTAAATCAGCATGTGTAAAAAAAATAAGAGGCAATAAAGTAATTGCCATATTGTACACATCCACAGTCATCAATGGGGAAATGAACTGTTTTTGTCAGACTGAGCAGATTTTATGCCTGCTGACTTCAGGTTAGTCATTCGTGGTTTTTAACTCCTTTCATCTCTCTTGACAGTTTGCTCTGACTTCACCTTTCTCGTATCAGCTCTGATCTCCTGTAAGCTTGCCTACCCAGGAAGTTGTACTTCCTTTCCTCTTGACCAACACATGGCAAGCATTTTCCAAAAGTCATTACTGCTTTTGCTAACGTGTTTGGCAGCTCTGACATTGCAAAGTTTCATATAATGCGTCTGTTAGAGTTTGGCTTTTCTCATCACAGAGAACTGCTTATGTTCTTCTGCTTGTTTCATTAATCTTTATTAAGTAAAGATGTAAGCTGTCTTTAATTGAATGTTTTCTTTTGGCAATAGAACAAGTCAAAAGGTGTTTCTCATTAATTTGTTATTCAGCAGGGATAGCCATCTATCTGGATTGAATTTGTGACAATGTTTAGTCCCTATTTGTAGAAATGCCTGTGTCGAACATATTTTTCTGTGTTTTGCTCAGAATATCCTATGCAGGCTGACTTTATAAAGTCATTTGTCATGTGGGAATTGAGCTACAGGGAGTTGGTCCGTGTTGACAGCATGTCTCCGTGTTGGTTTTTCCTCTCCTTTTAGCACAATGTGTTTTATATTTGGCCTTATAAAGTTTTATCATGCTATCAAATCATGAAGAAGTGCAGAAATAATGACTTTTGGTTTTCTCTGCCATGTGAGTCAAGTATTTTGGACAAAGGTCATAATGAGAAATGCTGGCCTTTCTTTATGACACAAAATAATATTCAGACTTCTCTGTCTGTGTAGGTAATTACAGGGCCATCATTAGCCAGGTTGGACTGGATGATCTTGGGAGTCTCTTCCAACCTGGTTGATTCTATGAAATGAGAGTAGGGTTTCAGGTGTTGCATGAGTTCTTTTGTCATCCAGTGCTTATGCTTTTAGTAATTTTAGAGGATTTCCTTCTTTCTCTGTGATTTTGTGGAAGGTGCAAACTATATTTGTGACCCACTATCCTGGGGAAAAAGTTAAACTTCATCAAATACAAAATCCATTGTGCAACAGCTTGAGAAATGCAGAATCATTTCCCTTCACCTTTTTAAAAATCCTGAGTGACTTTGAGGTAATGTTCATGAAAATGTTAGTTTTGGAGTGATTGTCTTCTACATTTGAGTGTCTGTTTATCCCAAATGCTTTGAGGCAGCTCCTAGCTGAAACAAATTGCTTTTTGTACATGTTAGGAGTCCTGTCATTGTAGTCTGTGTCTCTTGAGCAGGGAGAGAGGGTGTCCAAATGTATGTTCAGTACCCACCTTGGAATGGCATAGGATCTGCAGCCACATGGAACTTCGTCTGGGACAAAGTTGTTTATTTGGTTTGCCTGCTTTCTTAAAATGTATGAAGAATGTCTGCCATGACTGTAGCTAAAAATCCTGCTGTCATCAGGCAAAAATGAAGCAAAGCTATGCTGTAGCTGACACGGTATTATAAAGCTAAACCTGGAAAGACACATTAGTCTGTTTCTCTAACAGACTTCTTTTCAAAAACACTTTTTTTTGCTAGCATTTTCGAGCATCTGGCATTTGGCAGCTTCACTAATAACACTTTTGTGCAGTCTAACAGCTCTTACTGTTATTACATTTTTCCTGATCTTCAGCCTGACCTTTCTCACTTCATAATATTTAGTTCAGTCTCTCTGAACAGAATCATTTAGGGTGGATTCCAAAGCAAAGTGTGTCTCTCTTATGTGATAAATATATTGACCATTTTCAAGTGGATAAACTAGCTGTAGTTTGTTATGACATGTTATTTTCCCCAAACTTTCATCCCATACGATGGCTGCAAATATTATCATTTCTCCTGCAGTGTGTTCCAAAGCTTGAGTGCCATCATCACATGGCACTTGTACACTAAGCACAGAAATGATTACCTTCGCTGTCACAGCTGACTTCTGTGTTTTTGGACTGATTGGCCTCCTCTCATCAGAGCAGAAATGTCACACTGACCCTGGAAAAGTAGCTGAGATTTATTTCCCATTGAAGGGTGTCATTATTTTACTGAGTCCTCTCTCAAACAACTTGAAAAAAATAGGGGAAGAAAATGCTTTCAGATGTTCCCTTTGTCAGAAATTGAGTAATATTAATCATGATGTAATTTAATTGGATAATAGCAGCATTCTCGCTCATAGTTTTAACTGGAATGGATCTATATTGCCAAGATTTACAGGAAATGTGTTTGTTTCAATTGATTTCACCAAATGAGTCTTCAAACGATTGCAATCAGTGTCTTGCATAAAGTTCTGTATTGTCCCTAGCTAGTGATGAGGATTGTAGTGCTATTTTAAGTTACTGTTTATCTTGACACTATTATCATTGAGTTTTGCTAGATAAGTATTTCTTAGGTATCTTGAGTCTTCTGTTGCTGCTCTGTATCAAAGCCTTGACCATCAAACAACTGGTGGCTTTTTCAGAAGAGCTCCGAGATGTATTATTAGCTGCCTTATTTCATGAAAATTTGACATGCTCCTCCACAGGAAGAGGGATACACCCTTTTCTGTGTCACATTAAGCACGTCTCATTTTGAATATGTCATTGTTTGTTATGCTGCAGACTAACAAATAGTGGAGATGATATTAACTAAGATTTTTCTTTCAAAAGTTTGGAGCTACAGATTTATCTTTAACCATTTGGAAAGCTCTGAAAAAGAGAGGGTGTGAGATACATAACCAGTAAAGTCACTTTCTCCATTCTTGTCTGAGGTGAGAATACAGCACAGCTGGTGGAAATGGTGAGGGATACAGGACTGCTGGTGGAAATCTGTGGTGTGTGCTGTGGGAATGCCTACCATAAAAGCCCATATTTCCCTTAAGCTCAAAGCAGCCAGTGCAATTTGTTCTTTTGTACTTGTCTCATATCCACTTAATTTTCCTGTTCACATAAAGGTAAAGACAATAAAGTTTCACTTTCTTACATAGAACATGAACTTGGCTTCAGACTGAGAACAGGAACAAGAAGATTTACATGTGACTGTGCTGAGTAAGCAAATAGTCCTTTAGTGGACAGGTAGAGTTTGTGGTTCTGGTGGTTCCCAGTGCTTGCCATACAGATGAAATAATGCCTTGACACTGACAATTTTTGTCAGGTACATGTAGATCTTCTTGGAGGATATTGTGTCTCGTACCTAATATGGTTGCAAGACTGATGCAGAGCAGCTCATACTACAACAATTTTGAGGTCTAGATATGTGAGGATGTGCCAGGCAACGGAATAAATTGTGCCTTCTTAGTGCAAGGTGTAGACTAGGCATTTTGGAAGTCAAAGAGGGGATTTAGATAGCATCTGGGTCTTTCCAGATTCCATTTTAAACAAATGTAAAGCTGATTGGGCACCTCTACAGCTTCCCCTCCACCTGAAATGATTTAGACAACTTTTTATTAAAATAAATTTTAAATGATGCTGTCTCTTCTGTGAAATACGTTCCTTCAAATGTATTTCAGACATAAGGGTCTGAAACAGTCTCCACTGATAGTCTAAATAGTGATGGCAGCCTAGGGAGGCAAGCTCCACTAGAGGGCAGTTCAGAGCAAGAGTGTCAGCAGTTGCCTTGTTTCCTCTTCAGAAACCATTGCTGTAAAAATCAGTTCCTTCTGTATTCAGCAGGACTTATCTTTTTAGCCTGAAGTATTTTCTCTTGTACCTAAACTTAATAAGCCACTAACTACATTATACTGAACAGGAACCTATTTAGGGTTAAGTGGGTGGAACTGCAAATCTATGCTTCTGCATGCTAAGTTTGAGTGGGAGAGAATGGTATTTGAGCAAACAGACTTTGGCATTTTTCTATGCTTAAGAAGTTATTTTATGTATTTTTATACACACACGTACATATGCATGCCTGTGTATATATTACAGTTACAGGAAGATCTCTGCACCAGGTTGAAAACTTTCTGAATATAATTTTGTGCTCTCCTTCAAACTCTTTGTACCTGTGTTCAGAGTTATTCCTGAAACTTCTGCTCCACTGCTCCATTCACCTGTGTGGTTTACTACAGCAATACTGCTCAAGCTTAGACTTATGTCTGGAGGTCTTTCATCGTTAGAAATAACTGTTTGTCACTTAACTCTTAGAGTTCAATGGCTAGTGCAGCTTCTGGGTGAATGCATTCCTGTTTGGACTGCCCTAGGTAATTCTGCTTTTGGCAGGGGGTTGGACTCGATGATCTCTGGAAGTCCCTTCCAACCTCTAACTTTCTGTGATTCTGTATTTGATATGTCCACAGTGCCTGAGGCAAACAATTTCCAATGGCAATGGATTTTTGTCCCACTTTTTCAATCCGGAATTCAGATCAAAAGCAGAATTACGTATTTTTTTCCTTCTTAATCTGTTGTGACCTGTGGAAACTAATTAAACACTTCTCAGAACCTCTAATTTTAACCAGAAAGTCGTTAAATACTAAGTTTTGTTTTGAAATCAGGCTGTTACAACGTGTGAAAAGGACTTAAAAATTGTATTTCTGAAATGGCACTAGAAAAATACATGACTTATTGTCTGTCACCTTTCCTGAATATGGTGTTTGAGGCATGGATGTTTGTCCTTACCAGAAGAGCATTGCAAAGCACTTTATAGTTGTTCCATCTACATGCTAAATGTTTAATTTTCAGATGTTTTCTGTTTATGAAAACATTTGTGTGAGCAGATGTGTTGAGATGTCTTTTCTTTGTTAATAATTGAGGCCAGTACATAATTTCTCACTTACTTCAATATGCTTTTCACTATTCAATTAAAGTTGTTTTGAGTGTTTTGGGTTTTGTTTTTTAATTGAGCAAGATTCTGGTTTTGAAGTGGTCCCACACATTTCAATGGTTTTAATGCTGCAGTTTGTTCTGGTGGAGAATGGTATATGCCTTGTGAGAGCGCTACAGAGTATTTTGGGTCAGTCCACCATATTTTGTTTGAGTCTGGTTATGTTTGAAAACAAAACCACCTATTTTCTGCAAACTTTAGTGTGCAAACATGACAGGAAATGTCACCAGTTGCTCTTCAGGGTCTCACAGTCAGATGTTGTCAGACATGATTTGGAGTAAAAGTGGATAAACCATAGGGCTTGAGTTTTTTCTTCTTTCTTGTAAGCAGTGAACACAATACAGATTTGAACATAAGGAAAGTGTTGAGTCCTTTTCTTGTGCAATGTTTGTTTTGAGGCTACAGTCAGTGTGCTGGCAGTACTCCCCTGGTATTCCTTGCAACACAGTATGTATAGGTTGAGTTTCTCCTCAGCTTTGCATAATGTGGATCTGATGTCTCTAAAAAGATAGGAGGTAGTTAAGATAGTTTGTGGTAAGATGGGGAAATCAGTGTAGCTTGTGGATATTGTTTTGCTTGGAATGATTTGCTAAATAATTGGAGTAACAGAGTGCACTAACTTCAGTTTGGAGTGATTATTATTTTCTTATGCTAGACATCAGAAGTCACTTAGAATTTTGTACAAAACAGTATTGATATAGATGGAGGACCTAAGGAAGGTTACACTAATGAGTAATGATTTTTGTGTGTGTAATGAACAAAGTCACTGTTTTGACTGTCAAGTCTAGCAAACAGACTCTTCATATAGAAAAAGTTATTCCAGGAGAATAGTTAAAAGGAGTTTAGGAGACTCTGAAAGTTTTATCTTCCAGTACATGTTGTTGTTTTTATTTTAATGTTGTCTTCATAGCCAAGAGCAGTACAGAAACATTGCCTGAAAAGTGGCAGCCAAACAAGGAGTCTTGTGTGTGACAAATATATTCTGTTTGCTCCTGTAATTAGGGGATACTTGTATAAATACCTGAAGGGGGAAAAGAAAGCATGAGAATAGCTTTTGAATTTGCTATGTCTTGAAGGAGGAAGAGGAGAGACCTTAAATATGCTTAAGAACTCTAACAGTTTCTGTTAGTTCTGGTAATAACAACAAAACATGTTGCTTCTTCCCTGTTGACTTCTCCCTTTTTTGTTGATGGTTGGTAGTTCCAGAAAAGAAATCCACACTTGGCTCTTTAACCACCTAAGGTCATTGCATCTTACAGGCTCAGTACATTAACTGCTCCAGTTGCAGCACTGAGTTATTAGGTTATGCTGTGATTGACAGACAGGGAAATGGCAGGGAAATAGTTGATATCTGGATTTGTAACCTCTTCAGTTGATCCTGAAAGACCTCCCCAACTGGAAGATTTTGTGGTGGTTGTTAGAAGAATGTGGTGAGTTGAAGCAGAGAAGAGTAACAGCATCCTTTTGAGTACAGCTGTTAATTGTATAGCTGAACAAAACTCTGTTTATGTAATTCCAATAAAGTTTGTTATATTTTACATTTCATTGTTGCTAACTCTTGGCAAGCACCTTGTGTGTACTTGCTGAAGGGCAAGCCTTGCTCCCTGTTGTAAACAATGTTTTATTTTGAAGGTAATTCTGTTTGGATGTGAAGTACAGTAAAGAAAGAGGGGAACAATTCATGTGTCTAAACCGTAGTGTCATGCATTTAGTGTCATTTGATGTTCAAAATGCCTTCATGGCAGAGTGAAGACACAAAGCAAGTAATATAGGTCCTTATGGACAGCAACTGGAGGCCTGGAGGTGTGGAGATACAATAAAGACTCTCAAGCAACATCTGAGTCCCACCTCAGCTGACCCAGCAAATTAAAGGAATTCTCTCCAAAGTGAACAAAACATAGCAAGGCCAGGAATGTGCCTAGAATTCATGTCAGACACCTCACCAATCCACACAGCATAAATCCAACAATTCACTCTTAAAAATATGCAAGAGTAAATACAATACAATAGCAGTCATGAAATACCAGTTGGGTCCTTTTTGTACTCAAACAGTAATATGTGTTTATCATAGGATCATTTCAGTTGTACTTGCCTTTGATTGCATTACTAATCGTTCTCTCTCTGGTTTAGGTTATGGTCAGACTGGTCCAATGGTTCAGAGAGCTGGATATGACTCCATTGCAGCTGCTGTTTCTGGTCTCATGCATATCACAGGACATGAGGTATGGTGCTCAACTTATGTTGTTAATAGAATCTTTGTGCTGTACACTAGAGCTTGGTGTTGCATGGAGTAAGTCGTCTTGGAGGGCATCATACGAAGAGTGGCTGAGGAAGCTGGAGTTTAGTCTGGAGAAGAGAAGGCAAAGTGGGGTCTTACTGCTCTCTACAACTGCCTGGAAGGAGGTTGCAGTGAGGCTGGTGTTGGTCTGTTCTCCCAACTAGCTAGCGATAGGAAATGAGTTCAGATTGTGCCAGGAGAGGTTTAGATTGGACATTAAGAATAACTTCTTGCTAAGGGAGTGGTGAGACATTGGAACAGGCTGCCCAGGGAGGTGGTGGGGTTCCTATCCCTGATGCTGTTCAAGAAGAGTGTAGATGTGGTGTTTCAGCACATGGTTTAGTGGTCATGGTAGTTGGGTTACAGTTGGACTCAGTGATCTTAAAGGTATTTTCCAGCCTCAGTGATTCTATAATTCTATGATCTTGGATCACGAGAAGACATGAAGTTGGGTGCAGTCCTTACTGGTTCCTCTCTTAAAATGCCTAATGGCACATACACACAAAGTAACTATAGTGTGCTTTTTTGCATTCTGACCCTTGTGTCTGTACAGTGCAGTGCTAGAAACTTCATGCACACCTGAAAATACACCAAACAAAATTACATGGGAGTATGAACTGTTAGAAGGGGACAAATGCTGTTGCTAACCCATGAAAAAATGAAAAAAAAAACCCACCAAGGTTCTTGCAGAGCTTTTCACTGCTATGTTAATGACAGAAAAGGCAAGTGTTACACTGAATAATTGCATGTAAGCTGTATTGTGAGAGTAATAGTTCTCAGAGACCGTTATGAAGATGGATTTTATTAAAAGATTCTATTAAGATCTATGCTGGAAATCCAGATGTTCACATCACCTCACCAGGATTAGAGGCAATGTAATCATTGGAATCATTTAGTCATTGTTAGTAACAGTTCCATCTATTCACTGGGGGCTCCTAACAACTCATTCAAACCTGGTCAGTCTCTTGTGTGATTAAAGTAAACATGGTAAAACTCTCTTCTTAGTTTTCCTTATTTGAAGTTGATCGTGTACTTCATCAGTTTTCAAACCCATTTTCTGAGGTGCTAGAGGGACAGTTTGGAGTCATTGACCACGTAAGGTTTTGAAACAAAAGAAGCCATTGTGCCTTTTGTTGTTCTAGTGAATATCTACTCAAGTGGCCTGGAAATGATTTTGCATGCTTTAATGTATTATTAGTGACAGAATCTTGTTGTGTGTTCTAAATTTATGCTCCTAGCATAGATTAATATCTTCACAGAATGGTTTAGATTGGGAGGGACCTTGAAGATCATCTAGTTCCAAGCCCCCCTGCTACAGGCAGGGACACCTTCCATTAGACCAAGTTGCTCAAGGCTTCATCCAACCTGGCCTTGAATACCTCCATGCAGGTGGCATCCACAACCTCCCTGGGCAACCTGTTCCACCTTCACTGTAAATAATATCTTCCTAATATCTAGTCTAAATCTGCCCTCCTCATGCTTAAAACTATTCTCTGTCTTCCTGTCACTACAGGTCCTTGTAAAAAGTTCCTTCCTATCTTTCTTGTAGACCTCTTTAAGGTACTGGAAAGCTGCTAAAAGGTCTTCTTGGAGTCGCCTTTTCTCCAGGATGAACACCTCAGACTCTTACAGCCTGTTCTCATAAGGGAGGTTCTCCAGTGCTCTTATCATCTTCATGGTCCTTCTCTGAACCTGCTTCACTATTTCCACATCCCTCTTGTGCTGGGGTCAGCACACCTGGAAGTAGTACTCCAGGTGGGGTCTCACGAGAGCAGAGTAGAGGTGGAGAATCACCTCCCTCCTCCTGCTGGTCTCACTTCTTTTGTTGCATCCCAGGACATGGTTGCCTTCTGGGCTGCAAGTGCACATCATGAACTCTGTGTTGAGATTTTCACCAGCTGACACTCCCAAGTCCTTCACTTTGAGACTGCTCTGATGGGATTGGCTTGTATTTAAAATTCCAGTAAGCCAGCTTGGAAAAAAAAAAGAGAGTCTTTTATCAGTCAGCATGTAGAAAAACAGCCAAAGTAAAGAAGAAAAAGGAATGTTACTCACTTTTCCATGGTGTTTTTCTTTATTAAACCTTGAATTCTTTACTGAGCAGATAACATGGAATTCATATACTACAACTTGGGGGAGAAAAGAAAGTGACACCAGATGATGTTGGTTTTGTATGGCATTGTGGTAGTTATAGATAATCAACATGATAACATCAGTCTTAACAGTGCTTTGTGGAAACTTCCCTGCAGGAAACAAGCCACTGAATGTGCCTGCAGGATGGTCTTAGAGGTTTCAGCTGATGAAGCAGTTGAATTAGGAATTTGAGCAGCAGCAACAAAATATCTACATACATCACTGAAGTGCTTCATTTTGGAGCGTCTTAATGTATATTTAAGTTTTTCTTCAACCAATACACAATCCACCTCAGTATTTGATCATTCAGACCACACTCTTCAGTTTAACTTCAACTATACCCTCCTTGTTAGTGAGTATAAGATCCATCAGTGCTTCTCTCCTATTTGTCTCATCCACCATTTTCATCATGATGCTATCATAAGTACACTGAAGGAACCTCCTGGACTGTGGCTGGCTGGCTGAGTAGGTCTTCTAGCAAATAGTTGGATAGTTAAAATCCTCCATGAGAACCAGGATCTGTAATTTCGAGGCTGCTATCACCTGCCTCTAGAAGGACTCCTCAACTTCTTTGTCCTAATCAGGTGGCCTGTAATAGACACCCACAACTGCATCACCCATGCTGGTGCCTTAATTCTTGCTCACAACTTGCTCCTCATCTGACCCTGGACAGAACTCAGGACATTCTAGTTGCTCTCTCACGTAAAGAGCAACTCCACCTCTTTGCCTTGTTGACCTGTCTTTCCTAAACAGGACACAGACATCCATTACCACATTCCTGCCATGTGAGCTGTAATTGCCATCAGATCATAACCCCTTGACCAGTTTAAGAGGGACAGGGATCTGCTGAAGAGGGTCTAGCCGGAGGGCTATGAGGATGATTAGGGGACTGGAGGGCATGGCTTATGAGAAGAGGCTGATAGACCTGGGACTTTTTAGTCTGAAGAAGAGAGACTGAGAGGGGATTTGATAAATGTTTATAAATATCCGAGGGCTGGTCAGGAGAGGGGGGATAGGCTCTGCTCACTTGCTCCCTGTGATAGGACAAGGAGCAATGGGTCTAAGTTGCAGCACAATAGATTCCACCTCAACAGAAAGGGGAACTTCTTTACTGTAAGGGTCACAGAGCACTGGAACAGGCTTCCCAGAGAGGTTGTGGAGTCTCCTTCTCTGGAGACTTTCAAGGCCTGTCTGGATGTGTTCCTCTGTGATCTGTGCTAGATTGTGTGGTCCTGCTCTGGCAGGGGGGGTTGAACTCCTTGGGTCCCTTCCAACCCCTAACATCCTGTGATCCTATGACCATACAGATTCTGACTCCTCTTGTTTCTTCCCCATGTTCCATGCATTGGGATGCAGGCATTTCGGGGAGCATGCTGAGCCCAACCTGGGGGTATGAAAGGCCTTCTGATTTTTGTTAATACCAGAACGCCTCCCCAGTGGTGCAAACCCAGCTACAGCCCCATCCCTCTTCAAGTCTAGTTTAAAGCTCTGTGAGTGATCCCTGCTTAGTTCTTATCCCTTTCCTCCCTTCCCCCCATGCAGTGTAAGCCTTTGCCACTTACTGCCATCAACTCTGGTGTCTTACAAACAGCCATGACCAAAGAACACAAAGCCCTGCCTGTAGCACCAGTCTCTGAGCCAGGTATTTACAGACTGGATCCTTCTATTCCATTCCATGTCATCACCTGCAACTGGAAGAAGAGAAGAGAAAATAATTTGTGCCCTAAACTTTCAGCAACTATCCCAAGGCCTTCAAGTCTGTTTTCATTCCTTTCAGACCATGGGATGCAGCCTCCTCCCTGCTGGTCTGGAAGTTCAATAGGGGGTAGTAGTCTTATGTCCACACCAGGTTGCAGTCCTGAGACATTTAAAGAGCCTGCTGAGACTGTGGCTCTGCCCATGCCTTGTCCACTTCTCTCATGAGAGTCACTGGCTGGCTGAGGAGGGTTGCTACTCTCTCCATGAGACTTCTGTCTTCTGAGGAAAAAAAAGACCCTGTGGCTCTGTTGGGCTGCTATGGGGACTGTTCGTCTCTGGATGCTGAGCTGATCTCTGTGATCTGACCCTACCATCACTTTAGGTGACACAATAATGTCATACTTGGCACAGAGACTGGATCGTATGCTTAATCAGTCTGAATTGTTTTTAAAGATTATTGATAGATGGCTCTCTGAAGGAGTTCTGAATGGCTTGCTATTACTATTTTTTTCTCTAGAAAAGAGTTGTTAATGAAGTGACTTAGTACTGCCTTCTTTGAAAAGCTTCTGAGCAAAGTTCTGAACCTGGAAATAAAGCTGTCACTTCTGTAATCTAGCAGAGTCATAGGCATAAACAAGTGCGCCAAACCCATTCAGCATGTGGTGGGATTCTATCTTTAAATCATACTTGCATGTGCAGAAAACTGCTCAGAATTCAAGCTCTTACATGTGTCTTTAAATATCTCTTGACCAGAACTGTGTGACACCTGTGAATTTGGAAATTCTAGTGTATTTATAAAAATTTACAAGCAATAGTGGGGAATCTGTTTGGTGTAAATCTGTACCCGCAAGCTTATTTTGAATGAAAGTAGTTGCTTCAGGCCACAGTCAGTTTTTCTTTACATAAATTAAAAATAGCCTAAAAGGACAAACTTTACCCTGATGACACTTTTATGGTCCTGGAAGACATAGTTTATAGATATTTCCTGGTTAAACACCACATTCAAGTTTCATATTTGATGAACAGAAAGTTTTTCCTTAATAGATTCAGACACATCAGTGCCAGATGAGTATCCCTTTGAAAATTTCTATGACTCATTTAGGCAACAACTTGACATTAATTAAATAAAACCCAATTTGGTTTCCTTCTCCAAGCAGATTATTAGGTGCAGTTTTCAATATTCAGAATGTCTTTGTTCATGCATTCCTTTTTGCTGAAGAAACAGTTTTGTTTTATGGTCCATGAGACAGCAAGATATGAATGGGATCTATGCTACCAGAGGGGTAGTCCCTCAGCTTAAAACCAAACAAGCTACAACAGGGTACACATGGTATATAGCTTAGAGCTGTTGAAGAATGTAGTCATTGCTGGTTCATATTAGTTTCAGCAGCTCTTTTCCATCTGCAAAGACTACTGGACTTAGAATGTTTTTATTAAGCATGTCACTTCAGAACAATTTTCATTTTTAATGGATCATTTTTATGTTGCAGATGTAAGTTTGGGAGGAGAAATTTTATCTCTAGGCCAGAACATGTTGACAAATCATAAGGAATTTAGCAAAATACAAAAATCAGAAATAAAAGTGTGAACTGGTGGTAAAATTGAACAATAGCAAGCACAGTGACAGTAGAAAAGGTCTGTTCTAATGGAGTGAATCATCATCTTTTCAAATCAGTGAAGGACATGTCCTGGTGCTGCACCTGATTAGAGTTCAGCTCAGGCCAGTGCTTAAAGCAATTCACCCTGTTTAGGGCTACAGTCTGTCTTTCTGCCAAAAGAGTAACATCTCTTTTGACTGGCAGGGGTGGTTGTGGTGATGTTTGCTACATTAAAAATAATTTGTCTAAATAAAAACTACTGCACAGATCCCTATTTTGCTGAATAAAAACTACTGTACGGATCCTTACTTTGTTCAGGGAGGTAGTATATTGTTAGCTACACAGAAGTAGTGCTGTGTTGTTGGAAACTCCAACTAAAGGAAGTATTTCTATGTTTATGTGTGGCTTTATCCTTAATATAAAGGAGCATCCTAGGCCTTATTCTGCAGTGTAGCAATGAAAAACTGAATGAATGCATTTCACAGTATGTACAGCTATGCTTCCTGTCCCGGGAAGGTTGGTTTACAGTCTAGGTGGGCATTAGGAGCTGCTTTAAAGGGTCAAAAACTGGCATTGGTTCATGCATCTTAGCAGAAAGACCAGGAAAGAATAGAATTTTTGGGGACTGCTGCAGATTGTGGAATGTTAGGATGAAGTAAAACTGATGTATCAAAACCAGTAAAGGAATACAGCACTAGTAGTACCTTGAAGAGTTCTATGAAAGGATGTTGTGAAAGCACTTTTAGAAATGAAAGTGAACTTTTTACTCAGGCAAAATGTTTGCTTTTAAAACATTAGTTGCTTAGTATTTGATGAGGAAAGTGCTGGAATCAAGGCTTAAAAACGATGCCTTGAAAGTGTAGTTTTCTCTATGGAGGGTGAAATTAATAATGCTTTGAAAAGAGTGGGAGGACAGTTTTTGGTATGCATTTTTCTGCACATCTGTTTGTAAAATCGTAAGTCTTTCTGATTTCTCATCCCAATGTCTTGGCTGTAATGAAGAAAGACCAATTCATGAACTGAGAACTTGCAGCAGGTAATGAGGGGCAGATTGATTTATTTTTTTAAATCTGTATTTCTCAGTGGTAGCTCTAAAGAGCAAAAAACCTTTTCATATGCTCATTTGGTATTCTCAATAGCTGTATGCGTATGAAAATAAAGAACTTCCTTTTCTGGTTTTCTCCAGAGCTAGATACAAAGATGGATGGAATATTTGAGTTGTTTATTCTATTGGGACACTGAAGCAGCTTAGTGTGGACAAGTGTGGACAAGGAAGATATAAGAGATTCTTCAAGAAATAGTACTTCTTAAAACAGTGTTCATCTTAAGGATGTGTGGCTTATACATCATAGGTTTGGATTGGAAGGGACCTTGAATATCATCTAGTTCCAGTGACCCCTCCATCACTGGCAGTCCACTAGACCAGGTTGCTCAAGGCCTCATCCAACCTGATCTTGAACATCTCGAGGGAGGGGACATCCACAACTTCCCTGTGCAACCTATTCCAGTGTGTCACCACCATTACTGTAAAGAATTTCTTCCTAATATCCAGTCTAAATCTGCCCTCCCTAAGCTTCAATCTGTTGCCTCTCATTCTATCACCACAAGTCCTTGTAGAAGTCCCTTCCCAGCTTTCTTGTAGCCCCTTTAAGGTACTGGGAAGCCACTTATAAGGTCTTTCTGAGGCTTTCTCCGGGCTGAGGATCTCCAATCCTTACTGAAATTTCAATGACAGTAACTGAGAATTGGTTTTTTTTCTTATTATTTTGTGGTATTTGATACAGGTTTTATAATTTTACTTAGTCACTTTTATGATATGAATCAAACAGCAGCCTTTTCTATCTTAGCACTGTACTACAGACTTTTATTCCAGAACTCACTTATACATGCAATATTATGTTTTTTTTCCTTAAAATAATGTTAAATTTATGTTTGACTTGCTATCAGACTTAGGTAAATCCTGGTAGAACACAAAAGATTAACAAATGGTGAAGATAACTTCAGTTTTGTTTTTTTTTTTCACCTGAAGCTAAGACACCTCTTCTTTATAATTGTCAGTAAATGTAATTCTCTCTCTGTCTTAAAGTGTGATCAGAATTAATGGCTTAGGCATGACTAATTGAAGTAGTTCTGTAAATACAGTTTTATTGAATCTGCACTAGATGAGTTTAAAAGCATTTATGGGAACTTCAGCAAACAGTTATTATTTATTGATTATGCTAATTTTAGGTTGGTTTATGATGGGGCTGAAACAGTCCTCTTAGCTTTGCACTGCTACTTGTGTTCAGGGCAAGCAATTGCTGTCAAAATCTGAGCATCTGACCTTAAACTTTCCAGAGTGGGAAATGGGAGAACATCCCAAACGAAGCACTTTCAAGTTCCTGTGGTAAAAGCCTGTTTTGAAATTAGAAGTTCATTTTGACATTGATTGCAGAGGTTCCAACAATTAGGGAAACCTTGAAATACATGATGTAAAATGAAGGTTCTTCCCTTGATGGTGGAAAAAGGGATGATGATATACTGGGAAAGGACATTTGAACCAATAATTTTCTAGTGATTATTGGTCAGAAGGTCAGGGATTGGCATGTATTTCCATGTGTAATGTGTACATGTGTAAACAAATTTGGTTTTGTTTTCCTAATAGAAGCCTGGAGTCTGTATACTGGGAAGTACAAACCTCAAGTTTGGTTGGAGGAGAGCCAGAATGGGAGGGGAAAAGAAAAAAGGAGTCAGGAGAGCGAAGTGATATGCTTCTGCCTTTCAAACAGTCATGAATCATACCGTCAGTTTGGTTGGAAAAGACCTTTAGGATCATCAAGTCCTACCATTATCTAACACTACCATGCCTGGTGCTAAACCATGCAGCTGATTCAGCGTACTGTGGACATTCTTTAGACCTTTGACTTTTAGGAATAATGAAATTCAGCACTCACCAGTTTCTTTTGTCTCTAACAGTATCTTTTTACTCTCTGCATTGATGAGTATTATGTTAAAAGGCCAAAAAGTAGCATAATAAATCATGCACAATTTGCACTCTGGAGCACTGCAAAGTTAGGGTATTGTGTAGGTGCTGCAAGAATATCTGGTTTTCAGTGGTGGTTTTTACACTTAAGTTTACTCAGAGATGCTCTTTATTTCTTGCTGTTTGCAATGCAGAAACGTAAACACTTTCTCACATGAGTCTTGTACTGTAACAAAGTATTATTTTGCCTCTGATTGCTTTTTCCTCTCTCTCTTTGTGTGTTTGTTTTGTTATGTGATGTTTGTTGTGTTTTGTTTTGGGATGTTTGCTTCTGTTTTTTCAGGATGATGAGCCAGTTAGACCAGGAGTAGCCATGACAGATCTTGCTACTGGGTTGTATACATATGGAGCAATTATGGCTGGTTTACTTCAGAGGTACAAGACAGGGAAAGGACTGCACATTGACTGCAACCTCTTGTCATCTCAGGTAGGAGTTTTTAAAAAATTGCCTTTACTTATGTAGATATTTGAACTTAAGAAGACCATTGTGACATTAATGCAAATCAGCTAGTACAGCTAACATCTCTTGAGAAGAGAAGGCTGAGAGGGGATCTTACCAATGTCTATAAATATCCAAGGGTAAGTGTTAAGATGAAGGTGATACAAGGAACATCTGCTATTCTGGCAGTGACCATTTGATATGATGTGGTTATATTTACTACTGTGGTGTGTTTGGATTTCACTTTTAACAAAGGATCCCCATGTTCTCTGGAAACACAAGTTAATAAAAGTTCATAATGTCCCTGAGCCTCTAAATAACAGCTGTAGTAGAGATTTTGAGGTGGACAAGCATAAATGATGAAACCACTGCTGGAAAGCAGGCCTTGACACTGAGTGATATTACTACTAAAAGTGACTGAATGACTTGTGCAGAGCAATCAAGTATCATCCCTGTGTCAGAGTAATCCAGGAGTTCTACCTTTTGGCTCTGGAGCCTGCAGAATAATCTTGACTATGCAGCATTTTCTCAAATTATATTCAAGAGAAATCTCTCCAAAGGTGTTTTGATTATCAAAGGCATACCATATAGAATGAATAATGAGAACTTTTTGTTGCCTTTGAACATGCAAGCACTTTTGGTGCAATGGTTTATAATTGACAAAAAGAAAGTGATGTTGGTATGACCTGCATATGATCAGATGATCTGTTGTCTCATGGATGTAGATACCTGCTGTTACCAACTGGCTGCATGGTCCATAGTAATTTTTCTGTATATTTTAAAACATCCAAACTGTATCTAGTACGAATCAAAGCTGCTGCAGTGCTCCCATATTTTTACCTCTATTCAAATACATTTTTCCATACATTATCCCTGTCAGTACACTTGAGAGATGATAAGATGCCCATTGTGCAATATGCTGGCTCTGGTGTGAGCAGGAGGTCAGACAAGGTGACTCCAGAAGTTCCTTCCCCTCTCTCTCATTGTATGATAATAATGACAGGGACTAATGGTTGAAGTTGCTGTTGTTTTAATGCCTACTGCTCTCGTATAAATACTCACTGAAATCAGATCTGGAAAGGAGGGGGAACCCTTGCTTAAATCAACACAGAAATTTTTGTTTGTTTCAGAAATATCTGTAAGGACCAAACACTTCACACACTTATGTATATTTGTAAATACTGTGCCCATTTGAAAAATGCAGTCAGCAGTTTAGAAAAATATTTAAAGTATATATTGTACTCTCATTAATTATTTTGTTTGTAAGTGGATTTTTTTTTGTTTTGTTTAAGGTATCATATTGTTAGTTATGGCTGCTTCCTCTTGATTGTCTTTATTTCTAACTTTATTGAAAGAATTTCTGGTGATTGCTATCAATTTCCAGAGTACTCTCTTGGGTTTTTTTTTATTCCTTGTTCCACTATGTTTTGGCTTTTTTATTTTTCACGTGGAGCCTTCTTGATTCATCAAATGCTAAAAGTAAGAGGAGTTGCTGTAGTTCTCTTATTTCACCTTTGTCACCTCATCTATCCTTAGAAACTCCTTCATTGGTTAGGATAGATTGGTCTCTGTGCAAAAGTGTTCTCACCTCACAAAATCTCCGTTTGAAGGTCCATCATCATCCTTTAGGCCACTCACATATACAAGAAAGGGAATGAGGTTTTGGATAGCTGTTAGTGAACAAACATGGTATGTGGTTTTGATTTCTGTGTGCTGATGAAGTACTAAATGATGAAGAGACATTAACTCATTCCATGCTTGTTATCAAGTTGCAGTTATCTAGAAGTTGCTAGGAAGTAATTCCATACGAGCGCACTCTTGCTGTGGAATAACTTTTTATTTCACTTCAATGTTGAGTAAACTAAGCTGAAATAAGTTTGGAATAGAGCTGTTGTTCAGAAGACTGCTATTTGGTTTTAGATAATGCTGTTGCTTCAGTCCAGATCAACTTTAGGGTGCTGGCCCAAGACTGTAAAGAGAACATTTATTAAAATAGAAAGAAAAAAAATAGACGTAGGTGCTGGAGTACCAAAAAATAACCCTGTGTGGTAAATCCTATCTTAAAAGATATGTTAAAATGAAGGGAAAATGTAACTGATGACTGAGTCTGTCTAAGAATGTCTAGTTTTCCTGGCTTGTTTTCCTCCTTCTTGCAAAAGTGCTGGTTACTTTTAGTACACTCACCCTTAAAGACTTAGGAGTGTAGCATGAATCTAATAAATTATTGGAAAAAAAAAGAGCTTTACTTTGCAGTATTTCTGGTGGTAATTTATTTTTTGCAAAGAGAAGGACAATTACTGTGATACGATCAGGTTCTCAAAAGAGAACCTTTCAGAGGGATTATGGTTTTGCACACCAAGCTGTGTTAGCTGAAACTAACTCTTCCTCATGTGATGAATGTTTAAAACAAGTGGCCTTTTGAAGTTTCTCGTGGATGCTGCCAAAGCAATAAGTTGTATGCTTTTAGTTTGTTAGGTTCTTGTTGCAGTTGATTAGTGGTGGGATCTAGAGGTCAGATAGATGCATCATGGTAACTTTCCCTTCAGCCCTACACTGTTGTGTAGTAATTTTTAATAAGAAAAAAAAGGAGCCTTATTTTCTGTGTGTAAAAGTTACTGGACTGTCCTATCAGTAGTGTTACAGCAGCAGGATCCTGTGTGAAATGTGGCTTATGTCAGTATTTCATACACTAAGTTAATACAGCATCCTGCTTTGCACCTTTTGTCCGTTCTTCAGCTGAGTGGAGAATTGTGAAGCTGGCAGCACTTATGACTTGGACTATGTCAGGAAGGAAAACAAAATCTTAGGGGTTTTAAAGCAATTACATAAGTAAAACTTCCTGAAATCCATTTGGTTTATTTTATAACAAAACCCCTAGCATGTATATGTCCGTGTCTGTGCTGTTTTTCTGTGCTTTCACTTTTCTGTGCATCTTGTGGGAGTGCAAGAGGATTTTTAGGGTTTTTTGGTAGATGGGGGAGGAGGGGCAGGACTGGAGGATGCTTTTGATATTAATTTCCTGCACAGATATGCTAAGAACGAAGAACATTGAACTGAATTCAACTGCCAACAAGAATGATCTGAAGCTGTTTAAAGAAATATCCCACTGGCGAGTTTGTTTAGTATTTAACTAATCTGTGTAGTATGCAGTTCAGTGAAATCCTGCTCTGTAAAGAAATACTGTTTTTCAAGTATCTTAAAAAGACATTTTTCATATTCTGCACATAAACCACTTTTGCCCTAAAGCTTTATAACAGTTTATTACTACCACAGACGATTTCTCTCCCCACAACAAAATAGAATTATATTATTGACAAGACAGATATGGTGAGCACTAGGATGTGGTTTTGCAGTGAGCACTAACTTTCTATATCTCTCATCTATACACTTTTAACCCATGTCATAAAATTCCTTTGAAATTTTTTGACTTTTAGATGATTTACAGTTGTCAGCTCCAGACCTTTCAGCATCTAAATAGTGTCCTTTAGATGACGCTAGTAAATAAGAAGGAAGTGGGTTTTGGATTTGGTTCCAATTATGCAATTGTGCCTTTTCTTCTGTTGTGGCTTTAAAAAAAAAATCTCTTGGAAGTTTTAATATCCTTCCTGTATTTAATTACAACCAGGCTCCGACAAATACTGTAACAAGTTGGTTTCTGTGAGACTGAAAATCTGTAAGAAGTATTTTACATTTAACGTTTCTGCAATTTTGGAGTGTATTTTTTTTCCCTCAGGTTCCACAGACAGGACAATGTAGTTAGTATTGTTTGTATTGTAGAATTGTCCATTGTTTGTATCATAAAATTGTCCATCAGACATTTCTCTGCTTCTTATTATTACATTTTAGTTTGCAATTAACTTAGCAAACTCCTAATCTTTTCAGACTTTTGAGGTGACCCTAGAAAAATCTAGCAAAGAGATAGAAATGATTTTCTGGATTTATTTTTTTCTGCTTTAGCTTGGCACTTAGTTTACTCAGACAAAGGTGTGATTTGAAAATTCCAGTTTTTGTTTCTGCATCACTTTTTTCCCAAGATTTAAGGCCTACCTACTTAAGGTCATTTTAGTGCTCACTGTTCAGGGTTTTCATGGCTTATCTTTTACAAATCATTGAGTGTAAGTGAAACTGGTAACAATTACATACTGCCTGTAGGATTTATATGGCATCACAGGACCTCTGAGCAGTAAGTTGTGTGAGAAATACCAATCTTGGAACTCACATATTATTCAGGTGTCTTGACTGTGTCTTTTTGCTCCTCTGCTTGCTAAGAGTTGTGAGTTGGCAATGCACAGAGAGAAAATCTGCTTTTTTAGAGGCCATTGCTGCTGGTGATTTTTGAGGCTGGCTCGGAGGACTGTTACACAGTTGTCTTGGTTTGGGTATGGTTTGAATAAGCTGTTCTTTTTTTTACAAGCTTATAAAGCATCATCTTTGCAAAACATTGTACTCTTAATCTCGGTCATGAAAAAAAATCGTCTGTGTGCTGTGTGTAGACATTGCCTTTTTCACTGCATGGCTCTGACACACAAAGATAATAACATATGAGTTGATGTGAACATCTCTTTAAATATATACTGTGCACTAAACACTTCTCTTGGCTACTAATCTTGATAATTTCAAATGAGGACATCAGAATAACCAAGGACAGAACTTATCCCTCGGGGTTTTAAGTAGCTAGAATTTTATTGAGTAGAGCAGAAGACCATACTAACATGACAATAACTCAATTTAATATTGGCCTCTGTGGAATGTGTGTTGTGATTTCTAATGATTAGTTATGCAAGAAGTCATTGGTAGATCATACTCCAGCTGGATGTTTAGTGGCTTTCTTTGCTCTGTAAACAGAACATGCACCCAGATTGCAAAGGGAATTTCTTTTTTAGCTGTGATCTGGTAGTAAATTCTGTACCTTTTTGCCTTTGTTATTATTATTCCTGTGCTAAAGGACCTAAGTCTGAGTGTGCTGCAGCTTAATTTTTGTGGGAGTTGCTATAGAGAATGGTAGAAGGAAGAGAGAAGCTGTAGCCAAGGCGTTGTTCAACCTCTGCCTCAGAACTGTGATGAGAACCATGATACACACATGGAGCAAATGCCGCTTCTTTTTGCAAAGAAGCCAACTGATCAGAATCAGAAGGAACTGATTAGGATTTATTTCACCACGAGTGCTGCAGCAACTAGAGCTCACCTTAGTCTGAGGTTTGTGGGGACAATCATTTTAGCAGGGCCTTTTGTGACAGGGCAAGCACTGGTGTTTTCAAACTAAGAGAGAGAAAATTCAGACTGGATAGAAGGAGGTGAGACACTGGTCCAGGTGCCCAGAGAGGTGGTGGATGCCCTGTGCCTGAAAATGTTCCACGTTGGGTTGGACAGGTTCTGGGCAGCCTGCTGTAGTTGGAGAAGTTCTTGGTGGCTGTGGAGTGGTTGGACTGGATGACCTTTAAAGTTCCCTTCCAACCCAAAGCATTCTGTGATTCCTGTGTTTGAGCTACCTCTGTCATCAATTAGGTGAAGACTAGGAAAAAGATAGGAACAATGTGCACATAGGAAAAATAAAACATCTATCTGGAATAGGGAGGCAAGATTGTTCAAAGGCTGAAGAAGATATGTCTTTGGTAAGTGTATTATTTAGATGACCTTGAAATAGGGATGTAATTCTGGAAATGGAATCAGGATCTTTGTAGTTCATTGCCAACAGATCATATTTTGTGATTATGCTAAGTATTAGGAGAAGGATAACCTGGGTAGTTCAAAAGAAATGGAAATGATTTAAGCAGCCAATAAAGTAAGCACTTTAGCATGCTCTGAAAGCTTACCCCTCCCTTTAAAACTCTGGGAATTCTTCAGAAGTAATTCACTAAATCAGTTCAATTTGGAGAGGGCCATTCAGCACCTTGTGTGATACTTATTTATGTAAATAGCAAGGAAGATGGAAGAGGTTTCAATTTTATGTAATGGAAAAAAAATAAGCTAGCAAAACAACTGATCTCTATGCACTGTTGAACCTCTGGGATTCTAATAAATCATAACAAGTACATCAGTTTTGGGTATGCTGCTGGAACAGCAGCTAAGGTTTTAACACTGCTTGGTTTGATCACCCCAGACAGCTCTGACTGAAATGTGTCTACAGTTTATAAAGAAGATGAAGTAAAAGATGATGCTGAAACAAATCTGGACTTCTTAGTCTGATGGAGTTTTGTTGCCATTAATCTTTCTCCATGTAAAATGTGTTAAAATGCTTTGCCTTCTTTGGATTGAGTATCTGTGGTATAAGATTCCTCTGATAAAAAATAATGTGAAGTTATTTTCAAATCAGAAAGCAGCTTTGATGTTATGCCACAGTGTGGTGGTGCTAGTGAAATACTTCCCTAGATCAATGAAGGGAAAGCTTCCTTCTATAGAGAATCAGTCACAAATTTGTTGTCATGATTCAAAATTCATTATCAAGCAGAAGTGCCATATTTTGACTTCAGACTCACTGGTAATACTAACTCAGATCAAACTTTCAAATCAAATAGATCTTTGGACCAGGTTTCTCTGACTTGTATGTTCTTCAGCAGCTTTGTAGGTGAACCACATCTGCATTGTCTGCAAGCATTAAAGGTTCTCTAAGATGCTGGACAGCTGAATGGTGGGTGCAGAGGCACAGACATACAATCTTGTGTGTGGTGAAATATCCTGCTTCAAATATTTTAGTCAATTTCATGTCTTTGTTTCTTGGGTAATGCATTAGCACGTAAGTGAAGTGCTTCATGGCAGTGTCCAGAGATCCTTCAATGTTAAAACTAATGGCAGTATTGAGGTCATACTGTTACACCCAGAGGAAACATTATTTTTGTGGAGGGACAATTCTCCCCATACAGGATGCAAATGAAATTATCAGGAGCAAATACACTTGAGATTCTTTTTTCTGTGCAGGACCTTTTTTTCTGTGCAAGTATTAATGCTGATAAATGTGAAGAAAAAATAAGAGTGTCATAAATGGTTAGGTGTATGCATATTTTGATTGTAAATGGCACTGTTTCTAATCACAAAATCAAGGGTGAAAAGTGCCTTACTATAGCTCTCAGATGTTGGCAGCTTTCCATGGAAAAGCATCCTTGTTACTGATTAAATAGAACAATACAAAGCCTCATGAAATGTTTGCAGCATCCAAATTGGAGCCCCTGGATATTACTCTAGTACAAACAATAAGAGAAATTGCTGTAGTTATTCTGCTGCCTGTCCTCACAGGTAATTAATTTTTATATGAGCCAAGTCTGTTTGCCTGGATTTCATTTGTAGGTTTTGCACTTGCGATTCTCAGTTGTCAAATATAGCTACTGGTTTTAGAACAGAACAGAGTAATTTAGGTTATAAAAGACCTTTCAGATCATCAGCCGTAAGCCAAACCTTGCCCCAATAGGCAATAGAGATATGCCTGGACCCTCCCAATAGGGGATTGCCTGCCCAGACCTCAGGGGTACACGGGCTAGGCGTGTGTGTGTTATGCAACTTGTTTGCTGCTTTGTGGGTCCTGGCAGAAGAACATGTCTGGGTATGTTGAGGCATGGTGAAGCCTCAGTTTTGGGGCTGCTGCCCCTCCACCACAAGCTGTTAACCCAGCACTGCAAAATTACCATTAAACCATGACTTTCAGCACCACATCTACATGTCTCTTAAAGCTCTCCAGGGATGATGACTCTGCCAGTACCCTGGGCAGCCTGTTCCAGGACTTGCCAACCCTTTTGGTGTATAATGTTTTTCCTAATGTCCAAGCTAAACCTCCCCTGGCATAACCTGAGGCCATTTTCTCTTCTATATTTTTTTTTCCTTGGGAGATGAGACCAACCCCCACCTTTCTGCAACCTCCTTTCAAGTAGCTGTAAACAGTGATATGGATTCATAGAATCAACCAGGTTGGAAGAGACCTCCTCTCAGTCTCCTTTTCTCTGGACTAAATAATCCCAGATATCTCATCTGCTTATAAGTCCTGTTCTGCAGACCTTTCAGCAGCTTCATTGCCCTTCTTTGGCTAAACTCCAGCACCTCTATGGCCTTCTTTGAGTGAGGGGCCCAAAACTGAGTCCAGTACTCAAGGTGTTAGCCTCACCAGAGCTGAAGACCCAAGTGTGGGAACTTGGCCTTGTTGAACCTCATATGTCCTGGCTTTAGTCTTCACCTGACTCATATCCCTCAGGACTGTGAACTCTACCAGTGTATGATTGCTGCTGCCCAGACTGCCTGTAATTTTGGCATCACTGATGAACTTGCTTGCATTAGTAGCCGTAAGGTCCAGCACTGCATCCACTCTGGGATCTGCTCCATAATCTTCACTGGCACTAAGATCAGACTGACAGGTCTAGGTCTGTAATTCTCCGAATCTTCTTTTCAGTCTTTCTTGTGGATAGGCATTGTATTTTCTAGCCTCCAGTCAGCTAGGACCTCCCCAATTAGCCAGGACTGCTGGTAAATGATAGAGAAAGGCTTGGTGAGTGTTTTACCAGCTCCTTCAGTATCCTTGGATGGACTCTGTCTGGTGTGTATCTAAGTGGTGTAGCAGGTTGCTAATCACTGGTCCTGTCTGCCTGCTGGGTCTGTCCCAGATGAGATATGGTATGCTCTGATAGTCTCTCTTTTTCTCCCAGTCACTGATACTCTTCAACCTACTCACCTCCTCTTGCAGGTCAGTCCCTAAGTGGAAGAATTCCATTACCTGGATGCACCTCCCATAACTCAAATTGTTCTGCTTTTGGTTCTCTGCATGAGCAGAAGAGACTCAGAGAACCTAATCTATGCTGCTTTTTAAATAACTAGTGCCATACAACCAGTCAAACCCCAAGGAAGCTGTAATTCATATTAAATAACCTTTTTTTTTGGGAAAAAAACCTATAATTAAGGAATAATATTAGAAAATATATTACAGGGTTTAAGATAGTATAAAATGTAGCAGCAGAAGCATTTTGCAAGTTGAATTTTGCCTGGATTTAGTAAAGTCATGTGAAAATACAGAGCGTAATGCATTTCATGTTTCAGAGAAGATGGGAGACTTGAGGAAATGATTGTAGAAGTGTCATTTATAGTTAAGGTTGTCTGATATGTCTGTTATCAGAGTCTGATTTTAGTTTTTATAACTTTGCCAAAGTTTTAACTGTTTTGGCTGAATTTTCCATGTCATGGAACTGCCAAAAAGGGATTTGTTTTCACAGTTTCTACTAAAATGATTCATCTGTTTCCAGGAACAAGTTATGGGAAAATACGTTGAGGGCTTTTTTTTTTTTTTTTTCCTTTTTTGTCCCCCTGGGAAACTCAGTGCCTTTATTCTTTGGAGTGGAAACTTGAAATCTGGCAGATGAATCACCCTTATGTCAGAGAAGTGTCTTTTGAAAGGAACTCAGAGTGGCAGGAGGTGCAATGCGTACGATGTACCATGTGCGCGGAGGCTCGTAGGGACTTGCTGGGAGATTTGGTGGAGTTCTTGGGCTGTATATTCCCAAATAAGTTAAAACTTCAAAAAGTACCTACAAATTAAGTAGGTCAGAAATAGAATAGAAAAATGCTGTAGGAGCATATGGTCAAGATTTGTATATAAGTGGACTAAAATCATGCAGAGTGTACAGTCTAACTTTGGACTTCTTGGGTTTTGGTAACTTTGAAGTTCTTGGGGTTTTGTAACCTGAATATTTAATATATATATAATATATATATATATTTAATATATATGTGTGTGTGTGTATGTATATATATTTTTTTTAAAGTGGCAGATTTCTTAAAGCTGTCCCTGTGTGGTTGTGAATCTGAAACAGGAGTTTTTCAGTAGTGGGAGTAGTATGATTTTTTTTACACTTTCAAAACCGGCTGATTACTTCCTAGCATTTTATTTTAATCAAGAAAATGTTACTTATTTTTCACTTTAAAATATCACTTTCTTCAACCAGAGCTCATTTTAAAGAAAGATATTTTTTTCCTTCTCTTTCAAGTCAGTACTGTCTAGTAAGGTCTATAGTCAGGATTTTTATTTCTGATCCTTCACCTGAAATATATCTGAGTTTGTGTAGGTTTGTTGTTTTGGTTTAAAGTGGACACTAAGGAGGTCTGGGAGTCCAGTTAACATTTTCTTTCTTTTCAAAGCTGAGTGCTCAATTATATATGTGCTTGAAATGTCAAGCCCTACATCTGTTAGCTGCATGAATCTTTGCAATTGGTACTGTTAATTGAGTCTTAATCAGAAGATAGTCTCCGTGCTGTGGGAAGCACAGAAATGTTCATTCTGGTCTTTTATAAGCTGGAAGAAGCTCATTAAAAAAAAAATATTTGGGGGTCAGTTCTTTTTGTTGTTGCATTTCACTGAATTCAGCAGATGTGTGGCATGCAAATACCTTGTAGTTTTGAAACTGCCTCAGCTTCTTTTTTTTAAATTGGTATTGTTTTATTATATATTGCAAAAGTTGTGTTCAGCCATCACCGTCACAGTTTAAAGGTATATGCACAATTGAGCACTTTAAGATCCATTTTTCTCAATCTTTAGCTTTCTTCTCCTCTGAGAAGAATAGAATCAGTCAGGGTTGGAAAGGACCATGAGAATCATCTAATTCCAACCCCTGTGCCATGGGCAGGGACACCCTACCCTAGGTCAGGCTGGCCACAGTCTCATCCAGCCTGGCCTTAAACACCTCCAGGGCTCGGGCCTCAACCACCTCCATGGGCAATTCCAGAGTCTCACCACTCTGTGTTCAAGATGGTGTTTCCAAATATGTTACCTTTGTTTTTCTCATTGCATGTGTGTGGGTTTTTTTATTGTTTCTAGCTCATTGAGCACCTCCTAGCACATTATTTCCCTGACTGATCAAGTGGCTAACTTCAATCAGAAAGTCTCACAAGCTGCACGTGATTTCTGCCACAGTGTTGGGTTGGAAGGCGCTGAACAAGGACCTGTTCCAAAGTTGCAGTTATTTGTCATTAACGGTTTTGATTTTATCTGTAGAAGATTAACTGTGTGGCTGGGATGATGCTTCAATGCCAGGAGTTTCCTTCTGTAAAGGGTAAATTCCTGGTCTCTTTTTGACAGTGTTGCTGGTTTTATCCAGAGCACAATGCTCATGATATGACCACAAACATTCTATTAGCAGGGGCTATGGGGTCTGTAGTAGTAAGCATTGGTCTATGTGGTAGTAGTCTTGGGTTTTCAGTTAGCTTTTGTAGACCTCTTTGGAGTCGTCCATGGAATTTGCTGGTCTGCAAAGCAGCATTTGAAAACAGCCACAGCACTGCTGGTTCTTGAAGGATAAATAAAAATCTGTGTGGAGGGATGTTATGGGACAGTGGTTGTGAACTCAGAAGGTCAGACCTGCTGCCTTGTGCAGATGTAATGACACCACAGTAAAGTCTTGCTCCTTTGCCGGCAGTGGCTTTACTTGGAAGTGTGGATGTCTGCCCAGTCTCTGGTTGTCTGGCACTCTTGAGCTGATTTTTAGCTCCTGCAAGGCTCTCTGCTCCAGGCAGGATACCTGAACTTATAGGTGGTGTTTCTTGTCAGCTGCTGGAAAGGTTGTGGGTTCTTGCTGGGCCCCTGTGGAAAGTTGCCTTGAACTGTGGCTGCTTGCTTGCCTCTGCCCAAGGCTGCCGTTTCTGCAGCCCAGTTCATTCTTGCAGGAGTTTGAAATGCAGTTGCCTGCTTAAAAACTGATGACACAGCACCATTCATTGTGGCACAGTGCCACATCCTCAACCACTTGGATCAATGCATAAAATGTAACACAAAACAGACATGCACTGCATGACAGCAGTGAGGTGACTACAAGCTAGTGAGAACTAACTTCTGCTGTCATTAAGCCTTCTGGCTGAACGTAATACAATTTCAGCTAGAAGATTGGGATTTTTTTGTAAGTGAAGTGGTTTTTTTGGTAGAGATACAGGTCCTGCCTGATCCACCTGGTCTCCTTTTATGATCAGGTTACCCTCCTGGTGAATGTGGGACAGGCTGTGGATGTCATCTACCTGGACTTGAGCAAAGCCTTTGACACTGTCTGCCACAAGCATATCCTGGCAAAGCTGGCAGCTTGTGCCTTGAACAGATTCATTCTGATACGGGTCAAGAACTGGCTGGAAGGCCAGGCCCAGAGAGCGGTGGTTAATGGTGCCACATCCAGTTGGCAGCTAGTCACTAGTGGTGTCCCCCAGGAATCAGTGCTGGGCCCACTCAATATCTTTATTGATGATCTGGACCAGAGGATTGGGTGGGCACAGACCAATAGGATGAGATTTAATAAGGCTAAGTGCAGGGTTCTACACTTAGACCACAACAACCCAAGCAGCACTACAGGCTGGGGACAGAGTGGCTGGAGAGCAGCCAGGCAGAAAGAGACCTGGGGGTACTGGTAGATAGTATCTGAACATGAGCCAACAGTGTGCCCAGGTGGTCAGGAGAGTCAGTGGCATCCTGGTCTGGATCAGGAACAGTGTGGCCAGCAGGACAAGGGAGATTATTCCTCTCCTGTACTTAGCACTGGTCAGGCCACACCTTGAGTACTGTGTCCAGTTCTGGGCCCCTCAATTCAAGAGAGGTGTTGAAATACTAGAACGTGTCCAGATAAGGGTAACGAAGCTGGTGAGAGGCCTTGGGCACAGCCCTGTGAGGAGAGGCTGAGGGAGCTGGGGGTGTTTAGCCTGGAGAAGAGGAGGCTGAGGGGTGACCTCATTGCTGTCTACAACTACCTGAAAGGAGGTTGTATACAGGTGGGGTTGGTCACTTCTGCCAGACAACCAGCAGTAGAACAAGGGGACACAGTCTCAAGTTGTGCAAGGCAGGGAGGTCTAGGCTGGATGTTAGGAGGAAGTTGTTGGCAGAGAGAGTGATTGGCTTTGGGATGGGCTGCCCAGGGAGGTGATGGAGTTGCTTCAACACCTCCAGCAATACCTGCAGTTGCTGTTGCTGGAGGTATTGAAGAAAAGCCTGGCTGAGGCATTTAGTTCTATGGTCTAGTTGATTGGACAGGGCTGGGTGCTAGGTTGGACTGGATGTGCTTGGAGGTCTCTTCCAACCTGCTTGAATCTGTGATTTTATTTTTTATTAAATTATTTAAAATCAGTCATTAAGTAAATACTAACATAGGAGCAATGATTTTAGGAGACCTTTGTCAGTGTACACCAGATTAGAATTTTAGGTTTATGTTCAGGCTTTTCTTGTATAAATGCCTTTTTCCAGGACACCAGAAATATGGAAAGATCATTATTTGGTTTTGCACAACAGAAGGCACTGAGATTGTCCAGGATGTTTTATTCTCTGAAGTTCTAAGTTTGTGTTATTAGTTCACTGGTGTAGTGTAAAATAAGTTATCTGTGCTGTAAATGCCTGTCTCAAAGTTCTTTTAGGAACTGTAAAAAAGTGAATACCTTAGAAAAAAAGTGAATGAGAATAAAAATAACTTGGCTGAGAGTCAAAGCTTTGTTAAGATATGTGGCAGGAAAGCAGACACAAAATTGGAGGGAGAAGAAAGTAAAGAATATAATTAAAATGTTATTTTCTCCTCTTTCCAGTTACCTGTCTTCTTTTGTTATTCATATGCACTTGTTGAGGTTGCATGTAAATGATTGATTGACTCAGTGAACTCATTGTAATAAATTATGTTTGATGTGCTATCTGGAAAAAAATCTTTTGAAATTCTGTCTCTTTGCTTTGTCTGCTCACCTTGTGGCTTTTAATATCTTGTTTCCCATCTGTCTGATTCCATCATAAACTGAGCATAACTTTCCAGCCCTTAATGCAGCTCTTTTTCTTCTGGTCTAACTGAGTATGTAACACAAGTATGTGATTTGGCCATCAACAGTAACATCAGAAAGGAATGTTGAAGTGTGTGTTCCCTTTATTGATGTGAAATAAAGAAATGCTTATCTGTAGATATTTGATAATAGATATTTACAGTTCACAGATATGTCCCTGCAAGCAAATGAACACAGAGATGTCTGTGTCATTGTCTTACATCAGCTTTAAGTAGCATTTAAGTCCAAAGGTTACTTTTAAAGATTAATGCTTAATTAAAGGAGGAAAGAAATGGGTCTCTAAGGTTTCAAGAAAGCAATTTTAAATATAGATTTTAAAATTCTTAACCTAATATATAATGCAGATGCACCCAAACGTCATTTTGAGAGATTAATTGCACTACAGATATTCCTACTGCTAGAAGTGTCTGACAGTGAGGTCACAGAATCACAGATTCACTGAGACATTCAGGTTGGAAAAGACCCTCAGGGTGACTGAGTCCAACCAAAAGGCCTAATTGTGTCTTGAATTACAGGGGAATTGGGAGAAGCAGTCTTATTTTGTGAAAGACATTTTTTTCCCCTTCAGGATATAATGTCTGTAGAAATGTTTGGTTGGGATATTTTTTTTGTATGCTTCTAGTTCAGCAGTTTGCTCACCAGTAGTTAAGACACAGGTAGATGAATTATTTTTGTTCTTTATTAAGGATGTGAAATCTGCATCCTGAAGGTTTTTTTCCATAGTGCCTTTTCAGTGAGAGTAAGTTTTTGGAGAGACCAGAGAGAATGCACTGAGCCAAGAAGAGAGAAAAGGGAAAAACATGGCAGTCCTGGGACTGTCCTTAGCAGTTTCATGGGATAGCAGAAATGGAGTGAGTCCTGTAAGCCTGCTAAGTTCATTAGAGAGCTGGTATGAAAAGGCTAAAATGCCACAGAGTTCACCCAACTAAGTGTGCTTATAGATAAAACACAAAGCAATGAAATATTTACATTGATGTGGTCAATGTAAGTTTATGTCTATGATCATGATGATAATGCTGCTACTGCTGCATCTCATTGGCTGGTTGATTTAGCTATGAACAAGGTACCCAACAGAGAAAAGGATGCCAAAAGGAAAGAAAAGCAATTTCCCTTAATGATTTGTTTTAAAAAAACCCTCAATAACAAACAAAGTAGTTTCAGAAGGACACAAAAGCATTATGCATTCATGCAAGTGATTGGTACACTGACTGAAATGAATTATTTTTCAGACTAAGGGTCATATGGAACTGAGGCCTTGATGCAGTCTAAGCAACTGTTAGTTCCAAAATTGCATTCTTCGCTAAGCTTCTGACTTCCTTGAAATTTGCTTCTCTTGCTGCTGAAACAAGTCTTTGAGCAGAAGTCGAAGTGGCAGAATTCCAATGTCTAGTGAATATTATGGTTTAATTGCTTTCTTTCCTATTGTCCTGGGAAAAAGTGCTTTGAGGAAATCTATATGTGTGTGGTTTCCACCAGTGAAAAAAAAATTACATTAATCAACTTACAAAACTGTATTGATGATTTTTTTTCCTGGAACGAATGGAAGTTTTCTTGTGAGAGTTTGTGATGGCTTTTATTTTTTTATGAAGCTCATATCTCTATTTCTACAGTGTAGAATATAAACAAACAAATGGAATGAAGTCTCATCTCCATTGTATTCAGTATTAATATTCTAGGGTTTCTGTTTCAATAGATTTTCTTTCACTGCATTCTTTCCAGGGTTATGTTTGGTATAGTGTTTCCTTCCAGAAGTGTAAAAAGTTATATGGATGTATCACAGGGGGCATGCTTGTGTCATGTTCTTAAAAGTAAAAGCCTGTTTTTCTGGGTGCATCTCATCTGTTACTGCAATTTGTGTGCAATAGGATATTAGAATCATAGAATGGTTTGGGTAGGAAGGGACCTCCAATGGTCATCTAGTTCAGCTTCCCTGCAATGAGATTGCCCAAAGCCCTGTCTGGCCTCACCTTGAACACATTCAGGGATGGGGCCTCAACCACTTCTCTGGGTAACCTGTTCCAGCATTCCATTGCCCTCATGGTAAATAATTTGTTCCTAACATTCAAACTAAATCCACTCTTCCCTAATTTCAAACTGTTGCCCCTCATCCTTCAAGTCCCTTCAAGTCTCTGAAGCAGTTCCTCTCCAGTCTTCTTGTAGACCTCCTTCTGGTACTAGAAAGCTTCTATTAGGTCTCTATGGAGCCTTCTCTCCTCCAGGCTAAACAGCCCCAGCTCCCTCGGGCTGCCCTCACAGCAGATGTGTTCCAGCCTCCTGGCCATCTTTGTGTTCCTCCTCTGGACCTGCTCCATCAAGTCCATGTCAGCAGCTGTGTAGTGTTACACACAAACAGAGAAGGATATCTAACAGTTAATGTTTCATCATCATTGCATAGCTATTTGCTTTGGTAGAAAAAATATCACTTTGGAGTGTGACCCCAGTTTGAAAGGACCAAGAGTGTGTGTCTAGAGTGTGTGTTATTAATAAATTACATACTTTTGTGACTCATTAAACTCTCTCTGTAATAATGGTGTGTTTCATTCTATGTTGCTGAAGAAGGTTGCAAATACAGGGGAAAAGTTCGTTCTGCATACTCCCAGAGTAATTTCCTTAATTGCTGAGATTTTCCTGGGGACCAAAGGACAGACTAGACATTGTTCGACATTTTAGCTGAATGAAATGACACTGGGCTATAATAAGCTGCAGCTGAAATCCAACTACAAAGTGTTTTCCAACAGTACTTGGGAATAAGGCATTGCAGTTGTAGTTAGTATATGGATATAGGTTTTGGAAGCAGCTAAATTCTAATTTGCTGTATATTTTCCTAGGTTTTCTGATTAACTTAGTCACTGTGTTGATGATTCATAGCTAAATATTTGCTTTAGATGTGAGTGACACATTGCCTTTTCAGTATATATGGAGAAGAGAAGAAAATGAAATTATGTTCTTTTTCTAGAAATTCTGATAGAATACACATACTGGAATGAGTTTGGTGTACTCTCAATTAATTGCTGCATGTTTTCCTGTATAAACAGTAGGCTCATTGGCAAATTTCTTTCATTGAGGGGAGAATTATGAAGAAAATGTATTTTGGGGGAAAAAATGGCCATGTGGCCTATTGTTTAGGCAAGCAGTTGCTCTTAGTGGCACAACTACTTAACAGCATAAAGCAAATACATTGTGTCTGGTGTATTAGTGATAACCTTGCATGCTAACTGTGATACTTTATTGCACTGCTTGGCTTCAGATATAGCCACACACTGTATCTTCTTGAAGAAATAAGCATAAAGAATCTGCCATTGCTTATAACACAAACACTGATTTTCCTGCATTACTGCATCTTAAATGTTCACTTCTTTCCCCCAAGATGTATTTGTGTTTACAAAGTATATTCCCTCAAATTGTGGTTCCCAAGTTAGCATGCCATATATTTTTCACCAAATTAATCTTTTTTCCAGTTTTGTCTGACTAATGACTTGATAAATCTCTCCTTATCTTCTAATGGCAGATGATTTATCAAGGCCTACCACTTAATTAATATTACAGAGCATGTGGGGAGCTGAAGAATTCAGAAGTGTTTTCTGTAGCTTGGACATGTAAAATGAGAGGCATAGGAGAAAGCAGAAAGATAATCTTGTAACTGAGAAAAGCAAAAAGGGCCTTTGTGATTTAAGCATGGGATTGAGGTTCAGGAAATGATGAGTTCTATCCCACAAATCCATCATGCTTCCCACTAGACTCTGGACAAGACACTGTTTTTCTTTCTTTGCTGCAAAATAGTAAGGGTAATACTGTTTTGTCTCTTAGGGTACCTTAATGCTAAATTTGTCTAGCATTACAAGTGGATAGAGGATCTGAGATTATTGAGTTGTGCTTAAACAAACACTTCCATGTTACAGCCTGGATTTGTATATATTTATTTGTACATAATGCATAATATACTTCTGTGGTGTAAAGGTTTCAACTTCTGGATCTGAAGCACATATTGAAAGACAAAAATCTCAGAGAAGTTGTCAGTGAAATTTCAGCTTTCCTGAATATTTTTTTTCCTTCATTTCCAGGTTGCATGTCTCACTCACATAGCAGCTAATTACCTTAACTGCAAAATTGAAGCAAAACGCTGGGGTACTGCTCATGGAACTATTGTTCCCTATCAGGTAAGCAGAAAGCATTAGGGGGGTTGGCTCGTGGAATTCATGATTTTGTGCATTATGAGACTGAGAAGGGATTTACTTTTCCCATGACCTTCTGTGGTCTGTCTGTGTCTAGGTAGGACAAGGTTCTGTTGTTCATTGTCATTTCTGCATTTTGGATGTTTCTTCATCAGCAGTAGATTAGTAACAGAACACTGAAATAGATCAAAGGTGTTTGCTGAAATTGAATGACTTTAAAGCTAGCATGATGATTTGATTGCTTTTCACCTGACAGAGAAACCCTTTTTTAAAAAGGATTACCTGACTTCCATGCCAGTTATAAACTGAAAAATTTTGTCTCTGAATTTTGATGGTTTTGTCTTGTGAGTCTACAAGGACAATATAAGTGAGCATGAACATCTGGGAGTTCTCCATATTTGTCATATTCTGTTGATTTTGCAACAAATCATTGTGGCTCAGTGAGACACCAGGTTGGCAGAAGGAATTAGCCAGACCTCAGATCTCTCCATCGGAAATCATAGTCTGCTACATCTAATGAAGAGTTGAAATCCCTTAAAAATAACATGACCTTTATCATATAAACAAGCACAGGAAAAAAAATGCTGTGAGTTTTATCTTACTTTTGGCTATTATGGGAAGTCTTCCAGTAAACAAATAATTTTTTCTTCTTTTTTAGACGATCGTTTTGTGTTCCTGATGGGAGTCATGCTGACTTTTATCATTTCTATATTTCATAATTTTTGGCATTATTCATCAAACAGTGATGCTAGGTGAGCAGAGCCTAGATTTCTTGATTTCTGGCCAGAGTCCATTAAATCCTGACATGGCCAGTTTCCAGCATTTGTCTGGGAGATCTGCTCCTAAACGCCACTCAATTTCTCCAGCATCCTCATCCTTTTAGAGAAAAGGGGGAAAAGTCAATGTATTATCTCAGAGGTGAAAATGGTAGTGATCATAACATTAAAGGATTTGCTACTTGTGCTATAGAAACTCTGAGGCAAAAAATTTCCCATCAGAACACTGTCACTGGCTAGCATCACAGGCAGACCTTCTCAGGTCTAAAACCAAAATCAGTTGTTTTAAGAGCTATGCTTACTTGAGCTAGGAGGCTTTTCCCAGTACATCCTACTGCATAGTCAACCATCTTGTTATGAATTAGCTTGAACAGAGAGCAAATGATCTCAGACCAGTGGAGAGATGCTGCAGCTCTTTCTGCCAAGGTGACTGAGGTCTTGCAGTGTTCTTATCACAGGTACATTGCCTAAACATACATAATGGTATGGTCACGTCTTTTAGAACCAGCTCTGTGTGACCCGATGTAACCAGGCTTCCACTGCACAAGTAGTTATGTTCTGCTGCATTTCTATGATGTGACCTTTTGGTGCAAACCTTTTGGAACTTTGGTGTGTTGAGTGTATAAAACAGATCTGAAGTGTCTGAAGTTTGTATAAGCAAACCCTAAAACCTTGCTAAACAACATGCTTTAGCTTCACCAGGCTCTATTTGGCTGAATAACTTTTATGTCATTTTGCCTTTGTTTTTTCACAGTCAAGATGAAAAGGAAAGCATGCTCTGAGCATGTTCTGTTTCTTTTTTTTCATAGACAGCTCTCTAGATCTGAAAAACATTGAGGAGATTGGTTTAGCTGATCTTCTGGTTAAATCCAGATTAATTAATATGTAAATAGCTTCTAAAAAGTAATCCTTTCTAAGGTATAGTTCCTGTGTTCCTCCTTCCTGTTTCTATAGTAGATATTAGAAATATTGCCTCAACATTATAAAGAATTTAAAACTCAATTTCTTCATCCATAAACCAATAATAAATGTGGATTTACTATGGGTAGAGTTGTGTGCGTGTATGTGTTTATGGCTTATCTGTTACCATTCCATGAGTTAGAGTAGTTGTAATTCTGATTGTAACCATAAGTACTTTATGCTTTCTAGAGATTATTTCTGCTTTACTAACATAAACTATACTTGGGCTGCAAGTAAATGTGGGGGTTTGGTTTTAAGCTATTTTTGAAAGTCAGCTACAATGAGTTCAAATATGGAAGATCACATTTCACAAACTGAATTTCTGTTTTAGAACAAGCATGTGATAATTTTTTCTCCTTTTGTTTTTATTTGCTGTATTTTGAGTTTTCATATAGATATTAAGTTTTATCTTTGAAGCAATACAGAGCCCTCAATCTTGCTAAGAAGTGTCAGACGATGTTAAATCATAGAAGATTGGGTAAACACAAGTAATCCTTTTACAGAATTAAACCAGCAGAAATATAAATAATTTACATCATATTTGTGTAACAGAAGTCTGATCAGAGTCATGCTAGAGCATGGTCGTGCTGACCAAAATTTAATCAAAAATATACACATTGAAAGCACCTTAAAAATGATGTGCAGTTGTTGCAGGAAATGTTCTGGCACACTGTTTAACACATTCATTAGTATATACAGAATGCTACTGAGCTTCAGTTGAGCTCCAGTTGAATAATTTTATTCACAATAGCATTGCAAAAGGCTCCGTTTTTCCTATTTCTTCTTTTCCTCTTCAGCTTTTAGTTATCTCTGTAATTTCACTGTATTCCCTGTTGCTTCATGACTGAAACCCAGAAGCATGTTTTCTCCCTGAATGAGATGTCTACACTGACCTTTCTTTCTTGTTTTCAAAAACATAAGAAATGAACATGAATGGGCAGCTGGATTTTCTCTTTCCTGAAGATATGTACTTAGATCTGTAGCACTTCTGAAAGTCTACTTCCGGTCTGAGTAACAAGCTCTTACTAAAGGAGATGTAAACCAGTGTGCAAGGACATTCATTCAAGTTTTTCTCCCATTTGCTGATCATGTGATGACTTTGTGGCGTGATCATCTGAACTGAGTTTTCAGCCCTGTGTGCTCATCACCAAAGGAAAGACCTGAGGTGGTATTGAATGTACAGTGTTGTTCAGGGTTCCTGTAAAGTTGTCTGATCTAAAGGTTTGCCACAGGTTCGCAGTGGAGGTGAATTTTGCAATATGCCACAGGGATGAAGAACTCTAAAATCTAAGCAACTAACCTTAGAAATAGATTTTAGGGTGCTGAACACTTCATGGTAAATTTTCTGCTTTGAGCATATCTGCTTTTTAATCTGAGCATTGTAGTTTGATTAGGTCACCCTGTGATAGTGCATGTAACCAGATCCCATTCTGCTACATTTTGAGCATTAAAATACAAACCTTGAGGTCTGGGCTGTATCTTAAGTATAATTAGCACAGTTTTACTAAACAACTTGCTGTAATGAAGCACCTTGTTTAGTTACAGCTGTTCTGTTATTATCCAGAGCAAATCAGGGGCTTAAAAGCATCCAGTTTACATGACTGTGCTGAAAAGTAAAGTTGTATTGCTGTCTTCTATTTGCAGTGATAATGTCTTCCCTCATTTTTATGGTTTCAATGGCTTAGCTGTCTTGCCTGTACTACATGTAAAATCTAGACATTTGTTTTTTCATCTTCCACTTGGCCCACTCAGAATGGATTTTCATTATCCTAAGAAAGTCTGTTGCAACCTGAATGTTTCTCATGGCAGCTAATCAACCTGCCTTCAGACACCCAAGCTACTGGGCAGCGCTTTCAGAAGCAAGCTCAGCAGTTCTAGGGCTGTTTTCTCTTGGGCCTTATTGATGAAAGTCTTTGTGAAAACTGAGAAACCAAGCTCTTACAGATATCCCTTCCCCTAAAGAGTATGATATTATTTCAGTTTGGTCCTAAGACTCACAAGGTCTTCTCAAGTATGCTTCAGTCTATTTGCAGAATATGGAAAGGACTAAACCATTCTGAATAGAATGATTGGTGTCATCCTTGAGCAAAACAAGAAAACAAGGGTATCATTTGCAGGTTTTTCTTTTTGAACAAGAGTCTGTTTGTAGAGTTCTTCATTAGATTCTTCAGAAGTGTCTTACTGTGGTGTAACTTGATTGACTACACACTGCACAAATGTTTTTCTGTTGCTGTGATTATACGAGATCGCACTTGTCACTCTGCTTGGTAAGAAGTGCTGGAGGAGGGGTTCTTTCACAGAATCACAGGATGTTAGGGGTTGGAAGGGATCTCTAGAGATCTCCAGGTCAGGCCATGTAAAAATGCATCCAAGCAGGTTTTGAAAGTTTCCAGAAGGGACTCCACAATGTCTCTGGGCAGCCTGTTCCATGCTGTTTAGTCAATGAAAAGGTTCAGTAATTGTGGGAATCTATGTAGTAAGCTACTCATTTTTGAGCAATGAATTCTAGTTATTGAAGCCTGACAATGTTATATTGATATGTTTCCGGTGACTATCCTTCACTGAGTTGACAAGCCTCTCTCCTGGGCAGACAAGCTGTTTGGAAACCAAATGAGTAGGTTTGCCTTAGACACTTTTAAATATGTGCTCAGTGTACAGTGTGAGATGTAATTAAAATTTCATTCACATAGATCCTATCATGTCACAGAGACTTGACTTTAAAGAAGCTGACCTTATTGTCATGTAGAGTGCACAGGAACTTTCCAGTTGGAAATAAATTGCATTTTACTTTAAAACTTAGTATTTTTTTTTCCTGAAGGTGTTTTAACTCACTGTACATTAAGTATTTGTTCATTGTGACATGAGAAGAATTCTAATGAAGGCCAGGAAGGCAAATGGCATCCTGGCCTCTGTCAGGAATAGTGTGGCCAGCAGGACCAAGGAAGTCATTCTTCCCCTGTACTCAGCACTGGTTAGGCCACACCTTGAGTTCTGTGTCCAGTTCTGGGCTCCTCAGTTTAAGAAAGATGTCGAGGTGCTTGAATGTGTCTAGAGAAGGGCACCAAGGCTGGTGAAGGGACTGGAGTACAGCCCTGTGAGGAGAGGCTGAGAGAGTGAGGTTGTTTAGCCTGGAGAAGAGGAGGCTCAGGGGGTACCTTATCACTGTATAACTACCTGAAAGGAAGTTGTAGCCAGGTTGGTGTTGGTCTCTTAGGCAAACAGTGCACCGGGAGAGCTTCAGACTGGACATTAGGAAGAAGTTCTTAGCAGAAAGAGTGATTGGCATTGGAATGGGCTGCCTATGGAGGTAGTGAAGTCACCATCCCTGGAAGTGCTTAAAAAGAAACTGGATGTAGTGCTTGGTGCCATGGCTTAATTTGGTTAGATGGTGTTGGGTGATAGGTTGAGCTTGAGGAGCTCAAAAGTTTTTTCCAATTGATTCTGTGAAACCAGGGGTCAGAATACAGATGAACTGATGTTTATTGTCTTTTAGTGAACTGATTTATCTTTTGTGTATACCATGCCTTGTTTCCTCTACATTTGTCCCTTGGTGGGGAGAGTGATGTGTTTCTACTATTTACAGTAGCACAGTTATCCTCCAACATGTTTGCTGAAGATGACAGATTTGTATATTCATGTCAAATTGTAATTCTTGGAGCAGTGTAACAGTAGGTTGCTTTTCAAATATTAGCAGTTTGGAAAGTGGTTAAAGTAGTATCTGTGGGCTTGTAGAGGACATACTGACTGCATCTGGATCATTGCTTTCCTCTAACCTGCTTGTTGATTCCAGGGCAGAAGAAGAGGCTTCATACTTTTCCATTTCTGAAATAGGTTTCATAGTCGTTGTTTAACTCCAAAGTGCAGCCACTCAAAAGCTAAAAGATGTTTAAACAGTCTGAAACAGAACTCAGAAATCTGTGTAGAGAGATAACACTCAGTGATTCCTGATATAATCACCCTACATATGTAAATAGTGATTTGTATTGCCATAGTAGCTAGAAGCCCTAATAAAACGCCAAACCCTTTGTGTAAGGTGTTGTACAAGCGGGACAAATATTTGCTTTCTGGTCCATAATGGGCAGTGCAACACAAAGAAATTACTTTAAATGACTGAAATGAGGAAGGACTTTGGCAGTATTCACAATCTTTTAAAGCTGTGTTTTATGAAGAATTTGAGAATCCGATGCTTTATGCTGAATGATATTCATTCTTGGCCACAGGGGAGATTAAGACATGTCCACATCATGGTATCAACTTTACGAATATGGGAAAAACTAGTAAGAAAAGGCAGCAACATTCTTGCCAGTGTTCCACTGATACTCAGGTGCACTTGTCTTTACTCTTTGCAGGCTGTGAGCTTTGGTTGGGAAATGTTGATTGTTATGGAAGAATGTGTCCACTAGATGTCATTCATGTAATCTCGATTTTGTTGCAGCATTTATTTCATAGGAAGCACGCAGGGTCGCAAATACAAATTATCAGCATTATTAGCAGCTTTTGTATATGCACTGCTTCTGGCTTTATCTGTAGTTGGCATGTCACAAAATAATACCCTGGTCATCTCTGTGGTAGGTTTGACCTACCATTCAGTCTAGGACTTGTGTCTTTGCATGCTTTTGCCTACAATTACATTGTTGTGTGAATAGATCTGTTATGTAAGAGTACCCAGGTGAGCTGTGTGTAGTCTGTAGCTGCTCTGCAAAGAGAGACACGACTATAGAGGTAAGGATGTTAAGCAGCAGTACCCTGTAACTAATATAATTCCTCCCCAGATATGTTCTTTTCCAAGCTCTTTATACCTCAAAGGGCAGTTCTGCAAAAAAGTGCATGGCTAATTAGGGAAGGCAGCTCACATTTTGTAAACTTGGAGAAGTGGATTTATACTCGCAGCTCTTAGCTGTACAACTGTGCTTACAGTACTTGATTTGTGTCACTTTATTAATAATCGGAGGCCTTTCAAAGAGAATCGCTTTAATCAAGCTTAAATGAAGTAGTCTGTGCGTGGACAACACCAAAGTGAATCTGACCATTCGGATATTGGCAAAGAGCACTCGCGCCCCCCGCCACCCTGCCCCCGGCTTTGTAGTATGACATGTGTTACTAATTGCTAGACAGCTTCTGGGAAGCCATATCTGTACTCTCATTGAGGAGCAACTGCTGCAGTGTTGGCCTGTGCTCTTTCCCACTTTCTATTTGGAGTAGCTACAGCAAAACTGGAAGCTAGAGATCACAGCTTCCTCCAACCTCCTTCTCCTCTTCCATATGGAATAAAGAATTTCTCTGCCCTGTGTAGTCAGCCAGAGGGCAGGATGGGGAAGTGATAATCCTCTTGGAATGAGCACTTGCATGAAAAATGATAAATGCTACATTGCATGGGGATTAACACTTGCTTATGAACTTGCTTTTAATGGAGTGATGCTTCTCTTTCAGCAATGTGAAGGTTCACTGTACTTGTAGACCTGATTAAGAACCTTTACCGATGTTCAGCCAAAAGGGAACCATCTGCCATCAGAAACCTAATGGTGTTTGAATCTGATTCACTCTTTTGCATATGGTCCTCAAGAATGTAAACCACTTACTTTCACATAGCATTAACTTCCCTAGAAAAATGCTTGTTCCCTGCATCTCGCTGCAAGATTCTTCCTTCTCTCAGCATGAGAATTGCATTTCTGCTCACATTTAATGCATCTGTTTGAGGTCTGTGCTTTGTCGCCAGCAAACTTTGAAACATGACTATCCAGTGCTAGTTTAATGAATGGAGTTGCTATGTAAATCACATCTGTTCTCATTTTCTGATGGAATAGCTATAGATATCCTGTGAGGATGTTCACAGAGTGGGTCAATCTGTGAGTGGAGTTTATGAAGCCTGTTTGGCATCTCTAGATGATACTGAACACTGCTTCACAAATCTGCTTGCTGCTTTGCAGGATGGCTCTTTCTTTTCACACTGTGCTGACATGTCATACGAATTTGATCACTAAAGTTTATTTCCAAACCCTGATGTATACTTACAAATTTGTCATGAGCAATATTGTTTCCTCTAAAAATATTGCATTACTGCTACAATCAGCTTATCTGTGCTGAAATAGCAACTATGGTCCTGCACTACAGAGGCATTGTCTGGGAATTTAATTGGAAGGGGAGGGTAGCATTTTTGGGAGAACTTCTGTTCCATTTTCAAAAGTGATATACAGACTTAAGAAACCTCAGTCCTGTTGCCTCACTAAAGCATTGAAGTTTTAAATGCTGTATCTACTTATGACAGTAAACTTTAAATTGCAGTGCTTTTTGATGTCCTTCTTCATGACCTTTGCTACATTCAGGATGCTAAACCAGGTATTTTTACATGATGGTGGAAAGTCCAAAATCATAAGCAAAGGCTTTGTCTGTTATTAAACCCTTTATTATTACCTAAGTTGTTATGATTTGCTTGCATTTGAAGATAAGCAGGCCTTTTGCTACAAGACTTGAATTCAGTTGTATTGAGAGTGATAAGTGAAGGGAAGAGACAAAACAATACTTCCTGACCATCATCTAAAACTTAATATTCACTGAGTGGAGTTTAATCTCATAATACAAATTAAGCTAGAGAAAGTGATCACATCTCTGTATCCCCAAGGGAATCAAAATCAGTTTTATCTAGTCTAACTCATCACCTTTGTTCACTTAGATGTAAAGCACTTTTGACAGATGTTTGTCCCAATTTCTCATCATGAGAAGTTTTGAAGTACTTGATACAGTCTTGCTGAGCTAGTTCTCCATGCTCACTGAGAAGAGGAAAGAAATAATTCTGTTTGCAAGAAGAGAGTGCTTGGACATAGGCAGCTTAGTTTGGCTATGTAGTTCTTGATGCATTATGGCAGATGAGAGTTATATGGTCTATAGCAAGTTTTCACATATCTCAAATATATGTAGTGTTCATTCTCATGTACAATGTTTTCTATCCTCATTTTTGTGGGGCCAGATCATTCATGTTTTCCTAAAGGTTGTATTTTTTTAAACATCTTGTGGTTTTTTTCCTGTTTTTTTTTCTTTCTGACATGATTTCCACTTAGTTCACCTCTTTGAGGGGTATGTCTAGGTCTGGTGTGTGCCTTAGGTAGTTTTAAATGCTTCTGAGTAACATGAAAAGCTTTCATGTGCTGTTAAGACACCTGAGATTAGTTTGCTTTTGTTTATTAACAGCATCACATTGCTCTATCCCTTCTTCTCAGCTGTTCAGGTTCCAGGGTAGGAGAACTGCATGTAGCTTTCTGCCAAAATATGTTGAATAGTTATCAGCTACAGCTTTAGTTTGATTTACTACTAAATGATTTTTGATGTTTCTTTGTGCTCCGTGATTTTTGTTTCACCACCGATCATTTTACAGAGTAGTTTCACTGATGACTCCTATTCCAGTGAAACCTGCAGAAGCAAAGACACTCAGTGCTGGAAGTGAGGTAACAGCAGCCAAAATCGTTGTCAAATTGTGATCTTGGTTTATGTCAGCTGCAGCAAGTTTAGGACACTCAATTTTTGCATGGGTTTGCCCGTGTGTGAGTTTAATAAGCTTTTCAAACTTCTGCACATTATTGTTACATCATTACTCATCTTTCTTCTCCTGGGTGTTTCAAGATAGGTGAAGTCTGTCATGTAAGAGCATGGAAGAGCAACCTTGTATTTTGTGGTTTGTCTGGTTCATATTTTAGAAAGCTATGAGGGTAAAGAGTAGAACTTAAATTATCTTAGTAGAAAGGCTGTTCTTTGCTAGATAAAAATAAGAAGCAGACACAAAGATAATTAATTGCTGTATTACTGATACACAGTCAGTTAGTAGTTGTGATTCTGCACTGGCACAATCCATGGTCACATGAAATGGTCACAATAATAAACAAATAGGAGGCCAATGTGACTTCAAGTCATCATTAGCTCAATCTGTGTAACATTGTTAAAACATAACACAAAGATGAGGAATATAAAATATTAGAAATACCAGTCTTAGTCTGTATGATAATGTCTCTTCTGAGCAGAGACAATGTTTTGACCTCGTCAAATTTATCCTTGGCATGTGTGGTTATGATAGTGGCTAGAGAGTTTTGACCATGAATAATAGTTGTAACAATGCAACAAAGCTTTTTGTAGTATGCAGAAGTTATTCACTTAGCTCGCTGGGGCAGAGGCTTCATTTTAATTTAGCTTGAGGCTCAGGACAATGGACCCTGAGTCTTATTTTAGTGCTTCCACAAACCATGAACAATTTCTTCCTCTTTGTACAGACTTACAGTATTTGATGTGAATGTTTTGAAGTAATCTCAGGATTTCACCTGATTTTCCTGCATTTTTATATGCCTGGTTTATGGGCACATATTTGTCAAAATTGGAGGATAAATGAGAAGTAAAATGACCATCACATGAGCGTCAATAACATGAAGCAGTCTGAGATTTGTTTAATATGTATAGTGTTTGCTGATATATTTAATCCATGAACAAGAAGGGTGGCCTTGGGCAGGAGCAGAGTTCCACGTGTTAAGAATCTGATCAGGTAACTTAAGAGAATCTTGTTAGTGGTACATATTAGCACTCATGCATAATTATGCTATCTTTTCACTGTTAGCTTTTCAGACTCCTTGGAGATTCTCAAGTAATTTTCTTTCCTGCAATTTCACAGTTTTAAGGAATAATGATGATGATAAAACAGTTAAATAGTTTCTTTTTTCAAATACCAGGTGCTGAGAGCAACAGAGAATATTGTTTTTTGTAGGGGTTGCCTGTACATCTTGCATGAGCTTTAGACATTCATTGTGTTGGCCTTTGTCAGACTTAAAAAGATAATAGAAATGATTTGTGGTCAAGGGATTGGGCTGAAACTCAGAAATGTAGCTCTACATTTGCTTATAAAATAGGTATATGATTTCTGATTTGCAAATTCGATGCAATGCTGGGTTTTGGGTGAGTGCTTCCAAACTTTTTTTACTGCAAGGCAGAGCAGTTTCATGGAACCACCAGCTCCAGGTTGCAGCAAGTATTAGAGTGTTGGTTACTTTGAGATTTTCTACTTCTGTCTTTCCTGCCAGATTTCATCTATGCTGTTGTGATTTGAGTAGGCAAATTTCTTGTGCCTTTCCTCTGCCTATGAAAGAGCTGATCTCTTCCATCTACTTGTCTTCTGTTTGGTCTCTATTTAAATAGCAGGTTGTTCATAAGCTCTTTAAAAGAGGTTATCTCTGTCTTTCAGGGTGTGGCTGGATGGCATTCAGTACTGTAGTGTAAAAAGTATGTGAGCTGTTTTAAATGCTGCAAGCAGGGAACAATCATAGAAAAAACAGTCATGGTTGGGGGCTATCTCTTCTTCATGTAAGATTGTCTTCAACAATATTGCTGTCCACAGACACTTAATTGACTTGTGCTGGGACTCCACAAGCCTCCAGGTTTTGTTCTTTATCTGTGGCACACAAGGCAAGAAGTGTTTAAATCACAGCTAGGAAGAGTCCGATCACACAATAAGAAAAGGTTTCTAACAGTGAAGCCAGATTCTTTCCTGTTTCAGTAATCTTTGATGACCTTATAAGCTGGTATGTCTCAGTCTTCTCTAGGTTAAACATTCCCAGTTTGCTTAGTCTTCCACTTTGCTCGTGCTTTCCAGAACTTATTGCTATTCCTTGTGCTTTCATTTTGGAGGACCTCATTTTCATGACATCCTGAACCAAATGTAGTACATGACTCCAATTCCAGTTTTATCACACTGAAGTACAACAGAAAGAAAAGGTTAGTTTGTGAATCTTACTGGTTCTGCTGACCTTCTGAAATAGTGCTTCAGTGTTACCTCACTGTTGCAAAGGAGCCTTTGTTTAATTCATGTTCAGTTATTGAAATGTGAATTTTTGATTCTTTACTCCTCTATGTGAATTATTGATGCGTGAATTTCTCATGTCTAATTCTAGAACCTTCCAGTTGATTTTCCTTCTTGAATTTCACCCTCTTGCTCTCAGACTTCATCTTCCAGTTAATTGCAAACATTTTCAGTCCTTTGGTCCAGACAGTTTGATGTCTATCCTTTTTTTCTTTCCTCTGGGTGATACCCAGCCAGTTGATATCCCTGTTCCTCATATGGCCTTATTTGAGCTGGTACAGCCCTTAACTGTAGTCTGGTGAGCAAAGACAGGCATCTAAGTCCATGCAGCTGTACTTTGCAAATCACTATTGGCTGCTGCCCATTCCCTGGTTGTTTTGAGGGGGTGTATGTATGTCTTTCTGGGAGGAAGGTGC